>NC_142827.1:8681666-10052083 GCF_057945365.1 Rhopilema esculentum
CCAGTGCATTTAGGCCTGTTTCGTGTTACGTAACATATTCACTCACGCTGAGCCCGATGGGTGATTCACTCTTGCAAATGGCGTACGAGATTTTGCCACTGAACAGTTGATTTTGCTTATAACAAAAGGATTTCTGGGGATTTTCAGATAAAACAATGGGATTTTCATGAAAGATGTACGAGATTTTCTTAGTGTAATTTGCCCCTCGGCTGAGCCTACTATGATTCGCATTTCAATAATCGCAGCACTAATCAATTTGCTTCTCTTTTGTGCTCTTGCCATTTTTTCAAAGAACTCAAGCATACATACCAACATTCTCATATGAGATTGAGAGAGCTTCATCAAAATATAATTGATAATACCGTTACACGTTGGACGTGGTTGAGGGCCAGGGGCGTTGTGGCGAATGAATTCTAAAGGAGGCCAGAAAGAAAAATTTTCTGACAAAGTTTCTTTGATTTATTTTGATCAAATAGAAGCATTTCATGTTAGTGTAAGGGGGAGGAGAGAAAAACATAACCTTTGCCTTAGCTGGAAAGATATTTTAAACGCACTTTTATTTTCCTTTTGTTTCTTCTTTCTTACTGTGAAAGCCCCTGAACAGGGGCGTTGAGAGGGGGGTCAGCAGGGGCAAAAGGTCCGTGGCCCGTAATAAAGTGGCAAGATCTATTTACAATGCTAAAAAGCTACAATTTCAGCTACTTATATCGAATCAACGTCTGTAAGTTTACTGCAAAGAAAGTCCACGGGTCCTTGATTGATGTAAAATGTATTTGCATATTCTTGTAAAAGTCCTTAAAAAACTTTCTCAATAATTGTAGCTAAAAAGGCGTTTTCCATGTTCTCCGGGAGACTGAATAGCGTTGCCACAGGAAATCTTCTTAAGGGGGTACAGTTTTGTGAATTACCCCCACTGGAAAACCAGTAAATTATTTTTTGTATCAATAAAAATTGTCCTTCTTTAACACCTGTGAGAACACAAGGGACAAGGATGCAGAAAAAGACACAGGGAAAGCACAGGGGGTAAAGAAAGGACAATTTCTATTGATAACAAAAATAATTACCTGGTTTCCCTGTGGATTGCCCTGCTCTGAAATTTTAATCCAATAAAGGGTTCGTTTGACTAAAGGGCTCACAATATGTCACTAAAGGGTTTGGTTGACTTCTCCTTTTTACGAACAGCTCAAGTTTGAGAATTTTCCGACATAACAATCATTTTTCCGAAAATCTGTCAAGTTTTGACAGCAGAGGGGGCCACGGACCCTGCCCCCCGGCCACGACGCCCCTGTTGAGGGCAAGGAAACTTGTGACGAATCAAAGGTTCATTCTAGCTTGCTAGGAAATCAGGAAAATTACCAATAAGTAAAAAAAACATTATTTGAAAAGTTTAATCATCTGCAAATTATAACAGTAACATAAAAAAAGTTCTGACGATCGATATATCATCAAAATAGTATTTACTCTGGCATAAAATCATTGAAAAAGTATTAGTGTATAGAAAATATGCATGTGTTAAATAAATATATAAATTTATACCGCGAATTTAATTTTTGAGCCGCATGAGGGCTTTCCCTGTTCCTGTAAGGCTAAGACTTACAGAGTCTCAGAAACTTTTTTTTGGCAAATATTTTGAGTCAGTGCATGTTTCTTAAGGGTTCGAAGTTGAGGTACTGAGGGATGGTTTCATTGTTGGTGGGGTTTCCTGGGAAGAGGAGCTCGTTTTGGGTGACATATGTTAGTTAACTAAATTCGGTGGTGATATCCTGAGATTCACAACCTCGTATGATTAGATTTTGAGGTGTTTCTTGAGTTCGTTGTTGTCTGTGATCAAACGTCTGAAGCGAAGTGCTTGGCTGTAAATAACACTAATTTTACACGAAGGTGGGTGGAAGGATTTAGCATGTAAAAGGGTGCATGTAAACGTGGGCTTCACGAATAGGGTGCTTTCCAGGAGTTCAATGTTATTGTTAAGATAAATTGTGGTGTCGGGGAAATTTATTTTTTCTCTAGATTGTTGTGCTTCAAATTTAATCGTGTTGTGCACATTGTTGGTATGAGCAAGGAATTCAGTGAGGGAAGCTACCTCATATTGCCATATCATGAAAATATCATCGATAAATCGATTCCAGAGTAGAGGTTTCTTTCCCTCGGGGGCTGTGGAGAGGATATTTTGTTCAATAACAATCATAAAGAAGTTTGCAAAGTTTGGGGCAAAAGGGGTACCCATGGCAGTGCTAGCAATTTAATTCACGGCTCGCTAATGTTTTCTTATCTTTGTTGGCTTTCTTGAAGAGCCTTTGTTTGACTGCGACCAAAAGCCAGGTGTTTATTTTCGGTATGTGGATGACACATATACCATTTTCAAAACAGAGGCTGAGTGCGATACTTTCCTAAAACGCCCTAAAGGCAATCTGTCTCGTTGTGGATTGGTTAACGAGAACAATAGCTGGAACAATAGCCTAAACACGATTCAAGCGCTCCGCCATATTTTTTACAATGCGATAAATTAAAAGGGGACTGGAAACAATAAATAATCCCTTTGTTCTTATAATCAATCAACGTCGTGACAGATTGCCTTTAATGGCCTTCACACAGCCCTACAGTTTACATGTGAAAAGTAAGAAAATAACTTCTTGCCATTTCTAGATGTTTTGGTTGAAAAATCTGGCACTGGATTTCTCACTAGTGTATACCGTAAACCCACATTTTCGGGGTTATACACTCGATGGAGTTCGTTTTGCCCAAACAAAGAAAAATTAGCCTCATCAAAACGCTTACACATAGGGCACTGATGATTTATTCCAAGTCTAAACTTGACTCGGAACTTGAAAAACTAACTAAGATCTTTCTGGAGAACGGCTATCCAGAGGATGTCATTTCAGTTTACATTAAGGAGAAGATAGGAAATTTCTCGGCTGACGTAAAATTTGGGCCTCAAAAGTGCCCGGTCTATCCAAAACTACCCTGAATCGGTGACAGTTCCCTGCGTTTTGAAAGTCAAATAAAACAGGCCAATTGTTTCTTTGCAGTCAACCCACGTATTGTTTATAGTACGAAAAAGGCCCTTCCGTCCATTCAAAAGGACTGCGTTCCTGCCACGCAAAAAAGTTCCGTTGTTCATGAATTTACGTGCCAGTCTGGCTACGTAGGACGCACCACCCAAAGATTGGAAGATAGAATAAAATAACATGTTTCGCCTAGTACTAGAAACAAAACTCGTCCCCAAAGAGAACAGCCACCTCTGTCTTGCAAATCTAAAATTACAACTAAAACCTGCGATTCTGCTATCGGGCTGCATTTACTGGAAAACCCAGATTGTGCAAAAAATTATAATGGCGACATGTTACGAATTATTGGTAAAGCCCGATAGTCTTTTCACCTAGCAGTTTTGGAATCTATCTACATAAGCACGAAAAAAACGCTACTGTGTAGACAAAAGGAGTTCGTTTTCATCTTAGGACTCCATTGGTAACATTCTCAATAGGCAAGCGGCACTGATTGGTCAACCTCAACAGTCATATGCTCGTGTTTCTGGTTGGCCTATTTCGATCCACAACTGGGTATATAAATTTCCTAGCGTAGAGTTTTCGATCTTTGTTCTGACGTTTTAAACTCTGAAGAGTGTCAGACGAAAAGCTTTAGTTTACTAAATGTTTGCTTTTTTCAAAGCCATTTTCAAGTTTTTTACCACCAAAAGATTGTTTATCTATTTATTCTTTGGTATGAGGCCAGAATGTCAAAACGTATTGCTTAACTATTTCCTCGTATTGGAAATATAGCAATTCAACCTTGTATTGGAAATATAGCATACTCAAACCAAAATGCTTATTCAGTGACATAGGGTCACATACCTGCCATTGAAACTCATCCAATAGACCCATAAGGTGTATTCGTTAAGTGTGATATTACAATAGCTCGTTGATATAACTGTTACTTTAAAAAAACAAACATTTTTCCCACCAATAATCTCGCCACATCCTCTGTGGACAACGATATTGTGGCGTCCGAGGAAACATACAAGGAAACATGCACATGTTCAAAATACAAAGTTGATATCAATTAATAGGGGCCTCAGATGGGGCCCCTGAAACAGATACGGTATCACATACATCCCCCCCTTGTCCCAAGCTTTCAACAGCCCTGTTAATTTCCATCCATTTTATCCAAACAACCCATTTCCAGATCAGGTACCCTACTTCTTCCTTTTCCCAACCCATTTGGCCCTCCCTTCCCATAGCGATACCCAACTCCGCCAACTCTGACTTTATGCCGCTATGTACAAGCTATACACTTAACCATTCCCACTTTTCTCAGCCCTTTGTTCCCAGAGCCACGCCGTATCATCTTTATCCCCACCCACTCAATTAAAGCGCCTCCATACACTTTACAGCACTTTAATAAGCACTCTGTGTCGATTGCTACTTTTTGTTGATCGTTATAATATATATATATATATATTTTATTCGTATTTCCTGGCGTTTGCAACCATGATCCTGGACGCAGGATTGCGAGGGGCGCCTACGAGAAATTGACATACCGATTAAAGCCCCGAAATGTCCCTCGTGGGTTTCTGGCTGATGAGTTGCTTTTTTATCATTTTTCTGCCCATTTACAAGCTAGCTGCTCAAAACATACAATGGGCACACGACCACCCCCACCCCCCCCCCCCCCCCCCCCCCATCTGAGTCTGAAGCTGTAACCAGGTGGAAGTGACTACTCGTTATCTCCTTTTGTCTCATTTTTCCATTTTCGATTTTACACTTTTATTCACACATTGGTTTTTCAGTTTTTACCTTTTATGCCTATAGAAACAACGACAACAGCATAGCAAACAATAATTTGAGACACCTCAAATTGGTTTTAAAAACAATTTTCAACAAAAGGGCACTTGCTAATGGGGAATCATGGGCCAACTAGTGGGGAAATTTAAGGGCCTGGTTGGGAAATTCCCAACTAGTTTGTACGTTAAAAGATCCCTTGGAGCCTGCGTTTGCAATAATTGGTATCAAAGTCAAATTATTGAATTCTGTAGAAATCACAAACAATATACACACACATTGACCACAGCCAGTTTGTTTCTATTTGCTTTTCCTCGCCTTTCTTGTGTTACGCATGCGTCGTCATCAAGCTTATCCTGGTTCGCCCCTGATTCCCTTTTTCCCTGTCTGAAACATTTTCTTCCTGAGGAAACACCTTTTGTCATTTAAATGTGACGATCCAGTTAACGTACATACTCCCCTCCTCGAAGTTTTCTCATCAGGTTTGCAAGAATCTCAAGGACCAACTTTTTAAAAAAGTGGTGGGACTAGTCCTCCATACCCCCTCGTGGCTCCACCACTGGCTCTCTAGCAACCTAGTTATAGCTTGTTTTGTGTCACACTTGTAATTGGTTGAAGTGACATTCAGATTTTTTCAAAAACTTTTTTTTAATATACCCTGACAAGTATCGTAGGTCATCAAACTCTATCGCTCTATGGCAACGGCTTTCTGAGGCCACTTGTTGTGGGCTCTTGAAAAATTGGACAATTTGTCTCCCAATTTTTTAACAATAATGTTGAGAGAGGTGAGGTGGTTGCAAGTCTTGAACAAGCACATTTGAAAAATGCACAACAGCTCCGTCAAACTTAGAGAAAAACTTCTTGCCAATCGCTACTGTCATATGAAACTGCATCAATGAAATTGTGATGAAAAATCGATTCACGTAGAGCTTTTTGTTAGCAGATTTTTTATTCAAATCAGTTTGCGACAGTCTTTCAAACCGTTGTCGTGTTTCTTTATGTGTCGTGTTTAGTAGTGTAGTGCTATCAAATTAACAAGAGGGGCCCTTGTAAAAAATGACCTTATCATACTTTTTGCCGGGAGGGGGGGGGGGGGGGCGGGAGGCGATGACTTTCACATACACTCGTACTGGTACAATTTTTTGGGACGCCAGTCCTCTGCCTATTTAAGTTACCAACCTTTTTATGTTCTAACATTATATTAGCATGTATGCTTCAAATGATGAAGAAACAAATAATGACTATCTTGACTTATGAGAAATAAATCTCTACTACTATTGTTATTGAGTGACATTGTTTTATTATATAAACATTTCAGAACAGATTTCATTTTCTACACAAGCGTAAAATTAAAACATGATGTCATTATGCCAATATCATAATGTCATCATGCCAAATTTCGCAATCATTTGAAATATGTTTGGCATAATCGTTCCCAGGCCCACTGAAATCCCTGACTCTGCTTGAAACAAAAGTATTAACAATGGGACTTGTTTGGAATTCTGCTTCACGGATTCCATCGGGTCGGGTTCAAAAGCCAGGTCGCAGGACAAAAGCGCTATCTGGATTCGCTCCGGTTGTCTGGAAACCGTCTGGGACTGCCTGAGCACAGAATGCATGAGCACAGAATGCCTTAAGCCGGTTGCATTGAGGTGCATGGCACAATGCAAACCTGATCTGCTATGAAAGAATTGCTAACCGCAGGGCATTATTTTCTTGTATTAGAATGATCCATCACGAGTATCAATTCCAGTCGGTTGGTGAAGCTTGTGCACGCAGGATCTTGACTTTGGATCAAGTATTTTGATAGCTTCGCGAGTAAAGCAGTGTGGTGATTGTGCAAGGTTATACAGGTAAATTGCATTTTGTGTTTCGGGTTGGGTTGACGTTAGCGACTTTGCACCTTCTTCCACATATCCTTTTTCCATTTTGCACCTTTGATCCACAAAGACTTTTTTCAATAATGGACCTCAGTCTGAAAGCTTCGTGTTGAATTAGTCTAAACTGCTGGGTTGCGAGTTTGTACGTTTTGAATATTTGGATATTTCATGAGATTCGACTGGGATGCTGCTGCAATGAAAACAATCCCCTGCAGCAACAACTTCCATTGAAATGAAATGTAGGAACAGAAGCTGGATTCTGAAAAACAGTGTAATTCACGGTCTGACTGCCCGATCAATATGAATATTACAATTCTACGATCCTGTTTAGGCAATTTGAAGATAAGACATTGACAATGCCAACTGCCAACCATGATTTGGCCCTGTCAAGTGCTGGAAATGCATCACGCTCCCAACGATCCAGTGCAATTTAGGCCTGTTTCGTGTTACGTAACATATTCACTCACGCTGAGCCCGAGGGGCGATTCAATCTTGCAAATGGCGTACGAGATTTTGCTTAAAACAAAAGGATTTCTGGGGATTTTCAGATAAAACAATAGGATTTTCACAAAAGGTGTACGAGATTTTCTTAGAGTAATTCAGTTGTGTATATGTGTATAACCAAACTATTCACCGACTCCAAAAGCCTGATAGGAATCTGGTCGTTCAAAGAAAATCTATAGCATAATATTGGGGGCCTGTACACTTTTGCGATATTCGCGCATTTAATTTGCATAAATTTGCTGGGGCGAGAAACCGAGGGGCAAATCTCTCCAAAAAATCTCGTACACCTTTGGTGGAAATCCTATTGTTTTATCTGGAAATCACCAGAAATCCTTTTGTTTTAGGGAAAATCTCGTACGCTATTTGCAAGAGTGAATTGCCCCTCGCGAGAAACTGGGTGAAAAAGTTGCCAAGGGCCTCTGTTTACATATAGATACAGTGTTTACTAGCGACTATCCACTGTTCGAGTCTGTTATCTCAAGATTAACTTTTTTAAAAGCTTCAGTCAAGTATTGTGCATTAACAGACTACGTAGGGTTAGGCCGGTTTGAAATGTGGTCCGTGGTAATTGCTCCGTTGTTTCCTGCAGAAATAGCAACTACCGGCTAAAACTTTGGAGAAAACAGGTTTGCGACATTCTTGAATGCTGACAAAGAATGATTGCCAATGCTCACCTCCATTACCCCCTTCTCCGAGTGTCAAGTTGAATTCTGATAAAATATGGATCTGAAAGTCTCATTCTTATGGCTGCTTCAATGCGAAAAAGACCAGCAGCAACATGATTGCATATTTGGGAAATGCCTGCCAATACATATGCCATGGGCTAATAATTTTCAAAAATTTTATTTAGCTCTGGCAGCCCCTCAAGGACCTTTGGCGCCCGCTAGCGTTTTTCAATTATATATGTTACGTCCCATCAATCTATTGTGGTCTTGAAACTGAATAAGCAGTAAAAGGAAAATATAAATTTGCAGTCTAATGACGTTCGTTAGATATATGTTGGTGGGGAGACGAACAGTAGAAACTCTTGAGGCAACCCTCCATCCTGTCGTCAAAAAGCATGCGCAATTAACGAGTTATTGCGCATGCACTTTTACGACACGGTAAACAATTGAAGATTTTCACTCGTTTGTCCTCCCAACAATATTTCTTTCCATTCAATTAAGTAGTCTGCGAATTTACAAAAATATTCCGTGGCTACAGAGTTAACAAGCAGTGGACATGGGCTTCTCGTCAATCTGCTAGTCTTAGGAAAAATATATAAAGTACCTGAGTGCAAAAGTAAGTAGTAAAAACTAAGTCACACACAGAGTTTAGTGAGCTCATTGAACTGAGTTGCTGTTCGTTTTTTACGAAATATGGCGTTTTTATGTCTGCCATACAAGCCTTCATGCTGACATGTAAAAATTATATATAAATTAGTAATTTGTGCAACATTAATTTTTAAATGTGAGTTCATATTTGTTGATTATTTGAATTTAACAAGTTTTAACATTTCAAAACTCTTAGTTTCCCGTACACCCTTCCTCTATTCAAAATGGTGGGGAACACCCAGTTCAAGCCATCGTAACCAATCATCGCAGAAAAATGATGAAACTGCATGGAAATTTATCAAAGAATCGATTGCTCGAAATATAAATAGGCTATCTTTCAGAACCTTTTAAACATTTTTGTTTGTTTGTGTAAGTAAAATTGTGCAAAATTTCTGTAAGGCTAGTTTGTTGTCATTTTCTTGAATTCTGATTTGTGAATATGGTATGGAGAATTTAAATCTATCAGCCAATCAAGAATTAGAACCAATGCTTTGCTACAAAAAACTGTGTGATTCGTTTGCTTTGGGACTGCATTTGGGACCATTTGGAACCTCTCCAGACTGGGCCCCTGTTTGTCTTGGTAGGAATCGATATATGTGATGTTCCAAATGTCCGTATTTTCAACGTAAGGGGGATCGTTAGGTGCGAGTGGCGGCCTCGCCTCTTTTGACTTAAGCTGCATCTTTTTTATTGGAAGGAAAATGTACATGATAAATTGGCTCCTTCGAGGTTCCTTCGAAGAGGATCCTTCACGCCCCTAGATCCGTATCTAAACTTATGATGGCACTTAAAAAGTAGGCCTTTTGGTGGGATTCGCATCATTCTTTGCCCTTTCTTAAATTCAAACCTACACCCCTAATGTGTATAATAAAAGCACCAATTCTAGCCGAATAACGTATTGAATCTGTACTTATCGACATTGCTTACTCTTGTTTCTAAGTGATGCGGCTGTTTTGATATATATTGTTTTTGGAGTTTTTCTTAGTTCATTGTCATTTTGTTTAACATTTGCGGTCCAAAATGTAATATAACTCATACTTGCGTGTGCATTTTTACAGGCATACGAGAAGGCAAGGCAAGAATTCTGTTAATGGAGTTTCATGGTGAAAGTACTTAGACTGAATGATTTTGTACCAAGAATAGAGAGCAAGAAAATGGCACAGACAGACAATTATGGACAAGAAATATTTCTTGAAGTAGATGAGCACCCAACAGCTGTTTCCGCTGATATTCATGGCACGGTTCCAGAATGGATTTCAGGGGACTTCTTCAGAGCCGGTCCTGGTAAATACAAGTGGGGCAGCAGCTCATACAACCATTGGTTCGAGGGTGATGCAATTCTCAATCGATTCCACATTTCAAACGGGGGCGTTGAATTTTCTTCGAAATTTCTCCGGTCCGCCTCT
The DNA here is from genome assembly GCF_057945365.1 of Rhopilema esculentum. NCBI lineage: Eukaryota > Metazoa > Cnidaria > Scyphozoa > Rhizostomeae > Rhizostomatidae > Rhopilema > Rhopilema esculentum. The sequence goes on from NC_142827.1 coordinate 8,691,548, forward strand.
TATGTGGAATCACAGAAGAAAAATGCAATAACAATTTCAGATTTTGCAACAAATGCTCCGCCTGATCCTTGCCAAAACATCTTCCAAAGATTCATGTCATATTTTTTCAGCCCTATCGAATCCAGAGACAATTGCAATGTGAATGTTGTGAAAGCCAAGGAAAGGTTTTATGCAACAGGTGACATCACCACGCTTTGGGAGATAGACGCTAACACTTTGGATTGCCGGGCTTCAGTTGATATTTCTAGACGCTTGCCTGGTAAAGTCTGATGATATTCTTTCTATTTCATTCTTATGCATCATAGATATCACTATGCAAGTATTTTCAGTGATCAGTGGCGTAGCTTGACCTTCCAGACTAGGGGGTGGAGGCTCACCTAGTTACCGACGAAGATATAAATGAACAAACATTTTTTCACCTACCGATACAGAATTTTACTTAAAAACTAATGATTTTGTGAACCAACTGAAGATTTACTGACCAACTCATGAAAAATTTGGGGGTGTCACACCCCCTGTTCGCCCCTTACATTGATGACGTCGAAGTCATAGCAGCCTATAGCTGCAAGGCTATCACAAGCTGTCCTAAAAAGAAGCTCTTGGCTCGAAACTGGTACCACTACCTCTTTAGGACCCATTAATTCCAAGTGTTCGTTTTAAGCTAACTAAAACAACTAAGCAAGAAGTTGTGTGCAGCGTCCTTTGCATCTCCCTTTGGCAAGGCCATGCAGGCGTCCGGGAAATAGGAATGCAGAAGAAAGGCAACAGTGCAATAAGTTTGGAATTACAGATGTTGCTAGATTGGGTCCAGATCAATAAATGGACATTTTGTGTTAGTTTTGAAATAGAATGGAAAAATGATAACATCGTTACAGAGGGTTATTCTAATACCAATAAACGTAGTATTTTAATCATATTGAAAAGTTTATGTATAACTTTGATAGAAACAGTGACAATTGGCAAGTAAGGTTTCTTTGGCAGGTCCTATGAAATACTTTCAGGCATAGGACAATGAATGTTTGCATATTTCTCTCGTTAAATAGGGGTGCGTTCTTGGACATCGCATCCTCATTTCGCGCAGAATGGAGATTACTACAACTGCTCAGCTTCATATGACAACAACGTTTATGAATTTGTCCGCATCCCTGCAGCAGGTAATTTCAACGGTGATGCTTTAGATGGCATCGAAGTCGTGGCATCGCTGCCATTCAGTCACCGTCCAAGCTACTTCCATTGTTTCGGGATGAGTGAGCGGCATTTTCTATTCATTGAAGGCTCTCTGTTCGTAACCAATTACTTCAACTCAGAACGCTTGAACACAATTGCCACGCATCTCTTGAATAAGACTCACAGGGATCTGCTGAAATTCGACCCAAGGGTCAACTCAAGGTTAGGCACTTTTTCAATGTCCTTCTATCTTTGATACCTACGAACTAAAATGGCACTTCTATCTAGCAATAATAATGAATTTAAGCAACGAGGCAATGAAAATTTATAGAGAAACAATAACATCATTTGAAAGGCTTTTTATACAGTGTTAAATGTATTTTCTTCTTTTTGCAGCAACTTTATATCACAATTCTTGACATCGTATATTGTCAACAGATAGACAAATTGTGTTCTTAGAAGCATTAATAAATATGTTTATATATACATATTAAGAAAAAATAATAAACAAAAACTGCCTTGGCTACGGTGAAACCTCCAGTGTTGGCTTCGGAAATTAGTCGCTCATTTAATTGGAGTGTTTGGCTCAGTAGAATGAGTATGGCTTTTTGAAGCAGCAAACTTGAGTTCGATTCCGACCAAGAGTGCTTCGATACAATTGGGCAGCACCTTTGTAGAAAGAATTTTCCTCCTGTCAGCCTTTATCTTGTGATAACATGCTTCATCAATATTTATTTTATACATGATTTTATATTAGCACGCAAACATCTAGAATTAAAACCTAAGAGCGCGAAAAAATGAACAAAAGTCTCTTTTTTAAACCTGTCACATAATTAACTAGCCTTATCTGCTTGTATTAAGCAACAACTATGCTACCTGTTTGAGCCAAGGATTCACAAGGCCCTTAGCTGACTGAAAAACATTATATTGGCAAGCATACATGCTTTTCCATTAACTCCCTTTCCAAAATTTTCCAACTACAGGCTGCATTTGATTGAGAGAAAATCAGGCAAAGTGATTGCCAGCTATGAAGTCGATCCCTTCTTTAGCTTCCATCAAGTCAATTTCTACGAAACAGAAGACGAAGTTGTATTTGATATAACAGTATATCCAGATGATTCTGTCATCGACAACCTGTACTTAAGTAACATAAAGAGTGGAAAGACCAAAGATGCATTCCCAGGCCAGCTCAGAAGATATCGTTTGCCACTTAAAGGTGTCAGCGTGGAGAATCCTTTACGAATGCATCTACCAAGAGACTCAATGGGGTTGGATTATGAGCTGATACATCCAAACTATGAGATGCCTAAGATTAACTATCAGCATTATAACGGAAAGAAGTATCGCTATACATATGGTGTTGGCAATTCGAGCATAAGGAAAGGACTCACAACTCTGCTCAAGGTAAGGAATATTTTTTCCTTAAACTCATACCAAAACTTTTTTGAAACGATTGCCCCACAGAGGGGGAACGTCACCTCATTTTTCAACACTATCGATTTTGAGGTTCTTATGACTTCAAGGAAAAATTGTGGGGGGCTGACCTTCCCCTCTTCGGGGTACCAGACATACACCTTCAAGGTTTGAATACCAGAATATCCAAGTTAAGGTTGATAACCCTAGAAATTACATCACCCAAATTTATCAATGTTGCAGGGTAATTCTTCTCTCCTTTCCCTCTCCCTCATTAAATACGTTCATGTGTCTAATGCGCCGGAAAGATTCTTACTGGTTACCTTACAGTATTTGGCAACATTGTAGCGGGGAAAGGGAAAGCAGCTTTCTACAACTGTAAAGATTTTGTGTTGGTGTTCAACAATTTTAAGAATCGTAAGAGGAGGGAGAGGGACTGGGAAGCTGTACCAAAAAATGACAGATTCCTATCTCTTTTCAATATGAACTACACTCTGACGATCCTGTGCGGTTCTATGCAAGCAGGGGGGTCTTCATGAAGAATCTATGCTATTGCCTGTATTTTATGTAAGAAGCCTTCAACAAAGACATGAGGAATCTTAAGAGTTGTTTAGATCCTTCTGACCACAAAATTTGCTATTTAAATGCAAAATTTTGGGCACAACTCCAAAAAAGAAGATGCCTTTCTGTCTTATGGTAGAGAAAATGTTGATAGAGAAGAATAAAAATTGTTGGTAGAGAAGGTGTGTTGATTATTTTAAAATGTTTCAAATTTTGCATTCAAATAAATTTCAGGGAAAAGCTACACTCTTAACCTTATAAACAGAACTTCATGAGAATACGTGGTGTAACCTCAAATACGTGCCTAAAAATGGGTGAATGTAGGGGCACTGTAAAAGCATTCCATTAAAGATTTATCTTTCATGACAGAGCTTTTCTTCTTTAATGTCATTTCAAAGCATGTCAGCTTGATGTACATCCAATGTTTTTCTTCAGTAAAATATTATGTTAGGTTTAAAAAGTACTTACACCCTAATAATTTTAAAAAAATTAGGGAAATTCCAGTTTCGAAGTTTTGGGAACAATTCAAAGCTGTAACCGGTCTGCATCGTAACTTTCTCTCTCATCGTTTTTATTTTTCTCGCTCAATTTTAACATTTTCATGTCCAAATTTTGAGGCAATTGTTTGCAAATTAAAGTGTGATGTTTTGGTTGCTTTTTAATTGGTACACGTGTTTACCCAGTGGCATATGAAAACAAGCATTTCATATTCCCTACTTTTCGAGGTATAGTTTCGAATTGCAGTCTCCCAACAGCCTTATGGGAGCAGAGGTTAGAATTGGCAAGAGGGCGCTGTAGTGAGAACTGAAAGTATGAAGGGATAGTTTACTATAACATTGCACATTTGCATAACATTTTGTTTATGTAAATTGCTGAAGTGATTTGTTTAAGTTCTAGGGGGACGAGGTCCTTGTGAGCTTCTTCAAAGAGAACAAAGGTCCCCCAAGCCCCCTTTTCTACACCTTTGCGCTCTTTTTTTCTTTATTCAAAGATGGTACAATGTCTAGCTAATTTAATCTAACGAAAGCTTGTTAAAACCATATATTAAAATTACCAACGCATAGTGTTAATCGTACGTATCCAATGTTTGCTTCTTTTTTTACTTGTAAAAATCACAAGTACAATTGAAAGATGAAAACTCTGAGATTTTTTTATGTTTCTGAAGTTGGGGAGTATTCTATTACGTTTGGAACTCGGTTCCATATTTAGCTCCATCTATATTACATGGCATCAAATCCTTGTATTTTGTAACGTAGCTCCGTTTTTTTGAGGTTTCATTTATGGAAAAAATATCATCAATTAAAGGTCAAATTTGATCATATTTGTAATCGATCACAACGCGATATAAAATTTACTACTTGACAGATCGATGTGGACACAAAGCAGGCCTATGAGTGGCAAGAAGACAACTGTTACCCATCCGAACCAGTTTTCATTCCATCGCCTGATTCAAAAGGAGAAGACGATGGAGTGGTTATATCAGCTGTGCTTGGTTTGTTCCATAAAAGTTCCTTTCTTCTGATCCTTGATGGCGAGACGATGAATGAAATTGCGAGAGCATACGTCCCTGCAAAGTTGATTCCATTATTCCACACTGATTTCTTTCATTCATAAGAGTACCTTACATTTTTTCAATTGCCAATTTTTTACATAAAAAAATTCTAAGGGGAAAAATATGTTTGTACGTTATTTTGATCGATTAAATCGAAATTAATTATTGTATATAAATAACTTCCTTGCCGTGGACCGTTAACATCTCGAAAAATTAGTTTATTACTTAAGGCTCTGTAAAATTTTCTTATCGTGATATATAATATTGCATGGTCATAAGTTTTTGCTAAAAAGGATATAAAATATTTCAAACTAATCTAAATTTAAAAATGTGAATTTTCAGTTCTGTACATTCACAAACAATGAAAAATCTCTTTTGCTCTCATTGTTATCAAACAATGGTGCCCCTTTGATAATCATATTTTTCCTACCGTACTGGGGGCATAGAGATCGGCCCTATAGACCGACAAAGTAAGTATCTTTATTAGTTAAGGACATGTTCAAAATGAAGACAAGTTCAAAATGAAGTTTACACGTTGAAAGCATTTTCATTCTTTTCGGTATTTTCTTTATGAGCCAATATACATAAGCCTCTAGTCCGGACCAATGCATTTATTGTCTCGAAAGCCATTTTCAAACCACAGTGCCTATCAAACACCCTGCCATTCTCATTTAACAGTATTGCTCGTTGTATTATGTATCTCGTTATATTGACCTTACAAAACAAAATTTAATTGGTTTGAGCAGTCACGTTTGAAAAAAGTAATCAAAGCCTGCTAAGTCGTGTACCGATTTCAATTTTCAACACGTCGGGAATGCATATATGATAGGTGTAAATCAGGGGTGCCCGCGTATAATTTCTTGTTATATGGCAATCTAAATTTTCAATAACACAACCACTTTACGTCACTTCCTGTCAAACTCGACCCAATCCTTTGTGACAGAAATTGAAGCAAAAATCGACCTTGAAACAGCTGTAATTACGAAAGTGTTTGTTTTTCGAAAATTTTATGGTGATTTTCGTGATCAGCATACTCGATTACGTGTTGGGGGCGAATAAAAATTTTCGTGTCATATGCACTTTAACAATTTGGTCCTTGTGTTATGTTGATGAAGTGTCATCCCTACTAAAAATTTATGATTCATTATTAGGTATACTTTCTTATTAAAAGGCATACAGGCTCTTTGTTAGGTATTATCATAAGCATACAGATAGATATTTACATGACTTTTCTCGCACGTCAACTAAAAGTTTTATGTGAGATGTCAATAAACTTTCTGCAAACAAATAATGTAACATTTCACTTTGATATCTTTCTCATGTAACTGTTTGTGTAATTTTTCATGTAATTTTTCATATAACTGTAAATTCTAATCAATTTACTGTTCATTACAATATTTACCGATGATTTACATAACTGATTTTCATCTCGCCCCCCTGCGCAGTAAGATTTTTGTCTATGGCCCACCCAAGAGTTGAGTTGGACACCTCTGGTGTAAATGCTCCAGAGTTTGCAAATTTACAATATACAGGCTATCAAATATTATTTTCTAAATTAAAGGCAGAGAGTTACTTTGTTCCGGAAATTACGTGAGCAATCCCCTGTCACAGGCACGCGGGAGCCGGGGGGCTAAGGGGGCTGTAGCCCCCTACCTGTTTACCGAAGTATGATATCAAGTTTGTAGGACCAAATATTTTAATGACTAACTATCATAAACTTTTTCCAACTTGTCTAGCGCCACTCCCCACCCCTCCCCCTCACTCCCAAATGGGCTCTGGCGTCCTAGTTCAATGGGCACTGAGGTAGTCTGACCTGAGTAGTGTTTTATGCTTGCAAACAGTAAATACCTATAATCAAGAAAATAAGTATCTGAAGATTTTGTTATTTTTACAATTGCTATGATGCAAATCTTCACAATCAGGGGCGAAACTTCACTATTTTCATTAGGGGGGTATGAAGCTTAGTTGCCCGACGAAAGGGCGTGGCATGCTTGATGAAATGTATATATGTTGCTATTCCTTGCCTCGTTTCTGTTTTGTTTTCCCAACTGGGAGGAGATTGAAAAAAAGATGGGGGAAAAGACCATGAATTAAAAAACCAACCTAGGGCAAAAAGTAGCAATAAAAGTGCGACCTAAAGAAAATTTCCAGATTTGCCCGACAGATACACTAGCAGCCATAAATTTGCCCGACAAAATCTGCTTTTTTGAAGATTGGGGGCCCCCCCCCCATACCCCCCCAGTAGTTTCGCCCCTGTTCACAATGTAAAGCTCACACTGTACTACATTTAATAGGTTTGTTACTTTTATCTAGCGATTGTGATCAAATGCTAGTTTTATTTCTTGGTCTGATAAATCTCTTTCTACTTTGTTCAATGTAACTAGCTATAGACAAGAAACTGGTGTACTCAACATCGACTTTTGTTTCTTATAAAAAAATGAGTGTATGTGGAAATAAAAAAGGACTTTTGCATCAGTCAGATGTCATGAAAGTCTAGATAATGACGATAATACAAACACTGAAAAATTCAGTGACAGTGCAGATTAAGGAGAAATTAACGACATGATAGCTTATGATCTTGAAATCATCATTATTTGGCCATTAGATGCTAATGTAAATCTGTTATGGTTTCAGGTTTGAATGTTGTAGAGATATGTTACGACACAGGGTCTCTACACGGAGAATATCACGTGACAATTACATCATTGCACTGTGATTGCATCAGCGTCTGTATTACGTAATTATAATTTCAAGTTTCATCTTAGGATATATAAGGGGTGGTTTTATAGTTGGATTGAGTTCTGCCGTAAGATTGTCGAACTCAGTGTGTCTTGTCGCTAGCTTGCAGAATTGTGTTTGCCATTACATTGTCGTCGTTAGCCGTGAACTGATTAATTAGAAGAAGTGTAAAACATTAGAGCATTAGAGAACAGTTTTTGCCGTATTTATCGTGTACGTTTCTGCGAACAACCTACGAACTCACTTTGGTAAAACCCCCTTTGCCAAACTGATTCAATAATTCCTTTTTCCAAACCAGATGATCCTAATTTCATCCCTCTCCCTAAACCAAAAGCCCCAGTGCTGACCGCAGTGTTATTCTATGTCCACTTGAGATGATATTTTTGCTAAAACATGCATGAAAAATAAAACTTAATTTTTTCGGACATTCAGCAGGTTATCCCAGTTTTTGGACAAAGACCACTGTACCTCGGAAAAGCGTCCTCTTCCACCCGATCAACATTTCTTTTTAATTCCACACCAAAAACTGGTCTAGAAAAGTTGGCCTGGTAAAGTCCCTCGTCGGGTGGTAATGCTCCCCCTTGTCCCTCTGAAGTAATGAGGGTATTATACACTTTTGTTATATTGCTCAAGATTTTGTAGTAGCGCACTAAAGAGTTGGCGTCACTTGTAAAACGTATTAGAACAGCAGAGGAACAGATTTTTTGGAAAATTTCAAAGTTGCGTTTGCTACAGTACCATGAAAACCAATGTTCACTTTGTCCCTCCCCCAAACCATTCCTACACCCTCTCATTTTTCCTCCCGGTTTTCTAAAGCGATTTCCAAGAATTTGTAAAAGTTGCTTTACCGTTGTGAGCTGCGTACAATATGTGGCCGACTTTGCCTGACACGAATCTAGAATTTTGAAATTTAGATATTTTGTAGACCAATTATAATGATATGGACATGGTGCGTTCTTTGTTTTCTGGTCGATTAGTCCAAGGTCTACTTCAGATCAAAGCATTGTCTTTTTGCATCGGCCGTCAACCATTCGGTCAACTCAAATACAAACGTTCGTCCTGGAAAGCTTTTGCAAGGTGAGTGAAGATCGGCTTTATATGAAAATATTTAATGTTTAGGATATGTTGTTATTTTGATGGGTGAACCTAGACGCAGGGCAAGGTATTCTTGTTAATTCATTCATTTGCATTCAATTGAAATGTCTAGCAGCAAATTTTCATGAATATTTAGATGACAGGGGAGAGAGTTGTGGTAATCTTGCAGGCCTTCTTATTCTGGCGTCAGCTTTTTTTTGTTTCATTTTCTTCTTTTTGGGCCTTTTTCTATAGTTCGCGATCTTGGGCGAGTGTTGCTAACTTCTAGTCCAGCATTCTGGGCTTCCGCTCTGATTATTGTCATCACGTTATTATTCGGTCCACCTCTTGGTCTACTCGCTTGTTCCTGGTTATTCTTGTCAGGGTAGGACAGGTTTTCTGGTTTTTCTGGTTTTCCTCACGATTTTCTTGCATAAAAAACAGAGTAACATTCAAAAGAACAAAAGAAACAGCAGGGAAGAGTTTCAACCGGAAAAAGTCTCAACAGGAAGAAGTCTCAACAGGAAGAATAAAAAATGCCACAATTCGAGTAAAGATCTACTTTGCACTTGGTAGTGATCTGCCAGGGTCTGGTTTGAATTGACTCTTGAAATAATAATATGTGTGGTGCTCCTGGTTCACTGGATCGAAATTTTCATGAGCAATCCTTTTGCTCTACATATTATAGCATCAATAATTTACATTGAGAAAATGTTTCGACTGACATTGTCAAATTATGCACTGCCATTTCATTAAATATGTTCTCTTCTAAGGCCGTGCTCACAACTTGTCCCCCCACTTTTCAAAAATAAAAAATTTTGACCGTCTTTTTTAACTATTTTTAAAAAAAGAGTATAAAAAAATGAGCAGACTGCCTGCCAGGGGGCTCCAGTCCGTTTGAGGGTCTTACCAAATGGCTACCAAATGGCTACCAAATGGCCCTTTTTCGATAAGAACTCAACTGCTCAGTTTAGCTTGCGATTTGCTATAGAGATAATGAACAAAATTTATCTTTCCCGAAACAACAACAATCAATTTTGAAGAAATTTGTCAAGAAAGGACCAGGGGAGCACAAGAAATGGATGCTAGGGTACCAAGGAAATAATTTCGGCTTTTATGCTACCGTTTGAGGGTTTTTGTCAAAAATGCTACCATTTGAGAGTATTTTCTAAAATTTAAGCCTTGGCCCTCTTTGACCCTGACCAGACCCCCCTGTCAGGCCATAATGGGAGTACCCCTTGGGTTTATAGGATGACTCCTCCTCTCCCAAATTTTTCCTAATAATCAATGTTTTTCAGAGAATTGTTGAATTGTCTGTTCTGAGCAGTATAGTAATTTGTTAAATTATAGTCTGGGAGATGAATTTTTAGCCATTCTTAAGGCTGAATTTCAAAAATATCCTTGCACGTGGGATGCAACCATGGTGGGTCCTCTTATGTCACTAAACTTTATTCTCAGCCCCCTCAACGTCAATGGCGCCATCCCTGAAATTTTCAACTACTGCTGGAGTTTTTCCTAAAGATTTTCTGGATTTTGCAAATAAGACATGTTATTTATATAAAATTTCCTTAGAATTATTTATTTTCTTATGATTATTATTTATTTACTATTTATTATTTACTATTTCAGTTTCAGATAGTTTATTTGCATGTATAATGAATTTGAAATAAATTCTTTTGAAAAGATTTCTTTAAAAAATTTACCAAAGAAAATAAATGCAGTAACAGAACATCAAAATATTCTTCAAATTTATTCAAGATCAAGAGAGTTTAACCCAGCTAATCCATCATCAAAAGGAAAAATGACAACAGAAAATCCCATTGGAAATGAGATATATCAAACAACAGAAGAACATCCAGATGTTTTAGATGCAGAAATTGAAGGGAAAATACCTAACTGGGTTGAAGGAACCTTACTTAGAGTTGGACCCGGAAAATTCGAATGGGGTGATACAAAATACAACCATTGGTTTGATGGTGATGCAATTCTCAACAGGTTCGCTATCAAAGATGGTAGTGTCAAATTCTCAAGCCGTTTTCTCCGCAGCAAATCTTACAAAGAATCTGAGAAGAACAACCGCATTGTTCTTGCACAGTTTGGTACAACTCCACCACCAGACCCATGCAAAAATATATTCTCCAGATTTTTCTCATATTTTCAAATGCCAGAAATGACTGACAATTGCAATGTCAACATAGTTAAGGTAAAGGGAGGCCATTATGCTTCCACTGAAGCACCAAAATTGTGGAAATTTGACAAAGACACTCTGGAAACATTGGATCCTATTGACTTTGGAAAAAGAATTTCAGGTACCAAAACTGCAATTTTATCTTACAAATATTATCTGGAAAGATATAAAATAACAATAGGGCAGTTTGCTTGAAAATAAAAACTTAAACTCTTATCACAGCATTATTTTCTAGTTTTTCCTAATGAAAGAAAAATTTTTGTAGAACAGGGAGTCTAGTTTCTATTACCTTATTTTTATGTCACAGATTTGGGCATGAAAATAATATAAAAACTTGCAGTTTTTTTCTCCATTTGGCAGAAAGCCAGTTAGATTAGAATCTGAACAGTTACTATAAATCCTTGATAAAGCAACCCCCTTATGAGAACTAACCCCCTTCAATAGGCTTTACAGACACATTATATATAGGAGATCGGTATTTAATAGCACAATATGAAATTCCCAATAAATTAATCTCAAACTTTTGGAAATAAAAACAAGGTGTTTTAATTGCATGCTTCAGTGCTTGCTACAATTTTTCTATTTTTGATACAAATCTAAAATAAGTAAAACAAAGTGGAAAAAAGTTGCTATGTTTTCTTCCACACAGGTCCCAGGTCTTGGCTGGCACATCCACATTACGATGAAGATGGTACTTACTACAACGTTTCTACTTCATACATGAAAAACAGAAACGAGATTTACAAGGTTCCAGCAAAACAGGACCTTGAAACTGCCACAGATGAATCAGCAGAAATGATTTCTAGCTTTCCCTGCAGCAAAGGTCCAGCTTATTACCACAGCTTTGGTATGACCGAGAATTACTTTATATTCATGGAAAGTTCATTGTTCTTCACAAATCCACTTGGCCTTTTCTTTATGAGACTAATGGACTGGGCATATGTAGACTTTTTCAAATTCAATGAAAACATAAAGTCTCGTCTGCATCTAATTGAACGCAAATCAGGAAAGCCATTTGCAATATTTAATGTTAACCCATTCATGTGCTTTCATCAAATAAATGCTTATGAGACAGATACCGAGGTGGTTCTTGATATGAGTGGGTACTCTGATGGGTCTGTTATGAAAGCATTGTACTTGAGCGAATTGAGGGAAGATGCTGAATCGAAAATTAAACCTGCAGAGCTTCGCAGATATCATCTTTCATTAGCTAAAGCTGACTCTGGGAAACCAAAACAAGTTGAGCTGGAAAAAGATGCAGAAGGAAGAGACTATGAGGTTCTCCATGTGGGATTTGAGCTGCCAAGGATTAATTATGATTACAATGGAAGAGATTACAGTTATGCATATGGAATGGGGTCTTCATCAAAGCCTCCTGGTTTGCTCATTTTGCACAAGGTAATAATTCAACTCTTAGTATATTCGATTAAAAATGAATAGAAACGCAATGAAATGGGCTGATGACAAAAGAGTCTTGCAAGCTAATTCAGTCAATTAAATCAAACCCTTGGAAGTATTTACCCTTGGAACAAAACTCAGATTGCCTAAAAATGTGGCAATGGCTCAGTGCTATATATTAATTGCTAAATGACTCATTTTCATATTGACACTATTATTTTGTTAGCTCCAGCCCAAAAAATGTTGTGAAGCAGTGTTTCCAAAAAGTGATATTTTATCTATTTGCAGAATAGAAATAAAACCGTGAAATTGGTTTTGGTGCATTTATTTTCATTTTTCTGAAGTCTGTCAATGAAACCTTGCTCCTCTGTGAGGAAAATTGAACAATTTTGAAAAAGTGGGTTTTGACCAAACCAACGAAACAGATCATCTAGCTCAAAACTATTTGCAGGATGTAAATTGAACCAATTTTCATGAAATTTATACTCAGCTTGTGCAAAAACAAGTTTTCATTTTTCTGTCATGATAATAATTTTAGAAAGGAAAAATTCTGTATCAATCATTGTTACTCTAATCTTATAAACTTGTTAATCGTTAATCAAATAACCTACTATTTCATGACAAATAAAAGTTTTCAACATCCTGAACACTTGAACACTTGAACATCCTGAAAAGCTGAAGGCTTGTACACATAGAAACTTGAAGCAGAGATAATCAGGCATGGAGCAAAGTCATTGCACTTTTGCTCCAAGGAAGCCACATGTTCTGGGATGAAATATTAGCTTTCAATAATTTAAATGTATTTGATGTTGTTTGTTCTTGTCCTATTGCAGTGTTACTTATTTGCTATATTTTTATAGATTTTTCGCTGCAAGAATTCCTTTGGAGTCTGTCAAACAGTCTGCTATCGTAGCCTCTTCTTTATTCATACAACCAGGCATGTGCCTGCATATGCAATTGACCTGTTTTCCACAAGGAAGACACCTTGGTCCAAAGTGTCACAAATGACAACCTTCATATTTCAGTGTGTTCAGATCAACAAATTGCCCTTCATTTGGAAGTCCAAGCTTTTTGGCAATTCTGAACAATTGAGATGGATTCTATTAGCCTTTAAACATTGACCTTAAATACAAGATTCTATTTGACATTACCATCTCTGGTTCATCTCTGGTTGAAGTAATGGATTCTTATGATAATCAAACATCATCTGTCAGTAATCAGGTGGATTCATGTAAGAGTCGAAATAAGATTTGAACAGCCTAGTATGCATTTTTGTATTTGAACTACTTGATCAGAAATTCATTTTATTTTTGTTTGTAGGTTAATGTAAAGACAAAAGAAGTCAAGTCATGGGAATGTGAAAATTGTCACCCATCAGAGCCTGTTTTTGTACCAAGCCCAAATGCTAGTAAGGAAGATGATGGTGTGGTATTATCATCTGTTCTTGGCATCAGAGGACAGAAATCATTTTTGTTGGTGCTTGATGCTTGCGACATGACAGAGATTGCCAGGGCCTATGTGCCTGTCAGACTGGTTCCGCTGGTTCATGGAGAGTTCCTCTAGTTTTTAATGCAAATGAAAATCCAAAACAGCAGGCCCTAAACATACATTCACAAATCTGAAAGATGATTGAACATTTAATTTTATATTAAATATAAATGGCCTTTAACAGCTCTTTAAAGATAATTAACATCCAATTTAACGAGCTTTTAGTAAAATTAATTGACAATAAATATGTATTACAGGGAGTTGAAATCTCCACTGGCATTGTTCTAAATTTTCGACTACTTTACAACAAAACATAGACCATAAATAGTAACTAATAAAACAAAGAGATCAAAAGGACTAGATACATCTTGAAAGAACTCATTGTAAAATGTAAAACATAATTTTATAATTAGATATCGTAGATGATGTTGAAAGTATAGAATTTCAAGCCAATAGACCATCTTGGAGTTCGCAAAGCTATGATTGATTTCTGTGGTTTTATAGCTAGGTTCAATCCTTCAGGTGGGAAGAAACAGTGAAAAATTGATGGTGGGTAGAGGCTGTTCTTTAATTTTTTGGGTTGTGAAACTCCTTTAGAATAGAAAATACTTAAGAATTCAAATCTGATTTTTGTTGATTAACAATGGACCTTGTGTGAGCTACAGAGGAATTTTCAAATCTTGGTAAAATAGGCTGCCATTGTTTTTATCGCAGCTTTTGCCCCACTTGTGTCATGGGATCCAATGTTCAAGATGGTCTATAGGCTCAGTACCATGCAAATTATAGATTGAAAAAAATATATTTGACAAAACTATCTATGCATAAGAATTTTGTTTATTTGATTAGCTGTGTAAGTAGAATCTGGAAACAAGAATGATGTTAAGATTAAAGTTTAACAAATTTCTCCAATTGACCTGTGTTCTAATATTGCAGTCAAACAGTGGTTTGTAGTTTGAATACTAACTGAATGTTGTTTATGGAATGTTATTGAAATCAGAAGGGTGATATGTAACCTTTTGACATCATGGTATAATTTTATTTAACAGATTAAATACTGGAATTTCCTTTCAAGATTTTGTTTCCAGAACATAGAAATACAATTACTTTATATAAAGGTAATTTAATTTTGGGAAGCATTGGAAATTGCATAGAATCGTTATTAGCAGTGCAGCAACCTAAGAAGATTTTGAGATTTAATCTTAGACTGCCTTTCCTGTTTATAAATGTTTTCAAACCCGTTTCTATTATCAACAAATCTTTGAATGACATTCAAAACATCTTTGAAACTGGCACTGTCTTCCTCATCAAATTGAGTTTTAGCATTTCTCAGTAAAACTTCGCCGTTGTCACATGTCAGCAAAAATGCAAATGACCTGAAAAGAAATATTGAAGGCACAATGAATGATATGAGATTACTGTGTTCAATGTTAAAGTGTTCCACTCTCACAACAGAGTTTCAGCATAAAGACAATGAAATTGTAAATTAAATAAGTACAAAAATTAGATATGCTGTTGAATCAAGACGTTTTGAGCATCTAATATCTAGCAAGTGAAAAGTAAACATTTCAATGTGCCGGGAAAACCCTTATTTGAGACTTCAGTGAAATTTAATTTTACTCCCAATAATAAGCTCTACCTTTGTATGGGCTTGTTAAGCCTCTTATAATCACAATCAACAGACTAGGCCATGTTCACGTTGAAAAGTTAATCCTTTTCCTCTAATTGCTAGCACCATTTTGCAATAAGCACAATCAAATAAGGTAGCAAAGAAAGTTCTTAATGTGACATTTCCTATATTTTTCAAATGTTGATCACTTGGCCTGAAAGAACACCAGGATATAGGTTCAAGTTAGGCAAATTCAATTAAACAAATTAAAAATTCAGTGAGATATGGATACTGTTTGCTGAGTTTACTGTCAGAATACTGTTACTTTGCACAGGACCTGATACTGATTGTAACATACACCTGGCCCCAAAACACCCATTCAATTTTGGTTTGCTTTGTTTATATCTATATGGCTTTCTATGTATAGTAGGTACGTATATGCTGATGAGACATACCTGTACAGAGCATAGTAGTCTGTTTCAGCTTGCTTAGTTAGTCGTTTGAAGGTGTTCATATCTTGAATAACCTATAGAGAGATAAAAAAAACTCCACATCACACTGCTGAAAACATTGTGCTGGTGGAACGGAATATAGATAACATTCACCAATATGAGTTAACTATCATGTGATCAAGGTTTTTCTTGAATGATTCGTTTAATGTCTATTCTATGATAATGACTCAGCAATGAAACCATTTTTCATATATCTTAAGATAAGGAATAAAAATATCTGCAGTTTAATAAAATATTCATTCAAAAATGAATTCTGCTGAGATTAAATGACAAATCAGAGCTGAAAAATCACCTTTGGTGATTGCATTTTTGCTTAAAGAATTATAAATAGAAGAAAGCTCTAATGAATAATGAAGAACTTGCTATTTAGCAAAGAAGTAACAACCTACCTTAAGCTTGTAATTCTCGATAACTTGACGAAGTTTGAATGGGTTACATTGGCCCAGTTGTCTCATTGACTTAACACAGTCTTGGCAAAATGGATTCGTTCCTGCATAAGATAGATAAGTACACATAAAACTCATGCATAAGAAGCAAGGAAACATAGTTTAAGAGTGCGTCTTTTATAAAAACAAGTAACTGCAAAACACAACGTTAAGACAGAAAAGACAGTTTTCCCATTTGTTTACAGTAATGGTCTGCAAAGCTTAAAATGTTACTCCAAACCCAGACAAAGTGTTTGTAACACTTCACAAATAACTAACAACAAGCTAAGAGAGTAAAATCACAGCCTATAGCACTATAAAATACCAAGCATTTCTTTACATGCTGCAGAAAAAAGACTTACTTTGAGACGAAAGTTCAAGAGTTTCTTCACTATACTTCACGACAAGTGACGTTTCATTTGCCAACGTACTTTGGCTGTTAAGTGATGTACTCAGCTCCTAAAAATAACAATGCAACGGAACATAAAAAAACGTGCAATTAAACATTTAGCTTTATTTCATAGGTAAATATCATGTTCAAAAAGCCCTAATTGTGATGCTTCTTGTGAGAATAAACCAGACATAAAATCCTTGCCAAAAGTCTTGGTACACTACCGTCAGTTTCCAAGGGCAAATTCAGCCATTTCCCTTCCTTCCTTGAATAATGTTGGTTTACTACAAAACGACGTAGGGGATTAGAAAAAACACTTTTTTCTACGACTTTTATGTCATTTTTCTAAATTATCAACATTGTTTAGGGGGGAGAGAGGTGTGAAAATAGGAGCATCCGGGAAAAGAATTGAACAATATAAAAACACAACGCAAATTGCTGGGTGTTCCAAGTATTTTTGGCAATGATTGTCAATACCCTAAACGTTCCAATACAACTTCTACCACTACAACTTGATCCTATAGGAAATGATGAACACTCAAAGATTATATTCAGAGATGGAAAGTCGTGACAAAATCAATCATTATATTCAGCTGACAAGTAACAGGATAGATTTCATTATATGTAGCTTCAATGGGACAGGATAGATTTTGTATGACCCCTCGACAAACCAAGAACACAAAGATCCCAGCACCAACAAAATAGGCAAGTCATACTACAAACCGAATCATTCGAAAAAATCTGAAAATAATTAGCTGGAATAGTTGTTATAACAAAAATTGAGTCGAACTTCAGTTACATCCCGTTTATACATCTTGTTCAGCATACCTTTGTTTAGTGAAAATTCAGGAGTACATTTGAATGCTGCAGGCACATCTTTTCGGTTGATAACTGGCACTAAAAGACTTTCCAGCTTTGAGAACAACCAGGGGAAAATGATATATTGTTGCTTGTTTTTTATAGTCACCCAAACAGAGATGCTGAATTTTTCGACAGGCTATGGTATAAAGGGGCACGCGACATGAAGTATTCTTTTCACCCAATGGTTGGTTGGTTAGTGTTTTACGCATCCAGGGTTTGTTGTTATTAGCAAGGTCCGCTTTCTATGCATGGAGTTAAATTTTTCCATTGAAAACAAGGTCTACAATTAAATCCTGTTAAAATCATTCACATCAAGAACTTTGTTAATTATTGGCCACTTGAATATTAGCAAATTAGAAAAAATTGCATACTGTGTCGTCCTTCAGGTTCCGGTCTTGTAAAAGCTCTGATAGACTGCAGCAAGAAATAAATCTAGAAAGAAAAGTTAGCCATATTTTACGAAAAGCTCATTTTTGCCAAACCCATGACAAAATTTTCTGAATTACAAGAAAATATATGCCAAGAAAAAAATGCAAATGGCCGGTCATTGAAAAGTTTGCTAACGGGGCCAGGGGCCAGTAGACTGTTTTCCACGAAGATTGAACATCTTCTGCACCTCGTTGTTTTTAAATGATTAAAGGAAGGGACAACAGAGTAACTACTTTCCTGGAACCTCTGCTTCTGGTAGGGTTAACAGACACGTAAATGGCTTTGAAAAAAGCAAACATTTAGTAAACTAAAGCTTTTCGTCTGACACTCTTCAGAGTTTAAACTCTGTGCAGAGTTTTAATCCGTGCCTTGCGCCAATGCTTTGTTACGCCTGAGAATGATATTCATAATGCTAATGCCGAGAATTCTCTCAATTCAGAATGGAAATGATAGAACTGTAAAAGGTTAAGGCTCTGTAATGAAAGATTTAGCACAACTTTAGTATAACATTATAATTGGCTTATTGTCAGTCAGAAATATTTTTCACCCTCACAAAACTATCCGTCAATTTACGTCCTTGGGGTTCTGTAAAAATGCACCCCATGCCCCATATACACGATACTCTCGTTAAGTGGGACACTAAAGACCGAGCAAAAGTGTACTACTTAGCGGGCGTCCTACTTATCCGAATACTTGAAAAGGGTTAGCAAGTTCAAGGGGCCGGGAACATCTGTACTACATAGCAGGCGTCCTACTTATCCGGGGTCCCACTTAACGAGAGTGTACTGTATCATCTAAATTTGAGCCAATGTTGGAAAAAATCGATGAAAAAATTCGCGCCAATTCCAACTATACCCAGGCTACGTCGCGCACCAGATGGCGTCAGCATCGCATTCCTTTCACGCGACAAACTCGAAAATTTGAGGAAGTATGAAACAAAAATGGAACACATTTACACGTTCTTTACAGGCTGAATTCTACCTGGTCATACATTCGATTAGAAAAACAACCAATTTGGCATGGCTGCAGGAGAAGTAAGCTTATATTATTATTATCGATTTATTTTGTGTGGCAATAAAAGTTTTGTAACTATGTAGAGCTTTCAGCTATTATGAAAACTTTTAATGCTAACAGGGTGGCTAGAACGTTTGAAAGATAGTTTTCATTAAGACTTCCAAATGCTTACTAAGAAATAATTCTCAATACTACAAATGTTTAATATATACGAAAACCTGCAGGGACCTCCAGTACAAGGGGATCTCATTCTTGTGTTTAAAAATAGGGCAAAAATACATCAGTTTCTTCGGTATTTTTAACTTTGCGATGGCAGGACACAAGGCAGGAAAATTTTGCACCTGTGCGAGGCGTGAACGCCGACGATGACGTTAACAGTTGCGCACAAGTGAAGTGTAAAATAATTTTTTAATTAATTTTAAAAACCTCTAAAACGGAAGATAACTAACCGCATGCTATAGTTTAACAAAACGAAACCTACGCTATTGGAAAACCTTAAATACCCCTAGATTAACTAAGGGAACGAAAACGCCTCGAGCCACACACCTTACCCTAGTTTACAGTTTACAAATCACTGATTCAGGTGAAAGACTCCCAGAATACCCATAAACAAGTAGACCAGATAGAAGAAAAACGCGAGGAAGCGTGGAACAAGAGACCAAAACGGATAGCAAATGATAACCATCATAAGAGAATTAGTAAAACTCAAAAGCCCTTCATTTAATTAACTCCAATTGAATTTCATTTATCATAATAGATATGGACGTGTCAAGCAAGCAAAAACAACTCTATGCACATATATATTTATATAGATATGCCGTAAATCGTCGAAGTAAAGACCTCAGATTCAGATGTGTGCTCCCCTCAAATGAGCACCCCCTATAACAGTCAAAAATTTGACAAGTGCCTCCTCTGAGGATGGTGAGGAGAATGGCAAAGATGAAAGAATTGACATTCATATTGTCCAAGAGTTTATTTCTGACAATTTACAAATAAAGCTTAGATCAAGCTGATTTTTCAACAATATAGTTTTCTTTTCATTCTTTCCAATATGGAAAAATAAAAATAAATCAATCAGTGCCCCCTTTGAATAAGCACCCCTGTCAAATAAGTACCCCTGTCAAATAAGTGCTCCCTTGAAACAGTAGGAAATTACATACATACATTTCAAGATCATGTTTAATATCTTCTGGAAGGTCTTTCAACTCAATTTCATCTCCAACAAATACCTGAAAAGGAGAAGCAGAAAATATCTTTAGTCTAAT
Source organism: Rhopilema esculentum (assembly GCF_057945365.1). Classification (NCBI taxonomy): domain Eukaryota; kingdom Metazoa; phylum Cnidaria; class Scyphozoa; order Rhizostomeae; family Rhizostomatidae; genus Rhopilema; species Rhopilema esculentum. The sequence goes on from NC_142827.1 coordinate 8,711,631, forward strand.
ACCATGCCAATCATTAATTCCCTAGGCATCTATAGATCACAGAATTTACTTGAATCGACATCAAAGCTGGTTTGTCATGAAGTAAAACAAAACTGCCAATATTTTCAGACTGCTTGACACATCCTATTAGCTGCAAAGAGTCTAGTCTTTAGTACATTGAGTAAAGGTCTTTGCTCAGTGCCATTCTGGGAAGCATCTAGAGTGCCATAGAAAGGGGCAGGTGGGGCAAGCACCCACCATAATATATAATCAGACTGAGGGAAACTTTTGAGCTTTGCCCCAAATGAGTCCTTGTTTGAGGGGTTTCTTTCGATAGAAGGAAGAAAAACATCTCCCAGGTGTCCTTTAAACCAGATAATTTCTCATAAAGACAAATACTTTTAGGTCTAATCATCAATGTAGCTCAGCCAATGATAAACACAAATTTCAAATGAATGATAAACACAAAATGATATTATTAAAATAAGACTTTGCTGATGAAAGTTGAATATTATTGTGACGTCTGAAGCATAATTCTTCATCACGTCGGCATTTATTGTTTCAAGCAAACTGCTCCATTGTTAATTGATCGACCAAAACAATTAGCACTACCCAAAAACAATGGTATGGTTTACTACAACAAAATGATGCATCATGCTTGCCCAACTTGCTGAACATCAAAATTCGACTCATAAAAGACCAATGACAGTGGCAACTATGTGCCTTAAGCTAGCTGTCACCCCATTCTTTCATTGGTTTCAGGAAAACTACCACACTCATTCTGCCATCAATGACAAAAACTAATTCTGCAAAAATCAATTCTCTCCTCTTCACTTCATCTCTCAAATGCAAAACCTTACAGAATTATTTTTAAACTTAGAGAACTCTTCAACTGGGTTTAATAATCAGCTATAGCATCTTTAATCATAATTTCTATTTATATTTCACAAATATATTTGCATTTCTTCTACCCACAGTCTGCACTTATAGATCTCTTTGTAATTCGTTTATCCGATGAAGAATTAAACTTCAGATGTTGAGTGCACATGCATGATTACCCATTTAACCATTCTATCATCAAACTTTTTCATCATTTATCCAACTTGTTATTTTAAAGACCACAAGATCTTAATTAGCAATAATGTAAGATGAATACAAAAATAATACTTTTAAGATAAAATTAAAATAAAAGTTTCTTACTGTAAACAAGATGGTAGATAATTCCTCACTGAGATAAGAAAAACATCTTTGAATGTAGCAGATCTGTTAAAATAACCGGAGAAAAAGATGTTTGAGAATATGAAAGACAAATTGCTCTTTATTTCATTAACTGCTTCTTGTGTAAATTATCTTCTACATCATTGCTGCCTTGACTCATTAACAAATACATAAAATAAAAGTACTCTAGTTTTTTCTAAAATGAAAGAACCTTTGTTTTTCTATGTAAACAAAAATTTTTATCCTATCATGGTTGAGTTACAATCTCCTTTTGCAAACTGTTGAAGCTTGGTTGTCTGTTTGGCCAAAGATAGATTAAATTTAGAATATTAAAAAATGTTTAGTTTCATGACTCTGCTTTGCTGACAGGCTGATTAAATTTTAAATATTTTTCAGTCTCAGAGTTAAGTTTTTACCAACAGTTATTTCAATTTGCCGACATTTTGATAATAGTATCAAAGTTATACTAATATATCTAGCCAAGAAATAAGGCATTGTTTCAGTTTAAGTCTGTTAACAGAAATATTAGCTTCTGCAGGGCCTCTAAGATCAATTGAGATTAGTAAAAAACAAAAGCCCTCTAAGCAAACTGTGATGCAAATTTTGCTTTAAGTTTTCTTAAATAACTGGGATCTATTTAGAGCATACTACTATTTTTACAATAGGTGTGCTAATCATATCAAATATCATTTGACAAAGGATGGCATTAGGAAAAACCAAATTAAAAGAAACTTGGTACCAACATTTGAATCATACCATGCCTCCAGTCGCTTTAGGTATTCACTAACATCAACTGACTCCTAAAATTGTAAACAACTAATATCAGAAGAAATATTACACTATAAATAATGTTTTATCACAAATCTGAAAAACAAAGCAGATGTATATGTCAAAAATGTTTCATGATAATTTTTGAATATTTTTCTCATTTTGAAAACAATCTAATGATTAAACACCATAGAAATTCAAAACACTGAAAACAGTTCCTTATAGGAAACATGTTTCTTTTTAGTTGTTTTTGGGACACCATATATTTTGATACTATCAGGATAATGCATATTAATAGCTTTTTTACATTATCAATTGATTTGCGCATTAAATGTTTCTTCAGAGTTCACAAAATGTGTATTTTTTTCATTCCCAACAAATTGGTTCACATTGCAAATAAGGTCATTTGATAAACAATATAGCAAAAGTGCTTTTCCTGTCCACCCTCCTCCTAGGTAGAATATGATTAATGCAAATATCAGGTTTACATACCATATACTTATGAATATATGGACTCAACTGCTTGCAATAATTATCCAGCTCATTCTGAAATCTAGGATGTCTAAGTTAAGATTGTAACCACACAGTGAAATTTGATTTTTAACTTCTCCACCTTGTGCAAATAGTTATAGGCATTTAAGAAAACATTAGTGGAAAAAAATAACCACTAACTTGATCACACATCTTATACTTTGTATTGTAATGGTTACTTTGTCTCACAAGATTTAACAAACAATTAATAAGAATATTTATAGAAAATCATGAAAAAATATCAAGATTTTAGGTCTGTTAAAATATTACTCAACTCTAACTTATTTTTTCACAATGCATTGTTTTTCCAACAGTTTATCTCAAATAATGACAGAATGCAAAGTGATAAATCATCTTTTTATACAAAATTCTTGAACATAACAAAAGGATACAATTCCAAGCCTGTTTCAATAACAGCGATAAAGCATACAAGAAAGGACCTTTTAGGATCTTCATTATTTCTGAAAAAAATCAAGCAACTCGCTAAGAAATAAGATAACACATCATCAAAATAATAAATAAAGTATAATAAGCTATTTTTTAAAATTTTCTGCCAAAAAAACCTGTAACAGCATTCATGACATAATAATCATCAAAAAATTATCTGAATATCAAAAATATATAAGCAGATGTGGTATACCTTTGCCCTTCAGTTGAATTGTCTGATAAAGATTCACTACTTTCCTCATCCATGGAATAGAAATAAACCATAGCATTCTGATCATAAACTTTCCCTGCAGGTATTGCTATAATATTACCACTTCCCTCCAATGGCTGCATTTTTTCAAGCCTTTTTGTCAAGAAATATCGCAGGGATGTCTCTAGATCAGCTTGGATATTACTGCTAAGCAGTGAAAGCCTAGAAAACAGACAAAAGTCTCTTTGAACTGATTCCCTAACAAATATGGTAAAACACCCCAAGTCCAGCAAACTTACAATCTTCACAGAGGATAGCAGGTAAACATAACAAGGGAAGCAAAAACTATCTTGGACTAGCATGGGATTCAATCTCATGTGGTGCCTGAGAGGGAACTTAAAATTTACTACGAACAAAAATATCTTCTTGAAGGGGATCTTGGTAAATAGGAAAATGCTTCAGCCATTCAAACTTTTAAAGGGGCCTGCACAGTTAGGAAACTTTTTAGGGGAGATGGTTTTTACTACAGGGTGTACTTAGTGATGACATACCATTTGATGTTAACAACTTGGCTGAGATATGGGCTGTGAAAGAAATGATGAAGCTACCAAAGAATTACCTTACTTTTATTGTCCATAAGTAGGGAAATATGCCTGTTTTCTTGATTGGGAAAGAGCCTGTTTTCTTGCAGTTATATCTCTGCCAGTTTCACTAGATTAAACTGCTTTTCAAATGCATGAAAATTTTACATCTCATTTTCCTTGTAATTTGGAAAATTCTAAAAATAGATTGTCCATAATTTAGCTACTTTATTCATTTATTTTTATACAAAAAATCATGCCATTGTTAGATGGTGTTATCACCTTAAGCCACTTTCATACAAATCACTGATATATTTACTAACAACCTTTACAAAATGTTATATTGATGCATTCCAATAATTACCAAATTAAATATCCTGCATAAATTTGACAATGATTCTAAACTTAATCAATTACTTTCTGATATTTCAAGGTCAAACATACCTGCAGACAGGTTGCTGCGTTGCTTTTTTATCAGGTTGGGTAGCTACATCTTTTTCAGTTATTTCATCTTTCCTAAAAAACCAACATTATTCAGCATTGTAGGATTCACAAAGGTGTTTACACAAACCTCTTTGCATCAATTTTTTGTAGGTATTGTTAGGGAAAGGCCAAGGAGCTAATAGCTAAGCTAAGCCCTATCAAGGGAAAGGAGAAGGGACTTGGGAAGAGGGGTGAGGGGGGAGAGAGAACAAGCTTGTTTACTTTTGTTTTGAATAAGAGTCTGGGAAGCAGGAAGAAGGTACCTAGAGAATTCTGACGTTTAGAAAATCTAGGGAAGAAGGAAGAGTCGTGGGGAGACATTGCAACAAGTTTAAACATGAAACTGAAGCTAAAAAATAGCAATTTATAAACTTCATTAATTTCCTTAGTCAGATTCTTCAGCTGATCAGTTTCGCCTTATATAATTAACGGATGACCTAAAATTCAAGCTGAGAAAAGTTATTGTTGACAAAGACAAAACTTGACAATTTTCTTACGAGATATTTACCATTCAGCGTCCTCATAACCGTTTGATAATATTGATTGATTTACTATATGTTGACTGTAAACGGCATAATCGTGGATAACCTCATCCTCCATCTTTGATGCCACGAAACGGCTTTTTTCTCCTTGCGCCCCTGTAACCCAAAACAGATGTGAGCTAGAAACAAAATTGTCAGGGCCCGCGCCCGAGGGGGAGTGGAGGGAACCATTGCCGCACCACTTTTTTGCTTAATAAAAAACTAAAATAAGCTTAAAATATTTATATAAATGAAACTTTAGATTACAACAAATACATTGAACCGAATCCCCCAAATAGAACAGCGTGGACAAAATGATTACCACAAAAGGGGGAAAAGGAAACTTCTCTACATTGCTGGCCCCTCCCGTTGAGGGTTAATGGGGCGGGCCTTATTGTTTGCTAGAAAATTAAAAAGCAATGGGTGATATGTAATAATGGAATTTTTAGTTTGTATTGAAGGAAAGTAAAGTTGTATTTCAGAAAGCTTTAGAATTTCCTCAGCCTTCTGTTTAAACTGTTCCGTGCATCGTTTTATACAGACTGCAATGGCTTGAAAGGATGCATTACAGAACACTCGTCTCATTGTTGCATATTACTTATCCATAGCTGCAAAAACTTTTATTGCTTAGCTTAAGAGGAATGGGCGGAATACAGGGTCTGCGCTACCGATTCTAAAGTGGGGGGGGGGGGGGTGAGAGCAACAAGGAGGTTACCTATCTAATACCTAGAAGGGGCATTTCATACCTATAGTCAGCAAGAAAAGTGGCCTCCCTTGTGGCGCGGGCCCTGGAATAACTATATCCTTGGGTGGAATGATATTTATTTAAATGTATTTCAAGTGCTGTTCTGAATAGCGTATCTTTCATGTCGAGCTTTACGTCTTTTTCGACCGATCAGAAAACGCTGATACCTCAGTTGAACCATTAGCCCAAGCATAGATGGCCTTCTTGTATCTAGTTCTTGTGTCCTAGTAAAGAGTAAAGGACAGAAAATATTGCATCAAAAAAATCGCCGACTTGAGTTGGTTTCCTGCGCACACTTGTTAGAAATCCACTTTTTTAATGAAAACGTTGAGATGGCGACAGTATTTTGCAAAAATTTGGAATCACGCTTTTCTTCTTTAGAAATTACTTCTGGTTTTTTGCTAGTCTTTTGATTTGCCCTGGTTCACGCTAGATCCGTCTCTTGATTTACAACCTATCCTGACTAACAGTGCTGGGATTTCATACCCTTCCTCCGGTTAAATGTTGATACCTCTGCCATAAGAGTACACATGAACCAACTTTGAAAGGGGGGACAGGTAACTGTTAGACTATACTTGCTTGCTACCTAGCACGTTTTCATTGGTTTGACTCAAAAGCTGTGTCCAAATTTGAAGGCTTCTCCTTTCTTTAAACATCCTTTTGATTCTCTCCTTAGTCAGCGCAAGGAGGAGAAAATGTGATAAAGTGTAAATGGGCGTTGGAAAATATCAAAATCTCAGCTGAGATGCGATTTTGGAAGACTTCTGTCTTCTGTGACAGAATTCTGTCAATATCCGGCTCGGTGGACCATAACGTCACAAATTCTTCAAATAATCTTTGCTAACTTAAAAGAAATTCATTATATAAAAATTTATTTATATATATTTTTTTTTCACTTGAACCACCTCAGTTGACTCTCTAAATCTACCAGAGAAAAAACAAGCTTGATCTTTCCCCCCTCTCTGCCAAATACCTCCTCACTTTCCTTTGTAAGGGCTTAGCTATGGGCTCCTGAGACTTTTCCCTAAAAATACCAACTAAAAAAGAGGCTATAAATTTTTAATTTCGCGCGTAAATTTTCTTTGTTTTGGCTCTCCTTACCCGATTCAAAGTATGTTAAAGTTTGAACAATTTTTTTGCGGTACAAAATTTGAAAATGGCTTTGAAAAAGCAAACATTTTACGACATGCTAAAAGCTTTTTCGTCTGACACTCCTCAGAGCATAAAACGTCAGAATAGGTTCCGAAAAAACACGATGGAAAAATATATATCCAGTTGTGGATCGAAATAGGCCAATCAGAGAAACGCAAGCACAAGACCGGTATAGTTGACCAATCAGTGCCGCGAGCCTAAAGAAAAAGTTACTCAACAAACATGATAAAAAGTATGTTAAACAGAAATGTGGTGGCTTCACTAATTATTGACAGGAGTTTGAGTTAGGTACAATATTACTGTTTCATTTGTTGAAAAGGTGAGATCAAAGTATATGAAGCTTTACTTGTTTAATTGAAAAACCAATCGACTTATTAAACATATGGGCTCTTTCTGGCTAAAAACAAGGCAAAATTGGTTTCGTTTTACGATGTGTAGGTTGTAAAACATTTTGAAGAACTGCTTGACACGCGATTTCATGCAGGGCAACATTAAGACTTTGAGAAATTCACAGCCGGGTCTCTACGTAAAAAAGTGATTACTAGCCTGACCCAGCATCTCCAGATATACTGATTGAAGTCACGTTTCTTATACTTTGTGACATATTGTGAAAGACATTGAGCAAAACATCTGTCTGCAATATTATTTGAGATCAAAGACAGAAATAGAGATCTGGCTTATGTTCTGGATCAACCTCGTTATCAACCTACAAAGTTTTCGTTAAACTGTAGTAAAATTACTGCTTTTTATCAAAATTAATGGCAAGTAACGTTACTTGCATCGCAATCGTTAGCATTATGTTAAGATTGTTTACAGAGTCTCGGGTCAATCAAAAACAGAAAAATTAAATTCTAAAAATGACTTCAAAACTGCTGTGTATAGTCAACTACAATCATCTTAAAAATACTACTTCCAAAATTGATTTTAATGTTAGGTACTGTGCTTAATTCGACATTCCACTCAATTGGTACATCCAGTAAGTCTATAAATATATTTTAAGAGATCATAAAAAATTCATTAAGCGTGCAACTAAATGTCAAGGAAACTGTTTAATGGTTGTGTCATAACGTAGAAACAATCAACTTCATTCTATTAACATTAAATTTGCGTGTAACCTTTTGCGAATTCAAACTTCTTTCAATAGAACTTTTGACGAATAATAGCTTTGTTGCAAGTCCTGTGTAACTGTGCTGAAGATAAACATGTCTGAGAGCGAAATATTATACTTGTTTTGAAATACTTTCAAAAGGAGATGTGTTGCGATAAGACTGTGGTTTTGGCTCTGAAAACAATTTAGCAAGATGTTTGATGGCAACAAGAGTTAGTTAAGCGCCTTTCCAGGCTGCCTGCCAAACGAGCTGATTCTTCTGTGCGTTTTCTATCAAATTTAAAATGCTTTAAGCTAACTTTACATCTACCAATACTATGAAAATTCGCTGAGTGAAAACTACACTGGACTCCACTTCAGCTTTCCAGACACAATATGTAACAACTACTCGATATATACAAATAGAATGTAGAAGAACATCATACAAAATAGAATAATTTATTCAGAGAAAGAAAAATTAAATATTTCATTAGAATTTTCCCGCATTATAAACATTCTCTGTGGCATAGATTTGGCCATGAAAAGTTTTCCTGGGTAGCATTGGTATTTTCATTGGTAGAAGTAGTTTAATGATGTTTATATTACCTTTCTCGTTTATTTGCTTGTAATTTTCAATATATATATATATGGCTCTGTCTAAATTCCTTCTTTGGAAAAATTGACATCTTCAAAATGCTAAAAAACTTGGGTTACCAAAGAAACCACAAAGGGTCTAAAGCTTGAAGAACTGTCTTTGGAACTAAAGTTTTGTCTTTTCATGTCAGCGCGTTGAATTTGAAACTTCTATGCCATACAAAGAAATTAGAAACCCACAAATAAGATATGCAAATAACTCTATCTTTGCTAGAAAATTATTTCTTGATGATTGTCCAGGCTCTAAAACAGGCATGTTGATACTAAAACCGCTTATGGCCTGGCCTCGTTTGCTTGGGAACAACTGAGAATCCGCTGACAGCCAAGCTATCGCTAAGTCCTTCTTTTGACTTTCTATTAAGCTTTGGTTTTGATTGCACTGGGATGATCCCACCAAATGCCACTCTGTCAATATGAAGTGCCTTCTGCTGTTTGCGATGCAAAGAGGCCCTGGCAGTCGGGGTACTGTTGGCACCGGTTTGCGACACGTACGTCGGGGTTGCGTGGTGAGGAATATTCCTAAAATCATCTGTAAGCGAGAAAGGGGTTGTACAAATAAGCTTTTATTATAAAATTGGTTGAATCAAAATTGACACATGAGGTGAATCAGAACTATTAAATAGGCGAAAGGAATTACTACTAAGTCGAGGAACGCCAAAACATGGGCTGGGTAGCGTCCTGTATAGACTAACATTGTCTGACGTTGTATTGCAATTTTTCTTTGAAACCAAGGTGTTCACAATTATAGCATCCTGATTGCAAACTGATTGCAAACTGATTGCAAACTGATTGCAAACTGATTGCAAACTGATTGCAAACTGATTGCAAACTGAAGAGAGCCCTAAAGATAACAGTCTAATTGCGTTTAAAAATGTTCAGTTTTTACGTTTAGGATGAACTGATCCATAGGCAGGTTAATACGGTTAAAAGTGGTTTTGAAATCAGTGTTACCTTTATCCCGGTGGGGTGATTGCTTGTGGTTTATCTTAGAATCGACAGTGACAACGGATAACTCGTCCATTGAAATCTTCTTCCGCCTCAGCCTTGGTATGGGTATGTTTGAATCGCTAGGTTTTTTCGTTAGCTGTTTTCGTGTTTTCTTTTCCACAGCAGCCATGCGAAGACGAAGTTTTTCTACAAAGATATTCAGATTATTAGATTCTATTCGCTGATTGTTTCTAGGACTTCAACAGAGCCATGGAATATTCCCCATGAAGGGTTTAATCAATGATAGTTCGTTCAGTTGCTGAGAAACAAAACATTCTGCAAAAAGGTGTAGACAGCAAAAAATTGTGAAAATACTTCATTTGCTTAAATCTTCCTTTTTCCGATATATGCATCATTATAGGCTAAAATCATGTAAAAGACCCACGTTAAGGGGGAGGTTTATTCGAGGGTGGGGGCTTAATAACAATTTCTAATTTGAAAATGGGGGCTTATTCAAAAAAGGAGGCAATTTGAGGATGTAGGGTAGCCAGAAAGAGTATCATGAAATATTTAGATGCAAAATCTGCAAAGATAGTTAAAAGCTATGATATATTTCATGATGTTTCTCGGCTTAAATAGTCCACGCTCAAAAATTCTAAAAATATTTTTGACGCCAAAAGATAAATTTCTCGTGCCATCACTCTTTTGATAAAAAAACCAACAAACAATAATTGACACAAGTTACCTCTTCCCATGTCCAGTGAGCTTGACCTCTGTCTCGGCCTTTGCTGTCTTTCTTCGATGCTATCAATTTTATGCAAATCCTCAGTGCTGCTGTTGTCATTTTTTGGCGTTTTAATCGCGGATAAATCATTCATACTGTTAGAAGTATGAGCAAATCTCTTTGAAATTAACTTTTTATTTCTCAGTTTCATATCTGATGCAGTTTTTCCTATGTAAGTGTCTTTTCCCGTTTTGCGGTGATGCCTTATTACTACTTCGTTATCACTCGCTGCACCATGGACTGACTGCTTCTTCGCTCTGTGTCTCCTTATATGCGGTTTTACTACAGTGAGATCCTCAACTGAAAAGGAATTGAGATCCCGTAAGCTACAGTAAAAGTTCAACAATTGGACTGCTTGATAACTAGACTTTTACTTCATCAATAAACGATATTCGTTCGTTCATAATCATCCCTATTCAGGCCAACTTCGATTGGTCGAATGTTCGATGATTTGGACCCATTTTGGTTTGGCTTAAGAGTTCAAATCATTGACTGCTGGCTTGAATGCTAACTATCATAGTTTGTCAATCTGCTAAAGCAAAATCGTTGCGTCACGAAACACCAACAAAAATGGGTTATTATTTCCTCATCCACTTATTCTAATAAGAACCGTTACCTGATGAGCGCATTAAGCATGAAATTCGGAGGAGCAACCTAAAACCGCCCAGTTCTATACACCAAATAGTACCTACAGCCCTGCCTATATGGCATCGAGCGCTTAATGACAGACCGGTAAACAGTATTTTTCATAAGAGATTTTGGTGGATTGTGTCCTTGAAAAAATCAGTTTATCCCTGCACTTCTCCCTTAGCAAATCGTTTCATCAATTCGTTGAATCAAACTAAAGAATACCAATGCGAGGTGTGTTTTTATTTAATCTTCTCTTTTTTTATCAAATCTACTCTTTGGTAACATAATATCGAACAATTTAGTGCACATAAGAACACTCAGTAAAAAGTTAATTAGAAAAGTTTTAGCTATCCTTGAGATTAAAGAAATAACCTAGGTTTCGGATTGTATTTGGGGTTCACAGTGATAAAATTTTCTCACTTTGCTTCAACTAAGAGCAAAGCCCCTGTTATGCAGATTTGTGTCCAGTCCTTTTCTCTCCATGCAAACGAAAGTAAGGTAAAAACATGGCACGGTTCTTGCCATAGCTAGTCTAGCAGTATTCTATGTAAAAACGCTATTTTATGACCTGAATTTTGAATCTTACCTGCGCTTCTATCGTCATCCAATGTGAATGTTGTTGAAGTATCCTGCCGTATGAGTGATGGCACTGCAATCTTGCCGTTTGCCAGTCCTCCCTCTGCTATCGAAAAGTCGCGACGTGACCTAAAAATGCAATGATACCAGTAATATCCTTTCCTTTCAATACTCCTTATGTTGCAAACATCATGTGATACAAATAACCAGTCAAGATCAGCAATATTCCACCAATATACGATATTGGCAGGGGTGTAGAGCAGGGCTGAGCCCCCCTTGTTGATGCTGAAAATTGGCAGATCACTACTTTTGCTATTGTTTTTCGCAACATTTTGGGCAAGAGCCCCCATGTTATTTTGATAGCACTACACCACTGGATATTGGATTAACGCATAGGTTTTTCATCTCATAAAATATATAGTTATTAGCTAATCAGAGAACGCTCCTCTCCATTCATGTTTGCATCAGAAAGACAAGAGCCGTATTAACCTCGATTTCGCCAGAATTATTACGCCACATGCGCTTCTGCAGAGGCAACGTGATAGGAGAAGCAGCATCTGCTACATCACGAGTGTTTTTGGCACCCTCTTGCAATATTTTCGATGCTCCTTCATTAATTTTAGTATGCCAGAGAGGTGTTGCAATGTTTCTGTTGCAATACTTACTACCAAAACAGTACTTACTACCATAATGGCAACGTTTTTATGTTTTATTCAATTGCTAATACTTTACTTAGATGTAAAAGGTTGCATAAAATTGCTGGACAGGGGCTTGAGTTTTCACTTGAGACAGATGCCGGTTGACTCTCGAAAATCTTAGATTCACAAGTAGAGATTGCAGTGGGAAAACTGAGGACAAGATCAGAAGCGCAGTTTTATTCCGATGAAAGAGTTTTCGACTGACCCTAGCTTAACATCCATTGACGTTCTTTTCAAATTTAAAGATAAATCAGTATAGAAAACAAATTAGAATCAAACACTTTTCATTTCAGGGTGCATTATCGAAGAAAGCAGATTGCAAGAATTTAAGCTCACCCATCATCAGCCTCGATATCAGAGACGCTTTCAATCCAGCGCTTCCTTGTATTCCTACCCTCTGGTCTCGTATTCGACAATCGATCTTCCATAACCGTTGTTAATGACGGAACGGAACTTGTGCCTAAAAAATATACATCAAAATGTCACAGCTTTTTTGCGATCAATTTGCTATAAAATTACGCCGCTTGCCAATCATATCAGAATTACACTTGTATTTAGTAAAAAACTCTAAAATATCTGTTAAGTTTTGAATTTTGCCTTATTCAAAATGGCGATTGCAACTATAATTATTTTACCTGGCGTATTTCCAAATTTGACATCTTGGTTCTTGCCGCCAATAGCCTAAAGGAGCAAAGGTAATCAATATAAAAATCTCTCATAAGGAAAATCACTGCTAACCTATCTGTTATACAGTATTCGATGCCGAAAAAGGCATTTACATGTAGCTCGCTTTGGCATTTCCAATAGGGTGGTTCTCAGTTGCAATCAGAGGTGTCATGCTTAATGCAATTATCAGAAACGTTAGGCAGTGATCCTGTTCCACACAATAAAGGTAAAGACCTCACCTATATTGACATAGTTTAATAACTACCAGAACTCAATAACTATCGTGAATAACAACAAGTTCTACATGACAAAGCAGACACAGTTAAACCTTAATTCATAGACAACTTCTAATAACGGTCACCTTCAAATAACAGATAATAAAATTCATAGAAAATGTTTTCCTGCCCTCAGAGCATGTCGTAAATGAAAACTACCCTATAACTGCTGTCAATATAGCCTGACAAGGGTCCGGAAAACTAAGGCTTCACTTTCATAACGAATAAATCTAAATTAAAGGCAATCGACAGATACTAAAGTGGCTCAGGCCATCTGTCAACCAAAGTTGGCCAATCTGTAAGCAAAAATCTGACGCTATCTTATGCTAGCTGCACTTTTTCATCTAAGAACAAAGGCATGTAAACATGGAAAGTGCTTGGTCTAGAGCCTACCGTCATTTAAGGAAACAAATAACAATTTTGAAAGTTACAAATCGTTCTTACATCTAAGTATAAAACAAGAAAGTAGAGGCTCGTGGAATAAGAATACATTTGTACTTACATTTGGAAGAACTGTTGACGAACCATAATTTGTCGCTGAATCCGAATCTGATATTTGTTGCTGGTAGATTTGATACAGTGCTTCAAGCTCAGATGAAGCCTGGATATCGTTATCTAAAACAGAAGGAAAAAAACTTGTTTCTACAATTCAAATCTGAAAATCAAAATTGAGAGGTGACTATGCACTGGCATTGGCTGGCTCTTTCATACCCTGGTCATAAAAGGGTGATTTCTAGATAAGATTGAATCAAATAGAGCAATGTAGACATGGGAAAGCCTCTTCCAGATTAAGGAAACCATTGTGAAAACAATGTAACCGACCATATTTATGTAAGTGTCCCATACAGCAATTGAATCAACTGTTACTTACCCTTCGTTAGCAAGATCAAGTATCTTCTGATCTCTACAATATCCTTCGATTGATTAATATTAACCGTAGATCTAATGAATCTTACCTTCTAGCGATGCTCTTTGAAGCTGTATGATCTCATCGCATAACTTTTGCTTAACCTCCTGTTTTTGCAAATTGAAGTCACTTTGCTGCATTAAATGATCTTTCAACATAGCTAACGATTCAAGTTCTGTATTTTTCAATTCAAGTTCATGAACATTACACAATAACTTTAACAATTCTCTATGGCCATCACAAGATATCTTTCTCGGTAAACTATCCTCAATTTCTCCACGTTTTTTGCGTAAATCCTCTAAGATATCTTGCAGTTCTTTTTTCTGATCAAACGTGTCCTTTTCCTTCAGAGAAATCTGCTGCACTTCTTCTCTAGCAGCGATGACGTCAGCTGGTTCCCAGCCCTCGTCATACGAACGCAGTAAATTTTTTTCTGTGTCTAGGTCCTTGTTTTCCACATCAAATGTGCCATGTTTTGCTTTTCGATATAAAACCTTTTTCTTAACTATCTGTGGTTTCTTTCTTGGTTCTGGATTCGAAGCTAGTTGTTCTATTTCTAGTTTTGCTTGCCTCTTTGCCTTGTCTCTCTCCCATCTACAACACAAAATATGGTATTAAAATGCATCAATCCACTGGAGCAAGAACTTAAAATAGAACTTGATACTTTCTAATACTGAGCATGGTATCAGTTTTTTATATTGATGATAAGATACAGTTCAAACCCAAAAGCATAGTGAGGTAAAAAAAGTAGTGACAGAGGATACTTACTCGTCAATAACCAGCATATGACGCGAATATTCACTGGACATTCGCATCGCAGAATCTTCAAGATCGATTAACTGCCGCCTTAAACGAAGAAGTATGCTGAAACTATAGCTAAAGTAACCAGTGAAAATGAATAGCATAGTAAATTTAGTAACACAAGGCTACACAATAGATACTTGAAAATCCTCCTAAATGGGCACCGTGAAATTGTTTTCTATGTGATGACATCTAATGACTGATCTTAAGGTCTTGAAAAGAAAGATGTTGTGCTCTAAAATTCAGTATTTCCTCTCACATTTTTCTATGCATCAAAGCGCCTTTCTTTTGCATAAAGAAATGTAATATTGAGATGATCACCCTAATTGATACCTTCTCTTTATATTATATAGATGAGAGCTTGTATATACACCGACAAATTACATTAGAGATGCCAGCGATAAAACGGTGAGTAAACAGTGAGTATTTTCAGTGCTAAGCACACAATGATTCAAGCCTTCGGCACCTGGATCCACGTCTGTTTACATTCAAAATGCACATCATCAAGGTCCAGCTTGTAGTATGTTATCATATATTGGCAACATTTAAATGTTTACTTTCATTTGAAAATAAGAGAGAATTACCGTATTTCCATTTGCTCCTGGAAGCTCTCGACAAGTTCACTGCGAAGTTTTTCGAGCACTTTCGATTCCTTGCAGCCACGAAATGTTGCAGATGTTGCTGAGCCTGTTGATAAATTATAAACTACAGTAAAAACAAGCTATTCAACGAGGATTTCAATCGTGCACCATTCATTTGCAATTCTGCATATAAAAACAAACCTGATTTGGACGGATCCTTGCAATAAAAAGGAAGGAGGCTTTTCAAATTGTAAAATGAATACAATTCACTTTACAAAAACGATTGTCGCTTGGATCAGACATGTCTGCGATGTGAAAATGAGATCGCACCTACCTTGATGAGACTTAAGCTCGCTATCAGCTAATTTGGCTTTTAATCGTAGAACCTCTTGCCTCAGTTCCGCTATGATCGTCTGATACTGGGCGATGTGATAATTCACATTATACTGGTTTCTTTTGACCTTTGCAAAAAAAAGCATTTAGGTAAAGTGAAGTCTTTACTTGAAAGCTAGGTGTCTTAACTTTTATTTATTCATTTAATTGACAAAAATATCTAACACGAAACACTAAACTAGCTGTTTCACTTGTGACAGTAATAACGGCAAGGGAGGAAAAGAATTCTTACAAAACTGATCTCAGGGAGGCAGGAAGTAGGGTATGAAGCCTCTTTATAAATAGCAAAAGAAAGTAATCTAATCTTTTCTTAAAAAGCTTTACTATCGACGAGATAGCAGTCTCTGCAAATCAAATAACCTGAGAGTTCCAAAGTAGAATCTCCCAGCGACAACGGTTAGACCTTTTTCTTAAGTCATAACATCTTAACATATACTTTCCATCTTTTCGTTTCCTTCAAATTATTACAGCTGATAACTGTTGTTTAATTACTCCAGAAGATAAAAATGCTGCACACGCACACAGCAATTGGTGTTATAAACTTTAATCACCTTAAGCTTGATATTCTTCGCCCTGTCTGCATAATTCAATGTGTTCTTTGATTCTTCATAACACATGCTCGCCGGGCTGATGTGAGCAATCATCACTGTCCGACAATTACCTCCAAGAGAATCCTATAAACAAAAGTATCACATATTCCCAAATTAAACAATATTCTCAGAAATACAAATAAATAAGCGTAGGTTACAAATTGTAGGATGTTAAAAGGACAACTTTAGAGCGTCCGATGGAACATAACTAGCTAATATCCCATTGATGACAAATTTGATCAACAGGAAAACAGTCATCACTGCAATCTTGCAAAAAATCTTTGAACATCTTCGACAAATTTCAATATTCTTACAAATTTACATTTCCAACCATCCTCCTCCTCTTCCTCCCACCTCAAAAATGAGAAAACATGGCTAATGCAAAAATCTCATTGCAAAAAAGAAAGCTAAAGCTGTGACTGTACCTTTAATAGTCGTGTTAGCTTGCTATCTCGAAAGTTGATGTATTGTGAGCCCCGTACTCCTTTTTCACCTGTAAAAGACAGGAAATAATGCTTACTTGTTTTTCGGATATAAAGATGCATTTAGATCGCTAGTCTGTGGTTTCCCAAGAGCAAATACCATATTCCCAATGGCTTGTGAATTTTCAATGGTAGAAAGGTAAAGTGTGGGTTTGTGGTTCATGGCAATGCTTCAAAGCTCCTCCTTCATTAAATCTCGTCTCAAGGAGTGGCTTGAAGGTTGATGAAATTTAAGATTCAGAGTATCACTTTACGCAAACATATTGGACGACTTGCAAAAGGCCCAGGAATTCAATGATGTTATTATTCATAGCACAGACACTGTAAGTCTTTAGGCAATGCTGAAAAAATAGTCTATGGTTTTTGCCAGTAATAGAGGACAGTACGAAAGGGTGGCTTATGGAGGAAAATATGGGAACGAATTATCAAGGTATTTTTAAAAATGACATAAGATCATTTATATATGAAAACAACCAGTGATACATGAAAATTATGCCTCGCGAGTTTTCATTCTTAACGTTATAATTAACGTGAGTTTTTAAGGGATACAGTAGAACCTCGCATATAAGAGCCAACACTTTTAGTTAAGATTTTGCTTATTTATATCTACAGGTATCTTTACGTAACTTAGGGTCCAAGTTATACCATTATTATTCAGCTTCAGATATTTTCCTGATTTACTTAATCTTTGTGTTATTTATATTGCACTTAAGATAGTTACACTAAAGGTAGAACTTGCAACAGTGCTAGATTATTAAAGTAAGAACATTTTTAAAAAGAAGATCGGAGTAAACAGGTATTTAAAGTGGCCTAAAAATCATTTTTTGGCCTAAAAACTCCTGGAAGGTACCTTTTCCCATGAGGATCTTAATTCAATTTAAAACGAAAGAACGCGAATAAACAAAAATGGACTGCTCATGAAGCGAAAACTTGTTTGAGGAATGCCGGATGGCAAAAACAGGTCGTTCCAATTATATGAAACAATTTTCAAATCGAAACACAGTTAACTTTGCCTGGCAAAATGTGGTTTCTTTTTGAAATTGTCTGTTACTTTATCAACGGTTAGTATTTGAAGGCTTTAGACATGCTCGGTATGTTCACCTGTCAAATTCTCGACAATACTTTTTTACATAGATGTACGCTGGCAATCGTAAGAGTTTTCTTAAACAACGAGGTTGCTACAATTCAGCAGTGGCGTCGCGTGGCCATTCTCGCTGGGGGGGAGGGGTGTAAAAGATGCAAAACAGTATTTTACCGACAAAAATTTTTTTGTTACATTAATATTTTGTTATAAATTTAATTCTACCGACGAGTGTTCTGAAAGCTGTGTACACCCCAACATCTGCTGTGTACATCTGAATGCTGTGTACACCGCACGCTACGCCCCTGCAATTCAGCTTTATCTTCGGAATTAGGACTACGATTTGATTTCATTAACATTTCACGACATCAAGATAAATACCCTGAAATAAAATAAGTAATCTTTTGCGACATAAACTAAAGTTTGGCTTGATAACCTTTCATAATTCAATATATGCTACACTTTCAATGGATAACCAGTTTTTGTGATCAAAACAGAGTCACAGTACTCACATAAAGCATTGATACAATTTCCAAGAGCCAGTAGTGATCTATTGATGTGAGCGCCTTCGATGAGTCTTTTCCCGCGATTCTAACACAGAAATAAATTAGAGATACTTACAAAACAAGCATTCATTTAACATTTAAAAATGACGTCATCGTAATTTTGAAAACTAGCATTCATTTAATATTCAAAAGTGACGTCATCGAAATTTTGAAAACTAGCATTCATTACACATTTAAAAGTGACGTCATAGCAATTTTGAAAATTAGCATTCATTTAACATTTAAAAGTGAAGTCATCAAATTTCGAAAGAACTTTACGATTGGAGATGTTCTGTTGCGGTATACCTGTGTATTTGCAGCTCGCTCTGATCCTGCAAGATCGATCATAAATAATTTGCCGATTTTGACTTCTTCCATGATATTTCTAACGCGACTTTTCTGCTTCACTGTCACCTTAAAGGCAAATAACAGCTACCATCAGTACATAAAAAAATTAAAAACGTACTAATGAAAGAGCTGTTAAAGAGAGGATACCTTAGAAGAAAATTTAAGAGATTAACGAGAGGCTTTTCAACATGCTTTCCAACAAAGGTACGGGAAAAGTAAAGCGGCTAAAAGCTTCAGAAGAAATTTAAAATGATAGAAGGGTATTTATTGAGTTACAGGTTCTTAAACATGGGCCTTAAGACAGATGAACATGAGTAGTTTTTATCAGTTTTAACTGACATTTTTCAGTTTTCAGATAAACATCAATCAAGTTTTTACTAAAAGTTTGGTTTCATCTCTCTCGAAAATCAGCTTTCCCACATATATCCTGTTCATATTGTCAAATACAGAAAATATAACTGAAGAAAACTGAACATGTAAAAAGGATACCAGTTTAGGAAAACTTAAAACCAGTCAGTCAAAAAATGATAAAAAAACTGATCTTGTAGTTAGCTGCAATATCATTCAACAGCTCAAATTATTATGACTTTTTGAAAAGGAAGGCTGTCTAATTTTCGCTTCATTAAAATAATGAACAAGTAATTTTATTAAAGGTAAAAGCGTCAGCTAGGATTGCCGTATATCTGGTAAAAGCAACAGCTAACGAACATAATAGTGCTGTTATCACCATGGAAATTGTGAAGCCAATCCAGGTGATTGTTATGTAATATGACACCTTATATTATGTAATATGATAAACCAGGGTATGACATTCAATGAAAAACTGAGGTCATGGAACAGTTTTAAACGGTTTTTCTTTGCTTTATAGAAGTGTGAAGTAAAGCAGGTGAATCGTTTTAATCAACATAAGGTTAGCCTAAAAATTGAATTCATGTGATGAATAGAACTGATGAGTCAAGTATTCAACCATTGAAAACGGAAACCAACATCGCATTCCTTTAAAAAAATTTGCAGGATGCAGGCTCCGACAACTGACACAGCACACCAGCGGGCGCAAAGATATAGACTGTGACTGAAAATTAAACTTCAGGAAGAGGAATGAATATGATCATATATACACGCTTTTCTTTAAAAGCAACTCAGTTGCTGAGTTTTGAGACTAAAATCAATCAAAAAACTAAGCCACCTGCATCCTGGGACTGAAATTTTCGTTTTTTTAACATAAAAAAATATCTCTTTTAAATAAGTGATGTGAACAGAATTTACTAGGTCATGTTGAATACAAGCGCAACTTTTGAAAACAATAATAAACTTTAAAGAGATAAATGAGTTTAATTGGATCGGCTCGCTTTCGAAAATGGCTGGAATATAGCAACTTAGCAACCAAGGCTGGTCACATAAATCATTTAGCAGCCTGTAAGCAGCTTTTAGACTGGAAATGGCAATTCACTCTGTAGCAACTGGATGCTGAAGAAAAAACTAAGGTTGCTTTTAACAATTGTGTACTATGCAACATCCGTCAAACGAGTTGCTTATCGCACCTGTAAGACAGCATGGGAACGGGACGACGTCTTGTTAACTGCTGTTGGTTCACAGGTCCTCTGTTTGTTGCCCATTGACAGCATCTGCATGACCTCTTTCGTCGTAGAGGCTGTCATTTCTGATAAACCAGCAACAACAACACCTTTCGAATCTTCCCTCAAATCGAGGTACCCCGAAGATGGGTTCAGTAAATCACGAATCATTTCATTATAAATCTAAAAAACAAAAAATAATGTTAAAATAAACAGTATGAATTGAGGCTTTGAGGACATGAGAAAACGACTTTTATACAATAGACCTTCTAAATAACGTTTTAACGAAAGACAGCGAATTAAAAAGCATATCTAGCCACACAGTGAAGCGCAGTCGTAAAATCCTAGCTCTAGCTAATCGCACACAAGAAACGAATTGAATAGCAAGCTCTTCATTTTACAGATGGAGTAGGCACGTGAAGTGGTCACTTTACAAGAAACTACAACTGCACTGATTGATAAGCACTGGTCCAATGTGTTACATAACCTAAAATGCCAGTGAACGGGTAAAAGCACAGCAAATGTACAGTTTTCTATTTTCATCTCTAATTGCAAATACTTCAACGTCTTCTCTCCTTCCTCCAAAAAACAATGCCGATAGAAAAAGAAAACACGTATCACATGAAAAAAACACGTTTCCAAAGCAATTGTGCCACTTTCTAGTAAAACAACCCTCCTAAATTGGGAACGAAGAAGGGTTAACAAAGATGGCTAGACATCTGCATTACCTCCAAATAAGACATTGTTACGACGTAGCTTGAGTCATCACTTGTCAATTCCATTTTCTTAAACAAGTCGTTTAATGTTCTGACCATGATACCAGGGTCAGAGTCAAGTCCCAGCATCGTATGTGTCTTACCAGCCCCTGTGCAAAAGTTCAAAACATATTTTAAATGTCATTTTTTAGAAAAAACTCGTGAAAGTCTACACATCAGTAAAGGGAGGGATGTGAAGTAGATACAACATAATACAACTTGAAATTTGTGTACCAGGGAGTTGTGTTGTATGAAATTCAGTCAGAGGCAGGCCAGGTCATAAGACTTTTAGCAGAGGAACAGTAAACACCTATCCTAATAACTTCCCGGTGAGCTATTTGTAGATAAATAAGAAGAGCAACAAAGGAAAAACCTATTTCAAGGAGAGCTATTTCCTTCTTTTCAGAGCTGTTGAGGAGAGCAATATTTAGCTCCTCTTCAGCATTTAAGGAGAGCCTGGAAAAGAGAAAGAGTTATGGCTCTCCTCAAGTGGCCAGGCCTGGTCAGAGGTGAGCCTACGTTCATTAATCTGATATTGAAATAGCCAAAAAACAGAACTTCTGGGTTTCTTCGGATCAGCAATAAGCTCTATGTGGCAAATAACCTTTAATGATGAAAAGGCTAAAAACTGTTTTGATCCATGGTCTAAATTAAATGGAAAGATTTACTAGCAAAAATTTCTTTATTGAGGGACATCAGAAGACCATAAACTGGTACCTGACAGGCGAATTCACCTCATCATGAATATTAATGCTTATACAAAGATGTTCACTTCCAGCTTCTACACAGTTAACTGTTGATTACCATTTCTATTAATTCCCCCAGGAAATGATGATCCAAACATAATAAACTAAAAAGCAATCAATAACACAAGATCAAATGACCTAAACGGTGTTTAATCAAAAACTCTTTTGGTAAAAAATCTAACTTACCTGTTGGGCCATAGGCAAAAACAGTTGCATTGTAGCCATCAACAACCGACTCGATCAAATCCTTGGTCGTATGCTCGTATACTTCTTTCTGCAAATTATAATATAAAAAATTAAAGCTCATGCTTGGTATAATTGATTCTAAACAGATTCTATTGTCTTTTAAAGAAATACGTAAATCAGCCCAACAGAGATGTTCTGGCGGTAAAGAATGGCTGTATCTACTTAACTTCTGTGATAACAGTGGCAGATACAAAAATTGTTCGCCAAAGAATTGTAGTTTTCTTCTTTGAAGACATCTAATTAATGATCCTATCGATCGATTTGACAGAAAGGACTTTATCATACTGCTGCAGTGGGAGACTGGCCATAGCACAATAAACTTATTATTAATCATTTCCTACCACTCTCTCTTATGAATGTAAAGCATTTTTCCACCTGCCTATTGAGTGTCATTTTCATGAGGATCATCAAATGTGAGCAATATAAAAATATAGTCGGATATAAATCAGAAGAGGCGCTGGCATCTGAAAAGAAACTGTTGCTCCTGGGCTACTTTTGTCCTCCTCTCTCTGCGTTAAGCTTAAGACTTGACATTATTGGATGAGATTAGACTCTTTTCCGTAAGAACCAGATAATTATTGCCGAGGCTTGATTTTATTATTTGTTTATCACCTCTAACCGTTTTGTTAACATGAGAGCAAAGCTTCTAAAGTTTCATGTGTTCATGTTCTTGTGTTGTTCTTATTTTTGGCAAATTGAGCCTTTGTGTTCTTATATATTGCGCTCTTATTTTAAATATTGTATACCCTTTATAGTAGATAAAGAACATTTAATGTCGTTAGTAAGCTGTGCCAATGGTGGAACTGCGCAGCAGCCTAGGTGAAGTCAGCTGTTAAAGGGTTTGACCCGTTGAAACTTAAACTCAGCATTTAAACAACTCCTTATAAATGGTGAGCTCTTTATAAATAACACAGTCAATTGATATGAACCTAGGGCATATACGTATCGAACTAATTGTAAGAAAGTAAAGCATCTACACCTAATTAGATTTGAAATTCATTGGGAAGGCTTTGCAAATCAATCAAATTTCCTTCCTTTTATGTTAATAACTCGGGAACACTAAAATTACTTCCCATCATAAAAGCGTAAGACAGCAAAAACACAGAGCTCCGGCGTGAATTGTCATTATCAGTGTTAGGTGTTGTGGAATTCGGAATGAGTACAAAAAGAATATCTAATGTTGTTTGATTTCAATATAGGCTTTTGGGGAAAATTAGAGCATGTTGCGAGGGCATGTTTACATTAACACGTGCGGTAGCAAGCGGAAAATCTTCATTTCAAGCGAAGCTCAGGTCATACTGAATTAACTCCATAATGTAATTAATACACTCACCCTCAGGGCTGGAAAAGCAACTCGGTAAACAAACTACAGCGTAGCAGGTAGAAATAACTAACAGTTAAACACATCAGCTTGCAATCTATACAACACGGTAATGAACAAAAACAAACGGCGATTACGCAACGTCAGATGACACGTGAAAACGCATTTACTGCTACAAAGCATGACCCAAGATCAATTTCTAACGGCAGGGGTGCTAACTGCAAAAAGCTGATTCTGCAAGAGTCAGGAATTTTCTTCGTGACGAAAACTGTTCCAGTACAACCAATATAGAATGACACAAAACAATTCCTATTCAAGCTCAAACTCCAGAGCTTAAAATGGTTTCAGATGAAATGTTTCAGAGATGCACTTTTCTTTCTGCTTTCAAAGACCAATAACTCTTCCACTGGAATTTGGAAATATAGCCATCTTCATTATTATTCTTATAGCCAGGAATGTTCAGTGAATCTAGTAAATCAATAGACCTTCTCAAAGATCGCAACACCATGACAACAGTGGGGCAAAAAACCGCAATAAATTCAATGTCAGCCTATATCAAGGTCCATTGTTAACCAACGAAATTCAGGTTTTCATTCTAAAGTAACTTTCTTTGCTCTTAAAAAGTTTCACGGCCAAAAAGATTAATAAGCGGCCTCTATCCCCATGAATTGTGCGCTGGTTTACCCCGCCCGCGGGATTGGAACTTGCGATATAACAATTAGATTCCATTATGGCGTCGCAAATTCCGATATGGTCTATCCAGTGCCCATCCAAACTCATACTTTGAGACTAACATTAACAATTTACTGCAAGTCTCATTTAACTATTATAAGAAGTTTTACCATTCGTTACGAATCAGTCTTGCTTAAAGCCCTTAAAAGTGAAATCAGTGCCTGGTCTAACCCCAGCACTAAAAACAAGGATGGCAGAGAGAACCATGATTATTCTTCAAGAATATTGTTCGAGTATTTCTAGAATATTTGTTTGTTGAAGGCCTTAAATAAGCTTAGATGAGTTTAAGACATCTTTGTCTAAAACTCTTTCGGAGAGACATCCCAGGATGTACGTCACGCACCTCTCGCTTGACCCAGACCTTCAATGACGCGGTAATTCTCAAAGCTGGCACTTTTAGCCTCTAATTTCAAGAAAAAATTAGAAATGGTAAAATTTAAACAGTTCTATTTTTTGTCTACAAATTCACTGCTTCAAAAAGAAATCTTCGCAGAATTTTAAAAAATTTGAATAGATAGGCACTGTAAAATCAATTGGTTGAATTATGCCTAATTTGTTGAACAAAGAGTAAAAAAGGGCGAGATCTATCAAAGCTCCCACTTTTATTTGAGTTCAGAACCCTGATAGCATCTTTAACTGTTCACAATCTGAGCCAGAGGGCATCCGAATAATAATAATAATTATAGTACAGTTGAATCCCGTTAAGTAAAACCTTCCAGGAGTATAAGGAAATGGTCCGAATAAGTGAAATTCCAAATGATCAGGGGTGCGACTTTTGACTTGAATAAGGAAGGTAAATCCAATGGGTATCGAAAATCAGTTCGTCTTAGTGAAAGTCCGACCTATCCGGGGTACGAATTAACGAGATTCAACTGTAAATATATTTTAAAAGAACAATGACTCAAACAAAATCATTGCTGTTGTCAATGGCTACTCTCCCTAAAAAATTAACTCACATATACATTGCTATAAATAAATATCGTATGAACGTATAAGTGCAGGAGTAAAAAATATTACCTGGGTAGCTGATGGTCCGAAAGATAAGTCAAATACGTATTGCTTTTCCCTTGACCTGTTTGCTCGTAGGATATCATCAGCATCGTCAATCGGGTCCATAAGAACCACCATCTGTGAATGATATGCATGTTAAAACGTTGATCAAACAAAGTATAAATAACAATCAAGCTTTAAAGAAATACAGCAGATTGATCAGGTAAATATACTACAATCACATTTCCAGTGGAATATGTGAACCAAAGCTGCTCTTCTTAAATAATAAGTATATACGAACCCTTTAAAAAACATTTGACTCTAAAACCAACAAACAAAGTTAAGAACTGGGTACTAATCCTGAAATTAAATGCTGATTGTAAAGCATGTACATTCAATATTTTCCGGATTTATGGTCTTATGCTGCTTATGCTTAAACCCGACAAAAATATCTGGGTATAAACAGAAAAGTGCTATAATTGCAAAAATTAATTTAAGTATGTTATTTAAGATTACAAAGTCACCTTCACGACCCTTTCACTTTTTAAAGAAAATATTAGATTCATATGGTGACAATTTTAAGCGACGCAAAAACATTTTCGAAATATTTTTAACCACTAACGGGCAGTTTTTGGAGTAGAGTGCTTATGGGTGAGTGGAAAACGAAATCAAATGGCTTGGTTTTTTGGACTCCAGCCCTCGCAGATCGTACAACACAACATCTTCTGGTCACTTCTGGTAGTCGGAAATTTCACAAAAAGGCAGTCAAAAAAGCCTTTTGCACAGTGCACCAAGGTTATTCGTCACATTAATTAGCAGCAGGTGGAAAGAAAAGGAATCAAGGAAATAAATATGAAATTTTTGTTGTGACCTCTTTAGGTTATGAATTATTAAAGCTCTTAAAATATGTTATCATACCAGTAACCAACGAATAAAGACTGCATATTGAGAAGCGTCAGCATCTAATCCAAACGCGATAAACACAACAGTGCACATCAAGAGCGTGTCTATCTTCTCACAATATACTCATTAAATTTTTAGCGTTTCTGCTCTTGAGCGAGAAAATCATCTTGAGATCGATGTTTGGAAAATCTTTATAAGATCAATGTGATTTCTAGACAAGCAATTGTCTCTCTAACCATGGCATAGCAATTCATATGAACCTAAAGTTCTATATAACTTTAAATTCTATCAGACTATTAAAGACATCTGTTCGTCAAAAGACTGAATTTAAAGTTTCCTCCTGTTAGCAACTTTATTGATTTCAAACCCTTTCATTGAATGTCTTTCAATTCCTTAAGAATAAGTCTCAGATTTCTTTAAACATATCTCCTTTATGGTTTTCAAAAAGGTTAACAACTCTATACTCGCAGTTCAACGTTTGGATAGAGTTCTCAAGTGATGACGTCACAATAGTCAAACTCTATATTCTATGCAACATCGCCCACTCTTGTGTCCATGTAATATTTTAAATGATAGACTCGTAACAATGTTGTGCCTAAATATAAGCATAGCAATAACAGTTCTGTCGTAAAAAATAACAATATTCATTTAAAGAAGTTTCTGAAGTCATTTTACAATTGAATGAAACAGAGTAAACAGTATTCAATGGACAGGCAGGAATTTAAACAAAAACACTCCCAATCATATTATTTGACAAACGAGTAGTCTGTACAAATGGATATTTTGTAGTTTTGTGATGTTATCATTCTTGCTTCAACCAACTAAAAGTTAATGAGAAATTTTTGGCCAATTCAAAACAATACAACCGGTAGAACCTTCTTTGGTTTCCAAAACCATATCACGTTGCTATAGATACAAATCTGGAAATCTCGTTTTCAAATTGTTGCGGGAAAATTCCAAACAGTTATGCTTGCCTGGGGACCTTCTTTTGGCTTGTCAGTAAACTAATGAAAGCATTAACAAGCCACAAATATTAAGCCTCTACCGCCCAGTGGTTTCATTGCAGAAAAAGGCACCGAAATTAAACGAATAAGTTGCAGAGCAGACGGACAGAAAACCACATACGAAGTCTACACAACGACTGGGATTCGCATATTAATCACCATGAATAAAATCCATGTCAAATAATTTTACTACAGCTACCATGAAAGAACACAAGCACGAGGCAATAAATTGGAAATAATCCATCAAGCATAATGTTCTTTAGTTGGGAAATTAATCGCATTTTCACATTTCTCATTTGAATCGTTCCGGAATTCACATGAAACACACATATGGGGAAATATAATTATACTTAAAATTTATTTGCATTGAGATGTCGGATCTCGCCTTTAAGACACAGAAAAGCAGGCAATTGTGGGATACCATATAGTTAAGGCAGAAAATTGAAAAATGTGATTGGGTTATAACTTAAGCACGATCAAAACAAAATTGAAGACACCATCCCGACACCATAGTTGCTGAAATAAAACTTGATAATATTAGCAAACTTACTTTTTCCACGTCGATAACATGAGCAATATCAGTGCATCCATTTTCGATTTCTGCATCATTTATTGGCCTAACTCGAACAGCTACCTACAAAGCAAAACAAAAAACGCTGCTTTAAGATCTATCAAAACATACCACCTTGTACTGGACACTCAGTTCTAAATACAAATTAAGCATAGGCGAAGATTATATTTTTCTTACTTTTTAATCGATTTTGTACAAAACGATTCTTGAAGGTTTATTAATATCAAGTTCCAAAAAATTACTTTTTGAAGCACAAGATTGTAGCATAACATACAACAGAACATATAATCGGTCACAAGAAGTTTTTCTTTATATTATCAATATTAATTGAAAAAGAAATAGGTATCAAAACGCTCAAGAATCATTTTCAAGCAGTTTCTTTAAGTTGCAGGTAATCAATACTGTGATATCTAATTTTCATGCCATTTTAGGTGCCAGTTTTTATAGACGATTTTATTACAAAAAAGGCCTAAAATTAAAAAAATTAATTGAATAAAGATGCCAAATAGAGCTGCTAAAATGAAGCTAAAATGGAGCTAAAATGAAGAAGAAGTGACATTAAAATAAGCTGATGCTTGCGATGCCCTAGTGCCTAATGAAGGCACCACTACGGTTTGTAGGTACTAATTGGCAACAGCTGCAACGAGGATTAGCACACAAGGTAGAAAATGCGACAAAAACATGGCTTTGTTGATTAAGTTTTCTTAAAAAGCTTGCAAATCCGATATCAATTACATATCGTATTAGGTGTCTTGTGCAGAAATATTCTTACTAATATAAACATCAAAGTGGAATCTTTTGACTTGCAGCTGTCATGCTCTTAGTGCTAGCGTTGGACAAAAGCCTTCCCTAACGACTATAACTCTGCTAACTTGAAACCAAAGTACCTTGTACTAGTAGCACGAAACAAAAGTAGCACGAAACTAAAGTACAGCGTGAATTTTCATAACCAGAGACATCATGCAACGCAACGGACACTTCTGAACACCAGACAAACAATCTTGCGCAAATTCAAATCCAAGTATCAATGAGTCTGTTTGATGTGCAGTAACGCCAGCAATTCAAATTTATTTTGAATAAATGATGTACAGTATATGACTTTAGATTTTAAACGACATTAAGCTACTTAAATTGTGCACATGGTTGTTAGCGCGATTTCGACAGTAGCAACTAGAGATGATACAACAAGACAGACGTGTTTGGGCGTGTCAAAGATTTTTTCTCCTTCTCTTGAAGAAACATCTTACCCAATCAATGCAGGGGTGATCGTTTTTTTTTCGATTTATAGCTGATTCATGCGCTAGGAATTTTACCAAAAAATGGTTTTTGTTATATTCAATGAAAACGATTTCACAAGCTTTGCTGCACTCAGCTGCGGTATTAATTGATCCACATCCAGTCGAGACAAGGCAGAGACGAGTACATTGCCCCCTTGAGATACTGAAAGCCTTCCTTCAAATTTATAGACTATTCGTAAAATAATGACTTTTTTTCTTTTATTTGACAGAGACCAGCCCCACAAGTTGGAACATGTTCGCAAAGCAGAATTTAATGGAACGGCGGATAAAAACCTCACTACCGCATCACACAAAAAGGTATTATCTTATTACATTGAAAGTTAGCTTATCAATAATGAAAGAAGGCATGGGCCATAGAGTTGGTTTGAGTGCTGGAGCAGGGGTGATGATGGAGGAAAAGAAGTGGGCGATGCATGGGTGTAAGGCAGGGTAGAATGAGCAAGGAGAGGGTGCGATGGGGTATGAGATTGTGGAAGAATGGGAGAAAATGGGAAGGAGAGTAGCTTGATGATATCATAGAATAGAGAAAGATACGATGGGGGTTAGATCGGGTATAATGGGCTAGAAAAGGGCAGACCCGCTTAAAGCTTTTCTTTTCTGTTTTTGCAAGAAACTTTGTTACAACTTTTTGGGACCCCTTCAGGAAGGTGGAAGAGCGTAACAGCAGTGTAGAAAGTGTAGAGGGTAGGAAGGGTTGAGGATAAGAAGGGTAGAGGATAGGATGGAGGTAAAGTATGATACTGTAGGATAACGAAAGAAATGAAAGGATATGGTAGGAAAGGTAGGATAGGGTGATTCTAAATGGTTTTCTCTTCAACGAAGGTATTTTAATCTACGCTTATTGTGACAACAAAAGCTATGAAAATGGAAGGTAAAGAATTTTAGTCTGCGTGAGCAAGTAATAGGAAGATAATTTCAAGTTTGAACAATAACGAAAGGGGAATTTGAATATCAAGGAGGGGGGGGGGGGGGTTTCTTGGCTCAGTTATGTTTACAATTCACTTTCATAACTAACAACTGAAAACAACGGCCATAAAAACATTTTGCAATCACTACCACCCGTAAAATTATAATTGAAGAAATCACCTTCTTGAAGAGTTTTATTATATCCGACGACATTTTCGACGGTTTTCTACCTGCTAAATATCTTAATCTGCCTATTTTATTATAACGAAAGATAATAGAAATAATACTGACTTTGAATTAAACGTTTAATCGATAACAAGAAACATTTCAACCAGCAGGTTGAGAAACGGAAAAACCTGCATTTGTGTCAACAAAGAAACTCTGCTAACCGTAATACAAACATAAAATAGAGAAATGGCTAAAAGGATTTTGAGCTGGCTTCAAAAATCTCATTTTGTCAAAGTCTAGGGGTAAAAATATTGTTAGCAAATTAGGAAAAAAGTTGCAACAAAGTCGGTGATCTTAAGTGAAAGTCGAGCTTAGATTTAAAAAGTGTTGAGTAAGCATATCAGTATTCTGACATATGAGTTTTTAGAAAGAATGATGTTTAGAGGTGGATACCAGTTAGCTGGCTGCTTGAAATAACGAGAAGAGATTCACGAAAATCAAACTAGCACAGCACAGCACTTTAGATAGAAGCATTCATTAATTCATTAAAATGCATTCATTCTGTATTAAATACAAGTGAAATTTTTCAAGGGCATAAAACTTAGCAAATGTTATAAGCTATAAAACGTTCAACTGCGTACTCGCTCCCGTACCCTGCCAGTTCGTACTAAATACAACCAATAAAGCAATCTTCAAAGTGCGCGACAAAAACCCAGTGCAACAATAAGCCCTATATTTGCACACTAAATATTTGCGTCTTTGCCAGAGAAAACAACAGAACATTATAATAGATTCTGTAAGGAATTAATTATCTTAGCTAATAAACCGCTGTACGCTAATACTCTTTTTAATAACGACGAGGATAAAATGCTAAACGAATCACTTATGTATACCGGTTAAGGCACAAAGAGATGATGTTTTATAAATACTCGAGGTAGCAAAGGAAGCATGAATAATATCTGAAAAGCACAAAGCCAAAAGTAAATGATGACTCAGTTTTAACGTGGCAAAAATGAAGCATAGTTCTTTTGTAGATATTATTGATCTCAACGAAAATACCATTTTGCATCGTGAATAGAAGGGAAAATAGATCGTTAATAAGTAATAGCAGAAAAACCAAGCTCTCCGCAATATAGAATCGAATTGCTCAGGGTTGACGAACAAAGAAGATATTGAAATATTTGACTGGTCTTCCATAACACTTAAATATTAGGAAATACGATGAAAAATAATATAAAATAAAGGCGCTGCACTTTTGAAAGTTAGTATAACTTGTTTCATAAGCAATACTTTGTGAGTACGTGGATACATGATACTGAGCTTTAGACATACAAATATATGTAAAGTGGTATGAAATTATACTGGCGTAAACAGAATACTTCACTTTGCGATGCGATGATCAATCTTTCTATGTCCAAAAAACTATTTATGTTCCTTAACGTATTAGAAATATCACTGTGGATATCTTCAGTTGTTTAAATTTCAATGGTAGAATTCATTTTACCTTGAATCGTTCACCTCCCATCGCAACGCCATCCGTCGAAACTCCCATTACAAGCAAGCGAAATCTGCCATAAGAAACGACATTCTCTCCATTCTGATTTCGGACAGCCTTCAACTCAATGTTATAGATCTATCCAGCTATACGTCTGGTTGCTAGGAAACGTGACTGCGAAGCTAATTTGCTATGGACGAGCAGAGCTTCAGGAGGGCAACTGATATCAAAAACATCGCCTGTCTTCTAATTGAAAAAACTTAATTTTCCATCCAGAGCGCTCATGATCGAAATGTTTATTCCTCATCTTGATATACAGATGTAAATTCTGAGTCAAGTCACCTGTGCGGCGTTCGATTTTATTAGAAAAGGAGCATGAGAGTCAGGTGGTCGTTTACAAATTTCCATTCTATTCTACTGTTTCTTAATGTCAAACAGTAAAACCAGGTCACTCAGTCACCCGCTAATTATGCAAAGCTATTAACCATCGTGTCTTTGTTTTTACAATCGTTTTACTCAACTTTTCAGACCTCCATCCTACTTAATGATACATACATTTTTTTCAGTACTGAAATTTTCTTGAATTTTCATGAAATTTGACAATCAAAGGCTATTCAAAGTTTTCTAGTTTTTCTAAATTTTACGCAGACTCTGGATGACAGAACATCGTAATAGTGAGTTTGGAACGGCCCTAGTTCTCTTCACAACGGAACAAAAGCTGATACAAGAAAATTTATTCCTTTCATAATTTAGACTTTGCAGCATTCGATAAGAAAATTACTAAATACTTCATGCTGCATGTTTGGTATGTAAATTCATATCAACTAAGCAACTGTCTTTGCTCTCAAAAGAAAAGAAAGCCTTTTCTAAAAAATATGAATACACTCAATATTCATTTTAAACTTTCTTGGATTCTGGGACGGCAGAAAATCGCAATAATGTGCTTGCAAGTATTCATACTTTCTTAGAGCCTTCTCGCCAAAATTATTTACTTTTACTATTTCTTTCATTTCAAAATTGCTTGCATGTTTATTGACTTTGTCGTTTTAAATTATTAAACTAAGCCTTGAATAAAATTGCTAATGGCAGATCAGCCTGGTCGCATGGTCTCATTTTGTTCCTATTGTCCTCAAACAATGTCTCTCTAATTATTCTATCCTTTCTATGGCACTGAAACACAGGGCCGTCACTTGCTCAAAGGGGTTGCCCAGGTCATATTTGCCGACAATGTGAGGGAGTTATTCTTTATTTGCAGACAAGCCTCAAAGTTTCCCGACGAAGCACCCCTTTTAGGCAAAAAAACCTCTTTGTTGCAATAAAATTATTTTCCAAGGGGGTGTCACACTCTCTACGCCCTACTGTAGCGACGATCCTGCATTTCTATGTAGTTGAAAGTAACTTCTTAAAGCGGAAAATAATTCCGTTCTTCTTAGGTTTGAATAACTTGTGCAGAACTTTCCTTTTTGAGGAGTCGATTACTTCTTTTTTACAAAACATTTACTTATGAAAACGTTTAATTACAGCGTGAAAATGGCAAACACCATAGCATCATACCAAACAAGTTAACATGACTTTCATTCTTGACTTTCTGGCTATCATAAGGTAGGAAATCAAATTACCATTTTCCTTCCAGAAATATTTAAGATTGTGTCATGATTCTTACCGTTTCTGAATTTTTTAAATAGGATCATAGCTTTTACAACTTCGATTGTGAATCAGCTGGATTTAGGATATAAAATGATCATAAAACACACTTCAGTTATCAACTGCATGCATTTTATATAAGAAAACGTCTTTAAAAAACTAACTCCTATGATGCCAAAAAGATAAAAAATTTACTACTAGCCATCCTCTCTCAAACTAAAGAAACCGCTCGAAAATGATATTTTATCAGTGAAATGGAAATGATTCTTTAAAAAAAATGGTTTTTAAGAAACGCTGTTAGTTGTTTTAGGAATAGAGTGGATGTGAGTTTGGACTGCAGGGAGTACTACAGATTGGGGGGGGGGGGGGGGTGGTGTATATAGTTTTCCTCACAGAACTGCAAGTTTTCAGTAACAAATGAATGTCACAATTGAGACCAATGTGACCTTGTTATTAGAATTGAATCTTTAGAAGAAGAAGAAAGGATGCTAGGAATTTTTACTGGCCTTGACTGTTTGGAAGATCAGGCTGTAGCAAAGAGAGAAAAATAAGGACCACTGTTATAAAGCCATTCACATAAAAATATTTACAGCCACACCATAACGGGTTTAGGTAACTCAATAAATAACATCATACTCCCTAAAAGGGGCTGGGGCCTGCCAGTTTCAGTTATAATTTTAAGCTCTAACATAGATCAAAGATGTGATTTGAAAACCAGCATATGTTTGAAGCTTTGCGTTTGAAGCAATAAACCCTTTACAAAGAAAATATTTGATTTTACAAACTCTCCTTCACAATGTAATTATATATTATTTGAATTACAAAAAAATAACAGAGCATTTATTTTGGTAGTTTGTTTTTTGTTTTATTTTTATAATAATTGACTAAAGTAGTTTAGTATTTGTTAATGATTGGGACTGTTTGATAGAACATAACTCTATTGGGGGTTTCATTTCAGGTATTTTGAGAAAATTGTGTCGCTATGCCAGATTTTGTATCCATTCTCCACCTAGAATTTGTCCACAAGTACCTGACTAAATGCTTATCTGTATGGTATGCAGACCAAAATAACCAAGTAGACTAATATCAAAAACAGTTATGTCTGGTGGGTTCTGATTTGGCCTGGCAGTTCTTTTTTCAACAACCTTTTTGGAACACAGAATATAAAGTATGAAAACAAACTTGTTCTGTCTACAACAGATCAGATGTTTTATTTTTATATAACAATTTTCCATAAAACTTATGTCAATAATAGGTTTATATTGATTAACTTACACAAGTTTTAGTGACTGCTCTGTATGCCTAACATATGTTCTGAATTTTTCCAAATGTCAGATTGAAAGATTAGGCTAAGATAGAATGTTGAATTTCTCCTTAAATATCCTGCTGTTTTGTCATTCTAAAGTCTATGTTTACATTCTTACAGAACATACACTTTACAGACAATCATATCTTCTTGCATTTTGTGATTTTAGGGGATAAAGCAAGAAGACAACCAACCACAGTGATTTATCTTCAATTTTGCTTCATGGTAAGATCACTTTGTAATCAATAGGCTTATTCTAAACTGTAAGCTACTCAGCTGATACAAAAACATACTTTGAAAACTCTTATTGGGGAGGTGAAAAAGTGCATACATGTGAGAACAGTGCTTCTCAATCATCCTTGAAGCATTGGTTACAAACAGTCAATAATTTGCAGAATCCAATTGACAAGTATGCATAGCAACAACATCTTTGTACTTTCACATAATTGTCAATTAAAAAGACTAACATCACAACCAATCAATACCTCCAGATGAAAGAATATGGTTTCTGATATTTGTTTTTCCCAATCACAAGGAACATAATTTAGTGTGAGGTGCATTTCTGTATTATCATCAGGACATGAAAGCACATTTGGACAATGAAAGCTGTGCCAATTATAATAATAGTTGTTTGAGACTCACTACTAAAGCAGTCAAAATCCCATCATCGCCTTCTGAAAAGTAGCTCATTTTGACATAATTGTAATTGTTGTCAAATCAACCTTTTATGCAGTGA
This sequence comes from Rhopilema esculentum, assembly GCF_057945365.1. NCBI lineage: Eukaryota > Metazoa > Cnidaria > Scyphozoa > Rhizostomeae > Rhizostomatidae > Rhopilema > Rhopilema esculentum. The sequence continues at coordinate 8,746,666 of NC_142827.1, forward strand.
AATGTTAACAGGAAAGCTTATATTAAAATTGGTTGATTGCCAAATGAAAACTGAGTTTGAAGAAAGATCTCAAACAGACAATGAATCAAGGTCATGATCAGGAAATAGGCAGCCTGCCTTCTGTCTCAGAGATGTGTGAAATGAACAGATGCCAGTCTAATAAGTTTGCATAATCTTATTCACTTACAATAAAAAGGGTTTATGGAGCAAATAATTCACCATTATGAGCAGCAAAGCACTGTTTCTTAAGACATTTATCAAAACAATAAATAGGATAATTTTAAATTGTGCATTTGATGAGGCTCAAAACCAGTTTAATGATGAAACTGAAAATTCAAAAAACATGCGAGAAAGAGCCTTGTGACAATTTGCATTAGCTTGTAACTGAAAACATACAAACGTACTCACCATCAAATTTTGACTCTCTTCCTTTTCGGTGGATTTTGAAAAATCTTTTACTTCCTTCATCTCAATACACAAGTCTGCTACTGCCACTTGCAGCGACTTCGAAAGCCACAATCAGAAAAGCCCAGACTTTGATCTCACTTACTGAACGACCGCCTTCTCTTTGTCGATTGTAGCGTTGGCTATGAAAACCTGACTCATATGCTTGATCAAGGTCATCCCTAAAAATTAATTCAGACCAGTTGGTTCTATGTTCGCGTTAACAACCAAAGCCGCAGAGCACGCTCACTCACAGAGCCAATTAATGCAACGAATAGCATGATCACATTAACAGTTTGCTTTAAAAAAGCCTTTGAGATAATTTAGCATAAGCTAGGGCAAGGTATGCGATCCTAAATGCAACTTGGATTACCAACAACACTGTTCACGCCAAGTCACTTACTTGTGAAAAAAATCAGAGAAACGAAGTTTTGAAACAGTTCAATTTTATGACATAGCCTTTTCTAAAGATTGCACCAACTGTGGCGAGTATATCCATTATTGATCAGCAAATAGATTCTCATTAATATTTTACTAAGGCCTTTTGCAACTTCGCCATTTTGCACTTGAATGTCTCGCTTTCGCCGTGGCAGGCAATAGCATAGTTTCCATGGCAATAGAACAACTTTTGTGAATCGAGATAGAGATCATTCTGTTCGTTTTTGGAAGGAATAGAACCGAAAAGATTTTTTTCGGATTTATAAATATGAAGCTGGTAGGACAGTTACCTTATGGAAATGAAGGCAGTGAAATCTTTCAGGCACCGCAGATCAAGGGGCTGGGGGGCTTTAACCCTCTACTTTTTGGGAAAAATGCAAAATATTAAGTATGAAACCACCTTTAAAGCCTCTTTTGTACGATTTTAGCCCCCCCACCCCCTCGAACCAAATCTTTACATTCATACAACTGCTTTAATGGCCAAAAAAAATCTCGAAAAATACGAGCAAAAAATAGACGCAAGTAGTTGACACTTTCTTTTAATTCTAAAATTCTATTTTGATTCGCTAACTCTTTTCCAGTAAAATGGATTAGAACAAGGAAGCTATCTTGGGGCTTAAACCTTGCATCAATGACTTAAGATAGTGCCCATAAAGCCTTTTCCTGGGATTTGTCACCTCTGTTGAACTTTTATACATTGGGGAAATTTTACCCTTTATCTTCGAGAAAAACTTTAGGGCATCGTCAATGGCTTGTAAATCTTTGAATTATTACGGCAGGTTTCGAGCTACAAGTGCTAGTTATTTATCTTTTTTCCAAAATTTCCTTGAAAATTTTTAGCATCAATTTTCGGATTCAGCACCACAAATAAAGTAAAACAGAGTCTTGCTCTGTAAGGTGCATTGTAAAAAGTATACCTAATAAATTGTATAATCTTTATGCTATATAGCATCATACTATGATGATGCTATGATGCATCAATTCATGCCGGACATTAGGGTCTCCTAGAACTGTGTGACTTGGAATATTAATTTCGGATTCAGTATCTCAAATATAGTAATAACGCCCTAAAAATACGTTAAAAGTAAATGCTTAACGTTTTTATGATTTTGATACTATAATAGATGTCCTCCGAAGTGTTCTATACAGAAAAATTCAAAGTCAGTAATCGGGCCCAATGTTCCAGGCTAGGAAACTTGTGGAAATATATCAAAATTCCGCTAAAGTAGACGAAAATATGTTTAGCGTTTCATGGCAACTTCTAAGGTTGTCCCGGAGCGCAATTTTTCTCTTTACTTTGACGATTTGGTGACTTTTTCGACCAATGCCTTCAATGCCACAAAACAATAAACAACAAAGGCTGAAAAATGCTGTAATTCTTTATGCAGAAAAGTGGCATATCTCACCAAACAACGAAAGGCCAAACAAAAATTATCTTATTGTAACCGCTGCCACCGGCAACTGGGTTAGTGAAAAGATTAGATACAATGCTACGTTGAGCCCGCAGAAATTGTTTCAGGTTTTTTATCGCCAGATAGACTCCTGTCTAATGGACACGCCCAATTACCGCATCAGTCGAGTTAACTACTCCCACGGCAACACTAATGAAATATTAAGCCCTTGTGAAAATTATGTCGATGATAAAAATGCTAAAATACCAAAATACAGGTTGATTACCAAGTGCAATAACTGCTTAGGATGATGTTGCATTAAATATCGAAGTAAATTTTTTACATTTAACTAGATTGCCGAACTTGTCTAACTGGAGTCGCAGAGAAATGGTCTAATCGGAAGCTTCACTTGAAAGTGGTATTGGGGAGGGGGTGGTTCCCCCCTTTTCCCACCAGCCACGAAAATAGTGCCTTCTCGCAGGGCAAAGCTGATTTGCAGGGCAAACGTTTTCTACCAACGTATCTGCTTTGTTGTTTTATCATATAACGGTATCAAGAAAGTGTGTTATGCTTGGAATTTGTTTGTTCCAAAAGTAAAATGATACAGACTGACTACCAATGACACGAAATAGGAATTTCCAGTGTGAGCTTGGAATGGATTTAATAGATTTCTGAATAGATTCTGATTTCCTTTCACTTCAGTGTAACAGCTTTGGTCAAAATTTGTGTCTAACTTTAAAAACCATGCAAAAAGACAAGCAACGCTTGCAATGAAACTAAGGAAAAAGTAAATCAATTTATTAAAGTATTTTTTTATAAGAACCAGTAAATTGAAGTTCAGGCTGGTTGTTCTTTATTTTTTTCGAAAACCTGAGGCTGGATTGTTCTTAATTTGTTCTTAAATTATTAGGATGTAAGCAGTGCAATTGCTAGTTATTGCGCTCTAGGGAAGTGTTCAACCCTCATAGGCCATCAAAGTGAGTAAGACATCCTTTATTTGGCAAAAAATTTAAAAGTTCACCAAAGAAGCACCCCTAGATGGCAAAAAAACTCCTCGTTTTTTAGATGCAATGTTGTTTAAAGTTACATTTTACAGTAGCTCAGCCTTAGTTTGTTCTTAATTTGTTCTTAACTTTTGACCAATTATGAGGCTCATGTTCTGACAAAATTTTCCTTATACCAAAGACTATGGCAGTATAACTATGTTTGGGAATGAATATCACCCTTTGTTGTATTTTCTATCCAGCGGCGTAGTTTCCCCATAATGGTTTTTGATGGCATTGAGGGAAGCTTTGATGCCCTCATATTGAGAAATATTTGTGTATAGAGACTTTACATCTAGTGTAACGAAATCAGTGTGAGCTAGTGTGTATATCAAAAGTGTGTTGTAAAAAATAAACGCATGCTATTTGACTCTAAGATGAAGGGTTGCCTCACTCATTAAAAAATTTATTTTGCACTTCCTCCCAAGGTTAGGCATTACATCCGGGAACTTTTGGACACAATAAGCGAGGGCCAGTTCCCCACATTTTCAACTTTCGCAAGGGCAAAATTTTTTCTGCAGAGCAATTATGCAGCTACCCCCTCCCCCTCCCAACAAAAAGTATGAAGTGATGCCCCTGTGTCTAACTGGCCTAGAGGTAAGAAGGAAATGAACATGGGTAACATTGTATTGTAGATTTGCAAGTAATATGTATTGTAAGATTTTGTTAAAAGGAGGGGGAAGAAAACCCTAGGAAATTGAGTACAGATTGTCAGGCAAAAGAGTTATAGTGGTCTATCAGGAACTAGGAGGTTAACCCTAGAAAAGATTTGAAATGCAACTCCAATGACTGATAGAAATCAATGGATCTGTTAGCCACTCAATAGATTGTAACGTTAGTTCTGTCTATCAACAGTCTACAAGAAAAACCCCATTCAAACGGCCAAAAAGTCCTTAATTAAACAAGGAATAGTATTGACTAAAACACACAACGATCAAAGGTTGCTTGAAAGGCCCTGAAAGATGAAGGATTGTACATTTGACGCTTGTTCTATGTTATTGTCGTATATATATATCATTACAGTGACCAAAAGCTATCTGGAGACTGTCTAAGGGAATGTCTAGAGAAAGACAATGAATGATGTCAATGCATAGATATATCATTTAAAATTTTACTGGCGCATCCAAGACCACATAGATATCTTTTCTATGCTCAAAACAAAGTTAACTAGATTAAAGATCATCACATTAAATCTTGAAAGGGATATTTGTATACAAAGATAAAGTTAATGGTGTATAGATACAAAGAGCCAAGCAGTGCTAGTGCTACGCAGCAAGGTTGCTAAAGTCGTTTTCAGTAAGCATACAGTAAAAACCCGCATAAAGAACCTGTTTTTATAAGAACTTTCAGGCTGAAATCGAACCTTTTAAACCCCCTTAATAAGAATTCCCAAGAGGCCTAAAAGTGTAAAGGTTCTTATCTTTATATATACGAATAAAGGATTCTTAGACTGTTATTCTTATACCCTATTCACAGTGGCAAATAGAACCAGGTTAAAGTAAATCAGGTTATGGTAAGTTGCATTCTAATTGGACAACCCAACAAGACAAATGCGTTTGATTGGTTGAAATTTAATATGAAAATTAAAGCTGATTTAACTGTGTCAGTGAGAATTCTTGCGATGAAGAACATTGCTAATGTGCGCAAGGCTTATATGTATGTAAGAACCTTAGTGGCTGGAATTTAGGATAGCAGCCTATTAATTAAGAACCTGGAAAAGGAAAATAAGTGAAGAGGAAGATAAAATTGCAGGGCGAAACGGTACTTCAAGATACCAAAGGGGATGGGCTGTAATCATGAGCGTACCGGATGCAAAACATTTACAGGAAGCTAAGTACGGATTTTGCCCGAATCTTATTGCTTCATTGAGATAGAACTGCCCGAATTGATTCTAAAACGGATAAATGTTGTTTAGTTAGAGGGGGGGGGGGGTTCCCTATATACAAATGGTGCACTCCTTTTTCGTTTGGAGGACGGAAAATGAGCATTTGAGACTGCATCAGCTGAGCATGGACGATATTATGTGTCCAAAATCATCCCACCCCCTGCTTGAACCTTCCCTTTCCAGGATAAATCACCTCCAACATACTGCAAAACAACTTTCCTGATACTGGGGGAGGGAGGGAAGCTTGAGAGAGGAGGGCACCAAAACGATGATAGCAATCCCAAAATATGAGAAGAACATTAATTATCACTCATGAAGGAGCGAAGGTGCTCTTTCCAAAAAAATAAAAGGGGCAGGTAGTTACCCACCTAATGATGTTCAAAAATGTTCTCAGTATTATTGTGATAAACTTTTACGAAGTCAAGTAATTTGTTGTTACCAGAAACTGCTTCGATGTGGCAAATGCAACCTGTTACTGTGAAGGCATTGATGCGATTGAAGAGGATTACAAGTAGCCAAAGAATTTCTGCTGGGCAGCAATCGAATCCGCTTGAAACTGGCCAGCAGTTTCAAACTTCATTTCAAACTCATGACAAAATATTTCATCGACATCTGCGCAAGGAAGTTTCCTGATTTCCTGAAACTCTATGGCAGGTTCAGCTACTTTTGGCCACTGTCGCTTGGAAGCTTCAATTCATACAAAAAAGTTTTTTTGAACAGCCAATCAATTTGCAGAGACAAGATAATCTGTCTTTTAATTTATCACCACAAAGAATCAGTTGAGATTGAACCAGAAAAATTCTTTTTTGTCGTATGGCCTATGGACTTGGCGAAGCAGATTATTGCCAGGGGATTTTTATAGGAACGGTTGGCTATTCCCTCACAAAACGACTGGCCGTCACGAACAGGCGGAAATTCTTGTGCTTGTGTTATGGCCTGATCCCCTCATTGTGCTGCGGGGCTTCAAATAAAGCCATTCAAATAAAGTTCAAAATCCTAACAGCAAAAGCGCCGTGGGAAGAAAAGGGGGTTCTTAAAAGCTACTTTCTTTACTTTCTGAACAATGATCTGATTGACTGGAGAGCAACAGGAAAATCACTTTTTATCAGCATGCCCGCACCCCTCCTCCGTCACCGTGTGGTAGAGGCGTTTGAATAAAGTTTCAGTCAAAGAAAAACTTTACTCACAATCCAGCGGGTCTTAATCCAACCCTCTTACAATCTTCATTAGCAAGCTGCGAGGATCTTTTCATTTCTTAAATTTCTGAATTTATCATGAAATTAGGTTTCCTAATTTTTAGGACAACTGAAAAACATTAGAACTGGAAATTGACTTACCGGGATTTTCCTTGAGATTAAACTTTAATGGAATAAAAAAGAATCCCCTCAAACACGTTGCTTTACCGGCCGCATATATAAAATCAATAATAAAGTCGGCTTTTTCAAAAGTACAGGGCAGGATTTCTTCCAAGAAATAGGTTTACGAATCATCTTTAAAACTGCGATTTCTTGAGATTTATTCCACAGTAGTATAGCATGCACGAGGAATCAGAAATTTTAGATTTGTTCCGACGCCATAAGCGCATCTCTCTAACTAGACGGCTTTCTTAATCTTTGCAATTATCTGGAAATTATACAGCTTAAGGACTTTGTAATCTATAGCCGGAAATGGAGGAGGAAGACGGGAAAGGTCGCTTTAAGAAGAAACTGGGAAAATTTATCGCTCTTGCACCACCGCTCAAGAGGCTCTTTTATAGCGGGACGGTTTTACGTTGAAATTCAGAGGTTCACGCGCAATGAAATCATCAGGCAATGCGAACTATGTTGATTAAACTGTTTTCATTAGTGATCCAACTCTAACAATGGCAGTTATTGTACCTAAAATTTAAAGTTTGCTATATATAGTGCAGCGCGATTTTTCCACTAAATTTCAAAGGTAAGTATATTTCATGGTTCGCAGAATGGAGTGAATTCGCAGCATTGAATCAAGAACCAATGTTTAACCAAGAACCAGAACTTGGTTTTTGGCATATCGTTAAAAGTTGTTGATGTTTGAAGAAAAGAAAACAGAGTGTATAAACATTGGCAGAAACCTTATTGCTTAATTAGCTTATTGCTTAATTAGCGAAGAAACTAGCTTTTCTGACATTGCAGCCAGGAAAGTTTGTCAACAGACAAATCTTGTCATATTGATTAGAGATATATGCCACCTAATATTGAATTTACTCGGTAAAGTACACAAGTGCGTTATTACTTTCAGATCTAATATCGGGGCAAAATAGCCTGGTTAGTCCAAAAGCTCTCGTTGAAAATGATTGTATACTAAGTACAAGATTGCGAAAATCCTTTTCATAGTTCCGAAAACATGGCAGCCGCACCATCAATGGCAAAGGCCAATTATGACGCAGGAATGGTTAAACGATTATTTGGATCACAGTGTTAAGATTGTATAGTATGTTTTTCTCCTATGTGCAAAGATGAGCAAAACATTTACAGAACATTACACTAAACTACTTATTCGTGAATAAATACTTGCTTGAGATAGAATGTCCATACAAAGTTACAAAATGCCCCAAAGAACCAGCCGCATAATTCACGCTCATATTAAGCATGTTTAAAGAGCACTGCTGCTAAGCAACTGTGCTTACGATCAAAAATTGTGAACAGGCAATCAGGGAACCACAAATGAGTCATGAAAGACAGGTAATGAAACAAAAAACTATCATTTAATCACAACAAAAAAGAAGTCTCCTTGTTATAAGATACAGAAATTTTAAAAGAATCCAGCCGTATCATCAAGAGATAAGATACTTTCCTGTCGTTGTAAATACGACAAAAAGAAGACCATAAAACACATACATGAATTCTCTTAAAAGGAAGAAAACCTTAATGCAGGCATACCCTTGTTACACAAGAATAAATGACTTACAATTCAAGTCTTACGTTTCTCCCCGCCTGCAATAGTACAACCAGCTTTTTTCTCTGTACCCCCAAAACGTTCGATTCTTATTTAAGGATTGCCCTACCAGCATTGCATTGAAAATTATCAGCTCTACAACGGTCTCTTATTAGCAGGTTTCAATTAAACAAAAAGGCAATTTCACACAACCGTTGTTTTACCTTGTTGTGGAAACGATAGAGAATTGGCATTAATAAATCATATCCGATTCAATGGTAACATCTCAAATAAAATCTTCTATTCAAAAAAACCTGTAAAAACACTTCGATTGAAATCTTTATTATTCAAAAAGGACGCCGGGGAGAAGGCTGTATCATAAAGGGTATGGAGGAAACATATACTGAAAATTTAAAGCATATCAAATATACAGAGATTTTTAGGAAGGTGTCCCCAAAAAATGAAAATTGACGTCAAAATGCTTTGGCATCGGAGAGCTTTACAAGGATAGACCTTTAATACTACTGCAATTTATATCAACCTACAGTCATTGAGCCCTGTTGTCAGCTTGGGTAGATAAAGAATAGCACTATAGGTTCTATTGCAAAATAGCACTATAGGTCCTATATTTTGGTCGCTAAATTACTTTGTAAACAGTTTTGTAAAGATGTAAAGTATGGTGATTTGATATTGTAAACGAGGCTGTAAGAGAAAAAGGAGATTAAGGCGTACCGGATGATAGTTAAAGACTCATTGCTAACAATGAGCCATTGCGCTACGCAAGCATCCCATAATGCATTTTCAGACAGTCTGAAATCAATTATGGTTAATCCGTAGAAGTTTACTGCCATTGTTTGGATTGTCGCCTGGATAATTTGCCACCCTCGCGAAGGCTCATTGTTAGCAATGACTCTTTAAAGGGATTCAGAATAAAGTTGAGTAGAAGAAAAGGCGTTTGAGAAATTGAAGGAAATATTGGGGAGAATTCACGAGATTTTTTGTGTTATTCTTGCCAAGTCGGACACTCCACTACAGTTTTTAAATCACAAAATCGTTTTCCTGCTAGAGAGTGATCATTTCAAAATTTGGAAAACCTGTTACTATTAACCCATCTAGAACAGTAAGGCAAAGGCAAAAAAATGTTTTATTAAAAGAAATAAAGAAATTGGTAGAGCCGAAACATTTTATAACTACAATCCCGGACAAAAATGTTGAGATAAATTGCAATTTTCTACTTTACCATGCCCCTGTAAATTCGAATCTCCCCTCCCCCCCCCAAAAGCAATGTTGGATTTGTAGCTCTATCATTTTTGCTTCAAAATCATGCATTCAACATTGAATTGGGGAAGGGGGGAAGCTATTTTTCAAAGGAAAGGGAAAACATAAAGTTTCTTGAAAAGTCTCAACTATCTTTGCCCAGCAATTGTAGGCTGAGAATTTTTGCAATAAAATTAAAACCATTATGAAAAGAAATAAGCAACAATGTCTAAATGGTTAATACAAGTATTTGAACGGACGAAACTCTGAAGCATATCATAGAATTTTTAGTAAACCATAGAATTTAAATTTCTTTATAGCTTTTGAAAAAACACGCGGAAACTAAACGAAATCTAAAGCACATGATTTTTATCGCAGTCACAGATAAAGCAGCCTCCAAAACACGTTTTCACAAAGAGGTCTCCAAGATTACGGGCGCAGCGGCGCCAATCCGACGATCTTTGAGGCTTATGTGACGTTACTGCCATCATGTTTTGTTGGAATGTATCGGAACGGTGTACATAGGCTGACCCTGCAATTTTGACATGTTGCAGTGTCAGCATCTGTCAAAGAAGACGTGTTCAAAAATGCCCTGTCAAACAAAACAAGGTTCCCGGTTCTAAATAACAGGCAGTTTGATTCAACTGACCCTAAACTCATTTTCTTGTGTTTCAAAGAAATTCGTGTTTTTGAAGAAGATGGCAACCAGCATAGCGAGAAAAATTCAATAACAGGGAATTTTTCATTTGATATGTTCCACAATGTAGATCAAAAGGTTTTAGTAACAGAAAAGCATTTTTATTGTTGAAGAAACAACGAACAAAGCATACACATTGAAAACACATCGAAGAAAGTTTAAGAGGAGCCCTTGAAATATACATTGCCATAAAAATTGTTTTTCTATGGCTTACATAATCTATCATTTCTGCATCTACGATTACAAATCAGACCAATATAGATAGTTAAATAAGGTCCAAGGAGCATCAATGAGCGTTCATTTGAATTTACCTGCTTACCAATCAGCTTCCAAGCAATCTTTCATCTGATGCATGCCAAACTGTTGTTCGACCAGAATGCTGTTTTCTCAATATCAGGAAGCTTTCATAAATAGAATAAAAGCATATTAGACTTTCTGATGACACATTAAACGACGCATCACAACAGAATGTAACATTAGACACATAAATTTAGGAAACACTGTCGTTTTCAAACCACTTTGAAGCATTATCCGTCATTTTCACACATTAACAAAACCATGTGTTTATTTGATTCTTCTCTGATCAACAAACTGTTGTTTTAGATGAGAATACCAAAACAAAAAACAACATAGTTTGCAACCAAATCGGTTTTCCTAAATTAATAACTTGCATAAAAGAATAAACAAGCGGTTATTATTATTAGTTACGGCTAATGTGACAAAGCAACCTGAATCAAGCGATATAAACATTTAAAGAGAATACCAAAAGGGTATACGATATTTACAGTTTTCTTTTTCATCAATCCACTTCTACTTAACTATTAAACGCTTCATTCTTCTACTTATTAACTATTAAACTCTTAGGAATCTTTTATCAACGACTACTTCTTACAGTTTGGTTCTCAGTCTTCACTATTCTCATTTTCTCTCGCGTTTCACCCTATCCTCTATTAACACAGGACTTAATATCTTGGTTCCAGTTCCCTCACATCACTAAAACAACGATTTGGAATTCTGGATACAGAAGAAGTTTTATAACATATGACGAGAAGGGTAGCACAGAACAGACAACCGCTTGAAAACGAATCTCGGGCGTTTAATTAGCATTTTAAAACACTGCTAGGAATCAAATAAAGGCCGTTCAAATTGAAAATTAACGGTGAAACGAAGAAATATGAAAATCTTTATTAATGGTTTTAGAAACAAAACCGATTGTGAGTTGCCATAAAAGAATCTTAGTGTTTAGCTCTTGTGCAGTAGTGTTGGGAGTTGAAATAAGGGTTCTCAAAAATTGACTTCGTCAGTCTATCCGTCTGAATAATTCGAGGAATGGGTTAGGAGAACCACTGTGAGCGACCGGACAAAAATGACGCATAAATTTCCTGAGAGAATGTAAAGATAAAAAAAGAAAGGGTCACGTTCCAAAAACCATAATGATCTGTCATCAGTTTAATGAAAGCATAAGCTACATTTATAAACAAGTTTGCAAGTTTACTTTAACAAAATCATTTTTTTTCATGATGAACGCCTAAATTAATCTGGAATAGGAGCTTGGTTATAATATTTACCTTCGAACTGGTGAGAATATTTTACACTCAGAATATCAAAGTTTGCTAGAATGCAGGTGGAAAAGTACAAATTGAGATCAAATTGGGTGTAGATGCTATCTTTGGGAGATGGAGGCAAGCATTAGTACAAACAACATTAACAAATGAGCTTAAAAAGATTGATCATATGATGTCCTTGTATCCATGGAAGTTTATAACAAACTATTTGATTAAGATATAGGTCAGAATCCTGAGGAAAAATCATTTCATAAAGTATAAGAGAAAATTTGCTTTAAGCAGTAACAATAATTGTGATAGGCAATATACGGTAGGGGCCTTTCATGCACCAGTATCGCAAACATTTTCAAATTTTCAAGAATTTTGCAAATTATAACAAAGATTCTCAAGACAGATGTAAAACTGTAAACTTTTATCGAACAAGAATTTTTCTCAAGGGTTCTTAGGTAGAAAAACCATTTAAACCTGTAAAGGCACATGCATAAGATATATTTGTTTTATCTTCATGTTTTTATGAACATGAAAGAAACAAAGCTCCTTGTTGGAATGGAGCTTATTTAAAAAATTTCCTGCAGAGCTTTATTCATAAAAATTTCCTGTGACCGCCTGGTCACATGGTCGGGCGAGTTTTCATGCCCTGGCGGGCGTGGTTATATTAAAATAAGGCGTGGTCTTTTGATCCGATGTTGGTTACCCGTTTGGATTAAAATGTCTGGGCCGCATCATAATCGATTTAGTGCTATTGCTTTCAAATTTACAGTTCGTTAGGCACTTTAAAGATTTAATTTTTTCTGCAAGCATCATCAATGATGCCAAGACGAAGATTTTACGGTTTTCCATTTAAGTACAATTAGAGCAAAGAAAATAAAAGTGTTCAGAGAAGATTCTATGCCTTTCAATCGTGTCAATGAAAAATGATAAAAATATCATAAAAAATTAAAAGGCTTGGGAAGAACATACCTTGCATAGCGCAAAAGGCAGGCAGATTAAATACCCACATGCTTGACATTCGTTTTTGGTATTTACGAGAAGTTAACAATAAGGTTACAATAAGAATTAGCACAAAAGTTAAGTAACATACTCTGCTTTCGAAACAAATCTTCGCATGAATTTCTGAGGGACTTTCTATTTCTTTTCTGACGTCACCTGCCAAAGCTCCTAAAGAATAAATGAGAGACAACTGTTACTTGTTTGGAAATGATTGAAAATTGCTGATGGGCACAAATGATTTTGAGAACATACATCACAATTTATATAAATACAGCCTTTTAAGCAATTAGAATATTCTACGTGCTCTGATCAAAGCAGCAATGGTAACAGTGTACATAATTTTCTTAAGTATTGAGTGATTACCAAAAAAGAAACGTTATGCTTGTTAGGTGTAGGTGCCATTCTTTAAACTGTAAAGCAAAAAAAATGCTGGAAAGAAGTGAACGAGAAAGTCAGGCCGTGGCCGTTAGAGGGAACTGAGTTCTTTGATGGACTTTTTGGGTTGTCCAACCAACACATTAAGTGAATAGGCAAACAGGACAGATAAAAAGGAATGCAGTAAAGCGTAATTCACAGGTAGAGAGCTTATTGGAATAAGGAAATCTTTTAGAACTAGGGCACTTTTCAGAACAAAGTGCAGACAGAAAATTGCGATCAAAGAGCAACTTCTGCTTAGCACAAGGCAGAATTCAAGGTCCATTTGTGGAAGTTTTATCTCCAAGCTTCTACGTCATTGCTTCAAAAAAAGAGAAAAGAGGAAATTCGTGTGCTGATATAGAATAATATTGGACGGGTGATTACAATTAGCAGGTGTAATGAGTTTAACTTGAATCCAAGGATTTTTTGATGAAATGATAAGGGACGTCAAATAAGTGAATGGAATAGACATAGCATATAAAGTATTTATATACAGTAGATAAGCAATGTGCCTAATTTGCCTGAAACTTTGACAGTGTACTGTTCAAGTCAATAGAAATATTTGAAACGTGATAAAGACACTGTCAACTATACGGGTTTCTCACTGTAAGCCTAATAGCATGATTTGAAAAAAAGGCTTTTATATGGAGGCAGGCATACCAGTTGTTTGATTCTTTTGTAATCAAAATATTGTGGAAACCTCAAATCAACTCTTTGTACACGATGGATCCGTGAAGAACTTGGAAATCGGCCAGACTCAAGAACACCAAGCATCTTGCTGAAGTAATTGTATGCAGGGCACGATACATCCAGTTCATCGATAGTGAAATTAATTCTGCAAACAGAGAGATGATAATCATTAGAAAATCACATAGAAAAACAGGTGCCTTGACACAAAAAATAATTCAGTTCAAACATCAAACTAATGTTTTCCTCGTCCATGAAAATGGCTTCTTTCCCCCTTCAGCCAGATCTTGATTCCGAGAAGTCTAATTTATGTTCGTGTTCGAATAATTGGATTTTGTCTTTGGGGGCCCCGGTACCGAAAAATTTTCCGGATGGCATTTTGTACCTGTTTCCCGATTGCATGGTGTACCAATTCTGGTTTCATGGGGCCAATGCTGCTTCGCACTTGGTAGCTTTTCCTTCCTTGCTTCAATGTGAAGGTCATCACTATTTATGGTACGGCTACAGGTTCCCATACTGAATCGGACCCATTTTAATGTCTCTTTTAAGCAAAAAGAAATTTTGTACCGGAAAGACATTGGAATGTTTTTAAGAAGTTATCCGTCGCAAAAGCTATCCAGTACCTTGTAACTGGGGTCAGAAAGCACGAACTACGATCAATCCGGGGAGAGGGCTGTAGGCAAAGTAGAAATTTATTGGAAAACAAATGTCTCTACAGGGCACAACAAACGGTGCATAGAACCTAAACAGAAAAATACTTCTTGGAAGCTGCTGACAGTTTCTACCCCTTAATTCTCTAGAATTGATAAAGTTCTAACAACTTGGAATCTGGAGATAATTTCATGGGGGTGGAAAGCCATACTGGGAGATTTCGCAGGAAAAATTTTACAAGTACATGCATTATATAAGTTTCGTTTTATGCAGACAATGACAAGATGTACAAAAGCTAAATGAATGCATCATCAAAACAAGTGTGCTTAAATTAAATTCTAAAAACCGTTGAGGCAAATGAAGAACCGACCGACAGGTATCGAAAAGCTACATAGTCATATTTCAGCTGACAAAGCTCTTCCAAGTAAGAGCATAATTGTACTAAGTACTTAAAACTATCAATGAAAATGTACTTCAAAAGGCCCAGTTCTTTCATATCAAGCTGAAGGTTTAATAATTTTACATTTTGAGTACCTTTTCTCGATGGAAATGAATAATTTGGTCTCATTGGCTTCACTTTTCTCCATGAGTTTTATCAGCTGGCAAAAAAGCCCCTCAGTCAATGTATTGTCATAAATAACTGGAAAAAAGACGGTTTTAAGGAGGTTTGTACTGTTGAACTAAATTCAAACAAATTAACAAACCTCTAGTACTGCAAAACTTAAAAATAACACAGGAAAACGAAAACTAAAAAAAACTCAAGTGTCAGATAGAAAATACTCTAGTAGACTATATTATCGTCCCTCCCTGCTGTTAAGAAAACTTAAAAACTAATGCAACTACGGCGGGTATACAAATAGACATGGTAAGAAAAAGTGGTATTGCATCTAGGCATTAGATGACCCAGGAGATCTTGCCAAAACATCAACATCAGGTAGGAATTTCCATTGTAGAGGCGTGCAATATTTTTGTAGATAGTGTAGTAAAACACGCTGGAAAGATCAAATGGGCTCAATTTTTGGCGGATTCATTGTCAGTATCTGGTAGGCCAATTGACCAATATAGTCGGAAGAAAATAGAAGTGGTGTGATCTCTCAGCGAATCAACATTTTTGTGGTAGATTATGCTGATGAAAAATGAGCACAAGAAAGCTTTGAATGGTTCAAATCAGTTGAGAGAAGGAAAACGTCTGCGACAATAAAATTACTTGCAGGACAGATCTTTCTCATATATTTTTAAATCTGAAAGATATATGGATAATACTGAAATAGTTTCTCAAAGAATACCTTAATTTTTACAAGCCCTTCATATTCTTGGAATATAAAATTTGAGCCTATAAATACTCTTGAATATTTTTTAAACAACACCGTGAGTAACTCAAAATTCCCTTTTGCTGTTGTATTACTGCAAATTTAAATATCATTGAAGTTTAAAAATTGTGAGAAAAAACAAGGTTGGTACTTTTTATAAAGTTTAAGTCTGGACAGTATTGTGTATGGTTATGACAAGTTTGAAGCATGGAATTATTACTTCGCGAACTTTAGCAGTTTTGGGCTTAGATAATCTCACAAACAATGTTCTTTTGAAAGTTTACATAAACTGTATGAATTGCTTTGGCGCTCAACTTTGACGCCCTCAGGATATTCAAACAACATCAACAAATTTTCTTGCATAAATTTTTAATCAAGGTACTAAAGATAAAATTTCTTCAATGAAATGTTGCCTAAGATAGTTGCGTTGAATCAGTTATTTGTTTCGTGATGAGCAAAATTTGTCGAAAGACGACGACGATGAGATACCAAGTAAAGTTTTTAATTGAAAACGTAAAATAAATCTAGCTTGAAATTTCACTTCGCATAGGTGATTTTTGACTAAAAGAAGGTAACAGAACTTTATAGGCCCCATGCTTATTTACAGTCCAAATCTGATATAATTATACGATAATATGATATAATTAAACAATGGCCTAATTATAGGAACAGCAGTTAAGCAAATATATTTATCTTCCTTACTATTGTAAATTTTGCCCTCTTTACTCTAACTGAAGTACGATAGAATGCCTTATATTATGTTATACTAGTATCTTTTAATTACTTTTTTGCTATTCGACGATATATTGAATAAAAAATGTGTCAATAAATTGAACTAGAAAATTAGTTCGTTACCAAGGTATTATATTTAACATTGTCTCTGCCATGTTTAATTGATATATCCCTAGGCATATATTGGTGAGAATAGACTTCGAAGAATTTACAAGAATAGGATCAATTTTGTGCTTTGTTTTATTATAGGCTCCACTGATGAATAGTAACCAAATTATTTTTTGCCAACACCTTCTCGAAATTTGAAACAAATCCTTGTGTGCAAATTGCAATGCTATTTTGTGGTTCTTGTTTATTCTGCTATTTGTGCTTCAATCATGAAAAATCTAGAACCACACAGAAATTCGAGTCTAGAACCTTGGATGCACCTTGAATTTATACATGCATATGATTCATTTCTCAAGCTTCTGCGTAAACGGCTACATAATATTTTTCAATTTACCAGCGTCGGCACCATGAAAGGGCCAAAAAAGCGATAGACGAGGCCTAAATCTTGAAATATATAAATCAAATTAAGTTTAAAAAAGATATGAAAAGGCAATATAAATACCATCAGCTGCCAAAAAGATCTCAGTTTTCTTCAATTCACTGATCTCATCACTTGTCCAGTCAAATTTTCTGCATTTGTCGTTATCTTTTGAGTGACTGAAGTTGTCATACATCCAGTTGAGTTCCTTTACTTTTATTCCTGTTTTCCCTAAACACGACAGAAAAAGAAAGAAAATCGTTATTCCTTTGAAGAAATTCTATAACTTTGTTTTATATAACGAATATTGTCAGAAAATATATTGAATTGTTTTGTCACCACTATTCAGTAAAAGCCTCGAACGGCCTCAAACAACCGACATTGCCAAACAAGGGACAAATTATTATGATC
This sequence comes from Rhopilema esculentum, assembly GCF_057945365.1. NCBI lineage: Eukaryota > Metazoa > Cnidaria > Scyphozoa > Rhizostomeae > Rhizostomatidae > Rhopilema > Rhopilema esculentum. The sequence goes on from NC_142827.1 coordinate 8,764,005, forward strand.
CAAACTTGATTCCTGGACCAAATCTTTGCTAAATCAATCTCGTGAAAGCGGGCACCTCAAAACAACGGATACCTTCCAGCAACGTACGGAATCTCTGGTTTTTCCAATTTTTTACATAGCAGCTTCACTTGCAACAAAGTGGAATACAATTATAATAATTCTCTTACTGATTAAGCCATTAGATAATATTAGAACAGTCTCGACATCATGATTTCATGACTCAATTAGAAAATTTCATAATCTTAGGACTTGATTTCCCTTCAAAATTTAAAAGCCAATTCAAAAATTCGTTTATAATCGCTGCCTTATACTTCATTTTGTTTTGATAGGTCGTTGTTCTTACAATGCAAAGTAACTTTTATGACTGAATATATTAAAAACTTAGATATGTTAAACTTAGATAATATTTAATATGAAAAAATTAAAAACACAAGTTGCTTAGTCTTACCGTATTTCAATAAATTCTCGTTTTCATCCACATTCTTTTGGCATAACTCAAGGACAGAGTCTCCAGTATCTGTAGAGAAAAAACGATAAAAAATTCAAAAAATAATTTGGGGACGGGATTTGGGGACGGGAGCATGCGAAGATGGTGTGGAAGAGAAAGACATGGAGAACTGACAAAATAACTTCTAAAAATGATATTCAAACATTTGGTACATCCTTTTTAAAAAGTATTAACTGAGTCATCCACGTCATTAACTGAGTCGTTATCAGTTTAAAGCCTGATTTTCACTAGAGTCACAAGGATCGGAAAAAACACAATTTTCAAGCCATCAAAGAAATCAGTGAATTAAGCTGAAGTTGAGCCTTCCCAGCATTCTTGCAATCATGTATGTACCTTTTAAAAAAGCTAAAACTTCGTTCACTGCTTGCATATTCATCCCCTTACATGTGACCTATGTTAAAGCTCATTGCTAACCACCATTCTCCATTAGCAATTTCAGCTTTTCCTCTCTCCTGGCTATGACAACTATCAATAGTACATTAAAATCGACAATAATACAAAGATATATCGATTTTTCATATACCTATATTTCATAACCTCTCAAAACTAAAGTTTTTAATTAGTAGTTTTTGTAAAAACATTAATGGCCTTCACCTCTAGGCCTTCACTTCAATTTTCTCGTGTTATGACTTGTAGGCCTAGAAGATAACTTCTAGGCAAGTAGAATCTCTTCAATGTTGATAGCCTGTTCGAGATTGAAGTCAACTGTGGAACTAGTGGGCTTCTTTTGGTTCTAAATCTGTTCATTAAAAATTATGCTTTTCATAATTTATGCGAAACGTTTTGAACGACCTTTAGAATGTAAATATTATGTTCCTTTTCTACGCATTTGCCCCTAGTTTCCTATGAATGGTTTGTTACAATTCCCTATAATCTGCTTGTGACTTTAAAACATTTTCCACAGAAGAAAACAGATGAATCTTGCAGCATTGCATAGATGAATCAACGAAGATGGTAACAAAATAGAATATCAAGGTACAATCAGGCTTTCATAGTCTTACAACCAAGCCTTGGACTCGCAATGAGACAAAGACCCAAACAACAATGGATGCTTATACAGGTAAAAACTTAACTAAAATGAGAAAGGATGCTTTTACTATAATCGCTTAGAGACATTATATACAAATAAACAGCTTAGAGAAGTTGGGCAATCTGTTCAATGGCATACTTATGGCTGCAGGTTTACTAACTTTTGCACTATTAAAAGATTTTGTCCTATACATCTTTACCATTTTACATTTAAAATTACAAAAAGAGTTGAAGCTACAAGTATGCATTCTTACTGTTGGGAACGTGCACTCAACAGTTACGTAATTGCTGCGTTTGTAAGTAAACTAATGACCTTCGTAATTAGTAGCTAGTGTAGGACGCGTTGTTAGAGTAGATTGCTTGCTGCTCTATTGTCAGCTAATTAGAAGCTTCTAGAAAGCTCTAATGATCGCTGAGGTAGAACATTTTAGCACGCGTCACGTAGAGTTTAGACAGTTGCATGTTTCGCAGTGAACAAGTCGATAGAATCTCAAAACAACACTTACCTGTGCAAATTATATAATAGAGATATAGTTCTTACCTGTACAAAAAATATGTCTGCAGTATATCCCTGCCAACATACTACATAAACCCGTTCCAGCACCAAGCTCCAAGCAATGGGCTTCTTTGAACCTACGTATAAACTATGTTATATGTGAATCCCAAAATACTTAAAACTAGCTTAAACTATTGGGTCTAGGGTACTCAAATATGCTCATGGTTGATAAAGCTCCCATCCCCTGAATAGACACCTACTTGAACCCTGCTCAAACTCCCCAAATAGATTTGAAAACTGTACTCAAAACAAAACAAAGATAACCTTGATTTTGGCAATTAGCCCCCCTCAAAAAAGGCTGGATCTTCCCCGAAAATTGTCAAACTGTAGTATGTTTCCTTTATAACAGTGTACTGAATGAGAATGAAAACAATGTGCAGCCCCCCCCCCCCCCTAATTTGAATTTCGTTGCGACGGCACAGCATGCGTGACTTAAAATGTTGAATTAGGTTTCTAGAGCAATGTTTCTAAGTATATAGTCAAATCATAAGCTCCACTTGTATAATATGAGAAAAAGTAAACTTTTTTAACTGCTCAGCAAAACAAATAATGCACAACTGACTTTTCTATTTGCATTTAAAATTCAATAATCTGCAATCTTTAGATGCTTACAGTCATCAGAAGAAATATATGGAACTTGAAAATTTTCTAGGGCACTCACAAACTTGGGTTATGCAGAATCCAATCACCCAACAAAAGTGCACCAAGCCAAAGCTAAAAGAGGATTAATACAAGATGCAAGCAAGTCACAGAGATAAGTTATTGCTAAAATGAAAAAAAAAACTGTCATTTTAGCTGCAAATTTTCAAAAATCTTATAATAAAATTCAATATGTTGAATAAGCTTTCAAACAGAAGTAGAAATTGCAATATTGATCAAGCATTAGAGCTCTTTTGATTTTAAAAGCTTGTTTCCTTACTTTCTTAAAGGCATTTGACATGCATAAGTACAGCGAATCCAAAAATAACTTAGGCCAAATTGATCACAAGAAAGGTATTGAAAACTGCACACGTGAAACCACTGCGCGCTGCTCTAGGATTTCACTGATTTGCAGAAAGGTGGAAACTGTTCACATGTTTTTCACTGTGCGCAATATGATTGGTCAACTGCTCGTGGTCGAGTGGCTGTAAGCCACTTTTACCTGTGTCAAATGCCTTTAACAATGTGGTTTAACAGCCATATATTCAAATGTTGACAACAGTTGTATCTCTTGTTATGTTTGTAGCACAAACCAAAATTGATAATCTTTTATCTGCAATTACTACTTGTAAGGTCTGCAGATCATAAAATTCCTTAATTCAGTATATATATGCTTTACTCCATTGTCGCTTTACAATTACTAAATTGTTATCCACTTGCATAGTATTTGTTCCCTATTACCCATCTCAGCTGAAGGTAAAATCAAATCACATTGAGCTACAGCCTCCATTTTTAATAAGAAATGTATAAACTTGCATTATGATAATCTTTTAAAGTTTATTTGAGGATTTATAATATTTACCTGCTTTCCAACATCTGCTAAGGGTGTTGCCATACAGTGATCTATTGCAAATTGAAAAATGGTTATCACTTGGTTAAAATATTCTAGTTTAACTAATTCTAATGATCAAGACATTCATTTCAAATAGCTATATAAAATAAAGGGCTACCTCAAGGTTTCTCAAGCAATCAAATAGACCTGGAGAATGGCTAAATAACACCTGGACAGAAACAGGGAAGGAAGATCTTAAGGAAATGTTGACCTAATCATTGAAGCAAGTGACTGCAAATCTTATGGTGGAACAAAAAGAGATGGAAACAAGATACAATGCAGTTTTAAAAGAGGTCATCAAGAACTGCTGGCTGTAATAAGATAAAGTATAAGTAATTACTATGAAAAATGATGAATAAATAGTTATTATTGATTACACAATTATTCATTTTTCAATCAATATATCAAAATATTGCCCACTAAAGTGGTAAAAAAATTCTCTGGACCAAACTTGATGCTGTTTGGGCTAATTGACTTACATATCATAATTTCTTCTTCTTTAATGACATGGTTGTTTCCCCTATGAACAATGATATCCCCCTCTTCATCATAGCACAGGCCGACATATTGCTCTCTGTTTGACAAGGATTGATCAACCACATCAAATTTGAATTTTGTAACAAGGAAGTTTTGATCCACTTAAAAAAAGCAATTATTAGTAAGTTGAAGAGTTTGAGAATTAGTAATATTAGTTTCACTTAATATTTTCAGACAGATTCAAGACACACCCCCTTATAAGGAATTCTTAAAGTTGATGTTCCCTGCATGCAAAGCAAAGCTCTGTACTGCAGAGCATGGCAAGTGTACACTGAGAGTGTGGCTTTTTTATATCTAGACATGACATGGGTGTGTCCTAATAACTGATGCAAATATAAAATTAAGCTTCCTCAATACCAACATAATCTTGCATTTGTTTAATAACAAGATAACCATCAATTACGAACATTTTCCGATCATTGTTCAATTTAGCTTCTTATATGCCAAGCTGGAAAACTTGCATACCATAAATCCTCAATTAGCCCCCTCGGGGCTTATTTATTTTTGATATTTTTGGATGGGGGCTTATTCGAGGGGGGTGGCTTATACGAGGGGGGGGCTTATACGAGGGGGGGCTTATACGAGGGGGGGGGGCTTATACGAGGGGGGGGGCTTACAAAATTATTGTAGACAATAAGAAGACATTATTAAAAGACCCTGTTTATTTTAGAAGGAATTTCTTTATGAGCATTTAATTAATTACTACCAAAAGTATGAATTTGTCGTGGTAATTCAATAAAACGCCATAGGCAACCTCAGATGGCAAAAACCATCAAATTGAGGGGTCCAATTCGAGAATATACGGTAGCAGTGGAGGCTTATTCGAGGGGGGCTTATTGACAATTTGTAGTTATTGTAGGGTGGGGGCTTATTTGAGGGGGGGCTTTTTCAAGGGGGGGGGGGGGCAATTCGATTCGAGGATTTACGGTATGCTTGCAGCGACGCTGGACTTCTTGTGCTCGCAACTCAGAACTCTAATGACCAAAATAACAATGAATCCATGTAAACTATACTAAAGTAATGTATATATGGGCATCAATGCTTGCAGCTCGAATGTTTCTGCTCGCAGGTCGCAGTTGATAATGTGCCATTGGTTGTTTTGACCTGTCAGCAAAATCATACATTTTCCAACCTAGCTTATATTTTGCTCTTGCACACCCAATATCTTGCTTTAAACTGACATACATACTGGGTAAACCACACTTTCAATTTAATTGATTTTGTCAAATACGATCTAAATAGAGTTTACTTGTTATTCATGCTCAATTAAGTATACGAAAGAAAAATAAAGCTATGAAATAAAACGTGACAGCATCAATTTTCGCGTGATAATGTCAGAAGGCTCTAAAAAGAGCCCTTTTTTAAACAAAATTTAGATGAACGTTAGAAAAATTACCTAATTTACAAACACGGTTTACTTACAAATCCTTCTTTGATGTTCTGATTCAACATGAACCGATGATAGGACCAAATCATCAAAACTGACAGCATCTCTCGAATAATTTTCCATTTTACAGTTCCATTGAAACTAAAGCAGCTAAAATTGCATGATTGTGGCTAACTAAAAAATTGTAAAATTGTGTAACTGATCCCCTAAATAACACAGGCAGCAAAATTTATTGAACTTGGAAAATGTACACAAACATCTCGTGAAAATGCAAATTGAAATGCCTCGAACTGATGTAGAGGCTGGTTTTTGAAAGTTAACGCCTTACTTACAATTAGTGACTGCGAGCAAGGCGGTTTTGGGAAGAGTTGCAGCTGGCAAAGGCGAACTTTAAAAATGCTGAAACGAGTAAAGAGGAAGATCCCCGAAAAGGATCGTATTGGACAGGATTTATTTCAGTTCTCAAAGGTTTGTTTTTTCTGTTCACGACCTGTTATCTCGCCCTATAACAACTCAGTCAAATTCAACAGTAGTGAATTTGTTTTCATCTCATCTTGCTCCCAGTTGGTTCCGGTGCATAAAGGTCAACAGTTACTTTTAATCATGTCGAGCTTGTGTTGTCTAGAGCTTTAAGTTTGTTTATACTGCTGAAATTTTATGTAAATATTTGAGTCTATGGTTATCGTAGGGAATAGACGAGAAGTCTAGAATGTAAGGATAAACCCACCCTTAAACTTCTTCAAGTTTGTTGTCAAATGTCAAGAGAGCACTACCTGATGACATTTATTTGTGTCAGTGTTACTCTCATTATGACAGTCAGTTAATCTACGAGTAAGACTTTCATTTCCAGTTTCGATGTCTCCCACACATTATTTCGATTTGGAATAATCTGGGTATCGTTAAAACGAAAATGACAATGCTAATAAAACTCTGAATGTAATGTTGGATGACGCATGCATAGACAGACCAATAACGATTAACCGCTTTGTTTTCTAAGAAGGCGCCTCTATTATTGAAAGCAAAACTCAATTGTTTCTTTTTGAAGTTGATAATTCAATTTAAATACTAATCAGACTATGATTATATCCATCTTTGTCCATCCCCTCAGAATTTTGTAATTTATGACTTTTTGTGTTACATCTTTTCATCTGCAAATTTTTCTCACCATACCACATATGCAATATATGAATTTAACTTTTTAGACTGTTGAACATGGGTTCCCAAACAAAGCAAGTGCCATTGCATATGATGCCAAGCTGAACCTTTTAGCAATTGGAACAAGCATTGGATTTTTAAAAATGTATCCTTACAAATTTTCTGGCCAAATGAAATATAAGTGCAATTGAAGCATGGCTACTATTTGGGTTACTTTAAATATGATTTAATGGAACTTAACATAAACCCAGCCAAACTTCTTTTCAATAATATTTAATCTGGCTGTGGTTTTTTATTTGGTTTTTTTTCTTTTGATCCTTTTCCTGGGATTAATTATATCTTTGTGGTTCTGATTTAACATCTAGCAAGTTGTGAGAAAGAGGAACAAAAACATGATTTTAATAATTTTTCTAAAATTAAAAGAAAAGGAAAGAAATTGCAGTTTCACATTTCTGGGGCAATTTCAAGTTTCAGTACTTCATAAGATTCTTAGTCACATTTTTAAGGTAGAATTGTATACCTTTTCAGAGGCCAGATATTTAAAAAGACCAAAATTTAAGTGAATAAATTTGCTATGTGAGATTTTTTTCAGTAGGGGAAAAGCTTGTGACCTACACGGGCATGTCAGATTTGCCTAAAGGAAACTCGGATGTAACAATTATCACATTGGCTGAAAATCAAATTGAGCTTGAAACTCAGAGTGTCAACTTATAACTTTCATGTTCTATTCAGTTATTCATCTCACATTCTATAGCAGTATATGAGATCCATTATTTTGTGACAGACCACAGTCAAACAGTAATTTTAATTGTTAATAATTATAAAACTATTCTATTATCCTTTAATATTTTTTACAAGGATTTCAGGATCACTCCCACATGACCCTATTGCCCTGATCCACAAAAAATGTTTTTTTCTTAGAAATGTTTTTGATAGAGTTTTTGGATGAGTGTCCCTTTTTTTCTGCAGCATAGTGCCCCTTCCTTTGTATGCCCCTAAGACCTTCAATGCTTCCAAGGTCCCTGGTTTTTCATGACTGTTGTGATTAACGTTTATGTATACAACAGGTTCTGCTACTTAAAGTGCCTTTTTGATATGTATTTAATACCATAGATTATATAATCAAATTCATATAAGCATTCCTTTTAAATACCATTGTTGATATTTTTGCATGAAATATCCAATCTAAACTTGTCCACCAATAAATTCTGTTTACGCTGAAACCCTTTTTCTTTTTGGTGTTGATCTTTATGCTAAAAATGTCATTCTAAGCATTTCCAGATAATAATGAACACCTTCAAGTACTTTATCAATTGTCGAGGCCTTATTTGGAACATTATCAGAATAATTAGCTAATCTTGGGAATTTTGAACCCTTGCAGACTGAAATTATTGAAAATGAAAGAATTGATAAATGTAAAAGAGGAAAATTTCTATTCATCAAATTAATACTCCACTCTTGTTTTTGATGAACTGTCTACAACTGTCTATTTATAGGATACCATATGTCCTGTCTGAGAAGCACAAAACACTATTTGACCTGAAATTGTGATGCTTGATTACCCAGAAGACAAAGAATTTTCAAAAGAACTAGCATTGTGGCAACTGCGGCTTATTATCAGTGCAGGATTCTGTTTTGTTTTACTAGGCAGGATAAAGTCACCATGTTCTTTAATCTCAGCTTTCATTCCTTTTAATTTTGGCTTTGTTCTTTTCTTAAAGTGCTTTGTGTAAAGATTATAAATCATCCCAATTGAAGACTTTTTAATCTACATGGGCTCTTCCACAAAGCTGGAGAATATTTGTTAGCAGAAAATAAATGTTTGTCTGTAGAGTACACAGTATAATCCCTTATTATTTGCACATTTTCATCAATGCAAGCTGGCTTTTCTTTGGATTAATATTATTGAAAATGTTTCCTGAACACTATTTTCAGATCTATTACTGTTTCAGATTGTCTGAGGCATTAATTGATATAGTGGTGCATCGCTAAAAGAGATTAAGGCTCAGGTCTTCAAGGCCTTGTTTCTTGTGATTGCAATTAATTATAGTTCTAATAACTGATGTCTTCTGTGTTGCTAATCTCACCCATTTCAAATATTTTAATGAAAATATTAAGAAATGGTTACAGTTTAGTTTTATAAGGTATCTGAAAGCATGTATGCTGATTGCATGTGTTGATAATATGGCCTAGTTTTGAAGCCCTTCATTCCTAAAAACACATTGTGCCTGAGGAGAACCTATTCTATACCTTTCTGTGTGCTGTATTTGCTTCTTGTAAGCCACCTCTTGATAGATACCTCTTGCTGACTCCTTATTGCAGCAAATTGTTTGTCTTTTTCATTAGCCAATTTGTTTTCTTATTCTGGTTTCTTTTTCTTGATAGATGTAGCCTGCTATTCTCTTAGCAGCTTTTTTACCTCCTCAAAATCTTGTTCAAGCATTCATTTAACCAATCCTCATAATAGCATTTCTTTAGCTGTGGCGGTTTGCTGCCACCTGTACTAATCTTTCACATTACATATATTTTGACAGAGCCATAAAACTTCCGATCCTTAATATAAATCTTATTCCATTCAATTATTGGAAATCCTGTATACATATTGTTACTATGAAAACATGTTACAATATGGTCTCATTTCTTAGATTTCACACTTTAAAATTCAAGCCTACACAGCACTGCAAATATAATTAGGTTGCAACTTTGTTTTTTTACTATTTCTTTTTAGCTATATTTCTCCTAAAATTCTAACACGTTATTCATTTGATTTGGTGTATTTTTAAACAATGAATGTATCATCCAAAGAAGTTGATTTCTTTAACAGTAGAAATTAGATATGGTCGACCTGGGGTTGAACTCTCTGCTTTTCATCCAACAGAGACTTGCATCCAGCAGCTATTTTTCCTACCTGAACAGGTATTGTTTTTCACAAAGCATTTTATGATGTTTTTCTGCAGCCACAGAAAATGAAATAATTAAGTGCTATCTAAATTAACAAACAAAGCCTTGATACTGCTACTATTTGTTGGTGAATTTTCTATTACACAGAAAATTACTTGAGGCAGATTATGAAATTTGTGAAAGCTTGGTAAATAGAGGCAGTGTGAAGATGATGAAATGCCAAGTTTTGAGACAAAGGGATGAAAAAGATGATTCTTAAAGAACAGATATATAATAATATTCCACGAAAATTGTAGAAAATCCATTACACTCACCTTCATAGGGTCCCCCCAAATACTGAGTAGCAGGTAATATTAAAAAACGTAAGTATTCTAATGCTAGTGTATATTTTTCTTTTATTTTTATATATATGATGTAGGATATGTGCTATTTGAACCTAGTAACTGAAGAAAGTGGATTGCTCACTAAATTTTTAAGAAAAGTTCCTCAGAACTAAGAAACAGTTGTTTACTGCCATTTTTGTTTTCAAATAGGGTAAAATTATCAGTGTTTGTGATGACGGTGAGCTCAACACATTGCATCTTTGGGAAGTAAGTGAAAGAGATGGAAGTTCTGTCATGGAAGAGGTCAAAGCTTGTACTTTGGAAGGGAGGTGAGTGTTCACAGTATGGGCAATAGCTCCCTCTATTATAAGTAATCTGCCACATATTGTTAGATTAGTCTATTTTATATTTAATTTTATGTAAAAGAAACATATAGTATGTTGTGGAACCAAGATAAGTATCAACAAGATAAATACTGCATATTTCAAAAGAAGTGTTATGATAATGCAACTGTTCATTGAAGCTGAAAGTAAAGAAGTTCTGCAGCTGATTGCATTCAATTATTCTATTTTGCCTTAATAAAGGGTGCATAATAAAATGTCTTATTTTTTGTTTCAGGTTAAAAAAGATATCAGTATGTTGTTTATCAATGGAGAGAGAGTGTCTCTATATTGGAACAGAAGGCGGCCACATTTACCTTTTGGACCTATGCAGCTTTGGGCTCAAGGATCATATTATTTATCAGGATATTGTCATGCAAAGGTAGATTAAGGATTAAGATAATCACTGTTGTATGGTTTTATTTACTTTTTGACCAAACAAAATAAGACTTTTGCAAATCTAGTATTTGTTACTTGATTCAACAGTTTAATCTTAACATTGTACAATCCGAGATTTGTTATACGAAATTGTATCCTGCGATTACTTATGTGCAAATATAGTTATGCTGTAATTTACATAGATTGTGCACAATTTATTTCATAGTATGCAAAAGAGTGACGTCACTTCTGTATTGTCAAAAATTGGATTTTAATTGATGAAAGGCTTTTTATGCTGAAGGCAGTATTTTGATAAAAATTTTAAAGATAGTTCTCAACAGAAAAATTGCCTGATATCGCATTGCTCGTGAAATTGGTATTTGGAACTCAAACCCGTTTTTCCGCACATCAAAGCATGTTTTACAATATATTAAGGAAATATTGAATAGAGTTTCTGTTTAGCAGGCTCCTCACCGAGTCGATTGTCATTGTTTTGTATACTCGCATAGTTCTAAAGTCCAATATTCTAATACTCCTACTTTAAAATCTTTATTTTTGTAATATAACTTGCTGATATTTCTAGCCTTCCTGGAGACGAAAATAAGACCAACGGAGGTTCAGTGGAAGCCTTAAAGGAGCATCCGTTTGACTCAAGCAGAGTAAGTCATTTTGTCTGGAAGGAACCGATTCGAAGTTGATTCTTTTTAATACCGTGAAAAACAATTTTTCAGTGATATGTATGAGTACAAATCGACAGTTTGTATGTCCTCATTATAGCGCCCATTGGCCTGTTTGGTTCCACTCTGGAACTTGTTAATTGCTCTTAGTGCAACTCCCAGTTTGGCATTGGAAAATATAGACTGTTAGGCTCTTTTTTGGTTTTTCCATCCATTTCAATTCGATGATTGTGACTTATCGACATATTTATCAAAAGGTATATAGTGTTCGTGGTTTCCCACATTCTGCTATTGGAAATGAGAAGTTTAAAGCTGTTCATAATTTGAAGTTTCTTTTCATAGCTTCTAATCGGCTACAAGAAGGGCATAATTGTGTTATGGAACCAAGATAAAATAAAGGCTGAAGGCACGTTTAAGGCATCGCATGATTTAGAGAGCTTGTACTGGCATCACAGTGCTAACCAGTTCATAAGTGCTCATGAACGAGGAATGATATCCATATGGACCATCCAAGAAGCTGAAGACTGCGAGCCGATTCAAGAATCATCGACTCCATATGGACCGTTTCCATGTAAACCGATTCGTAAGGTTGAATGGCAGGATCCATACGTGGTATTTTCTGGAGGTCTACCCAGAGCAAGTTACGGGGATAAGCATGCCATCTCTTTGTTGCAAGGGAACACTGTGCAAGTCGTCTTCGAATTCACTTCGAAAGTGATTGATTTCTTTGTTATAAAAGATGCCCACGACTCGAGTGAGTGATTTTGTAACACAATTCTTTCGTATGGCCTAGGCGGCTATGAAAACCAACTTGGCATAGCCAACATGCCTGTTTCATTGTTTGATTCTCGATCAAGTCGTGACGTCTTCATGTATAGACAGCTAAATCATTGATGCAAGCGTAGATAAATCTAATTTAAAAAATCCAGCTCAACTGCTGCTTTTTGGTGAAAACAAATTTGATGATATTCTGCTGACTCCAATTCTCATGCTGAAAATGTTACATTTAGGGATTTTTGACAGTTTACACATTTGAATTTTTGACAGTTCACAAAGTTAAGAAATTTCACTAGAATATTTTAGGCCTTTTTTTCTGTTACCCAGTTTCAAAGTCATTCTCGGTCGAGTAACTATTTGCCCAATCGTTGTGGTTTGTTTTTGTCTATGCTGCGGGTATTATTACGCAGTTCTAGGTATGTGGTATCAGCATGCCGCTTGAAAGACCTTGATTTGCTAGCAGCTATTTCTATGTTGTCATAGATCGCTCTTCCTTATAATATAAACTTGGTCGTTGAACTTAATATCAATAATACATATTGAAATTTGTGCTATCGTTATGCATATCTGACTATCTGTTCAATTGCGAAAGCGTAAACTGTGAAAAATATCTGAAATGCCTGTTAAATAAACAATGACATCGTCACCGTTTTAAGATTTCCGAACGGACGCTGTTCTCACAAAATTCTGATATTTTGAAATTCAATTGCAGGAAATTTTTCACTATTTTTTGTCTTGAATTATTAATCAGTAGGTTTCCGAGCTTTTCTTTGTATAAGGTTTGTGCTATCTTATTCTTTATATCTGACCGCAAACTGCATTCGGATAAAATGACATAAATTATTGTACAAACCGTTGCAATAGGAAATACACGTTTGTATCATAATTTTTATCTGTTTTTGCTGCAGATGAGCCAATTGCTTTGGCGGTTCTCTGCGAACAAGAATTTGTGATGATTGATTTGAAATCCAAAGAGCAAGGGTATGCATATCAGTTGTCTTTCATCTTGCAATTAGGCCGCATCCCCTATCTTGTCAGATTTTGACTTTTTAAGCCACTCTAAAGCATACATTCAAGCTTTTAAAATCAACAATTACGCAAAACTCTCCTCGGTGACTTGAGATCATTAACGGATGGTAAATATGATGGTACCCTACTAAAAGTTCATTTTTGTTAATCTACACCCCGGATTTTCATGTCGGCCTATGTGTTAATGTCACCGCCAATGCACTAAATTTAAACTACCATCTCCCGTTTTGTATAAGCATTCTCAATCTTTCTCGTGTTTTACGTCTTTATAATGTTGCTATATTTACACCCCTTCATTTCAAATCATTTTCCTCTTCTGCGCGTGTTTCTAGTCTCAAGAGTACAATCTTTACAAGCTTTCTGTAGGCCAAGGCAATTTTCTATCTACCATATGTAAAGGATACCTTTCAACGGTACAACAGAAGTGTGACGAGCTGTCACAGAAACATCTACGCTATTAGACTTACTTCCCTGGGTCCTAAAACAGATGTTTATCCCATAATAATTCAAATAAGCCCGGTAAAAAAATCGCAATCAATCTTTTTTCTTATTGGAAATGGAGAAGCCATATCGAATTATTACGTTAGCTATCGGAGTTGATTGCATTCCAAATTCATCTTTCTATATAGGTTTCCAAGTCACATGCCGCCATACCTAGCATGTTTGCATTCATCAACAATCACATGCTCAATCCACTGTCATGACTGTCCAGATGAGTTGTGGAACAGAATAAAATCTCTTGGAGAGAAATGTTTTCGTGGTGAACAGTCTAAAGAGGTAAAATGAAGTCCTGCCTTATTGTATTTTTTGGACTTATGTTGATCTTCACTTGTTTAAAGTTTATTTCAGACCCAAAACATTTGTTGAAAATTTCACAGATTTTTACACCGTACATGGTTAAACAAAGCCTTTTTAGTGTAAGTAACGAAATGACATCATAGGTAACAGACCACTCAGTTTTTTACATATTATTAAGTCCAAATGTAGGGGTCAAATTCTCTTCTAGCAGTTACGTTCTCGAGTGTGAGATCAGATTATGTATTTCAGAAACATTCGTAGCTGGGGCTTTTTTCAAAGGCCATTCTTACTTGTCAATTTACTGTTTAAACTTTTCAGTAGTTGGTGCATGACTCTAATCCCAAATTTACAATCTTGCAGACAATTTAGGGTATTGTGCACTCCACCCCTTACTCCCCTCCTTTGTTATGGATGTACTTCAGCTTGAGTCAGTGACCTATTTACTCATTGTCAGCTGCATTCCTAATGTAGATTGCTTTTGTTTTCAGCCATGGCCAATAAACGGCGGCAAATCTCTTCTTAAAAAGTCCAATTTTCACGACCTTTTAGTTACCGGGTAGGTGTTTCCTTCTTTCTATTTTTGTCAGACCAACTAGCACTTTAAAGCTGTACTATATCTGGTGACAGGGTTTAGGGGCACATCGTCCCAAGGAGAGCCAGAAATGCTAGGATAAGATAAAACTTTTCTTTTGATAAGACAAGTTTTGTTATCCTTAACATTCTTTAATTAAATAGTTACATTACAAATTTAAATGCGACGTAGCTGGCAACTATATTTCCATCAAAATGTCTTCATCCGAGGGCCATCTTCTTTATCTGAGCCAAGCCCCAGAACCTTTCTGCACTTGGTTGGAATGCAATACCATAAATCCTCGAATTGCCCCCTCCCCCCCTCGAAAAAGGCCCCCCGTCGAACAAGCCCCCACCCTATAACTACAAATTGTCAATAAGCCCCTACTGCTACCGTACATTCTCGAATCGTACCCCTCAATTTGATGATTTTCATCATCTGAGGTTGCCTATAGCGTTTTATTGAATTACCACGACAAATTATACTTTTGGTAGTAATTAATTAAATGCTCATAAAGAAATCTCTACTAAAATAAACGAGGTCTTTTAATAATGTAATCTTAATGTCAACAATAATTCTTTAAGCCCCCCCCCCCCCCCTCGTATAAGCCCCCCCCCTCGAATGAGCCCCAATCCAAAAATATCGAAAATAGGGGGCTAATTCGAGGATTTACGGTAATCTTGTTCTTCTTACCAAAGATTTTCATATTCAATTTCAAACATCATCTCTGAAACATTGTTAAACCTCATTTTATGGTGAGATTGTTTGCTTTTGCAGCCATGAAGATGGAAGCATCAAGTTCTGGGATGTTTCCCAAGTAAACATGCACTTAATGTGCACCATAATGACATCACGAGTTCTAAAATGCGACCTTGACGACGAGCCTCCCCATGATCCGGATGCTGACGATGAAGGCTGGCCTCCATTCAAAAAAGTTGGGGCATTTGATCCCTTGCTAGATGATACCAGATTCGTCATTCTGAAATTGGCACTTTGTCCAATTACCCAACTACTTATTGTTGGTGGGGCTGGCGGCCAGGTCATTTTCTATAATCTTGCAAAAGAGAGGATCGAATCTCCAGAGGTAATTATTCTTTTCCTGGCCATATCTTTTATGAAAACGATGCTGCCTCGCCTCCTCAGACATAAGCAATCTTTTTGGCAAGTCCTGTTAAGTCAAGTCTTCGTGAGATTCAAAATATTCTTTCGGCCTTTTTACATTGGAACACTTATGCTCCTCTTGTTTTCGAAATTAAAGTTTTTATATATATATATATATATATATGATCTTTAATCTATTTTAAAACTATTGTGCATAAATCAGTTGTTTTTCTGTTGCAGTATGAGAATATAAACGTAATAGCCAAACTAGATGGTTTTGAATGGAAGGGCAATGGGCCACTGTCTTTGAAACAGAATATCGACGGCACAAATGGCATTTTACCTGAAAGGGTCGTACAGCTTCAGCCGCCAGCCGCTGTCACTGCGGTCGCGTTAAATTCTGCTTGGCAATTGTGAGTCGTCACACCTTTTAATGAATATATTCTTTTTGTCATTTTAAAGGGCAATGTCTTTGGTTCGTGCAAACATCAAGGCATATCAACTCACGAGAGATTTAACACATATCCAGTTTACGACGAGACACTCTTCGCTTAGTTATTTGATTCTTCCCTAAGCTTGTTAGTGAACTAGACAGTGAGATACTGACATCAATAACTTATTATGATAAGAATAATGGTTTTGTAGATTTACTTTGAAGGCAGCTGCCTGAACATGCAAATTTTTTTAGTTTAGGCCATCTCTTTAAAATCGAATCTATTCGAAGATGTTTTTAAAAAGATTGTTATTATTTGCTTAAAATGTTGAGATGATTTATATAAAATCGTTCAAAGACTGAGCTCCAACTATGCCATTCAGTTATCTCAAATTACCTTTAAAGGACCTAGATATTTAATCATGCTTTCCAATGATGAAGGAATTAAATATTCTTGCAATTCATTGGTAAGTGTCCACAGCTGCTGAATCGTAATGATGCGACAGGTTTTTTGCAATGACAGAGTGACTGGCATCGAATGCTTTATACTGATTTTATTTGGGATAGACTTGCTGCTTTTGTGGTGTATTTTTATTGGAGGCTCGGTTATTTTAGATTCCTTGGATCTCTTTTGACCTTTCATTGAACCCAATTTAACTGTTTGATTGTACGAACTGTACCCATTAGTTTTGTCCCTTGCTATCAATTTTTCCTTTTTTCTTGCTCTAGAGCTGCAGTTGGGACATGTCATGGCTTTGTTGCTTACGATTATCGAAGTGGCAAAGTTGCCTTGACAAAATGCACTATCAGTCCAACTGGTACGTATTTGTCAACTTCACCCGTCATAACTTTTTATTTCAAATGTTACATTGGAGCAGGGACTGGCAACCTCTGATCCGTGGGTCGAAATCCAGTCCGTGGGACAAATCCTACCCGCTAGTCGATCCGTCCCGACAGTAAATTTTAGCTGTACTCTGATCTTCAGAATGTTTGCCAAAAATTAATTAACAAGTCATAATAAATTGTAATTATAAAACTCCCAATGAAAAGTGATATCTTGTGGCTTATTTCGTTAATCTGCAAGGAATTTTTATCGTACCTCTAACTGAGCTATGCACCAAAGTGTCTATCCTTCAAAATTCTTATGGCAAGAGCCTTTTCTCGTTGAGGAGGTTCATCAGCAAGAAATTTTGTAAAGGTTTAAAAATTGACATAAAATAGTAGTTGCATGAGTCACAAGAAAGTAAACTAGTTTTTAATGTATTTTTATTATTTCTCGCAGGACTTGAGATAAGTATGGTAACAAAATTTTGTTTTGTAGAAATAAAAACTTTATTTGATACTGAAAACTGGTGTTTATATGGTCGGGTTCATACGACCCAACTCGCTGCGCTAAGATACCAAGCAACATACTTGTTGCAATGCATTATTGTAATCGTAGGTTACAGTTTAACACAATTGAGGAGAACTCATAAAAATCCAACTTCACTTTATATAAAACCATTTACAGCGTATATTTACAAGCATAGCGTGATTCTCGAACTTCTACTCAAACGACCTTACTCGCTAACATTATCTCCAGCACTAACTCGACTCTAACTCGATATGACTAATGATGCATGAGCCGTAACCCTTACCATGACTACTTCACAACATGCATCTCATAATCTGTCCCTCCCACGGAGAACTGTTCTAAATTTAAGATTTTACGTGCAAATGAGCTTGAATTTGGAAGTCGTACTTGGCTGCAAAAGTTGAGAATTGAATGTGCTATGAACTTAGCAAAATATTCCCTGCTGTTTAAAATCCCAAACATTTTTTCTGTTTAGATCAGTTTCTCTGATTTTCGTGAATACTGCAGAAAGCAGATTAAATATTCTCAATACATTCAATGAATTATTCACAATAGACGGAACCTAGATTTATTCGATGCAGCGTTCTCATCAAAACTTGGCATCAAGAGCAGTTATTTTGGCTCTTTACAGAAACCAAACTAAGCAATGCTTGGGATTTTTTGTAGAATATTAAAAAGCATCAATACTTTTTAATCTATCTTCTCACTATACTTTTAAGTGAAACCCGACTGCTACTTTTTGCAATGACTCTGTAAGGAATAGGCATGCCTTGAAACCACCTTCATTAGGATAAATTAGGATGAAATAGGCATGCCAACAGTTCTTCACTTTCTTTTTTTCAGGTTGAATTTTGCACTATTCATTCTGTATTTTTCAATTCCCCAGATCTAAGTGCAGGGCACTCCACGAATTCTTCCATGAATTAAATAATCCACAACCCCGATAATTGCCTGCATTGATTGAAGCTGAAGAATTGTCAGTCTTAATCCGTAATTTTCTTTGTTGCAGATCTTGCAAACACAGGCGGACCAATTCAAAGACGAAAATCATTTACGAAATCCTTACGAGACTCGATTCGACGATTCAGGAGTCGTAAAAGCACTCGAGGATCGCGGCGTAAAAGGGCTGCTGGTGCCAACGAGGCTACAGAAGGATCATCTTCCAGTCCTCGTACCCAGTCCCCAATCGAAATCGAACGATCTTCAGCGCCACGACTGATTGACGAGAGCAGAGTTGACGAATCATTGCTTAGCTTGGTAAAGTGTTTATACTTTGCGGAGACATTCATCACTGATGGTAAGTCTCTAAAAGATGCTAAACTTTTAATAAAATCCTGGTCACTACCCCATGCAAGATTATGTACCTAGTTATGCATTTTTTCGTGCGAAGCGAAAGTTATGCATGCGAAAAAAATTTCTGTTTGTTCGCTAAAATGAATGGGTTTCGAGATAGCAAGAAAGAAGAGGGTTGTTCATTGCCCGAGTAGTAAGTATAAAAGCAGATAACACATAGCTCATATTTAGTTAAATATTTTTGATAGAGAAAGTTACAATGCCCTTTTGCTGATCTTTTACAGCAACTCATCAAACACCAACTCTCTGGGCTGGAACGAATTCTGGTTCAATATTCGTTTATTCTATAACCATTCCCGATGAGGAGAGACGGCAAGAAAACTCGATTGCTGCCGAGGTAGGTAAAGAAATAAAGCTTAGGCACCATGCCCCCGTTGTGTCTATCAACATATTGGATAAAAACGGAGTGCCACTGCCGTCTCTCAAGGAGGTCGAAGCGGGTCGTGAGAAGCCAGCTGATTCCACAGGACCACACTCGTTGCTTATTTGCTCAGAAGAGCAGTTGAAAATATTCGCATTGCCAACTTTGAGACCAAAAAACAAAGAAAAGCTCACAGCCATTGATGGGTCACGAGTAAGGCGGATAGGAATGATAAAAGTCCCTGCGAAGAAAGGTGAGCTGCTTTATTTATTGAATGTCAAAAAGTAATTTCTTAACCCTTGATAATTTTCTTGTTGATTTTGCTATGCGGTGAAGCTTTCTTATAACGGACACCTCTTAATGACGAATGCCTCCCAGCATAGGCAATGCACCCACTAACGGACACTTTTTGATAACGGACACCTCCCCATAACGAACGCCTCCCAGTAACGGACACATCCTGATAACAGACACCTCCCAGTAACGGACACTTTCTGATTTCGGACACTTCCCAGTAACGAATTCCTCCCAGCAACGGACACTTCCTGATAACGGACATCTCCCAGTAACTGACACTTTCTGATTTCGGACACCTCCCAGTAACGATTCCTCCCAGTAACGGACATGCCCTGATAACGGACACCTCCAAGTAACGGACACTTCCTGATAACGGACACCTGACCTTAAAGCTTTCCTCTTGACGGGCATAATATTCATTTTCCTTCCAACTTTCTTTTCTAATGTCAAAGCCTAGTTACCTCCAAATAACAGATTTCATCTCATAACGGACAATGAATCAGATCGCACAAGCGTCCGTCACTTGTACTGTACTTGTGTAAGATAAATCGGTATGTGAAACTCGAAAGGGCCAATTTCCCATTAAAACATATCCATTTTTGAGTAAGGAAATTGATTATTGCTTCAAGCTCTGTTTAACATTTTTGGCATTGTGCACTTAATTGGTGCATTAATTATTTCGTTCTTAATTGGTGCATTAATTATTTCGTTTTTATGAACTAGTAAAATCGGTTTTCGAAAATTTTGACTAAACAAGTACATTTTGGTCTTATATGACTATGTATGGTGGTATCGTAAAGCTATATGGTGTAAACCATTTAGAGAAACCTCCCATTTACAGGCATCTCCATGCCAAGGATATTTATTTTATTTCATTTCATTTCATTATGCTTCATTAAATCTAAATACTCGTTGTTTCGTACGGGTGAAGCTCTTTATTTTGATGTCATTAATTGTAAAATTGACAGGAATTTTAATATATTTCATATTAACATATAATACCCAGCAGAAACCTTTTTCTGGTCGATTTTCCAGCTTTATTTTTAGCGCCAACCAACCAGTCTCATGATGGATTTCCGAAACATCTTATGTTTCTTCAAAACTCATGCGTTTCTTTATTTTTTGCTTTGAGTACTGAAGTTTCTAAATTTTTCTTGATTTCCAGTACTCGTTAAATCTCTTATGAAAATGCTTGTACATTGATGTTTAATTGTCTACTTTGACGCTGTTTTTGTCTGTGCGATTTTCAGAAGAAGAGACCGTTGACTACCATTGCATGGCTTGTTTGACCAATTTAGGAGATATTGTCATTTATGCTGTACCCAGTCTTCGACCTCATATGAAAACAAATGCTATTAAAAAAGATAATATTTGGTAAGTACTGTTTGTTTTTCTTTACTTTCTGTTTCAGTTATTTTAATACCACAATTTCATTGTCGGATTTAGCGATTTCCATTGTCAGATTTGCCGATAACTTTGAATTTTCCTGTATAAAGGTTTATTTAGTCGCGTATTTAGGCTTTACTGAGATGGAATGAACTGATTTCTTATAAAAAATCACTGCTTTCAATAAGGACCTTTATGGAAAAGATATTTTAAAGATTATGTGGCTTTAGTCATTTTTTCTAGAGTCTATTTTGAACAGCAATGGGCAGGATCGTTTGCTCGATTAGATGTGTAAAATGTAAATGTTTAACGAGATGGAAAAGATACCGTGTGCATTTATTGTTAATGCATCATTTCGTTTCTTTAGCTCAGTTAATGATTATTAATTATACAGGACCTAATAAGATCTAAATAATAACAAAATGATAACTTCTTTAAATGATATGTTCGTTAAAACGGTACTTGAGCATGCTAGCTTCGTTCAGTGTTTAGCTTTTAACCGCCTTGTTTCCGCGCTCTTTGTTACGATAAGGTAAGGTAAGGGTTGCTTGTCTGGAGCTACTCCTTCACAATTTTTCCGAATAAAGATTCCAGCCAGATATTCACGGCCATATAAGTCATGGAACTTCCAGAGAAGGCAATTCTAGAGAAGCGATCATTGATATTTTAGTAACCTCCAATTTCCTTAACTAATTAATAAATACTCACCTATTCAGATCATATATAAATACATTGCATCTTATTTCACAATTAATAATTATTTTTATTTCTTTAGCGCCATACATTCGACGGTCTTGACAAGAAATGGTCAAGGATTTTACTTGCGAAGTAACACTGAAATACAAGGATTTTGCCTTACGGTCAATGAAATGTAAGTCTCATAAGCCATTCTCTGATTTCAGGTTTACATATCTCTCTACCTTTAAGACAGATCTGAACTTAAGAAAAGCTTCTTCTTCAGATCTGTCTTATTCATGACTGGTTTTCACACTCGACCTGTTTTCAGTTTCCTTAACCTTTTGACAGTTAGCACTGGACCTCTTTTCTTTTTCCTCGACGATTGACAGTTTCTTAAATATTTGGCTCTTCAGTAAATTTACTTTTCTTGACGGATATCTAATTCAATTTTCCAGAATTGCTATAGCCGTAGACCATTATTCTGTGTCAACAGGGTAGACAATAGCCATTCTAAGCATTGCGCATAGAGGTTGTATCATATTTTGCTAAAGTTCTTGCGAAATATAGGTGAATATTTACACCAAAGTAATAAAGTCGGGTTCAGAATCTTTGATCTTAACAAAATTGATGCAATATTATGGAGTTTGGAACACAACTAACAAATTGTTTTCGGGCTGTACCACACTTGGCTTTAATATAATTCTTACTGTGTATCCTTAATAGTTGATTAAGCTGGACAGGTCATGCACCGGATTTCATTACGACTTTGTTACGTCCATTTCTTATTCAGTGTAAAACCAAACTGCGTGCTCAGTCCTGAGGATTCAACAGAGGACGAGACGGTTCTTCAAGACACCGCCGCTGCATCCACACAGAACGAACAGAAACCTGCTCCACTAGAGCCTGATACTGAATCGCATTCACCTCCGAAATCAGAGACGACAAGTCCGCCGGATGTCATCCCCGCGAGCGACAAAATCAGATCGAGTCCGGAGACGGTCGGGAATTGGTCGGTTACTCTGACGGAAACAAATACAACACAAAATCACGTACCAACTAGTGAAGAGAAGGTCACAATAACAACAACAGAAGAAATCGTGAAAAGTGAAGATGGAAGTGAGGTTCTTGAATCGGTTGAATTTGAGACCCGTGAAACTGTGATTGTGTCTAAGACCACACAACAAATAGTCACTTCAAAGACTGTCGAAACAGTTGTCGTTAATAGTGAAGAGGTGAGTAAACATTTTGGTTCTCAAAATGTTACAAGATGTAGTGAAACGGGGAATTGTATTCTGTCGTTTATTTTGTGTATATATCCTAATTGTCTTTTCATTTTCCATACCGATGGTTCCACGATTTATCCTTTCATATTTTTAGCAGATACCATTTTGGAAACCTTTATCATCTATGTCTGTTTGAGCAAATAATGCATTTCTGCGGCTCATTTCATTTTTTCATTTTAATGCCTTTATACACAAAATTCCCTTCAGCTTACAACTAAATACCAAATAAGAAAATTAATACCCTTTTTATATTAATATAATCCATATACAGTTAAAGCCAAGTACAGTAATTTATCTTATAGCAGCTGCTCTTCCAGGGAGTCGTGTTTTATATTGTGTTCAGCTCGTATAATAACTTTTCAATTGCTTTTTGGATTTACTAAGTGTAGAGAGCTCTCTGATATTGATGGGAATATCGTTCAAAGCTTTCAGAACCGAATAGTGAAAGCCTTTCTTGACAAATTCAAGGTTATTTCTTGGGATTTGTAGGTCCCTGCAATTCCTTGTTCTGTAGTTGGAGTGTTGGGTCCTATGATGATATTTATCTCAAAGGCTTTCGGGACATTGTCTGCTGATTATTTTGTATGTCATAACTGATGGATCGAGCTTTGTGAGTTGCTCAACGGTCAGCCAGTTGTGAGAACAGTTGTCTTTTTGTCTGGCCTTATCAATAATCGAGCATGCTCTGTCCTGCAGACGTTGGAGTGTATTCAATTTAGATTTAGGAAGACTTCCCCATATAACAATAGCGTGTCTCAGATAGCTTTCGATAAGTGCACGGTACACATTGTCAAGCTGGGATTGTGAAATAGGATTTTTCAGTTTTTTAGCGATTTTAGATCGCCATTGATATTTCCTTTCACTTATCTTTCCACTTAAACCTATAATGCACGGGCGCTACAATAGCATGTCGGGGGAGGGGGGGGGGTTGAAATTACCCGCTCCTTTTAAGGCTCGAACTAACGCATGTCAGACATTTTCAGTTGGTTTGATGGTACAACAATTTTTTAGTTTTCATAACGCATATTTTTTGCTAAAGTTACTACTTTAATTCATCTTTGGCAATAAATCTGGTCCTTTAGAAAATATCCATAAATCTTGGACCAATTAAGATATACCAATGGTCGACCTCTCGTTGTAAAACGGTTTGAATGCTTTAAATAATTATCAACTCATGTGAAGTCAATTTTAAATTTTTGGAACTGTTGATACCATTCTTTTTATATGTACCTTTTTCTTCCTAACACAAATAAAAATTCTGATAACACGTGAATTTTCTAACGGTTTTTTACCCGAGATTCGTAACTGATTAATCCACTCATAAAGAAGCAATTCCCTTTTGTTGTAGAAAACAGTTATCGAAGGTATGCACGATATCCTGAAGCACAGCCTCGATGAAAAGCCAGCTGGAGACGAGGTTAATCCATGAGCACATGTGAGACATGGCGACTATGCTGCTTTCTGTTCACCTGTAAATACACACTGAAATCGCTTTGCAGTTATTGCCACCATTGTGTGAGCTAGAAAAACGAACAGTTCTAACAGCACCAAGTTATAGTCAAGTAATATCGAAAACCTGAGACTTTTAGACCCTTATTTGCAACGATAATGTTGTTATGTTCATCGTCAGTAGAAAACAGATCGTTAAACTTCGTAGATAACGCCGACTATACACGATGTTATGTTTGTGGAATTCGCATCATTTGCTTGAAAGTTGCCACTCTTTCTTCAACTGTTTTGATGCTTGGAAAGCCGCTGCTTTAGAATCAGCATTTCAGAAATTCCAGCTAAACTTTCACGTTTGTTTAGATGTATTATTTAAGTTTAGATTTTGCTTCCCAGGAGAATTGTATTGTCTTCGTTTTTAAAGGTAATTTTTTTAAATGAAGTAGCATTAATGTTGAAATTTTTAAATATCTCATTTAGGTAACCTAAACTTTTATATATTAGAACCAATTTTGCGTCGATACGACGGCGCCAGTTTTGTTCAAATTCTCCTTTATTCCCTTCTTCAAGCAATTCCCCTATAGCTTTCTCCCAAACGGAATGCAATTTTCTTTTGCGAACAAAAAGTTCGATTCGCGTCTGCAAATCTTCACTAAACCAGTGCTCTCCTTGTCAATATAGTCTTTTCAGTAAAATAGAATTCAATTCTCCAATGCTTCCTGTCGTTATCACGAGTTAGTTGTATTGGCTTACCTAACGTATGACAGACCTGCCTTGGCATGAGTACAGTCGCTTTTTCGAGGGTAACCCAGTCCTTATCTACCCCCCTCACTAGAAACTCACTAGTTCCATACAGATCATCATATGCATTTTTCTTATGTTCAGCAATTCTTGTGATTTCAAACGCCAAAGAAAGAACTTTGGCTTTTTTAGTGGTTGGAAATGAACTGAGTTTTTCCCTTTACATGAACAATTTACGTTACAATTAAAAAATCTTAACAAGCCTCTTCATTTTACGTAATCGATCACCATATATGAGCAAACAGGACAATTTTGCGTGTGTATATATGCTAAAGATGTATGTCCTTTTGAATATTATCCGGCAACTTCTACCATAGTCGTTGAATGCAAGTATATCGCATTTATGGTTTGTAAGATCTTATTGTTTTACTGTTAGTAAATATTAGCATTCTAAGGTATTAAAGGGACGCTTCCATTTAAGAAGTTTTTACTGAAACGATGTGATTTATTTAATTGTCAGAAATGTTTTAACTTTTTATTTCCTTATTGTTTGAAACAGTAAACGAATTGTAGAAAATGAGATTGTAACTAACAAGAACTTGTGTGAAGATTTCCTTCGTGGACCTTGGTTTTTAGAAAAGAGAAATATCACATATTTTAGCTATCAAGCTTCAAATTAACATACCCTTGGTTTCATAGTTTCAACTAATATAGCGTTTTTGTCACGACAACCGTTGTATCGTGGGCAGGGGCGCAGTGGCTGGGGGGTAATATTAGATAAAATGTAAGATTTTTATCGATCGTGTCCAAAAGGTCACATATTTTTTTTAACCTGTCGTAAAATAGGGCATGCTCAACCCTTCTTACTTATTTTCATTAGAGTATTTATCGGAATCATTGCATTGCTGAAATTTATAAAGGAAATTAACGCTTTGGTCTCAGTTATTTTATAAACTCCCATTTCTGACAGTTAAGATTCAATTCAGTTCATTTCGAAATTAATTCGTTGGTGTTGTAGAAGACGCAAAAAGTTATTGTTTTCGCCATGACTTAGAAGAGGAAAATTTTGTCGAGCGACGAATACGCAGAAAGAAAAGATGCCAGGGAAAAATTGCATGGATGAATTAGAGGGAAATAGGGAATCCGTATATCATCGTGATTGTAGATACAGCTATCAGCTCAATGAATACAAGATTCACGTCTCATAAGGCAATTTTGACAGATTTTGCCTTGCTCAACCCTGAATGTTTTCAAAAAATAATTGAAAGGCAGTTGTGTGCAGTGTCATTCAAAAAGGTTGCGAAGAATTACGGCCTGGATGACGAAAAATTAAGAGGTGATGAGTACAGCTCTTTCGTCAATAATTACCGTAACTTTAGGAAAGTTAGAGAAAAGAGCAGAAAGATAAAACTTCCATTCAGTTCTTCAGTTGATGTTAAGTACAACCTGCAAAGTGCCATTCCACAGCTGGTCCTTCTTTACAAGGTTCTCGTCACTTTGCCAATAGGTTCAACAAACTATGAAAGAGCTTTTTCAAAGCTGAGGATTGTAAAAAAATCGATCAACGATGGGACAAGGTCAACGATGGGACAAGACCGCCTTTCCTCTCTGATAACAATCAACGTCGAAAGTGATATTTTACAGTCGATAGACTATGGTGACATCATCGATTTGTATGCTGCCACACCTCTTTTGAGAAAGATGCTGCTTGAGTAACAATTTATATCAATATCATTTAAAGGAAAATTATTCTTTTAGAAGCGTTATATCTATTTAAGGTTTAGCATAAATAAATGCAAAGTAATTATGATGCGATTTAAAACTTGCCAAAAAAACTTTTTGCTATAAACAGCTATAAACACTAACGTGACAGTTGAACTATTGTTGGACTTGAAGGTGTATAACGAACGATTTCCAGATCCATTCGTGATATTGCAGTATCAAGTGTTGTAGTATATGCAGCAAGGGTAATCTTCAAGGAATGTATTGACAAAACATTTGTCGGAAAAATCATAGTTTTATCGGAAAATTTTCAGCTTTGCCCCCCCCCCCCAAAAAGTTAACTCCCACTGCGCCCCTGATCGTGGGGACAAATTTCTAGTGTACTTTTCCTGCGAAATACAGTCAGCCTCCATTTGGGGAAGAGACTAACTGGCCTAAGTTGAACGAGGAGTCGAGGAGCTAACATTGATAAAAACGTTCTGAGTTCTTGTTTGACGACGCACAAGAGTGCTGCTCTGTTGAGAAGATATTTGTATTATGGCGAAACATCATCCAGATTTGATTTTTTGTCGTAAGCAGCCAGGTGTTGGTAAGCGTCTCTATTCATTACGAAGAAAAGCTTTTTCCCCAATATGGGTTTAATTATGTGGGGCCATTTCCATTCATGCTCCTTAAGCTGAAGATACACAGCATGGAATATATAATTTCATTGGCGTAATGGCATAAAAAATGCATTTTTTAAAACATAGGTAAATTTTCCTTTGTGGTTGGGATTTCGCATAACTTATAAGTCCTTGTTTAGCATGAAAAGCGACAAAAAGTGCACTTTGTGGCCCACAGTTTCTTTTCCTGGTCTGAAGTTGAATAGTTACCACCTGGAAAAAGATGATGTCGAAAGCATGTTTCGAATAATACCTAATCAAGGGGGCATGTGGGAGGAAGACAGAAAGACAGTCTAAAGAACAAAAGCAGCTAAACATTGAAGCTGCTGCATGGCTGACATTGTACGAGTGGTTTGCACTCCTTAACTGGGTGAACTAATGAAATTCAAACTTCTGCTAAAGTGCAGTCGTACCTTTGTATTGTATTATACAACTTTTTGGTGTTTTCAAGTGTGCATCTGTTGTTTTTATTCAAATCATTTGTTTTGCAATGCCATATCTTCAATCATGAATGTTTGCAGAAACATATACTTATAATGATATAACCATGATGATGTATTACTGTTAACATCATGTACTCAACAAAGCAGTAGCTTAAACACCCTGGGAACAGAATGCTCCTTATCATAATTTTAAATTTTTAACCAAAGCACAAATTATTTTACTTAATCAATCTAATTTGCACACTGAGCTAATGGTGGGAGATGTTCTGCTGTGTTGATTAGCCTGATCAATTTGATTAGCATGATAAACTGGTCTTTGAATATAGAATAGAAATTGTTTAACTTTGATTTTGCTTTGAGCTGAGTTCAATACAAAATGAGTATCCCTGGTTTACATACAAAGTGTTCTCAAAGTATCCTCAATAAGGCTATTTGTATTAATTGCTGAATATTAATCTTACTCTTTTTTCTTTCAGCTATTGGAAGACTCTGTGAAAAATGTAAGTTCTGCTAAAGAAGATACTATTTTTAACACAGACTTATTTCAACATGAAAATTCAATTTCTTTGATTCATTTTTGCTAATATGATGATAAAAAATGGACAGCTAACTTAAATTGACTGTCTACTAAATACAGGGTAGGAACCAGACTATAGCAACTGTAGCTTGAGCTGTAGTAAGATTTTCTGTGTTTGCTTTTTCTAGGCTCTATAGTCAGATCCATTTTTAAACTGGAATGAACAAAATACTTAGTTTGCTAAAAAATGTTCAAGTTTTGTTTCAGAGAGGCCAAGAAATATTCACTGGATGCGCAATTCATCACCCCCAAATGAAACATGAGGCATGGCCCTGAAACTCTAAAATTTTGAAATATAGTCACCTAAATTCCTGTATCCATCCCTTCTATAGGCTGCAATCTCAGACAAAACTGTTAAGACCAATATGCAATTTTTGCAATTTTCTACTTTACCTTTAAATTTTAATCCCTCCCCCCAATCAATATTGGAAGGTGAAATAAAATGCATAGTTTCCTTTAAAAGTATCAACAATTATTGTCTGGGATTGTGGAAAACTGAAACTCTTTTTTGACATCATTTTTTCTTTTTGACAGGTGATGGTAAATGTGTCATTTGTGATTCTTATGTCCGTCCTTGCACATTGGTTAGAATTTGTGATGAGTGCAATTATGGTTCTTATCAAGGAAGATGTGTCATTTGTGGTGGTCCTGGTGTGTCAGATGCCTACTATTGCAAGGAATGCACTGTTCAGGAAAAGGATGTAAGTCATATCTACCTGAATTTGCCACAAGTGGTGTTTTTAAGTCACTGTTTTGTACCAGCATAACTTTGAATTGAAAATAAGATTGTACATAGAAAGAAAAAGATGTTCTTTTTTTGCTTGCAATTTATTTTAAATTCAAATTATATTGTTACCTGATATTGATATTGTATGACACACAATCAAGTATATTTATGCCAATGTTTTATACAACTGTAAAGAGCTATGCTATAATACAAAAACCATTCCTTTCATGGAGTTCCAAAAAACCATTCCTTTTTTAATAAACAGTTGCTATAAACATTCATTTTGTGACCTGTTCAGGTTTAAGCAGATATTTTTGTCATTTATTATTTTGATTATCGTTAATTTATTATCTTTACACTGCTCATATGATCTGTAGCCTGCCAGAAACTTATAGCACAATTGAAATAAGATGAATTTAATTGTTGTTTGGGTATATACCAACCCTACAGTCATCTTAGGTAATATTTTCAATTGCTGGGAATGGTAAAGAAATGTATTATGCATATCCCCTGGTCACATGGAATAAAATAGGCAAGGAGCAAGAACTGTCACAAAAGAGTTAGTTCAACCCAGACTACAGAAATGGCCTGATTGAATATTCTAGTTGATCCATCTACCTCCCTGAAAAATCTTGCACATAAATGAATATATAAGTTACCCTCTACACAAAGAGAATACTCCTCTCTTAAAATTCTCATGAGCTAAATTCTAAAGGTCATTCTTCCGAGCCTCACCAGATGCCAGACAGGAAAGCATTTTTGTTCTGTTGTTCTGTTGCTTATGCTGGCATTGGAACAAATAATGTTGCACAATAGCAGGTGAAATCCTATGGGATTTTATTTTTAAATAGCATTTGTAAGCTTTGTGATAAGTCTGTGTATGGGATTCACATGAAAACCAGTGCTGCAACTGTGCAGATTAATCTAAATTTGAAACAAATTTGCAGACAGGCATTGAGGAAAGTATTATTGTGCTGGGAGGATAGGATAAAGAAAGATTCTTTGCATGTAAATATCCATGGCCCCTAAAAAGGACTCTAGAAGCCCAATGGTACCACAATTTCATATTTCATGTTACACCCACCAAAATTGAACTCACTTTGCTTTCTTCTGGAGCCATAGTTCAAACATTTTCTGTAGTCTGCGTTCAACAAATGTAGAAATAAGGTGATATTAAGAAATTCACTCCCTGCTTAAAAAATTCAAATTGTGTTACAATTTTTAGAGCTACCAATTATAGGGTTTTAGTTTATTTGTACCTTATGATATTTCTTCAACTTTTGATAGAGAGATGGATGCCCAAAAATTGTCAACCTTGGAAGTTCAAAAACAGACTTATTCTATGAAAGGAAAAAATATGGCTTCAAGAAAAGGTAGTGCCAGCCTGAAGGTTATTTGCACCTTGATGTGGTGATAAGAAAAGGAAAGGGGAACAGAAACAGTCATTAAAAGACAGAAAGATGGGTCATCTGGTTGTATTACAACCACGGAACATTGTGAAGATAAACATTTGCATTTTTTTATTTCAAGCAAAGTCTGTAAATTCTATCACACTGTCTCTAGAACTGTTTTAATCTCTCATAAACCGTATGTAGCAATTTTTGTTTTTTTTCTTATTATCTGGTGAAAAGTAGATTTTCTGAGGCAAAAAGCATAGTAGAAGCACATTGCATCTACTATCAATTGCGTCTGTGGGAATGCATTGTGTTCCTATTTTGTTACTGCAGGCTGGAAGAAATACTAGATGATCCAGTTCAGACTGAAATTCACTTACAGTATGACCAAGGCACCTCAGGCACACATTGTATTATTGAAGATGTTGGTACCATTTGTTATGTGGTCAATGAAAAAGTAAGATGTTCATTACGGCCAGAGAATTCAAATGGCTTCTAGTGGATTTTTTCACATTTGTCCCAGTTATGTACAAAATCATTTTTATCGTAGTTA
The DNA here is from genome assembly GCF_057945365.1 of Rhopilema esculentum. NCBI lineage: Eukaryota > Metazoa > Cnidaria > Scyphozoa > Rhizostomeae > Rhizostomatidae > Rhopilema > Rhopilema esculentum. Next base: position 8,795,053 of record NC_142827.1, read on the forward strand.
TAATTTACATTCTCGCGAAAAAGCATACTCTGTTAAAAAATAGCGTTCTTCATCATCAACCACGCAGCGACCATCATCAGTTCGCAAAAAGTTATGACACGTAACCATGAATTTGATATTTCAGCGCATAAAACGGGAAAATCAAATGATAATAAGAGAAATAATATATTAATATTTAAAAGAATGGAGCCATTTTTCCGGTAACAACCAAAATTGATACAGTTATTAAGCAAGCCAACTTTTTAGAGTTGCTATATATTAGTCTTCATCATAGCCTTTCTTTAAAAGCACAAAATTTTTGGCATACTGTTCCCTGATACAAAAGGGTCTTCCTTTATATCCTTGAAAAAATCAAATGGCCTGAATTTAAATTTATCGGATACAACGTCATAAATGCAGCCGGTTTTTGAACGCTCTAGAATTACTATTCCGTTTCCTTTATCCGGTTTCAAAATACCGGAATTTATTTTGCGTAAATGTCCCTATTCCAAACAAACCCCACTAATGTGTTTTTAACAAGTGTTCCTGAGCAGATTGTAATGCCTCCTACATTTTGGAAACATGCCGACGTCTTGCGACGTGTGCTCGGAATGGTATTATCAGTGGCGTAGCGTCCGGGTATTCAAGGTATTCAGTGAATACCCTGGGATTTCTCAGAAAAAATATTAATACGACGCATAATTGTAATAAGTAAAAAATTTTTTGAGGCTATTGATTCTAGTTGAATTCGTTACCTCCGATATTCTACATTTTGTACAAGTACAAAATATCATCAAATTCATGGAAACAATACGCTGCGAAGCATAGAGAAGCTGGGAGATCTTTGAAGCTAATTTTGAAGATTGAGCTACTTCATGTTGTATGGAGATCGGTCATGAATACGCAGTGAATACCCTAGACGGTACTTTAACCAATCAAAATGCTCCTTTCCATGAATAATATTTGCCGTTAATCAGCTAAAACAATGGTTCTGTACGCTGAGAAATATGCAGCGTACAGCCTCAAAGTTGGTTCAAAATAGTCTCGTTATGAGATCGATATAAACAGTTAATGGACGTCGGAGCGGTTGGATTGATGGAGCTGCATCGAAAACAGTAAACATGACTTAATTAAAAAACTATTGCAATGTCCGTATTACTGCTTCATAATCATTCTCTCATTTGACCCCTTATCTTAATCTACCAACAGCAAAGTGGAAAGGAAAGGTAGGCTGCTACATAATACTACACTGACTCAGATCTGTTCTCTCTTGAAATGCCAATTTGTTATTGCTTGCCAATCACGGATGTTTCTGTTTGTACTATGTGATAGAATTAAAGTAAATGCAGATAGGCCTGGATAATATCCTTATAGTTGCCTGGTGTATTCAGTTATCTTGTTGGCCTATTTTGTTTGCATTATTCGAGCGCATTTATTTGCATTATTGTGCAGTCTCATCTCATTACCTTCGATTCTTTCAAATATTAACTTGTATTGAAAATATCACGATTAGGCCATGAAGAAAAGGTCTATACTGCATACCACAAAATCATTTATAACTCATGTAATGCCCTATGTGAATAATTTTGAAACTTTCGAAAGCCCTTTTGTATTACAAGGTATTAAGAGTAGGTGTTTACAGTTACTTCCTCTTTACATCAGTGCAAATGTTAGACGATTCAACAACAACTATTGGGACATATTTCGACCAGTAAAATTTTACTGGCTTTCAATGATATGTTTTGATTTGAATTACTTTCGATGAAATGGTTAGTGGTAATTTGATGCAATGAATGAGTTCGAAGAGTGTATTTGAAGGGTCCTTTAGCAAAGTATCGTTTTCATCATAGTAATGCCCTGACAGTGCAGTACTTGCCGACCGAACCAAAAAAAATTAGATAAAATGTCAATAGCTGGTATTTTTAATCTTCCTATTATCCCCCTATTTTCATCAAGCCCCATCGAGCCACACCCTGCCCCACCCTTTTGTTTAATAGAGAATACCCAGTTGAAAAAGTCACGCTACGCCACTGGGTATTATGATGATTAAATGAAATTTAATCAGAGTTATTTTCACGAGAGGCTTTTGCTTTGGCTATTACGCCTGAGTTGATTATTGAGTATTCATATTTTTGGTCTCATGTGCCATGCATTCTCGTGTTTCTCTTGTGTTTGCGTTACTAGTTTGTTGGTATTACGTGGTAGTCTTGGCCTCCTGAGGATTTATTTATTAATGCTAGGGTAAAGTATATGGTTCGTGGCATTTTCATTCCCTTGGTTATTCTAAGGGTATTAAAGGCTTTTGGCATAGTGTTGGTCTCACTTTGCTTGGTGAAAGACGACGAACAGTGTGTGTTGTGGACTATTATGGAAATTCCCTTGGTAACCACTTTCTGTTTAGGTTAGTGGTAGGTTTAGCGATTTGCGCCGATGCACAAACGGAACGGAACGTAGGAACGTAGCCTCATGACTGATTTTCTGATGTCTAGGGCATGATTTTTGAGAGATCTTTTTGCCCTTCATTTTGTTTGGTATTTTATTCACGAGTCAGAAAATTAACCCTCGTTTTCAAAGGCCCTTTGGGCTTCCCTTCCAGTAAATGGATTATTAGGCCAAAGTTTGTTTGTCATCCAACTTTCAATATGCTGTTTCACGGGAATTTATACTAATAGAAAATACTAGAAGGAAAGAAATTAGAAGCGATTTGAAAAATTGCTCTTGTAAACACTTGAATCCTTTGTTTCTGAACAAACGAAAGTGAATATATTATACAAACAATTTTTTGCGATATAGAATTTTGGAAATAGCTTTGGAAAAAGCAAATATTTTAAAGCACTTTAAAACTTTTCGTCTGACAAGTCTGATACTCTTCAGAGTATAAAACGTTAGAATGGTCGGCAATTCTGAGATTCTAGCCTAAGAAATATATACCCACAGTTGTAGATCAAAATAGGCCAATCAGAAACACGAGCGCATGACGTCCCAACCGCTGTCGTTGCCTATGGACAATATGATTGGATAAGTTTTGAAATGCATGTTCTTCAAAGCCATTTTTGGATCTCTTAACAAAATGGCACTACCAAAATCATTAAAATTTTCCTCAGTTAGATACAATAGTATCTATTCTTTCCATTCAAATTTCGCATTTATACACTACACTCTTTTTTTTATAAGAACCAGTAAATTTGAGTTCAGGCTGATTGTTCTTAACTTTTTCGAAAATCTGAGGCTGGATTGTTCTTAATTTGTTCTTAAATTTATAGGGTATAAGCAATGCGATTTCTAGCTTTTCGTTCTGGGGAGGTGTTCAGGCCTCTTTTGCCAACAAAGTGCGTAGAGACAAACTTAATTTGCCGCCATGTTTTAATATTCACCGAAAAAGCACCCACACATGGCTGAAAATCCTCGTTTTTGAGATAAAACGTTGTTCAAAATTTCATTTTACAGTAGCTCAGCCTCAGCTTGTTCTTAATTTGTTCTTAAATATTGATCCATTTTGAGGCTCGTGTTCTTATAAAATTGTTCTTATAAAAAAAAGAGAGTATAAGCAAATTTTTTGTCTCTGCGAACATGGGCGCGGGGCATGTGCATTCTCGCAAACAACAGATGGCAGACAACGCCATTTCCCTGTAAATACATTCATACTTGGCCCCAACGGTATACCCTGTACAGAAGGGCCCTGTCATATATTCCTATCTCTATGGGCCCTGTACAGAGAGCAACACTTGTTTCCCCCTAGGGATAGTCTTTAACAAAAGGCTTGTTTTTGTTTGATGACTGCCATCTGGTTTCAAAGGGCTGAGGACTAACAGCGTTGGAAAACACATGTCACTTCAAGGATTATTTTGCACTCACTCAGAAGAAATGTATCATTACACATCAAAAGATTGATACGTGAAACGGAGTGTACGGGCAATGCATGTGCTGGCCACGATTCATATTGGTAGACATTGTTTACCTAGATATTATAGAAATTCATCACCTATAATGATCATTGCTTTCTAAAATTGGATTTTAAATACACGAAAAGACAATTTTTATCGAAGTGAACTTATTGGCTGCTCCAAGGCCCCTAAGATGTGCGACTTAAAGAACGCATCTTGCTAGTTTTCCTGCATTTTACACAAGGCTTTAGCAAATTTGTGAAATATCGGCTTCTGAAGATAGCTAAAAAATCGGACAATTACTTCCTCATCCCATCTCTATTATCATTGTTACCGCAATTGTATTTTGCAGTTGCATTTTGTGAAATCTCGCACTTTATTAAATGTTATTAAAAATCTGTTCATTTTGTTGCGAAATTCATTGTAATAATAAAGTTAATTGATGGATCGTAATCGTATCGTAGTCACCACTGTGGTTTCTATGACACAAACTCATGTCGTTTGCGGGCTATCATGACTCATGTTGTTTGCGGAGGAGGAAGTCTTTGAGCATGCGCATAGGTAAGTGGTTGTTGTCAAAAACAATCAGAATGTTTCACCATGCAATTAGAGGCTAACGACGATTGAAGAAAGGGACCTTTAAATTGTTTTTGGAGGACCTACAGCCTATAGTCATCAGAGAAATGAAATATAGAAAGTAATTTGAATGAAGAAGTGACTCGGTGCTCAGAGGATGGACGAACATGGTGATGTAGTGCAAATGCTGCAGCCAGTTTTTGATTCGTGTGATTTTAATGGCGATGGCTTTGTGAAAATAGAGGACTTATTACAACTTGGAAAACAACATGCTTTCGAAAATATAGACGTAAGGACCACTGTTATATTTTATTTGGAATTTATCTTCTTTTCCCCAGGATCGTTATTTTGATAGTGTTATAGTTTGCCTACGTGAGGCATTCAGATTTGTGTATGTTTTAGTAGGTGAAGGTTGAGGCCATTTCCTCGAGCTGCGGAAGTGGTTCCGTCTGATTTCTGCTGAAATGAAGAGACCTGTTCTGTTCTGATCTGCTCTTGAATATTTGAAAATAGGTCTAACAGAAGTTGATTTACTGAAATTAAGGCAAATAGGGAAGAATCTTTTACTTTTAACAAGAGGAAGTGAACTGTTTTATTAGTAATCCATCGTGACGTTGTAATGCGGTGTTGCTCATGACAGCAGCATTCATGGGATAAGTTTCCACCCAAAACCTTATCGCTTACATTGTAATCGAAATATATATTCTTTAACTATAGAGATATGCAATGTTTTTCCATGCAATGTAAAATTGTACATTATTACAGACTGGTTTGTACTGCACACAAGGCTTTTGAAATCAGTAAAATGGTCACCACAGGAAACCATAACATGGTCCTTTACATGATTTAAATCAACTTTCACAACTGTCTCTGAAATCTCATTTAGCCACACTTTCAGCAGAATAATGTGTTTCCTTTGAACTCATAAGAAAGCTATTTAATTAAAGAACTGCAATTTTGAAAACATTGAATAGAGCTAGCTAATGAGAAATATGATAATACACTTCCCTATTTTAATGATGTAATAATCACTCTGAATGTCTTTCCAGCCCTTCAAGTAATATGTCGTAAATTGTTGCTCATTAGACAGTGCAGAGTTTACTCATCCAAAGTTAGCTATCGTGTTTTAGAGAAAATTTTGTCTCAAAATTTTATTTGTCTAGTCAAAGCGATTTATTCTTGAGCAACTTTTTTTTCTAGCCCTGTAAAATTTTTATGTAATGTTGCCTGACGCAATGCATTTATTGAGCCAGAAGAATACTCTATTATTTTTTCTAAAAGAGTAAATATTTGATTTGTGGGTGCATGTTGTCAAAAAAAATTGAAGGCAGGATAAGAATTGGTAAAAACCAGGAAACTGTTACAACAAGCATGGATAATCTGAGCACTGTTAGACAGAAAAATATGATATGCAATTGTGTTGCTTTCTGTGTCTCTTAGAAATGCTTTAAATAGAAAGCTATCAAGGTTATGATGTAGCTAAATCATGTTTTGATGATTGTTTTGCAGGAACTTGAACCTCTGTTAAAACAGCTAGATCCAAATGGGGATGGTAAAATAACTTTTCAAGACTTCTGTCAAAGGGTGAAGGAAATCACAATTGGTAAATATAAAAACTAAATTTATCATATTTTTGCCCCCTCAAAAAAGACTTTGGCAAGATCAGGCAAGTTTTTGCAAGATAGTTGGTCTATGGTTCTAATAGATTTATGTTTCCAATATTTTGTATTCTATTATGATGCAAGTTTAATCTATGGGGCTATATTTCAATCCACAATCAAATAATAATTTGATATTATAGTTAATTCCCAAACGAACAATTCTTATCAAGAAGTGTCACTCAAAGCTCACATGATGTATGAGTACTTAAAGAATAAAACATGTCACATGATTCTTGTGTAGCTCCTTCTGTTTATTTTGCTGAGACACAGCTGAGGTAAAAAACAAAATGAAGGGGGTGTCTGCACCGCTTACCATAATGGATGAGACTGAAAATAAGCAACAAATGATTTGAAGCATCCAAAAAAGCAAAAAGCTAACAGTAAATGGAGATGGTCAAAATTAGTTTTTAGAATAATTTGCAAGAAAATTGCACTTTCTAGTAGGCTATCATGGATCAACTTGTGGGGAAGTCTTAGGCTAATAAGGAATAGAATTTCATAGTTTTATGTTAAAGAATCCCCTGTCTGTAATTGGATATCAAAACATCACATTGTTATAGCCTAAAGACTCCATTACAAGTGCTATTTACAGTCAAACTTGCAAAAATTGGATCTCCTTAAACCATACAAAATAATCTGACTTATGTTGAGTCCAATTTACATGCTGGTCAAATATAAATGTGACTTACAATGTTTGAAAAATGTGAAATTGATAAAATGTATGAAGCATCGCAACTGAAGTTAATATAGAATGAATATGCCTTTTCAGTACCTATAATATTCAAAAAGTTCCAGTGTGATGCATCTTTCTACAATCATATGTTGACATATGTGTTTCCTTTCGAAAATGTTTCTCTAGAGAGTTATTGAGATGAACTATCTTGGCCTTGCTGTGAAAATCTGACTACCGTATTTCTTCTAAAAAACGTTGCAGCATTTATTACAAACTCCAAATTTTGAATGCGGCATTCAATGGAGTGCTGCATTTATCAGAGGGCAGCATTCAATACAAAATGAAAAATGGCAAGAAAAGTGTGATGAAAAAAAATAAAAACAGACTTTGAACAATTTTTTCCTACAAACACGTAATATAGATTGTATGAACAATTTTTAAAGTTTATAAAAGATGTCTTCACATTGTGGAAATGTCAAGAAATGTCAATATCCCTGTCTCTGTCAGAGTCCTCGTCTCTATGATATAAAAACTTTCATAGCTTTCGAATAGTGGTGTGTTTTCTAATGAACGCCACTTTTCAAGATGTGGCATTCAATAGAAGGGGGCATTTGTCAGAGGGTGACGTTTTTTCCAAATGGTTAGCTGAAGTTGCAGTGTTCAATAGAGGGCGGCGTTTATCAGAGGGCAGCGTTCATTAGAGGAAATGTGGTAACCCAATGCTAATTTGATTAAGGACTTTAGTGAGATTTTGATTGTATATTTATATCTCTCTTTTATTAGTCTTTTCATCATAATTTTATGAAATTTACCACAATTCTTATTTAACACTGTTATTTATCCACTGTGGCAATTTTTTAGCAACATTTTTATTCTATAGACCAAAACCGAGCAGCCCATTCAGTTCAATTGAATATAAATAGAGTACTGATGGTGCAGGTGTTTTAGCCTATAGTCCTCTATTTAGCTATTGCCACATAGGCACTTCAAGCAGCTTGGCCTAAGTTGATCTCCTTGTCTTGATTCGCTTTTCTTTTGCAAAATTTTAGGTGAGAATGAGCATCCACCAGACTCGCCTATTTTGGTTGAACAACGAGCCAGATCATATACAGACAGTGAAGGATTTTTTGATGATGTAAGTGGCTTAGAAAAAGCAGCAAATGGAGCATGAATATTTGATGCCTTAGATCTTGCTATTGTAGTCAATCCTTAGAAATTGTATATGCATAGGAATCTGGCTCTTTTTTTAAAAAGCACAAGTTTTGGTTTGAATAAAGATTCATGAAATACAGCATATTGAAGTTTTCCTTTGAAAGTTCATGCAAAGCTTTCAAAAAGTATGCAAAGATATTAATTTGCCTGGGTATGGAAAAATCTTGTGATATGCAGGGGAGAAGAGCTTTGTCCTCCATAATGTGAGGTATGCCTTCTTTCAACACAGGTAACTGAAGGAAAGGTCTATCTGTTGATGCATCCTTGTAGAAAACATGATCAATCTTTAAGTTGGTTTAAAGATTCTTCTTTGATTCAAAAGTTGCCAAGCGACCCTTCTCCCTCCTAGAGCCAATGAGTCTTGAGATTTTGATGTCGAAGACTTACTTTGGATGGCAATTTTGAATTTTTTTTCTAACTATTACAGAGTTGTTTTGGCATGCTTACATAATTTTTAATTGTTGTGTAAAGTTTTATTGTAAAAAGTAATCCATATGCTATATTAATATATTTTGTTTTTGTTCTGCTCAAATATTTTTATTTATTCGTACAGGTTTCTATGGAGATTTGATTTTCTGTTACCAGAGCAGGTTTTATTTCCCAACATTCCCATTTTCAATATGCTGAGCTTTTTTGCAAGTTTTGCATTTCGTTGTTTTGATTACGAGTTTTGCAATTTTAGCCGGATAGTCCAACCCATAGCACAGCGTCGACTAACGATTACTATGGTGATTTGGATGATTTGATGAGCCCATCTCGAGACCTTGTCAATCACAACAACAACAACACTGAAGTCCGATCAAAAGGAAAAGACTATTTGTCGATATACTCTACATATCCTCTCCATGGAATGCATAAGCGTAAAAATAAGCACAGATCGATATTTCAAAACAATCATTTACTTGGAAGTACGAGTGAACATCAATCGAAAGAAGAAGGTTTTGAAGGAGTGGGTCAAGCAAGTGATGCGGATGAAACAATGTCAGTCCACTCAGACTACTCGACACCCGAAAGAAGGTGAAAATTTCAGTCAAGTCAAGTTCCCCTTCAAGTTTTTTATTATATACACAGGCACCGCTGAAGATATCAAAGGGACTGAATAATCTTTAAGTGGATTCAAAATGCTGAAAGCCAGGAGGATGGCTCATTCTTTATTTTTAAGTACATGTTGAGCGTCTCGTGGGCACTCAGCCCCTTACCCCCTTAGCCCCCCTCCTTTTCAACGCGGTCCCTGCACATGTAATATCCCCTAGAGTGTGTATTGAGTTTCTTAAATCATTCTAATCGCAAAAAACAAAGCAGACGCTTGCCACCGAAGGCTGAAATAAATACCTGACGCGGCTTAATCAAGATTTTCATGTCAAACGGTTCATTTGCAGCCCTGAATTTTTTTGTATTTCCAAATCTTTTGTCATTATCTATATGAATCTATGCCGGGTACGAAAAAGAGAAAATAATCAACCGAATCTCACCCAGATTTATTTTGATACAAAAATTTTATTGCTATATGTTGATGTTATTGTTGACAGTTTTTGTTAATCTTCGATTCTAGTCATTCATACTACCACCGACGTGTTTCGGGATCAGCAGTTGCGCGGTAAATACAGCATTTACTATAATCATATAACGAACATTGAGTTTCTCCCGCAGAGAAAAGCTTTGCCCTTCTAAAACATCCGTATCTCGCCTGCCACTCCCATATGCCCTTAATCATTAATTCATACACGTTTTGCTATTTTGTTACATATGCAAAAGTAAAAGACACGTGCAAAATTTCACAAAAGACTCGAAATTTGACTACACAAGTCTACGTGTTGTGATTTTTTTCGAACGTTATTTAAAACGACTGTTTCTGGTCATAAAACCTTTGTGTCTTCCTAGCTGCTTTGCATTCTATATTGCTAAGAATATTACATATTTTCAAAATACAACATAATCTCTTTGCCTTAGATACCTTAATTTCTTTGCTGGACTTTGTCATTTAATAATCTTATCATTTGATATAATTAGATTTATTTCCAAATATTTTTAGAATGATATCATGGAGTTTAGATAAAAATGTAAACACTTTCTATCTAATTTAGAGTTATCAACGCATTTATCTCGGGCTAGCAAGTTAGAACCATCCAATTCTAAGAACCAAAGTCTACTATCTGGTCTATATCATTTAATCACCTGTCTATATCATTTTATCTGGATAAAAGTTGTGATCACTATTATTTTTACTACAGACGCCTTCGAATGGTACAGTCAGCTCATTGCAGCCTTCAAAACAGTACAGAAGAACTTCGTCTGCCAATTCATCTTGATAACTCACCTCATTCGGACAGTGAGTGTAGCATGATAGCGTTAGCAAGCCAGGTAATTTAATTTTGGTAGTTCAATTCATAATTTTTTTCATAAATTTCAACTGTGCTTTTTTAAAAAAATAGTCACACGGTACGCTTTTATCTTATCAAAGCTAGATATTAGAATTAGTCGAAAATGTATTTTCAAATGTTTAGAATTTACCCTTTGATCTCGTTTTCTTTGTGATTTGTTCTCATTGCAATGCTGATTATATTGAGGAATTGCCATAATCGTTTGTGTTTTTTGTTAGGACAATTTGTAGCTGAATTTCACTCGTTGATTCAAGGAAGCTTTGACGCGTTCCTCTTTTCCTAGTTTTAATTCGAAGCCTTAAAAGATTAATATTATCTGCTACAGATAGAAGCACTGTCCAGCCAAGTGTCGAGTCTTCAAATCGACCAGGAAAACCACCGTGAAAAGCAAATGCGATCGAAAAGTGACAACCGAAAATTAGTGGAAAGGTGAGGAAAATTATTTTGTCGGCATTCACAAAGCTATCGTGAAGGATTTTTTTAGTGAGATACGCAATGCATATTTAATATTTTTTTGTGTGAAGTCAAAGTCACATTGAAGGGCGAAAAGAAAACCAAACCCTCGGCTTTTTTGAAATTTTGTTCTTGAGATTAAATTGTTTACTAGAATGCTAATTTGGTATTTGTTTCAAGTTGTATTCTTAGCACCATTATCTATTTGTGGAAAAGAGGCTGCCAGCCTCATGTCAGCAAAAACAAATGTAAATTTTAAGTGAAACCATCATTTCGTTTGAAATTTCCTTCAATGTAGGCTTTGATGCAGATTCCACCTTGTGGCAATAAGATTTTGTTGCCCTCAAGTCAGTCTCGTGTATTGTGTGTAATCAATGGAGAGTGAAACTGAATGAAGCAGGGTGCACTGGGTCGCTCTAGAGCCTTATTGTCTTGTCATTTTGAGATGCAGTTTATTGAATACCACCTTTGCCCATTGTTTTCGTTTGACATTCCTTCAGTTGTTGTTGTTGTTGCTGATATTTTGTGGTGGCAAAGTGGTGGCAATTCTTAGCTTTTCGTTGAATTTGAATGTGATGGGCACATTATTGCCGAAAGCTTACGAAAAAAGAATCAGTCAAATCTGTGTAATTATAGAACTCTCTGAGAGATTTTTAAAATGTTTGAATTATAAGATGGATGATTTATACGTGTTTTGCGAAAAATTGCAACTTGCACAGCAGTTTGAGATGTAGTCGTTTGTGCGTATCCTGTTGATTGCGGTAGGCTGAGATTATCTCAAACATTAACGTCTCATCCCCCAACCCCACAAATATTGATAGAAATGACTCAAAAGGCAGTCAAAAATTAAATTACCGTCAATTTGGGAGAATTTGATGAAGGAAATCACAAGCTTAGTTCTTAAACTTCGCAAAAAATCTGAACTGGAAAGGTTGTTATTCCTCAAGAGACCTAAAAAATGGTCGACTTACGAAAAATTCGAATTATAGAGGTTTTTGTCAGCGTTTGTTAGAGGATTTTCACGGGACTTTAGAATTTTGCTCGAATTAATAAAAGATTGTGTCACACGAATTCGAATAAGGCAGAGCTGACTGTAATTTACAACAAACTCGGACGACATAATAGCTCCAGCTCATTTTATTGAAGATGTTAATGAATGAGTCTGAATGGACTAAGAAGACAAACCAGTCTATTATGGAAACATATAATTTTCTTATTGTGTACAGCGATTCAGTTATGGTGAATAATCCACTCGATTCTGCTTGAATGAACGCCACCTAACCGTGGCAACTAAATCATTAATTTGCATTCAGTATTCGTGTTGAAGTTGTTACTGCTCGGGTTTGTCAAACACGCCAGTGATGGGAAGAAAACCTTAGCAACTACTTTGGTACGATAGCCTAACTTGATTTTTTTGTTTTATGTATTCAAAGGGATTCTATTTTATAAGTCACTCTACATTTTTTACAGGAGTCGATTTTTCATTCAGAATTATAATGTCAATCCAAGAACTGTTTTAAGAACTGTTTCTCAAGTTTTAAGTTCTTAACAGCTCTGTTATCGTTTGCATTAGGCCGAAATAGGTTAAATTTACATTATTTTGACTATCTTCGTTTGAAAATCACATGGTAGCCTCCCTGAAAATACACCATGTAAACAAGCGATAAACGAATTACAACAAGCTGTGCCAAGACTAAGGGGTCTTCCCATAACAACACCCCATTACAATCAACTTTTAAATGAGCTGAAAGTCAAAAACATCTTTTGACAACCTTGAAAGCTCGCATCTCGCAAAAGATAGTAGTAAATGGAGAGAAATTGTATCAACTTTTCCCTCACTGTAATGAAAAGAAATACGTTAAACAGATAAAAGTAGTAACAATGGCAGCTTCAAAGTCTCTATGATATTCTAGTACACCTTCAATCAAGTTTCGCTCAATATTTCTTTCCTTAAAAGAACACTCAAAACTTTTGGTCTTCAGAAGCATGCCACTGTAAATGTTAGCTTTTTCTCTCCAGATTTCTGGCAGTGAGATGTGGATCCATCGAAATTCTATAAACAATAAACTGCCCTTAGAAATTTTAATTGTTTGAGTTGAGTCGCAAATAAATTGAAGGAACGGGAATGGATATGTTTTCCCTGACTTTTCGTTCCTGGATAGGGTACAGTAAATTTTTGTTCCTGTTACACATCTCTATCGCAAAGGCATTTGAGCGCCGTTGGGGCTTTATCGAGTTTTACCTTCTTCGATCCTTTGAGATTCTTTAGCAATAAGAGCATGTCACCACAGAGAGCGGCAGGTATTTAAAGCAAGTTATTAGGCAATCGCAAACAACATGTACTTCATTTTTATGCAAATCGAGTCAGTCCTTTACGTTAGGTTAGTCGTTTAGACTATCTGGAAATCATTACGAAAGTTCCTAACATCGTCCTTAATTTCATTCGGAGTTTTTTGTTCTGAAAATCCAAACAAATGGAAACTTTTCTGGTTTGTATCGTTAAGCACTTTGATTTTTGTAAAATTTGATGGAATTGTATGCTAAACCATAGCGTGGGCAGCATCGCAGACCTTTTTTGTAGTCTATCACGATTCTACTGACAATGTTAACTGAATTTAAGTTGAAACTCGTCAAGTGTATCATCATAAAATTCAATGTTGTTTGGTTATCAGTCAACTGTTAAAGCTTATAATTATTATATTCTGTTCCCAGCAAACCCAACTATCGTGCATAATTCATCAGTCAACCTTCTTTTTGTCCTTGAATCTGTCATCTCTGTCTTGAAGATTAAATTCGATGGCCTTCACATCATAACTCAGAATCCTTGCTCTCGGTGTTTAGAGCTTTGAACTGTCAGAATTTCTGATGAACTTTCAGTTTCAGATTATCAGTAGGCCATGTACGTGCCAGATTCCAGAATATTTTTCTCTTGTCCTATTTCTCTGGGTTCCATTAACAAGTACATTCAACTATGATTTCCTTTTCTAACCTCTCGTTAATTATAATAAATTTTTTGCAAATTTTAGAATAACAATATTAGAAGAGCAGCTTCATGAGGCTCGAACTGAGACTAATCAAAAAGTAGAAGAAGTCAACCAGAAGTACACCTCTGCATTGGTGAGTTTTGAATACAACTTTTATTCCAAACTTGATCTTCATTATTTAATGCTGTTGTTTTGTATTTAATATTCTTCAATCTTACTTTATGAAATGACCGTATCTATGCAAGCAACCACTTGCTTAAAATGACCAATCTATAGCTTCCCGGAAATAAATGTTCATTTTTTTAATCCATACCTCGGGTCTCCTCGCTTAATGTGAAAACTTCTCGATGACCCGAACTTAATCAGGTTGCTTATACAAAGTGACGTCACATTAGCTTTTCTATTCTATATACTATTCCTTCCAAGCAACATAGATCTATGATATTATTCATCGTTGGCAATACTTGGGGCATAAGTTTGAGTTTTTGCATTTTTGTGTTCCTTTTTATTGCTAATGTTTTTTGTCGAAATTTCTTTGCTACAAGCAAAATCACTTATATTGAAAATGTTTGTGGTATACGGTCTAATATATTTCTTTAAGCAATGCAACTTAGTAATCAGATATTCTTTGAGTCATTGCTAAGCAGTTTTCCTATCATAATGTTTCCTTTTGTTTTGTGTGGTTGCATTGATATCCTCTCTAAAGACAGAGTCCAGAAATGTCTTTAACCTGCTTCCAGTCAAAATTTCTCCCTGTCAAAACATTCCTCCAATTTTCAGGCACCCACCGTTGATAGGGCGTATCTGGGGAGTAGCTAGGGCATAAGGGGTCTCAGACGCTATAAATCGAGACATTTGTTTGGGTCAATGGTAATTATCGCATGCGATTGAACTTTGCTAGAATATCATTCAAAACATTACCGCTCAAGAATAATATTTTCTTTTATATGTCGAATAATAAAATCGATATAGAAATGCTATGATATACATTGAAACATTTTAAAATCGTGGAACACAAACATTATTTTCTTTTCGGATGTATTTTCTGGCGGTAAATGGGCTTGGCCTAAATTTTTTTTGTCCCACTACCCAGCGCCCGCCCCCCCCCCCCCCCCCCATCAAAGCCTAGTGGCTCGCACCATCAATCGGTCTGCGATAGATTCAACGTGCGTTGTTAAAGCGAAACAAAGAAACAAGTGCAAAAAAAGGTGTCTCAATAATTTTTTTTAGAATTGTTTTCTACCAAAACCTTCCTCCCAATTTCTATTATTTCTCAAACCTTCCACCGGACAATCACTGTGCGACCGTAATGTTTTCTGGACTCTGTCTAAAGATTAGTATCAACGTGGCTCAATTTTCTCTTAAGTAGCATTCGATTGAATTTCAATGGTCTCTAGGACTTCAAATCTGCAAAAGCTGATGAAAACATGAGGGAAATCTGTGCTACCAGACCTCAAGTAGAAGTCGAAGTGTATTTTTCTGCAGTAGGCGTGACGTGACGTAAATCTTTGTTACCAAACCCCGCAGACCTCAAGTGAGAGTTGTAGTGACGTAATGCACCTATCGCTATAGAAAGCTTGTAGGTTGTTTTGATGTCCAGTATAAAGGATAATATGAATATCACTATGAGTGATGTTTTTATTGCATTGTGTTTTGGCTTTTCAGGCACGGGTTCAGAGGGATCATGAAAAGAATTTAGAACAGATACATTCTGAGTATGTATCCACTTGAGTATCCATAAAATATACCTTTGTTTTACAGTCTGTTGCTAGATTTGTTATACCTTTGTTTTGCTTAGTGTAAGTATTACGTTTGGTATATTTTATATGTTAAAGGTTTTTATTCCAGCGTTACTTTGCTAAGGGTCCAGAGTATCATGTATATTGTATTTTTTTCACTAACAGTTGTATTAAGTGTAAAATCCTCAAACGTAAAAGTTTATATTTTAGGACATGTTGATATTTTTTCAAGATCTGTTATCAAGATCTGGTGTTTCTTATGCTTTCTATGGCAATGTTTATCTATCTCTGTCTTTTAAGAAGAAATAAAAATCGTTATAGAAAACCCTGATATTAGAATATCGTCTGTTCTCTTAGCCGTTGCTATTTTGAGTCTTCGTGTATTGTATTGCTTTTACCCTTACAAGTCAAATATTTTGGATATAAACCCTATTTTGAATTGATAATAAACATAGGCAATTTTTTTATAGTCTAAGAACTGCACAAACCAAGATCGCGGAATTGAATGCAACAGAACCAATGTTAAGAAAAGAGCTTGAGATTTGTTTAGAGGTACGTCTCTAGTTTTATTTTGCACTGATTTTCATCTTCTTGTCTCGATTCTTCTTCATTTTGTAAACTAGTGTTAGCTTATAAATGAACGCTTGTTCCAGGTTTTATCGCAACTTTTTGTTTAAAATTTATGAATATTTTCCTTCACAGGACCGTCGCTTCGCCCAACTAAAAATTGATGAATTGAACGACTTGTTATCTGAAAGAGATCGAATGCTGGAAGATTTGCGACACAGAATAAGACTAAAAAATGAAGAACTGGAAAGGCTTAGGAATGATAAACTACAGGTATTTTTGTTGTATATATCATTTTTCATAAATATTGTCTTTTTCCAGGAATTCGGGTTGATATGGACAAGATCTTGTGGCACTCAGACAGCTGTTGATCGTGAGCTAGGCCAGTCGAAACAAATGAAATGTCTATTACCACATCCAGTTAACGCAATTTTCTTGTTGCGATTTTGAGGGCTTTATTGTTCAGAAAAGGAAGGAAGACTTCTCTATTAATATGGGTATCATATCCATTACACCCACGCTTCTAGAATATGTTTACACATTTTTCTCTATGTTGTTCAATATACTCTTTCAAGGTTGACAATAGTTTGAAATACTAGACTTGTTTTGTTTCGGTTTAGCAGGCAAAACTAGGCATTCAGATATTCGAAGCTTTTCGTTAAACCAAAGATCCTATTATTGGCATTTAGGAAATCGATAAGTACTATTTATGGACTCTAGCATGCTTGTTTATGGACATCCTTGTATTTGCAAGTCGTCTTTGATAACATATTGAAGTCTGCTTTTCTTTGATCGACAGGAAATAGCCGCGTTGACGGATGAACTAGAATCACTGCGTTATCAGCAGAGAGATTTCAGCCTCCAGTATGACGAGAAAAACGAATTGCTCAAAGAAATCGGTCGACTTAAAATGGTAAGGCCAGGAGAAATTTCTTCAGCGACCCAGCTTTAGTTTTCTTATGACAAAACCAAGCAAACCTTGAATCCAAATATCTGATCTCCATCATCATGAAAAAGATGTATATCATAGCTGTGATGGCGATGAACAAACTTGAGTCAATTAAAATGAATTTCATTATTTAATTTTAAAAATTTGATTTAAAATTAATAAAAATTCGAAATAATTGCCGTTTGCTACTTTATCATGCTTTGCAAAAAAGTCAGTTATAGTTGTGATACTTCTAGAAAAATAGTCCTGATGGGAGGTGCTTGTTCCAAGTTCAATTCCAGTCAATAGACTTCCTCCGTCGTAACTCTCGCAATAAACTTGATGAATTTCCAACTTCTTTTCATAGGTAAAAGAACAATCAATTTGTTTTTTCCTCTTTGCATTCTTCCTTTGCCATTGCAACTGCTCTCAAAGATTTCTCGCTGTTTACCCCCAGTCGCCTATCCGACAGTTGCCACCCTGTTACAATCGACTACCTCTTGTTCCTCGTCTGTTTTTTTTTTCATTTTCGTTTTCATAGCTCTGCTAATTTTGGGTTTGTAATCTTTTTAAAGGAAAACGATAAATTGAAGAATTCAAAAGACGACCTACGAGATCAGTTGTTGCAGCACAAAACATTCTTCGATCAACAGGTATGTGCAATCTTGTTTGGTGTCGAAGTAGTCCTTTTGAATTATCGATTATTTTGAAATCATTTTTCGAGGCGTTTTAGAATGTTTCTTTGTGGATTAATCAATGAGTAGCTAGATGATGTTTCTATAGTTTGAAGTTTTCTATGCAAAATGCTCTAGGACGCGAAACTTGTATTGTACAAAGTTTTAGAGACTGAGTTTTAGAGAGTAAACACTACATGGGCTGACATGATCATCATATAAAATTTTGCAGGCACGTTCTTGAATTTTTACAATTCTAGGTAAAAGCTGACTGTAACCAATAAACCGACCTACACAAATTCAAAAGAAAAATCTCAATACACCGCTTGCGTGAATGCAGATCTGATAGAAACTGCTTTCTCTCGGTCTGTTTTATATAGGAAGAGCTGTACATGCTTTTGGTGTATAGAACAGGGATGGTTCTACTTTGCTTCGAACAGTCCTGTTCTATACACCAAAATCATAAATACAACCCGAAATAACAAAAGTAACAAACCCAATATTTGGACTACATGCACCTACTCAGCGTCTGCCTCATTTCCTAATAACTCTAAACTTTATCTCACCATAAAATCAATGTCCCCAGCACTATCAACATGAAAACTTCATGTAGACTAGAATCTTGGTCTTATTCCGAATCCAAATTTAATGATTATGTACAAAGAAGTTTGAACTAATTTTCTAAAACTAGGCCATGAATTAAATTGGTGTATTGTGTGTACTCTGCAGGTGCAAGATTCGCCATTCCGGGCTTTGATTTTCTTTTCAAATTCATTTAGGGTAATGCAGTTATGTTATGATTCGTTGACATTTTTTCACATTGTAATGAACCATGGAATAGTCATTATGCTTAGCGCCTTTATTGTATTAATTTGGGTATTTTTCTTCGAACTTCAGAAGACTGGCTGATTACTTTGGTATTGTCTATTATTATGAGTTGCAGCTGAAATTGTAAAAGTTGAAAGTGTTGTAAGCGATGTTGCAAAACTGTTGTAAGCGCTGTTGCAAAACTGTTGTAAGCGCTGTTGCCAAACTGTTGTAAGCGCTGTTGCAAAACTGTTGTAAGCGCTGTTGCAAAAATGTTGTAAACGCGGTTGAAGTGCTATTGTAAAACTGCAAACCTGGCGTAAGCATATAATGAACCAAGGATGAACATTTGAGAGGATTAAAATTTTCAATACCTATCAAAGCGAATCAAACCCAAACCCGACTTACGATTTTTCAACCAAAGTTTTCCTTCAACATTTTGAATTTAACTTATTGTATTTTTTCTAGAAACAAACCTCATTGGCAGATGAGCTCCTCTCCGCTGATAAAGATGAAGTTTTGAAAGTTTTAAAAAAACAAGAAACAGCTAATCATCGGATGCAGCAGTACATTGACATGCTACTCATGTTGATTATGGAAAGCAACCCCGAGCTGCTGGAGAAGATGTGAATAGTATCTGTGATTAAGTTAATTTCTGAATCTTTCATTCATTTAATTTATTTCTATCCGTGCACTTTTTCACAAGAATATATCAAAAAGACAAAGTTATGGCTGTATGATATTTTTAATCAGGGTATCTTAAAGAAAAATCGAATTCGATTGAATCATTTTAATTTGGCAATATCTGAGTAGATCATTTGTAGTGAGGTTAGTGCCAAAGTTGTTTTTGGTTTTAGAGATTGGTTTATAGGAAGCCCTTTTAGAATTAGATTCCGTGACCTCAATCGCAAATGACCTGGTAAGCCTAAATATTTTTCAGTGACCTAAGTTAACAAAGGTTAAGACTGGCTATTCCAAGAGAGGCTAAAAGAGTAGCTAAAAGAATTGACAGTAGCCATTATTTGTTATGTCGCAAATTACTAGGTATTCTTATATTATCTGCGTTCACCGGTTGATTCGTAGAATTTTATCTAGGCCTTGTATTTTCATTCAACCCCAAACCCCATCCCGCAGGATAGAGATCATAAAGGTTTTGTAAACAGTCAGTTCAAGAACTTGTAAATTTATCTGTAGTGTTGGTATGTATATTTTGTCTCCAATGATAGTTTTGCTTTAGATTGAAGTTGTGGATTTTAGAGGAGTTTTTCGTATTTCAAATTGGGATTTTATTAGATTTAAGGTTTGATCATGTATAAGCGCTCTATTACGTCATTGTGTATTTTAAAAATCAATCTTTTCGTGAATGCCATTTTAAATAACAAACAGCGTTTTATACAGCAATTAGTTGATTCCCTTTTCCAGCTGCGGCCTTGAGGCCCTGGAGCTCTATCTTTCGACCAAGGATCATTTCTCCAATTAATTTACCATTTCTTCCTTTTGCAATGGTCTACGGAAGATATGTTACAAAAATCTCGTTGTGTGTAACTGAGAATATACCCCCCTTCATGTTTATCACGGTGATCTTGCTCGATACTGCAGCTTCATTTGCATTTTTGCAAGACTATCTACAAAATTGAATTTTTGTATTGCTAACCAATTGTGCTTGTATTTTAAATCAACCGTCCCATTGAGCGATCATTTTCGTGATGAGGAAGCAAACTTAATAAATCCAGAACATATACCGAACATCATAATTATACACATGCTAAGCAAATTATCAACGTAATTAAGTGTGTTTTAGTGTGGCATTCGCGATTAGAGTTCTTAGTAATGGTTTTGGTTGGTAATAAACGACTAGGTTTAATTTAAATCCGCTCGGTTGGTTAAATTAACAAAGAATTGCTGTCTAAATTTGTGGCTTATTTCTTCTTCAAAGTTCTTGCCAATAAAGGTGACAATATTTTGAAGAATATGAATTCATCATCGAACCATTTGTTTTAAAGCATTATTTTACTTTAAATAAGGCTGTATTTATCGCATCGCCACCCTTTGGTTGTGCAGGTAAACTTGTTTGAACAATGTAGTTGCAGGTCAGAAATTTTAAGTAGCAGTTGAGGGAAGGCTGGAAGAAGTAGAAGTTTGGTTTCTCAGGCAAATATTTTGGAGAGACCACGTTACAAACGAAGAAATATTAGATCGAGCGGGAAGAATAGAGGCCTAGTAAAATCAGTCTGAAAGACAGTTCCTGTTTGTTTGGCATATAATGAGAAAGGAAGGGCTAGAAAAACTGACACAAAGGGAGTGAATCGAAGTATAAAGGAGCAGAGTTAGACAAAGGCAGTCTAAGCGAAGGGACGGCAACTTGACTCCCAGATAAGAGAGAAGAAAGGTACCAGCCTTTAATTGCTGAGAACAACTAGCGATAGGAAGTTGTAGAGAACCATGATCGCCTACGTTCTCGCCGTACATGGCAAATATAGTAAGAGCGAAAAGAGTAACTTTCAGAATTGTAGAAAATATCCAGCATATTTTTTTTCGACGGTGATTTTCCCCTGCCTTCAATTTATGTAACAAAATTTGTAGCTTCCAACCTGAGCGGGCAATGTGAATCTTTGCTTCTTGAATACGCCCATCCATGCTTTAAATGGGCGTGCGAATGCTGCCCAGCATGCGTGTAGGAAATTTTTCTCGACAGCTGTTTCTTGGCTTCTTTTTACTTTCATAATGAAGCATTCATCAGTATGCGACACGAAACTTTACTTAAATATGACAGTAGATTTGTTTTGAAGTTTACATTGGTAGTAACTTTAGGCTCCGTGTTCTAGCCCTGGCTGCCATCAGGAATGTTTAAATTTCTCATGGGAAAAAAGCTCTAGTAGATTCCCCAAACGAGTCCTCTGAAACTTTGTATATTGAACAAGACGGTCCGATGAACAGGTTAGAAGAATTTCTGTTTTCGATTTAAAATATTGGAGAGCGCTTTGAAAAAAGACAGCTGGCTATCCAATCGGATTTGAATATACACGAGGTGATGTGAAATGTATCAGGTCTTTCGTAATATATTGTGAAGTAGAAAATGTCTAACAGTCAAAGAATCGATACGTTTTAGATACACGTGACCTACTAGCCTTCGAAACTTTCAAATGATAATGAATTGAAGCAGATGCTAACAGCTTCAGATAAATCAGGGCAAAATTATCTCACAATTTTTGAATGGCCTGGAAAATTTTTTGTATGTTTATTATCATTTGAATAAAGAGGTTGTCCTTTGCATTAATTAGTAATAGTTACAGCACATTTTAAGTGTGATTTTAAACGTTTTGGTGCATTTAGGACAAAGAAGAAGAAGCGTTGGTCGATGGTGGAGGGAAACAACGGACAATAGCCTGCCTTTTATCAATGATCGCTTTTTGTTGCTAGTAGTGAGTGGCCGTCTATTCGCCTCGATTCTCAACCCACCATCCGCTTTCAACCTCCGTTTCAAAACAAAATTAACTACCTTTTTACAAGATGAGCAGAAAAGAGGATAACTGTCAATAGAATTGCATCTGTACTAACTGGATTCAGAAAGGTTGGGTTTGCGCGTAGAGGCACTTTGATCGCGTGTAGCCTTTCCGGTAGGTGAGTGTTCATCATAATAAATTTTTCTTGTGTTTGCGCAAGAAGAGGTGCCTTCTTTAATTGCATTTTTTATTATTTCATATTCAACGATTTCCCAAAGGATACAATCAGACCGATTTTCGCAGTCAGGTACGTGCAAATATCAGGAATGAATGCATGATAATGTTAGTTGAACAAAGAAAGCTGTCATTTCTCACGAAACGCACGCATAACACATAATTCTTGTCAACTTTTATTAAGTAAATTAACAGGAATACAATAAATTAATTACCGTTACAAGGTTTACCTTCTAGACGATGTCAGCTTGATTTGAATTGATCTATAGACAGACATTTAGTTATATCAAAGTTCACCTAAAGATAGAATTAGTCCAGATTCGAATCAACAAACAAGCCGTACGGTTGTACTTCCAGCTACGGTAAGATCAATTTTGACTCGATTGTTGTCTGCAATTACTCGTTGATTTCGTTTGTTTGATTTCCTCAGGAGCAGGACATCTTATGAGATCTAGCTTGAGCTTCATTTGAGTTTCTAGTTTCATGACGATCTACGTGTTCATTATTGCGTATGCTAACCATCTTTGATAAGTGTTGAACAGATCGTACAATCTACGATGTCATCAAGGCTCCATTATATCCTAATGTGAAAGTTAGAAATCATGATCATTAATATACAATCGATGAAAACTAGGGAGAGGACCGTACCTAGTTTATTTCTACTGTGTTTTTTCGAACGATACTATTATGTAACTTGAGCGTTTCTTTTTGGTGGCAGCTCCACAAGGCTCCTTTCCTTTGCCTTATTGATCTTGTACTCATATAAGCAACTTTGAGACTAAAGTAACGGTTGATTCTTGGCAGACGGCCTGTAAATGTGTTTTTCCCAGTCAAAGTGCATTTCTCTCGACGCCTCATATTTTCTTCAAAAAATGTTTCTCACAAAGAAGATTCATATCTTTCTCCACTTTTAACTATTTATTTATATACTTTGTTTGCCTTTTGTATTTTAAATTTTTTATTCTTTCATTTGAGTTACATAAGAGAGCGTTTAATCAATGGAACAGACACCAACTTGATAAAATATAAATGTTACATAAGCAACGTGAGAATGCTTTTGGGCGTTACAGGCAACAGCAGCCTATGCAAGCTTGTACTCTGGAGCAAATTGCTATTCCTTTATCTAGAATTATCTCAGTATTTCTGAAGCAGATGTAGCAGCATAGATCATTATAATCTAACTAATGTCGGTATCAAAAGAGAAAGGAACAGTGTCTTTGTAAGGAAACTGATAGATTCGCTAGGAAGATCAACTTGATGACGTCAAAGAGCCTTTCGCCTGATTAATTATTTTCATTTCCAAATTAGCAATATCGATCCAGCACACCGCTGATTTGATTTTTCCATTTATCAGAGCGGCAGCATACTTACAAGGTGAGAAAAAATTTACGCATTCCGCTATCAGTAGAAATCGCTGTTATCTAAATACACATTTTAAAAGATTCTGGTTGAGCGAAAACGTAGAAAATGAAACAAGACACAGATATATGGTCAAAAAAGTAGCCTTTTGCAGATAAATAGAATTTGATTAATTTAAAAAGCTGTCCACTCCTCTCATTTCTTCTTTTTATAACTGTACAAGACTGAATTAACTGTCAAGAACAATGACAACCATACATTGATAGATTATACCAAAATTCACAATATAGCTATCTTAAAGGGAAATTGAATCTAAATGACTATCATCCATTATTGCATAACACCAACGGCAAATCCCCACGTGATTTCAACATGGGCTTGAGGAAGTTGCACAGTGAGTTGAGAAAAGAAGAGCATTTTGCAACTTTATAGCATCTAAAGCTCTGTACATGGCTGCTCTGTACATGACATCCCAAGGCAAAATTTGGAATTCTCAAAGGGAAGTTTCTTTCATTCTGGGGCCAAAACATGGAATGAGATTCCAAGAAACATCAGAATGAGCCCCACAATTTCCATGTTTAAAAGAAACTTGAAAGGATTCCTGCAAAGTTAATAAATTCCCTAAACAAAACACGATCCCTAGGTAGAACAGCAACACCTTTATTTTATATATATTAAAGAAGTAATTGTAATAGAAGTAGTTTATTTTATTTGTATTATAGCTGATAGGGAATTCGCGTGTAAAGATTTTTGAAATGACAAAAAATGAAAAAAAATGCTTCCAGATTTTGCAAGTTCCCATTTTAAGATAACGTGACAAATGATTGGGTATTTTAAGGTATGTAAACCAGAATAGCATTCTATCATCTATGGTGACACGATATGGTTAGGCAGAAATGCAAAAGCGAGCTATCTACCTATGCCACAAGGTAATTTGTCATTCACAATAGGACATATAGGAAGAGTTTTTTGATAAGAATCATTTTTGAAGCAAACACGTATTCCTTTGGCATTAGGCAAAACATGACGCGCTTCAATTCGACATCGGTGCTATAAAGTCATCAACATAAAGAATGCACTGTGTAAATCAAATGTACGTGTAATCATTTTTATCATAGATTTGTCCATTTTTGCCAGAAGTTCCCTACAGAGCCTTTTGTAGCTTTAAGGGCAATAGCATCAAAATCTCGAAAATAGCTTTTATTCAAGCAGAAATTTGAAAAACGCTGTTCGATATTTGATTTCGCGTAGATAGAAACAAATGAAGTTGTCCAGCAGAGATGTTTGATTAGCTGCTCGCTATTCTTTGGGTCTCTATGCAAACAGTAATCGCAATTTGCGTGTTATCTTAGCAATCAGATTAAGATCAGATGCAAACGAATTAAATCTGATATTCTGTGAGAAAGTTTCGTTGGAGTACTTCTTTATTCCAGGCAAGACAACCACGAACAGGAGTATTTTGTGAGTAAAATTTATGCTGACTATTCAATTTGAAAGAAAATTTTACGATAGAACATGTTACGAGGAAATTCCATTTGCATGCCTAATGTATTCGCTTTTTTGTTCACAACACTGAGTTTTAGGAATCTTGTGCTTTAGACAAGCTTACTTGAATCATTGTAAATTTAGCGCGTAGGTAGACGAATTTGAGAAAAGGTGCTTTTAAAAATAGATTTGGTACCGATTTCATCAATCACAGGAGATTGATTCAGAAAAGACAAAGTTTTTAAGTCGTGTCATGCTGAAAAGTTAAGGATAAGAGGGAAAATCACTGTTTCGTTTACATGTAGAAAGGCTTTTCCCTTGAGTCTTAGACAAAATGTTTCAAAGTATAAGATGTGGCTCCTTATCATGACATGACAAACTTCTAAGTATATTATTATGATTCAAAAGCTTGGGAAGATCTTCGCCGTCTGTTCGGAACTGGTTGCGTGTTCATTTTTTTTGTGCAATCATTCGCCACCTGTTAATATTTCAATTGGATTCTCGCCTTGGTTTTTCACTTGGACGGAATGTGCTTGTTTTTCTTTGTGACGTTGGGCAATGATTGTTTTCTTAATCAACTTTTTATTGACCGAAAGCTCTTTCCCAGCTACAGAAGTTGACTCCAATTTCTAAAAATAAATTCAATTTGCTATCAGATTTCAGTGACTAAAACTTGGGGTGTTTTGTAGGGGATCGCGAAGCAATCTTTTTCAGATTTTCACTCCCTAAACTATCGCATACTCCTAGAGATTTCATTGCTACGGTCTTCTCAGGACAATCATTCAATGCTTTCTTTCCATATTTTCTCGAGCTTCTTTATAGATAGACGTGTGTGTCAGCAAACAAGCATAGTTTGCTAATGGCCTATTGATTATTTCACTTCTCGGTTTTGACAGATCTTTTTACTTCAGGCTACATTGATTATGAAAGCACAGTTGATGTACATAGTAAAGCTTGCACAGTGTTTTTGATACGACGCATTCTGTCTGCTTCTCCGGGTACCTATTCTCCAAATTTCAAGATATCCGATGATTTGCCCCTAGACCATTGTTTTGCAAATCTATCAATTCACGCCTTTTTTACAATATTTGTCATTTACTTTTTGCAAAGACTAGTATTTCGTGTTTCATCATAGGTCTATTGCTAAAGGCCCTAGGAAGGGCTCATGTCATAAAAGCAATTGCAAAGTTTTAAGAAATTTTTAGAGTATTAACTGTTTTTCCAAAAGTTTAAATTATTTTCAAATGTTTGCTTTTTCAGTTGTGTAATGTAACAGCGGAGATATAGCGACTAAGACCCCGTTTAAACTAGAACGGATCCAAATGGGTACGGATCCATTTGGATCCGTGCTAGTGTAAACGGGGTCTTACACTAGACCTAAACGAGCACGGATCCAAATGAGTACACCTTGGAAAGCGATCCCAAATGGGTCCAGATAGCAGACCCAAATGGGTACGGATCCACAGGTCTAGTGTAAACGGGAGGCCTATCTGTGCTAGTTTGGGTACGGATCCATTTGGATCCGTGCTAGTGTAAACGGGGTCTAAAGTGTTGTTGATGACCTTTTAATAACGACACAAGAGGTTGTCGGATGTTGAATTTCCTATATCTGAAGCTTGTAATTATAGAGTCGTTAGCGCTTCTAGGTGATGATGAACCATCACCAATTCTAAAGGAAACATGTGTTTTTGAATAAATTTTGCTTTATTTTTGAATAAGTCAAATCCTTTCTTTGTGCCAAAACAGTTGGAATTAAGACATCATTTCGAGTTTATCTATTGTCACAGTGAACCGAAATTTCTTTGACGGTAAAAGTGCAGCTTTAACAACGGGAAAGAAAAGAGATACGTGCAAAAATTTCGGGATCCCTTCTCAATGGAGATATGAACTTGAATGTTTACGTTTGTATATTGAATTGAATTCGATCGTAACATGTTCGTGTCTTTACATTGACGAGTTATGTCGTACCAATATAGTGATGTTTGTTCAAGTTTAATTGTCATGATATGTTTTGATCTGTATCGGTGTCCTATTGTGTTGATCTGTAATTAAGGCTTTCTTTTAAGTTGTTTTGTACTTGATTAAAGTTCAGTTGATTAAGAGAAGCACTTGAAAAAACACGTTGCCTACCTCTCTCTCTCGCATCTCTCTGCCGAACCTAACGCATATCGTTACAGAGGCAAATGCAACTGATGCCGATACAAGAAAACTTCGGAGAAAATTTATGAAGGAATTGTAGACTCGATCTTTATAACTTTAATCAATATTTTTGACTTTATACCTATTTTATATAATGTTATCATTAATCCCAATAAATGAAAACTAGTACTATATTTAATATATTTTGTTATGGGAAAGTCTGCTTCCATTTTTTCTTTGTTGCTGTCCTTCTTTTACCTGGAACTGTAGTGATTCAATTTAGGCCATTTTATACAATCCATCATTGCTTCTTCTGCATACCTACGTAATTCTATATTCATCTTTCTCTTTGCTAATTACACGTCATTTGAACCTAACCCATCACACCATTGTTAACCATCGAGCATATCCTTTCCTTTGTATAGCTCTTAATTAAGTTTGCCAGTTTTCTATATCAATACGCACTTTTGTAAATTATAATCAGTCAGTAAAAATTACGTTACACCCTGTACAAACAGTTTGCATCTTTCTGGCTCCGTGTCCTCTGCACGTTAAATGAGATCGCACTGGTTGAAAACAGCACGTTTGTCGTTTAATGGAAAATTTAGGCAATCGATGTTCCGATGAACACTAAAGTTCTACTGTATAATAATTATGCAACCTTTATAATTTATGATAATTATTTGACTGTTTTAACACCTTATTCTTTTAAAGGCCATTCGAAGTAGAAAATGAACGAATTCTTCATTAATCGTTCAAAACTGGTAGATGCATACTAACCGTTAGTCATGGCATGACTAATTTTGGGATAAAACTAACAAGGGAATATTCAAAGAAAATAGAATTCCGGTTTAAAGAATCCTAAGGAATTTTGAAAAATTTCAGCTTCGCTTTAAGGAAATCTAAATTTGAACAGTGGAAGCACTGGCTTTGGGGCACATTGTAGGATCTAGTTTGGATACTAAGAATTAGAGAGAACCTTTTCTAGAAATTGTGGGTACTTGTTAGAAGTTTTTCTTGAAGATGATGCTCTTGACATTGTTATTATGGCAGGTTTTTTGAAAAGGGTGGCAAAATGATATCTTAGAAAATTATTTGGAGGGGGGCTGGGTCTTGTGGTACTTATGATACGCCTATATTTTAAATGAAAGGTCAGAACAGTGACGATTTTTAGAAGTCCCGGGGGGCATGGTCCCAGGCCCCGTTCTTATAGTAGCCAAAAGAGGCCTGGCAACTAAGAAAAAATATCAAAGTTCTGAAGAACAAGGTCCCCGCATATGTTTTTGACTACCGGCTCTAAAACCACTGCTGGGTCAGAATCACGCACCAGTTGTGCTTATGACCTAAGTCCCCCTTGTGCATCGTTTATTCTATTAAGTTGGGTTTCTTTTATCGTTATGTCCCAGTTATTTACTTTATGAAATACAGAATTGAGTATTCTGTGTCTTGAAATTTTGAAGTAATAAAATGAAAATTGTAAATGGCTTTGAAAAAAGCAAACATTTAGTAAACTAAAGCTTTCCTCGATTTAGTAAAATGAAACATGTCCACCTGATATCGTCATGGTATATTACCCCCGTTCACATGATTGTATAATGAGCAAAAGGGAAGTGTTGAATATTACCCCCGTCAACATCACAGGAAAGGAAGTAATTGAGCATGACCGTAGGGGGAAGAAGTTTTGTGTAAATGGTAAAAGCATCCTGTTTCTCTTTCAGGCTATCCTCAAGATGGAAAAGCAAAAACTCCTTCTCATTTTCTTGATATCAAATCTGCAATTCTTACTTTCAACAGCAACTGATTACTGCGTTATAGGTGCAGGCCCTTCAGGTAAGAAATTTAATTATTAGCAAGTCGGATGTTAAGTCACTTTTACTTCCAAGTTCGTTTTGGTATCTTAGATGCCACATTATGTTTAAATTTACTAACAGATCATTTGTGTTTGTAAATATTAATAGAATTGTCGATACATGATGTCAAGCCCAACTTTTAAGTCTTGTTTGTTCTGCACAATGCAACTTTATGCATATACCAAATAAGCTTAGTTGTATCATGTGGTATTTATTCGAAAATTAAGCTCAAGATTTGTTCAAGCTTCAGGTAGTTTCTGTATTTTGCTTTAGAGATTTAAGAGTCGTTCGACACTATCTGTTGCCAAACTTTGCTTTAGTTTTATCATAAAGACAGATTTTCCTTGTAAAAAGTTTTTCTTTGTGGACGCTGGAAATGTAAATTGTCTGCATACATGATTGAATTCGTAATCACGGACAGGTGCAAATTCACCTAGACTCTTGTTGAAGCGCTCTAGTGTTAACTCTGCACCTGGCTTAATGCTGTGTTTTAAAATTGTAGCATTGCTAATTGCTAAACGAGTCAATTTCGATTTATCTGTTGATGGTTTCAACCTCATAATCGGGTTTTTATTTATCTTAGCAGCTCTTTCGTTCACGAAACAAATACGCTCGCAGTAAACGAGTCAGCCAGCAGTTTAATGTTGTTAAAACAAGGAAATGAAGCGAGAAATGGTTTAATTTTCGAAATATGATATAGTTATCGCTCGTGCCTGGTTTCCGTCACACGCCAAATTATGTAACAACGAAATTGCAAACATAAACAGACAATAGGGTTGTGACTGTCGTGCAGTTTTATGTTGGACGGCTGGTTAAAATTGTTTTTTGAAAACGGCCTACGTTTCAGTGCAGTCAATACACAACAAAAATCTGAAAAATGAGTGCTACATGTTGTTTACAATATAGATATGACTTGTTTGTTTATGCAAACCAAGACAACACAACACTTTTCTTTGGAATAATTATACACTCTCATTGCACTGATCATAAAAATGTTTCCTTGAAAGTCTCCTTAGACTGAAATGGCAAATTTTCTGTCAAATTTATCCTTCCTTGCCAAAATAGATGAAAACACATTAAGGAAGAAAGATGTAATAACATACAATGTCTAGACAGTCAATATGTTCCTTCCTGTAAATCAATGTTCTATCTTCAATTACTTGGTTAGGTAGGAAATAAAAATAATATCATACCTCTCCTAAAAGGTTTTTGTAATGACTTATTTATAAGTTTTCTCCATTAATTCATCAACCTGCTTATTTTAAATCACATTTGATTATGTTTTGTCATCAAGTTTTGTTTGCTTTTAATGAGGATTTTTGTCTTTGTAGGGCTTCAAATGGGATATTTTTTGGAGCGTGCTGGCAGAGACTATGTAATTTTTGAAAGAGACACTTCTGCAGGTAGAGAATGCTGGATTATTTCTGTCATATATTCATATAATGAAAGAAGCTTATTCCATTTTTCCATCTCTCTTCCCCTAGGAACAATGTTTCTCAACTATAATTAAGGATATTATGAAGTATGTTTTTTCTTCTGACTTGTATGATATCTAAACTATCAATTGTTTTGGGAAAGAGAGAGGGTGTAAGTAGTAGTATTTAGAAAAAAACACAACTCAAGTTGTGGTGTATTCCAGGTAACTTTGGCAGGCACTGTAGCCTAAACACAGTAGTGATTTATTTCAAAACATAGCAGTCACAAGATGGATTTACAGGAATTAATTCCTAGTACAGAATTCACAAAGAGCAGTCGTGGTGAAAAATTATTTGGTATTTGTAATGCAAATATAATTTCTACATTTTAGGATGGTTTTACAAAAAATACCCCAGACATAGAACACTAATATCAATAAACAAAAGATTCACAGGTTTGTATTACAACAAAAGCTTTTTTTCTCAAGTTTCTAGCTCTTTTGAGACAATTTCTCTTAATGTTAACCAAAATGACACTACAATAACTTTTGAGCTATTCATTAAACAGTATTTTCAATCATGGAACACAAAAGTTTAATTTTTCCCAAAGTTGTTTGCAACCAGCAGAATGAAAAAGGTAAATATTTCCATCCATATGAGCCACCACAGAAAAGAGTTTGTTCCCTGAAAATGAAAACTGACTGACTTCAAAGTCAAACGCTTTGGATAGATAAGGGGACAGTAGGCAGTTAAAGTGCTAGATGAAGTGTCAATATTGCTGGCACCATATGCTGTTTATATACACCAAAACAAGTTTCTGATCCTGTTTATTAATGTTAAGAAATCCAAATCTAAACTAAACGAAAGCCCTTCATACTGAAACTGAAAGTACACTTGCAGAAAGCCAGCCACACCCCCACAAAATATATGAAGTCATACAGCATTGACCTTGTAACTGCAGTATTCTGAGCACATAAGCGAAGTGATAAGATACCTGCAATAAAATGACCTTGCAAGGTTTCTGAATAGGAAATTATAGTCTGGAAAAGCTTAAACTTGCCTAGGGCACTTATTTTGAATCCTACTGTTAAGCTGATTGTATTGGAGTAGGTAAGAAAGGAGGCATTTACTGCAGAAAGCTCCAAATTTCTTATACACTATGAGTGTTAAAACATTTCTGGTTCTCCCCTATCTGAGTTCACCCGTAAGAGATACCCGTTGTGAAGTATTTCCCCCTTGGCAAAGGAAGGAAACTTAAATGCCCCCTTGAAGCAGCTTTCAATTTTTATACAATGCTACTCATATCTAGATCTCTATTAAACAAAGGCAATCCCAGGAAATGATGCTATCCTTTTTTCTTTTGTGAAAGGGTGCAACAGTGATGCAAAACTAAGGCAGTTGTCTCAGATTTTCCAAGTTTTCAAAGCTCAAACTATTTATTAAAGCATTGTCACAAGTTTTGATGTTTGATTGAAATCCTCTGTTAACTACAAAACACAACATTATTTTCTGAAAAATGCTTGGGTTGCTGTTTTCTACCCAGGAGGTAGCCTATATCGTTAAAAAAAGGGCTGGTCAAAATTGCTACATCAAAGTTCATGGTAAAGTCTGATTTGGTGACAGTAATTTGATGTCCCTAACAAAGACAGAGGTACAAATTTTT
The DNA here is from genome assembly GCF_057945365.1 of Rhopilema esculentum. Taxonomy (NCBI): domain Eukaryota; kingdom Metazoa; phylum Cnidaria; class Scyphozoa; order Rhizostomeae; family Rhizostomatidae; genus Rhopilema; species Rhopilema esculentum. Next base: position 8,827,159 of record NC_142827.1, read on the forward strand.
GCTTGGGGGGAGGGCCAGCCGTGATAAGTAAGTGAAACAACAGCAATATTTTACAAAGTAAAAGTAGTTTACTCATGCTACTTAAGGTTTTTTGGGGGGGGCTAAGGCCCCCTGCCTCCCCCTAGTATCCCAGTCCTTAGTCCCTAACCTACTTGGGTCCCCTTTGTAAGTCAAATGATGAAGTACCCTACAAAAGTCTTCTTCAGAAGTAAAAAGATCCTCTTTCCAATAAAATTAAAAACGGATTTGAATTATTTTGTTCAGCTTTGGCAGCTCAAAATACTGTTTTCTCACTAATTTCCTATTACAATTTCCTATTCAAAAATTAACCTTTTTCGTTTGAAATATTGTAAATGATTTTTGTATGCTTTCATTTATGTGTCACAACCCTTGCCCTGAACTGATGAGTTTCTTATAGCATGGAACCATTATGAACAATACCTACTGATGAAATTTTAATTTGGATTTTTTTCTTAACCTGTCTAGCCCTTACACAGAAAATCTGTATTTTGATTGGATTTCTAGGACAAACAAATAAAGAGTTTAACATGCGACATGACTGGAATTCATTGATATCAGACGACGAATCCCTGCTTTTGAAGCATTATACAAAAGAATTCTTCCCACCAGCTGACAAAATGGTATGCTTGTTTTTTGAATCGTTTCTAAAATCCACCAGTCAAAACAATTAGAGAAAATCTTTGGGTGGCAGGATTTAATTTGTATTCTGAATGATTTCCATGCTGAAGTTAGTTTTTTGTCAAGCTGTCTTTAGAGTTTGCCTATTATGCCCAGACATCATTCATTAGCATCCACCCATACCTTTGACATGCCCGCTTCATTCAAAACTAAGGAATGAAAATAATAGATAATTTTTTCCTTGCTAGAAGGTTGCTCTAAGGTTTCACAGGATTAGAAATTTAGCTAAAATATGCATGTTATCACGTTTTTCAGGTGTCAGAAGCTCTTGGCAATATAGTCGTTTTTTAGAAAGTCTTGTGTTTCTAACACTCAAATACCAGCCAGCTTTTGCGAATTTTTTTCTGTTTTAACAAATTTCATTTTATGGGGGTATGATTTGGATTCTGGACTCCCTTCAGGGGCCCATAATATAAGGAGTCACTATACCTATCATGAGCTTATTGCAAATACTGTTGTTGGTAGTTTGCCACTTTTAGCCTGTTCTTAACTTATTACTTATCTTTGCTTCCAGGTTGAATACCTGCGCGACTTTGCGACACGTCTGAATTTAAAGGCGAAGTATGGGGTCAACATCAGGCGCGTCGTTAAACATCCTGAAAATGACACTTTTACTTTGTATGACAAGAAAACCAACCCATATCAGTGCAAATATTTGATTGTCAGGTATGCTTTTTAATAAATTAAGATAAAATATTGTTTATAGAGGCGACTTAAATGTGAAAAGTGGAACAACAAACGAATACCACAAAGAACGATCAAATAAAACAAACATTCTCTTTAAAGTTTGAAAAAATACATCTTTAATAGAACCAAATAAACTAATATATCGACCCAGCAGACCGTAGCTAGGAGTATGCGCCTTGGAGGGGACAATTTTGGTGCAAAATAACAATTTCATCCACTTTCAATGTTCTGTAATTTCCTCTATGAATAACTAACCATTTAGGGAAATCTTTGGAGTTTGGTTTGCACCCTAGCCAATTTCGTCCCTGCTGTCACTGGCTAAAGTATTTTCATAATCTGCCTATTTTGGGACGAAGGTACGTTCAGGCTGCTTATTCTGTATCAGAGATTTTATTAAATATGCAAAATATTGTGAACCTTGATGAAAGCAACCATTTCTGATTTTATATATTTGTTTTTAGTACTGGTCTTTGGGTTGAAAATAATCCAAAAAATATATCAGGGATCGAAAATACTGTGGTAAGTGAGTGGAATAATTTTTATTTTGTTTTTATCGTAAATATAAGGAAAGAAAATGCGGGGATATTCAAGGAAGAGCCCCGTGGATAATTTCGTGTTCTTGTGCCCTAAGTTTTGCCTTCAGTATAAGGAAAGATAATTCAGAGTATCTTTTTGATTTCTTGATGTGGTTAGAGCAAGCATTGTAGTGTAAATATTACCCCACTTTGACTCCTCCTCAAGAGAGAAAACCACATGGATTAGGGTTTGGGTTTCACTGTACCTTGTCACTGGATATGTCGTGCGTTCAGTCTTGCATTGTCTGTGTTTTATCTCAAAAAAAGTGCTCTTAAGGTATATTTCATCTCGCAATTTAAATTGTTTCTTCATTTGGTGATTTATGTTTTGCAGTCTTATTCGAAAATGTCTGTTAATGCCGATGATTACGAGGGAAAGTCTGTATTTATCATTGGGCGAGGTTTGTTTTTATACGAGTTTTTAATCAAATTTCAGTGATCACAGTAGACGATCGAATGTTTGATTAATCAAGTGATTGAGTGATCGAGTGATGACTGTTGTGGAGCTCAAGAAGTTTTTCAACTACGGATATATCCGTAGCGATGTCTACAGCTATATTGTTCGAAAAGTTTGATAAAATATAATCACAGTTTTATTTGATTAAGAACTGGATATAGTTCCTGTTCATCTGTTTTGTTATAAAAAAAATTTTATGTGGACTTTTTTTCATGACAAGAAGAAAAAGTAAATGAAATTTTTTGCCTTTGAAGGGAATTCCGCATTTGAGACAGCTCAACACTTGGCGGGTGCAGCGAATTACATCCACATGATGTCAAGGTATGACTACTCACTCACTCCATAAAAAAGTCGAATACAATATGTTGGAATCGTCTGACATTCTCAGAAGCCAAAAAACTGTATTCCAGACAATACATAAAGATAATAAGACGGTCTAAATTAATTTACTTTTAGTTGCGACGTACAGAGTCAACAGAACCTATTCGATTATGAAACAATTTTTGTCACGACGAACTAGGCTTCATTGCCAAAGTGAAGTCTTTCCAAACTTGACCCTATTGCCAGTATGCAATATGTCAAGCAATTTGAAACAATGACAGTGTTTTTTCTTCCCTTGTAATACATGGTTAGTACGAACCTTCCACAATACCGTTGTGGCTCTTTGTTTTTATCGTACAGCAGTTGGTGTTTAGGTCAAATTTTTAGGCTCTTTTAAGTTCTTTTTCATTTGAAACTCATGCTAGAATATATGTTATTGCTGTTTTCTTTTTTCGTTTCTGTTTTTCTTGTTTTGTTCCTTTTTCTTGTTTACAGAGCCGATCAATGATACCATTTTATTGTAAATAACCTTGTTCAAATTTCAGGGAAAGAGCGAGGTTCTCTTGGGAAACGCACTACGTTGGGGATTTAAGGTAGGCCTCGTTTGAACCAAAACTCTATTTGTTTTTAAGTAAACTGGACAATGAAACAGTAATTGATAAGATTATGGCTTTTCGGATCAAATGCTTATCACGTTATAATTTAACGGTGTGAACTTTCAGTTTTTTAGATTAAGATAACTGGCTTTCAAGTTTTTGTTCAGTAATGCCCCTTGACCCCGGGCTATGAGTAGTCGGTAAACAAGTTACACAATACAAAATTCTGGGTCTGTTCTCATTCTGAGCTCAATCTCCTGAAATTTTTTGGAAGTTCCTTTTTAATATGCAAAACAACAATTTGTCGATACTCAAGAACTCTTGACAACTTCAGTGTAGGGGTTTCTCGCTACTCAAGCAATGCTCAGTTTGTTTCTTTTCAACTTGCTGCTGGTGAAAAGTTACTATTAAGAGGCATTGTTTCATCTACAGAGCGGTAAACGATGGACCAATTGACACATACCAGCTCAAGTCACTTGATGGCCAGTTCGGTAAGACACCTTTTGGACTCAAGCATTCGTAACACATTCCCTCATTCCCTGCCAATATGTTGAACACCGTTCAAAGATTAAACCTAGTTATCGTATTATATTTTATCTCTAGCGACTGGTCAACAGCGCGTTATTATAACTATAAGATATTGGAATTATTTTTCTACTAAAAAGTCCTAATTGTTTTGTTTCAAATGTTTTAGGGTTTAATGACGCTAAAACCCTAGCTTTCAAATTTTAGCTGTGTTACACTAGAGATTCTATGTTACCCCTCTCTAATGACGTCATATAATTCAAATCATGTTTCTTGTGTGTTAAAGTCGTGGTGATGTTCACCTGCAAAGTTATGTTGCTATATAGCCACGCTGGAAGACTGATTTAAAGAGTTTTTAGACGTGTTACTAGGGGGATAAGGGGGGGGGGCTTACAAAACCAAAGAGTCTTTGGAAAAACAAAAGAAAAACATTGATCAAGATGTATGAGGTATCGAAGGTGTAATGACACAAGCAGCTGACTTTGCCGATTTTTGGCATTTCGACCATAAAGATCGCAAGGCGGGAATAGTAAAGTCCTTCTTAGCGTAGATGGAATTATTAACAATGACATGCGAAGCCCCTATTTTTAGGTGCCAGGCTAGAGAATTCAAACTATTATCTTTTTCAATTTCAATGTGCTCACAATTTCTTTGTGTTCTAGAGGGTGACATACGACATATGAATTTCAATAAAAACAAAGAAGGAAGAATTCAAGTCGGAGGATCAGGAGAACGTATGAACCCTCTTACTCTTGTAACTAATATTGTTTAGAGCATCATAATTTCTAATCTGGATAATTGTAACAAAAGTTGTGGTTTACTTTCTAAGTTTCATCTTTTTTCGCAGCTGACAATAGTGCTGTTCGAGAGCCATATGACGTCATTATTAGATGCATGGGTTTCAAGGTACATATAAATATATAAATATACAATGTTCCATTGAATGCAAGAGCATGTTTCTGAGTATCTTTTCTACAACTTTTTTCACCACTACAATGCACTGAATGAAGAATTATGCCTATTCAGGCCTACATGAGATGGTCTTCCTTAGGACGTAACCAAAATTCTGAAAGCAAAATTCATATTTCCAAGTCTATGAATCTCTGGGAATTTTCTGATCATTGGTAATACATAAAATCCATTTCCCCGCCATCCTCCAAGTGAAACTAAACTTGACTTGACTTTTCTTATTCAATTGTGTCGACCAAACATTTTTGTATATATTTGATTTTTTATATTTTTGATAAATTCATATCATAGCAAGTAATACCAATTGGGTTTAATTCCAAATTTTTGAAGCTTGTATCAGAAGATAACCGTTGATTTTTCATCTTCATGTCTCGCATTACCGCATTTTATCTTGAAGGTTCATCCATTGGTGTTTACCTAAGTTTTGTTAAGTAGCTTTTTCTTTCCTTAGTTTGATTTTGGAATCTTTGACAAACCAGTAAGACCAAAGAGGGCTGATGGTCCGCGCAAGAAATACCCAATGATACACCATAATTATGAATCGACAGTGACAAAAAATATCTTTTTCGGTAAGTGCATCTTTCATTTCCAGCAATAGCCTTCAATTACCTGTAATTCTTGGCAAAGGTCCTTCGAACGCCCTGTTGCTTCGAATACCCTGTTTCTTGTAATGCCGCTAACGGCATCTTCTCTCCGTCAAATATTGTTAGTTGTAGAATTAGCTAGCATACTAATCTGACATGAATTCATCAGATACAAAAATTCCTAAAACAATTTCCAAGAAAAGTTGATTGAAATGTTTAGTGAAATGTTAATTGAAATGGCCGTCGTGTTGCCAGGACTTTAGACAAGGCATCCCACTTTTCAAAATCCCAACACCTTTTCATGTATTGTTAATTACGAGGTTTAAATATCGAGTGAATTTAGTGAGAGATTGAACTGTATAAGCTTATTTGCACTTCCAATTTGAAGTGTTTTCAGCTGTGTGTATTTTCATTTGAGGAAGTTTTAGCTGTGTAAGTTTAACGCTCTGGCAATCGACTGTACTCAGATGACGTCTGCAATTAATATTTCATTTTTTCATTAGTTTTGAACAAGCACAGCTAAGAAAATTGACTGGTCTTGATCAAAGGCATCTGTTAAATTGATAAAAACAGCGAATGTCTATTTTATAGTTTACATATCCCAAAAACGTACAATTTTTGGTTGTTTTTTCACAGCTGGTACAATAACCCATTCATTAGACTGGCGAAAATCTGCCGGTGGTTTTATCCATGGATTCAGATATACAAGTAAGTAACACAAGTAAAAATTTGAAACTTGTGGGAAAGGATAGCTTATGTTACAGATAAGGAAATCATATCTAACCATCGTCTCTCCTAGTTTAAAGGATTACTACATTGATATGATCGCTGTCTCAAGTCCTTAGAATTATTTTTGTCTAAGTGTTGCTGGGAAAAAATATACAGTTTACATTGAAATATCCGATGCAGTACTCGCTCGTCTTTAAGACATGCTACTTGTAGAGTTGTGTTTCAGGAATTAATTTGAGTACACCAAATCTCATGGCATTACATACAGCAGGTTTTTTTTCAGAGGGGAAGAGAGAGATACAATAGAAAATTTTTAAGATTTGATATAGTGTAAATTTTTGGATTACTGGGTAGATGTCTGTGGTATCACTGGAAATCTCACAACGATTCTGAAAGGGCGAAAAGAAGCTTGTCAATCAATGAACGACCAATAGGATAACGACCTAGGGTTGTGATCTAGGCCAATCATAATCACTGCTTGCTTGTAGTCGAAGCACATCCCAGCAGCCACACACGGTTGTTTTTTTCTCTATGTGGCAAGACAAGCAAGAAGGGGAAAGCCAAGGATTCAGATATATAGACTTAATTTCTCTCTTTTCCGCCGCCTTTTCCCTACAGAAACTACATCTCAAATGATACTGCATTCAAAATGTCCTTTAAAGCTACGCGGGTTACATATTTACTTGCATTTTGTCAATGGGACGACGGATGGCAGTAAGCCAACTGATGACACCGATAAGGCAGATAGTGAAGGAATCATTCAAGTTGTTACATAATATAGTTTCAGAAAAGAAATGATCGAGTATGTTGTGACCAACAACAAATTAATGCGTTTGTCTTTCCTTGGAAAGTGCAGGTCCTCATATTGAGATCCTAATGTTTGAGCCTATGAACTGAATAATATATAACTTATGTCGGTTTTCGCTGGTATTTGGTGGTTAGTAAATCAATCAGATAATCTTCCTGTAGTTTGCTAAGAAATACTTCGTGGTTTATCTAAATTTTCCATAGTTTCCTCATTGAATCAGGAAAAACCAGCACTGATAGGGTCATTTATATGTTATTTTCCTTCAATTTAGCTCGAGCCTTGCATCATTTGTTGGAATACCGCAACCACGGCGTTAAATGGCCACACCTCACACTACCAAATACTGAACTTCTAAATACTTTAACGAAGAGACTCAATGAAGCATCCGTATGTACCTTTTAAAATCTTATCAAAATAAGTTAAGAACCTTGCAAGTTAGCGTGCACAGATCTTGAAACCCATATTGATCATATGATTTGGTTAATGGCATTGTTTCCGAACCTATTTGTAACCTCAAATACAGTCATAGTATTTATCGTTTGTTGAATCGTCCTAAAATAAAACTGAGTGAATGATTTTTGCCCAGTATTATGTTTTGTGGACAAACCCACCATTCACTGGCTGTTTCCATTTATGTCGAAAAACGAGTAAGTTAATGCTAGGGTTCAAGATTCAACTTAAGCTAGAAGTAAAGAACGAATGCAGAACACATGATGGAACAAAGAATCTGGACACTAATGACGTAAGCACTTTTTTTCAGGGCATTTACCAAATGTTCGGCGTTTTGGTTGATGTCATTGTACTCCGTGAGTTTCTTTTTCATATATTTGCTTGGTATAGATCATTGCTTTGTGAGTTTCAAGATTTGAACTGATGGTCTAATAACACAAGCAGGGCATTTCATTACATTTTTCAAGATTTAAGTTGTCTGTTCGAAGCAAAATACTCTCCCTCAGAACTAGGACATCTGTGGGAGCCTTTGCTCTTTGATTATTTGATGGTATTTTTCTTGTCGTGGCCATGCATCTAGGTCTAAAAGGCATTATGTCGCGACGCATTTCGATGGCCATTTTAATTCCCCATTGGTTGGACAGTACAATAGACTTACTGATAGGCAGCCAATCGGCAACGTAAGACGAATTCCCAACGTTTTCTCAATCGGCATGCTGTATTTTTAACTTTGAACGGTTGACCGACGGAACCTAGTGCTTTTGAGTAATGATGTGAACTAATATGAAATATCTGGTCTGGTTGTTGACCATTTTATGTCCAATCGTCTTTGAAGTCGGTAAAGATAGTTTATGAATCTTCGCTGCTGGCCAGTTTATTGATACTCAACGCAGGTACAAAGTAATCTGTTATGGCGGTAAAATTTGTGAATTGAAGAGTAAGCTAATTAAGCACCATTTTGATGCTCATAGACCAGTTATTTGCAGGTTAGCATAAACAATTCTCTTCACCTGCCAGCTTTTCAAGGTTGTTTAGTAACTGGCCAAAAGTAGTGAGCATCTTATCTCCCTGACTTATCCACTTCAGCGATTTTATGTATACATTTTTAGAAAAATAATTTATTTTGCTTTTCATGTTCTCTGGCGTGAAGCCAAATGTTTACATTGCTAATTCTGTTTATTCAACAAAATATTTTTGCGTCTAGAAGATGATGGCCAGTTTCAATACTTTGAAGAATTTCCAAAGGGCCTTATACCTGAATTTCAAAGTATGATAGCAATCTTTTTTCACATTTTAGTTTTTAAACGTTTTCACGTCACCTAATGCGTTATCTTTGAATGTTCCAGTTAACTGTTTTATCTTTTCTTGGAAGTCGAATTCTACAAAATAGCAACTTTAAAAGTAGAAATTAAGATTGTGTCATCACACTTCTTTGTCAGAAATTTGAGGCTAATGGTTTGATTAGCAAGAATCTGTATTCTTTAGGGAGCCAGAACTCTTTTTGTTCAGTAACCTCCTTCCTTATATTTCAATGTGTTATTTTGCTGTCTTTCTTTATAGAGCACACAGGTGTACCATTCAAAAGAGGAATTGTTCTTAATCTAGAATACGGGAAGAATTTTTCAGGCCCAGGGTATGTCTGACCACAAACATTTTGTGCTTAGCTGCAATAGACTTATTAAAGACAATAATATGTGAATATGTATCCGGAGTCAGAATGACACAAATACCCAGAAAAATAATTGTCTGGTACCCTCTTTGATTCTTGATAATTCATCTACAGTGTCATCTATTTGAATTATTGTATCTTTGCCCCACTTGTATCTTTGTCATTCATTTCTTGGTTTATCGCTCTGAAAACCTAGAATTTATCAAATGTTCTCTTATGACTATGATTTCAAGTATATCTGTTACCGGCCTCTTTTGAATTTCCTGTCTCGTTTCAGTTCTGATCCGTTCAAAGAAGAACGTGCAGTCGGTGAAGTAGTGGACGCCCACCTCTCAAACTTCTTGCATCCTGTTTTGTATTATTACAGCTCACCAGTCACGAATTTAACATCAGAAGGAGACTTGCCTCGTCCTGATTTCCTTCATCATATTCTCGAAGATTTTTTGGCTATGTGGTATGCATAAATTTGTTTTATATTTCAAATTTGATTCATATCAAAATTAAGTTTATTTGAAGTAATGTTTATTCACTGATGTTTATGAGCATTAGAAGTCCTCTAAATGAGATTTAAACACTTTTTAGTGAAGAATTTTTTTAGAAAATACGAACAAGCTGATAACGATTCAATGCAAAAGTTTCTTGGCCTGAAATCAACCCTGACGTGAACTCCTTATGCATATAATCCACGGAACTGGAAACAGAACTTTTTCAATTGCAATCCGAAAACTTGCGGCCTCCTTGAAGAAGCGATGCAAAAACCTGCTTGCTTCAACTATAGCACTCTCTGTTTCTTTAGTTTTGCAACATTAAAGAACTCACTCCATCCAAGGAACAACATTCGAGCTTCTTTCATAATCCCGCGGTTGATATTCGATAAATAATGAACTTTTTATGTCATTCTAAAGAATTAACAGATCCTTTATCATTGATAATAGAAATAAAGTTTTGTATAAGATTTCCCCCTGCTAATGTTACATTTTTGTCATAAATAGGGACGCCCTTTTGCATCACCATTTGCCTTTGCGTTGGTTCTTGGAAAAAGCTGTTGGGGAAGACTTGAGGCATTTCTTTGCTGAAGACTGTTTGCAGGTTGGTTTTGATAAAGTTCCGCTACTGACGTTTAATAAAGCTATTCACTGTGGCTTTTGCATTTGTTTCAAGATTCGATAAAGTAAAAACCCACCGCTAAAGTCATCACTGCTAACTGCCATGACCAAAAACATTCTAGCATTTAATAATGATTTGCTCACTGTCGTTCTCTTCCAACAGTTACTCGGTTTATATTACTTATAGTGTTTATAAATGGAGGCCAAAGTAAAGTTCTATAAACCCGTTGAAGCGATGGGACATTGAACCACTGGCCCAGGTGTTAAGTCTGCCTGCCTGAAGTCTTTAGGTGTTTATAGAAAGTTAATTTACGAGTCAGCTTTGGAAAATTAATAAATAGTGCTCAACTTGAAATGCGATAGAAGCCCCACATCTTATGTACAAACGCATGCTCTTTGACTCCAGAACGGAGGGTTGCCTCGTTGCGTGCGCATGCTTTTTTCCTCCCGGACGGAGGGTTGCCTGACTCAATAAAAGACTATTTTTTGATTAAGGAGAAAACTGTAATAGGTTTTGCCCAAAGGAACTACATAAGCAACAGCATCTTCAAATTCTTATAAGAAAATAATCTTTAGGCCTAATACGTATTTAGCATAGAGGTAGATACCTTACATATGATTTATTTGAAAGTTGGTTTTTCCGCGTAATTAAACGAAGTCTATTTTATTTCTTAGATCGCTATGATAAGCAAGAATTTACCAGTTTATTGCAGAGAGCACTATTTAAAAGGTGAGCTATCTTTGATGTTAAAGCTGGCTCTGAAAATTATTTTAATTTTTCTGAGTTTTAACAGCGGGTTATTTGCTGTGTTTCCCTTCTAATGTCGTTTTTTCTTTCTATAACAGAATTTTTTCTATTACAAATTAATTTTCCAAATTATAGCAAGACACTTACTTTCTCCTGTTTCTATAGTGTCTTGTAAGCTGTCTATCTTGACGTTTGTCTTCAAACTTGTATACCCTCTTTTTTAGAAGTCTCTTACAGTCTATTGTGTATTGATTTCAGGATCGATGTTGGATAGACCCTCCGAGACTCATGATCAACTTGTTTTAGAGTTACAGGCGAAGGCATCCGAGGCAGCTTAAGAGCTTGTTAGCTAGACTCTTCTTCAACGTGAATGTAAACAACTGTAAACTAGTTATTTTGTCTACGACTGGTAACCAAAGCTATGAAGTCTGACACATCTATACCATTTCTTGCTTGCATGTTTGAGATTGAGCTTAAGTTGTTTAATATTGAGGAAGGAGTCTTGAGGAATGAAATTGCAAACAAAAAAAACGGAACATAAAATTCCACCTCTACCTTGTATGTTGTTACTTTTTCCCAAAAAGTAAGATCAGTTATGTCTTCAAACAACAAGCAATGCCCCCTTACTTGATTTACGTTTTTGACAATATTGTATTAAAAAGGTATTTTTAGAGCTATTATGCAGAATTCAAGGGGGGTGTCTATCTTACCTGTTTAGTGCTATCTTAAAAACGCGAACATAAATGTCTTGCCAAGTTTACCACCGTTTGACGTTTCAAAATCTTTTGTATTAAATGCTCTGATGTGACACTGTTAGCCAACAATTAAACCATGGCTGAAATTTGGCTAGGGTGAAAGGACTCATTCTTCTGTATGATTTAGCTTGTAACTATTCGATTTGTATCTTTTGCGTTTCCATTGTGAATTACTGGTAAAACACAAATCTTCTTGGTGGAGATTTATAGAATTAACCGCTATTTATTACCTTATCCTGTCTACTTATTTGATAATGAAGATTTTAAATTCTAACTATCTTATAAATTCACATGTATCCAATTTTATTGTGTTATAGCTTGCAATAAATAACGTTCCTTCATTCTTAATCATTTTTCTCTTTCGCCGTTGTCAGTTTTGTCCAATTACTATATGGTATCAAGTAACCATGATTAACCAATCCTTGGTTGTGTTTGGAAATCGGCTTTCCTTTCGAAACTAGCAAGCCATACACTCATTTATTTAAGAGTGAGAAATTTACAAAAAGACCACCGCCTTCAGTTAAGTGAACTAGCTATATATGTAACGGTATCCAAGTAGTCAAGATAGCCGTTTTGCTGCTACTCTGCCGTTTGCTGGTGAGTTGTGCTTGTTTTTTGCTTTCTTTTTTGTATTGATGTCGAGAATGTTGTATTTAGTAGCAATGCTTGCTGTTTTCTCATGTTCATTGTTTCCAAATGTCTGTAAGTTGTTCGATGCAGCGTTTCAGAAGGGGCTTGGTAAAGAACTACACCGAAAAGAGGCTCTTGAATAGGAACTGATTGTGCATTCCCCATTCACCTCGTGAACAGTCATCGGAGTAAATATCGCACGAGACAAGTTTTGAGAGTTCCCACATGAACGCTAGCGGTGGCCGCAGGCAAAAAAATGAGATAGAGCATTTTTTCGGTTTTCCAATTGCCCTAAAACAATACAACAGTGCGTCAAGGATTGCAAAGTTAGAGCCTTGAGCCCGTTCATCGCTAAAATACATAGACGTAGCGGGTGCTAGCGTTTAGGGGGGGGGTGGCAGTGGCGTAACGAAGCTGTGAGGGGGTCTTTTTGAGAACGGTGTTTTGGGGCACCTATACTTAACAAAATGTGAGTCAAGTTTTAGAGCTTAAGTACTCACTCTTTGGGGTTTTTCATTAAAATCCAAAGAAATAACATACAACAACATATGAAGATAAATTCTGCTGCCTAAGATATTTTCTATGATCTTTATCCAAGCTTTTCCCGGATTTCCATGCAGCAAAGACATATACGTCTTTTAAAGTGCATTTAAAAACATGTCTAGGTAGATTAAGATTAACATTGTTAAACTGCTTTATTGAGGAAATCAATTATTTGTCGGTTTTTCAAGAATATACTGCAAGAAGTTTCAAGTGTGCATCATGGATTTGTATAGAAATGGGTGGACATATTTTATATGTGTTGACTTTTTATGACGTTACCTTAAGTTTGTGAAATAACAAATCCTATATTATTTGCTGATTAAACCCCCTTCTGGTCCCCGGATTGCCTTTCTGATCCACTGATACGTTAGACTTAACAGAGGCTTGTTAGGATAGACTGGGTGGACCGCCGGCCCGCGGCACGCCGAGCCAGTGGACCGCCGCCCGCGGCACGCCCACCCAGTGGACCGCCGGCCCCCGACACGCCAAGCCAGTGACCCGCAAACCCCCCCCCAAGCCGAGAAGCAAATTAGCAAAGAACCAACTAACGCCATGCCCAACACACAAACCCCCCCTCACACAAAACCCCAACACACACGGCTTCGCCCCCCGCAGAGGCGTGCCCCCCGCAAAGGCGTGACTCCCGCACAAAAGAGGCTCCCACCAAAAAGAGGCTGTGGGGTGCTCCCCCGCAGAGGCTGCGACAACCACGCCCTCTGCCATCACAAAATTTTTCCTCAAAAAAATGTGCAAAAAACACTCGCACTCCTGCAGAATTCAGCGCAAAAATCACTCGCGCTCCTACGCGATTTTTACTCGCACTCCTGTCACAGGCGCTAGAGGGCGGGGAGGAGAGGGGAAAGAAAAGGTCCCCGCCCTCTAGCGCCTGTGACAGGAGTGCGAGTAAAAATCGCGTAGGAGCGCGAGTGATTTTTGCGCTGAATTCTGCAGGAGTGCGAGTGTTTTTTGCACATTTTTTTGAGGAAAAATTTTGTGATGGCAGAGGGCGTGGTTGTCGCAGCCTCTGCGGGGGAGCACCCCACAGCCTCTTTTTGGTGGGAGCCTCTTTTGTGCGGGAGTCACGCCTTTGCGGGGGGCACGCCTCTGCGGGGGGCGAAGCCGTGTGTGTTGGGGTTTTGTGTGAGGGGGGGTTTGTGTGTTGGGCATGGCGTTAGTTGGTTCTTTGCTAATTTGCTTCTCGGCTTGGGGGGGGGTTTGCGGGTCACTGGCTTGGCGTGTCGGGGGCCGGCGGTCCACTGGGTGGGCGTGCCGCGGGCGGCGGTCCACTGGCTCGGCGTGCCGCGGGCCGGCGGTCCACCCAGAGCCCGCTTTGGCGGGCTCTCCATGAAGGGAAAAAAGTTTCGGGTATAGGGGCTTGCAAGAACCCGCCTTGGCGGGTTCTCCAAGAAAAGCTAGTCTTCCTTCCATAAAAAGGCAAAAAATATCAATAACTATAAATAAGGACGTAGTTCAAAAGTTTAATTTATTGAGATGTATTTGGGCAAGAATCAAATGTTCTACTGTATGTGGTGAAGTGTATCGTATTTGGAAGTGACGATTTTCAAATGTAGTCTCTTGCAATTAAAATAATATTTATATTTGAGACGATATTTTGTTTGATAAAACTTATATGCTGTAATAGTTTCCGATTTCCTAATAAAGGAGGGGGAATTTTGGTTACTTCTATCGCCACTATGTTTCTTTCAAAGGGTGTTTGAAGTAGTTTTGGGAATTGGTAGTGAGTTTAAAAATGGCCATTGAAAAAGGCTGTATCTTTTGATTGAAAAACCTGAATAGGTTATAATGCAGTCATTGTTTTGAATATAAAATAATCGGAGTTTCGTGTGGACCGTATGGGCCGCGCATGTGTTATTTGATGCAATTAAGCTGTACCCTAAAAAACTACGGGATACTGGATATATTAGATTCAAGAAAATTCCTATGCTTCGTCAGCGCAGCCTAACTATTGGGTTAAATGTGGGAGGCTTATTACTGTACGGATTATAAGTAGGTGAATGCTCAAAGCCTCAATCTTATAATGAATTTTGGCAAATAGCTGTAATTGAGACGTTGTTAATGAGCAATTGATTGACATGTCTCTAGTGAGCCAAGTGCCCAGATACCTAGACCTAAGGTCATTCACTGCAAGGGCCTGGGTAGCATTGTTTCCTCATGTATAATGAGCAATATTAAATGTAACGGCTTTGTCTGTGCCAAGTGTCCAGATATTTGGACCTAAGGTCATTCACTGCAAGGGACTGAGTAGCATTGTTTCCTCATGTATAATGAGCAATAATAAATATAATGGCTCTGTATGTGCCAAGTGCCCAGATATCTAGACCTAAGGTCATTCACTGCAAGGGCCTGGGTAGCATTGTTTCCTCATGTATAATGAGCAATATTAAATGTAACGGCTTTGTCTGTGCCAAGTGTCCAGATATCCATACCTAAGGTCATTCACTGCAAGGGACTGAGTAGCATTGTTTCCTTATTCCTAATGAGCAATAAGAGATATAATGATTCAGTCTGTGGCAAGTGCCCAGATATCTGGACCTAATGTTATTTACTGCAACGGCCTTGGTACCATTGTTTGGTCATTTATATTGAGCAATAATAAATATAACGGCTTTGACTATGCCAAGTGCCCAGGTATCTGAATCAAACATAATTAAGTGCGACTCGCTGTTGAGCATTGCTTCGTCCTCAAAACGAATTTCGAATTCAACCGGCACTGCTTTGATGGTACATCGTTTCTATCGAAAGTGTGGTCCAGGTAGCCAAATTATCCTTTTTAATGTTGCAGGCACGTTACTGTACCTATATGCATCAAGCAAGACTTAATTAATTAATCAACCTGCCAAAAAAGCAATTTCGAAACCATGCCAAATACGTCCTTCACAAATGCACTCGATACAGGGCAATCATAGGGGAGCCACCTTCATTTGCAAGCTTATGGCCCCTTTGGCTCGAATTAAGGACCTTTCTATGAGTGGATATCGCCCTTCTTTCTAAAAGGGAATGTGAATAGCTTAAAGAGCCGTTACGTATCAAAGTAAACATAATCATCATCCCATATCACGAATTAAATTTTTTTGAAGATAAGCTGTCATTTTCCTTTGGAAACGACTAAGGGCGATTTTTGCTTCATGGAAATGCCGTCTATTAATTTTTTATGCTCAAAACAACGGCGGGGCAAGCTATGACGCAGCAAGTTTAGAAAATCGAAAAGGTTCTCTTTCCACGGTGGAGCTTTGCAGAAGGAATGATTAATGCGTACCTAACTATCGCTAACGACCCGCACTGACAATCAAGTTGACGCTTAATGTTCTCGCCTCAATTCTATAGTTTGATAACGAAGGGAAACATCCTTCATGCTTTGGAATCAAACAAAACGAAATTGAAAAGATAGGCTTCCAATTTGTTTTTGAAACGAATAAGAATGTTTTTTCGAACATAAAAATGTTGTCAACAGATTTATAATGCGTAAAACAACGGCGGGGAAAGCTATGACGCAGGAAGTTTAGCGAATCAAAAAAGTTGGCTTTCCACCTTGGACCTTTGCAGAAGGAAAGGTCAATGAGTACCTAAGTACCGCTAACGACCCGCACTGACAATCAAGTTGGCGCTTAATGATCTCGCGTCGATGCTATAGTTTTATTATAAAGGGAAACATCCTGAATCGTCCGCAACCAAAACAAACTTTTTTGTAAACTTTGATTTTCGAAAAATTCGGCATTTTTACGCCCGTGTTAACTTCAAACGTATGTTTTGGAATGCTCAGTGTCCCACCTCATAATTCCTAATCGTATTTCGTCTGTCTTTGGTCAATCAATGTATTTTGTTCCTTTGAAAAAATTTCGATGCTTTGCTTGTTGTGGTAATGCTTTGATGACGCCATATTGAAAATGGCGTCTTTCATGGCGACCTCAGTTGGAAATTCGCTTTCTTGACCGATGGTGTTCATTTTCGTCTAGGGACCCCTTCACAATCTAAAGGTTAATCACATGGCTGTTCTTTTTGTGCTGAGTCCATGCGAATAGGACATTCTTGTAACTTTTTGCGACCGGGCAGTGCTTTGTTGTCTATGAAGAGGTCGGGGGGCTGGTACCGCCACACGGACAGGATTTTTGCTAAGTTTGTCGTTTACGCTGCTCTAGTCGATGATAAACTGTCCCTTTTAGCTAGGATTTTTGGTGTTTAATTTGCTTTTCATTCAAATCACGGAGTTTTTCAAGGGGTTGACATTTATTTTTTGATTTCGTGAAACGTTATCAATTGGCTGTTCTATATGTGCTTAGTGCATGTGAATAGGGAATTCTTGTTGATTTTTGTGGGCGGAGCGGCCAATTGTTTGCAGTCTATTCCAGGGTCGCGGGGCCCGTACCCCCGCGACCCCGTACTCGGCTCGGACAGGATTTGGTTAGCTTTGCAAAAACGGACACGTGATGAAAAAGTACAGCTCACTTTGAGCATGATAACCATGAGCGCTTAGTTTAGACAATGAGATCGCATTCTTAGCACTGATAACGATCAAATTTCGACCAATCACGGTCGAGCCAGAGCTCGAACACAAAGGATTCGTACAGTGATGTACTGTACAGCGATGTACAGGCGATGATCATGACAATCATAACTTTTGCTCGTACGATGCTGAGTTTTCGGGAGAAAGGTGTCGCATTCGACCGGTTTTGATTCCCAAAATTTCGAATCGAAACTTCCATCCAGAAGGGAGAAGCGAGCTGTGACGCAACACCGTTTTCGTGCCAAAAAAATCGATGGTGATTAGCAGAGCCTTGGCAGAGCAACTCTGCGGAGATAATTGCCCTCGGCACAAAGAGGTGGCGGTTAACGACCTCGCTGACAAAGCCTAACACGCTTAACGACCCGATGTAACCTTTTCTCCGGAGAAGCAATTAGGTCCGCAAGCAAGGCAACTTCCGCCGAAAAAAAGTTTGTTTCAAGGATTTTCGACCAGGAAAACCGAGGCAGATCGCAAAAGAAAAGCTCGCTTACTACTCCTCGGGCCAGTCCGGGTCCCCGCAGGGAGAAGGCGCAACGGCGGGGCCGGGGATTCTACGGCTCCCCGTTACATCGCGCGTTGTGTACCTCCGACCGTGGTCAACCTACCTTGCCCCTTATTTGCATAGTGGCATCTTAGTATCTAAGATTTTCGACCAGGAAAACCGAGGCAGATCGCAAAAGAAAAGCTCGCTTACTACTCCTCGGGCCAGTCCGGGTCCCCGCAGGGAGAAGGCGCAACGGCGGGGCCGGGGATTCTACGGCTCCCCGTTACATCGCGCGTTGTGTACCTCCGACCGTGGTCAACCTACCTTGCCCCTTATTTGCATAGTGGCATCTTAGTATCTAAGATAGGCGTGTACTGAGATGCAGTAGTGTGACTAACCTAGAATATTTCCTGTATATTTAATGTTTCATGTAGAAAACACTTAAAAAATGTTTTTAAAGGAGTAATGATAACTTTTAAAAGGTAAACGTTATTGAATCTTTGCTCAACGATCAAGAGTTCTTAACCAGTTTGTTTACCATGAAGTTAGGGCACTTCCATCTCCGTAAATGTTCTTGTGTAGCTGAAATTGTAGGAAGTAAAGAAAAAGTAGCCTTGACTGATTGGACCATGTGCTATGTTTGCAAACCATCCTGTGAACTGACTGGTGTAAGGTAAGAAGCATTGCTAGGATGACAAAATGTAAACACTATGGTTACCTTAAATCATTGCTTCTTTTGAGGATTTCAGATTGCCCTCTTTGAGCTTTTTCTTCGTCGACGAAAGGATTGTTCATTGATCGTAACAAGTGATCTGATCATGTAAATAACCTAGTTTTGAATGTAGTCTTGTAAGTCTGTGTTTTTGAGGCCTGTTTTTGCTTATTGTAATTTTTTTATCAAAATAGGGTTAGTTGCAAAATACACTTTCCTTTTCTGCATTGGCTCTCAAACTTCAACCTGACAATGTTTCTGAATAGATTGCTGATTTTAAGAGAATCTCTCCCTCGTATTGTTTCTTGAATAAATGCAACCCCATTCTTTTTCCTCAGCTTGTTAGACAAAATAGTTTTATACATGGCACACGACAGTCATAAGTAGGAATTTATGTCTGAAATGATTATATTTTGAGATTAAACTGTACCTTTTTGTCTTAGATAAAATCTCTCCTTGTCTTACAGAAATGCCTTACACTCTCAAGGCCACTTCACAACACAAAGAAGATGCATTTTGGTAAAGCAGGTATTTTGCAAGACCTATAATTATCATTAGCTTGTGTTGGATACGTCTACAATTTTTTCTTAGCAAAAATAATTCTATAAGTCCTGACTCAATACAACGAAATCAGCTTTGCCTGTACCTCATTTCTAAAATTAATGTAGCAGTTGACCTTTCTGTTCATTCGTTATTCACTTGCTTACAGCTGGAATTTTACAATCCATTAATGACAGGCTTCATATCGCCGATAAATCGACTTAACATTTTAAGTCTGCTTCCGAATAAGTCTACAATACCTTCTGGTGCCCCACCTATAGGGCTGAAGGAAGTTCTAAAACCTTACACACCAGCAACCAACAATTGCCTGAGTTCGTAAGCTACTTGGCTTGATTTCTGCACCTTTTGCCCGAGCTCCCATTAAAATTACAAGCTTTCGTGTTGTTTTGAAAAGCAGACAAAAAACAAAATAACTCAAGGTAACATTATGGCCTAATTTGTTTAAGTACAAAGCAAATTGGACATTTTTAATGTGGACCAAGTCAACATACGAGCATTCTGTGTTGCACTTTATAGATCTGCCTATTTGCAAGAAATTGTTTTATGTTACAGATCTTTTTCCTTGAAAGCATTACGTATCTTTTGAGGTAGGGAAACTATCTTTCGGGAGTCGGTCTTTGGCTCTACAGTTTTGCTCAAGGAACTGTTTTCATAAAGACTTTAGAACACGTAGCAAGAAAAGACCCTCAGATTCGTAGCAACGAGGAAAATGAAAACTATGGTCCTCGCTCGTGGAGGCTAATGTCGAATTCATGTTTTTATTGCAGCCAATATTATTCCATGTTAGGCATATTTGTTAACCGTTTAGTTTAGTATACAGTTAGGAACTTAGCTCAATACTTTTGAAAAATTGGGATACAGTTAAATCTGACAGCCGGGGTATTATCACATGTTTTGATTGACGCACATTGACGGGTATGTTTTTAGGCTGCCACACCCCGTATATAAACTTCGTAGAAACAATTTGAGCTTGGTGCCTAGCTGTGTTTACGATTCAAACTTATCTATAGGCGCATATCCAACTTTCAGTAGAATTAAAATGCCAGCGTCATCCCTCATCGTACGATCGTGTGAACCCTTGACCAGTATTTTCCGCTTTCGGCAAACGCTAAACAGACTCAATCAGCTTATGATGATTCCACATATATGAACACCACCTGTTAATGTTCTTATTGTCAAAGTCTTTTTACCTGGGTCAGTTTTTCTTAAGATTTCAAAAACATTGACTCCACTGTAAACTTTCACAGAGCTATCAATGACATCTGTCGCTTCTTGCTCTTCCCGGTCAGTGTCTCTCCTATTAACGTGATTTCTCAACGAAAGCTGAACATCCCCGCCAAAAAACTTGTTTCTAATTGCAACGGAAATTTGCCACTTTGATTTCTCTTCGACTTTTGGTATTGTGAAATCAAAAATAATAGTCTGGTTTGCTTTAGTTGTGTAAAATCCACCAGTTGAATCATATCGTTTTTCATCAGCGTCGCGCCAATCAGTTTTCTTAAGCCTCATGAAAGATTTAGAATGTTTTATTTGCAGGTCAAACAAGTCATGTTTCGGCTTTTTGTGGATGTTTGGAAGGACTGCAGTCCAACATATTGGCTCGTCATAAACATCAGCTTCCTCCTTTGTTAAAAATATTGAAGGAAGAAGAATTTTTTTGTGATGCTTTGAAGCAGACTTGGCTGAACCGTCCAATTTTATCGTTTTGCTTCTTTTAGAGAAATGTTGTAGCTTTCTTTTGAATCTAAACCGCGTAATGTTACTCATTTTTGATTCTCTTTGGATTGAAAATTTCAGTTTTCTAACGATATTAGCAAAAGTCGCTCTCATGTAGTGTATTAGAATGAATGTCATTTGAGCATGCGCTAAAAACGAGGGATGGTCTCTATTAAACATATGTTGCATGCTCAGAGCTGAAGAGTTTCCTTCCAATGCACTGCAAACAGTTCGCTCCAGGTCAAGCAATGTTATGCCGTAATATTCCGCTACTGTTTTTATTGTCAGCTCATGAGATTCATGCTTCTTGCTTATATCATCCACAATTTTATCACACGGGTTCACAGATTTCCGAGAGGTGTAACTTTCGAAAAAGCTTTTCCTGAAAAAGCTAATGAAAATAAGGCCAGGTATTTCTGGTAGACCAGCCACAGATCGTGTGAACCTCTCGATTGCTTTGCTTTGATTGACAGCTTGTGCATCATTAAAGGCGAATTCCCAAAGGACGAGATCAAATGTTTCGTTCGCGTTCAGGTATTCCTTCCAGCAACGATCAAAGTAATTAGTACCGACCCCTCCTACTGCAATCTGATGCCTCGCAAGTTTGCTGCCAGTCGCATTTACTATTGTCCTTAGCCACCATCTGGTTAGGCCATAGTGGTACGTCCTTTTGTTATTGTGACAGCCCAAATTGGCTCCCAGTGTTATTGATTCACCAACAACAAGAATCTTTATCTTCTTCTTATCGAGGGCTTTCTCTAAGATTTTCCCTAAGGAATACTCTGACCACTGTCCTAGGTTTGCAATGCCTTCATACAGGTCTGTTCTTTTCACTCTTAAGTCAGAGACCGCTGGAAATTGCACTGAGAAAGGCCAAACTTCGTCATACCCTTTGTACAAAGCCTCCTCAAGCCTACTTAGGCCATTTTTGTTTGCAGATTGTGCAAGCCCTAAAGATAGGAGTGCAAGAGGCAGTAGCTGGAACAGCATTGTCCAAACCAGTATAATTTGTCACTAGGCTACAGCAAGCATGGCAATGGACGTGAGAAGCTGAAGTTAACCTAAAAAGAGAAATCATATTCAATAGAAAAGTACTTTAGCAATTAGAGCCTCTACGTATTCTATAGCCTAGTTTTCACTAGAGTCATAAGGGTCGCAAGGATCGTAAGAAGCGTAATTTTAAGATTTTATGACGCTCATGATCAAGTGAAAACACCAAGAATCATAATCGTAAAATAATTCTAAATCTATTTTTTCTGTGATGACGTCACAGAAATCTATTTTTAGAATTTTTTAATTTGGATCCCATAGCCTGAAAGAGCATCATGAAATACTTCTAAATGTGCAAAATCAAGCAAGTGTATTACGAAATGGCAGAGATATGGCCCCTTTTTTATTGGTTCTCTCTCCATCAAACCTCTGTATTTTGGTCTCTGTTCATAACTTTATGAACAGAGCCAAAATAACAGTGATTCGTTAGCAAACTTCAAATCTTTCATTAGCCATATCTCAACCGATTTTAGACATATCAAAAGCCTTTTCATCTTTACGATCCTTACGACCGGATGTTCCTTTGTTTTGAGCATTGCTCCTTCTCTCGTTGGCCTTAACATGATTTATTTTCTTGAAAGTCGTAGCTTCTGTGCTGCTTGGTGATGTTTTGCTTTTGATTTTTAGTTTCAATGTCTTATCAAAAAATAGTCTTAACCATTGTATTCATTACTGCTTAAAAAATAAAATGTATTCTTGCTGTTGTTGCTGTTGCTTCTAAGCCATTGTATTTCTTTGAATAATTTTACTGGTAAAAGCTCTAATTTGTCAGGGATAGCCTAGTGTTACAAGCTTTATTTCCTAATTATTGTATTTATATAATAATAATGGTTGATGATAATATGATGATAAACTTGAATATCTACGTTTATTTTTAATTGAATTGAATTTGATCATATCATGTTCGGGACGTGACTATATAATTGTATCGTATCAATATACGAACTACATGACGTTTGTTGAATTATAATTGTTGAATTAACCGTAGGCCTTCTAATGGCATAAAGCATATTTCCAATGCAGGCTTTCAACTGGAACAATTTTAGCTTCACGGCATATGAAAATTGGTCAATTAACTGTTTTAATAATAAAACTTTTTTAATTGCCATGATATGCAATGCAAAGGATATCGTCTAGGGGTTGGCCATATTCAAGTTGTCTATGTTTTATGGACATCCCCCACGAACTCCCCTTTTTGTGAAGAGAGAAACGGTCCAGCGGACTTGAATAAATAAAGTCGAGCACACCAACATTTCACATTGTTTATTACTTTGCTTATCAAAAATTATACATGATTAATAAAAAACACTTGTTTTTTTCAATCAAAACTTTCAAACTGATGACAGCCTTGTTGATTAGAGGTAGTAAAGAATGGAAAGGCTTTTGATTATTCTTGGCGTTCCGTGTCTATGGCTTTAGATTTCGAATACTACGTCATCAGCCCCACCAAAAATTTACCCCACGAGCCGCCACTGATGCATCGTCGATTCAATGCACAAATAAACAATCAGAATGAAGAACCACAATAGCGTAATTTCCCTGAGCATCACGAAGGAGACAGACTGCCCAGTACTCGAGGATTGATTCTTTCTCTACAAAAGCCAGCCAAATACATCAAATTTTCTAAACTATCTATTTAATGTTCATTACTCATAGCGAAATTCAAGTCCCACAGGCTTCAGATACTTTTCAATTGCCTCATCCATTTGCTTGTTCATTTCGTCAGTGAAATAATTCTTCCAGTCACCTACTTCTCCTTTCCGAAGGAAGCTCCCTTCTTTCTTCATGATTTTCCCATCTTGGTATACTTCATGATTCACAGATTTATTTTCTTTCATTTTCTCGAAGCTAAGGTGATCAACCAGAATCTTTACTTGCTCATCTGTGATTTCTTTCCCTAAAAACTTTGCCACCCTTCTAATATTGCCAGCCAAATCAACTTTCATTTCTTCAAAAAACAGAATGCACATGTTTGGGTGGTTTCTTCGCTTCCATAACTGTTGAATGTATTCGAAATATGGAGTATAAAGCACTAGATTATCCATGAACAGTTCGAAGAAGGTCGAAAAATCACCGGTGTAATCATTTAGGTTTTGTACCTTTTCATGGTGGAAAAGCGAGACTATAGCGTCTTTTGGATTTCTCAGACACATCACTGCCTTGCTTTTTTCGAGTAGGTCGTAGGGTAAATGGTCAAACGAAAGATGGGATTTAAAGACTCGTGGTGAATCCATGGTTTGCATCCTTTCGAAGTAGGCTTTAAGGTCTCGACCAATTTCATTCTGTAGAAAGTCGAGAATGAAGGATAGGTCTAAAACTTGGATTCTTTTATATACTGAAAAAGCTTTAGCCTTCTCTGTGTCACAGTTGTTCTGTAGACACCAGACGAGCTCCTGTGACCATGTTGTGCCATTTTTAGGAAAGCCAAGAACATAAACATCTTCTGTGCGCACTTCAAAGCTTTTTATTTGATCCTTGAATTTCTCATAGGCTGCAGGCAAAAGGAAATTTCCCGGCACCGTTCTTACGAACCTCTGTCCAAATTTAACGAATGGAGTCGGGTAATTCTTCTTCAACCGCTCAGTTTCATTGTCCGAGAGCGGCACAATTTGCACGGTCTCAACGGTCTGCATTCTAAATGAACTTCTTCAGGTGAAACTCTCCAACAGAAGTTGAGGAAGATAAAATACAGATGTCAGCGGATTGTAAACAAATTTAAAGACTCATTGCTAACAATGGGCCTTTGCGAGCGTGGCGACGGTCCAAACAATGGCAGTAATTGATTTTAGGGATGCTTACGTAGCGCAATGGCTCATTGTTAGCAATGAGTCTTTAAATAAAAGCATTGAGTCATGGTAAATACTGGTTCTCCGCGGGGGGTTTGTTTGTTTCCATGTGATGAGTTTGTTTTCATGTGATCAGACTTTCTTTGTCGAAAGCGGAAGGCATTTGAAAAGCCTTTGTTTTTTGTTTTTTTATTTACTTTATTTTATGTTGGTTTACAAATTACTAGCTAATAAAAAGCTAACACAAACTTGTAACGATAACAGATATAACTAAGAAAAAATCGCGATGTTTACAAGTATCCAATATTAGAAACATACTAGCTCCCCTACGAAGCCCGCTGCGCGGGCTTGCCAGTGACCCTACGGTAGGGTACATAGATTAGCCTCGGGAAAGACAAGAGGTGTATTAACCTTTGAATACTTTACAATTTTCTATCGTATGTCTAACGGTATAGAATTCCACAACTAATTACATCTATATGTAACATTTTAGGACTTGTATTCTTCAGTAATTATTATTATTATGTTTAGCTAGATCTTTGATTATGTTGCGTGTTAATGTCACATGTTTGTTTGTCGCGCTGTTGTGTTAGTAATCCCTTTCCGGGAAATGTGCGTCACTGTCATCGTGTTATGTGATGTTTCACAGTGTTCCTTTGTCAGTGTTTTAATATAATGGAATCCAAGTTAGAATAATTTGTTTTGATGATAAACATAACATCAAAGAATGAGTTCTATGCCCAGTTCATAGTCGATGCATTACATCAAAACTTTTACCCGTACGCCTTATTTCCCTGCGGGAGGCGCCAGCTTGTCTGGTGTCGGCTTGCCAAAGAGCTAGCGTACGCTAAATTTCGCCCCATATCAGGCTGCGTTCACATTGCACAAGCATTTACTGGCGCCAACTTTTGCGTCGCGATTTCTGCAATACTAACCCCTTGCTGTGTTCACACTGGCCAATTTCTGGCAAACGGAAATTGGCAAGTAAATGCTGTAGCGCTGGTAAATGCTAAACGATAGCTGACAGATTTGTTAAACGCGCGATGGATTTCGAGCTCCTCATCACCGAAATTGAAAAAGGCCCGCAATATGGGATCCAAAGAATCCAAAACATTGTAATCACCTAGCAAAAGACAATGAAAGAAGGAAGAGAGAGGAAAGTGACCCAGACCGATTATTTTTGTTAAGTTTATTGCCACTCATTAGAAAAGTTCCAGAGAGGGAAAAGATAGATGTCAAAATTAAATTTCAGAAATTATTGCAAGAAGCGCTTTTAGTAGCCCGCACAATTCAAACATATACAGGCCCTGGGACGATCAAAATAATCCATATATATTTTAGATTATCCAAGAAATATATAAGAACATGACACGATTAAGAATAGATCAAAACAAAAAATTGTTATTCTTAGCAGAACAAAAACATTTGTTACCTCTATGTTATAACCAGTCTCTCTTCCGCTGAAATTGGTTTTTTAAAGTTTGTTTCCTGCTTCTCAAGGTAGGGCGCAATAACATTCAAAACAATATTGAAAGTTCTTTCTTCCATCCTAATATATTGAAAAAATTTTTTACGGTCGCCTTTCAATTGCTGGAAAAGGTGAAGGTATTCTCCTAGCGTTCTATTTATAGGGTGAACACCAAATCTGCGTTTTTCCCGATATCTTAATCTCCAATGCATATTCATATGGGGGTTCTCTGCAAGTCCTAGACGATACATTTCGGAAAGGGTTATAAAAATCGAATGTTGATCGTATGCACGCATTAAAAAGCTGCCAATGTGAACGGAAAATCTTTCGCAAAGATGGGTTGCCACCTACTGCGCAATGACGCAAGTAAATGCTTGTGCAATGTCTTGCGTACGGCTGCTCAAACTTTTGAAGATCATTTCTTGACCTGCTATGTCCAAAAACGACAGAGCTTTTTCTAGCTTATTGAAAGATGCAACAGGGTCACACTGTGGCCGGTATAAGACGAGAACAAGATATACGAATACGGATAATTTGACTTCATTGCATACATAAAGCACAGGGCTGCCAGAGACGTAACTTGCTTTGCTTTCGTCTCCCCGTCCTTCACCAAGCGACTGGAATGGATGATGTTGATGTAATATAAGGTTTTATTCTATGTAAGGAATTTGGCATGGTTCATTTTTCTGCGAATCTATTGCCATACTTTGCAGTAATTATTGGTTTGTTGTATCAGCAAAATTTTATGAATTTTCTTAAGCTTGTTAAGGTTTTTATCTGCATAGTCTATTACCTTACCCTTGTGCAGAATTTAGCGTAAGCTAATAAGTTCAGAACTATGAACCAGGCTATCTCTTTTATGTTATCTACTTGGGGCTAGGCCCGTTGGCCTTCTCGCCCCACTAACGAGCTTGGTTATTAACTGGTTCTTCACCGTCATGACAAGAACCCATATCGTTACATATAGGATATTGTATCTAGCCCAGAAGTAACTGTGTTGTGGCATTTGAAAGGTACGAATAGGGGAAGAAGTTTTGAAATATTTTGTAAAGAGCAAGAGAAAAGAGAGAGAAAGAAAGAACCTTTAGAAACGGCGGAACAAAGAGCACTTACAACGTCGTGTGTGCAGTTTGCTTGACAGCCAATCAGATTCGCGAAGCTATCATAATGACTCAGCAATTTTTGCAATTTGGGTATACGCTTCCTTTTTACCATGACTGGGAGAAAGCAAGCAAAACCTGGAGTCTCCCGGCAAAACCGGGGGTTGACAGGTCTGAAGCAGTTCAAAACTATTGAAAAACTGTTGTCGATTGTTAAAGTGCTACTGCAACGAAATTTTCGAATTTCTGTTTTGTTCATATTCCGAGACATCTTTATGCGCTAATTACGATACTG
Organism: Rhopilema esculentum; assembly: GCF_057945365.1. NCBI lineage: Eukaryota > Metazoa > Cnidaria > Scyphozoa > Rhizostomeae > Rhizostomatidae > Rhopilema > Rhopilema esculentum. The sequence goes on from NC_142827.1 coordinate 8,854,704, forward strand.
AAAACCGATTTCAATTCGGTGGAGTAGAATTTTTTTTATGGCCCGTCAAAGTTGGTGATTTTGGCAGATCGCGTGCGAATTTTTCTAGCTGCCTGATGACGTAGAAAGTAGAACACGAATTTCAAAGAACAATGCGGCACGCTATCCTAACTTCATCACGACAACTTCAACATGGCGAGTAGAGTGGAGAAACAGAGCCGAGGAGGAAAGCGCTGTGTTGCTGGTGGCCCTAACTTAGTCAGCTGTGGAAATAGTCAATATACTGATGGGGTGTCAGTTCACTTATTCCCCGATAAAGAAAAAGACAACGCGAGACATCAGAAATGGGTCCAATTTGTGCGGCGTTATCGACCAGGCTGGGTCCCTTCGAAGACATCAATTTTGTGTGGGAGTCACTTTGAGGAATCTTCCTTCACAATGCGAAGAGACATAGCTTTACAGCTCGGAGTTAAGTCTTTTCTCAAGCCTGATGCAGTGCCAACGGTTCATGTAGCAAACGAAGCTCCGAAGATATCTGAAGAAATGTCAGATCGAGATCGAAGACAGGTGAGCGAAGATTTAGGCCCTCTGGCCTACTTCCTGGTTTGTTGTTCTTTCACTTTCAGACCAATGTCCATCGTAGAACTCATTTGTTCTGAGTTGTTTTTTTGATCGTCTATACTTTTTTCTTTGCAGATTGTTCGAAGTGCTATTATAACCCCGAAACCTATCGAAACGACGACATCAGACATTGGCGATGATGTAGAAGAAGCAGATGATAATAAAGAATTGGATAGCCGAGTCGAAAGCAATATTGCTTGTGAGAACTGCAAGTCTAATAAAGCTAAAATAGTGTATCTGCAAAAAAAGGTCAGCAAGTTGAAGAAGAAGAGGGCAGAGCTGTATGCAAAAATTGAGCAGGTATTTCTTTCTTTACCCTTAGAACTCGTTTTGGGTTTCTGTTTGACATTGGTCAAAGTACACTCAGTGTTACCCTTCTCTTGGTTACTTCTGTGCATTCCACATACAACTTCTGGCCCCTGGAGCTTTTTTGCTTAAGGATTGTAAACCAAAGTAACATTACACACTAAATGACATTACTCAATTTTCTTGCAAGCTTACAAACACGGATGTTATGCCTGAAGACATGGATGCAAGTAGCCTTTCAGGTTATATAATGGATAGCGGTTCGGATGACAATGGGCTTGATGAAGTTCATGTCAGTCAAGACTTGAGTCTGGAAAATGAGGATGAGGAAGACTGGGCAACTTTGGAAGAATCGGCCGACTCCACAGACACCGAAGATGATGGAAATCAGTTTGTTTCAAGAAATCTTGTAAGGTAAAAACTGATTGCTTTGAAAATCAATTTTAGCGTCTAATGTAAAGTCTAATGTTTTGGTGACCCCAATATTGTTATCTATTTCTGGGACCACTACAACGTTTTTGAATGATCTCAATTTGAGATTCTTGATCTTTCTAAGTTTTTAAAAAATACGAAAACACTTATTTCATGATTCGCAACTTCAGGGTCACACTGCATTCCATGTGAAGTCAATGCAAGACATTTTTGCCCCAAATATTGAATTGTGTCAATGTTGTAATTCACAGACCCCGAATATCAAAAGTTATGGAGTGCCCCCCCTGGGGTTGCAGATATAGAGGAGTTGTCAAAAAATAGAAAATACAGTATGTTTGATTGTGATTAGGCTGAAAATAATTTTCACAGAAACTGTACTGCAGTTTCATCACTCAATATCTGACTTAATGTAAGTCACTGTCTGAAAAGATCCAGCATCAGGCAAAACAACACAAGTCATTCAGCTCCAGTTTCAGGCAAAACAAAATAGAAAGTGCAGTATGTTTCACAATATTGAAAGTATATATTGAAAGTATATTGAAAATACAGCTCCTTCCTTTTTTCACTTTATAACCCTATCAGAGCAGCTTTACAGTTTTGGACCGGTTATACAATACAGTAAACCTCTTTTAGTGTTAGACCTGGGACAAGAGTTGCTGAAGAGCCCAAGTTTGTGGTTTTCTATGGCATGTTGTTGGCAATTTTCAAAACTTTCTGTTTCCGATGCAAAGCTGACAATCCTTCTGTTGAGGTACATCGCACTGGAACAATGGCAACTGTTGTGCAGAAATGTAGGCAGTGCAGAATGCATTTCCAGTGGAAAAGTCAGCCATCACTCTTTGGAAAATATCCTGCAGGCAATGTAATGCTGAGTTTTGGCATCTTGACATCGGGTGTGAGAATAAGCCAGGCTTTGTTGATGTTTAGACACATGGGGCTGTCAGCCATATCTGGACGGACCTTTTTTTATCATCAGAAAAAATTCCTCTTCCCATCTGTGCTCCATCATTGGGAAAGCTATCGCTCATCACTGCTTGAAAAATTGAGAGGGGTCAAGAATGCACAATGGTCTGGAGATGGAAGGTTTGATTCTATGGGTCACAATGCTAAATATGGTGTCTACACATTGTTTTCCAATTCCATCTCCAAACTGGTCCATTTTGAACTGCTTCAGGTGAGCAATTTTTCAGAGTCATTGTTTCTGTGTCATGTGTTTGTCTAAGGCATTTTTTCAATCCTATTGTCCACAGCAACCCAAAAAGTTAAGTACTGTAAGTATAATTATCAATTTCATGTGAAAACAGATAAATCTGCTATTGCCATTTTAAAGTGTTTTAGAGGATTTATACAGCACTCATATTTGGTAGAGTTTCAATGCATCACAGATTATATCACTGAATGAGTGAGAAAATGTATCAACCAAACACAAAAGAAGTAACCACTATATTAAAGATGGCAGTGGCATTTGTGATTTGCATGCAACTCCTAAATGAAACCTTTTAATTTTAAGGCAAATGAATCAGGGTCAAGTAACGCAATGGAACTTGATGGAGCCAAACGTTGCTTTCAGTACATAAAGAATGCTGGTTTGACAATCACAACATTCATAAGTGATCGACACAAAGGAATCGCAAAGTGGATTCGTGAATCACAGCCTGAAACCTCCCATTTCAATGATTTGTGGCATGTCTGCAAAGGTCTCACAAAGAAAATCTTGAAAGGCAGCAAAGAAAAAGGCTTTGAAGTACTAAAATTATGGCTCAAGGGAATACGTAAGCATCTTTATTGGTGTGCCCTTTCTACCAAGCAAGGCTTTGGTGAGTTGATTGTTGCAAAGTGGAGATCCTTGATGCGTCATATTGCAAACAAACATGATGAACATCCGAGTCAGTTATACAACAAGTGTGCACATGTTGAACTTGAACCACGTGAATGGATTCCAATCGGTATGTAAATGTAAATGTTTTGTGGGTACAAGCCTTAAATTTGTTGGAGGCGAATAGTACATCATCCAGACTTTAGTGGAATGAAACCAACCATTCCTTGTTTTTAGTGGAAATCCATTTGAAATGTTTTGGTTTTTGATATTTTGTCAGGTACACCTGCATATGACAAATTACTCAAGATTCTTTGCAACACAACCACTTTAAAAGATGTCCAGAGTCTATCATGTGATGCCCAGACAAGCTGCCTGGAAGGCTTTCATTCAACGTTAAATCACTGGCACCCAAAAATGGTTCACTTTTCTTGGCTTGGTACATACTGCAGGTGAGATCTCGGATGTTATAATTTCAGCACATGAGACAATTGTGTGATGTAATTTTTTATGTGGTTATGTGGCGTGTTGCACCAAGATAGTCTTGTTTGGTTAGTTCTAAAGATTGAAAATGGGAGAAGTATTTAAATATCCAAACAAGATGTCTTGACATAGCAAGCCAAACAGTCATTTAGAACAGAAAAATGTATTTTATCTAGTTAAACCAGACGTAACACATAATGCATCTTATGTTTCAGACATGTTTTGGCTATTTCTCATTTTAACGAGAATCTCAATCGTGAAGCACGAACAGCATTAGATGGATCAGTATGCTACTCAGTTGTTTACCCAAAATTCAAACTTGGGGAAGAAGTTGTCAGAGAAGTTGCCATACCCCCTACATATGGTAAGTAAACCAATAAAATTGTTATTTTACTACTAATTTTGACATCAAACAAAGGTATTCTGTGTTACAGACTGCTTCAATGAGAAAGGCTTTGTTAGTTCTGTTGTTAGAGTCACAAAACTCACAATGTTACAATTGCTTGCAAAATATTTGAAAGACATGAAATGATTCTAGTTGATGAGGTTTAATGTTGTCTTGAAATTAAATGAATAAAGGATGATATCTTTTTTCTATCACTTCTTTGTGTTGGACTTTAACTTAAAAGTAGTCTATCCAGTTAACTTCACTGAGTGCTTTGTACCCCACAAGTTAAAAATTGTTATGAGACTAATAATGCATAAAAATATTGCCTGCCATTGTTAATTAGCCTGAAACACACTTAGCTTTATGCATCAGAATTAAAAATAAAACAGTTACTATGTAACAGTGCGCCAGAGTATCTACAGACCATGAAATTGTATAAATTTTTCCTCATATTGCAGCATATGTGGACAATATAAGAAATGTTTTGTTCAGCACGCCCTTGGAGGAGCTTGGGAGTGTCCTGGACAAGTACACACGGAAAGTGCCAGAGCCTTTAACTGCTCAGTTCCCAAACAGACGTCAAAAGAATGATGCCATCTCTGAATATATTTTAAAGCAGAGCACTACTACACCAATGTACCCTACAGGTAAAATATTTTCTTGTGTTATTTGGACAAAAACTTCACATACTGTTGTCTGTTGATGAAATACAGTATGTAATTACACTGGGATACTGGATCATACAGCAAGGGAAAACCACTTGTTAAACAGAAAGCCTAGTTTTCCATCAAGATATATATAAATTTCTTATGAAAGGGACCATTTAGAAATCATTGGTTCAAGGTCTCATAGAAAATGGGGTAATTGCAAATTCTTATTGTTCATATTTGTAAGAATAGATTGACCAGATTCAATCTGGGATCTTTGGGTCAATACCCTTTCCCATCATAATCACTGAAATCATAATTTGTGTATATTTATATAGAATGTACATTTGCACAGCAGCAGCTAATCTTGCAATCAAAATACAGGTTTTTGTTGTGGTACACTTTTATTTTGCCTTTGTGGTTATATTGTTGGTTTAATTTTTTGCACAGAAAATGAACAAGAATCCTTGCAATTAAGCCTAATGAAACCAGCTGTATTGGCTGAAAGCACAAGAAAAAGGAAGACCAACCGCTGCTGCAAAAAATGTGGGAAACCAACAAAGGGGCATAAACGTGGAAAGTGTGACTGATTTTTGGTGAAACACTCCAGATCTCTCTCTTCTTTGCAAAAGAAAGTATTTGCTTTTATCAAAAAGCCTTACCCTTTCGGTATTTGAAGTCCACTTGTGTTCTACCAAAACTTTTATTAAAAAAGTGGACCTCAGTATGGAAAGGGTTAAGTTTAAAATTTACTGGTTAGAAATTAGCAAAAGTTAAATACACTCAAACAAATAAACTGACTGGAAATGTTTGAGAGCAACTGCTACTTATACTGATATTTGGAACAAACATGTAGTGAAACATGAGGGCAAAAGCCATATTCTGTAGCTTATTTTGTAGAGCTTTTGGACCCTCAGATTCATAAGTTTTGGCACATTTGAAATGTTTGCATATTTTTACTGAAAATGAGTCAGATCTAAACAGTTACTCTCAAATATTTTAATGCTTAAAGTCTTATTCATTATCTGCATAACCAGTAGTAGCAGCTGTCTGGAATTTTGTCCTTATGTTATGGTATATGCAGGCTGGCAGTGGTCTTCTGTTGTCCCAACCAAGGTAACCACAGAACCAACGAATTAGCCATCTGTAGGCAACAGCTCTAAGATACCTGAAAAAATATGTTGATTCTTATTTATGCCAAAGACTGATCTATTTTATTTATGTTATGCATTTAACATGGCTTACCTACAACAATAAGTAACTGACAATAAGTATTTTATGTTCATGATCAAATATTGGTTGCTGTTCTTATAACAAAAATTATTTAGTCTGGGGTTGAAATTGCTAATCCTGGGGTAGGGAAGGCTATGGTATGCCAAGTTTTAAAGTTCTGCACAAAAAGCAGATTCTCTTGAAAGTGAAATTATAAAAAACTACAGAATATATATACTGTATTTTCATTTTGCTATCATGAATAGCTTGTTTTGCCAATTGTGTAATTTTTAATATTAAGAATATTTTTGGGTTATGGAAACATGCTTTAGTCTTGTTCATTTTCACCAACAAGTATCTTCTGGTTATAATCATGTTATCATTGGTGGATTGAAACAATTTTATCGCAAATTTTAGACTTCAAAAATAAAAATTCTAAAAGTTTTTGCAACTATTCAACTATTAGCTTACTCGTTTCTGCCTTGTCCTGCTCTTCGCTTGTATGCTCGCCCTTGCGAGTCTTTCAATAAAGGCCCAACCATCATCAGGACCTCTGTATTGACCAATGCGTTGTAATCGCGGTGTTGGATGATACATGTTATTCCATCAATTGTGCCATCAAAAACTGCCTTGCCAATAGCACAGTGTACTTCCCTGCAGCATCTGTATTCTAACGCACCCACCAACAGTTCATCTTTACACTGTGAACACGAGCACCTTTAGAAAAGGAAAGAAGATTTAAATGGGTTAAGTAAAAACGTGATTTGAATTGGAAAAGATGCGAGTGAATAAATTACAGATGCGAGTTTTTTTCGAAGACGGCTCGGACTAAATGATTCATTCACACGTTGGGGCCTAAGTAGACCCTAGGCTTGCTTGCCCTAAACCAAGTTATTTAAGGCAGGCCTGTCGTCTAGGCCCTGCGAGTGACTGAATTTCTCAGGAAAGAATTTATCTAATACTTCATATGTAATTAAAGTCACCTACCAGTCATTCACAGCAACTCTCTTCTCGAATCTGGCCTCCAGTGTTTCACGAGGAATGCCATCCTTGTCTTCCTCAAAATTCACTCGCGCTTGCCCAGGCAGAGCCAGTGGTTCGTCTTGGTATGGAGCGTGAGCTTGTAAGTTCACAACTTCATAATCTCCGTCAGTTGAACTATCGATTAATGAAAATTGCTCTGAAATACTTTCGGTGCTGCTGTATTCGCTGTCCGACATCTTGCGTTAATTTGGTAAAACTAAAATGAATCCATCTTCGACAGGCATCTACTGACGTCTGACCGGAGTGCGCTTTGTTGTTGTTTGCTGTTTGCAATGTGTTCTACTTTCTACGTCACACGCGATGTGCGAAATTCGCCATGACCTCATAACTTTGGCGGCCTTTTGTAAACAATTTAATGTGTTGCTGCTAATTATTTTTATATCATATTTCTCAGCAAAGATTGAAGTTTCTTTTAAGGCCAAAAAAGACAATTCGAAAATTTCGTTGCAGTAGCACTTTAAAGAAGAATCTAGGGATGTAGATTTTTTACTATACTAGATTCTAAAATAGTCATCATCACACAGATTTGATAAACTGTACAAAATTTGTTGCAGTAGACCAAATAGATTTATTGAACTGTCGAATTCATTGAAATTGATTTCACCTAAAGAAAGCTAAACTCTGCAATGATCCTTGGCCAAAAAATGAATTTAATTTTTGCAATACTCCTATAAACATCTATAATGGAATTTGGTTTTCTAAGCGACCAAACCTATTTCAGGCCTGGTCACACCCCACTAGCCTTTTAAGATCCAAAAAGCCACCCCAGAAGAAAAGTGCCATCCCGCCCCTGGCCTAGGTCACGAAGGTGTTCACACAAAAGCCATTACCAATATCTTAGAGAAATGATCTCTGATGCTAAAGGTTCTAGTCTTATTTGAAATTAGTTTGAAAAATAGTGCCTTGAGTCTAGCATGTAGTTTTTAAGAAGTTGCTTTACACAGGAGTAATTTCTAGGATATTTAAGCCCCTAAATCCCACGTAGTTGGTGCTATAAAAAACAATTTAAGGAGACAAAACTAGCAGTATTGCTAAAAGATATATCTATTTAAATTCAGTGAAATTGATAGTACAAAAATATCAGCAAAAACTCACTTTTTTAGAATATATTATTTAAGAGAATCGAGGCTATAGTTTGGGCTCGATATTGCCAAAAATTAAGAACAAATTAGAAACAATATCCAGGCTCAACCTTCACTAAGAAATATTTTTTAAAAGATATACTTAAAGTTATTCAACATGAATTTAAAGTTATGTTTAGAATTTGTCTTAACCATACTTCATTGGCGGGCTTTTCCTCCTCTGAATTCCCTACGAGAATTTTATATTGATATCGTTTAAGAACAATTCAAGAATACATTTAGGCCCAATAACTGGGAATGTTTATAAGAATATCAAGATTTAGAAAATATGAAAGTATTTTTAACATGAAATATTCTCTAAAAAGTGTGTTAATTTAATTTCAAATGATCCAGCTTTTTCTAACAGCAAAGGTAATTTCTAGCTTTACAAACCTTCCTCAGAGCTTCAGCATTTGTCTATAACAATTTCTGTACCTTTGAATTTTTCGACGAAATTCAAACAGCTCCTTCGAAGAGAAGCATGCATGTTCAGTGAGGCGTATCAATCAACCTGACATGGAGGTAAAGGTCGATTATATTAGCTTAGATTCCCTTCACCATGGTAACAGGTATATTCATTCATTTTGGTGATAATGTGTCGTTTTCTGACATTTTTCTTGAAACTAAACATATTGAGAGAAGAGCATTGTGGAACACCCGCCTGCATGGTTAGTTTTTAGACTTGCTAACCTGCACCGTAAAATTGGGCAACTAGTTCCACAGAAACTGAGTTGCAACAAGCTAACGATAGTGACAAACGATGCTGATTATGATATATAAATTCTTTTTGTAATGTTTTGCTTTTACAAGATCTTTAAATGAAAATGTCACTCGCAGTTATTGCTTTTCCTTTACTCTATTTGTGTACAAAATATAATAAAATTGTGTTCCTATCTTAATCTCTCCAATCTTACCATGCGTGAGCTGTTAGGTTTGGTACCTGCTTGATCGCGCAGCTAAGATCAAACCGGCCTAATGAGAATTATTTAAATATCTCCTTGTTGATAATGGCGTTGAGGAAATAGTTTTTATCGTATCTGAAATTTAACAATGAACAAAGAAATGAAAAGGTAAAATCTTTATTGCAGCAATAGTTGCGTTGCTGTTTTTATAACAAGATTTGTATTTAAGCTTTGGTTTCTATTCTTTAAATCCATAACTTTACAATACATTTTTCCAGTTACGATGAAGCGTTAAGCGTGCTATTCGATAAAGAAATTAGTTTTGTTGTATGAATAAAAGTGTGATCTAATTTGCCATCGTTTTGTAAAAGTTGCTTGCAATCGTTTTATTTATATCAACAAACTAAGACAGTCTTCTTCTCTCTTTGAATTGAAATGAAACAATTTTATCTTTATCCTGATAACGCATTCTATTGTTCATAATTTTCAAGGGAGGGGGGGCAGGCTTTAGTATAAGGGCATTTGTAAAATAATTTCCAGTCTCTAACAATTCTTTCGAAGCTGTCATTTTGTTTTGATCTTCTCTAAGTATCTTGGAAATCGACTAACTTTTGGCATAAGAAATTTCTTAATTTCTTAACAGCGTCGTCATAAAGTTTGAGAAATGTCGCCATAAAAAGGCGAACGGCCGATGTCCAGGGCACTTCAATTAAAGGGCACTTCGGCCCCCTTTCCCCTCCTATCAAAAGGCAATAGGGGCAGTTGATCCCCTGCACCCCTCTCTGGCGTCATTGACTCGCATACATCAACTTTCACAAAGTCACTATCGAATAAAGAGCAGGATATTAAGGGATCCTAAAGGATTTTAGCAGAATTTTATTGAATATACGTTAATGAAAAGTGGTTGGACTTGACTGTTTCTTGTACAGTTCAGCTTGAAAATGAGAATAAAAGCATTGATATAGGTTTTCGTTATGTGTTTTTCAGGTAAGCAGAGCAACATGAAGGAAGGCACAAAGCGTAAAACCAATCTGTTGTTACTTTTAGTCGTTTTAACAAACGTGGCAACATCAGCGAATATTGATGACTTAATCGATGCAGTTTCTAAGGACACAACATCTCTCTGGCTTTATAAAAACAAGTTCCCAAACTTAGACTCATTGCTACTTGACGAGAGTTGTTTGGAGCATGGAATAGCGATTGATGGAAAGAAGACAGTTGAAAGAATTCAGCGGATGGTAGAATCAGCTCTCAAAGGTGAAGATGTTACCATGTTTGTACTGGGTGGTTCCTCGACATTGGGGGCAGATCTAGGAAAAGATAACTTAAAACTCACTTATCATTATGCCCTTGCTGATTGGTGGAACAAGACAATTGGTTCTGTCACTGGGAGCTACATGCAAAGGAAAATTGTTGCTGTTGGTGGGGTAGGCACCACGTATTTCGGACATTGCTGGCAAGAATATGTAAACACTGATGAGAAATTCGATTTGGTCACGTGGGAATTTGCTATCAACGACCCAGATTCGTTGCAATATGATAAGGCTGTCGAGAGGTTTTCAAGAGACGTGCTATCTATGCAGTCGAGACCAGGACTTGTGTTTGTTAATTTCGCAAGCAAAGGTAAAATAGCCTCAAGTGCAGTAGATAAATGCAAAAGACATGAAAATGAGGCAAGAACTGTAGATGAGATGGCAAAGCATTACTTTAGTACTTCTATAAGATGGGAGAGATCTTTGTGCGCCTGTAAGAATCTAGACTTGAAAAAGAATATTGGGAAACTCTTTCATAACAATCATCCCAAGGTAATTGGCCATGCACAGATGGCATATGTATTGATAAACTATTTCAAGAAAAGTATTTTGGATGGTTTAAAGAAACCATCAACTCGACAATTATATACTGGCTATATGGACCCTGGAGGGCAAGCAAATATGGCTGCTAATGGATTGTACTCTAACAATGCTATACCATCATTGCTACCTGAACCAGTTTTCATGACCAAGGAAGACATGAACAGCGCATCGAAATGTTTCACTTCCATTACCCCTGGGCCAGAGAATCCTCCAAAGCACGAGTTAGGGAGCCTCCCTGTTCTATTGAATAAAGGCTTTACTATGTTAGAGGAATCTCCATGGAATTCAGTCCCTGAAAAGCGTTATGACTCAACTGGAGGGTACATAACACAAAACTCTGGTAGCTCCCTTAGGCTCAAGTTCCATGTTCCAAGTAGCAATACACTTTCAATGTCACAAATCTCTGTCACGGTGAGGAACAAATATTTTGGAGGAAGAGTTCGGTTTGTGTTGAATGATGGAACTGCAAATGAAAAGATTGTACATGCTGATACATCCGAGAAAATGAAGGCTGGGACAAATTCAATAGAGCTTGGGCAGGTTTCAGCTGGGATGCAAACGCTATCCATTCATACAGAAACCGGAGGGTGCAACCTCTGTGCTATTATAATAGACTGATCTACAATATCAACTTCAGTAGAAAATTTTTATAAGATTTCAATGAAACATGTGAAATGTTGGGTCAAATTCAGTAGGAAATCTAAACTAATAAAAGAAAACAACAGGTTTTATTTTTTAAAATGAAGGGAGGATATTTTTTTTCTTGGAATGAAAAACTAAAATATTCAAAATATTTTTAACACTGGCCCAGAACTTTTACGATTAAGTTGTATTGCTACAATTGGGAATAGAGTAATTTTTCTTTTGCTTTGGTGCAAGTTGCCAATGCTCTACGATACATAGTTTCCTCGTGTGAAATAATTATAAGTGAATCGATTTCTAATTTTGTCTAAATTTGATGAGAAAATAGTATAGGTGTGTTGCAAATCTATGATTTTTGACGGCCTCTACGTAGCCAAAAGATGAACATGGGTGTTACCGATGGGTAAAATAGGTGTTTCTATTGTGAAAAAGGCGTTTTCTAAAAGTAAAAGGAGAGTGGCCTTTTATTCTGTCTGTATAGTTCCTGCTGCCTGGTAGCTCGCACTATTTCTTTCGAACATAGCTCAGCTCAGAAGAATGAAAATGTAATACATTCGCTGGCTTCACTGTGCATTGTTGCGCAAGCCACCAGGCACTAGGCTGTCAGAAAATGCCACTTTGCCAACAAGGAAAGCTAGTTCCTTCCAGTTGCAAATGTCCAAGACTGACGTTTGGCTATGTAAAGGTAGCTAAAAATCATTGAACCCCATCGCAAGAAAAACTTCGCCAGAATCTTACCCCCTGGCCCACTTTCTCCATAATGTTCTCAAAAAAATTTACAAGCAGGGAGAATTAGCCCCAGTCTCTCCTGTGCGTGCTACTGTTGCGTGAAGGTATCATTGCTCGCATCCAGGCACGTTTTTGAACTTTGGAGATAGATGTTACGAAAGGTTGTAAAAGACATAAGCTTGAAAACGGCATAAAAAGCGGGAACATAAAGTCTTTCAATTTATCAGTGCTTGTAAGAGATGTTTTTTAACAACTCAGTATTTCGTTTGTAGCTTTAACGACAGCCTTCAATTTTTAGGGCTGCTTTGTGCTCTCACATTGGTATCTAGTATGAGATAGTATTGAAAGTTGGCTCTGTTGGATGTTTTTTGGGTGATGCTTTCTCAAATTCTTCTGGCTCTCGGTTTGTAAAATTGCATGCAGAGTAAGTTCCGAAATCAACGCGATTCAAAGATATATGTTGCGAGTACAATAAACTTTTTTTATTTGTAACTTTAGAATGAGTGCTCATATGTCAACGGGTCAGAGGTCATTGTAAATATTGTCACCTAGATGTTTTCTCGTGTGGTCTTAGAAGAAATCAGAAGGATGTTGTGTGTTACCTTGTATCTTGCAATTTCATCTTCTTTTGAGGATGGGTAGTTTATTAAGAGAGACAAATTAGTTGCCATTCACCTAAAAACTTTCTGTTGGAAGAAATCCAAAATGTTTACTTTTATCGCTCAGCCCTGGTTATTATTTCATAACTCCCTTGTTGTACTTGTGCAAAAACTGCAAATAGTTAGAGAAAACTTTTTGCGAATAGGATCCCGAAAACGCCTGAGTTGACCAACCATTAAATTTAGCCTCGTTCTGAGATTTGCTCCAGTAGCCCTTCGGATGTATGGCCTAAAAGCATTTATGAACCTGTAACATAATAAATGGATTCGTAGTTTAGTTCTTGAAGATGCCTCTTCCAAATTTTCGCAATTTAGATGCGGTAGGTACACGCGTTAAAAATATTCTAATTGAGAAATTTGTATTTCACTAGGTTCAAAAGTTGATGTCATTTGTGATTTGTTTCTCTTAGATGAATTGAATGCTGCAACTATTTAATTTGGCTTAAATTCAAATTAAAAAACGATATATTTGAGGTATATTGCGGGAAGCTGCTGGACAATAGTAGATATCAGTTCATTCGACATTCATGCTTATATATTAGTTTATTAAAAAATTGTTTTTAGACATATTTTTAAACTCGAAATCAACCTACTTAACATCAACTAATCATTTACAACATACATGATGATAGAAATCACTCACGATATTTGGTAATGAGATAGATTACTGATCATATTTACATAACATATTGAAAACATTGGTCATGCCCTCAACCGATACAATAATTATCATGGCATGATCATTTCTTAAGATGATATTTTAGTTTGAAATAATCAAAACCAGTGCAAAACATTTGTTAACTCAAGAAATGGAAAGAATAAGAGGATTAAACTTGAAAAGTAAAGCATGTACAGGCTTCCACAGTGTCCAGGCTGGGAAATTTGCATATGCTAAGCAGGAAATCTTGCTTATGCTTATAAATACGCTAGACTTCTTGTGCTCACACCTGACTCACAGTATCAATCGAGTCATGCATATTATACTATAGTAATGTATATATGGGCACCAATGCTTGAAGCTTAAATGCTTCTGCTCACAGGTTGCAACTGATAATGTACCTTTGGTCACACCTGCAAAAATCATACATATTTTCAAACCTAGAGCATTTGCTTTCGGCTAAACTTTAGATGGACAACAATATGGTACAGCAAGGATCTATTGCCTTCACATTTAACACTTCATACTCAGACCATGTCAATCATGTCAAAAATGTATATCTATTTCAGTCATGTTTATATGAGCTCAAGCAATGTTTGTTCACAGCTCACATGCCTTTCCTTGCCGGTCCTAGGTCATACCTCATAGTGTGTTATTGCTTGCAACTCTGTGAAGCTAAGATTAATCTGGGCTTTTTTATCCTGGGGTATACCTTCTACCTGCTTTCCAGATTCTTATTACTTGTCTTCACTCAAAACTAAAATTAATAAACTTAATCTTATCCTTCCTTCAGCTTTGCTATAGGCTTCCAGGTATTTTTTAACATAACAAACTAAAAAAGACTAAAAGCTATTGATTGATATGTATTTAATGTTTTTATCCAACCTTCAGAAAGAAATAGGTTTTAACAAGATCTCATTTGCACTTGGTCAACCTTTTCAGAAGTGGCTGGACAATTTAAACTATAAATTTATTTCTGTACAGCATAAGATGCACTCAATTTCTATCTGCAGTGCAAAATCCATATGTGTATGGCTAGCTTATGTAAAATCAGTCAAAACTCCACAGAAGAAACTCCAAGAAAGCACAGAGATCTTTAGTTCAAAATTTTCATCAGATTTCACATTTTATGTATTCAGTTTGTATCCTATACACTAAGGTAGAGATGCAGAACTACAGACATTTATATGTATGCAGGTAAATTGCTTATTAGTTGATTCATATTTTTATGCATTGATGATAACTTTAGATTTTTGTTTTAGAATCCAATTGAGCCCATGCAGATTGACCTTCCTGAAAATGAAGGTGGGGCTCCTGAGGAGAACTTTGTGGTGGAATTTCCAACATTGGTAATTCAACTTCATTTTTTATAGAGCCATTTTAAGAATTTTGTTTGATGACATACTCTTCTCCCTGATAAGCTACCATTTTCTTATAAATTTTATCTAGAAAATCATTAACTACTGTTTTGAGTCTGGTATTGTCATTGAATGTCTGGACATTGAATTGTCCAAACAATGTTAAAAACCTTATTTATTTTTAAACATTGATCTCAAGAGAGATTTGAACTTTTAATGCCTGTCAAAGACCATGCTCAATCAGAGAGTGGTAATTATTTTTAGCAAGTGGTTGTTGTTGTCTCAAAATATTTATCAGTTCTTGTGACATTACCTATTTACCCTAAATCATTAAATTAAGCCTCTGGGGCTTATTAATTTAGTCTTGTTATTAGAAAGGGACAAAGAAGTTGATAATTTCATTGTCTTCAGTGATCTCTTTATCAATTTCCATTTATTTACCTTCTTTCATTTGCTGCATAATGTGATCCCAATCGTGGACAAAATTGGTTTATCGTTCTGTTGTTAAATAAATACTCTGTGGGGCTTACACAGACACATAAACTGGCATATAAGGGAGAGAGCTTAATCAAAAGTGATGGGTGATTATTCTAGGGTGGGGAATTTTGAAGGGAGCTTATAAATTGGGGGGAATGAGAAGTTTTACTGTATTTCCATCTGCATATAATCTATCTCAACTGACTCATTAATTTCCCATGAAACTTTTATGTGTTTCTACTTATTTTCTTCAACTGATTGCAAATGCAAAAAGCTGCCCCTGTCTGTTAGGCTGTATTCCCATTGCACAATCTTTTTTTGCATCGTATAACACATGCCAATTTCTGCATAACTAATCCCTTGCTGTGTTCAGACTGCAGAAATTTTGACAAACGGGAACCAAAATGATTAGGCATTGTAACTTTTAAGTTAGCAATCAGTTAACTTGCACACGTAAGTATGCAAGATTGATTTCTTGATGAACTGTTCATTTCGAAAGTGGAGAAATGATACCCTAAGCATTGTAACAGGGTTTTACTACTAATCACTGGGCAGAAATCACAGAAATAATGCAGTCACAAGATTTGCTCCCTAAACTTCCTATAATTTTTTGATAATTAAAAGGAACTATAAAATGGAAATGAAATGGATAAATGGCAATCCTGTATTTCAAATTCTTTTCAAGGATAAACATGAAAGAAATTACTCCAATGCTCAAGCAGAACAAAAACTCCAAATAAAGATTCATTTTGATTTGAAAAACTGATTGAGCAAGAT
The DNA here is from genome assembly GCF_057945365.1 of Rhopilema esculentum. Classification (NCBI taxonomy): domain Eukaryota; kingdom Metazoa; phylum Cnidaria; class Scyphozoa; order Rhizostomeae; family Rhizostomatidae; genus Rhopilema; species Rhopilema esculentum. Next base: position 8,870,811 of record NC_142827.1, read on the forward strand.
ATTTCTTGGCAGTTCTCTAGTTTTGTTTATTAGATGGATTCTCAATCTCTTGTTTTCTCAATGCCTTGATAGGTTATTGTGAGTGCTAAACGATTCATTTTGAAATTATTGTATTCTTATCTTAGGCTAAGAGGGGCAACTTTTAAAATATAGCTGTTAGACTGAAGGGGCCAAACATCAAAGCAACTTCCATAACACGTGCCCCTGCCATGTCTTGACATCAGTTATCAATATGATACATTTTGAAATTAAAATATTTTAGAACTAATTTCTCCTTTCATCAGTTTTATTTTGATGTTTTAAATTTTTTAACATACAATTTAGATACCAAATTATCATATAACACAGAATAAACTACACAATTATCATAACGAACAGAAGTTTCAATTTCTATGTTTTGGCTCAAAGCATGTTTATAGTTATGAAAATTTATAAAATGGAATGTAAACAAATTTTTACAATTAAGAAGTATCATAGAGTTCTCATTTTAATTTATCTACTATATGACTATTAAATCTTTGCTACTATTGTTCTGCTCTTTTCTTTGATCAAAACACTTTATTGGCAGTTTCCTTCTTGCTTACAATTACACTGCATTTGTACTGTTCTGTTTCAAAGTTTCATGCTTGTTTAGCAGCCAGTTTTCTGCATTTCAGTGATATTTATTGAGGAATTTTACAAAAAAGTTCTTGTAATTCGAAAGCTTTGCAGTGAAGAATTGATGTTATTTATTTGTATTGCTTATGTTTTTACCTCTCAGGACCTTGATGTGTATGCATCCAGCTACAAGGGAGTAACCAAGTTACAGCGTTTGTTGTTTATTGCAAATCATTGTCCAAGTTTAGCTGCTGATGCTATGAGGTGACATTTCTAATTAATTACAACATAAGATTTTTATTTTAATCTTATCGTCCCTGCTCATTCTTTGGTGAAGTAGGCTATCAAGCTCAAGGTGTGATTTTCACCACAGTTTTCAGGTGTAACGCAAAACAAAGTATGGAATGAAAATAATCTTCAGCCTAGTAACATGCTATATCAGATGTTCATGTAAACAATCAAATAGAGAAAATCTGGCAGTTGATTTGTTTGTATTTGATCACTTAGCTGAACAAATTGTTGAACCAATTTTACTCTGAATGCATGAAATCATATTAGGCACTGTGAATCCAAGGCTCTTAAACTGATGCATCCAGGAAAATGTTTCATAAAATTCTCAGTGCATTTGCCCACCCTTTCTCCAAATATTGGGAGGTATGCAGACCTTTTATAGTACATTTTTATATGAATTTTTTGCACCATCTGACCTAATGGGAATTCTATAGATAAAAATTGTATTTTTTTGTTGTTTTCAGATTGGCATCTTCTGCAGTAAAATCAACACACAATTTAGACATGTATAAAGAAATTGCAAGAAAATTAGCAGAAGTAAGGTACTGAGGATTGGCATCTATTTACATTTAATCCAATGCCTTTATAGTATTCCTATCATGAAATCTATTTCACTGCCTTCTTTCTCAATCATCATATAGTACTCATCATATGTATTGTTTTAATACACCGTTTTAGTTCATGTTTTCTTTTAGTTTGTTCTTTGCATCTCTTTATTATTATTTTACTGACCTAGGGAGTGAATTTGTTCCGAATCCTTTTCAGCAACCAGGGATCAGCTGAATCAGCCGCTGAGGGCCAGGGCTATGCATCTGGGCTAGATCAGTCATGGATTGACACAACTGAAAAGAAAGCTCAAACCAAAGTAAGTTTTAAAACAGCATCATTAGCTCTTCATATTTTTTAAATAAATAAAAATTCAAGTTTGATTAATTGTACCATTCCACTTTTTATATTGGAATCTCTGGTTAGAAAAGTTGTATTCATATAAAGATGTCTCTTTCGTTTTAGCTTGAGAAATTGTCAACAGATTTGAAGTACTACAAGACTAACTCCATTAAAGAAAGTATAAGGTAAATATTGTTTGGTACTTTTCTCATTGCGAATTGACTTATTAAACATACTTTTGCAAGAGGTTATTGTCATCAATCACGTAGTTCGAAACTGAAGCCTTATTTTGCTTATGTTGAATTGGAGGGGGATGGTGGGGGTTGGGGCCTCTGGGAGTTTTTCGCATGAAATTACCTTTTCTTGGTCGTTTGATTTTAAAAGCTAGGCTGTACAATAAATCCTTGAATAAGCCCCCAAGAGGTTGTTTTGAAAAAATATTTTTGGGTGGGGGCTTGTTTGAAGGCGGGGCATATACAGCAGCTGCCAAAAATATCAACAGGGCGGATTTTCTTGTTCTATATGCTTAGCGTAGATATATAGGGATTGGGCCTATTGCTGTCGAATCAACATCGCAGCCTATAGAGACGTTTTCGAGGGTGGGGGCTTATTTCACGGAAAACTCTTTAGGGCGGGGGGCTATTTGAGGGGGTTATTTGAGGACCTACGGTAGTTTGGAATTTTGACAGAGATTTTTATGCAAAGTCAAAATATATCAACTTCGCAAATTTTACCTAGTCGAGAGGTTAGCATTTGAAAATAGAGAGCCAATCAAACATGAACTTCTTCTTGTCATGTTAATTTCGATCCACACAGGTGTGGTCTGGATATCAATTTTTCAGCTTACTTTCAGCTTACAAAAAGCATTTGATTATGTTATGTTTCAGCTTCCTCATACTATCTTCAAATTTTATGTGTCTCATTGTTTTTCAGACGCGGAAACGATGACCTTGGAGACCATTATTTGGATTGTGGCAACTTAACGTAAGGGCTCATACCACCTTCACTTTCATCACCACCTTAAAAATGATGTTGTAACTCAAAATATTATAACGTGCTTTTTGAGACTATCAAAAAAAACTAATTTCAGCTGGATGCAGGGTATTTTCAAATTGTCACAATGCTGGTAAAATTTTAAAAAATACAAATAAAAATTTTGAAAATACAAAGATATAAGTGTCATTCGGGATACAAAGATTTCTAAAGATGATATAGGTATGAGGGAACATTCGGCTGTTTTTTCAATCCAACCCATTTCAGTTAAATTATTGTTTTCATCAAATTTTAGCAAGCATCAGACTGCGTTCTGTGATCTGAACTAGCCTACTTTTTACTTCTTGTTTCATGTCGCTGTTTTTGCTGTAGGAATGCGTTGAAGTGTTATTCACGAGCTAGAGATTACTGCGTCAGCGCAAAACACACGATGAACATGTGCTTAAACGTTATCAAGGTTTGTCCTTTGCATTCATATTCTTGTAAAGCAATCGCTTATGCAAAACCTAATCGGATGTTATATACGTGATTCCTCTTTGATTTTACAGAATTGTTCTTCTTCTCAGTGATATAAATTGTATTCCAATGGAAGTTGATTTTGATAAATAAAATTAGTAAAGTCTAGTAAAATTAGTATTTACAGTCATTGCAAATAAACTTAGTGCCCTCTAGCAATAATTTATAGAAATAATTTTTTAAACTTAACAGATATTCTCTCTTTTTTCAAGGGAACTCAATCATACCTATCTATGTTATTAAATGTATGCGAATTTTGCGAACCTATGATTTATTTTGTTGCTGCTATGAAAGATCGTTAATCATTTCGCAATGTGATTATTTTTGAAAAGTAACCAAGTAAAAATCTGTAGAGAGCTGTTCTGTTTCAGCACCGTAGAAAAGAAAGAATTATTGGAGTGGTACCGTTTTTCGAGAACAATAGAAACCAAAGGAATTGTTTCCCTTCCTCCAACTCCCCCTCCACCCCATCCCAGTAATGGCTATGATTTGATTAGCTTCGAATCATTTTTATTAAATATCTTGCGTTTTAAGATGATGTTTGTAATCTATTTCTATTAAAATCTCTAGGTCAGTATCTTTCTTCCAAATTGGGCCCACGTTCAAACATATGTCAACAAAGCAGAGTTAATACCTGATCTCAATGAGGTAAGAATGTTCACTACATTTCTATCTGTTAAAGATATATTTTCGCATGTTTTGTTTGTTTATTAACACTGGACAAGATATCACAAAAAGCCAGCACTCTTCTCTTTGTCCACACTCTATATATTTATTCTTTTCCAGTCTTTTTGCTTTTATTTTGCCTTTCATTCATATTTCTTGTACCGAAGGTGGATTAACCGTAACAAATAAACACCCCCCTCCCCCAGTGTTGTCACCCAGTGGCGTTACCAAGATACCGTACGCTTGTCATCACCTCCACAGTTGTCAAAATATGAACCAGCTCTACTCAAGCGTATAAGAATTTATTTAGTGAGAATAACACATAAATTTCAGATCCTTATTTATACGAAGATCACATTTAAAAAACCAAACACATATGCCAGCAAAACAGAGGGTGCACATGACAGAACGAGCGTTGCTAATAGAGGCGTTGTTAATAGCTGCTTAAGACCGGAATTTCTGGAAGAACATGACTTTCAACGTTTTAAAATGTCACCCATGGCACCCAAACAAAAAAGAACTTACAAGAAGAATCTGAAATTGACATGATGCAAAACGTTGGTCGTTCTTTTTACTCTGAAGTGGAGTAGCCTTGACCGTTATTTTGACTTTGAGATTAGGATTTTTTCCAGGCTTAAGAACCGTTGTTTTCTCGTATTTCAATGCCTCCTTCTTAGGAAATACACAAAGTCAAACATAGGGTACTTATTACCATGAGCAATGAATTGTTGATAAGATATGTTTGTGATTTTGAATGTTCTTCTTATCAAAGCAGAAAGAAAAACCATATAACCAAGGGTTTCTATCGAAGCTGAAATGCGCCGCTGGTAAATATACAGTACCTTATTTTTTCATTGTGTTGGATTGTTATTGTTTTAGCATAAGCACGGGGGTTTGCCTGGGAAAACAATTACGTCAAAAAGTTTTATGACCCTGTGTTGGAATGAAATTCTTAAAACATGATACCTATGGTGAACTATAATTCACAAAAAGATACTTGTTCCTGGAAAATGAAAAATGATACCTTGATTTAGATCCTGGAAACTGATTTTTCGCCTAAAAATGATTTCACTGATTAATAAATTTTTAGATTTTGGACAAAAACTCTATATTCATGACAAGTCTGACCTGCCCTGGAATAAGTATCTTCAGTGGGCATAACTGTACCGGAAAGAAAAGACAATAGGTGTTATCCTGTCCTGGAATATTCAGCCAAAAACGAGACCCTGTTGGCAGGCACCCACGTGTAGTCTGTTTACTCAGTACACCCTCAGGAACATTCAAGCATTAGATCGCTCATAGCTAGATGATTCTTTACATTTCTGCAACTTCTTTGTTGCTATTAACCCTTGTTCTACTGATTTAACTTTTCATCCTTTCTTGCTAGGCCTTGCTGAACTTGCGAAGAAATCATACAAAGCCGCCGCTAGACTGTTCCTTCAGGCTTCTTTTGACAACTTAGACTTCTCTGAGGTTCGTTTCCATTTGTAATCCCCAGGTTGTTATCATATTCTTCAAAATTTTGCAAGTAACATAATATATTACTCAATGATACCACATTGAACATGAAATTACTCAGTTGGTCGTTTTATTTAACTTGAGGCCCAATTACCGTAAATCCTCGAATTAGCCTCGAATTTTTGATGGGGGCTTATTCGAGGGGGGGGGGCTTATACGAGGGGGAGGGCTAATAGAATTATTGTTGACATTAAGAAGACATTATTAAAAGACCTTGTTTATTTTAGTAGAGATTTCTTTATGAGCATTTAATTAATTACTACCAAAAGTATGAATTTGTTGTGGTAATTCAATAAAACGCCATCGGCGACCTCAGATGGCAAAAATCATCAAATTGAGGGGTCCAATTCGAGAATATACGGTAGCAGTGGGGGCTGATTTGAAGGGGGGCTTATTGACAATTTGTAGTTCTAAGGTGGGGGTTTATTTGAGGGGGGGGGCTTTTTCGAGGGGGGGCATTCGAGGATATACGGTATCAATATTTGTTTCTAGAACTAGAAATAGCTCTTGCTAGTACTGCCCGCAAACAATTAGTTCCTTGATAATGATTGTTTTGAAAATGTAGGTCAGGATATTCGGAGAAGACACCATCTTGGGTTTTCACAATTCTATAAAAACAGCTGCTCTAGTTGATGCTAAACTATTCTTTTTATCAAGAATTTTTGGTGTTCAGTTTGCCTTTGATTTAAGTCCAACGCCCTTTTGAAAATCATGAAGTTTTTCGAGGGTTTGACATTTATTTTTCGATAATCACAATAATCATAACTTTTGCTCGTACGGTCCAGAGTTTTTGGGAGAAAAGTGTGGCATTCGACTGGTTTTGATTCCCAAAACTTCGAATCAAAACTTCCATCCATTGCGGAGAACAGAGCTGTGATGCAGCACCGTTTTCGTGCCAAAAAAACCGAAGGCCTTTAACAGAGTCTTGGCAGAGCAACGCTCCGAAGATAATTCCCTTCCGCACAAAGAGGTGGCGGTTAACGACCTCCTCGACAAAGCCGATTGATTGACAATGAAATTGATTGACAGTTGTCATGGCAGCAGAAAAGTGACAAAATCTGCTGAAAAAGTGCTGACAACATGAACTGAAGCTTCCATATGCTACTTATACGCGGGGCAGACTATAAGCCCTTCACTCGCGCGCTATCGCGCGCGAGTTGCGGGCAATAATGCTATTTTTTTTAAAGATATCCATTTTAGGTTATTAAATTGCTGCAAAATTTTATCAGTTGAGACAAGCTAAAATAAATGCGAGAATCGATTTGTTAGGCTTCCTTTAACAAACTGTTCTCTACTCGATGGCAATGACCCAACTTGCATCATAGAAACCCACACCCTTAACACATCATGCATAAAGCCTATTATAAAACAATACTTCCGAATACCAACTGTGAGGTTATCTAGAAATAAGACAAAAGTTTGAACGATAGACTAAGTATCAAACAGCAGAGAAATTAAGAGAACTGTACTCAGGAATTTCGCTTTCTATCTACCGACATTTTATCTGGCGACATTTTAATCGAATGGTGTACAACTATTTCATTTTATCTACCATAGCTACCATTCGATTAAATATACAAAATGACATACTTAACTAGAGTCAATAACCTGCAGATCTAATGGTAAACCGCTACAGTATAATCCGGTTATGACGTATTTTAAGGGACCAGCGTATTAAGTACGTTATATCCGAAGTACGTTGTAACGAGGGTAAGTAAAAATTGACTAAAACCAAGCACACCTTTTGCCTGGACCAAGCACACCAGTACTTTATATCCGAAAGTACGTAATAACCAAGTACGTTATAACGGGATTCTACTGTATACCCGCTGGTATATTGATGCATATGATAACAGACTCAAAATTTCGACCCAAGCATCAAAGAATTTTGAAGTCATACAACCTTCATGGCCAGACTTGCATGCAAGAAATATTTAGTTTGAATTTGTTGCTCTTTAATTTCCCTCTATCTTTCCATTTATGTTTACTTGATTCTTTAGTGTTTTATGTAATTAAATATAATTTTTTGTTTATTTTGATTTATTGTCAATGTATTCTGAATCTGAAGGTGGTTTCTGCTCACGATGTTGCAATATATGGCGGCCTTTGCTCACTGGCAACTTTCGACCGACAGGATTTACAGAAGAAAGTTTTGTCAAGCAGGTGTGACTTAGTGCTGTTAGCTTTTGCCGTATTATTTACCTTTGCTCCTTTAAATAACTTTTTGCAGACCTTAGTGCAGTCCAAAGGTTAAAATTAGATTTTGCTTGAGAAGATTGGAAGACCTTTTAAAAGCAAATTAAAAGCCCCGCAGTTTGAAGTTTTGCTTCGTAACTTGTTTAAATGTGTAATCATATAGTTTAAGCTATAGGCAAAGAACTTGAGATGCAAAATGTAAAACTGAATCATATACGAGATCTGTCTAAGCAGATGATTTAATTTGGCAAAGCTCGATAATTCATTGAACCCAAAGTCTTACTTTCATTCGATTTTAATCTTTTGAAAAATTTCTCTAAATTTTAATTAAAAATTTAAAAACATTCGAACGAGTAGAACCTTTCTTGTTCCTTGTAAAAAATCTATCACAAACTCTTATCTGTTTTTCTTTACTTTGCTCTTTGGCTCGTTCTTTCTTAGTTAGTTTCTTTTGTTTTTGACATTTTCTTGCTTATTCCCTGCTCTTTCTTCTTCTCCTACCCAATCTTAAATCTATCTTGAATGGAAAATTTGAGAATTGAGCAGTTTAATTGTTTTACAAGAAAGGCCATTCAAATTTTGCTTGATTTCAGCTATGTTTGCTCATTTATAGCATCAAAATCTCTACTGATGTGCAACATTTTTTTCTCCTTTAAGCTCGTTTAAGCAGTTTTTGGAGCTAGAGCCTCAACTTCGAAATATTCTTCATAAATTCTACGACTCACAATACGCAGAATGCTTGAAATTATTAGGCGAAATGAAGGTACGTACCTCATCTTTTCTTAATACAATTAAGCCACATTTGGACATCAGACAATATTTACTCTGTGTCAGCTGACAATAATTACGAAAAAGCTGTATCAGACTAGAATGTCAGACGAAAAAGCTTCAAGAATGTTGTAAAATGATTGATTTTTGAAAATCATTTTCAAATTTTGTACGGCCATGAAATTGTTTAGCTACATATGTTGTTGCTTTAATTTTGTTGTTTTTTGTATCAATGCATCTTTTCTCGTTAAAACATTTTTTGAAGAACTTTCCCATCAGGTGCTTTGTTATTCACATGCTCTTTGTTATTCTCTCTCTCTCTCTCTCTCTCCCTCTCTCTCTCTCTCTCTCTCTCTCTCTCTCTCTCTCTCTCTCTCTCTCTCTCTCTCTCTCTCTTTCTCTCTCTCTCTCTCTCTCTCTCTCTCACAACATTAACCTTACATCGACTTCCAACATTTCATTTTTTATAGAACCAATAGCATTGGAATTTCGCTAGTGACTTGCTAATTTATGTTTGCATCGTTTCCTTTCAGTCTAGAACTCTATTTATGTCGAATTTCTCAAAGTTTTTAAACAGGGGTGGACACTTGGTCAAGTATTGGCGGGGGCAAGCCTTTTGTTTTAATAAGATGACGTCACATTTCCCATTGTTTGAAACAAAAGACTGTTGTCCCCTAAAGTATTGGAGCTCCGTAAGCACTCCGTAATAACATCCATGGCTGTTTAACGTAACCATAAAGTAAGAATGATTTTTTTATTTTCCAGGACAACCTGCTGCTTGATATTTATTTATCACCACACGTGAACACGCTTTATTCCGAAATAAGAAAAAGGGCACTCATCCAGGTAAGTTTGACTGTCCTACCATATAAGAGGTTAGTGGGCACTGCAGTGCTCTGATTGGTCAATAAAAAGCCAATCAAAACGCATTTTTTATCCTCTGTAGTCATTTTCCTTACTATACAACTTATTTGAGTAAATGTTCAATGAAATATTAATTCGTGATGCTGGGAATTGAAATTTTACCTTCAGTCTGTTTTCATCGCCAGTATTTTAGCCCATACGTCTCTGCTGACCTGAACAAAATGGCGGAGGCTTTCAATACAAGTATATCCTTGTTAGAAGACGAATTAACCCAACTCATTCTCGACGGGCAAATATCGGCGCGAATAGACTCTCAGAAAAAGGTAATTTTTAGTTTTTTGTGTAGCAGCAAATTATCAAGTTAATTTAAAGAGGATTATTTTTTATAGTAGTTCAGCAAAACCCTAAACTTAGCCCCCTCTCGTATAAGCCTCCCTCCTGCCTCGTTTATGCCCTACTCTAATCGAATAAGCTCCTTCTCATCATACAGCCCCTTCTTCTCGAATAATTCCCCTTTTTTCTCGTATAAGCCCCTTTGTCTCCGTATAAGACCCCTCTCCCCGTTTGTGCACCCCTCAACTTGTCCTCATCCCAAAATGTCCGTAATAAATACGTCCTCATTAGTATAGTTAGAGAGTTTACGGTATCCATTAATTAAGACAAGGCTGCTATCTATTATTGTGATATATGATACTGTACTATAAAGTTGGTTGAGTGTTGAGTGAGTATTTTGTGCGTTTTCTTTTAAAGATATTATATGCTCGAGATATCGATCAACGAAGTAGCACTTTCGAAAAGGCCCTTTCCATGGGACACGAGTACCAACGGAGATGCAAGGTAATTCATTTCTTTAATTTCTTGCTGATAAGTCATATCAAATATTGAAGTAATTTCAAACAAAATATATTCTGCACTTATTATTTCATGTTAAAAATTTTGATGGCTAATTTCTTACAAATAGCTCTTTACATTTTTGTGTGTAGAACATGACGGTTCAAGTTGCTACTCTGAGTTTCACGCTTAATGCAACTGTTTCATGTTATTCTTGTGATCACCAGGCAACTGTTTTCAACCGGTTTTATATTAATGTATTATTTTCTAGTAATGTCTTCTAAAAAAGTTGTTTTTAATTCATTTTTTTTGGTCACGTTTTGGAAATGTGACACCCATGTAAACTAATCTTATTGTCATTTTGTCAATCATAAACATTGAAATTTTTTGAAATTGTGATCTAGGCCAAACAGTTTCACAAACCTTTATGTAAACAGCATCACAGAATTTATAAACCAATAAAGCTCGCCTAGATCTCCTAAAGTATTTCTTATTTTATCAAAATTTTGTTTTCAGGCATTAATTTTGCGAACAGTTCTAGTACGTCACCAGATTAATGTCAAGGTTTGTTATCAATTTTCTATCCTTATTCTCAGTGACATCACTTCATTCTTTCTCCGTCCTTCCTTACAAGAAATCTGCATTTCTTTATAAGCAATCTGCATTTTTTCAAAAGAAATCAACGAACCGTTATAAGGAATTTGCATATCTTTATAAGGAATGTGCATTTCCTTTTAAGGAATCTGGATTTTTTTATAAGGAATAAGAATTTCTCTACAAGGAATCTTGTAAAAGCTTACTATTTCTTTCTATACCAATTGCTTCGTGCTAAGTCCAAGCTACTTGTGATCCAATTTTTCCGAAGAATCCCATCCTTCGTTACACTGCTCTGACATAAAGAGGTATCCCTCACCCGATTCCCTTCCTTGGCAATTCGCATGGAATTTCTGGCTAAGGCCCTCTTTTACTGGAGGGCTGGCGACGAGTATCACGGGCATAGCTAAATAAACGGCATGATTGGATATAAAACACCCTTTAAGAATGTTGTCCGTCATAAACAATGCAAAGCAATTTTCTGGTAGGAAATTAATTAAAGGTATAAGGAACTGTATAGTTCACTTAGCAATACATTTTCCAACCCCATCTCCCTAATAAAAATCTTGGTATTGTCCGCAGTTTCTATTAGATTCTGTGTTCTTTTCGTATACATGTCCCTTGTCTTTATCTCTCTAGCTTCTCTTCCTGGGTCTTATGCATAGCCGGCCAGTCTTCGCTTTTCGATCTATGCTCTGACGTTAATACTCTAAAGAGTGCTTTAGTTTACTAAAATGTTTGCTTTTTTCAAAACCATTTTGAAAACTACTGCCTTGGCTACGGCGATGGCTTCATAAGTCACACATCGTTTAATTCGGCCGTTTGTCTTAGTGGAATGATCGTTGTTTTTGATGCAGCAAACTTGGGCTCTATTCTGACCAAGTGAGGAATTAACAATTAGGCAGCACCCATGTATATATTTATATGTATAATCCCGTTCAATAGGGAGATTGTTAGTTATCTTATAACAATGTTTCTTTTAAACAGAGTCCTGTGAGAGATGACGACGGAGTTGCGAGATGAAAGTGAGCGAATCGCGATCCTTGTGCTTTGATGGCCGTTGCGAAGTACCGGAAGTATTCGACATAGAGAAGTATTTGGTTGTCCGCCAGGGAGGCTACGCAAAGCCCGGACTGACCAAAGATTTGTTTTCCACTTGTATCATTGAAAAAATTTTCTGTATTGAACACTGTTGAATTTAGCAAGTAAACCGACAAAAAAACATAAAATAACAGCTGCATCTCTTATTCTATATATTCTATAAATGCCGAGTTTTCCGTTCATGAGTATGATGAAAAAATCTTTTAGAAATTAAGCTGATTTTTTGACAACAACAAAATAATTTAGAGAAAATGATACTCGATATATAGGGTCATTCCATATCAAATCATCAGATATTTTTAAGATTTGTAACCCATGGTCTTAGAATTTCCTGATTTTTTACCACAAAGAGCCATTTTGGAGAAAACAGCACATACAAAATTTTATCCTTATATCTATTACGGTTGCGATTTTGTAGCCGTTTCAAAAGTGACCCGTTTTAGCCAAATATGCCACACCCAGTTTACCAAGCGATAGGCGCGGCTTTCTATTAATAGCTGTAACTTTTCTATAGTTGTAAATATTTGCTTGAAAATAATGTCAATTATTGATTTGATACTGTAGATTTCAAATATTGCATCAGAATTTGACAATTTTCTAAGGTGAAGCAGATAGTCATATGTTAAAAGTTATCACCTGTTTTGAAAATATTCCCAACCGATGTATATAAATATTGAAAAAAAGTCCTGTAGCTGGATTCATAGCATTAGAAGCTTGCTATATTCTGAAAGTGTATTCTTTGGGCTATCAGAAAATGTTCAAGATTACAATTGCAATTGAAGTATTTTGAGTTAATTGCACCTTACAAAATGGGTATAATTTTGCAAGAATCGTGAGCAAAAACAAATTTGTAATTAAGGTAATATTGCATGAAATAAAAATAGCTGCTAAAAACATTGAATCAATCATGATTTCACATTCAGAGACAACAAAGAATAATTAAAAATTATCCCTAGCCATGGACAAGCTGAGATACTGCTTTATAGTCACTGTAGCTGAAGCTCTAAGTTTGACCGGTAATTGTCTGATCTGCTTGATCATGTAAAGTTCTGAGTGGGTTCAGGTGGGTACATGAAGTTCATTTGAAAGTCCCCTTCATCTTCATTAATGTCATAGCAACCCACCCCTCATTGTCATATAGGCAAGCAACATACTTTATCGTTCGAGTCCCAATGCCATTCTCTCCCTTCTTAGAAAGAAAAGCAAAGTTTCCTGCAAAGTCTCTGTCATCAGAAAATTACTTGAAAGTAATCTTTTCATCTTTAAGTGGAACAAACTGATTGTAAAAATTCTGTTTGTGGTTGTACTACATATCAAAATTCATTACTTCCAGTTGCCATTAACAAAACATACAGAGATATGATAGACATGACTGTCTGCTGCAAGGACAGTAGGCAATGTATAGCGCACAGACGAGGCAACTGTTCAGGGACGTCTGTACTTAAAAGGTTTCTTGATCAGTGTTTACATGATGGTGATAGTGATGTTTTATTTCAGCATGGTGATAACACTAGAAGATCAAAAATAGTAACAAGGTTCTTGAGTATTGCTGATTTTGTTGAGCTGCTGGTAAAGTGTATTGTTGCTTTGACATTTCATTCTTTTCTTACACAATGGCAGTCAAAATACCTTAAGTGAAAGGAAGAAATGAAGATGATTCTTGTTTTTTGGCTGACTTTTTTGGCTGCCGAAAACTATAAATTTTTCACTTAAGATGAAATTCAGTCAGCCCATTGGAACAAGCAAAATTGCATGCTACACCCCAGTTTCATCTACTTAAAGATAAAAAGATTACTTTCAAGTAATTTTCTGATGACAGAGACTTTGCAGGAAACTTTGCTTTTCTTTCTAAGAAGGGAGAGAATGGCATTGGGACTCGAACGATAAAGTATGTTGCTTGCCTATATGACAATGAGGGGTGGGTTGCTATGACATTAATGAAGATGAAGGGGTCTTTCAAATAAACTTCATGTACCCACCTGAACCCACTCAGAACTTTACATGATCAAGCAGATCAGACATATGCTGGGTATCACATTTACACGCTTTGCAAAACTGATTCATCCAAAACAATTACCGGTCAAACTTAGAGCTTCAGCTACAGTGACTATAAAGCAGTATCTCAGCTTGTCCATGGCTAGGGATAATTTTTGATTATTCTTTGTTGTCTCTGAATGTGAAATCATGATTGATTCAATGTTTTTAGCAGCTATTTTTATTTCATGCAATATTACCTTAATTACAAATTTGTTTTTGCTCACGATTCTTGCTAAATTATACCCATTTTGTAAGGTGCAATTAACTCAAAATACTTCAATTGCAATTGTAATCTTGAACATTTTCTGATAGCCCAAAGAATACACTTTCAGAATATAGCAAGCTTCTAATGCTATGATTCCAGCTACAGGACTTTTTTTCAATATTTATATACATCGGTTGGGAATATTTTCAAAACAAGTGATAACTTTTAACATATGACTATCTGCTTCACCTTAGAAAATTGTCAAATTCTGATGCAATATTTGAAATCTACAGTATCAAATCAATAATTGACATTATTTTCAAGCAAATATTTACAACTATAGAAAAGTTACAGCTATTAATAGAAAGCCGCGCCTATCGCTTGGTAAACTGGGTGTGGCATATTTGGCTAAAACGGGTCACTTTTGAAACGGCTACAAAATCGCAACCGTAATAGATATAAGGATAAAATTTTGTATGTGCTGTTTTCTCCAAAATGGCTTTTTGTGGTAAAAAAAATCAGGAAATTCTAAGACCATGGGTTACAAATCTTAAAAATATCTGATGATTTGATATGGAATGACCCTATAGCAACAAGCCACCTTGAAAATGTTCACCTGAATGCCAAGGTTTGAATTTTTATAGACTCCCTAGTTTCACGGACAAGTTTGAATCAAATTTTTACTTTTGTCTCTTTAGTAAATCAACATTTTCCTAGGGGAACTTTATTCAATTTTTTCATTCCACTATCTCGATATTTCTTGTTTTATTCGCAAATTATTCAAAGCATGATTCTGGGGCTTTTCAAATAGACTTTCCTGTTTCCGAAGCAAAAGCTTTCAATAAATTAAGCAAGTTCAAAGCATTGTTGTTTTCATCTGCTTCTTTTAGGATGCAAAATCGACCACGAAGTATCCACACTTTTGGCACGTCGATAATTTTTTGTTCAAGTCTAGCAACGCCAAAGTTAAATCATTAATGGGTTGTTCTTCTAGCTACTAGATTAAAGGGCTTGGTGAGCAAAGATTTGTTAAGGGTTCCGCCCAAATATCACCTAGATTCATCAAAATGTACAGTGATAAATTTTCCTTATAAATTAAATAAATTTTCCATATAAGATGTTATCTTGTCGCAAAATCGTGGGCCTGAGCCCCACCCCTCCCCAAAATGAAAGCTTGAATTTCCGCCACTGTTTGTCATCAACAGAAAAGATATCCTGGTCATCTTTACTTTATTATCTTTCGCTCTCTACATTCAAGAAATTTGACTTCTCTATAGGCTGAGCTGATGCTTTTATTGGCACTTCATAACTTCTCTCAATGATTTTATTCTAACGTTCCAGTGCTTTCAATTTAGACGCCTCAATTTTACTCACAGTCGATCAGAATTTCCAATCCCCTAGTTGCGTTTGGCGATCGAAAACTGTAAAAGCTTCCAATTGATTTTCCTCCATGGGTTAGAAAGTGAAGTAAAAAGGATACCTCTGTATAAGAGTTTATGCCATTCTTGCCTACACTTCAGTTTTCATTTATTGGGCTTACATCAACATATTCGATTTTTGTAACTTTCGTGATTGTGTTCTAGATAATTTTAGGTTGAAGATAGGATTAACCTGCAGAAATTTCATTTCTTTACTCACCGAAATGTTTTCATTTCAGCAAAAAATTTTCGAGTTTAAACCAAATTTTACCATAGAGTTTAAAAAATATGACCAAACTTTTTTCCACCGTAAATAAGTCAACCCGAATTTTTGGCACCGAATATGTCGTACTTGATGGCTGATGAATTGACTTCAACATCCAAATTTTTACCCGAAAATCACCTCTTAAAAATGTTTCTCTTGATTATCATTATGTAAAGAGCTAAAATATTAAGAATCAAACTAAAGTTTTTTTCCAAAACTAAGTTTAACTCTAGCTTTTTCTCATCATACTAGAACGAATTTTACTGTTAATGGAAGAAACAAATTTCTAAAATTCTTCATTATTTTTCTTGACCTATCTATTACCTTACTTCTTGATTAAACTTTTACCACAGTAAATTGTCGTTATTTATCTGAATAGAACTTTCTTTTTCAATTAAAGGTTCAATTTAGCTTTCTCTGATCCAACTAAAGCGATTTATTTCGTTTGTGAAAGAAAATACTCCCAAAAATTTGATGATTTTTCCAAGCCTATACCCTTGATTTTTGAGCAAAATTTTACCCCTCTAAAATTTGAATATTTTTTATTAAAAAGAGCCTTCTTTTCCAAATCAAGTTCAAATAAGGCTTATAATCATCATACTGAAGCGAATTATTCAGTTTTTAGAGGCAAATAATTTCCATAAAATTTGATGATTTTTCCAAGCCTATAGCCTTAGTTTTTGGTCAAAATATTACCCTTCTAAAATGTGAATATTTTTTAGAAAAAAGAGCCTTCTTTTCCAACTCAAGTACAAATAAAGCTTCTTCTCACCATATTGAAGGGAATTATTCAGTTTTTAGAGGAAAATAATTTACAAAAAAATTTGATGATTTTTCCAAGCCTATACCCCTTAGTTTTTGGTGAAAATTTTACCCCTCTAAAATGTGAATTATTTTTAATAAAAATGGCTTTATTTTCCAACTCAAGTTCAAATAAGGCTTCTACTCATCATATTGAAAGGAATTATTCAGTTTTTAGAGGAAAATAATTTCCGAAAAATTTGATGATTTTTCCAAGCCTATAGCCTTAGTTTTTGGTCAAAATTTTACCCTTCTAAAATGTGAATATTTTTTTAGAAAAAAGAGCTTTATTTTCCAACTCAAGTTCAAATAAGGCTTCTACTCATCATATTGAAAGGAATTATTCAGTTTTTAGAGGCAAATTATTTCCAAAAAATTTGATGATTTTCCCAAGCCTATAGCCTAAGTTTTTGATCAAAATTCTACCCTTCTAAAATGTGAATATTTTTTTAGAAAAAAGAGCTTTATTTTCCAACTTGAGTTCAAAAAAGGCTTTTACTCATCCTACTGAAGCGAATTATGCAGTTTTTAGAGGAAAATAATTTCCAAAAAAATTGATGATTTTTCCAAGCCTATAGCCTTAGTTTTTGGTCAAAATTTTACTCTTCTAAAATGTGAATATTTTTTAGAAAAAAGAGCCTTCTTTTCCAACTCAAGTACAAATAAAGCTTCTTCTCACCATATTGAAGGGAATTATTCAGTTTTTAGAGGAAAATAATTTCCAAAAAATTTGATGATTTTTCCAAGCCTATAGCCTTAGTTTTTGGTCAAAATTTTACCACTCTAAAATGTGAATATTTTTTAGAAAAAAGAGCCTTCTTTTCCAACTCAAGTACAAATAAAGCTTCTTCTCACCATATTGAAGGGAATTATTCAGTTTTTAGAGGAAAATAATTTCCAAAAAATTTGATGATTTTTCCAAGCCTATAGCCTTAGTTTTTGGTCAAAATTTTACCACTCTAAAATGTGAATATTTTTTAGAAAAAAGAGCTTTATTTTCCAACTTGAGTTCAAAAAAGGCTTTTACTAATCCTACTGAAGCGAATTATGCAGTTTTTAGAGGAAAATAATTTCCAAAAAAATTGATGATTTTCCCAAGCCTATAGCCTAAGTTTTCGGTCAAAATTTTACCCTTCTAAAATGTCAATATATTTTTAGAAAAAAGAGCTTTATTTTCCAACTTGAGTTCAAATAAGGCTTTTACTCATCCTACTGAAGCGAATTATTCAGTTTTTAGAGGAAAATAATTTCCAAAAAATTTGATGATTTTCCCAAGCCTATAGCCTTAGTTTTTGGTCAAAATTTTACTCTTCTAAAATGTGAATATTTTTTAGAAAAAAGAGCCTTCTTTTCCAACTCAAGTACAAATAAAGCTTCTTCTCACCATATTGAAGGGAATTATTCAGTTTTTAGAGGAAAATAATTTCCAAAAAATTTGATGATTTTTCCAAGCCTATAGCCTTAGTTTTTGGTCAAAATTTTACCACTCTAAAATGTGAATATTTTTTAGAAAAAAGAGCTTTCTTTTCCAACTCAAGTACAAATAAATCTTCTTTTCACCATACTGAAGCGAATTATTCAGTTTTTAGAGGAAAAAAATTTCCAAAAAATTTGATGATTTTTCCAAGCCTATAGCCTTAGTTTTTGGTCAAAATTTTATCCTTCTAAAATGAGAATATTTTTTTAGAAAAAAAGCTTTATTTTCCAACTTAAGTTCAAAAAAGGCTTTTACTCATCCTATTGAAACGAATTATCCAGTTTTTAGAGGAAAATAATTTCCAAAAAATTTTATGATTTTTCCAAGTCTAAAGCTTTAGTTTTTGGTCAAAATTTTATACTTCTAAAATGAGAATATTTTTTTAGAAAAAATGCTTTATTTTCCAACTTAAGTTCAAAAAAGGCTTTTACTCATCCTATTGAAACGAATTATCCAGATTTTAGAGGCAAATAATTTCCAAAAAATTTTATGATTGTCCCAAGCCTAAAGCCTAAGTTCTTGATCAAAACTTTACCCTTCTGAAATGTGAATATTTTTTAGAAAAAAGAGCCTTCTTTTCCAACTCAAGTACAAATAAAGCTTCTTTTCACTATATTGAAAGGAATTATTCAGTTTTTAGAGGAAAATAATTTCCAAAAAATTTGATGATTTTTCCAAGCCTATAGCCTTAGTTTTTGGTCAAAATTTTATCCCTCTAGAATGTGAATATTTTTTAGAAAAAAGAGCCTTCTTTTCCAACTCAAGTACAAATAAAGCTTGTTCTCACCATATTGAAGGGAATTATTCAGTTTTTAGAGGAAAAAAATTTCCAAAAAATTTGATGATTTTTCCAAGCCTACAGCCTTAGTTTTTGGTCAAAATTTTATCCTACTAAAATAAGAATATTTTTTAAGAAAAAAAGCTTTATTTCCAACTTAAGTTCAAAAAAGGCTTTTACTCATCCTATTGAAACGAATTATCCAGTTTTTAGAGGAAAATAATTTCCAAAAAATTTTATGATTTTTTCAAGCCTATAGCCTTAGTTTTTGGTCAAAATTTTATCCTTCTAAAATGAGAATATTTTTTTAGAAAAAAAGCCTTATTTTCCAACTTAAGTTCAAAAAAGGCTTTTACTCATCCTATTGAAACGAATTATCCAAATTCTAGAGGAAATTAATTTCCAAAAAATTTGATGATTTTCCCAAACCTATAGCTTTAGTTTTCGGTCAAAATTTTACCCTTCTAAAATGTGATTATTTTTTAGAAAAAAGAGCCTTCTTTTCCAACTCAAGTACAAATAAAGCTTCTTCTCACCATATTGAAGGGAATTAATCAGTTTTTAGAGGAAAATAATTTTCAAAAAATTTGATGATTTTTCCAAGCCTATAGCCTTAGTTTTTGGTCAAAATTTTATCCTTCTAAAATGAGAATATTTTTTTAGAAAAAAAGCTTTATTTTCCAACTTAAGTTCAAAAAGGGCTTTTACTCATCCTATTGAAACGAATTATCCAGTTTTTAGAGGAAAATAATTTCCAAAAAATTTTATGATTTTTCCAAGTCTATAGCTTTAGTTTTTGGTCAAGATTTTATCCTTCTAAAATGAGAATATTTTTTTAGAAAAAAAGCTTTATTTTCCAACTTAAGTTCAAAAAAGGCTTTTACTCATCCTATTGAAACGAATTATCCAGATTTTAGGGGCAAATAATTTCCAAAAAATTTTATGATTGTCCCAAGCCTGAAGCCTAAGTTCTTGATCAAAATTTTACCCTTCTGAAATGTGAATATTTTTTAGAAAAAAGAGCTTTCTTTTCCAACTCAAGTACAAATAAAGCTTCTTTTCACTAAATTGAAAGGAATTATTCAGTTTTTAGAGGAAAATAATTTCCAAAAAATTTGATGATTTTTCAAAGCCTATAGCCTTAGTTTTTGGTCAAAATTTTATCCCTCTAGAATGTGAATATTTTTAAGAAAAAAGAGCCTTCTTTTCCAACTCAAGTACAAGTAAAGCTTCTTTTCACCATATTGAAAGGAATTATTCAGTTTTTAGAGGAAAATAATTTCCAAAAAATTTGATGATTTTTCCAAGCCTATAGCCTTAGTTTTTGGTCAAAATTTTATCCCTCTAGAATGTGAATATTTTTTAGAAAAAAGAGCCTTCTTTTCCAACTCAAGTACAAAAAAGCTTCTTCTCATCATATTGAAGGGAATTATTTAGTTTTTAGAGGAAAAAAATTTCCAAAAAATTTGATGATTTTTCCAAGCCTATAGCCTTAGTTTTTGGTCAAAATTTTATCCTACTAAAATAAGAATATTTTTTAAGAAAAAAAGCTTTATTTCCAACTTAAGTTCAAAAAAGGCTTTTACTCATCCTATTGAAACGAATTATCCAGTTTTTAGAGGAAAATAATTTCCAAAAAATTTTATGATTTTTCCAAGCCTATAGCTTTAGTTTTTGGTCAAAATTTTATCCTTCTAAAATGAGAATATTTTTTTAGAAAAAAAGCTTTATTTTCCAACTTAAGTTCAAAAAGGCTTTTACTCATCCTATTGAAACGAATTATCCAAATTTTAGAGGAAATTAATTTCCAAAAAATTTGATGATTTTCCCAAGCCTATAGCCTTAGTTTTCGGTAAAATTTCTACCCTTTTATACTGTGAATATTTTTTTAAAAAAGATCATTTTTTCAAATCAAGTTCAAATAAGGCTTCTACTCATTATACTGAAGCGAATTATTCAGTTTTCAGAGGCAAATAATTTCCAAAAAATTTGATGAATTTTCAAAGCCTATAGTCTTAGTTTTTGGTAAAAATTTTACCCCTCTTAAATATGAATATTTTTTAGAAAAAAGAGCCTTCTTTTCCAACTCAAGTACAAATAAAGCTTCTTCTCACCATATTGAAGGGAATCATTCAGTTTTTAGAGGAAAATAATTTCCAAAAAATTTGATGATTTTTCCAAGCCTATAGCCTTAGTTTTTGGTAAAAATTTTACCCCTCTTAAATAAGAATATTTTTTAGAAAAAAGAGCCTTCTTTTCCAACTCAAATACAAATAAAGCTTCTTCTCACCATATTGAAGGGAATCATTCAGTTTTTAGAGGAAAATAATTTCCAAAAAATTTGATGATTTTTCCAAACCTATAGCCTTAGTTTTTGGTCAAAAAATTTACCCTTCTAAAAAGTGAATATTTTTTAGAAAAAAGAGCCTTCTTTTCATACTCAAGTAGAAATAAAGCTTCTTCTCATCATATTGAAAGGATTATTCAGTTTTGAGAGGAAAATAATTTCCAAAAAATTTGATGATTTTTCCAAGCCTATAGCCTTAGTTTTTGGTCAAAATTTTACCCTTTTAAAATGTGAATATTTTTTTAGAAAAAAGAGCCTTCTTTTCCAACTCAAGTACAAATAAAGCTTGTTCTCACCATATTGAAGGGAATTATTCAGTTTTTAGAGGAAAATATTTTTCAAAAAATTTGATGATTTTTCCAAGCCTATAGCCTTAGTTTTTGGTCAAAATTTTACCCTTCTAAAATGTGAATATTTTTTAGAAAAAAAGCTTTATTTTCCAACTTAAGTTCAAATAAGGCTTCTAGTCATCATACTGAAACGAATTATTCAGTTTTTAGAGGAAATAATTTCCAAAAAATTTGATGATTTTCCCAAACCTATAGCTTTAGTTTTCGGTCAAAATTTTACCCTTCTAAAATGTGAATATTTTTTAGAAAAAAGAGCTTTTTTTTCCAACTTAAGTTCAAATAAGGCTTCTAGTCATCATACTGAAGCGAATTATTCAGTTTTTAGAGGCAAATAATTTCCAAAAAATTTTATGATTGTCCCAAGCCTAAAGCCTAAGTTCTTGATCAAAATTTTACCCTTCTAAAATGTGAATATTTTTTAGAAAAAAGAGCTTTCTTTTCCAACTCAAGTACAAATAAAGCTTCTTTTCACCATATTGAAAGGAATTATTCAGTTTTTAGAGGAAAATAATTTCCAAAAAATTTGATGATTTTTCCAAGCCTATAGCTTTAGTTTTTGGTCAAAATTTTATCCTTCTAAAATGAGAATATTTTTTTAGAAAAAAAAGCTTTATTTTCCAACTTAAGTTCAAAAAAGGCTTTTACTCATCCTATTGAAACGAATTATCCAAATTTTAGAGGCAAATAATTTCCAAAAAATTTTATGATTGTCCCAAGCCTAAAGCCTAAGTTCTTGATCAAAATTTTACCCTTCTAAAATGTGAATATTTTTTAGAAAAAAGAGCTTTCTTTTCCAACTCAAGTACAAATAAAGCTTCTTTTCACCATATTGAAAGGAATTATTCAGTTTTTAGAGGAAAATAATTTCCAAAAAATTTGATGATTTTTCCAAGCCTATAGCCTTAGTTTTTGGTCAAAAATTTACCCTTCTAAAAGGTGAATATTTTTTAGAAAAAAAGCTTTATTTTCCAACTCAAGTACAAATAAAGCTTCTTCTCACCATATTGAAGGGAATTATTCAGTTTTTAGAGGAAAATAATTTCCAAAAAATTTGATGATTTTTCCAAGCCTATAGCCTTAGTTTTTGGTCAAAATTTTACCACTCTAAAATGTGAATATTTTTTAGAAAAAAGAGCCTTCTTTTCCAACTCAAGTACAAATAAAGCTTCTTCTCACCATATTGAAGGGAATTATTCAGTTTTTAGAGGCAAATAATTTCCAAAAAATTTTATGATTGTCCCAAGCCTAAAGCCTAAGTTCTTGATCAAAATTTGACCCTTCTAAAATGTGAATATTTTTTAGAAAAAAGAGCTTTCTTTTCCAACTCAAGTACAAATAAAGCTTCTTTTCACCATATTGAAAGGAATTATTCAGTTTTTAGAGGAAAATAATTTCCAAAAAATTTGATGATTTTTCCAAGCCTATAGCCTTAGTTTTTGGTCAAAATTTTATCCCTCTAGAATGTGAATATTTTTTAGAAAAAAAGCTTTATTTTCCAACTTAAGTTCAAAAAAGGCTTTTACTCATCCTATTGAAACGAATTATCCAGTTTTTAGAGGAAAATAATTTCCAAAAAATTTTATGATTTTTCCAAGCCTATAGCTTTAGTTTTTGGTCAAAATTTTATCCTTCTAAAATGAGAATATTTTTTTAGAAAAAAAAGCTTTATTTTCCAACTTAAGTTCAAAAAAGGCTTTTACTCATCCTATTGAAACGAATTATCCAAATTTTAGAGGCAAATAATTTCCAAAAAATTTTATGATTGTCCCAAGCCTAAAGCCTAAGTTCTTGATCAAAATTTTACCCTTCTAAAATGTGAATATTTTTTAGAAAAAAGAGCTTTCTTTTCCAACTCAAGTACAAATAAAGCTTCTTTTCACCATATTGAAAGGAATTATTCAGTTTTTAGAGGAAAATAATTTCCAAAAAATTTGATGATTTTTCCAAGCCTATAGCCTTAGTTTTTGGTCAAAATTTTATCCTTCTAAAATGAGAATATTTTTTTAGAAAAAAAGCTTTATTTTCCAACTTAAGTTCAAAAAAGGCTTTTACTCATCCTATTGAAACGAATTATCCAAATTTCAGAGGCAAATAATTTCCAAAAAATTTGATGATTTTCCCAAACCTATAGCTTTAGTTTTCGGTCAAAATTTTACCCTTCTAAAATGTGATTATTTTTTAGAAAAAAGAGCCTTCTTTTCCAACTCAAGTACAAATAAAGCTTCTTCTCACCATATTGAAGGGAATTAATCAGTTTTTAGAGGAAAATAATTTTCAAAAAATTTGATGATTTTTCCAAGCCTATAGCCTTAGTTTTTGGTCAAAATTTTATCCTTCTAAAATGAGAATATTTTTTTAGAAAAAAAGCTTTATTTTCCAACTTAAGTTCAAAAAGGGCTTTTACTCATCCTATTGAAACGAATTATCCAGTTTTTAGAGGAAAATAATTTCCAAAAAATTTTATGATTTTTCCAAGTCTATAGCTTTAGTTTTTGGTCAAGATTTTATCCTTCTAAAATGAGAATATTTTTTTAGAAAAAAAGCTTTATTTTCCAACTTAAGTTCAAAAAAGGCTTTTACTCATCCTATTGAAACGAATTATCCAGATTTTAGGGGCAAATAATTTCCAAAAAATTTTATGATTGTCCCAAGCCTGAAGCCTAAGTTCTTGATCAAAATTTTACCCTTCTGAAATGTGAATATTTTTTAGAAAAAAGAGCTTTCTTTTCCAACTCAAGTACAAATAAAGCTTCTTTTCACTAAATTGAAAGGAATTATTCAGTTTTTAGAGGAAAATAATTTCCAAAAAATTTGATGATTTTTCAAAGCCTATAGCCTTAGTTTTTGGTCAAAATTTTATCCCTCTAGAATGTGAATATTTTTAAGAAAAAAGAGCCTTCTTTTCCAACTCAAGTACAAGTAAAGCTTCTTTTCACCATATTGAAAGGAATTATTCAGTTTTTAGAGGAAAATAATTTCCAAAAAATTTGATGATTTTTCCAAGCCTATAGCCTTAGTTTTTGGTCAAAATTTTATCCCTCTAGAATGTGAATATTTTTTAGAAAAAAGAGCCTTCTTTTCCAACTCAAGTACAAAAAAGCTTCTTCTCATCATATTGAAGGGAATTATTTAGTTTTTAGAGGAAAAAAATTTCCAAAAAATTTGATGATTTTTCCAAGCCTATAGCCTTAGTTTTTGGTCAAAATTTTATCCTACTAAAATAAGAATATTTTTTAAGAAAAAAAGCTTTATTTCCAACTTAAGTTCAAAAAAGGCTTTTACTCATCCTATTGAAACGAATTATCCAGTTTTTAGAGGAAAATAATTTCCAAAAAATTTTATGATTTTTCCAAGCCTATAGCTTTAGTTTTTGGTCAAAATTTTATCCTTCTAAAATGAGAATATTTTTTTAGAAAAAAAGCTTTATTTTCCAACTTAAGTTCAAAAAGGCTTTTACTCATCCTATTGAAACGAATTATCCAAATTTTAGAGGAAATTAATTTCCAAAAAATTTGATGATTTTCCCAAGCCTATAGCCTTAGTTTTCGGTAAAATTTCTACCCTTTTATACTGTGAATATTTTTTTAAAAAAGATCATTTTTTCAAATCAAGTTCAAATAAGGCTTCTACTCATTATACTGAAGCGAATTATTCAGTTTTCAGAGGCAAATAATTTCCAAAAAATTTGATGAATTTTCAAAGCCTATAGTCTTAGTTTTTGGTAAAAATTTTACCCCTCTTAAATATGAATATTTTTTAGAAAAAAGAGCCTTCTTTTCCAACTCAAGTACAAATAAAGCTTCTTCTCACCATATTGAAGGGAATCATTCAGTTTTTAGAGGAAAATAATTTCCAAAAAATTTGATGATTTTTCCAAGCCTATAGCCTTAGTTTTTGGTAAAAATTTTACCCCTCTTAAATAAGAATATTTTTTAGAAAAAAGAGCCTTCTTTTCCAACTCAAATACAAATAAAGCTTCTTCTCACCATATTGAAGGGAATCATTCAGTTTTTAGAGGAAAATAATTTCCAAAAAATTTGATGATTTTTCCAAACCTATAGCCTTAGTTTTTGGTCAAAAAATTTACCCTTCTAAAAAGTGAATATTTTTTAGAAAAAAGAGCCTTCTTTTCATACTCAAGTAGAAATAAAGCTTCTTCTCATCATATTGAAAGGATTATTCAGTTTTGAGAGGAAAATAATTTCCAAAAAATTTGATGATTTTTCCAAGCCTATAGCCTTAGTTTTTGGTCAAAATTTTACCCTTTTAAAATGTGAATATTTTTTTAGAAAAAAGAGCCTTCTTTTCCAACTCAAGTACAAATAAAGCTTGTTCTCACCATATTGAAGGGAATTATTCAGTTTTTAGAGGAAAATATTTTTCAAAAAATTTGATGATTTTTCCAAGCCTATAGCCTTAGTTTTTGGTCAAAATTTTACCCTTCTAAAATGTGAATATTTTTTAGAAAAAAAGCTTTATTTTCCAACTTAAGTTCAAATAAGGCTTCTAGTCATCATACTGAAACGAATTATTCAGTTTTTAGAGGAAATAATTTCCAAAAAATTTGATGATTTTCCCAAACCTATAGCTTTAGTTTTCGGTCAAAATTTTACCCTTCTAAAATGTGAATATTTTTTAGAAAAAAGAGCTTTTTTTTCCAACTTAAGTTCAAATAAGGCTTCTAGTCATCATACTGAAGCGAATTATTCAGTTTTTAGAGGCAAATAATTTCCAAAAAATTTTATGATTGTCCCAAGCCTAAAGCCTAAGTTCTTGATCAAAATTTTACCCTTCTAAAATGTGAATATTTTTTAGAAAAAAGAGCTTTCTTTTCCAACTCAAGTACAAATAAAGCTTCTTTTCACCATATTGAAAGGAATTATTCAGTTTTTAGAGGAAAATAATTTCCAAAAAATTTGATGATTTTTCCAAGCCTATAGCCTTAGTTTTTGGTCAAAATTTTATCCCTCTAGAATGTGAATATTTTTTAGAAAAAAAGCTTTATTTTCCAACTTAAGTTCAAAAAAGGCTTTTACTCATCCTATTGAAACGAATTATCCAGTTTTTAGAGGAAAATAATTTCCAAAAAATTTTATGATTTTTCCAAGCCTATAGCTTTAGTTTTTGGTCAAAATTTTATCCTTCTAAAATGAGAATATTTTTTTAGAAAAAAAAGCTTTATTTTCCAACTTAAGTTCAAAAAAGGCTTTTACTCATCCTATTGAAACGAATTATCCAAATTTTAGAGGCAAATAATTTCCAAAAAATTTTATGA
The DNA here is from genome assembly GCF_057945365.1 of Rhopilema esculentum. Taxonomy (NCBI): domain Eukaryota; kingdom Metazoa; phylum Cnidaria; class Scyphozoa; order Rhizostomeae; family Rhizostomatidae; genus Rhopilema; species Rhopilema esculentum. The sequence continues at coordinate 8,897,587 of NC_142827.1, forward strand.
TTGTCCCAAGCCTAAAGCCTAAGTTCTTGATCAAAATTTTACCCTTCTAAAATGTGAATATTTTTTAGAAAAAAGAGCTTTCTTTTCCAACTCAAGTACAAATAAAGCTTCTTTTCACCATATTGAAAGGAATTATTCAGTTTTTAGAGGAAAATAATTTCCAAAAAATTTGATGATTTTTCCAAGCCTATAGCCTTAGTTTTTGGTCAAAAATTTACCCTTCTAAAAGGTGAATATTTTTTAGAAAAAAAGCTTTATTTTCCAACTCAAGTACAAATAAAGCTTCTTCTCACCATATTGAAGGGAATTATTCAGTTTTTAGAGGAAAATAATTTCCAAAAAATTTGATGATTTTTCCAAGCCTATAGCCTTAGTTTTTGGTCAAAATTTTACCACTCTAAAATGTGAATATTTTTTAGAAAAAAGAGCCTTCTTTTCCAACTCAAGTACAAATAAAGCTTCTTCTCACCATATTGAAGGGAATTATTCAGTTTTTAGAGGCAAATAATTTCCAAAAAATTTTATGATTGTCCCAAGCCTAAAGCCTAAGTTCTTGATCAAAATTTGACCCTTCTAAAATGTGAATATTTTTTAGAAAAAAGAGCTTTCTTTTCCAACTCAAGTACAAATAAAGCTTCTTTTCACCATATTGAAAGGAATTATTCAGTTTTTAGAGGAAAATAATTTCCAAAAAATTTGATGATTTTTCCAAGCCTATAGCCTTAGTTTTTGGTCAAAATTTTATCCCTCTAGAATGTGAATATTTTTTAGAAAAAAAGCTTTATTTTCCAACTTAAGTTCAAAAAAGGCTTTTACTCATCCTATTGAAACGAATTATCCAGTTTTTAGAGGAAAATAATTTCCAAAAAATTTTATGATTTTTCCAAGCCTATAGCTTTAGTTTTTGGTCAAAATTTTATCCTTCTAAAATGAGAATATTTTTTTAGAAAAAAAAGCTTTATTTTCCAACTTAAGTTCAAAAAAGGCTTTTACTCATCCTATTGAAACGAATTATCCAAATTTTAGAGGCAAATAATTTCCAAAAAATTTTATGATTGTCCCAAGCCTAAAGCCTAAGTTCTTGATCAAAATTTTACCCTTCTAAAATGTGAATATTTTTTAGAAAAAAGAGCTTTCTTTTCCAACTCAAGTACAAATAAAGCTTCTTTTCACCATATTGAAAGGAATTATTCAGTTTTTAGAGGAAAATAATTTCCAAAAAATTTGATGATTTTTCCAAGCCTATAGCCTTAGTTTTTGGTCAAAATTTTATCCTTCTAAAATGAGAATATTTTTTTAGAAAAAAAGCTTTATTTTCCAACTTAAGTTCAAAAAAGGCTTTTACTCATCCTATTGAAACGAATTATCCAAATTTCAGAGGCAAATAATTTCCAAAAAATTTTATGATTGTCCCAAGCCTAAAGCCTAAGTTCTTGATCAAAATTTTACCCTTCTAAAATGTGAATATTTTTTAGAAAAAAGAGCTTTCTTTTCCAACTCAAGTACAAATAAAGCTTCTTTTCACCATATTGAAAGGAATTATTCAGTTTTTAGAGGAAAATAATTTTCAAAAAATTTGATGATTTTTCCAAGCCTATAGCCTTAGGTTTCGGTCAAAATTTTACCCTTCTAAAATGTGAATATTTTGTAGAAAAAAGAGCTTTATTTTCCAACTTAAGTTCAAATAAGGCTTCTAGTCATCATACTGAAGCGAATTATTCAGTTTTTAGAGGCAAATAATTTCCAAAAAATTTTATGATTGTCCCAAGCCTAAAGCCTAAGTTCTTGATCAAAATTTTACCCTTCTAAAATGTGAATATTTTTTAGAGAAAAGAGCTTTCTCTTCCAACTCAAGTACAAATAAAGCTTCTTTTCACCATATTGAAAGGAATTATTTAGTTTTTAGAGGAAAATAATTTCCAAAAAATTTGATGATTTTTCCAAGCCTATAGCCTTAGTTTTTGGTCAAAATTTTATCCCTCTAGAGTGTGAATATTTTTTAGAAAAAAAGCTTTATTTTCCAACTTAAGTTCAAAAGAGGCTTTTACTCATCCTATTGAAACGAATTATCCAGTTTTTAGAGGAAAATAATTTCCAAAAAAATTTATGATTTTTCCAAGCCTATAGCTTTAGTTTTTGGTCAAAATTTTATCCTTCTAAAATGAGAATATTTTTTTAGAAAAAAAGCTTTATTTTCCAACTTAAGTTCAAAAAAGGCTTTTACTCATCCTATTGAAACGAATTATCCAAATTTTAGAGGCAAATAATTTCCAAAAAATTTTATGATTGTCCCAAGCCTAAAGCCTAAGTTCTTGATCAAAATTTTACCCTTCTAAAATGTGAATATTTTTTAGAAAAAAGAGCTTTCTTTTCCAACTCAAGTACAAATAAAGCTTCTTTTCACCATATTGAAAGGAATTATTCAGTTTTTAGAGGAAAATAATTTCCAAAAAATTTGATGATTTTTCCAAGCCTATAGCCTTAGTTTTTGGTCAAAAATTTACCCTTCTAAAAGGTGAATATTTTTTAGAAAAAAAGCTTTATTTTCCAACTCAAGTACAAATAAAGCTTCTTCTCACCATATTGAAGGGAATTATTCAGTTTTTAGAGGAAAATAATTTCCAAAAAATTTGATGATTTTTCCAAGCCTATAGCCTTAGTTTTTGGTCAAAATTTTACCACTCTAAAATGTGAATATTTTTTAGAAAAAAGAGCCTTCTTTTCCAACTCAAGTACAAATAAAGCTTCTTCTCACCATATTGAAGGGAATTATTCAGTTTTTAGAGGAAAATAATTTTCAAAAAATTTGATGATTTTTCCAAGCCTATAGCCTTAGGTTTCGGTCAAAATTTTACCCTTCTAAAATGTGAATATTTTTTAGAAAAAAGAGCTTTATTTTCCAACTTAAGTTCAAATAAGGCTTCTAGTCATCATACTGAAGCGAATTATTCAGTTTTTAGAGGCAAATAATTTCCAAAAAATTTTATGATTGTCCCAAGCCTAAAGCCTAAGTTCTTGATCAAAATTTTACCCTTCTAAAATGTGAATATTTTTAGAAAAAAGAGCTTTCTTTTCCAACTCAAGTACAAATAAAGCTTCTTTTCACCATATTGAAAGGAATTATTCAGTTTTTAGAGGAAAATAATTTCCAAAAAATTTGATGATTTTTCCAAGCCTATAGCCTTAGTTTTTGGTCAAAATTTTATCCCTCTAGAATGTGAATATTTTTTAGAAAAAAAGCTTTATTTTCCAACTTAAGTTCAAAAAAGGCTTTTACTCATCCTATTGAAACGAATTATCCAGTTTTTAGAGGAAAATAATTTCCAAAAAATTTTATGATTTTTCCAAGCCTATAGCTTTAGTTTTTGGTCAAAATTTTATCCTTCTAAAATGAGAATATTTTTTTAGAAAAAAAAGCTTTATTTTCCAACTTAAGTTCAAAAAAGGCTTTTACTCATCCTATTGAAACGAATTATCCAAATTTTAGAGGCAAATAATTTCCAAAAAATTTTATGATTGTCCCAAGCCTAAAGCCTAAGTTCTTGATCGAAATTTTACCCTTCTAAAATGTGAATATTTTTTAGAAAAAAGAGCTTTCTTTTCAAACTCAAGTACAAATAAAGCTTCTTTTCACCATATTGAAAGGAATTATTCAGTTTTTAGAGGAAAATAATTTCCAAAAAATTTGATGATTTTTCCAAGCCTATAGCCTTAGTTTTTGGTCAAAATTTTATCCTTCTAAAATGAGAATATTTTTTTAGAAAAAAAGCTTTATTTTCCAACTTAAGTTCAAAAAAGGCTTTTACTCATCCTATTGAAACGAATTATCCAAATTTTAGAGGCAAATAATTTCCAAAAAATTTTATGATTGTCCCAAGCCTAAAGACTAAGTTCTTGATCAAAATTTTACCCTTCTAAAATGTGAATATTTTTTAGAAAAAAGAGCTTTCTTTTCCAACTCAAGTACAAATAAAGCTTCTTTTCACCATATTGAAAGGAATTATTCAGTTTTTAGAGGAAAATAATTTTCAAAAAATTTGATGATTTTTCCAAGCCTATAGCCTTAGGTTTCGGTCAAAATTTTACCCTTCTAAAATGTGAATATTTTTTAGAAAAAAGAGCTTTATTTTCCAACTTAAGTTCAAATAAGGCTTCTAGTCATCATACTGAAGCGAATTATTCAGTTTTTAGAGGCAAATAATTTCCAAAAAATTTTATGATTGTCCCAAGCCTAAAGCCTAAGTTCTTGATCAAAATTTTACCCTTCTAAAATGTGAATATTTTTTAGAAAAAAGAGCTTTCTTTTCCAACTCAAGTACAAATAAAGCTTCTTTTCACCATATTGAAAGGAATTATTTAGTTTTTAGAGGAAAATAATTTCCAAAAAATTTGATGATTTTTCCAAGCCTATAGCCTTAGTTTTTGGTCAAAATTTTATCCCTCTAGAGTGTGAATATTTTTTAGAAAAAAAGCTTTATTTTCCAACTTAAGTTCAAAAGAGGCTTTTACTCATCCTATTGAAACGAATTATCCAGTTTTTAGAGGAAAATAATTTCCAAAAAAATTTATGATTTTTCCAAGCCTATAGCTTTAGTTTTTGGTCAAAATTTTATCCTTCTAAAATGAGAATATTTTTTTAGAAAAAAAATCTTTATTTTCCAACTTAAGTTCAAAAAAGGCTTTTACTCATCCTATTGAAACGAATTATTCAAATTTTAGAGGAAAATAATTTCCAAAAAATTTTATGATTTTTCCAAGTCTATAGCTTTAGTTTTTGGTCAAAATTTTATCCTTCTAAAATGAGAATATTTTTTTAGAAAAAAAGCTTTATTTTCCAACTTAAGTTCAAAAAAGGCTTTTACTCATCCTATTGAAACGAATTATCCAAATTTTAGAGGCAAATAATTTCCAAAAATTTTATGATTGTCCCAAGCCTAAAGCCTAAGTTCTTGATCAAAATTTTACCCTTCTGAAATGTGAATATTTTTTAGAAAAAAGAGCCTTCTTTTCCAACTCAAGTACAAATAAAGCTTCTTTTCACTATATTGAAAGGAATTATTCAGTTTTTAGAGGAAAATAATTTCCAAAAAATTTGATGATTTTTCAAAGCCTATAGCCTTAGTTTTTGGTCAAAATTTTATCCCTCTAGAATGTGAATATTTTTAAGAAAAAAGAGCCTTCTTTTCCAACTCAAGTACAAGTAAAGCTTCTTTTCACTATATTGAAAGGAATTATTCAGTTTTTAGAGGAAAATAATTTCCAAAAAATTTGATGATTTTCCCAAGCCTATAGCCTTAGTTTTTGGTCAAAATTTTATCCCTCTAGAATGTGAATATTTTTTAGAAAAAAGATCCTTCTTTTCCAACTCAAGTACAAAAAAAGCTTCTTCTCATCATATTGAAGGGAATTATTCAGTTTTTAGAGGAAAATAATTTCCAAAAAATTTGATGATTTTTCCAAGCCTATAGCCTTAGTTTTTGGTCAAAATTTTATCCATCTGAAATGAGAATATTTTTTTAGAAAAAAAGCTTTATTTTCCAACTTAAGTTCGAAAAAGGCTTTTACTCATCCTATTGAAACGAATTATCCAGTTTTTAGAGGAAAATAATTTCCAAAACATTTTATGATTTTTCCAAGCCTATAGCTTTAGTTTTTGGTCAAAATTTTATCCTTCTAAAATGAGAATATTTTTTTAGAAAAAGAGCTTTTTTTTCCAACTCAAGTACAAATAAAGCTTCTTTTCACTATATTGAAAGGAATTATTCAGTTTTTAGAGGAAAATAATTTCCAAAAAATTTAATGATTTTTCAGAGCTTATAGCCTTAGTTTTTGGTCAAAATTTTATCCCTCTAGAATGTGAATATTGTTAAGAAAAAAGAGCCTTCTTTTCCAACTGAAGTACAAGTAAAGCTTCTTTTCACCATATTGAAAGGAATTATTCAGTTTTTAGAGGAAAATAATTTCCAAAAAATTTGATGATTTTTCCAAGCCTATAGCCTTAGTTTTTGGTCAAAATTTTATCCCTCTAGAATGTGAATATTTTTTAGAAAAAAGATCCTTCTTTTCCAACTCAAGTACAAAAAAAGCTTCTTCTCATCATATTGAAGGGAATTATTTAGTTTTTAGAGGAAAATAATTTCCAAAAAATTTGATGATTTTTCCAAGCCTATAGCCTTAGTTTTTGGTCAAAATTTTATCCTACTAAAATAAGAATATTTTTTTAGAAAAAAAGCTTTATTTTCCAACTTAAGTTCAAAAAAGGCTTTTACTCATCCTATTGAAACGAATTATCCATTTTTTGAGAGGAAAATAATTTCCAAAAATATTTATGATTTTTCCAAGCCTATAGCTTTAGTTTTTGGTCAAAATTTTATCCTTCTAAAATGTGAATATTTTTTAGAAAAAAGAGCTTTCTTTTCCAACTCAAGTTCAAATAAGGCTTTTATTCATTCTACTGAAGGGAATTATTCAGTTTTTAGAGGAAAATAATTTCCAAAAAATTTGATGATTTTTCTAAGCCTATAGCTTTAGTTTTTGGTAAAAATTTTACCTTTCTAAAATGTGAATATTTTTTAGAAAAAAGAGCCTTCTTTTCCAGCTCAAGTAGAAATAAAGCTTCTTCTCATCATATTGAAGGGATTATTCAGTTTTTAGAGGAAAATATTTTCCAAAAAATTTGATGATTTTTCCAAGCCTATAGCCTTAGTTTTTGGTCAAAATTTTACCCTTCTAAAATGTGAATATTTTTTAGAAAAAAGAGCCTTCTTTTCCAACTTAAGTTCAAATAAGGCTTTTATTCATTCTACTGAAGGGAATTATTCAGTTTTTAGAGGAAAATAATTTCCAAAAAATTTGATGATTTTTCCAAGCCTATAGCTTTAGTTTTCGGTAAAAATTTAACCTTTCTAAAATGTGAATATTATTTTAGAAAAAAGTGCCTTCTTTTCCAACTCAAGTAGAAATAAAGCTTCTTCTCATCATATTGAAGGGATTATTCAGTTTTTAGAGGAAAATATTTTCCAAAAAATTTGATGATTTCTCCAAGCCTATAGCCTTAGTTTTGGGTTAAAATTTTACCCTTCTAAAATGTGAATATTTTTTTACAAAAAAGAGCTTTATTTTCCAACTTAAGTTCAAAAAAGGCTTTTACTAATCCTATTGAAGCAATTTATCCAGTTTTTAGAGGAAAATAATTTCCAAAAAATTTGATGATTTTCCCAAGCCTCTAGCCTAAGTTTTTGATCAAAATTTTACCCTTCTAAAAAGTGAATATTTTTTAGAAAAAAGAGCCTTCTTTTCCAACTTAAGTTCAAATAAGGCTTTTATTCATTCTACTGAAGGGAATTATTCAGTTTTTAGAGGCAAATAATTTTCAAAAAATTTCATGATTTTTCCAAGCCTATAGCCTTAGTTTTCAGTCAAAATTTTACCCTTCTAAAATGTGAATATTTTTTAGAAAAAAGAGCTTTATTTTGCAACTTAAGTTCAAATAAGGCTTCTAGTCATCATACTGAAGCGAATTATTCAGTTTTTAGAGAAAAATTATTTCCAAAAAATTTGATAATTTTCCCAAACCTATAGCTTTAGTTTTCGGTCAACATTTTACACTTCTAAAATGTGAATATTTTTTAGAAAAAAGAGCTTTTTTTTCCAACTTAAGTTCAAATAAGGCTTTTACTCATCCTACTGAAGCGAATTATCAAGTTTTTAGAGGAAATTAATTTCCAAAAAATTTGATGATTTTCCCAAGCCTATAGCCTTAGTTTTTGGTAAAATTTCTACCCTTTTATACTGTGAATATTTTTTTAAAAAAGATCATTTTTTCAAATCAAGTTCAAATAAGGCTTCTACTCATTATACTGAAGCGACTTATTCAGTTTTCAGAGGCAAATAATTTCCAAAAAATTTAATGAATTTTCCAAGCCTATAGTCTTAGTTTTTGGTCAAAATTTTACCCCTCTAAAATGTGAATATTTTTTAGAAAAAAGAGCCTTCTTTTCCAACTCAAGTACAAATAAAGCTTCTTCTCATCATATTGAAGGGATTGTTCAGTTTTTAGAGGAAAATAATTTCCAAAAAATTTGATGATTTTCCTAAGCTTATGGCCTTAATTTTTGGTAAAATTTCTACCTTACCATAATGTAAACATTTTTTTAAAAAAAGTTTTTTTCTCCAAATCAAGTTCAAATAAGGCTTCTACTCATCATACTGAAGCGAATTATTCAGTTTTTAGAGGCAAATAATTTCCATAAAATTTGATGATTTTTCCAAGCCTATAGCCTTAGTTTTTGGTAAAAATTTTACCCCTCTTAAATATGAATATTTTTTAGAAAAAAGAGCCTTCTTTTCCAACTCAAGTACAAATAAAGCTTCTTCTCACCATATTGAAGGGAATCATTCAGTTTTTAGAGGAAAATAATTTCCAAAAAATTTGATGATTTTTCCAAGCCTATAGCCTTAGTTTTTGGTCAAAATTTTACCCCTCTTAAATATGAATATTTTTTTGGAAAAAAGAGCCTTCTTTTCCAACTCAAGTACAAATAAAGCTTGTTCTCACCATATTGAAGGGAATTATTCAGTTTTTAGAGGAAAATAATTTCCAAAAAATTTGATGATTTTTCCAAGCCTATAGCCTTAGTTTTTGGTCAAAATCTTACCCTTCTAAAATATGATAATTTTTTAGAAAAAGAAGCCTTCTTTTCCAACTCAAGTTCAAAGAAGGCTTTTACTCATCCTACTGAAAGGAATTATTCAGTTTTAGAGGCAAATAATTTCCAAAAAATTTGATGATTTTTCTAAGCCTTGGTTTTTGGTCAAAATTTTACCCTTCTTAAATTGAATTTTTTTTAGAAAAAAGAGCCTTCGTTTCCAAATGAGGTTTAAATATGGCTTCTACTCATTATACTGAAGCGAATTATTCAGTTTTAAGAGGCAAATACTTTCCAAAAAATTTGATGATTTTTCCAAGACTATAGCCTTAGTTTTTGGTCAAAATTTTACCCTTCTAAAATGTGAATATTTTTTAGAAAAAGAGCCTTCTTTTCCAAATGAAGTTCAAATAAGGCTTTTACTCATGATACTGAAGCAAATTATTCAGTTTTTAGAGGAAAAGAATTTCCAAAAAATTGGATGATTTTTCCAAGCCTATAGTTTTTGGTCAAAATTTTACCCTTCTAAAATGTGAATATTTTTTAGAAAAAAGAGCCTTCTTTTCGAATTCAAGTACAAATGAAGCTTTTTTTCACCATATTGAAAGGAATTATTCAGTTTTTAGAGGAAAATAATTTCCAAAAAATTGGATGATTTTTCAGGGCCTATAGCCTTAGTTTTAGGTCAAAATTTTACCCTTCTAAAATGTGAATATTTTTTAGAAAAAAGAGCCTTCTTTTCCAACCCAAGTTCAAAGAAGGCTTTTACTCATCCTACTGAAAGGAATTATTCAGTTTTTAGAGGAAAATGATTTCCAAAAAATTTGATGATTTTTCCAAGCCTATAACCTTAGTTTTTGGTCAAAATTTTATCCCTCTAGAATGTGAATATTTTTTAGAAAAAAGAGCCTTCTTTTCCAACTCAAGTACAAATAAAGCTTCTTCACATCATTTTGAAGGGAATTATTCAGTTTTTAGAGGAAAATAATTTCCAAAAAATTTGATGATTTTTCTAAGCCTATAGCCTGAGTTTTTGGTCAAAAATTTACCCTTCTAAAATGTGAATAATTTTTTGAAAAAAGAGCCTTCTTTTCAAAATGAGGTTCAAATAAGGCTTCTACTCATTATACTGAAGCGAATTATTCAGTTTTAAGAGGCAAATAATTTCCAAAAATATTGATGATTTTTCCAAGACTATAGCCTTAGTTTTTGGTCAAAATTTCAACCTTCTTAAATGTGAATATTTTTTAGAAAAAAGAGCTTTATTTTCCAACTCAAGTACAAATAAAGCTTCTTCTCATCATATTGAAGGGATTGTTCAGTTTTTAGAGGAAAATAATTTCCAAAAAATTTGATGATTTTCCTAAGGTTATAGCCTTAATTTTTGGTAAAATTGCTACCTTACCATAATGTAAACATTTTTTTAAAAAAAGTTTTTTTCTCCAAATCAAGTTCAAATAAGGCTTCTACTCATCATACTGAAGCGAATTATTCAGTTTTTAGAGGCAAATAATTTCCATAAAATTGGATGATTTTTCCAAGCCTATAGTTTTTGGTCAAAATTTTACCCTTCTAAAATGTGAATATTTTTTAGAAAAAAGAGCCTTCTTTTCCAGCTCAAGTACAAATAAAGCTTGTACTCATCATACTGAAGGGAATTATTCAGTTTTTAGAGGTAAAAAATTTCCAAAAACTTTGATGATTTCTCCAAGCCTATAGCCTTAGTTTTGGGTTAAAATTTTACCCTTCTAAAATGTGAATATTTTTTTACAAAAAAGAGCTTTATTTTCCAACTTAAGTTCAAAAAAGGCTTTTACTAATCCTATTGAAGCAATTTATCCAGTTTTTAGAGGAAAATAATTTCCAAAAAATTTGATGATTTTCCCAAGCCTCTAGCCTAAGTTTTTAATCAAAATTTTACCCTTCTAAAAAGTGAATATTTTTTAGAAAAAAGAGCCTTCTTTTCCAACTTAAGTTCAAATAAGGCTTTTATTCATTCTACTGAAGGGAATTATTCAGTTTTTAGAGGAAAATAATTTTCAAAAAATTTCATGATTTTTCCAAGCCTATAGCCTTAGTTTTCGGTCAAAATTTTACCCTTCTAAAATGTGAATATTTTTTAGAAAAAAGAGCTTTATTTTGCAACTTAAGTTCAAATAAGGCTTCTAGTCATCATACTGAAGCGAATTATTCAGTTTTTAGAGAAAAATTATTTCCAAAAAATTTGATAATTTTCCCAAACCTATAGCTTTAGTTTTCGGTCAACATTTTACACTTCTAAAATGTGAATATTTTTTAGAAAAAAGAGCTTTTTTTTCCAACTTAAGTTCAAATAAGGCTTTTACTCATCCTACTGAAGCGAATTATCAAGTTTTTAGAGGAAATTAATTTCCAAAAAATTTGATGATTTTCCCAAGCCTATAGCCTTAGTTTTTGGTAAAATTTCTACCCTTTTATACTGTGAATATTTTTTTAAAAAAGATCATTTTTTCAAATCAAGTTCAAATAAGGCTTCTACTCATTATACTGAAGCGAATTATTCAGTTTTCAGAGGCAAATAATTTCCAAAAAATTTAATGAATTTTCCAAGCCTATAGTCTTAGTTTTTGGTCAAAATTTTACCCCTCTAAAATGTGAATATTTTTTAGAAAAAAGAGCCTTCTTTTCCAACTCAAGTACAAATAAAGCTTCTTCTCATCATATTGAAGGGATTGTTCAGTTTTTAGAGGAAAATAATTTCCAAAAAATTTGATGATTTTCCTAAGCTTATGGCCTTAATTTTTGGTAAAATTTCTACCTTACCATAATGTAAACATTTTTTTAAAAAAAGTTTTTTTCTCCAAATCAAGTTCAAATAAGGCTTCTACTCATCATACTGAAGCGAATTATTCAGTTTTTAGAGGCAAATAATTTCCATAAAATTTGATGATTTTTCCAAGCCTATAGCCTTAGTTTTTGGTAAAAATTTTACCCCTCTTAAATATGAATATTTTTTAGAAAAAAGAGCCTTCTTTTCCAACTCAAGTACAAATAAAGCTTCTTCTCACCATATTGAAGGGAATCATTCAGTTTTTAGAGGAAAATAATTTCCAAAAAATTTGATGATTTTTCCAAGCCTATAGCCTTAGTTTTTGGTCAAAATTTTACCCCTCTTAAATATGAATATTTTTTAGAAAAATGAGCCTTCTTTTCCAACTCAAGTACAAATAAAGCTTCTTCTCACCATATTGAAGGGAATCATTCAGTTTTTAGAGGAAAATAATTTCCAAAAAATTTGATGATTTTTCCAAGCCTATAGTCTTAGTTTTTGGTCAAAAAATTTACCCTTCTAAAAAGTGAATATTTTTTAGAAAAAAGAGCCTTCTTTTCCAACTCAAGTAGAAATAAAGCTTCTTCTCATCATATTGAAGGGATTATTCAGTTTTGAGAGGAAAATAATTTCCAAAAAATTTGATGATTTTTCCAAGCCTATAGCCTTAGTTTTTGGTCAAAATTTTACCCTTTTAAAATGTGAATATTTTTTTAGAAAAAAGAGCCTTCTTTTCCAACTCAAGTACAAATAAAGCTTGTTCTCACCATATTGAAGGGAATTATTCAGTTTTTAGAGGAAAATAATTTTCAAAAAATTTGATGATTTTTCCAAGCCTATAGCCTTAGTTTTTGGTCAAAATTTTACCCGTCTAAAATGTGAATATTTTTTAGAAAAAAGAGCTTTATTTTCCAACTTAAGTTCAAATAAGGCTTCTACTCATCCTATTGAAACGAATTATCCAAATTTTAGAGGCAAATAATTTCCAAAAAATTTTATGATTGTCCCAAGCCTAAAGCTTAAGTTCTTGATCAAAATTTTACCCTTCTAAAATGTGAATATTTTTTAGAAAAAAGAGCCTTCTTTTCCAACTCAAGTACAAAGAAAGCTTCTTCTCATCATATTGAAGGGATTATTCAGTTTTTAGAGGAAAATATTTTCCAAAAAATTTGATGATTTTTCCAAGCCTATAGCCTTAGTTTTTGGTCAAAAATTTACCCTTCTAAAAGGTGAATATTTTTTAGAAAAAAGAGCCTTCTTTTCCAACTCAAGTACAAATAAAGCTTCTTTTCATCATATTGAAAGGAATTATTCAGTTTTTAGAGGAAAATAATTTCCAAAAAATTTGATGATTTTTCCAAGCCTATAGCCTTAGTTTTTGGTCAAAATTTTACCCTTCTAAAATATGATAATTTTTTAGAAAAAGAAGCCTTCTTTTCCAACTCAAGTTCAAAGAAGGCTTTTACTCATCCTACTGAAAGGAATTATTCAGTTTTAGAGGCAAATAATTTCCAAAAAATTCGATGATTTTCCCAAGCCTATAGCCTTAGTTTTGGGTCAAAATTTTACCCCTCTAAAATGTGAATATTTTTTAGGAAAAAGAGCCTTCTTTTCCAACTCAAGTACAAATAAAGCTTCTTCTCATCATATTGAAGGGAATAATTCAGTTTTTAGAGGAAAATAATTTCCAAAAAAATTGATGATTTTTCTAAGCCTTGGTTTTTGGTCAAAATATTACCCTTCTTAAATTGAATTTTTTTTAGAAAAAAGAGCCTTCGTTTCCAAATGAGGTTTAAATATGGCTTCTACTCATTATACTGAAGCGAATTATTCAGTTTTAAGAGGCAAATACTTTCCAAAAAATTTGATGATTTTTCCAAGACTATAGCCTTAGTTTTTGGTCAAAATTTTACCCTTCTAAAATGTGAATATTTTTTAGAAAAAGAGCCTTCTTTTCCAAATGAAGTTCAAATAAGGCTTTCACTCATGATACTGAAGCAAATTATTCAGTTTTTAGAGGAAAAGAATTTCCAAAAAATTGGATGATTTTTCCAAGCCTATAGTTTTTGGTCAAAATTTTACCCTTCTAAAATGTGAATATTTTTTAGAAAAAAGAGCCTTCTTTTCCAACTCAAGTACAAATAAAGCTTTTTTTCACCGTATTGAAAGGAATTATTCAGTTTTTAGAGGAAAATAATTTCCAAAAAATTGGATGATTTTTCCAAGCCTATAGCCTTAGTTTTTGGTCAAAATTTTACCCTTCTAAAATGTGAATATTTTTTAGAAAAAAGAGCCTTCTTTTCCAACTCAAGTTCAAAGAAGGCTTTTACTCATCCTACTGAAAGGAATTATTCAGTTTTTAGAGGAAAATGATTTCCAAAAAATTTGATGATTTTTCCAAGCCTATAACCTTAGTTTTTGGTCAAAATTTTATCCCTCTAGAATGTGAATATTTTTTAGAAAAAAGAGCCTTCTTTTCCAACTCAAGTACAAATAAAGCTTCTTCTCATCATTTTGAAGGGAATTATTCAGTTTTTAGAGGAAAATAATTTCCAAAAAATTTGATGATTTTTCTAAGCCTATAGCCTGAGTTTTTGGTCAAAAATTTACCCTTCTAAAATGTGAATAATTTTTTGAAAAAAGAGCCTTCTTTTCCAACTTAAGTTCAAATAAGGCTTTTATTCATTCTACTGAAGGGAATTATTCAGTTTTTAGAGGAAAATAATTTTCAAAAAATTTCATGATTTTTCCATTCTATAGCCTTAGTTTTCGGTCAAAATTTTACCCTTCTAAAATGTGAATATTTTTTAGAAAAAAGAGCTTTATTTTGCAACTTAAGTTCAAATAAGGCTTCTAGTCATCATACTGAAGCGAATTATTCAGTTTTTAGAGAAAAATTATTTCCAAAAAATTTGATAATTTTCCCAAACCTATAGCTTTAGTTTTCGGTCAACATTTTACACTTCTAAAATGTGAATATTTTTTAGAAAAAAGAGCTTTTTTTCCAATTTAAGTTCAAATAAGGCTTTTACTCATCCTACTGAAGCGAATTATCAAGTTTTTAGAGGAAATTAATTTCCAAAAAATTTGATGATTTTCCCAAGCCTATAGCCTTAGTTTTTGGTAAAATTTCTACCCTTTTATACTGTGAATATTTTTTTAAAAAAGATCATTTTTTCAAATCAAGTTCAAATATAGCTTCTACTCATTATACTGAAGCGAATTATTCAGTTTTCAGAGGCAAATAATTTCCAAAAAATTTAATGAATTTTCCAAGCCTATAGTCTTAGTTTTTGGTCAAAATTTTACCCCTCTAAAATGTGAATATTTTTTAGAAAAAAGAGCCTTCTTTTCCAACTCAAGTTCAAAGAAGGCTTTTACTCATCCTACTGAAAGGAATTATTCAGTTTTTAGAGGCAAATAATTTCCATAAAATTTGATGATTTTTCCAAGACTATAGCCTTAGTTTTTGGTCAAAATTTTACCCTTCTAAAATGTGAATATTTTTTAGAAAAAAGAGCCTTCTTTTCCAAATGAGGTTCAAATAAGGCTTCTACTCATTATACTGAAGCGAATTATTCAGTTTTAAGAGGCAAATAATTTCCAAAAAATTTGATGATTTTTCCAAGCCTATATCTTTAGTTTTTGGTCAAAATTTTACCCTTCTAAAAGGTGAATATTTTTAAGAAAAAAGAGCTTTCTTTTCCAACTCAAGTACAAATAAAGCTTCTTTTCACCATATTGAAAGGACTTATTCAGTTTTTAGAGGAAAATAATTTCCAAAAAATTTAATGATTTTCCCAAGCATATAGCCTTAGTTTTGGTTCAAAATTTTACCCTTCTAAAATGTGAATATTTTTTTAGAAAAAAGAGCTTTATTTTCCAACTTAAGTTCAAAAAATTCTTTTACTAATCCTATTGAAGCGATTTATCCAGATTTTAGAGGCAAATAATTTCCAAAAAATTTGATGATTTTCCCAAGCCTATAGCCTTAGTTTTTGGTAAAATTTCTACTCTACTATAATTTGAATATTTTTTATTAAAAAGAGCTTTCTTTCAAAATTAAATTCAATAAGGCTTCTACTCAACATACTGAAGCGAATCATTCAGTTTTTAGAAGAAAATATTTTCCAAAAAATTTTCCAATCCTATAGCTGTAGTTTTTTTTGAAAATTTTAGCCCTCTCTAATGTCGTTTTTCTTGGAAAAAAGCTTTATTTTCCAAATTAAGTTCGAATAAAGCCATTTCTGAACAAATTTCAGCCAATTATTGAAGTTGCAGACGAAACAATAATATCGTTATTTGCTGGCAAAAAGAGCTTTTTTTTCATTTTACTATTTTACGTTCAAATAAAGCTTTTTCTGATCATATTAAAGCCAACTAGACATTTTGTAGACGAAGAGATATTCAAAATTTCGATGGTTTTTCTAAGCCAGCAAAAAGCAAGGCTATAGGCATAGAGCTTTCTTTTCCAAATTAGGTTCAATTTAGCTTATTCTTGTGATTTTAAAGCAAATTTTTTTCTTTATAGAAGAACAAAACTCATCCAATTGGAATTATTTTTCTAAATCTACATGTATATGTATACTTTTTGATCAAAATTTTACTCCTGAAAAATGTCTTTATTTATTTGAAAATAGAACTTTCTATTCCAAAGTAAGATTATACCTGGCTTTTTTTATCTTTCTAAAGAAAGTATTCAGTTGGCAGAAGAAAAAAATTTCCAAAAAATTCGATGATCTTTAAGGCCTATAGTCTTACTTTGTGATAAAAATCTGCGCTCGTAAAATGTCGTTATTTTCTTGAAAAAAGGGTATTTCTCTTCAAAACTAAGTTTAAATGTAGCTTTTTACGATCATACTGAAGTGGATTTATCTGTTTGTAAAAGAAAAAAAGAAAAAAAATCCGATTTTTTTCTAAGCCCAAAACTCTATTCGATAAGTTCTTCTCTGCAAACTGTCGTTGTTTACTTGAAGGGAAGACATTCACTCCAATTGAAGAATAGATCTAGCCTTCTCTAATCATACTAAAGCAATTTTTCTTGTTTATAGACGGACAAATTTCCAAAAATTTCGAATTCGTCGCTTCGGTACTTTCCATGATAAAAGATTACCTTTACATTAAAAGGCCGCACATTTCAAATCATTTTAAGGGAAAAGGCCGAATATTATTTGAGCGTCGACATACAAATATTTACCCACACGCTTACAAAATTGACCAACTTATTACAGGATTTTATTTATCTTGTGATATGAAAATACCATTCTAACATTTTTAGATCAAAGAAAACTGTTGATTGTCAGGGCATCTTCTTTTATAAAAGTAGAAGCCTAAATATTTACCAAAAAGACCGAGTATTGATAGGGCCTTTTTATACTTTTGTTGCTTCTTCATGACGATGTGAAAAATTCAATGAATTACAAAGCTCGGCATTTCAACTGATTTTTGTACTAATGGAAATCTACACACTTACCGAAAGGACCAAACTTTGATCCAAGTTTGTTCATCTCATCAGATGCTTCTGTTGCTTGTAATGGTGTAAAATTGCTTTTGGATCTAAAGGCAAAGAGTTTTGACATATTTTTATAGCAAAAGCTAAAGATTGTTAGAGCAGTTTTTTGGTCAAAATTACCAGTCGATACACGATACACAAATACCTATTTATGTTCCTTTTTTAATGTAGATACGCCCGAAGGCGACAAAGAGATGCATCCTTTTGAATTTCTATTTCGACATAAGTCTCTTCTCCAATTGATTACTAGATAGTAACATGAATTGACCTAAACGGTGAGACACTCCGGGTTAGACATAATCAGCTAGAGATAATATATCAATAATACTTTGAATTAATCATGGGGTTATTAAAGTCCAACGCTTACTCAGTCAAAATGACATTATGTTAGCCTGAATATCAGTCAACTAGATGAAAGAAATGCTGAAAATTGCAGAAGAGTTTCAAAGGAAAAGCCTCTTAAATTTATAAAAAGTGAATAAATAACTATGAAATAAAGTATTAAAAACAGAATAGTAGTATAAAATAGCAATAATAATCTCTTTATTTACAGTTGGTTTTAACAATAGCTAATATATATAGATAATTATGTAAAACTAATTAATACCAACTATTTATATACTGAAAGGAAAAAGTACAATATTAATCTATCTATCTACATAGGTAGTGGCTGACAAACTTGTGTCTGATAGAATTTATATTGGTATAACTGAAGATTATGTTCTTAGGATATTGTGCCCTCAGAGCTTTTCAAATGGATCAGTGCAATCGTTATCCTTAGTTAATATTCTAGATTGGCCTATTTTTGCTCTTTCGAGGTGGCCAAGTTCCCTGTTTTTTCTTCATATGATTCGCAATAGTTATTGCTACCTGTTAAAGCAACTGAGTCTAGCTTTGGTAGATCGTGCAGCGTATTGTCTCGATATTTAAAGAAAAGGTAGATATCAAAGAAAGATATACAATTTCTTGCTAAAAAGGCGTTACCTTTTTGTTTGGGTGTAGTCGCTAAACGCCAAGGCAGATTATGTCCAGGTTGCTATTGTCTATTGGCTACAGACCCTCTCTTTTACAGAACTCGTTAAGTTCAGTTTTCAAGGCAGGAAAATCTTTTCTATTCTTCCACCTCCATCATCTCTCATCACTGGCAGAGAGATAACTAGCTTCATTGCAGGTGCTTCTCTCTTGACACGTTCTACAACTCTTTTGAAATACTGCACAGTTTCAACATCATTCGTTATGCCATTTGTTCAAGCATGGAGTATGAGCATGGATCCTGATGGTTTGATGTGGTCTAGTATGCCTTGCGATGTCACCCCAGTGTATACCTTGACTTTTATTCGATGTTGTTTGTCAAGGCCATGCTCAGTGATGCCATTCAGCATTAAGTCACCAATAATTACAACGCTTGGTTTACTTTTCTTGTTGCCAATTGACGTTTTGTGCTGGGCTTTGTCTCCACTGTTGTCTTGGTAACAATTATTTGTCTGTGCATTTATTCCCTGGGTGAATCTACGAATGCTATTTTCTTGCCTCGCTGGGGATGCTTGTGCAACCCCCCTTTGTCTTTTACTTTCTTCCCTTTGCCTTTTTGTGTCATTTCCTTGGTGCTGATCTGGTTTTTTGATATAGAGATTTTCATCTGCTTTGGTCGTTTCAGTTGGGACTGGTATTTCCCACGTTTCTTTTTCACCTGAGGCATTTCTTCGTTTCTTTTGGGTTATTTGTTGCACTTAAGTCTGCGTTTGGTTCTTTATCAATAATTTGTCAATGATTGCCTGCTTTTGGTCTAATTGTTTTTGCAATGATAAAATACGGGCTTCGAGACTCTTGATGAGTGCCCTTTCATAGCTTGGGGCTTCCAGGGGAGGGGATATGCCAGGTGAATGCGTTTTTTCTTGATTTGTTTTGATCAATAATATCTCTGAATGGATTGTTTTTAAGGCACGGAGAAGCTGTTCTTATCGAGCAGTGTCCAGGCTCTTCCTCTCGATGTGACCACAACTCGTGATTCCTAAGCCAGTTAATACAGAGAGCTGGCGACTCTTCTCACTCTAAGTGAGGGTTTGGTCATGCTATTGCCAGGGACTCGAACAGTGGCGTGATTCCATCGAATAACAGAGACAGCCTTGAAACTGAGATGTTTTTAACGTGTTTATTATAATAAATAGCACAAAAAAATCATAGAACAGATATATCTCCCTTTGTGTACTCGAATGAACCGCCTGGTCGACATGGCCCATGCTGTAAAATCGATTTCTAAAGATCAACATAAATTAACATGTTTTTGGCTTTTTCTCCCTGCGGAAGGAGACTGGAGCTAGTAGATATTGGTCAGGCATCATGCACCAGTCTAAAAGTTGGGGCGGAAAAAGGCGTGACCGAAAAGCTTTTAGGCCACACCCTTTAGAACGCCGAAAAAAGCCCCTTTTAGAAAACACCGTATGATTTATAAACAGTCCGATTCAGGGAAGATGTCAATTACTATGAAAATGCACACAATTCGCTTGAGGATAATTTGACACCAAGCTAACCCAGTTAGAAAACACAGCATATCATTAAAGAGGATAAAACACAAAGAAAATGGACAAAAAAGGTTCCCAGTGAAGAAAAGCTGCTACTACTTAGGAACTGTTAGAGAACGCTTTTTAAAGATGGAAATATTAAGTGACTGTTTAATGTCAGTTGAGATTCCATGTCAGTTGAGATTCCATGCCACAGTTGACATCCTAAGAAAGAAATGCTCTCCATTCCAAACCGAACTGTCCGGCCTTGGGCATTTGTAGAAAATTTTTGCTTCTTAGCTGATAGGGGGGATTTTTCTCAATGAAAATTTCACTCTTAAAGCTTGAGGGGGTTATTTGATTTAGTTTTGTAAATCTCTGTCATCAGCAACTGCAGATTCCGTTTATGCACATACACAGAATTACCTCTCGTCAAAAGTGTATCAAAGTCAGAAACACTTTTCTTCTATGCGATGCTCAGTGCCTTTTTGTGAATGTGGTTGATCTTGTTATCAAGGTTTCTGTCACAGAGCATCCACACGGGCAGTAGCTAAACTGGGATAGGATAAAAGCCCGCATGATATGCTTGAGTTTTTCAGTGTCAAGTAAATAGGAAATACGCGAAAAAGCATGAAGCTTTTGGCCTGCTTTCTTGAATAACGATTGTACGTGTGTCTTGAAAAAAAGTTGTTTGTTCAAAGTGACACGCAGCAGTTTTTCCTCTGTGTTTTCTATTATGGTTGTGCTTCCAATTTTTATCGATAGATAATTGTTCTTTTCACCGAAAATCATCAAGTGGCACTTATCGCCATTTAGCTTCACGTAGTTATTCTGAAACCATTCTGAAAGGATTAGGATTTCGCTTTTTAATTTATTGATTACGTTTTCATGATTTTCATTGCAAACATAGTAGATGTTTCATCAGCATAATTGCATATTTTGCAGTCTGTCACAAACATAAACAAGTCATTCAGGTAGATATTAAACAAGAGAGGCCCCAGTACAGATCCCTGCGGTACCCCTACACGTGCTAAAAGATCCATTCGCCTTTACTCTCTGACTTTACCTACCTATTCAAATATTCTCTGCCTACTCATATTTAAATATTCTCTGCCTACTCATATTCAAATATTCTCTGTCTATTCTCTGCCTATTCAAATATTCTCGCCTACTCTCTGCCTTCGCCTATTCGGTATTGTTGCTTGTTGCAGCAGCTTTGACTTTAAGTTTCTTTTTTGGCCCTTTTGGTCGCACCAGATTCATAAACATGTTTGGGATCGAAAAACATTGGTAATGAAGGCAAGAACATTGATCGATGCACTTGAAAACATTACTAGACTTGAAAGATAAACATTCTAAAACCGCTTCACTGAGGAAATCGCTTAGATTTAAGATATCTGTGAGATCCTCGTAAATCAAATATAACAAATTAAATATGGCTCCTTTTACTGATGCCGTGAATGCTTTCAAGAAACGTAAAATTTCATCCAAAAAAACCTTTTTTCGAGAAACTTCATTGGCACCCTTAGTTTTGTGTTTAAAGGTGCACAGCGTGTGTTACGCCACTGGGTTCGAGCTACTGGCCCTTGGACCTGTAGTCAGCGCCTGAATCTTTCTAAATGCTGATACTATGAAGTTATGAATGAACAGGAGTTGCTTATTATAAAACTCGACGGGTATTAGATAATAGTTTTCACAAAAGAGCAATTAAAATCTGTTTTTCGCAAAACATAGGTACAAAATGGAAGAAAACATTAAGAAAAGCAAAATTTCCAAACTAAGACTTGTGAAAAAAGTAACTTTAGAATAAAGAGTTATACTAAATCAATAGAAGTGTCACCCCTATCAAAGCTCAAAAAAATATGGTCGACTTGAAGGATAAAGGGAGTCCGGAGGAGCCTCTATGTTGGACCAGTGAGGAAACTCTTAAAAATGTACCTGAATATGGACAGTTTCCTGCAAGTCTTTGGATAGACAAGCGATCCATATTAACTAACAATAAAATTTCACTAAAAAGGGTCAACGAAAGTGTGAAGGAATTCCTCAAATACCTGCATTAACGGGGCATTTGTGGTACCTGCCGATAACGTCCTAAAGGAGAGCATCTCTGAAATTGAGATTTGGCATCAGTTATTATTATCATTGTTATTATTTACGTCCTAAAAGCTGACTTCTATTTTCCAAGCTACCAGTTTGGTTATCGTAGTGATTAGTCGGTAAGTCAAAACCAAGGACCGTCGAGCATATTCAGGATTGACCATGTTAAAAACCTAGATCAGGGCTATTTTTGTATGCTTTTGAGTACATTCTGGACATAACTGGGGGCTATAGCTCCCTCAGCCCCCCTACCGCTTCTGATGTCCTTGGTCAAAAGCCCTTCAACTCCCTCCGCCGGGTTATTTGTTTTAGTAGCGAGAAAAAGGGCAAACCTAAGCAAAGTCAAGATCAATGCTATATTTTGCAAGGACAATGGGGCAACGGTTTCTGTGCGCTCCCGTGCAGCCACCGGCGTCCGTGTTTCAAAGAAATTTTTGCCCGGAAATAAGTTGAGTTGTTTCTGAAGAAACAATTTTTCAACTTGAAAACGAGGCGGAACAATCATAGGACATTTTGGCCTAAGGTATGGGACATGTGGACTGCAGGCAACATAAGTTTTCGCTTTAGATAACCATGTCATTAGAACCATAATACGGTAAAACATGTTCGTGGTTTTAAGGAATTGTAGCTGCCCAAGAGGTAAATCCTTGATTTGACATTTTCGTTTATATATTCGTTTGAAATTCGTAACAGACCGGATGTTTGTTGTGTTGTTATTTGAGTTTTTGTTATGTAAGTTGACTCGAAGATTGTGTTCAAGTATACACAGATGCAACCATGTAAACTTAACGATGTAAGCTCTATTGCATTGGCTTGTTAATTTTTTTTCTCTAATAATCTGAATAGTTCAGAGTTTGCTCAGGGATATTTAGGGTTCCCTTGATTTTATTACAAGATAAAACTGTGCTTTTGAGATAAAATTTGCGATTCTTTATTTATATTGTTTGACACAGCATCTCATTTTTTTCTATATAACATGCTGTGTCCAAACTATAGCATGGCTAAAAATAAGTTTCTGCCATATATACAATCTTAAACACCCCCTTTTTTTATAAGAATGTATTCTGTAAAATGTAGAGGCCAAAAATCACTGAAATTTAAAATAATGCAAGGCTCATCCGAGCCTCATCCAAGAATTGAATTTTCTGTTTATTTGAGTTTTAATGGATATTGATAGAGCCCCATATCCTAAAGGAGACCAAATATCACAAACTGATAACAAGTGGACTTTTTGATATTTTAGACAAATAGATATAGAAGTGATATTTTGTATTTGTAATTTGTATTTGTTTCTACCTAGCATCCAAAGGTTGTTTTTAGGACACTTAGAAGCTTATACTTATCGTGCAGTGTCCTGGTCCTGCCTCTCGATGTGACCACAACTTGTGATTCTTTCCTCAGGAATTACAGAGAGCTGACAAACTCTCCTCACTCTGGGTGAAATTTTTTGTCATGCCAGGGACTCAAACCATGGCCCCTGGGGTCTGTAGTCAGCGCCTCTAACAACTGAGCCATCCTCACAACTAATAGGCTTGCCCCCCAATAGGATAACCCCTTTGGCAGGGGGTACTTGCTCAAATATTGAGGGGTAAGCCTATTACTGTGATAAGAGGATGTCACATTTTCCAATTGTTTTAGAACGAAAGACCTCCAAAGTATCAGGAGGGGAACTGCCCCCCTCACCCCCCATAGTCACCCCCCCCTCCCTAGGTAACTGCCAGTGCCCCTTGGTATACAGGCCTAGCAATTTGTGACAAACATAATTAAAGGAGGAGGGGATTCAGCTGTTAATGGCCCAATCCTATGAACTGGGATAGCAAATTTTTGTTGATGACTTACCAAGTTATATTTTTCTATTGAAGGTGTTACATTTCTGCAAGCCCCAAAGAACTGTCTAAGACTAATGAGATCATACTACAGATTTCAAGGATTGTCCCACTGTCTGCCTTTTAAAGCAAGATACAAGCACTCACAGGTACAATATAACATTTGATGTGATATAGAAATAACTGTATGCACTTATTGTTATCATTGATGAAAAGTTTGTCTGTGTGGCTGGCAATAACTTTTTACTAAAGTCAAGTGCAATATTATCATTACCAAGATAAAATAACAGAACTAAGATACTAGTCTAACTAAAACTGTTCCACAGAGAATTGGGATGCAAGAAAGGAGATAAATAGAGGGGTTTTAGTTAGACTGTCTTAGTTCTATTATTTTATCAATGTCATTACTGATAGAATAAAGGCTTAAACAAGGGGTAAATTTAGCTAAACTGTTCTTTGTGTTCATTTATAGTCAAGGCTGTGACTCTAATCAAAAGAAAATAACTGGAGATGGCAGGTGCTTGGAATGTGTATTATTGATATGCATCACTTTATCGTGAAATTTGCTTTTTCCAGAATCAAAACTGAAATGTTTAAAATGTGGAAAAGTTTTATTGACAGAGGAGCAATAAAAATAACTCATATATTTACCAAGAAATTACTTCTATATTCACTGAGAATCAGTAAGACCAGTGCGAATAGCTGTTTTTCTACAGAATTCAATCAAGTTTTTAGTTAATTGTATTACTTTTTCTAAAGAGGAAATTAATCAATGGTAATAAAGATAGTGGAAAAAAGATTTTTTGCAAGAACTGGTTTTCAATAATCATCAATCTCAAGGGTTATGATTTTAGGTCTTAAAACAAGCTGCCAGCTCAGTGGATGCAATCCAGTCCTTCCCAAAAGAGGAAAAGGTGCTGGTTGATGATGTCAAATCAAAAGAAGAGAATAAATGGGTTACAGCAACACCTGACTTGAAAACAAGAATGAAACTTTATTTGAGATTATCAAAAGCAAAGTTATCAAGTGAGTATTTCTGGGTCATTTTCCTACAGTTTTTTCATTTTCTCATATCAATCAAGCCCCTTTGCCCTACAAACGTTAGTTTCAGAGTGATGCAGTTTAGATGTTAAGTGTCCCATTAACTTAAAAGCAAGTAAGCAAATTTTATTTGTTAATGCAGGTAAGGGTTGTGGTAGCTAATGTTAGCTAAGTGAACCTGCGACTTGTGCCTCCTGAATGATATTCTAGAACTAATACCCTGGTGTGTTGGCTAGAGGCTTGTAGAAAGATATCATAACAGGACTTCAACCCACGACCTTCAGATCATGAGACCGACACCTTGACCACTTTTCCACACTAGCCTCTTTAAGTTAGCAGATATTTTTTGACAGGTTTGATTTTGGTGCTGAAGTTTTTGCTGATGCATATTTTTATCAATTACAGGTTTTGTCGTAATATCTGCAATGGCAGGTTATGCATTGGCTCCTGGTTCATTTGATATTGTGGGTTTTAGTTGCCTTGCAGCAGGTACTTCCTTGTGTTCAGGTGCTGCTAACTCCTTTAACCAGGTAGGAATGCCTTTTCCCTTCACATTTGCAATTAAAAATTTTTGAACAGTTTTTTCAATTTTATCTGCAGACAAAGTGAACAGTTTTTTCAATTTTATCTGCAGACAAAGTAACTGAAACAGAATGCTCACTCTTTTTCAAATACTAAATTAATGGTTAGGTGTTTTTTAATTTCAGTTCATTGAGGTGCCATTTGATTCCCAGATGTCCCGCACAAGAAACCGTGTGTTGGTACAAGGTCTCTTGCAGTAAGTCATGTTACATTTTTAATAGATGCAAGAATGACTCAGTTGTTATGGTGACAGACTACAGATCCAAGAGTTTGATATTCCAGCCACTGACCTGACAAAGCTTTCACTTAAATTGAGGGGTGTCATCAGCTCTCTACTATTCATTTATAGGTGTATGAATCACAAGGTGTGGTCAGATCTAGAAGAAGTACCAGGACACTCGTCATTGAGCAAAGCTTCTCTCTGTGTCCTAAAACCTACCTTTGGAAACCTAGGTAGTAACAAATACACACAAATACATATTTGTACTGCTGTGAATAGTCACTAAATTACAATAAGATATGATTTTCCATAATCGTTTCTTTCATTACCCTTGTATTAAGCTTTGCTGACTTCTTTATTTTCACAGACCTAAAGAAGCATTTTTATTTGGAACTATAGCGAGTTTGGTTGGGATATCAGTTCTGTCTTTGGGAAACAATGCATTAACAGGTGTTCTAGGTAAAATCTTGACCTATAACCTAGACTGTTATTTTTTGATAATTCTTTATTGGTTGTCCATAGTTTAATTGGCTGCTGGAAATTTTCAGCCTTTATAGTTGGTGTGTTATGAACAATGTGCCCCTGTTTCCTTGCTAATTTTTTACCATTAGCTGTGATTTCCCTTTGGCATCTTGAAAAATTTGTCATTTGCAATGATATGCTTACTTTTGTGGTTAGGTTTTTCAGGTATATATTTCATATATTTATAATTGTCTGCAAAACATACAAAATGTTTTTGAGATATGTATAAATCGAAGTTATTTGACCAATGGCAGGCAACTCTGAACCAAACTTTTATTTTGTATCCAATAACAAGACATAACTTCTCCACAATGAAACATTATCTTTTTTATTTTGCTTTTGCAAAATTTATTAAAGGTTTTCTTGTCAGGTTGAAGTATTACTTAGCCTTTTTATATATAATTTTAAAACAAAGTCATTTCCTGTGGCAGTGCATCCCATTGGTGTAAAACTTTCAAGGGTTTTCAGTGAATATACACATTCCTCAAATTCTGCCATTCTAGGTGCCCTCAACATAATATTATATGCTGGAATCTACACAGCTTCAAAAAGGCAGTCAATTGCAAACACATGGATAGGATCTGTAGTTGGGGGAATCCCACCTCTCATGGGCTGGGCAGCTGCAACTGGAGATCTTGGTCTTGGTGCTTGGGTCCTAGCTGGAATACTTTATTGTTGGCAGTTTCCTCATTTTAATGCTCTAAGTTGGAGTTATCGACCTGACTATTCAAGAGGTATACAGACCAACCATTTTACCTTCTAATTGTGACCCAACTTTTACAATAGATCAAGATAAAGAGGTAGAAAGAAAACAAAAGTTTAGGAAGCTAATTACTTACCTTTTTTAAATATTTCTTGAAGCTAGGGAGATGTATACTTAATTTGCAAGTTTGGCAAGGAAATGATGTTGAACAATTGCTTTTTGCTCTAAAGCTTATTATGAGACTGCCCTAGAAATAAGGAAGAAAAAATGAAGTATTCTGATCAGTTTGAGAATATATTGTATTTTTCATAAATGCGAAATGTCTTCTCATTTCTACCTCAAATTCTCTTATTTGAAACATAGCTAAACAGGAATTCCTACTTTAAAGTGAATTTCTACAATGCACTTCATTATGCTATAACAACAGCAGTTGTATGTGCTGCCACTGTACAGTAGAGTTCCCTGGGGGGTACATCTGTCTACAGCTACGCCATATATACCGTATTTACGCTAATATTCCTATTAGCGTTTCAACCTAACAAAAAAGGCAGGATTATTAGAGGCGGGTATATTGGAGAGGCGGGATTATTTTTTTCAATGCTTCATAGACAGTAGTACGAAGTCAAAAAATCAAACGTCTTTTTATGCTGCGAGACTTGGATGCTTGATAAACTCGCAAAATAAGACAGCTCTCTGCCCTCTCCTGCCTACGACATTATCATGTGATTTAACCCATTCACTCCAAGCATAAGTTTCTATCTTTAATTTTGAAGCCCATACGAAGTGTGTAAAGAATAGCAAATGCCAATCAAAAGTTTCAATCCCGCATGCGGGATTACTGGGGAGACGGGATTATTCTTACATTCTATGAAATACAAGCAAGATTACTAGAGAGGCAGGAACAAAAGAGAAGCGGAAATATTAGAGTAAATACGGTACCCATGAAACTTGTATTTGAGTCCTAGTCAAAGGTATTGGAATCAAACATGTTTTTGTTTAAATAGCTTACATCTTTTAATTATGTAAAGATGTGATACTTACTACTCCTGTTGTGCTAATTTTCTTCCATTTTGGGGCAAATCTCAAGGCCTATGCTTCTTTAAAGTAGAGTTTGGGCTCCCTTTCCCTCCCTTGCATTTACAACTGAACGGTAGCACAATAGTAATACCTTCATTTGTTCTTTGTTCATCCTGTCTCATTAATTTATACAAATTTGTTGTTACCTTATTTTCTAGCTGGTTACAGAATGATGGCAGTTACCGATCCAGCTCTCTGTAGACGTGTTACCGTGCGCCATAGTGTAGCACAAATACCATTGTCACTGATGCTTCCAATTTTAGATGTGACAAATTGGTGGTTTATGTTGACTGTGACTCCTGTAAATCTGTACTTGACCTACTTGTCATGGAGGTTCTATAAAGACTCAAATAATAATTCTTCAAGAAAACTTTTTAGGTTTAGTTTGGCCCATCTACCACTTGTTATGGCTTTGGCTCTTGTACATATGAAGAGAAAGGATAAAACAGACAATGCAATTGATGATGTAATAAAATAAAGCTGTGATGATTTTCCTTCTATCTTTATTTTATCTTTCCCTATTGTTCATATATTTTGAAAGAGTGAAAACGATATATTTTGCAAAAACCTCTTTTGTTACTTCTGCCTATCTTTGTAATCACTTCTACCTATCTAAGTAACCATATAAAAAATTAGAAAAAAATATTTTCACATTACAGTGACAGAGAGGGGCTGGTTAACATTGAAACAATGTTTTTGATGACTATCTGCATAAGTTATGTATGAACCTGCGTACTAGGGACAAAGAATAACAAAGAAATAAATTAAGCAACTAATATTGTCCATCACTCATATCTCAAGCATTAAATTATTTTCTATTCACTCCATGATAAATTAAATACTTAAAGAAGTTACCCTAATAAGTTAAACATACAAAACTTTTTAACTAAATTTAAAAGTAAAAAATGAATGTTATTTAAATAATGCATTTGTTACTTGATAATTACATCTCTTGGTGACAATAAGACAGGTTAGGTGAGCAGAAACACAACTCATCCTAGCTTGTTACAGAAAGTGTTACTTACAATTAAATATATTTCCAGCTACAAGTAGAGAAAATTGTACTTGGTGTCCCCCTAATTTATAAATTTCACAATATTAATTTTTTTTAACTGTTTTGCATGTAATTAAAAAGTTTGATAATATTCAATAATTTCACTCAAATGAAGATACTAAAAAGAAATTTCCATGCACTGTAGATAATGTTAAAAGGAAATTTTGGTGTTCTTTAAGATTTCAAACTTAAAGAACAAACAAAGAAACATGATTTAAGGATGAATGGTGTAGGTTAAAAGCTTACAACTCAGGTTTTGCCATGCAAATTTCTGTAACAGCAGAGTTGAATTTCACTTATTTTCACAAAACTAGGAATAATTTGAATCAATTCAATAGTTCTCTTGATCTGTGTGTTAATTTAGTTCTTTGATTTAATTTTACTTTTTAATTTATATTGTGCTTAAAGTCCAGCTTTTTACGTGTGTTTTGATGCATCTTAAAACTACTTACAATTTTTAACGTCACTGACGACTTATCTTTGATAAATTAAAAATTAAATAACCACAGAAGTCTTTTTCTTCAAAACCAGGTCAAGTTAAAACTTCTGCATTCCTGGTATGGAAAGAAATTTAAGACAATAATTTATTTGCAAAATATCACTTGAAGTGATATCATTCAAAGTTAACATACAGTAAGAAAAAAATAATCAGCAAGGTTCGGGGCAATTGCTAAAACTCTATATTTTGAGCAATAAAACACAACTCATAAAATATTAAGAAAAAGCCCAAAAATGCTTCAAAGATGAACAGAACTTCTAAGCTGTGTGAGACTTATGGCATGAAACCCAAATGTTGTAGTGCGTTTATAAACCTGAAAACAGTGATTGCACAATCCTGTGTCTTTGATAATCACTAGAAATATTCATCACTCTATGCAGCTGAATGTGAATCTTTCAAAGGAAGCTGGAATTATAGAAACCAGTGACATAAGTCATGGCAGGTGAATGTGGTGTTCACAGCAGCCCTGTTAGCTTCTGGAAACTTAATTTTTCTTGTCAAGTAAATAATTCAACAAATATAATGCTGCATACTGTTGAATTATTCAACACTTGGAATGAGATTTTTATTGAATAAATACCAACACAGTAAACCCTTCAGCCCATAGAAATAAACCATGGTTCCACAGGGGACATTCCTCCACCTTACAAAACAATATGTTAAGTGCCTTTTTGCAGCTCCGAGAGGTGCCTCTTCTTCTACCTATATAACCCCTAATTTTGAAAATTCTTTCTACCTCATGCTTAAACTGAAAACTGAAACTTGTCAGAAACTGAAAAACTTTCCTGTTTGAACGTAAATATTGAATGTAATACTAATACTGCATGTAACTCTTGAATGAACATAACTATTGGTAGTCACCATTTACCCATTGATCCTTAAGTTTTTTTCTTGAAAAGAGGGGGTGCTCTCTCCTCGATTAGCTTAGCTACTGAGAGAGTTCCTCCTTAAGATTTTTTCCTCCTCGTACAAATCCTTTAGTATCATATTTTTTCTTCTTCTGTTTTAGTGTGTTATTAATTTTCAATTTGTAGCTTCTTATGATGTTAGTTGTTTAATAAAAGTTTTGTATGTAGTAGAATTTAAAATAAAAATGAACTAAACTGAACTTAACTGAAACTTCATGTTATGTTTTGGGATTTTAAGCCTAAAATATTGAAAATCAATAACATATATGTTGTGGTGATGTAGAAAATTCTTGTCTGCAAAATTCAGCCTACCAGGTTGTTAGTTGTTCAAATACTAACCTTGATGTAATTGGCTGCAGCTCCAGATTTGAGACCCACAACGCGTAATCACCATGGTCTTTGTTCCTATGAAAACAGAAGCAAAATAATCTTAGCAAAAAAATTATTTTTCTATTTCAAAAAATTATCCATATTTTATAAAATAATGTAATTTCTGTCAGTTTCAGTAGCATTGCTTATCTAGATCAAGCTTTTTTGACTTGAATTATTTTAGAATAAAAAGATTGAATCACATATAATGTTGAATGTTTAAAGGCCTTGTTGGGTAATTGTTAGTGGTTTTAACAAAAAAGGATCCTTACCATCTTACAAACTTGAATGTAACAGCTACAATAGTAATGATGGCTGTAAGTGCCCCTGCTGATGACAGGATTGCAATCCAAGCAGGAAAGCCTAGAATGATAGTATAAATTTCTTGAAAATAGCTGTATACAGTGGCAGATTTAAGGGGGGGGCAACTAGGGGCAGTTGCCCCTCCCTCAACGAGTTGAAGCAAGTCTGGTGCCCTTTTGTTGGAAATTGTGCGCCCCTTTTGAAGAATGAGAATCAGATGAAAAAGGTTCTTGGACCCATAGGTTACATTGCTTCAAGGATTACCTCAAAGTTATGTTGTTTATTCTGAAAAGGTATCTGAAATTTTTGTATACAGCGTACTCTCGTAACCAATTTTTGAAAAATTTCAGCCCCCCCCCCCCACTATCAACTTCCCCTCCTTCAAATTTGCTCTGGATCTGCGCCTGGCTGTATACCAGTCTGTAAAAAAACTGAGTTGTATAGGCAGAGCTGTACAAGCTTTGGGGTACGAAACAACACTGTTCTAAGTTTCAACCAAGTCTCTGATGTGAACAGTCAATGATCATATGAAACACGAAACTGAAAATAATAATAATAATAAAAATAAATCGAATATTTTAACAGGATAACCTATCAGTACAATATGTACTGTTATCATTAGGGTCCTGACCTTGCAACATAGAACTGTCCTGACCTATTCGCCAAAATATAAAGATGTATTGAAGCAAAATCATTATAATTTTCAATTAAATGAAAAGTAATCCGGAAATATGAGATCCTGTAGGTTTATATTTTAATCAGCTCAGCTACAAGCCATGTTGGTGATTGATGAATGGCAACCAATTGGAAAGTAAGAACAAGGCTTGCAGTTTGGAAAAGATAAAACTCCAAAAATCTATAAGATTTGCACTCATTCTTCTTTAACAAAAATTGGACAAGAAAACTAATTTTTTGTAGCCTAAAAACTCCATGTTGTCTTTTGCTAGCAATGTAACTTAGTAAGTAATTTTAACTAGATTTGGAGTAAACAGGGTTGATTTGCTCACCTTCAGATTTTTTATGTGGTATCCTGACTTCTGTTTTTAAAGTGGGAGTTTGACTTGCCAGTAAAGAGGATGAGGTATGTGCTGCAGCACTACTTGAAGAAATGGCCAAAACTCTCACTGGTGTCCTTTCTGGTTTGAATCTTGAAACTGTTCGGATATTTCTATTTGTCTTTCTTTCAGAAACAGAGGCTTCAACTACTACAGAAACTTTTGTTCTTGTTGAGAACACCCCATATTTAAGTAAAGTTTTAAGAAACTGATTAGGATTCTTTGAAGTGTGTCTAACTGATGACCCATATGTGGATGATAGAATGATGTGTGGTATTGACGAAGTAACAACAAAGGTATTAATGGGTGGTATTGGTGAAGTAGCAGCTGACATTGAAGTTTGTGTAAAAGACATCAAAGATGCTGTATGATAAGACTTTTTGAGGCCATTCAGTTCCTGCAGCATTGAAGTGCTTCTTTGTAACAATAACAGTGAGGCATTTCTTTCCAAGGTAGAAGATGAACTGAGTGATTTCCTAAAAGAGTTTGAATATATGGGTGACTCTTTAACTTTATAAATAGAGCTCTGATTTGTGGAGTGTGTTGAAAAGATAGATTTTTCTAGAAATCCTAAATGAAAGTTTGCACCTTGTGTGCTGCTGAAATTGAGATAAATGTTTTCTGATACTGTGTGTGAAGGTAGGGATGTCTTGTTTTCTTTTATACTTTTTGTGGATGATATGTATGTTGGTGAAGATATTAATGTTGCGTTTATTGCAAGTCTTTGCCAGTTTATTGTATTAGCTGTTGATGTATTGTGCAGTGATTTTGATGTTGATCTCCGAGTAAACTGCAGAGTGGATGAATTCAATATTTGCAAATTGAAATTTGTGGCAGTAGGAAATGGTGTTTGGATAATGTTTTCTTGAGAAACATTTGTACTTAGCAACTTTGCTTCAGCTCTCATCAAATTGATAGATGATACATGTGGGGTGTGTATTGTTGTGTAAACGTTACTGCTTGCACTGGTCGTAGTTGAAAATACATCTGTTGTAGTTGGGAAAGATGTATTGATTGTCATTATGTCATTTATTGTGGCAGATGTAATGTATCTTGTTTTGAATTCAAGTCTTGATGTCACTTTCTGTTGGAAGCTTTGTCTTGAGCTGTCCAAAAATACCAATGAAGAAGTCAAGATTTGCAGATTTGATTGACCTAGGAATCAAAAAAGAGATCTAAAAAAAGTAAGGGTACAATTTGCAGTAAAAGGTATTATTTTATTCATGCCTGAGAGAAGATCATACAGTCCTACAGGCTTGATATGAACAGCTCTTTCTTGATTTGTTCATCCAATAGAGGGTACACAATTTGCTTTTCGAGGAAAACAGGAAAGCAGGAATCATCATTTTTTGGAGACAAGAAATGGGAATTTGCAAATTTTTGTGAGCCAGATTTGGGAATCAATAACATCGAGATTCAGGAATTGATGGATGGGGACTGGGTTATAAATATAGCAGGAATTCAGGAATCAGAGGACCTATTTGTTACCCTTTTATTAAGGAGCTCCTTCATAGGCAAATATACTTATATACACAATGTCATGTAAGGTTTTCTAATTAATTTTAATTTATTTAGTTTATTTGCAAACAAGTATCTTGCTGTTTTGTAGCATGATTTATTGCCTAATTAATCAACAAATCATTAATGAAATCAATAGTTATTCATTCTAAATTAGGAATCCTTAATTCGTTTTGAAATGCATTTGGGTGTACAAACATTTCAATACAAATGAAGAATTTCTAATTTGAAACAAATTTATTTTCAATGAAAATTTAAACTGAATCTAATTCTTCAAAAAAATGGATGCATTCATGACCTTGATTTCCAGACTGGTGAGAGGGGGGGTGAAGAAAAGAAACATTAACTGACAAAGATATAGATTGTGATACTTAACCAAACAGCTCATGAAAACTGCAGACTTCCACGTCCCCCTGACTACCTTATTAAATATGTTCAACGCCCTAAGTGCAGAAATTGAGGTAGAAATTTATGTCCTGCAAAATCTGCCCTTCACAAAAATTCAGCTGTTACCAGAACTAAACTTGCATGAACTTTATATGTTTGTTTCTTTGAAAAGTCTTTTTACGTAAATCTTTAGCGGCATTTCTGTGAGAATTTTTTGAGTCCCTAAAGTCCCTTCATTTAAAAAATTCCTAGCATAAATCAAGATTTGGGGGACAGAGTTTACGGGGAGAATATTCGACCCCCTCAGGTAGAAATGCGCCTTTCTCATAAAAAAGCAAACTCGTTTAACACAGTCCTTTTCATTGAGTGTTAAAATAGTAACTTCAATTCTCAATAAACAACTTCAGACAACAACTTTAGCTGAAATGGAAAGCAAGAGGAAGCTAACAGCAAAGCAATTGGCAAGCTTTCGATAAAGATGTCTTATCTTCACATAAACTAATATTAAAAAGCTTACCTGCCATTGACACTTGCCACTGGTAATAGACTAAGAAAAGAAGAAATAAATCTTTTGTCTTCAGGTTCATAATGAAGCTATTGCTCGGTGCCTGGTGTCGGAGAGAACACAATCGCCATTTCCCATCAAAAATTAATGTTTACAACAGAAGGGTTTTAAAATCGATTCAAATTGAGCTGAATTATTACCATTACAATGCGAACAAGGATCTGGCCTCTTTCCGGGGCACGACGCCAAGACCACAGAGACCACAGAATCACTGTGCCAAGACCTAAGACATTGCTCCACAACGCCCCCACGCAACCGCAAACACGCAGACGCGGCATAAAATTAAGTGTTACCCACATCCCTTCGTAAAATATTCATAAATTTATTTCTTGAACGTAAGGCAAACCATAGCAAGAAAGGGCAAGAGGGACATAAAGAGCAAATGGTAGTAAATAAAGGTTCTCCACCAGTACCCTAATAATTCTACCCTAATAAACCAATTGAAACCAACTTTTTGCAAACTGAATAGGTAAAATTTCAAAACTTCAAATTTTGGATCCTCAAAGTATTATCATTTTGGATCCTGCAGATCTAACATCAGCAATTTTGCCCAATACATTGTTTAATTGCTCTTGCATCTGCACTTAGAAAAATTACTGTTGTGTTTCATTTTCGTCACCTTAACATTTTTCACATGCATCTCTTTTTAACAATCTCTTTATAAATCTTTTGACAATCACAAAACTTGATCCTTGTCAGGGGCCGACGCAGACAAAATCATGGCCGTGACACCAGAAAAAGTGGGGGTCCGGGGACGTAGCCCCTGGAAAACTTTTTAGGTGACCACGCCCTCTAGTCTTTCGGAAACGCCCAGTCTGAGCATACAGAGACGGGTAAAGCTTTTATACCGAAAATATAGTTACTTTTGCATGTTTTCAACTTGCAAAAAAATAACGTCGCAAACTGATGTAGGCGGGTCACTGGAAGGACTTAAATAACATACATTAAAAAATTTACAAATAATGGCTAGTTTGTACTACTGACACTAAATACATAGCTACAAAGCCTTTTTAACTAAGGATTTGGCGTATATTTTTCACTGCATTCTCAATTCAAGATCCCAATTGAAAAACACGTGCAAATGCAAAAACCAGTGAGTGTAATATACATTATGATATGAAATGTGTCGTAAATGAAACTCACCCAGTTTGCTGTCTGCGACATTGATCAAGATGCAGATCATGGGCACACCAAAAGGTTTCTCGGTGTCAATGGTGTCTTCTTCAAAACAACTATCACTGTAACATTTAATTAACTGTCTATTTGCAAAGAATCTTTAAAACATCATCGTATCAGAACTAACATCTGTTCGTTTTTAGCCAGCATTCAATACCCCGTACTGTACTGAGTATTGTATAGAAGCCTTTCAGTTTAGCAAGATATCAAAAGTACTCAAGGTCTGCAAACATGGATCTTTGCCTAAAATCCAGATTTGTGGAAACAGAAGAAGTTTGACTTCCCAATTTGATTCGTCGAATATGTAAAAGAAGTTAAACGCAGCATTCTTCCTCGTGGTACTTTCGATCTACAACTGGATACAAATTACCCAATTCTACTCAGATCTTCTCATGAATTAATAGCCTCAGTATCTACAAATTATTCACGACCAGAAATTATGCTAATTGAAAACAAAGGTTTTTCACAACTACAATGCCTGCCAAAAGTACTTGGAACACCCAGCAATTTACGCTGCATTTGATATCTTTCATTCCTTTCATGGAAAAAATTACTACTTCCGCCCCCTTCCCCCTAAAAAAGTGTTGATGATTTAGAGAAATATCATAAAATAAGCGCAAAAGAAAGTGCTTCCTAAAATCCTAACCCGTTTGATAGTAAACTAACATTGTTCTGTAGGGGAGAGGAGGATGATTGATTTTGACCTTGGAAATTGATGTCAGTGTTCCAAGACTTTTGGCAGGCATTGTAGGCCTTTCTGTATCATCCAACCTTAGATGCGAGGATGGCTCAGTTCTTGGATGCACTGACTATAGACCCAAGGAACCGTGGTTCAAGTCCCTCACTTGACCAAACTTTTCACCCAGAGTGGGGAGAGTTCCCAGCTCTCTGTAATTCCAGGAATAGGAATCACGAGGCGTGGTCACATCGAGAGGAAGGTGCAAGACACTGCTCGATAAACATAAGCTTCTCAGTGCCCTAAAAACTACCTTCGGTTGCTAGGTAGCAACAAATACAAGAAAAATACCTTAATTAGAAGTGACACATTTCTTCTATTGCTAAACATTACTCTCAAAAACTTAGATCCCTCTCTAGAGCATGTGGATTCTCCTCACTATCACAACTTTCAACAAAGTCACAAATCCGTCTTTCCTTGGCAATACCGCTTGTATAGTTCAGCTTTACCGTGGCAACAGGAACATTTTTAATACAGGAACATTCAGCAATTATTTAATACGAAATACCGGGATACAGTCAAGGCTTGGCGACAATCTTGATAACAATATAAGAAGATGTAAATGGGAAGAAACAAGAAATCAGTTCAGGATGCAAAAAAATTGTTCAGCTTTACCGTGGCAACAGAAAAATTTCTAGTACAGAAACATAGAGCAACTGCTTGATAGGCTTAGACTTACAAGGGAAAAAAGAGAATCATTTGGTCTTTGCAATCTATAAATTTCTAAATCAAGCACCTCATAAGCCTGTGTTTCATCTTGATCTCAAATTAAAATATTTTGAAGTGTAAGTGGCCGTTTGTGTTTAATGGCGTATAGTGTTGCCAAACCATTTAGCCATTTTTGCTAATTTCAGCGTCATTGTACTGCAGAGATAGGTTTTCAAGAAACGGACAGAAGAAGCTGCTCGTTCACAAGTGCATGTTGTAACAAGAAGAATCGCTAAAACTCGCAGAGCAGTGAGAATGTTACGAAATTATAACTGCTGATGCTGGCATATATTATTGGTTGAATGTGGCTATTCCTTTTCTGGATCATCTTCTTGCTGAACTTTCTAATTGCTTTACAGACAGCAACTGCTCTGCATTGATTTAAAAAAAATATGAAACTGAAAACTGCATGGACAAGGAACAAGCTAGTTTGCTTTTCACTGTTATAACACAAGAATTTTAAAACTTAATAATGTACAAACTAACGAATTCACTTAATCATTAATCAAACATCATTTTTGACATTTGTTGACATCTCATGTTCATTGACACAAATGAGTTTTCTACTTTTTGGTCTCTCTATAACGTTTATGAATTTCCTCTCAGCGTAATCTAGGGGTCGGCGAGGAAGCTTAATTGGGTTTAGCTCCAAGAGTTCCCGCGTGTATTTCACATAACCTTCGCATAATGAAAAGAGAGTGTGATCTCGACTATAACCAACCTAAAATGTAAAGACAGATATGAAAGTTGCCATGTAGAAAAATTGAGAAGCTTTACCAAGATTGGACACTAGATTTAAAATAAAATTAGTCACGATGTTCTATTTCTTCAATATTGTACCACGCATTATTTACATATTATTTGATTGAAAGAATACCTCTGTATAATAGTGTCACAAAATTATACAATTTAATAGAATTTTGAAGCTCCTGGAATCCCTCTCTAAAGTCTTCTTATATACTTGCGTGGTATTTCTATTCATAAAATGTCAAATCAAGTTGGTATTGGAACATAGATAAATCATATGAAACAAGACAGCCAAATAACAATGAAAATGTCAACCAAATCACAAGGCAAATTGCTTCACGTTTCATGCCTCTCCAAACATCTCAGTTAGCTTCAAGGCAGTCTGTTTCCTATTCTGCTTTATTTCACTTTCTATTGAGTAAAATTAATACTAAAAGACTTGCATACTAAAAGCTATTATTGCCCATAAAGGTCCAAACAAGCTGATAGTAAAGAGGTGTACCCTTGAAAAAAGTTCCATTTTGGAACTGCTCCAAAATCTTTCCTGTAAACGCAGCCTTTCTTTCAAAATAGCACAATGAAGTTCCTTTCTTTCAAGCAACCATACATAACTACATGCACAGAGTACCTTTGGGGGGGGAGAGGGGGGGAGGGGGGTATTCACACTAATATGAGGTTTTGTATATAGGGAGCATAGGTCCCTGTTAGGGATCAAATTGACCTGATGGATGTTACAGATGCCATTTCATCTTTTCTATAGTATTTGGTATTTGAGTCCGAATGAAAGGGTGTATGTTTGCCTTATCACTAATAATGCCATTAATCTAATGTCTCCTTCTTTGATAAATGTTGGTATAAATATGCAATTACATTCTTACCACAGGTTTTTGGTATCCAGTATCCTGAAGTTAATTGAAATCATTCAAAGAAAAAAGTCAAATCAAGATAAAATATTTTTGTAAAAACTTGAGCTGGGACTTCCACTTAATGACAATTCTTAATAAAAATATAAAACTAGACATTCCCACACAGTAACCGAACAAATAGTGTCCTAAGATTTCAATAAAACTGATTCATAAACTTACATTTTTTCCAGGATGAAATTTATATCCTAACTGTCTCACTAGAATTTGCCCTGCCTTTACATGACAACCTGAAATAAGAACAGAAATTCTGAGAAATGCTAATAGCCTATGCATTGCTTTCATTCTTTATATAGACATTAAGACATCTTTTTGTGTGCAAGCATCACAATCATGATTGAATACAGTACCATAACAAAATGTTCCCTGTATTTCTTTCAGGAAAAGTCATCATTTCATTTAGGAGTTTTGAAATCTCTTTACAAGAAAACATGAGAGCATGACTTGAGTTGTAAGAAGGGTCTTTTTTCACCTTTGAACTCTTCAATTAAGTGATTGATAGAAATAAAAAAAATATTGGCCATCTTCAGCTGGTATTAGGGTTATCTTGAGTTGTATTCCCCTTCTACCTTGCAAATTTCAAGCATTTAGGGAAAGGAGCTATGGTTACCAGGCTCTGCTTTTAAAAAACATTTCATTTAAAAACAAATTTTTATAGGCATGATCTTAAACAAAAACGGGTGTAAAATAGAGTATACATTTCATCAAAATAGTAGAGGTGTAAACTATTGTACAAATCTTACAAACCATAAAATTGTGGTCATTTGACAAGATGTTTTAAGTTTGATCATCATTATTTGAAAAAATATTTTGCTCCATGGCAATATAGCTTGGCAATATATGTTTTCAGACGCTCATTGTATCACTACCCATGATTTTTTTAAGGTGCAGCTTTGGCCTGGATTACCCTGACTTATAAGTTACAGAAAAAATATGATGCTTTCCTAGTGTCATTTTTTAGTTGTGGTATGCATGATCAATGGATTCCATTATTTCCCAAATAATAACAACTGATGTTACTTCAGAAATTTGTTAATAAAAAATAGGTTGCTGTTGGTTTTAAGCACACATTTATTTAATTTATCCACTATTCTGTATTTACTGTAAGATTGATTAAAAACTTAAAAAAATGTCTTCATGATTGATCGAAGTCAGTATCTAAGTCATTCATGCTAGCTTCAGCAGTATCTAACGTATTAATAACATATAAACACTGTCCAGACCGTCCTTGGAAAGACATGCGATTGCATGCACACCTTGGCACCCACCTCGTTTCCCCAAGAAGTGCAGCTTATCACACGCATTATCAAGGCTATGAGTTATCACCATTACAGTAAACATTTTTAGGCTCTGTTTAAACTAGAACATTTTTGTTTCATATCATTCTTAGTTTCCAATTTCGACATGAAATTTTATATTGTTCCCATGTTACTTTTTTTCATTTCATTTTGGACTTGGGGCTTTGTTTATATGCAAATGCTGTAGTGCACCAGAATGCTGTGTTTGCCTTTGTTTTATCCTCTCTGCACTGCATCATTTTCATTTAATATCAGATTAAACCATTTACATGAGCAAAGATGTATTGGATTGGTTTCATACCACATTACAGCACTTTCATTTTGAAATACGAAAATGGTATGAGCCATATCAGATTGGATAGAGATTGGATAGGGCACTGTTCCATTCGTCTTTGTATCATTTTTGTGCTTTCTAATAAAATATTTATATTCCATTTGCAAAATAGCTTTAAAAAAAGAAAATGTATACCCTTGTGCAAAATAAACATTTAAATAATCGGTAAAAATTTCATGTTTTGTATTTTCAATTAATTTTCATTAAAACTTTATTATGCTTAAATGAAAGAGATAGAACCCCATTGCACCCTTTGAATTGCCAAGGAGTGTAATTGACTCTACATGCCTGCAAATTTATTCCTGGTATGGTCTGCTGTCTGATAAATACACTTTCTTAACTGCTTCATTTTATACATCTTTTTCATTTGATTCAAAAAGATAAACATCAATTAACTTTTAAAGAGGCAACAAAGGAGTAGATACCATCCAGTTTCTTTACACCTCGTCTTTTCCCTCTTCTATTTTTGCCTTGCTTTCTGGCCTGTCCACCTGCTTTCTTGGTTGCATTGCACGTCTGCAGTAGCAAGGGGATTCCTGCATGACGAAAATTTCACACAAATGACTGAGTGAAAGAAATTGTTTAAGTAAGTGCTTTCAGTCTAAGAGGGTCTCTCTGACCAAAACTTGGCAGATCATAAATTTGTTTTCTTTTAAAAAATTGATGATATGATAATATAGTATATAATATAGTCATACAACTTTTTGGCTGTACTTTTAAATTTGGTAGATTCAAAATAGTGCTGGTTTTCCAAGTTGGTGTCCCAATTGCTGTAATTTTTAGTGTTCATTGGAACATTGCTTGATGGTTATCCATTAAACGAGAAATGTGCTGTTTCCAGCCAGTGCCATGTTACTTAACATGCAGAGGACACGGAGCCAGAGAGATGCAACTGTTGCTGCAGTGTGTAACATGTTTTCAACTGACCGACTATTATTTACAAAAGTGCGTATTGATATAGAAAGCTAGCAACTTCAAGGAAGTGATATACAAAGGAAAGGATGGACTTGATGGCTAACAATGGTGAGAAGGATTAGGTTAAAAAGAAGTGTAATTAGTGTTGAGAATGATGAATATAGAATTGCCTAGGTATGTAGAAAAAGCAATGATGGATTGTATTAAATGGCCTAAATTGAATCACTACAAATTTTTTGACAGGATCAGTTTTGATGGAAAACCTGTGCAATTTTATTTGACCCATGACATAACTTTGACCTAGAGTGATGAGGAGAGTTGCTAGGTCTTTCAATTTCCAGATGTAGGAATCACAAGGTTAGGTCTAATCGAGAGGAAGGACCAGAACACTGCTCATTAAGAAAAGTGTCAAAGTGCCCTAAAAACCCTTCGGGTGCTAGGTAGCAATTACAAAAAATAAAAATACACTTTGGTTTTTTCCTTAGAAAAATCAGTGAAAGCTGCAAGGGAAGAGACTTTAGGCTGCGAGTTTGAATCTAAAGAGTCCTTTCAAAAAGAACCTTTTGAAAAACGATGTACATTTCAGATAATTCAATAATCGTATATGTTCTTTTAATTTCAATTCATTTTTTGTACTTAACTTAATTCTCAATTTCATTGCATCGAACTCGGGATTAATTTACGAGTGAATGAAATTGGAATTTAATATTTTTCTCTTGTGCGTGCTGATTGAAAATAGAAATCTGCACTGCAATCTACTTGCCTTGCATCCACATACTATAGGGCGAGCTATATCATTACTTTTCAAGTCTATTCATTTCACCCTAACCCAGTCATACCAATTAAAACTTACCTGGAAAGTTAACCTCTTTAAAAGTCCTGTTTACTAGCGTTCTCAACTGGCTCCCGATTAACGACCACATTTTTCACCTTACATTAACAAGCCTCTTGCAATGAGACCTGAGATCATGGATCATGGATCGTCCAGCACTCTTTTTACCTGGCCTCCTGTGGAATTTTCTAAAAGGAAGGGAGCCTCTTTTACGAAATCTAACTCCCAA
The DNA here is from genome assembly GCF_057945365.1 of Rhopilema esculentum. Lineage (NCBI taxonomy): Eukaryota > Metazoa > Cnidaria > Scyphozoa > Rhizostomeae > Rhizostomatidae > Rhopilema > Rhopilema esculentum. Next base: position 8,939,681 of record NC_142827.1, read on the forward strand.
GATTGCTGTAACGCTAGATTGCTGCAGCATGGGGATAGTTGGCTAGGGACCCCTTAAAAATCTTGCAAATTGCAAATAGCAAATAATTGCAAATAGGCAGGGGGTGTCAGTCAGTGGTGGCGCCAGAAATCTTCCGACAGAGGGGTTGGAGCTTCCGACAGGGGGGCTAAAATGACTAAAATAAGCAGTTTTCGTACGTTATTTTGTCAAATTTGCTCCGACAATAACCTAAAATTTCCTCCGATGGGGGGGCTAGATGCTTCCGACGAAGGGGCTGTAGCTCCCCCTAGCCCTCCCCTGGCGCCACCACTGGTGTCAGTAGGAATGTCAAAGAAAGTCAGAAACAAAAGAAAGGGGTACATGCTATTTCAAACCTAGTCATTGTTCTTCTGAGGGACTGGGAGGCAGTTGAACGCAAGTTAGAAGATATACGTAAATCAATTCAGATCAACGAGTTTGCATAACTAACAAGGAGGGGCGCATAGACGAATAAACTACAAAGCTATATTGGAAATCATAATCAATGCAGATTCTTTTACAAAACATATATAGAGCTATGCATAAACATCGTTACTACAATAATGCTTCTCAAAAATTACAGGAACTTTTATTGTATTAATCAATATCAATTCTATGATACAGAAGCAAAGGTAACGATTTAAAGGGCTGTATACACAATAGAGAGGGAATTGTTGGTTTGAATGACCGACAACTAAGAATGGCTTGAAGGAAAAAGTAGCAATGGCATTAATGTTTGATTATTATTCTTTACAAACAATTAAAATTTAGATATCAAGTCCTTTCGCCCAACTCAAGCTCGGCTACATTCAGTTCAGAAGATACATTGTTGACTCTACTACAAGTTTCAGAATTTAAAGTTAAATTGCCAACAAATTCTTTCTTACTAACATCGTTTATTTCATCTTCATGGTCGCTATTTACACCATCCTTTTCACTGTGTTCCACAGACTCATTGTTGTCACTTTCCTTGCTTTCTTCACTGCAGCTGTGATCTTCTTCGTCATCATAATCACTCCCATTGTCATCTTCACTTTCCTCATCCTCACTATCGCTCAACTCATCATCTTCTTCATCCTCGGTTGCTCTTCAATATAAAAAATAGAAGATAAGTGATACAAAGGTTTTTGAGGTCTGACATTTTTATCCTGTAAAACAAATGTAGTACACAGATTGCACTACCGGAGTGCAGTTTCTCTGTAATCATAAACGTTTTTACAAGATATTTTGAAAGGTTTTAGTCTAGCAGCTTATCATATTTAGTAAAAATAACGCTTGATAACCACAATTCTAAACTACATCAAAGTATAATAATTCGTTTAAGGACGGGATGCATAAGTTACTGCAAAACTGGGCACCATTTTCTTTCATTGCTCTTCATTGACCAGGACATAATATTTCTCGGTTTCTATCAAGGCTAAATCTTGTTTGAAGATTGGGCAACAAAAAGCGACACTAATTTCTAGCTTCTCTCTCTTAAAATGTATTCACACTAAACTTTAAAACATGTAGTCCCTTTAAAATGGCAGGCGACTGGCACTAGTTTGTACCTAACCCCCTACCTTGCAGCTCTGTTTGGGTTGAAGTATTCCTTATCCATGTCAATTTCAGTCATATCTACAAAAGATGAGTATAAATTCATGCAAAAAGGAAAGGAAAATGATATAAAATTTCCTTCCAACGAAGGGAATTGCCTGTCCTTGTTTCTTTAACCATAAAAGTGCACAATGAAAAAGAAATCTTGCAGCAGTTTTGAGGAATTAACAGCCTTGAGAAAAACTGGGAAACTGATTTTCAAACATCGCAAACATTTCTTGGAAAGTTTGTATAAACATCTGTGTGTATGAGGTAGAAGGGACAGAAATATCAAAATCTGCCTGATTAAGTAGGCTTGCAAATATGCTGCGCGGAGAATACTACCTTGTAGCATAGTTTCCATAATCTCCTAATAAAGTATGCTTGCAAATGTTATTATCAACTAGCCATATTTTGGAGATCATATTTCAGCTTAAAAAATAACATAAAGTAACAAGCTAATTGATATAGAGGAATATAAAAAATGTTTTGACAAAATAAGTTCAAAGGTGCGCACTGGCACGGTGCAAATTTAATGATTTTTCACTCACTGGCACGGTGCAAACTTGCCAATAATTCTGAATACTTATCATAAAAAACATACCAATCTCTTTTATCTTTCTGTTACTTTCTTGACATTTTCCAACCCACTCAATCTCAGCAGCTGCAACGTCAGCCGAATTCTTGCACCTTGCATAGATCGCAAGAATTTCTCTGAAAAATTATCACCCAATTACACAAAACAGAGCCATCTGTTGAGTTTTAATTGCAAAGGCTCCTATCTGTTTAAGTGTTAAACCTCATTAAAGTTCATACAACATTGAATATCAATATAACAAGTAATTCAAGCTATATTGGATTTTTGCACTTAAATGAATTATAGTTCTTTAATGGCTTTCAATACAACATTTCATCACTCGATAAACCCTTAATCAATAAGAATAGCAAATAGCGTTAAAGATTACAATCAAAAGAACTGAGCTGCTCGAACGGCTGAAATCAGTCCGGATTAATAAGAGTGGCTGGAATAACGAGGGTGGTTGGCAAAGTTTCTAATGAAAAATAACAGGGGTGGGTGAAATTAATCTCCAAATAAATAAACAAGTTGAGTGGAATTTTCATTTCGAAATTTTCAAAATTTTACACGGTCTCTCTGTTCAAGAGTAGTTTTCATTAGTGTCTTATCGTAGTAGTGTCAACAAAGAAATTGAACATTTACCGGTTTAATTCATAGAAGCCTTTACCCCATTTGAACTTGTCTAAAATCGTTTCAGCAGCTTTTGTGAATCCTACAACACAATAAGAGGTTCAATCAAGTGTTTCAACGACAAAACATTTTATGTCCTAGATTTAATAGAGCGTCGCGGGCCATGCAAATGGACAAACGCCAAGTGCCTTTTTAGTGAAAATTCAGAAAAATTTCTCAAAAAACCGGTTGTCAATACCTCAGTCAGTTATGCAGGACCATGCTGAATTATTGCCTTTGCAATGATAGAAAAAGCTTTAAGGTGTTTCAGGGTTGGTTCATTATAAAAATTAAAGCTAGGTCACAACAACATGTTGAAAATACATTTTTTGTTAACTTTTTCCTCAGAGTCCAGAAAAATTGTTAACCTTCCTCCAGACAAAAAACATCCCAGAAGGCAAACCTCCCCACAAAACAATATAAATTGGGCGTGGTTTGGGTGTGTCGTAGGAGCTTCTATTTTTTTTCGTGGACCTTCCTCCGGTCAGTGGCCGTGCGACTGTAATGTTTTCCTGACTCTGTTTTTCCTCTCTTGAACCGAGAAAACACACCGCATTTTATGCATTAAGGAATAGAGCTTAGAAACATAACAAACATTATTGTTTACTAGTGCTTTATAGCGCTTGATACCCAAAAGATAGAGCATACGCATTATGGTGGGTAGAACTTGAGAATTTTGAGCTGCAGCTCTGAATTTCATCAGGCAAATATAACAGCCATCTTGCAACAGCATTTACCTAGTTGTTTAGAAACAGCAAACATTATAAGACTAGAAAACCTACCTGTTATATAGAAAAGTGCAGCGAAGGCCTCAACACAGGATAACTTTGCGGGTTTTCCATAATTCACAGGGTTGGCAGCAACCAAATGTGGAAGAAGCCTTGCAAATCCGGTTTTCATTCTATGAAAGGGAGTCTCTTTCAATTTTGCCCACGAGCAGTCAATCACAGCAGCTCCATGCTCTCTGACAATTTCTCTGTCCGAAGGTGACACATACTGTCTTCCAAGGGGACTCAAAACAATACCATTGAATCTGTTACCTAATCGGAGAATTCTTAAGTAGCCAAGTCGACTGAGCTTTTGACCTGTACATCTCTTTGGATCACAATGAGCAAGGTCCTATGACAAAGGCATTTAATGTAGAGCGTTGCTTTTCTTAAAAAAAACTTAATCAGTAATGGGCTGACATGAAAAATATGTTTTGGATCATCAAAGATTAAAAAAGGACTTACAACAGGTACATTAAGTACAAAAAAGGCCGGTGCAAAAAATTTTGGTGGATTAATTTTCGGTGGAAAAAATTTCGGTCGTATTTTTGAAACTTCTGTTTAAATTTCGGTGTAAATTTTGGTGACAGGCTGATAAATGCAAATGAAGAGTAGGCAAGATTGTCGAAAATTCTTATTTAGTGGAGGTATTTTTTCATTTTTTATAAACCATGGACAAAAATTAATTTGATGCGTCTACAGTTCGCAATATTTTCATCTGCCAATTGAAACGAGGGGGTTAGAAATTCTGGTCGATTGTAAGTTAAAATTGAGGCATCCAAATCAAAATCGCTGAGTGTTAAAAAGAAATGATTGGGTGAAATTATGATTAACCAGTAAAAGCATCCGTACAGCCCACAGGGAACTCAAATTTCTTTGATGCAGAGGGCGAAATAGAAGAAAGAGAAAGTAAAGATGAGCTGGATATCTTATTTGTTAATGAGGAATGGGAATCAAAAACTGAAAATCGATATGCTGCGGATGTAGCGTAATATGCAAACAATATCAAGGAATATTTTTTTATTGGTGTCTATTGGTGTAAAATTGATTTTTCTAGCGTTTCGGTAAAATTTCGGTAAGATAAAATTTTGATTCCAACAAAATTTGCGGGTGGGGAGTAATTTTCAGTTGCCCTGCTTCACTGAAAACAAATCCTACCAAAATTTTTGGTACTTAATGTATTTTGCCAATACATGAACTTTAAAGCTACAAACTTTTTGAGAAAATATGAAAAATTTTTTAAATACAGAGTGGGTCATTGAGTGACCAATTTTAAGTTTAAACTGCTAAACTCACCCACATTGCTAATGGAAAACCAAGCTTTTTTGATCTTGAAGCTAAAATGAAAGAAAACACCAGGTCAATTGACTGCTATTAATTCGCAAACAAAATTAAATTGCTACATTCTTATACGTTGTGAAAATTTGCATTCTAAAAAATAAAAGAGAGACCAGAGGAAGAAAGAAAAAAATCAGAAAATTTTATCAAAGATAGAATCAGAAATTAACTTGAAACTGTTTACTATCAAGTCAAAATGTTCCTTAAAACACAAATTTCTTAGCCAGATGTTGCTCAGCAAGGAAATCATTATACAAAATACTAATAGGAAACATATAAAAGAGTTAAAATATGACTTACTCTAATCTTAAAGTGTGGAAAATAAAAAGTGAAACAAGGTCTCTTAAAATTGATGTTCTAACATACCTCTGCCATCCCCAGCATCGTTCGAAGTTGCTATACCAGACTCTGGTAATTCAAATTTCCCATCATATGTTCCTTCATGTTTTTTAAATGAATGTGCTTTTCTTTGATGGTGGCCCTTATTTTGATATTCTTTAATCTTTTTATCTTTTCCTTTTCCCATAACAATTTGCCTTTATCACATCAAGCAGGATACAGCAGTATGCTTCCTTTTTAGATCTGAATACAACAACAACTGAATATTCATACTTTGAAGATGCCAAATTATCTAAAATAATTTTAACTTGAAAAACTTTGACAAATCTTTTGTAACCAATTACTGGTTACTTGGTCAACTCTTACTTTAAAACACCTTTTGTACAATGAGATGTCCATGTCAAAGTTTTTCAAAACTTGCATACATTGTGGGGACTAAATATCTTAATGCAAACAGGTATGTAACAAAGGTTCCAAATCCCCCAACTTGGGCATGAATCTCTTGATTTGTGATTTCTTCTCTCTTTCTCTGGATTTCAAACCTAACCTTCTGCTTTCTGAAACTTTTTTAAATCCGTTCTAAAATCCCAATTTGAAAAAGATGTACATGTCTGCTTGTGAAGTTTGCTATCATATTTTTTAGATGTTTAAAGCATAGTTGGTAAAATGTAAGGTCTGTCTAGCCAGATCTATTGTTTACATTTTGGCCATCCTGCCAATCAAAGGCAGCCATTCTTAAGTTTCATAGTTGATGCAACCTGCTCTAGCTATTACGATTTTAATCGAAAAACCACAGCCCCCCCCCCCTCCAACATATTGTTAACAGCCTAATTTACTTTCTCAGAAATGCCAATGATTTAGAAATAATTTTTTCAGTACACTTTCTAAAACAATTACTGGTTCACTAAGCCATGCAGAGGCTGGTGTGCCTGCCATGACACAGTAGAAACACAACCAATGATTTTATTAGTGACAAAAATATGTGTGGTTCCCAGTGGCAGTTTTAGGGACTGCGGGGCCTGGGGCCAAAAGCATCTTGTTCTTTACAATTTCTATCTTTTTTCTTAGGTATGGGCCCCTTTTGGCTATCATAAGCACGGGGCCTGGGGCAATGACCCCCCTGGACCCCCTTAAAACAGCCACTGATGGTTCCTTACTACAACATGATGTTTCCTGATGAATTTCTTAGCAAAAATGTAAATCTGTGTGTATGAATCAAAACAGAGAAGATTCAAGTTTAACTCATCATGCATCAAAACCAGTGCATTCAAATATTCTTGGCAGCTTAATCTTCACTTTATAGAAAGTTGTTATAATATATTTATACAAAGTTGATTCGTATGTTGTTATAATAAGGCTAGAATATAGATGTAAGGGATAAGCTTTAGTTCACTTTTCAAGTTTCTCACTTAAGAATGTTTTTAAAGGAAGTAATTTTTACAAGGGCTGCTTTTGCAAATTTCATGGGCATTGATATTTTCAGGCGGGCTAAATTCGTTTAGTTCATGCAAATTTATTAAAAAACTTCCGATTTCAAATATTTTTAGGTTGGAGCGTCTGAGGTAGGCCTAAGGTTTTTTTGCTAATGCAGGTTAAGTGTTTTGACAGCCTATTGGTGATGCAGACCTGGTCATACGAAATTTAGTAGTTAAAATCATTTTCCTTTTTGCAGATCGATGATTTTTAAGGCATAGAAACTTTAACGTTAGAAATCATAGCGATCATGCCATGACAAAACTTTCACACAGAGTAACGAGAGTTGCCAGGCCTCTGTAACTTCAGATCAAAACGGTGAAGGTTAAAATCAATTCAATAAAGTTTCATACCATGGTTCAATCCACTTTTCTTGAGCCATGCACGACACATGAATAGAATTTTGTCTTCTAATCATTTATTTGCCATTGCCTTAATAACGACCGTCCCACCTTTACTCTGGACATTTGTCGTTGAGATCGTTGAGGTGGATTGTTATGACTATGATTCAATTCAATTCATCACATCTTTGGAGAAGAAGAAGCCTATCTTGTTGACATTCTTTTAAGAAAAAGTGTATATTTTGATCTTTGCAGATATTAAAGAAAATTAACTTCTGAATTTTTCATGATTTTATCCAAAAACTCAAATATTGATTAAATGAAGCCTTTGAATTATCTATCATATTTTTTAGCCTGCATCAGCATCACAAACCATATGAAAAAAGGAAAAAAATATTAGGCCTATGTTAAGTGTGCAAAATCATGGTTCTATACCTGGCTGATAAGCAAAAATGTAGCCTATGCATCAGTGGAGTTATTACGAGGTATTATGATTAATATTCGCAAGTGGGTCCCTATATCGTACACTGCTGGCTTACAATTTTTATAAGATAGAAGAAAATTAGCATAAGTCGTTTGGTATCAACAACTTTAAAGATGCTTTTCCTTTGGGAAACCTAACCCCTGCCAGCTGTGCATTGTGCCTAGCCAGGTGTGTTTGCCATAAAAAGAATAAGGAGTCAGTGTCGTGCTAGGTCACTGCAACATGCATGTGTAGGGGATGATAGGTGATGCACGTACCGTACCAACCAAGTTTAGGCCATTGTGATAACGTAGAAAACCATCCCACGCGAAGCAGGCTTATTCTGTTCAACGTATAAATAGCTTATGAGTTTTCACAACAGCCGTGAAGTTGGCGTTTATTCGCTTATTCGCAAAAAGAAATGAGTTGTTTATAAGAATATCAAAGAGCCGTTATTACAAGAACAAACAAGCTGACTTCCTTCCAAGCTGTTACGCTTCTCGGTCATTCAAAAGTTATCTTAAACAGGCTCTGCAGAAAACTGATGAATTACTCCAGGCATCTATCTTCTCGAATAACAAAAGTTCGCGCTGTGGTCACAAAGGAAAAGTCTCACAGTGAGCGCAGATTTCTTAAAATGGCTGTTGTATTTTTATTTTAAAGAGTTCAGCTGTTACAAAGAATTTAAAATAAAAATTAATGCGAGTGTGCTTTTTATAAATCACTAAAAATAATTCTAGTGCATTCTTTATCTTATTGAATGAGACAATTTCATTGCAAAAGTGGATTTTTATTCAACTACGTTGCATGAATTTTTACGACAAATTTAAAGTCCACTAAACAACAGTTTTTGCATGACATTTTTAGTAGCACTGCGAATAAGCCGATGAAATCTGCCCTGTTATCATGAGAGAATCTTGAAAAAATTGTTTTCTTTTCTAATTGTTCATCTGAGGATGATCATGTTTTCGTGTTGCTCTATTTTTAGCCAAAAGGCGCTTATAAGAACTTCGGACCTAAAGATTTCCATGCTAAATTCACAAAAGCAAATACCTATTACAGAAAATGTCTCATTAATTTCAATGAAAGGTAGATAATGTTCTATAATGTAGACAAAAGCCATAAAATAAATCCACAAATCATGGTTAAATTGCAGAAAACCTACCCTAGATTATTTAGAATAAAAAGTCTCCTCGACGTCTAGCAATGTTTTAACACATAGGTTATTTCTCTACTGTTTTCTTTTTTTTCAATGATGGTTTGGGGTAGCAAGACTCAAGATAGAAATTTTGCTTCGAGTGTAGTTAAGATCCAGTGTCCTAATGGCCTATTCATATGAGGAGGGGTAGGCCACTGAGGTGAGATCTAGCCCATAAAGTGATTTGTAGTGTGGTCAAAGACAAAGAGAGTGGGCTGGCCCACCTAGATGAGGTGCAATTTCTGACCCGGTGGGATTCGACTCAGGTGCGATAAAAATTTCTGATATGTAAACGTTTCAGTAAACCAGCACATCAAGGTAGGATGCAAAGACCAATGCTCCAGTTGGACAAGCTTGAAAACAAAGGCTTCGTCTATATTGGATTTGTGGCTATCCCACTCAAGTGGGACGAAAGCTCATCATATGAACGAAGTCGTGAATCTTCCCACCTCATATTCAATCTCATATTAACAGGCCATCAGTCAATCTTCATAAGAAATGATTTGTCCCAGAAGAATTGAGCAGAATAAATAAAAACAGATTTTAGAAGATGCCAAAAACACTTTATTATACATATACATGCAATCTCTACGGCAGTGAATGGGTATTCCTTTACAAAATTTAGTAAAACCAGTGAAGTGTTATTGTCTTAGAAAAAGCTTAAATAATATATAAATAATATCTAGATCAGTTAATGTGTGTACGGACTTGGTAGATAAAAATGTACAATTGCCTTGCCAATGAAGAGAACAGACGAGGGTATAAGGTATAAGGGGGTACGTATCAGGTGTGATACTCCCAAGACGCTAGAAGTAAAAGAACAAACAAACCTACACGGTTCTTGCAAGGGGCGATGTTTAATGGACTAGCAAAATCTAGTGGCGCTCTGAATTAATGATTTGCATCCATAAAATCTAACTTCTTGGTGTTTTTAGCTATTTTTCTTCGGTCGGACAAATTTTTCTTGTAGTTAGCTCTTTTCCAATGGCAGTACGAGACATAAACCTAGTTTTCAGTTTAGATGAAGTTTTACCACTCAGCACCCACCCACCCCCCCCCCATTCCCCCTTAATCCAAACGTAACTTCAATACGTTTGCTGCGCCACGTGAAATTTTAATAATTAATAACCAAGCCCTACTGTACATGTGTGGTTACGTTAAAATATTTTTATAGCATAAATCTTATTTTTAACAAATTCTAAACTCATGATGTTGGTCTTACTCTGAAACTGATTTTTCTTTATTTGCTCACTATAAATTGTTTCTAAGAAAAAACAGTTTTGGAACTGTTGGTTATTTCTACTAATTTTTCACACGAGGCTAGAAACAAACATTGTTCCTACTTTTTTGAAAATACGAGCCTCGGCGTTCGTTTAAAGTGTGTTGTCATAAAAAGAGTGCACGTGTTAAGAGATTTTATTCTATATTCGGTAACGAGATACGTCACGTCAAACATGAATTTTGCACATTCTAATATAGCATCCTGTAAACAACCATTTAGCATTGTTGTTGCTTGTTGCCCAATATGAGTCACATATTACGAGTATTGGAGAGGTCTCGAGTTTTTAGGGTTGCATTTTGGCGATGGACTTGGTCCAAAGAATTGATATAAAGGGATACAATGAAATTGGCATAAAGGAAATGGTCTTCTAGCAGAGGCAAAAATAAACATTAGCTGATTGACTATGTAAAGCGTATATCACAAAGCTTTGAAATTGCCAATCTAATGCCCGTAGGCACACTTAAAAAGAAATTTTATTATAGCAGCGGCATTTCTGAGATTCATGAGCGGTTAGTGTCATTTCCTATCATTTTCTCCAACCATCCCACGAGAACCCAATACAAATTCAAAAACATGTTGTCGGATCCACATTCGTTAAACATTAAAAGGCAATTCTTACAATTTTTCTAGAATTGCTAATTGCATGGGCGTGACCGAGTAACAAAGCTTACGAGACCTTCAATTTGAGAATGGAAAATTACATTTAACAGATAACTTGAAGTAAGCGTTAAAAGACTGCTTTTTGAAACTTTGCTTAAAGTTGGATAAAAATTCTAGCTTAATTAAAAAAAATCATAATAAGCTTATTAATACCAACTAACATAACAACAAGATAAAGAAATATATATGTATATAAGGTTGCAAACTAAGATGAGCTACATAATCAATGTATCTAGGCTTATTGTATTTTGCGAAATTTCGCCTTTTGAAGATTTCCAGACTGGCTACATTTCCTATTTAAGTTGGTATACTGTTCCAAGTTTGACTACACCTGTAAGATACTGTTTCAGTTCCATATATAACTGTGTTTGGCTTTTTAGTGAAAAATGACTCATTTCTGAGAGGATATGAAGACTCATGAAATTGAAAATATCATTCATAAAATTTGGATTTTGGTTGATCTTGGTTTGATACATTTCTATGGCTAATCTCTGCAGGTTTTGTTGATGTATTGTTGAGGCGTTTTTATCATTATGTTGAGGCATCTTTCATAATTAAACCTTCAAAAGATGAGTCATAGTCATTATATGCCATCTTTAGTGCTCTTTTATGAACATTGTTGATTAAGTTGTTCATTTTTGGGCTACAAAACATCCAGACGATGGGGCAATAATTGAAGTAGGTAGTGATAAACAACTTCAGCAACAGTTTTCTCTTCTCTTCATTTGAATAAGGCGCTACTCTGGCAAGGACACTAATTTTTTTCCCAGCTTAATTACAAATCTTTTTATTTGATGATCATATATTCAGGTTCTATAATCATATATTCACATTTATCTCTTTTTAGAAGCATACAGTTATCTTTGAACCAGCTATTTACAGTGTTTATCTCAGATTCAAGCTTTGGGATTATACCACTATAGTTGTGAGGGAAGTAAGCTATAGGCTGGTAATACCTACAATCAGAGCGAAAAAGTAATAAAGTAACCAAAGACTAACTCAGAGTAAACTTCAGAACATGCTGGCATTTTTGGTCGTCCTTGTAGTGTACACATACCATGTTTCTTACAATTTGAAGCCTCATATTTCTGAGTATGCCTTTGGTCATTATTTCCGAGCTTTTGACCGATATGAAGCAATTAATATCAAGAAACAAAAAGCATTATTAAAGTTAGATTTCATCCAGGTTAAAATTATGCAATACATTTTCTAGCACCAGAGCCATGACAATTCGAGTATGAAAATGGAAGAGACGAGCGGAGGATGGATGGGCGTCTAGGAGGAATGAAGGTTAGGTATGGAAGATCAGTGCCATAGTTTACACATCTATTTCTACTGACGTTGGATAAAGTCATTCTGCCTGATCCCTCTACCATAATTAAACCCTGAGTGCTGTCATGTCAAAGCCTCCGTGTGTTCTATATTGCCAAAGTTCGCAGAGATGACGCATGTATCACTCATCACTGTTACGAAAATCGTTTGAAAGAAAATAATTGAAGCCAAAGACTGAAATAAATTTATGGTTCACAGTTAGTTGGAAAAGAAGTTGAGATGAAGCATCCCATCAAGGAGCAAGCGCCGCTTTGACTTTCTGTTTCATTAAAACGGACTTCCACAGAGTACATTTCAAGTTCTATTCAATGCATTTTGCAAGGGTTTTGAAAAAAAACTTTACCTCAAAGAATAACCTAACAGCACACTCACAGCCCATTTGAGAACGCAAAGGGCATATTTTTACCACTGAAAGAAAGGGGACCTGGAATTCTCAGTTTAGGCGGTAACTGGGGGGGGGGGTACAGCAAGCTTTGCTGGGGGCCTGGTACCTTGGGTGCCAGAACCTCGTTGAAAGAATGGGTCGCAAGGTGTTTTGGGATGCCAGAAAACGCCTGTTTGAAAATTTTCTTTTAAATGAGTGAAACCTTTGACTTATTGCAGCTGGACTGAGTCTTGGTCTATCTCTGCTAAATTCTGCTCAACTTAAACATAAAACCTATATGGCGTTTTTTTAAAAATCACTTTAAATCAATTTTATTTCACTAGGATCACTTGAAAATTATTTCTCTCGGAAATTAAGTATGGGGACAGCCAGGAATCCTTGAAAACAAATATAAAAACGATTATACACTCTTTTTTCACAAGAACAATTTTATCAGAACATGAGCTTCAAAATTTGCCAGAAGTTTTGAGATGCTGTAAAATATGATCTTGAACAATGTTGTAAATCTCCCTTAAAAAATTTCATCTCAAGAACGAAAAGATTTTGTCATTAAGGGGTGCTTTTTGGGTGAATTTTCAAACTTTTCGGAAAATAAAGGATGTTTCACTCACTTTGTTGCAAATGAGGACTGAACGCCTCACACTTGCTAGCAAATGGAATGCTTGCAGTCTAATAATTTAAAAACAAATAAAGAGCAATCCACCCTCAAATGTAAACAAAATAAGAACAGCAAACCTGAAACTCAATTTTTGGTTCTCATTATAAAGAGTTTATTTGCGCAAATTAGGCTTAACTTTGACAACAGATATTCTGAACAATCAATTTTCATTACAAAGGCAAAATCATTAAGTAACATGGCATTCCAATATCTAGCTTGAATAACAAAAGACATCTCAGATATTGTAATCTTCATAACTACATCTTTTTACCATTGTGCAAGGGCCCCTCGAACAAAGTTTGTAAGAAATTGTATGGTATGACGTACTACAGTAGTTGTTGCTGTTGTTGTCTTTTAATGTACACGTGAAGTATGCGTTAGGAGAGATTTGAGTTGAAGTTGATTAGAAAAGAAAGAATTAGAACGGATCGAATTGGAACCTAAGTTAGAATCTACGGAATTATACAGTCCTCTATTGGAATTAGAATTTGAGCCTGAACCATATATCGTTGTCTTTCTTATCCTTTATCTACTATCTGTAGTACAAAACTTGGGCCACCAGCGTATATAGCAATTTCGCACAAAGTTTAACTAAGGATCCCGAACTGTTCCGTTACGCACGTCACTGCCTTAAGGAAGGTTTCTTATAAAAAAGCGCGTACGCCAACGTCATCTTCGCTCGCTGCGATGAAGGAACGTGAGTTAAGGCTTGGTTTCTGAGAGGAAAAGTGAGTTATGACATGGTTTTGTCTGAGAGGCAGGGGCGAAGCCAAACAATTTCTTTGGAGGGGTAATTCTTGCTGACAAAAAGGGCGTGTCTCATGCGTTAAGGGTGTGGTCAAAAGATGAATACCTTTATATGCTGCTTTTTTGCGTTTCTGTTTCAAAGTTCATACTTTAGTGCCATACTTTGAAAGTTCAACTACTACAGAAATGTTAACACGATACAATCGTTGCAAAAAGGTTACAGAAAGAGTTCAAAAATTGCTTCTTTTGCCAAGCAAAAATCTTCAATGTGCCGACGGACTAAAAGTTGGGGGTACCGCAACAACTCCCGGCAGGGATGGACTAGCCTGCATCACAGATGTCACAATTTTCTTAAATATAGTTAGGCCATTTTGTTAGATACCCCTTAGCCCATTCATTGTTAGGATTTTCTCTATGTTCCTTTTTCCATATCCTTAGCTGTGGCATACCTCTCGTTCATACGTCATACGGTATATCTCACATTGTCTCATGTTAGCGACGCCCCTTCCATTGTTTAGGTTGTGGTGCAGGATTTTTCCAGCATTGTTTAGGCCTAGTCATAGGTTACTCATTCTCGTCCCTATGTTGTTGCTTTACCATTTGCGTAGTTTTATATCATTTTTGCATACTTTTGATTTAGATGTGTTTACGTTGCATGGCATCATTTAACCTAGCCTTTCCTTTTACTTGTTATTGGTTAGTTACCATAATCGTCGTGTATCGCTAATTTTAGATTCCATTCGTACATATATACAAGTTGTAGTTTAGGACAGAGATGGATGGAGACAGAGGGGAAGCTATTTGAACGAAACTCTGTCACTCGTCGTAAGGCTTTAGGTTAGGTTAGGGCCTAGTATGCTTCGTATGCTTTATTTGTATTAACGTGTCTGAGTTATAAACACAGTTTATTTCTGGTGTTTTACTCTCTGGGTTTGTGACACAGACCATCACCACTCTCCTCCTTGGTGGTGATGGTCTGTGACGCAGGCTAGAATGGACTGGCTCGGGTGGCTAGGTGCCGAATGCCACCCGGGCCCATTCATAAATATGAAGATTGGGCCCTTCATGAGGAAAAATTGTCAAAGAAGAATCTAGCAACAATGTAGATACTTTGTGATCAGGGACGCCTGCACAAGATTAGGGCAGGAGGGGCAGTGTTGGTGCCGAAGGCAAATCATTGAATTTTTCTATTAACATAATCGAGCATTCCTAGGTGGGAGGGGGGCTAGGGTGGGGTAATATAATAAAATATTAACTTGAATATGTGCCACCCATACAGCTGGGTTTTTACCAACAAAGATTCTAAACATAAAGAAAATGTTGACGAAATTATCCATAAATGAAAATGGTTATTAAATTGCTTTGCCACTCACTATTCACAAGTTTTGGTTTTATAAAATCATAGCTGTTATAAATGGGCTAGTTGTAAAATTTTGATTGCCCGCTAAGTTTTTATACCGATTTATCCTCCTTAGGTTCCTGGAGTACTTCTGAGGGAACACATCTTTTGTTTGTCATTTACTATCTTTGCCGCTCTCCCTATGTGACCGACCTTGTCACAGACAAACTTTTCATTCTCTGCATTTTTGTGCTGGTGTTATCAACTATCTAGTATTTTCTAATATATATTAACATAACGAGAGTAGTCAAAGTAGTCATCATATTTCAGGGCACTTCTTGCCCCCTCTGCCCCTCCAGCTCCCCTTGTGTAGGCGCCCCTGTTTGTGATAAATCTTAAAAATTAGGTAATCGCTAAATAGATATATTTCGTCAGGGACATTATTAGACTAAACGCACGCTGTCGTCAACCGAGAGCTGTCTCACGTAAGAATATCATTCTGTGAGCATAATCATCATCTTAACCAACGAAAGTGAGTTTTCTTTAGTGTCACTGGGAATTTGATTCAGGTAACAGTCAGGTAACAGGTAACAGGATTCCCCACAATTTTACTAAACCAGATTCTATTGATACAAGATACCAGAAATACCAGAAACTATTGATACTAGATATCATCACACTAGAGCAAATGTATCTTTTGAACTGTCAAATTCGTTAAAATTGAAAGAGCTAAACTTTGCAACGATCCTTCGCAAACGAATGGGTGGAATTATAATTTGGTTTTCTACGTGGCCGGCCACAAGCCTTTTCTCCGGTTTCGTTCTTGTATATCGCTACTGATTAAGCAGGGCCACGAATTTGAAAGTGGGGGGCCAAGGCTAAAAAATTAGGGGGCCAAGGTTTCTTACCCCTGTTACTGCACCTTTAAAACTACTTGCTTCGCAAAGATGCATGTCCCCCACCCCCCGGTGGCGCGGGCCCTGATAAGAAATTCGTTATCATTAAATCTAAAGGTGTTTCCATTGTAATGAATAAACAAAGTCACTTTCACTTTTCTTTATAAATAGAAAATGAATGCCGTGAAGCGAAAGGATCCATTGGGAAAGCAGTGCCAATGTACCGCTATGCCCTTTCGATATGAAAAATTAACTATTAACTTTACTACACCATAGTTCTGCGCTGAAAACTTTCGATTCTGATTGAAATGAACTGTTTCAATTTCCAAGAAATTCGTTGAAGATTAACTGCGACCCATTGTGTATTACTTCCACTTTCTTTATCCCCATCTGGATTATTTTCTCCTTCGTAGAGTCTGCACGCAGGCTAGTTTCATTATGGCTACTAATACCGGAAATTTCGTAACTTCCACTTCCGCAATAATTGTGTTGTTTGTGTCACAGGATGACCAAGGGCAGCATAGAAGGTTCGAAAAGGTTATTGCAGAACAGAACTTGACTGTGATCTCATCAACTAGTAAGAATCCTTTGTTCGTAAATTAGCTTCTACATCAAAGACAAAACAGATTTCAACATCATTCTAAAGAAAGGAATTGCAAATATCCAATAACGGTGTCCAGCTATTCCGTTGTACTGTGTTCCGTGTTCTGTTTGTTTTCAACTTGCTGATGACAAGCTACGATAATATATTTGGTGAAGTTATATTTGCAAACCAAGATGCCAAGACAAGGATCCAAAGCGGATATGATTCGAAGTAGATTTGTTCGCAAAAGTGCGAAACCCGGGGCAAAGCGGAGGGCAAAGACTATCCTACTCCTTGGCGCGAAATCAATTGGAAAAACTAGCTTGATAAAGAGATTCATCGATGGGAGTTTTCCGAGCAGTCTTCCGGCAACAGTCGAGGATCGCTTTCAATACGACCTCGGCAGTGGATCTAATCAACTTTACTGTGAAATTGTAGACATTGATGCCTTCGAATTTCCACCCATGAGGGATTTACACATCAAAGAGGCTTGCGTTATTGTGCTCCTTTATGAGGCCAAGAACCGAAAGTCGTTTGACGTCATGAAAAAACTGTACAGCATTATCACATCTGCCCGCGACTATCCGGTTCCCCTAGTCGTTGTTGCAACAAAAACAGATAAACTGGATAGCGGTGAAATGATGAATGAAGTGAAAGAGCATCATGTCGACGAGTTCGTCCTTGATTTGAACTCGTCCTCGTCTGCAGATGGGGTGAGACACATGAATACGTCCGCTAAGTTGGGGTACAACGTTTCAGAGGCATTTGGTGTAGCCTTTGCCGAAGTGAAAAATGTGTTTCAAAATGAGTCATTGACAGGGGGTAGTTTGGGATTCACTGACCAGGAAGACGGAGACCGGTCTAAGTGTTGCTGCACTTTGATCTAACTGCAGAGTAATGTATAAAAGGACTATTTCATTCGAATCGCAAAAGCGTCAAGACTACAAGAGAGGAAAATGAAAACTGAAGTACACCAAAATGTGAAGAACACTGAATAAATAAACTTCCTTAACAGAGAAGAACAGGCCAATAGATTCAAAGTTACTGATAAATTAAAAAAAAAATTAACGCAAAGGGTTTTCTATTATATTTAAATTCAACAGAGTTGGGTGAGGGACTAGGAAGGCTTTCAAGCAAATAATTTTTATTGCATTTCCCTTTGTGTTCACATCTAGATCCAATGCCAAAAAACTTGTGAGAATTCTAGCTTTCGAAAAATAACTCCTTTTGTCTTGCATGCAGAAGAAAAAAATTACTTCAAAGAAAAGTAGGGATGCAAAAGTGTAAACTATATCTTATTGGACTAGTCAGTCTCTAAGAATAAGAATAATTTTGAATTCTTTATAGTTTAAGAACTTTATGTTCAACATGGTTTACTATCCTGCACCACATTTATACTCTCAATGTGAAAATTCAGTTAACTACAGTCTTTGTTTAACCCACTTCTTTGGGTGTGTAGTAGAAATTTTTTTTTAAAAAATCCTTTGTCCCTTAAAAATATCTTTCCGCAACATTAGGGTAACTTTATTCTTGTTTACACTAGCCTGTAAAGCTTATTCATAATACAAACATTTTTAATTGACAGGAACTGAATTGCATTTTGTATGTAAGAATTTGAAATGAAGGGCAAAATGGTAGCTTGATGGAATGCTGTTTGATTGTCAGCCAAAAAGCCAAGCAATGATAATGACTTCAGTTCTTACTGGAAAGATATGTTATAGTTTCGAAAGGCACCAGAGAGAGGGAAAATTTTACTCAAAACATCAAGATTTTTTATGACAGCAGTAAGCCCATTTTCAAGATGCCTTCAAAGCATTTGTAGAAGCTGGGAATTATTTTTCAAATGCCCTTTTACTGAAGCTTGCTCTCTTGTCCCTTGGTCGTTCTGGGTCCCTGTATGTTATAATTTATTGGATAGATGTTTCTAAATTGCATTTGATGCCAGTCTCTAGTTAATTTGTATTATGCAATTTGTATTATAATAAAGTATCAACTGCCTGTAGCCATTAAGACTGATTGGTGTGAATGATCCTACATTGCACTCTTAAAAGTTTTTTTATATGCAAAACAATTAAATGGTGCACATTTACACAAAAAAGTCCATTTTACAGAGCAGGTTGCCCCTTCAAGAAAATCATGGCTGCAGGCTCTTGATAGAAGTTTTGTAATTGCACATTGTTCTCAGAATTCATTAATAAGTAAAGAGTTTCATATCTTTATTCTGTCTTCAATTTGCATATTTCTTTATTTAGGGATATTACTGATGACACCCCCAGTCCTGACCTTTTGTCAAAGTTGGGGTAAACTGGGTCATTTGGGCATCAAAAGTGTAAATGATGCCATTCATCATTTATAACCTCATTGATGAGTATTTTTCCAGCAATCTTCCATGACAAATTTATTTCACCCAGATACCTTTTTCTACATATGCCATAGGTGTAGCCAGGGTCAGAGGTACACCCTTTTGTTTGCGAAATTCTAAACAAAATTCTCAGTGGAAAAACAACTGCTTATACTCTTTATGGTTAATATAATAAACAGAAAGTGCATAATTTGGTCCACAAATAAGCTATCACAATCCTTAACTTGCATCAGCAAATAAATTTTCAAAACCTTATCGTTCATCTTACTGGAACTGCATTCTAAAGTAATTTTTCTAAATCATTAAAAAACTGAGGTCGGTAATACATGAAATTGGAGAGACCTAGAAGCACCTCTACAGTTCAAACACCCACTTAATATTTTTTCCATGACATTGTTAATCTAGAACCCCCTTATTATTTTCAAGCCTTAGGAACCGGATGCACTTGCATCAAAGTTAAATGGGTTTATCTTTGTCAAGCATGGAAATCAAGGAATGCTTCTTCCACTTGGATTAATAATACAGGCATTTTCTGTTGTCATGAGATTGTACTACGTCAAGGCAGGCAGTTCAACCTTTGATGGGTCAGGAGAACGTTGACAAATCTAGTAAGAACAAATTTGCTAGGCGTACTAGAAAGCTTACAAAACAGTTTCTCACCTATGTTAGAAGACAAAGGAATGTTCCAAGTACTAGTGCATCAGGACCCTAAAAAACTTTATTTATTTTTTAATGTAATGTAAAATAATATTTTTACAGCTGTTACAACTTGTAAAACCCAGCCACAACCATTGTAGCATTCTTCTAATTAAAAATTCGTTTTCAAGCCTGCAATTTCAAATATTCCTTCTGTTTTATAAAATATGAAGAAGGGACTGCTAGCCATTCACCCCATTGATTATTATTTGGTGGGAAATTTTCCAGCCACAATATCTATTCCTGAACTGTGGTTTCTGTGAAACCTGCCTCTGCCAGGTTTTGCTGTGGTCTCTGTGAATCTTTAATCAGCAACCCTAACCACTGAGTCATTCATGTATCATTCACATATCATTCATCTAAAATTAATTTATCTAGAAACTATTGTTCCTTTGTTTGTGACTAGAACAACATTTTAGCGTGATATGTTTAGAGTTAAAAAACAAGATTGCATTGTGAGGGGAAAAGTACTCATACAAAAACCAAATGCCATGAAATAAGTAACTAAAATAAAAGCAAATTTCTGATAACAGAACCTCTACATTTGCACTGACATTACTTCCATCTTTACAATACATCCAAGTAAATGAGTCAGCAGTCTTTCTGTAAATCCAACTAAGAAATATACCTTATGGACAGTTGTGCCTTTGGCATTCACAAAGATGCTAATTTTTATTTGATTTAATTGTCTTTTTACAACTATATTAGAGACAAGCATCTCATAGAAAGTACCTTCAATAAACTTTCGGATCATTACATCATCTATAAACCGTTCATGTGCCCACAAGCTGCCTTCAATTCCACCTGAAATTGAAAAACCAATTGTATGTAAGCTTTCTAGTACAGAGGTCAAGCGAAATAAAAGACTCACATGGTGTAATCACTATATGCTCTGAATGCAATCATTTTTTGAGCAAATAGCTCTCATTGAAATATGTAAAATTCCAAAATTTCGACTCCATATCTTTTATTGACAAAAGTTATAGCACTCTAAATCTTTGGGCGTTTTCAGGAATTTTTGATAAAATGGGGGCGCCACCGGAACGTTTATACACATTTAGAGAATCTATAACTAGACCAAATGAAGGGTGCTAAATTCAATCATGACATCAAATCAAAGGTACTTCGAAAATAAATTGCAGTATTACTGTGTAAAATCCTTTACATTAAAACCCAAAAGCTCTAATTTTGGAGCAGGATTTTAAGATGGGTGTGCCCGAAATATTTACAGAATTTCAATGCGTTTTTTGAAAAGTGCAATATTTGTTCTACTAAGGTGAAGAGAATCATTCTTCGGCATTGTATGCTGCAATTTTTGTAAGCATGTATAGAACTGACCAAGGGAAATGGAAAGAAAGAGTAGCATTAGAAACGTGCTAAATGACGATTGCCATTGCCAAACATATACAAGAAAAACTGGCTTCAAACCTTTGGAGTCGCTACCTGAAGAAGAAAGGGAAAAGATACTTTGGAGGTGTGGTCTTTTTAATCACATTGTTACGGAAAAGCCTGTCATAGTTCTTTTACATCATGAACCAGTCCATGGGAGAGTGTGCCAAAGAAAAGTTTCCGATAAATGTAGCAATGTCTTTAACAGTCAGTCGAGAAGGGTGAAAGGCCAACACCCAGTAACGCTGGACATGGCAAAAAGGTTGATAGACGAAGGGGTAGTGGTTAAACCAGGATTGCAAGGTAATGAAGCCACAGATAGTTGAAAACCCATTAGATGTTCAAAAATTACAGAATTAAACATGTCCCTACAGTGCTCAGGGGTTTCACCTCTTTATCTACCTCTCAATTCTAGAGATAGAATTTTCAAAGATCGAGAACGATACCGTTTCCTTCCAACAGTGGCAAAGCACGAATCGACCAACGCTTGTGACATGCACTACCACGCCCAGCGATTATGTTATACAAGTTAGCGAGAGTATTTATTGTTTAACAGCACATTCGTTCATAGCGAAATGTCAATCAACCTATCTTCAGCAATACAAAGAGAATTTAACAGGTGATACTTGCATCGCATTGATGGATTTTGCAGAAAATTACAAGTACATCATTCAAGACGAGAATTCAAGCTTACTACTGGAATAACGAGAAGTGCACACTTCAACAAGATGTTTTATGTTATTTTCAAAATGGGAGCCTCGACATACTATCCATTTGCATGATATCAGATGACATTGAACATCACACTCCCTTTGTTTATGCCTTTCAAACTTTATTGACAAAGTATTTAAGGGAAATTCTACCTCAAGTAAAGAAAATAAGTTCCTTTTCAGATGGTTATGCTGCCCAATACAAAAACTATAAAAATTTTGTTAATCTCGTTTTCCACAAAGAGGATTTTGGTTTGGATGCAGACTGGTCATTTTTTGCTACTAGTCGTGGCAAATTTCCTTGTGATGGTGTATCAGGCACTGTGAAAAGAGTGATGGCTCATGCAAGCCTTTAATGCCCAAATTATTACTTTTGAGTCTTATTCGAATTTTGTGCACAAAAACATTAAATCAGTAAGGTTCATTGATATTTTTTCCAAAGTTATGTCAACCTTGCGTGAGAGTCAAAAGAGTCGATACAAGCTCATGAAAACCATTCCTGGTACTCGTAGCTTCCATTACTTTTAACCAACTGAGGGAAAAGCAATTTTATACAAGCGCACAAGTTTTGAAGGGCAGTACTCTTTGGAAGGAGGATGACATGTAAATATGACAGTTTTTGGTGGATTGCGCCATAGACGCACCGAACAAGATTTCAGGAAAAACTTTTGACACACTTAATCTCTATTGCTCAAAGAGAAAGGGGATTAAGCTTGTTAGTAAATGCTGATTTTCAAGTGCGGCCACCAAAACCAAATTCACTAATCCGTCAAAGGTTCCGTCGTCCTGCCCCAGAGCAGGACGAACTCTAGAAAACGGAAATGATTAGCAATTAACGTATTTCTCTGGCGCCACAGAATACCCAAAGTCAAATCGTTCTTTGTTTAAAACCACTTCACAATAACCAAACAGCAAACAACCATTTTACACACCAACTGCAGAGCGCTCCAATTTCGAAGCGGAAATCGGATTCTCTTTGTCAAACTTGAAAAAGTTTTCTCGATTTTCCACTTTGACAAAGATAATGAGTTTTATGTCAGAAATCAGTGCGTTCAGGCCCTTGATAAGATAGCAGAAATAGGCCTTCATAGAAATGAATTAAAGATTAATTTTACGCATTCCCATGGCCCGATAATTTCATTTTTCTGACCAAAAAGTTCTTGTAGATGCACCAATTACATCCAATGGTATAGTATGCCATTTGCAAGAGAATAACCTGAACACTACTTGAAAGCTCTTTATTACATATCGATCAAAATTAGGTCATTCAAGTGTTCTCGTAAATATGCTTCAGCAAACTAATCATGCGCAAAAACATTGTCTTCCAAAATCTACAAATTTCCAAGACTCTTCATTAAATTTCGTAAGCAATACAAATTAAGAGGCAAATTTTGCATATAAGCATAAATATAGCATTTAAGTACTGGACATTGTTACTAAGCAAAAAATAATAAAAACAATAATTTTCTCTGAAATCTATTGAATTTGTATAAAGGAGACCTCAATTTAAATAAAAAATTAATAGCAACAAACAATTCATGTTTGTTGTATGGTAAAAACAAAGAGCCCCTCATGTCAATATGTACCACATAAATATACATGCTTACAAAAACTGTAGCATACAATATCAAAGAATGATTCTCTTCCAATAAGTAGATCAAGTATTGCCCTTTTCAAAAAACATTTTTAAATCCTTAAAGTCTTTGCCCAAGATAAGCGCTTTTGGGTTTTAATGTAAAGGTTTTATGCTATAATACTGCAATTTAATTACAAAAAACCTTTGATTTGATGTCATAAATGAATATAGCACCCATAATTTAATCTAGTTACCAATTTTCATCCATTTGTGTTGATCAGACATTTGTTTTGTTTAAAAAAATTGGTTGGCTTAGGGTACACTTCTAATTGATATGCTATTGTGAAATTTAAACTATTACTCTAAGACAGTGTATGTGTAGGGGAATACAGGCTGAAAGGTTGTTTCCTTTTAACCACCAAGTTTGATCAGTTGCCATTGAAAAAGACTTACCAGAAAGGCCAAACTTTTGGTCAAGCAAATGTCAATTTGTGGCCAAAGGTATGGAGAATTGTGTCTGTGTAATCTTTTATTGGAATTCTCTGCCAAAACCATCAAACTGAACCAAACTATAATAACTTGATCATACATAGCAATAAAAGGTGTATGGTGGAGTGACATCTGCCCTATTATTAGCATTGGAATAATAGTATAGACAATATCAAATGCAAATGAACAGTCTTTCCGTTTCTTTTAGACTGATATATCATACCAGGTTGGGGCCTCTAAGTCTCATTTAACACATTCTGAACACCAGCTTCATAGTAAAATGATGAATTGAATTTTCTTGCAGGGGCCCTTGTAAGCAAGATAAAATAAGCAGAAAAATCTATCTTTGATTGGATACCTGTATGCTTGGAGTCCCAACTTTTTGTGACGCCAATTCTGTGTGGAGGGGCATCATTTTTCGTATAATACTTTGACCTCATATTCCTTGCTTTTGTGGAAGCAAATCTGGCTTGATACATTATTGTTTCCATCTGTGTTAGATTGTTTATTTTCAGTCTTCTTGTCAGCAAATTCACAAACATGATCTAGAGAATAAAATTAATTGGCTTATTGAATTTAGGCTTTTGGAAAAGATGAAGGACAAGTAATTCATGCAGATAAATGATTTATATTTAAAAAAAACAGTTGATGAGCAATTGAGTGTCTCATAGAATAGGTACAGATTTTGCTGAAAAAATTGTGTGTTCAATTCATTGTTTGACATTCATATTTGACACTAGTGTTAGCTTATTTTGAAATCAATATAAAAATTATCTTTAAGCAAAATCAATCTTAAACTTTTTCAAATTCAACTGGAATAGCTTTGCTTGAATCAATGAAACTCTTTTGCAATCAATAAGACCAGGAAAATGGTTTTCTGATCTTTTTTTTCCGTTTAGCAGCCTCCACCAACAATTTACAAATGGTCAATGGTCAATGATCAACATGACTAAAAATCAACTGAACAATGGGAATGGGGATTTCACCTACAGAAATTGCATTGGGTGGCAGAGTTCTACCCCCTCCTGATGACCCCAAAGGAATGCTTTTTGTTTGGGCACAAACAGAGTTTCCTAGTTAGTCTATAATTTTTGCGTTTGTTAGAGTTGCCAAGGCAAGCCATGCTGGGTAAGGCATGCGATCGCACGTCCATGCCTTGGCACACACCTTCCATTGCTCAAAAGTGCAGTTTATCACATGCCTTAAACAATCTGAACACTTTATTCTAAAGTGACCAATATTGCCCAATGTTGTTTTTTTATCATAATTCAATTATCAATGAACAGTGTTAATCATGCAATCCTTTCTATTTGATTTATATTTGAGGGGGAATTTGGCAAATATTCTAATTTGCTTAAGGTTACGGTAAATGTTTTCTGGATGAAAAAAATCATTTTTCGATTTCTTCAGATTCTAGTAGCTGGTGTTTGAAACTAACAGAAGTTATGAAAATGGCAAACAACCCTTTTAAATGAAGGTTTCCATAATTTCTTTATCAAAGTTTTAGCTTGAGGTCTGAAAATTGCTTGACCTTTTAAGTCAATAATCCTTGCTTTGCTGTTGTGGTTGCATGTCTCATTTGGAATAACTTGTTACAATCGAATGGCACATGTACCTCTGTGTTTATTTAAACAGGCTTATTGCTTTAAATGACTTGACCCAGAATATACTGTTGTTTACGAGTGTAGCTTGCAATTGCATCCCTGCCCTTTTATTCCCAGCATGGCCTGCAAGGTTAAAAAATTGTACTCTGATTCAGTTCCTTACCAAGCTGAACAACTTGTTGATGTTTCAGAAGAAGGGCCTGACAAGCAGTGGGTTTTGTGAAGGTTGCTTTTGGCCCTTACATGATTGTGAAACTTTACTTTATGAATATTTTTCATGCTGTTTGCATAGTTAAACACCCCCCTTAAAATGTCCCCCCTCATATTCTCAAACATGTTCATGAATTCTTAGGTCCTTATTTTATTTTAAAGTTGACAAAAAATTGTCACAAAATCCATAAAGATCGAAAATTGGAAAAGAGATGCATGAAACAAAGAAAGCATTGAAAATGGCAAAATTGAAATATTATAATTTCTTTCATAAAAAATGTGTTTTTGTTTCCATCATTTTGAGGTGGCAGAAAATTCCTTGTAATGAAATGAGCATTTCTGGGAAATTCCCAGGCCTGCACTTGAGATAAAATTAAGTTTCCAGTCTGGCACATGTCGGAAACATGCGTTTACTAACAGATTTGAGAATTTTTAAGGATCCAAATTTGCAGCCTAAATATCTTCACTCGCACATCAAGAAATTCTTGCCTTCAAAAAGCAAAAACCAACACATTCTACTTGCAGTTTGATGTATAACGAACATAGATAGCTAGATATCTACTTCAATTCAGGTGTTAGGATGACTTGGCTTAGTGGTCAGGGTCAAAGCAAATATATGACACATGTAAACTAGAAAATTTTAAAACTAGCAAAATAATAAGATGTTAAAGTGCAAATACTGAAAGCAAGATATTTATATCATGATAACAATTTAATTTTTTATTTACAAGAAACCAAAACCCCAAAAACTCAAAACTTTCTAGTCGTTGAAATTTTCTAAAATGCCTTTTATATTATATTTGTAGCACTTGCCTGATTTGCTTTTTGAGTGCCTTCTGCAGAAACTTATCCAAAGCCAAAAAACCAACCATTTACAGAGAAGTGCTTGAACCTCTGCACGACATTGACTAGGCCAAATTCAGGTAACCTCTATCTCAAAATGAGACTGCCAGGCAAAAATTTGGAACGAAAACCTTTGGGTTGGTGATCAAAGTTCACATGTTGATATAGTGATGAGGGCGCCGGTAAGTTGTGAAAATTTTGTTTTTGCCTTTTTAGCTGTTTGCTTGTTACCAAGAACCGAGATACCGTAGGGAGCAGGGAGCCTTGCCCCCCCCCAAAACCTAAAGTAGCATAAGTAGAAATTTTTTATTTTGTAAAATATGACTGTTGTTACACCTATTTATCAGTGCTGCCCCCCATTAAACAAAAAATTGTATCTCGGCCTTTGCTTGTTAAAAAACAATAATACAATTGATATATTATATTTTAGATAACTTGACAAAGCAATCATGCTATATAAACCTTTAATAATACAGAAGCGTAGATTTACAAAGAATAGACAAACGAAAATTAAGACCCATGCCACGAATTTGAAAGTGGGGGGGGGGGGGGGGGCAAGTCTAGCAAAAGTAGCGGACCGAGACTTCTTTCCACTTTACTCTAACTTTGAATTACTTGCTTTGAAAAAGTGGGGGCCATGGCCACCCCGGCTCCCCCGATGACGTGGGCCCTTGCAAGAATTTATCTGTTACATAAAAAATGGTGAATTTGGAGATAATGATGTCATCAAGGCCAAAACATCACCCATTGGCTGGCAGTTTTCTAGCTTACCATTTAAAGAATATAGGCCATTGGCAGACGCGTCAAGAGGGGGGGGGGGAGTGGGAGGGGGGAAAGGTCTGGGGCCTGTGCTCCTATGGGACCCGTATTATTGTAATAAGATCTATTTATAATGCAGAAAAGCTACTATTTCAGCAACTTATATGAAATCAATGCCTGTAACTTTATCACAGAGAAAACATGTCCTTGATTCATGTTAAATGTTTTTGCACATTTTTGTAAAAATCATTGAGAAAACTTTTTCAACAATTGTACCACAGAATTTCTGTGATTGTACTAAAAGGGTGTTTCCCCAGTTCTCTTGGAGACGAAAGGACATGACCATAGGACATTTTCTTAAGGGGTCCAGCTTTGTGAATCACTCCTGGGCCCGAGCTGGCTCTCAACAGGCCAAGCCACTAGCAGTAAGATCAGTTTTTGTTGAAGCCGACAGTGCTTATTTTGTATTCCTAGAAACCATAACGCAAGGGGGGATCTTGGGCTTGAGCACTTCCTGGCAAGAATTTGGGGACTGAACCCCCCTGGGAAATAGGGAAGTTGGCTATCAATTTGTTAGACTAATTTTTAATATTTCTGGTTTCACACATAAAAATCATTACACAAAATTTAATCAAGATCAAATGATAACGATAATAAAAAATATATAAGAATATCATGGCTCAAATTGTCTTTCCTGTGCTGAGCGGTATAGTATTTTGTAAAATTTTAGCCTGATAGATACGTTTTTAGCCATTAAAGAAGGTATAATTTCAAAAAATTTCCTGTCACTAAACTTTAAAATGTCCCCTCAAGCCCTCAAGTTTAGCGAGCACCCCCAAACTGGGCCCAAGCCTCAGAATGGAAGGGCCAAGTTCTATAAATCTAACTATAACCAAGTGCTTCAAAATAGCGCCTCCTTTCTGCTTTTGCTTGAGTTGTTAATTCTGCTTTTAAATGGAATTCATTATTTTATGAGGTCTCTAGATCTCAAGACCCTAGAGCAATTTGGCACCGCAACTATGTATTTTGGTTGCCATGGGTATGCTCAAGCTATAAAATTTCTTTTTCATAGTCCAAAATGTTGTGAAAAACGCGAAAAATGTATCATCTTTGAATACTTTTTCTAGCACTGTCTGTACAATTGTTCTGTTTATCACAGTCTGTACAATTGTTCTGTTTATCACTGCACAAACACTGAACAAATTGGTAATCGTTATAGAAGGTTGAAATATTTATTACATCACAACGAAGGGGTCTAAATTAGAGAAGAAAATACTTCTTTAATTCGCCACAGCAAACTAGATGAGCCACAGCAAACTACAGGCAAGATGAGTCTTTCAATCAACACCTTTCGTCATTGCTTGCAGCCTCCGTCATCGGTTACAAAGATGTATGACGTCATGTACGTTAGCTGACTATGATATAGTGCCGACCATTGGATACGTTGGTATATTAACAATTTTCTAGCATATTGCTATTGCCACTACACTTGTTTCAGGTAACGTCATTCTCCATTGAACTGCACCAGATTGTATTCAGTTTGATTCTGAGCCCTAATATTCTTTAAAAAAACTTTAAAAAAAGAATGTACTGGGTTTGATGACGACGCTTACCTTTTAGAGTGAAGCAATGTAAAAACGTAAGTATTTTTTGGCAGCTGCTAAAAATGACAGGACAAAGGAAAAAACTCAGCGGGTAGGCATAATGCCAAAGGCATATCGAATAACATGACACACACACACATCGATTTGTGACACACATGCAGCGAAGTCCGCACACACAACAGTTAATAATTTGGATGCACAAACATTTATGGCATTCTCTGCGAATATATTTCAAAACTGGCCTTATATCGTCCAAGTTAGAATAATTTAGTCTTACTGTTTTGACGATAAAGATAACGTCAAAGAACGAGTATTTCTTGTGTGCTATACATTTATCAAATGTAACGTTCCGTGGTTCTTTGCTAGCGTGGAGAGACTGGCGTGCTTAGGCCCTGAGGCCTAAGCCAAGTTATATAACAACGTATTTCATCAAATTCAAACCAAGACTAACTTATTATTACAGAACACACTGAATATAATGACAGGCGACAACCAACAGTGATTAATCATAATAACGGAAACTACACATTGACATAAGACAATAGATACCTGACAACAAGATAACGACTGATCACAGATACATCACGCAACACAAATAATTCACAAACCCTAACACGTTATATTTTCATTCATTCGGGTGTTTTCGCCCAGCAACTGTCAGGAAGGTGAGACGAGCTGCTACATTGAAACTCAGCCTGGTCTGGTAGATACGCCCTTGTCCTTATTCGTTGCCTTTTTCCTTTATCTTGTAGCGGTATTATGAAGAAATCTTGCATTCTCCTGTAGGAACGAAATGGAGAAAGCAGAGAATGTTCGAAAAGAGAGTCTGCCAAATGAACAAAATTCAATCACCATCAATGAAGCAATTTCTCTGCTTGGCATCGGGAAAGCCCAATACCTTTTACTGCTGTTAACAGCTGGAGGGTATTTTGCATTTTGTACTGAACTGCTCGTCTTTGTATTCCTTCAAGATGCAATTGCCAAGGAATGGAAAATCTCTGATGAGACATTTGCACTGCTTCCGCTCTCGACGTCCATTACCTCTGTTGTCGGTGGTTTTGTATTTGCATTCTTCAGTGACAGGAAAGGACGAAGACTTCCTTATGCTATATCCTTAGGGGTTGCTTGCTTCTTTGCAGTGGCCTCTGCCTTTGCTCCAAACTTCTGGTCGTTTGTCCTTCTAAGGTATAGACTGTTTGATTTTGATTTGGCCGGTGTGTTTATTATGCTACAAAGGAGCTTAAAGGTTCTCAAATTTACCCATTTATATCGTTTCACCTGGTAATATTTTCTTACCCTTATGATGTTTATCGTTTCCCTGACAATGGGTTTTAAACTTTTCTAGGAAAATCTAGGGAGGCATGAAAACGGAGTTTATGTAGTAACAAGTAGTAACAGGGTTTATGTAAAAATATCAAAACGATATCAGTTCCATACCAAATGCAACTGCTGCTTACAATGTTTGTATATAATTTTAATGTGAGACTTTTCAAAATAATTTTTTATGATATTTATCAAATAGTATCATTTCGAGCCCTGAATGAATGCGCCCATTTGTGATTGTTTATTGCAAACTTTACTTCTTTTATGAATGTTCTACTTTGAAATTTATTTCAGTAATATCAGAGTTTGGGTGAAAAAGGCAGCAGCTTTTTGCCAGTTGTTAGAGAAAAGGATGCCCTGCCTGTTGTCAGTAGAATGTCATTAAGAAAGGGTCAGTTCTTTTCTACGGATAGGCATGAGGTCCATGATCTACCCAACGTGCACCGGGCTACTTGTTGCTTACTGGAAAAGCATTTCAGGTGTTGTGAGGTTAAGGTATTGTAAATATCTCCTCGTGTAGGAAAGAAACGAAAAGCACGTTATACGTGCAAGGTCACAGGAAAGCCTCGATGTGAGAAACAATTTATACACGTGATAAAAACGTACATAGGTTATAGGCCAAGACCATCAAGGCTAGATTAAGATGATTAAATATCGGAAGGGAGCTTTTCCAGCCTGGTTACATTTGGCTCGTGAACGAACATAAACTGAATTCAATCCAATAGATTTCACTTCACTTGTATACCTTCTTTCATATTTATATGCAATATAGTGTTCTTTTTTGACAGGTCTCTTGGATCTTTTGGCGGTGCTGGCATGTTTTCAATTATTTTTGTATATCTTTTGGAATTTCTCCCAACAAAAGGCCGTGGAAAGTTCATGGTAATTGCCAATATTGGAGGTTCATTGGGTGTCGCTTACACGGCAGGACTAGCATGGATTCTTATACCCAGACAGTCCCTCTTCCTTTTCCTGATTTTGTGTGCTGTTCCCCTCCTTTTATTATTTCTAATCAGATTTGGCATCAACGTGGAATCACCCAGGTTTTTATTATCAGTTGGTGAAAAAGAGAAAGCTATTAGGGTGCTGGAATGGGTATCAATTCAAAACAAAGCAGTGGGAAAACTAGACGGATTCAGAATTGCATGTGTAGATGAAGTAACAGGTTTGAAAAAAGAAACCTCACGCTGCAATTTTGGTATCTTTTCAAGGGAGGCTATTGTACAGACATTTCAGCTGTCGTTTATATGGTTATGGCAAAGCTATGGGTACTGGGGCGTGACATCTTTTTACCCAAAGTATTTGTCACAATACGGGGTGCCGTCGTTTTTTATTATGTTTATGAACATCTGTGCACAGCTACCTGGCTCCTTCATGGCTATACTACTAATAGATAATCAGAAGTTTGGACGATTACACACGATGCAATGCTTTTCTTTTTGCTCAGTCGTAGTCCTATTTTTAGCTGTATTTCTCAGGGATCAAATATCAATCTCAGTGTTGTCAGTAGCCACATACTTTTTCATAGCACCAATTTATGCAGTGTTACAAACATACATACCAGAGTGTTACCCAACTTCGATGCGTAGTACGATTATGTCCTTATTGAACCTTATATCTACGATTCCTGGAACGACTGCAGCTTTCATTGGAGCTGAGCTTCTTTCATTGCACAAACATTGGTTGTATCCCTGTGTCTGGGGAACCGTTTTCGCGTTGCAGTTTCTGCTGTCACTTACATTGAGAAAGGAGACTGCGCAACTCTCATTAGAAAACGAGCCTGATATCAATGATGATTATCTTGGTATTAGAAGCAGCCTCACAAGTGTCAACAATACAAATAGTGAAACATGCTACGAAGAGCGTTTAAATATCCAAAACAACTGTCCAGATGTTGTTATAAAAGAACATTGAAATTAAAGTTGCTACCTCCATATTTTATCTCAAGCATTTTTTAGAAATATGATAATACAATTTCGAAGATTGTATTTCGTTAGAGCTGCGCCATTATTGAACCAGAGATTGCAAAACCACAGCTGCCTTTCTGTCAAGAACAAACGGAAAAAATTATCATACTTCTTAACGAGGATAGACTTCAGAGAGTAATAAGGTCAGATCTTGCTAAAAAGAGTTTGGAATTGTGAGAATATACAGAGTTTCTTGGCAATTATTCACAGAAACAGAAAAACAGAAAGAAGAAATGGAATAAGAAGATGACGGTTCAAATGTCCCTGTGGTTCCACCCAAAATTGTTGCCACAAGCATTCAATACATTATCTGGGGGCATGTCAAAGAACATTTTATTAGTGTTTCTGATTCTGCTTGAATAAATTCACATTTGCTAACGACTCGGTATCACTGTGAGACACATTTCAACCAACCAAACCAAACCACTGAAAAGGGCGCAACCGAAATTTTTTTGAGGCCACGCTCTCTAGAACGCCTATTGCGTAAACTTTCCAAAAAGTTTTCTAACATATATTAATTATCGCAAAAAAGTGGAGAGGCTATAGCCCCTGCTAGCCCAATGGCTGCGCGGTGCCTGATTTCAACGACAATCTATGATCCTTTCACGATTACATAAATAAATAGTTAGCATATGAGTGATAAAAGTAAAGCAGAAATGTCGTTGTAGAGGTGGCTTTGTTAATTATTAGATTTACTCACTTGGCAAGTGTTCCGTCTCCCTTTTCACGATCTTGGAGTGTCCTAATAACTCTTAGGTCGTTCCATTTCAGAGCATCGAATGCCTGTAGCACCTGAAGTTAGATGAGATATTTGCTAAAACATAATAAATGTATATGGTCATTACAATAAAGGGTCAGAGAACCATTAACAACGCAAGGTTTGAACATTAGAAGTCTCAATTTTTTATCTACAAAAGAGGATTGATACCGAATAGTGCATGACACATGTAGCAGAGCTCCACTTTGTTTTAATTCCTAACACCTGAATTGTTTTAACGTTAACCGTTAGGCCACTAGTCTGATAATTGATCACTCTTTAAGGATGGTCTCAAGTACAATTAAAACACAATGACTTGCTGATTATTGAAACAGTTATTAGTTTGAGCACAGTCTTTTCCTTGCATAATTATGAATGTTCAAACCATTGTTTGATAATTGAAACATAATTCGAAATTCGATGATTTGGACAAATTTTGCTTTTCCCTAAAAATCGAATCAATGGAGGATATCTGTATTTGAAAGAAGACTTAAAACCCCCTTATATCAACGTAGCTAATTACCATAAAAGGGTTACGTGAAATGGAGCAGCATACCTGGAGGCGAACATTAACGCTTGAATCTAGCTCCAGTATATCTAGTAATATCCTTAGCTCTTTCTCCCCTTTCATTCGTAGAGATGACTGAAAAAAAGTGATAAGAATGTTGATAAACATTTTTAATAGAGATGTTGATTAAATATAACCTATATTTTTCAAGATATTTTGTTCTTAACATGGTACCACTAAAGATAAATATATATTAACTAGTCTTTCGAAAACCATTTTGCCTTAGATTTATATACAGCAATGAAATGTCTTTGATGAAAAATTATAGCACTGGCTTCGAAGATGAGTTTACTTTCTTTGCTGGATGAAATGGATGACATCTACTGTAAGGGACATGGTAGCTTTACCAGACCTTATTGCAAAAGTTTTTATCGCGAACTTTCCACAGCCTTAAGAATATAATTGCTGACAAAAGGACGTATTATGCCTTCAAAGACACAAGCTTCAAGAAGAATGTAAAGAGAGTTTATTTCCTATTTGCCAAAACTTCTATCTTCATCAAACGGTGGCTGTATTACTTTGGGCAATAGAACGAGAAGCTAATGCTTTTCTAAGGATATTTTTTCCAGAAGTATCCAGTGCTTTGTGAATGAAAGTACGATTTTATTGGTTCCTTTCTTTACAAATGTTGTGAGACTTGGCACGAATCTAGTTTTTGTACTGTAAAGACCACCCTCCTTCGAATAAACCCCCAATGGGGGCTACTTGAGCTTAGCAAAATACATGTTAAAGCAGTGGCGTAAATAGGAAATTTCATAGGAGGGGCGAAAAACTGAGATTTTCAGACAAAAATCTAACAAACATTTTTAACTTTTTCATACTTTTGAACATAGTGCAGTTCAGTTCAGTTCAGTTAAGTTTATTTCAGTTCAATTTTTTATATTCTAAAATTCCTCTACATACAATATCTCTCTACAACTACATAACTAATTGTATACAATGTTCACACATTACATAAAATACTTATAATAGCAGGCAATCTTAAAAAAATCTAAAATTATTTTTACAAAACAACATAGTGACCAATAATGGTATTTTAACTTAGTCTATACATAGGTGGTATTTTTCTGTGGAAGATTCAAAACAACTTACAGACAAATTTTTATTTTTGGCACTAAAAATTAAGTCAAACGCATCTAATTTACAAGGGGTGCTTTCTCCTCGATTAGTTTATGAACTACTGAGAAAGTTTCCTCCTTTAAATGATTCCCTGTGTACAATACTAGCTTGTTTCTTCTGTTATGTATTTGTTCTTATGTTTATGTTAGTTGACATCCTTTTACATTGTTTATACTTTTTAAGCTTGGATTAAAGCTAATTTGAAACAAGTGTAGGTATACAGTGGACTTAAAAAGAAAAACTGAACTGAAATGAACTGTCATAAATCATACTAATTAAAGATTTTTTGGTCTTCTCTTCGCAAAAGGCGCTTTTAAGTTGCCCATCTGATTCAGAACAACTGAAGAAATCGTTATAATAACCTTTAAACCCTCTCCTCCCTAAATGTAACACTTGGATAAAAATAGAAAACCATGTTATATTTCCGACAAGATCAGAAATTTCCCGACAAATAGCTGTTTAGCTTTACAGGGGATTTTTGCCCCCCCCCCACCCTGACCCCCTTCTATCTACGCCACTGCGTTGAAGCTATTTGCATGCTTCTTTTACATGATATTCAAATGACCTTTTTCTACTCTCCCTCTTGCAAATGGCCATTACCATTTCTGTTAGCACCACTCTAAATTGTTTTAGTGTTAGCACCACTTTCCGTTCTATATTTTCAATACTTTGAGACGTTTTAATCAAGTAACCCCCCTCCTATCCCATCGTTTACAGCCCCTCCCAAGAATATTTCTTGTCAAATATGCCCCCGGGGTCTTAATAAAGTGTTTACGGTACAAACAATACTTACCAACATTTGAATGGCGTTTGTTCTAATACTCTCGTTCAAATCATCTAGTCTCCTACAAATATAAATGTGGCTTTGATTTATTTCTACGAAGCCCTTACTAATTAACCAATTTGGCAGAATTTTAACCACAGCCCTGTTTAACCAAGTCACAAGTTCCAAGTTACAATAAATACTTTGTCGGCGGTTGGCTTTTTGGAGTTTATTTTAAAACCCAATGTTTTATTGTCTTAAAACTTATACAATTCTTGATGTTAAAGCATTTGGTTTGTAAGAGGGATAGTTCTAGTGCTGGACAAACAACGAACTCCGCTCATTGTAATTTTTAGTGATCTAGAATTACATCACTCAAAAGATCAGCCGTTGTTTCCTCTCAATGTTTTTGCTTATATGTGAAGGAAATTCAATGCCTGAAAAGCGCAAAAATAACAGTGAACCCTACATTTCTAAAAAGATGATGACACGAATGTATAGACATAGCTTCCATTTATGGTAGTTACTTTTCCTAGTAAAATTCGATCTCAAATTCAACGAGAAGATAACGCCATGATGTCAAGGCAAGCACAAATAAAATTGGCTTTCTCAAAGTATTAGTCTTAAAGTAGACATACACCAATTTGTTTATCACACATAATTTTAAAGTTGATCATGTCCAATGCCGAAAGCCATAAAAATTTTTAAGATACGACATTTACTTCCTATTTCATTGCAATTTTAAAGTCCGAAATCAACGGGATTTTCGTGGTTCAGGTTCGCGTTTCGAGGGCGCCTGGGGCCGAATCTACCGTGACGTAACGTCAGGAACTCTTTTCATCGTCCAGGCCCAGAATAGGCAAATAGTTCTTTAGAGGCAGATATTTTGTTTACATGTGAAACCATTATCCTTCATTTGTATCACAGAGGAACGAAAAGGACAGGCGAGATATACCCGGAGTAATTTCTAATGATCTCCTGGAACAAAGTTTAGTTACTCTGATCAAACCGTTTCAAAACATCTACGAAAATAAAAAAGCAATACCAACTGGATGCAAAAAACGAACAAAAACCTAACATGGGAAGATTTCCTCCTAAGATCATATCATCTGCTATAAGTATAAAGGAAAGAGAAAGATTCGTATTGGAGGTAAAGATAAATACATTCACTCACTTGTGAACTAAAAATATTGCCTTTGGCCGCATCCCGAAATCTGCTATGACATCTGCTATTTTCGCTCGTAACTCCTAGTATTAATTATAAGTATTAATGATAAGGCTATGGGTTAACAGCAGTGCTATTCTTATGCCATTAAAACGATTTAAGAATAGCTGCTAATATTATGAATGTATAATTGATGGAACGAAGGAATAAAGGAATGAATCTCACAGTGCTAGGGTGGTTCCACAGCAGCTTTTCTAGTGTGTCAAATACTTTATCTGGGTCTTCTTTAGTTGCATCCTTAACCCCTAAAAGCCCAAGAAATCAATTTAATTAAATTCCATCTTTGTTTTCCTGGTTTTATTCTTCATAAAGTGATTAAATATTGCATTTGCAAAACATTTAGAGGATTATGTTCAAAATTTTCATAATCTTTGTTATAGCCAAAAAAGTCACTTTTAACGTCATATATTAACGTCGATACATGCTTAGGGACTTTACACTGGCACCTGTCTCAGTAGACGGGCTAACTCACTATCTCGGTAGTATCATGCATACGAAAAAGTTATCACTATTTCTTATACGGTAATCACACAATAGACTTGTTCTCGTCTTAATAACTTAACTGGCACCTGCCATAATATGAAGACATTTGCAATAATATGACAGAGAACCATTAACGATCTATTTGTAAGATTTTTTTATGAAATGACTTATAGGCACAAGAGTCACAGATTTATACAAAGCTTGCTAAATCATACCTATATACTGAAGAAGCTCAGCTGCGGATATTCGTTGCTGTGAACAATAACACGATTTGTTACAACATTGATAACAAAGCTTCTTTAAAGAGCTCCAGAAGTGTTAAGAGGAAGATTTTTCATAAGTTTTGATGAATATTTTTTTTGGTGAAAAGAGACCATCCATTATTAGTGATGCCAAAAACAGTTAATGTTCTTATTGAATAAAGGGCATTAGAAGAAAAAGTATAGCTAAATATTGTTTATCGAAAGTCGCTAAGAAAAGTCTGCACCTAAGGAATGGTCTAAGCATGAGAGCTCATTTGCAAAAAATGATTTTTTAGGTGAGGGCTTATTCAAGGGGGGGGGGGATTTATTCGAGCGTGGGGGCTTATTCGAGGACTTACGGTAAATGTGTAGAAAGCTCAAAACAATTGAAATGCTTTGTTTAAGCGTTGATACTGGAGAAATCGAGCATAAACCTACCTTCCAATTTCTTGCATTACTAATTTGAAACATAAGACAATCTATTATGACATCGTCTTTGCAGTTCATTTGCCTGACCAATGACTCCAAAGCCTTGCATTTCGAAATTAAACAAAAAATTAAACAAATTGAAAACAAAATACGATAAAAAAAACTTCAGATCTCTTAAAAGCATGAGAAATATCAACGGGAAAGAATATGTAGTTATCGCGCCAGCTCATATTTAATGGGGCGTCGAGAAATGGAAACTGTTTTGAGAAATGTTATGGTTTTGAAATTGTCAGGCTAGTTTACGGTAAAGGTAGATTTTCCGTTGACTATATAGCCGTATCCAGAAAGCAGTAACATACTAGTTAATAGTATTTTGTAATGATCAACACAAAATGCCTATTTCTACAATTTCGTAATATGTTAGTTGCCAGCTTTTATAAAGCAATATAACTATGACAATGTGACGTTCTTTATTGTTTAATCAGTTAGACACTAAAACTATCATTAAGAATATGTTTATACGTAAAAGGTGTAATATCAAAGTTACATTTCAAAAGTTGTTTACTTCTAAAACAAGAAAAGACTGGGAAGAATAAAAGGGGTGAAAAAAATTGGTATAGGGGTGAAGTTAAATAAATGCTAAGCAAAAACTCGTCATCAAACATTTCGATATCCCCAGTTTCCGCAACGCCACATTTCCTATATCCCTACTTGACGATTTGCAACCCAGGGTAGCGTTTCGAATGGAGCAATGATAATATCATTAAAAAATTTCAACGTCATTTAAAAATTTACAGGTAATGATCAAGCGAATATTACATTGAAGAAGGTTTTAAGCAGATCACGTAAGAAAAAACACCTACCTTGGCTCTGATAGCAAAGGAAGTATCCTCCAATCTTGAGTAAAGATGCTGACGTGCTGCTGAGTCAGCAACACATAAATGGCCTAATGAGAGGGAAGCTCCAAGAGCAATGTCGTCGTCAGATGAAGAAGCCAATGTTGATAACGTGTCAATCAATTTCTCTATTTCTTCAGTTTCCTGTGTAGAAAAGAGATTGGAGTTTCTTGCATACTTAATCCCATAAAAAAGGAAAAACTGAGAATATTGCAAATTTTTTCAGTGCAAGTTTCATAACTTTGCCAATATAAAAAAGCCTAAATCTAAATATTTGCAAAAATTTTTGCTTTACATTTTAAAGTCTCACACAGCTTCGTGAACAATTATGAAGTTTTGTTTTTAGAAAAATCAATGTGAAGCGTTATTTCAACACTTATCGCAATCTTTTTAAAACGGATTATGACATACCTTGGAGACGAACTGTGCATTTTTAGCACTGCTTACAGTACTCAAGATGTCCAACTGCAAATCTTTCTTCCCTGAAGAATCAACGTTCAAAACTTTACAAATATGTATACAGAAATATGGTTGGGAAGCGCAGCTTTCGTATAAACCACATATGAGAACCACGAACTGATTATTTTTGTGATGCGTGATAAAAAAGAAAGCATAAAATTTCTAAATGAAGAAAGGTCATTGTTCAACAATTACCAAAACTACGATGAAAATGCTTTCTAACATCCTTTCCCTCAAATGAAAGGAAATTTCGAGCGTATCTATGCTACCTTTCTTGAGCCCTTTCCACAATGCTCTCACAGCAGAAGATTCCCAGGACCCTGCGATTATAATGAAGAAAACGAAACAACTGTCACTAAATGTTTGAAAGCTGGAAAGATAATGAGACCTGGCTCTAGAAAATTTCTTTGAGATACCCTTCAATAAATGACATTCAACAATGGAAGAAAAAATTCTATAGGAAGACCTGCACCACAATGATTTATCAACAAGGGGGCAAGCTAAATAGAGATTTCGAGATGCTTTTTAAAAAAGAAACACCAATTGGCACCATTTAAGGTTAAGAGTAGGATCAGAGTCGTAGAAAATAGAAGATAAGTACTATGAAATGAAGCAGAGGCTATTTAAAAGAAAGAAATACGAACTGGTGCAAAAACAATAGTACCTAACTTAATGAGGCATTTGCAAGCCTCATATATTACATCTGGATTTGTTTCATCTTGAATCTGGGGACAACAACGAGAAAATATAAATCAACATGACATATTATTAAGCAAAGATTTAAAGGGAATGATTTTATGTGAAATAAGGACAAGTTTAAACACTAACTATGAACAACAAAATAGGATACCTTAATAGTTAGAGACAACTGACTAAAACCTTAATTATAAATAAATATAAAAAAGCTGTCTATTGGCTTGCAGCAAACAAAAAAGGGCTTTAAAGATTTTTTACAGTGAATTTAAGAAATAAATCAGTAATACATATACCCTGTTGCAAACAGCTTCAATAACTTTAGTGTGTGACATATCAAGCTGAGAGAGAGTCTGAAATGAAAAAAAATTTGGTTATCAAAACATTGTTTAGAGAGGAGTTGTTGAATCTACTAAAATTCAAAAACAGCTTAATAAATCAATCATAACTTCGACATCATTTGTATGAATGTAAACATGACATACCTTGAATGCATCCTTTGCCGTTTCTAAGTTTTCAGATTTAATTCCACAGTTACCGAGAAGTTCCTTAAAAAACAATGGCATAAAGTTGCATAGTTGTCACAAAGTAGGATGATAGTCAACTTTAAATAAACAAAGGTCAAGAACAAAAAATAATTAAGTACAAGGAAATATTAATGAGCTGACCAGCCAATTAAAGATATTCTTAAAGTATCTCTAACTAACAAATTTAAGAGCATCGCAGTGCTTGCCAGTCTAATTACTTAAAACTAAGCATTTTTGAAATTTTGAAATGGGCACCCTGACCCTTTGACTCTTCAAATAATCTTGGGAATATCTTCACTTGAACCATAGGAATACGTCAAACTTTTAAATCGTTAGCTTTTTCAAATCATAATAAGATTGTTTTTTAGATAGTCTGCACAGAGGCTCGTACCCAAATATCCCGTCAAAGAGGCTTGAATCTCAAAATCAGATGAAGCTAACTACTACCATAAAATGTAACAAAACCATCAAAAACTACGCTTTATCTCTTGAAAATACAAATACAAAAAGACAGAACAAGAAACAGTTGATCTGAAGCTGCCTCATTACTTTAAATCAATATTATCCAGAAAGTGAAATTCTATCAGAAATACAAAAAAAAAGAAAAACGTTTTCTTACTAATACTCTTTTCCATTTTAGATCATCTAAGTCATGCACGGACTCTCTGCTTGGCTTCAATCTCGTCAAAGCTAGCAAAATAATTGATTAAAGCTAAAAATATTTACACATTATAGTCCACTGGCTAATTTAAACAAAATTGGCAATAATCACAATAAGAGAGCATTTCATTTCCTATGATACTAATCACTAAATGTAACTATCTTATGAAATGGATACAAAGGTACCTCTGATTTTGCTTGCAGCTTTTCGCAAAGACAGCGTGCTTTCTTCAGTTCTAAATGAAAATACCAAAAAAAATTAAACCTTATCTAGCTGCTAAAAGCAATTCTTCAAGAGCATAAAATGTAAACCTTCCAAGTGAAAAAAGGGAAGTGTTTTGGTAAACGGGATACTAGCTTTAAGATCAACATAATATAGCTTTTTATAGAAGTCTGCGATGGAAATATTTTGGTGTTAAGTACGATTTTAAGGTGTAAATAGTATAACGATTTTTCTCGGGTCAAAATCAAACCAAGAATTTTGGCCGGTCTAATAGATCTTGCTTAAGTCCATCTAAGTTTGGTGAATTTTTTTTGACAGACAAACCTTGATGTGATCGTTAGTGGTTTCTTCTTTGTTATTGTAGCTACCTAGGACGAAAAGTGGAAAAAAGCTAGGGCTAAACAGCATCATTTATGAATAAAGAATGAACATAAGTTTATATTATGTTCAATAAATCTTCTAGTTTATACCATCTATGTTGACCAAAGGTCCTCCTTTGGACAGACAGCTATAGTAAAATTCGTAACAACAATCAAAATAACAACAAAAACATAATAATAAAAGTCTTCTTAAAAATCACGACATTTTAAATC
This sequence comes from Rhopilema esculentum, assembly GCF_057945365.1. Lineage (NCBI taxonomy): Eukaryota > Metazoa > Cnidaria > Scyphozoa > Rhizostomeae > Rhizostomatidae > Rhopilema > Rhopilema esculentum. The sequence continues at coordinate 8,981,490 of NC_142827.1, forward strand.
AGCAATCAATATGTCAGCTCTGAGGCTGAGCAATTTTCTAAAAATATTCTTGAAAATTGGACAACAAAGAGATTGAGTACTAGAACTCCATTTACGTTATAGGTCAAATACTTTTTTTGAATCAAAATTGGACTCTCCAAATAAAAATTACTTTAAAAATTTTAAGAAACCTACTTCCTTTAATTTTTGTTTTGGTCCTCTTAGGTATGAAGTATGTCTTGGAATATCAACTTTGTCTAGGTCGCACCAGTGTTTAGAGTTTCTGGGGTACTGTTTGCTAGAAGACTTGACAACGAAATATGAGGTTTAAATGTAAGTGACAAAACATTCTATTATTAACATATGATCATGCTTGTTACGTATAAGCAAAAGAATGAGATGCTAAATTTATAAGAAAGAAAATAATCCATAAAATTTGAAAAGGACAAGTTGTAAGGGCCAGTGCTACTAGCTTGTAGCAGAGTGCTTGATGTCTTGTAAACAGAGTTGTACACGCTTTTGTCTAAAAAAGTAATATTTTAAGTTGCTACACAAAGTTTCACTTTCATTGCGATCATCAGGCTACTTTAATGAGCCAACTGAAACTTCTGGAAATGAGGGAAGCTCCAACTCTGGTTTCGATGTTTGAATCAGAATAGTTTAGTTCATTATTTATGGCTAACAAAATTAATGATTGCCAAACCAATCGAGGAATAACATAACATGAGAAATTGCAAACATTGAAATTACAACCCACCTTATTTACAACAGGAAGGACAACCGAAACTGGTCTACTAAACAGCTTATTCGCGCGCTCATCGTAGTAATCTAAACTTCGAGTCTGCATTAACGGTGGCAGGTTTTCTCCACTTTCTCTCCATTCTACGGCCGCCTTTTGAAAATCTCGCCTTCCTGATAAATCAAATATATTCTAATTGGAGTATTCGCAAAAAGGAATAGGAAGATCACGATGCGATAGCCAAACAGATAAAAAGGTTTTATTCAAGCTGGGCCTATCGATTGAGTTACAAATAAGGTTTGGTTCCTCAGTAAAAAGATTGAGCTTGTTTAAGACAACAAAACTTTCAAAATAAGCTTAATTCTACTAAAGGATTTTTGAAAACCAAAGAAAAATACAATTTCAACAACGCGGTTTCTCTTAATATTAACAAAATTTTACCAAGATTGTTTTCAATTTCAATTTGTTATTACTTGAAACCACTCTCTACCTTCCCATTATTAGGCCGTTTTGCCGCACGTGAAATTCATATTCTATTTACTTGAATGTTAAACTTTGTTCGAAAATTTTATACTTTTATACTTTAGCTGAAAATTAAGTATTTTTATACTTAAGGAATAGTTTCTTGGTCAACTAATATTATTTAAAAATTTTGTAAAATTTCGCTTTTTTATTACCAATCCTCAAGCAAAATTCAAACGCCAACTTAGGCTATGATACACCCACCTCTAACTGATCTTTGAGGTTCGTCACTTGCATTTTCAAGTTTAACTGAATTTACAGCTGCATCTTCGATCGCTTGAAGTAATGCTTGCAGCTTTTGATGGACCAATTCGATTGATTTTTTCTGTATCAAAATAATAAAAACGCATGTGAGAATCGTTATGAATGTTCCCTAGGTTCTAAATAAAACAATTTAAACTATAAAGAAATTTAAAAGCTGGAAACACAATAACAAAGGAGAGGGCCTTTGACCAGGCTAGTTTCTGATGAGTACCTAACCTACACGCGTTTCCGCCACCATAAGCCCCTTTATCTAAGGTTGATCAGAAAACATCAAGCAAAAAATCTTACGAATTAGAAATCATTACAAAAAGATCTTCTAAAAAAAGACAATCCATAGACAGAAAAAGGGCCTTTCATGAATTCAAATGTCCAAGGCATCTTACGCAGGATTCTAAATATGACCCAAACAAACACCCTGGATAATCTTGGCAATAAAAAACGGACACCCTGGATAATTTCAGTAGCCAGATGATACATTTTCAGATTAACGTTTGCAACTATTTTCATGTGTGTTGCACTCACCGTGAATTCAGAGCCTTCTGACAGATCCCTCTCAACTCGCCAAGGTATCTCATTTGATTTAAACTTGCTCATGCCTGATATGAAATACTTTGGATTAAAATTCTTAAGACATAAATTTCTGGATCATCTCATGGATCTTTCATTCCCGAGCTCTTCAGTATTTACTATCACAAGCAAAAAACACCAATGTGTACTTTAAAACTGGGAAAGAGACCCAGAGCTTAAATTCTTTATGCTGTAATAGGCAGAAAGAAGCATGAAATGTATCTTTGAGCTTAGTGTAGAAAAGGCTTTGATACGAGCTATATGAAGCTACGTCCATTGAACCTTTCAGTGTAAAAAAATTAAACGTATCAAAAATAATTAAGAATGAATCAAAGGCAATAAAATATCACTTACTGAAAGGCCCTAAAACATTAAGAGAAATAGGGAAAAGCACTTAAACAAACTAGCTTATGTGGTTATTATGGAAACATCAAAAGGAAGACAGACCTTGCTTTAAGAAGGTGTCTGGGTATGATATAGCGAGAGCATGCCATGAGAGTGGGTCTTGCTTTTGCATGAAATTCGTCCATTCAAATCGATGATGATCTGAGTTCCAATAATAGTCAACCATGCTTGATGTCATCGAAGTCATCGAATTTTGCTGTGTATCTATAAAACCTGTGTAAGAAGTAAAACATATACCACAGACATGGGTGCAGCCGTGGGAGCAATGACCCCTAAAAAGCTGAAACCCCAAAATAATTCTTGTTAAATCTCTTATCTATCAGCTGTGTTTTGTACGCAATAGATCAGTTCTCCAAAATAACAATGCAGTCACAGTCACATAAAATATAGACCAAGATTCGAAAAAAATTTTACAACATTATTCCATTCACAATCAAACTCCGCTTTCTGTTACACAAGTTTCGAGCAAATTTTGGTGTGACTATAACCGGAGTTTACTGTAACAAAGATAGAATTAAAAATAACATTTTGCATGAACAAATTAACAGCGAAATCATTAGTACATACGTTATACGTTAAGCTGTTGCAGAAAAAGCCTGGAATGCAAAGGTACAGCATATTGCCTGCTGTTTGTTGGTATGACGTCACTTTGCTTCTTCAAACGAAAGGAGATTACCCAGCGACTCTTGCTTCAGAACTAGTTTTTATCATTCATAATAATGATGATGCATAAAAAACATCACATTGAATGAATACCATAAATCTGCATTTGAGCATCGCGTTGAATGATATTTGCTATTTAAAGCATCCCTTTAGCACATTTCCTTCCAAGCAACGATGTGTAATAAACAATTCTAACGATTTCCAAAACAAAACTTATTATTACAAGCGTTTGTTGGTTTACATGTCTGATCTGTAGCATAATTTAAGCCATATGTTGATTTTGATAATCAAAAAGCGTACCTGGATTCTCTTCATGGGTATTCACTTCTTCGACTCTATCTGTTAAACTCTCAGTCTGACCCTCATCCTCGCTTGAAATAGAGGTATCATCACAGATTGTGGTTAATGAGAATATTTTCTCAATACCATTTTCAACTTGCTCCTTTGTGTTCATGAATGAGTCTGTGTCCTCGTTTGAATCGTTTTCGATAGGAAATAGTCTTTGTTTCTGTTCAGCTGTCAAATGCCCAATGAAATTATCTGAAAGATCTGACTTGTGTATCTTTGAACCGTTTTGCTGCAAAATAGCACAGCACATAGACACAGAAATGAAAGTATAGTAACTAGATACGACAAAGAATTTTAGCATTATATCTAGCAAGAGTTTAATTGAAAACATTAGCTAATAACTGCAGAGACCTTAAATTTAGTATGATGTACGCAATTTGGTTTTCTCATGAAAAGTTTTAATGGTATCAGTCTAATAACTGTCTGATTGTTTCAACTAATAAGTATTCGAGATAGAGCACTTAATAGTTATTGATAGAATTATTCTATGCAGGGCCATCGCAAAACATGCCTTGTTGAGGGAGGAGGGGGGAGGGGGGGGGGTGATTGAGTATAAATTTACCTGATTAAATATAATCACCTGAATTTTTTCAATTTGCTGACACTAACCTCTGCAAAAAATTTTGTCTATCTACTCAACAGCTTGTAATTCACAACTTCCATTTATATGATAATAACAAAAACTTTTCAAGCCCTTCAGTTGGTATATCGGGATGAACACAGGATATAGTCACTCTCACATCCCCAGTTGCGAAGCCTCTGATTCCATGTTCAAAATTTCATTACGACTATTCGCAAGACCATTCTTGGGTCCGCTTGGGTGTAGCTCTTAGACAAAATAACTAGAAACACTCGAGCAAGGGCAAATGGGAGCTAGCTACTTTTCAGATAAAAAGTACAAGTTTGGACATGGCAATAATAAATTTATTATAATTTTTACCAAAGGGAACCTGGAAAGTATAGGCTATCACTTTCAGTAGTAAAGAAAACATTTTAAAAGCATAAATAGCCACACATGTTTTGCAAAAGGTGTTTGTTGGATAGTATGAGTGAAAATGGTTTAAAATGACACTAAAACTGCATACCTTGTGTGATTTTCCATGATATTTAACATGACACATTGCCCTACTCATGAAAAGAAAGTTCTTTATCCGCTTCTCAAGCCATTTCACTCGTTTTTGCTTTCTTTCAATCTGCAAATGGAATAAGCCCCTCATGACTTACCCCTGATTTGAATATTCTTCAATAAAAACTCACCTTGATGTTGTGAAGAAGGTAGACTTTCATTCATGAAGAAGAGAAAAAATGTTTAGTCAAATCAAGTTACTGCTTTGTAATGAGAAGTTATTCTTAATAAAATTGCTCTACATATTGTTTTTGTATCAATTTGATTCTCTAAGACAGTGCCAGAAAGAGAAAATTTTGCCTGCCAACATACATGTAAATTTGACTTAACAGCTCGTTCTAATTCAAGTCTTGCAATGGCAACTTCATTGTTTAGCTTCATCAATATCTGCAAAGCAAAAGTAGAGCTGATGAGACAACATTCTGAGGTAAGAAATGATAATCTTTCTGACAATAGGGCAATGAGACAGAAAAAGCTGGGATGGATTCACCAGGGTTTCTTATAGGATATATTGTGCCCTATAACTCTAGAATAATCCAGATACTTGAGAGCAAATGGCAACTGGAAGATAAACATGTTGCTCATGTGCAAGGTTAGCAATTGACTGATCTTGAACCATAAGAACTATACAACTTATACACATAGGATTATGAAGCTGTACTGTTACGAGGTTAAAGTACAGCTTCATAATCATGTTTGCTTTTCATAAGATGAAATGGGAGATAACAGAACATTCAATGAAGTCTGGTAAAAGTGCGAGTGTCATGTTTATACACCTACCTGTAATAACACTAGAATCTGTTCACTTTTGGAATGCAGAAGCTTGAAATCTTTCTTTGTTCTTTGGATTTCATCCTAAAGGTGTGATTGGACTTTATAGTTAGAAGCTTGACTGTAATTTGACATTAGATCCAAATTAAAACATTGTGCAGGATTCCAAAAGAAATAACACATGAACTCCCCTCCCTTCAAAGATTTTGCAAATGGCAAGATGCCATGAAAAGAAATTTTGATTTAGAAACATGTAATTTGTTACCCTCAAGAACTCCTTTCCTTCACATTCTTGCAACAAAGTATTTATTTTTCCTTGTAAGAGCTTGACATACTCAACCTAAATGAAGAGAAAAGAAATAAGAGGCTTAGACAAACGCTTCTTGGCACATTACAGAAAGGAAAAACAGCAAAATTTTGAAGCAATATCAAACAAAAGGGCTGTTTAAGAAAAACTGACAATTAAATTTTCATGCTTTCCTTTCAATGTTTATTTAGCATTCACCAAAGGCTCAAAGTTTTATCGCTTGAACGACAGCAGAGAGCACTTCTATCCACAGCAAGGGGCGTTGTGCACGCGAAACTACATGAAATGATATCTATATTTTTATAATGAACAGAATAATCTTTAATCTGTCATATTTGTAAAACAGGTTTCCGATGATCGCTCTAAGCATTAAACTTAGAGTTGCAATTGGGAACTGCAAGTCTTTTTAATAAATGTAAACGCCCATAAAAACACATCTTCAGTAGAAGATGAAATTTTGCAAAGAAAATCCTAACAACGTTCGTGTTGGGTGCAGAGCATTCGATTTGTGAGAGGGTTTTCTAAAGTAAAATGGGATTTAAATGTGTCCAAACCTGCTGCTCGATTTGTAGATCTTGTTTGCCAGTTCCCTTCTTCGATATTTTGTTCGATGTTGACATATTAGAAATGCCGGTTGATCTTTGCTTGGCCTTTTTGGAGTAAAATCTGTCACCAGGTCACCAAGTGATCATGTAAACAACACTGCCTCGATTTCACACCACCTCGGATGGCTGGGGCAAGTAATGGCGGACGCAAAAGATGCTGTTCTTGGTAAATCGAAGCAAAATAAGCATAATAAATCAGGTACGATTCTGATAGATTGGTATTTTTTCAGCTGATGGATTCTCTAAGCTAAACATTGAATGGGTCAATCGTATGAATGTTTTCGTGATCGTCTATTTTGAAGAAAAATATAATAAATGGTTTTCTTGTATGTACTGCATGCACGCCAAAATGCCAGACTCTTAAACCACAGTGCAGTGCGTAAAATTGGCCAGATTTTCTTCAAGTGTAAGTAAAAAGTGCACTAGCAAAGTAGCTCTGTTAATTATAGTAAATTTGTATAATTTACTAAAAATAGAACAAAACGACGATAACTATTCAGACTTAAAAGCCCCAATCATACAGTATGTTGTTTTGAAAAACGCAGAATTAGCCCAGACCAAGTGTGCCAAAATTCTGTGATCATTACAATCTTGGGTGTGCTCCTGTCCTGACCGACTTCCCCAGTAAGGGTTGGAAAAGGGTTTGGGTTTGGTAGCATTTTTTAAATAACATTTTTTTGTCAAGCTAAGAATGATCAACTCTTATTACTTCTTGAATTTTAGGAGACAGAAGAACAAAAAGGGCTCCTCCTCGGCCTGTGAAGTCTAAAAATACTATTCTTGTCCATAGAAAATCAGATTTTAAAACCCAATTAGAAAAATGTCAGCGACTTTTAGACAAAGGGTTTGTCAATTGAAATTTCTTGTAATTGCTATCACCAGTCCTATAGTCATTTATGTTTCAGTACTTTCATTTGTACTGAAGAAAATATTGTATTTGTATTGAACTTTTGCTAACAAGCATTGGAAGGTAGTCTTAAAGAGGCACTAACACAGAAAACTGTAATGTGTGATTCTCGGAGGTCAGTCTATGTAGAGATTATGTACTCTGTGAGAACAAAATTTTTGTGTAAAACAAGAGGAGGACAGAAATATGGGGGTATGATATCAGTGAAAGCCATGTTGCAAGAAATCATGCAAGTGTATGAGTGTGTTGTAACACAGGAGCAAGATTTGCTCATTTATACCAAAGATGTTTCTCTTACTTTCACCTCTACTACAACGGTCAATCCCATCCTCCATCTACCTTTACAAGCAAAAGAAAAGAAACAACAGCCTCCAATTGAACCATCTGGGAAAACAAGCCCCTCTGCGAGCTGCCAAATGATGTCAAACACTTTGTTTCCGAGGAGCAGACCAAGAATAAAGTGGGATATCAAAAAGGTTTATCCCAATTTTCAAAGTCTAAAAACTTTAGTTCCACAGCAAGTACAGACAAATGAAATATATTTTCGGGGAACCATGAGCCCCAAACCTGTAGCTCATATATATAACATTGTTGAAATATTCAGATGCAAAAATTTGCAACAGTGGCTCTTTAAGGACACTGAGAAGCCTATCCTACATTGTCCTGGTCCCTCCTCTTGATGTGACCACCTCTAGCTTCCTATGCCTAAAATTGCAGAGAGCTGCAACCACACCTCTTGATTCCTATGCATGGAATTGTGGTGAAAGTTTGGTCTTGTCAGTGATTTGAACCCCAGAGCCCTTAGGATCACCCTAGCCACTGAGACATCCTTGCACTTAAACCTCAGTGCAATCACAAGCCAAAAATTATGATAATCTAGTTTTGGATCTTACCACCTGTATTTTAAACCTTACAACATTATGAATTGTCAAAAAAACAAGGAAAACTTATCTTTTTTGAGATCTTACAGCTTCAACCTAAAACTTCAGAAACCACAACAGTTAGCTATTAAACATTGCATTTATAAAACAAATTCAGTTTCTGTTCATTTCCAGAGAAGATGAGCTACAAATTCATGGTCTAGGAGCAGCTATTAACAGAGCCATCAACATGGCATTGCAGTTGCAACTTAGAGCAAAAGGAACTTTAAAAGTAAGAATGCCATTGTTTTGCACTATTTTCTAGAATATTAAATTATGACAAGTAACAAGAAACTAAGAAATTTTTTTGTATCATTATATGATCATCATACTATATTTTTGCTTTATTTACTAGAAGAAAACTCAAATATTTTATATCAAGAAAATTTAAGATAATACCTTACTTTGATGATTTCTTTAGCTTTTATTTTGGACGATCTTGTTTGATCAAATTCAAAGAAAGTAATATACCTGCTTTTTAAAAGATGGACCTTATTCAACCTGTTTTTTGAAAAAAATTAGAAAGAAAAGCAAATGGTTATAACCAAAAATAGTTCAGTTGTTGGTTAAAAAAGGCTTCAGTCACTGCTGCTGGCTGCTTCCACCACCCTCTTTGCTTGCATTTTCATATTTATAGATGAAAATTGTCAGTAATGTATAGATTAAAAGTACTTTCAAATTAAGTACATTTGCTTCAATTTTGCTTACTGTTACATAAGTTTCAATTTGGTTGTATTTCTCATTCAAGTTAATCACCACAACATCAACAGTTGATTTAGTGGATGACTTTGAGCCAGTGCATGAGGTAGGATGCAGATTCATTTCTTCATTGAATTATGCCCTCAAAAATGTTGATGATCATCTATTTTACATTGGTTTGATTATTCAATTGGCTATCATTGCATTTTAATTTGCAGTATAGGGCTAATTCCCAGTAATCTTTCAATAAAAAAGTGCTGCCAAAACAATTGTTAACAAAATGAAGGACTGACTGGACATAGTTGCTTGAAGAAAAAATAATTTTTGCCAACTTACACACTACTGATCATTTTGACAGACAATTTAAAACTATTAACAATCTTTTAATTATACCTTTCTATAATATTCAACACTTTTCACAGGAAATAGATCCTTACGCAAAATCACGATCATGTTCTGCAATTCATATTATTTTGAGAAAGATTGCGATTGAAAAGCTGATTGCAGAAAAAACAAAATGAAGAAATCATTCAAACCAAAGCCTACTAGCCCTGCTGAGATTCAAGACTTGGAGCCTATACAAAAATACAGGCTGGTAAAACTCAGCAATATGGACATAATTTATCATAATTTGTCAAATTTTATACAGTTAAATGTAAATATACAACAAATTACATGAAATCTTGCAGTTTGACTGTTCTTCTTACAGCATTGCTGTAGCCTTCATTAAATTTAAACCAAACTTGTGTGTTTACCAAAGATGCCTTTTTCTGCTTCTGGCTCTCTATAACATAAACAAACTTTTTATTATTTAAATGAAAGGAAGCAAATGTAAGTATTTATTGGATATTATCTTGTTTGTGTGGTAAGTTGCTTGCACAATTCCTCTCTATTCATGCATTTACAAAAATCTACTATAGGCTATTCAGTTTTCAACCATCATGCTACGGCTACTTAGTAAAAGAGACATATAATACCAGTGGTGCATAAAACTGTTTAAAACATATTATAATTTTGAAACGCTGCTTTAACATTTTGCTAAAGAGAAATTCAGAACTAGAAAGAAGTTGATAGGATTTTTCTATGTTGCATAAAAGGCAGTTCTTTGTCAGAGATAAAACAACAACCAATTTTAGAAAAACCAAACCTGACACTTTTGCTTTGACAATTTCACGTCCAAAGAAGTCCAGTGTAGGCTGAAAGGAAACAATTACTTTGTCAAAGCACAGAGATATGACACAAATAATAATTTTGCAGGGTTTGTTCATTTCCTAAAAAATCTCATTCAAGGACCAAAGCTCAAGTAGAACATGGTTTAGAACTTGAGTATACATGTTAAAAACTCTAACCTTTGTTTTGACAGGCTTTATGGCAATTGGTTTCATTTCTGTGACAGTTTTTGCTGTAGGTTGTCCTTTTTGCTTGCTTTTCTCCTTCCTGCATAAGTGATAAATAAAAAGTCTTTAATCATAAATTCATCACAATCTGAAGATGCTGATAAATTTTTTATCTTTATATTAAAACTTCAAATTCTGCAGTTAATTCTAGAATACAATTACTAATGAAGTATGTCTTGTGTGTGATTTTCTTAATATCTAAGTCTGCTAATGATTTCTTTAATATAAGCAAACTGGTATATAGAAACATTTAATGCTTCATAAATTCAAGAGGAAATACCCTTGCGTATCAACTTCCAAATGCTGAAGAGCTTGCTCTATTTTTCTCATTTTTTCAAGATCAATCTGAAAGAAATTGAAATATATAAATATCATCAAACGGATTTTTAAATTTGTAAAACACCATGTCAATGTGCATATAGAGCATCACAGATCAAGATATTTTTTAAATTTACCTTTGTTATTACAAGAGAGGCAATGCATCATTGCAGCTAAATCTAAAAGCTCACATGGGGTGATAGAAAAATAGTTCTTTGTACCTCGCGTTGGACAAGTTGCTTTGATGCATAACTCAGCTGTTTATGTTGAGGTAGTGTTGGGAATGCAACCAGCTCTCCAAAATTGCTGTAATATGCAGATAAAATATAAACTGTGGTGATTTTCACATTCAGTAACATGTACAGGCATTTTTAATATTTCTTCAAGCAAGGTAAAGAAAGTAAAAGGCAAGGTAATGATTCAACAAAGTCCCTCTCTTATATAAGCCACCTTGAATGCGCCCCCTTAAGCAAAAGGTGTTTAATCTTTAGGTTTTTCTTTTTCTGGGTCTCAAATCACGTTTTTTGAGAAATATCCTGCAAGTCAAATAGGTAAGTCCTGTTAGAAAAGATGAAATGTTGAAGAAGTTCTCCTCTTTCATACACCCTAATCGCAAATAATTCCCTTCTCTAGCATATTGTTTTGAATAAGTTGTTGGGCTTATCTGAATTTGTTTGGAAAAGAGTTGTAGGAAAAGAAACTTGTTGACAATATGAGAAAGGAAGAATCAGCAGATTTGTTCTTTGAAAGGCTCATCAAGAAAGCTTCAAAGTTTGGTTTTATCTATGATTCTGTCTAGCAAATAAAGAGAAGGATCGCCAATAAGAAAAGTTTAACGAGTATTTCGAGGTAGAAGGAGATTTAAAGAGGATTTAAATAAGGAAAACAATATTTTGACCAGCCAAATTTAAAAGTTTAGAGTTTAAAGCCTAGAGTCATTTTTATTAAAAAGCATTACATTAACTACCCCCACTTTGCAGAATTGTTTCATTGTTTAATTCTAGTTTTTATCTATATTCTTATATTCACTCATTTTTGCTGAACAGTGTTCCATTTAATTCTCTCCTCCATCTTATTTTGTTTTCTTTTTTTAGTATGAAATATTATGATCACTCGCTGCACAAAAAAGGTTATTCTAGGCAAGATCTTTTCTATTTCATGTAACATTGAAATAGATGAAACTATGGGATATGTGATAAATGTAAGCTTGAAAATATTGCCTCGGATTTTCTTTCAGTCAAAATCTATTTAGATGATCATTTTAGAAAACCCTAGAATACCATATATACCTCTATAAATCTTTTTACTTGTCGCCAACCATGGTGGCGGCCTTTACTAATCCTTATCACAACCTTTAAATTTTGGCCCCTCCATTTTTCAAATATGTTTCGCCGACCCTAATGGCAATTATAAAAACTTATAGCTACTTATTGGTATTATTCCAATCTTAATTAAGATTCCTTAAAAAAATAATTAGAATTATCAAAATAAATGTACATACGGTTGCAGGACATAGGTGTACTGGCCATCAACATTCCGCTCTTGATTGTATGATAAGTTGTATGAAATCATGGTCAAGATCAAATTCAAAAGTTTATTCTTCTCGCTTTGGCTATATAATTGAACATTCACCTGAAATGAGGCATATTCAAAATGATTTAGCTATATAGAGACATAAATACCATAGAAGCAAATACTGTGAATTCTTGAATGAGTGCTCATTAGAGTGGGGTGCACTTTCGAAAGAGGATGTTCATCCAGTGACCTATGGTTTATAAAATGCTTAATTTATTTTGCAACTAACTAAGTTCACAACAGAAAATAATTTAATACGATGCTAAAATTAATTACAAAGAGAACAAATACTCACAGGCCTCAATGTTGGATGAATGATTTCATATAAGTACGGAAATAAATCTTGTACGGAAGATAGATTTCCAACATTTTTCCTGACGCTTGGTTTGATATCACTTGTTATGGCTTCTAATAGTTGTTTGGAATGAGATACTCTAGTATGGAACTAAAAAAAATATAAAGACTAGAGAAAGACCAGATGAAAATATTTGCTTAGTTTATCAATGCAACTTAAAAAAAAGATAAATAATAGGGTCAAAAAGTATACATGCTCCATGCCTAAAATATGTTTTCGCCTATGACGTCAAAAGCACGAAATAAACATTAAAACTGAGGCACCTGTTCCCAACTTTCAAAAAAGCATTGAAAGTCCCTCTCTATGTATAACTGTTTTATAACTATGTAATCTACCCCTTCTCAAAACATTATGCTCCTCCCAACTTTTGTCTACTAACTTTGAAATAATTCCTTGTCACTGATTTTAAAAAAATGTATCTCTTTTTTATGAAGTTTGTCTTTGTTTACTTTTTATTCTTATCTATTGACAGTATTGTAGTGTAAAATTGTCTGGATTGATATCAATTAAATTTTGTCTTGTACAGACATCAATAAAGATCTTTGCCTGCCAACTATTCTGAGATCTCTAACATATAGGAGATTGGAAATTTCTCTAGAAATGAATAAACAGGGGAGTTGGAAAAAATAGTAGAAAGCTGGAAACAAGACTGTGTGAGAGAATTAGAAAGCCATGGACGTAAAACAACTATTTCAACTTAAACTAGCTATTGTTTTTGCTCAATCCTCTCCTTGAAATTATTTCTTGCATCGTTGCAAGCCATCGTTATATGCAGAGAGGCAGAACAGAACAGTTGTCTCATTGTTATCTATGAATTGTCCCAGGGTTTAAAAAGTCTCATGGTCCCAGAATCTCATGTATTTCTTCATCGTTGTAAAAGTTAAGGTGGGAAACAGAAAAAATGGAATAGTCACGTGTTGGATTGACCATTTTCTGTCATAGAAATGCCCCGGCCGATAATTTGAGATTTTTGAGTAAGTTCTTTGATCAATATAAAAACAGAATGCGATATGTCAAGATACCAAATCAATTTTAACAATCTAAAATAACAAATACATGTTATCGTCAACGTAGCTCTGTATGCCTAAATAGTTGAGTACAGAAAATACTTATGAAAATGTAAGAAAATACCTCGACGGCACTATTGCTGTAGCTGAGTTTTGGCGCCAAAGGACTCGCCAGGTACATGTGAAATGCAACGGGTAAGAAGGGGTAGAATCGCATGAAAACGAAGGCTTGTTGAGAACGAATCTTTTTCTCCAAATGATCGCCAAACTGAAGCCAACTGGCACATTGTACGACCTTGACAAGGAAAATTAAAATCAAATGTAAAATGCATTGAGCTGGCCTGCATGGGATGAAAACACAAATTCACCAGGAATAGTGGACGTCATGAATATGTCATAATTGAAATTCATGAATTTTTAGAGAAATTTTAAGAGCTTGTTGAGTATTTGATAACGATTTTTGTCTCTTGCAATAAAGATCAGTATTTTGCATCTAGTTTATAGGAGCCAAGAACGTGGGTCCTAGGAACTTGTACTACCCCTCGGAATCTGTTCCTGGTGAATTAGCCCCCATGACAGTCTTCTAATACAAGAGCATTTAGGAAAAAGCAGTAGAGGTAGTACGTGTTCTTCTTTAAATAGCAGCAAATCCAAGGAAGTAGCATTTGGTTTTTCTGGCAAAGGACCCGTTTAGTCTGTTGCCAGCTGTTAAAATCGTTCATTTTGGATTTTGAAAATAATAACTAACTAAATAACCTTTTGTATAATAGCCCTATCAGGTTAATTTTTTCGCATTAATAATTCTTTAACGCATACAAAGGTATTGAAAAACATGCTCACAGTCTCAAGATGAGGATCTTTTGATTTCATATTCAAGTAGTTGTCAAACAGCCCTAAAAACAAACATTAAATTTAACGAATGATATTAAATAATACGAATGAAGCTTATTAATAAACAAAGGCTTAGGAACCAAAATAGTTGCCCTACCACTTCTGATTATTGTACTCATAATATTAAGTTAATTGATTATAAGATAAAGAAAGAAGCTTATTAACGGGGACGCAGAGCGGTTGAAAATGTCAAAACATGTTATAGTTGGAATTATTATAATCAGTATCGATATAATGATAAAAATCCTGGTCACGCCACTGTTTCCTATAATAAAGAAGCACATAAAGTCATCATAAATGCTTCACCCAGACATTCTGCGATTACCAGGGTAAGAGAAGCCTGAAGTTATCTACTGGAAAATAGGTTAAATATCTTTGCACTTAGCGAAAAAAACCAATAGCCGTGAGAGCGGGGGCAAAAAATTTTGAGAACCTAATGGCGGAAATCAAAACCACATTTCGAAACCTTTCTCGGCCCTTGAAATAAACAATAGTTATTTTGAACTGAAAGAATGAATAAAGAAGAATAAAAACCTTGTGTCATCTTCTCGAACTCTGAATTGGATGAAGCCAAGTGTAAAATATTATGAAAGCGAAGTGAATTGCTCGTTTGAGCCTTTGATGGGCCGAACTCATTTTGAACACCTGACAAAGCAAGAGTATTCTGCCCAGCACCGTCTTTCTTCAGCTGCTGAAGGAACCCAAAATGCTTGCGATTTGGCTTCGGTAGTTGAAAAATCGACTTCCAAATGAAGAAAAGACCCTTTTGGAAATCCTTCTGTCCGATACTGATACTTTGCAAATGTTCCGGTTTTAACTCTCCATGCTTCTTAAACATAAACTGGTCAAAGAATAAACAATGAATTACAATTAGGCCGATCATTGGCAGTACATCTTGGCAGATTTCTGTTCATTTTCCAAAGTTAGTGCTGAAAATCAAAATGTAGACCAGTTTTCTTATATCTTTTAAAGAGCCAACATCGAAAAAATCAAAAATACGCAATATTTAAATGACATTTTACAGCGAAAAATTTATATACCTAATAAACTAATAATTAAATCCGGGGTTTGAACATTTTGTGAATTAGTATTGTTTTACTGTTCTCTCAATCTTGTTTCAAAGCATTTATATAGAAATGTGGCAACTAAATTGAGACATTTTAAGTCTTCTTGACTAATATCCAGATAAATTGATTACAACTTGTATGCTGCTTTAAATTAGGGGCTATTCGTTGGAGTTCATTTAAGAAATAGCATCTTTTATCAGCAAATTTCGGACACGCCATAAGTAAATGAAATTTATCTCCTAAAACTCTTAAATTTGTCACTAAGCAGAAACTGCAATGTCGTTCTTCTCTAGAGATAGGGTCTTTTCCAAAATGACCATTTAGCTTAGATGTATTTAATAGATGATTTTTCTCTGTTATTTTGCTATGAAAAAAGGCTATCGCAGACTGGAATACTTAACGACCTTATCGAAATAATTAAATATATACATATCGACCTTAGGGGTATTCAAACAAGCCATTTAAGAGAATAAAAATAGAGAGAACAGATTAATCAGTAGAAAAAGCGGGCGCATCTGATTGGCTCCTTCAGACCAATCTACAAAACATGTCAGTAATTGAGGGTTTAAGGAGGAAGAAATGTTTCTGCCAACACACGACCAGGTCTACATTCAATATGGACCTCCGTTACAATTTGTTCATTTCCATATTATACAGTTTATCTAAGAAAAACAAACCTTCTCACAATATACTTCGCTTTTTATGAACTATCTGAAAAATCGATAAAATACCAGAACTTCAAATGCCAAATACCAAAAAAATACCAAAAAAAAACAATAAATGGAAAGGAATGCAAACTTACTTGAAGTGTATTGATACAAGATCTGATGTCATTCTCAGACTTTTCACACAACGCCAGCAAGCACCCCATGTCGGCTTTCATTTGCTGTTTTCGAGATATCTAAAACCAGAGAGCGACCATATGTTGAAAGACCCCAATTGAACAATTTTTTTCCAGTTGCTAAGCTCCAACCCGACCATTTAAAACCCAAACATTGGGCAATCTATTCAAGTTGCCAAATTCTTATCACGTTCATCGAGATTATCCAAAGAAAACAATGCTTCACAGTAAAAACAAACGTAATATGTATATAAAGACTTAATGAGTACCTCGAATAACCGTTGGGCCAACCGACCTTGAACAACCTGAGAAATCGACAAAGTCATGGCCACCTGGCGCAGTTGCCTCAGAGCTGGGACATACCTATGTTTGAAAGAAAAAGAAAAAATACAAGAAGAAAGCAAAATAATTATTGTAAAGGACAGATAGGTAGAAGGGTAATGATGTATATTCAATAATGATTAAATATATGCATTTAGATATGTAAATGGGTAACTCATGCGTTGAAACAATACTAAATAGTGCTGGGTTAATAGTAAATTGTAAAAGCTAAATATCCTAAATGCTCAGACATTCATAGATCTAAAACGAGGCCTAGCAAAACTAGAAAAATAGAATCATAGGATTAACGACATATTAAAATTGATCTTACAAGTCATTGCAAATACATATGATTGGTCTGGTTAGTGTCAGTCTGGACTTTTTCTTCTTTTTTGATGTTGATTCTGTATATAGAAACAAAATAAAAACCACTGTTAAACTGACTTTTTAATACATAAACATCATTATCAAAACAATTTTAAATATTCTTAAACCATCTTCAAGAAATAACTGAGCATGGCTGGAGCCATCAAAACTGAAGTCACATAAATTTTTGACCAACATATGCTTCGTTTTCAAACACACCAAAATTATTAGTATCATGATCTAAGCGAGGTCATTTTTATTCAACTCATGAAATTAAAAGACAGTTAACTTGACAGCTGTATAAAGGTTCTACTCAGTCAAGCTGTGCTAATGAGCCCTGATATGAGGCGAAACTAGACGACTGTTTGAGGTATCGTTGGTTCTCCCATTTTCAGAATTTCATTCCAAGTTGGCGTGGTGGCACAAAATCTGTCAAAGCCTCTTATTTCACTTCTTTGCATTGCGACTCTTGATCATCACTATTAAAAGACCTTTCAAGAATAATCATTAAAAGACTATATCAAAAGAATCTAAGACTCAAGCGTGCTTTTCTCCTTCTTATTAAGTAAGAGACGGTATTTCAAACAGGCGAAAAGCTTACCCTCAGTTTCTTTGGCAGCCTGGATTAAGACATTTATTGCTTGCTAGGAAAGAGAAAAATTCTTATGTACAGATGCATCATATCAGAATATTTATATTGAATAACAGTCCTTTAGATGAAAAGTTTCGATCAAATAAAACAGGCAGTGTAGATGGCTATCAAAATATTGTAAAAAGGCTACATGAGATATCAATGATTTTGATTTCAAAAGAAACAGAACAGTGAAAATCAAGTGAGAGTGAGAGATAAAGATAGTACCAATGGAGCACCGTCAATCTCATCAATAATGAGACAGTTTGGTTTGTTTCCATCCCCAAGACAAGACTTCATCTGGGTTGTGGTCTCCAGTTTATTCCTGAATAGCTCAGCTGATCTGTCGTCACTGGCAGAAAAAAAAGCATACAACGACATTACATGACTGAAAGAAGAGAGTCAAATTGCTGAATTGTTTCAATCGGCGTCTGTTTGGCCAATAAGCGCAAGTTATGTAATGAGTAATTCTTCTTTCTTAGGGTTAAAATGCATGCGTAATAAATTCAATACGATCAAGTTTAATATGGGTGCTTTTTACCCTCGAAACGGGGTATGACCCATCCCATTGAAGGGTGACTTTCATTTCATCTCATTTCTCCACAATTTACTTAAGCAGACAAAATTTTTGACTTTCAGCAAATAAAATAAAATAACTTTAAGTCAGATCAAAGACATAGTAGCGGCAGTCCCATATGATGTAGTTGAAGTTTTTAAGACAATCGTAAATACCTTGCATTCATTTCCACAACATTATAACCAGCATGCTCTGCGACAACATGAGCAAGGGTAGTTTTTCCCAATCCAGGATTGCCAGCAATGAGAGCAATCTATATTTCAAAATACAAATGTTGCGATACAAAAAGCTGGCAGTTGATCTAACGTTTAAAGTGCGATCGCACTGCTCTCGATTCTCAGCTGATGGTTAGTACCCGTAATACAATGAAAATGCTGCAACAACGATAGGTATTCACATTCTTCCGCTAAACTCACTTAAATATGAGAACTCTTGAAAGCTTATGAAAGGAAACAATAGTAGTTTTATTTTGAAAATCAAGCATATCTTCGAGAGAAGAGGGACAAGTAACTTAGATTTAAGTAGCATTACGTTGTGAAATGCCTTGATGAAAGATGAAAAAATGCCTTGTGCTAGGTAAAGGAATTTTTTACAAATCTTCAAACTGAGCGAAACAATATCTTAAAAATTGATTAATTTCAGCAAAACCTAATTTAATTCGCTGACAATAAATTAAATGAATGAAAAAATGAGATTCTACTACCTTGAATTTTGGCCTTCCTGTGTGATCTGTTACCTATAGGTGCAAAAGATAGAAAGTCATGCAAGGCAGAGAAACAGATTTTTGAAACTATCTATCAGCTTTTGCAAAACAACAACACATCTATGTATTAACAGCTTGATAAAAAAGAAATTGCTTTAGCAATTTTTCTACACATCTTGAAGCAACCATTCATATTCTGGTAATAAACTTTTTCACATAAATTCATTCTCGAAATTACGAGTTTAAATACAACATACTGATTATTTTGGCAAATTGTATTTAACTGATAACGATCATTAAAATTATCAGAAAAATTATAAGACAAGTGGATCTAGTTTGCCAGAAAAAGGAATTCTTAAGTAATCCAGCAAAATGGAATAGATTAAAGATCATATCTTACCATTTCTTCCTCGTAATCCCAGTTTTGTTTCCTCTTCCCAAACTTTTTTGCATTATCATTGTTCTGCTTTTCTTGAATATTGCTTTTTAAATTATTCCGTTTTACTTTATTTTTCTGATTCTTTCCAAAAACAAACTCATCCCATAACTTCAACCACTTCAATAAAATTCTGTTTGTTCCCTGCAGAAACAATTATAACTTTTTTTTAAAGTTTGCTTTTGTACATTTTTCATCCCAACAATTAGCTACAGTTATGCAGCCTAAAGCAGCAAAAACATTATTGGCATAAACAAAATAGACAATTATAAACCCAAGCCATACCACATATTTCTTGACATTGAAACACCTATTCGATTATGAAACACCTATTCGATCTTGACCTTTTAACATAAAAAATGGCAAACTGTTGATAACTGTTTGCCAGACTGCAGCATGGAAAATAGAGGACTTAAGAAAACTTCTAACAAAAGAAGCAAAGGAAACCGGAGACAAAGGAAACCTACATCATCACTTAGTAGCTCTCTAAACTTTTTAGGTGTAAACTTTTCCACCCACAGTGATGTATCCATTTCAGGGACATCTGAAGTCTCTTCTGTTTCTTCGTTCACATCAAATATATCATCATCAAGATTGCTGAAATTTTGAAATTTGAAATGAAGCAAGATCAATATTTACACATATAATGACGTCATTAAGAAGTGCAGTTCTTCTTAATATATCAGCTAAATAGTTCTTCTCGCAGAAAAAGAATAAACAATAATTTATTTAATATCTTTCTTTGATAGGACCTTGATATCTATTTTTAGTTATATTGGGTATTGAGTAGCATTATCAAAGTTCCATCAAAAATGCTACTGTAGAAAGTTAACTTTACCAATTTACCATTGAGATCAAATTTTTTTTATTTTCGTCAGGGTTGTCATGGCAAATAAATAATTGGAAGGCCAGAAAGAAAAATATCCCCACAAAATTTCTTTAATTCATTATTAGTCATATTGAAGCACTTAGTGTAAGCATAAGGTGTACAGAAATAAATGTAACTTGTAACTAGCTTCTTTTCTTCATATGCCCAAGAAATTTCATGAGACCTTACAAACCTATAGATTGCTAGAGTAGTAGGATAGAACACATTATCACTAACAGAGACAGCAACGTGGTTGTTTTGAAGGGAAATAAATTTTAACATTTTGATGCTTTTAAATTCACTGGAAGTTGCACTTTTTGGAGCAAATTTAATAATAGAATCTTATTACTGTAAATCCTCGAATGGGGGCTTATTCAAGGGAAGCATAATTGCAGAATAGTATCTTCTTTCAAGAAAGCTTCCTTTCTAAAAAAGCCTTTTTGTAATTTTCCAATTTATTTTGTTGAGAAAATAATGTTGTTTTTATGTTGACCTTTGAGGAAAATACTAAACTTTGAAATAAGCCCCCCCCCCTCAAATAAGCCTCCACCCAAAAATTCATTTTTGCAAATAAGCCCGCAAGGGCTTATTCGAGGATTCATGGTATTTGAATGAATATCCACTGGCAGAAAGCTACGTGTAGGATTAAATTGATCTCCTGGCTTTTGCCCTTCATGTTTTTGAATTATACAACATAACCGCATGGGTTTCCTTGAGATTGGAACAAAATTTTTCAAATCTGGTGATAGGTACAAAATCATTCTTTCTAATCCCTTTAGTCAAAGGAGAAGGAGGATAGCTTAATTTGTCCTTGAAAATGTTACATCAGAATTTTTATCATTGAAAAATAAAGTTTAATGAACAGTCAAAATATTATTCTTTGTATGTCCAAAAATCCTTACCCATTATCAATGTCCCTAACTGCATTGGCTCTTTTTATTAGATCTGCATGACGCTACCAGGTGAAGATAAAAAAATTTAGTGAAAACTTAAAATGTTTAAATATCAACAAGACACTTAATAATATAAACTTCAACTTATTTTGTGGTGGTGTCTTTTTGCATTTTTGGTATATGCTTCTTTGAAGTGACAGCGCAAACTACAGCAATGTGGGAAAAAAATATGGCCAATCCCTACCTAATGCATATTCATCAAGTTTTAGAAAAATTACGTGGACCATGTTTTGGCAAAAGTAATTACACCCCCCTCTCCCCCCCCCCCCCCATATCACCCCTTGGTACTGACACTGCTTCTCAGCAATCAATGCTTTCCACCTTCATTTACCCTTAAGAAAAGATGGTCATATGCTGACAAAATCTAGAGTTATTGCAAAACCCTGTAGAGCATCAAATACACTCGGAAAAGTTTCAATTTGAGCCAATTTCACTCATTATAGATTCAATTTAGATCCTTTCATGATCCCACAACCAACAAGAAAATGTTAGAGACAGAAAAAAGTTGGAATAAAGGAGAATATTGTGATTTCAAGTTGTTGCATACCTTAGCATCAACAATTTCTCTGAGATTTTCAAATGGAATCTGAAGAAGGCTTGTGTTGCTTGCCTTTGGTTTACCAGCAGGATAGATCTTTAAAATTGATCAATAGAGTGAATTACTAAAAATTTATTTTAAAAACTGTTCAAAGAAAAGGTTTATCAGAAATGTGAAAAAATTGTAGTATACAGAAAATCAATGGCAGAATATGTGAAACTTTAAAAGATGACAACTTAGATATGTTTCACTGAAACTATTTTGAGATGACAACTTAGATGTGTATCTTGAAAAAATGGATCCTTGTCACAACAGTGTATGGAAGATTGCCATCAAAAATATATTTTCCATGGGACAAAGATCACAGAACATAGTTAAAAATTGTCTGAACAATCAATACAGTTCTTGATATTGCTTGCATTGTGTGACAATAGCAAATATAGCCATTAGAAATTGAATTAATGTCTTAAAAACACTTACATCTTCACTGGCTTTCTCAATAGGGAGAAAGACTCTTCTTCCTTCTGTATCTGTTATAGTGATGTGATCTTTTCCAAGTGGTGGGAGTCTATGGACATACTTTCTGCTTGGCACAATTCGAATTGGTTCACTTTGTATAACAGGATCAGAGATTGACTCCAAATCATCATCATCATCATCACCAACAATTTGTTCATCTATTTTCAACCTCTTCGATTTTGGAAGTCTTGGAGCTAATTCAGAAAAAATAATTAAAATTAACTAGAACATTAAATTTCTTATCAATTGGCGAGATATAGATTATAAGAGTGATTTTAATAAGCAATTTTGACTCACCAAGACTCTCCAGAAAGTCCTCATCATCAATCTCTTCAACAGTAAACTTTGAGTTTGAAGATAACACTTTGAAAGAGTCTGCTTGTCCATTTGAATGTTTCCCTTTATTTATAGATTCATTCTGCTTTGAAGTTCTAGATTTTACCACAGGGAAATCTTCTGCAAAATGACAAAATAGATTAATTCAAAGGCTTTTCTATCACGATTGTCATTAATAATATGAGAAATTTAATTTCTGAATGTGCTGTTTATTAATAAGAACAAGGGGTGCTCTCTTCCTTAGTTTAACTTCTGAGGGGTTCATTCTTTGAATTCTTCTCACCAAGATACTTATATCATCAACCCTGTTCTTATTTTGTAGTTATCTAGTTCTTTAGTTTCGCTATATTAGTTTCGTCTAATCCGCTATATTCTGTTTTATGCTACATTTCATTTTTAAGTGTTAATCACTAAGAATTTGAAATATGAAGATGGAAAAGAGAAACCGTTGAATTCTGCAGATCACAGTCGCTTGTAAATAAGACCTAACTGTGACGGTGAGAAGAAAAGCTATTTTCTTACACACATTTATAACCTGGCATTTTTACCTGCGTCCAAATCATCTAAAGCATCAAGATCATCGGCTATTTGGTCTTCGTACTTGTCAATATCTCCGTAGGCATAGTATTCTTCGGGCAAATCATAATCTTCCATTATGTGTTTCTTTTCTTCGACTTCGTATCGACAACAGATCCAATATATTCAAAATTGCAATTTACACCATAAATTAACTCATCAAAATCCTACAACATGATTGCTAAAGTAAATAGAAAGTCATCGTATATTTAATATAAATCAAACTTTTTAAACAACTGATTCTCCATTGGTGATATTTCCCGCCAAAAATATTCGCACCAACTTCAAGTCTCCTATTGAAAATTCAGGCCAAATGAGGCTATTGATGCGTCCATTTATGCGGCGGAGCATTTAGGATAGATGTCAGTTGAAGTGAATTCCGCTGACCTTTGGTACCAGAGAATCGCAGATCTCAGGCCTTTTTCAAAGCTTTGCACCAATCGTTAGTTGCGGTGTGCATGTGTCTTTGAAATTATTCTCAGAAGAACACATTAGACAAAAGAAAACCGAAGATCAAGAGAAAAATGTTTCGACTAGTAGCAAAGCAACGTACTGTGAGTCATCCTTCTCCTCATAACCTCACTCAAATTTTTTTCAAGTGTTCTGTTGATTGGCAAGCATCCAATCCCATGTCGAGGAATAAACCTATTTTTGAGAAAAAGCTGCAAAATTCCAATGTTAGATAATAACTTTAAAAAGAACCGTTAAATAAGCATATTGCCTTAGAGCACAGCAGAGCTCTGGTTCTTACAAAAATAGGCAAGCCTGCATGCTTTGCAAAAAAAATTTAAATTTTTACTGAGAACATACATGTATGCGGTTGTGTCTGTGTTACACTGCGTGTGTGAACATCAGTAAAGATAGGTAATTGTAATTTAAATGATTTTGTATGTAGAATATTTAGCTTGGTCTAATTGCCTTCCACAACAGGTGCCATTTTCAAAAAAATGCACAAAGTTATAAAGTTTTTGTAAAAAGAATTTCATTCACATTGTTTTTAGAGGTTATGTTCAGTAGAGCATTACAATTCTAGTTTTGTGATAACCATGTTGCATATTTAGGGTTGGAGCATATAAAACCAGGGGTGCTGTTCTAAAAGTTAAGCGAGGCTGTCCAAAAAAGTTAAGGGGGCTGTGCTGCAGACAACTTCTAGAAGCCACACACATGACCACCCTCAATATTCATCACCTTTCAGTTAAAGATTTTATGTTGTGTTTACAAAATCATTCAGCCTATTCACAAATTAAAAAAGACTCATAGGAAATAGCTCATTGATTGAAAATTTAAAGCATAATAAAGGGATGCTAACATAGAATGTGTTCAACCAAGCATGTGCTCACTTGTGATGGGTGGGGGCTGAGATCTCTCATTCGAAAACCCTTTGAAGTCTATCAGAATTTTAAGCTTGAGCCCTCTCTCCAAAAAACCTTTCTATACAACTGCTACTTTTCATTTAATATATATACCTGTCATCACTTATGGTTTTTTTCTATGGAGGGAAGGTTACCAAATGATATTAATAACAAAGATATAAAGGCTAGGCTAAAATACACCCACACATTGTACCATTTTTGACAACCTGCTTTTGTCCTACTCTCTTTGTGAAACATTTTTAAGTTGTTTGTAATTTTGGAATTGTCAAGTTTTATTTGTGTCTGAAGTCTGTCAAAAAATCAAAATAGGTGATGAATAACACAACTGAGGGCTCTGAATACAGACCCAAACAACTTAATTCTCAACCGCATCATTCCACCTCTATTTTGGGAAAGACTTGTAATTAACTATTAATGGCCACAGGGTTGTGATGCACTTTCATGCTCCCTGTGGTATCGTTTTGTATATTGTGTATATTGTCAACTGTTATGAGCATAAATATAAAAAATTATGGTTGAGATCACGAAGCTTCAAACCTATGATAGGCCCACAGCTTTGCCTCTTTATCATTTATCAGAGTAAAGGTAGTAGCTCAAATTAATCGATAAATATCCCTTTATAATGCTCTTACATCTCTTATCATATTTAAACTTAATATTTATACTATCTTTTGCATATTAGGCCATTGGTGCTGAAATTGGAAAGCATGTCAGGGCCATTGCGACATCACCCTTTCTATCAAACATGGTAAGTTTCTTTTTAGTTGAAATCCTATTATTTTGGACACAATGATGATGGTTATTTTTGTGGGTGTTAAATTTTTTAGCAATTAGTATATCAGCATTACAAAGGCTCTCCATGTGCTTTATCAGGATGTGATGAAAAAGATTTATGTCTTATGTATATATATAATGTTCAGAAATTATAGGTCTGTAACTACACTTATACGATATTCCATGTTAATGCTTTCATATGCACCTGTCATATGATGTAATCAGTATGATGCATTAATTAAAAAGGTAATGGAAAACATTTTACTGATCTTTTTTACTTGCATATTCACATACTTGAAATTATTTGCACATAATTAAGGAATATGCCAACCATTGATTATGTTCAGACTTGAATCAGCTGACTGCTGATGTTTTTTCTTACCCCTGGCCAGGATTGTATCTTCTGATCAATATGAAAGTTTTTGTTTGTTTCATAGGTACCCATGAGCAAATTTGACCCAAACAATGCAATTAATTATGAGAAAATGGACAGTAATTTGAAAATTATTAAAGACAGGTAACCATTCATGTTTTGTTTGCTATTTACATTTATGAGCATTTTTGTAACTTGATGTTAGAGTGTTTAAGTGTTTTTTGGTGCATATGCTTGGTATTATGTAGAACACCTTGTCTTTTATATGATTATTCATAATTAAACAGAACAAAGTAAGGAACTGAATAATTAAAGATACCTAGTCATGCTATTTACCCTCATCTGTACCCTGCTTAGAGACTACATCAACATATTTTGTGTTATTTTAGGTTACAAAGACCACTTACTTTGTCTGAGAAGGTCCTATACAGTCATATCGATGACCCTATCAACCAAGTGAGTTTTTTCCGACTACCATGTTGAGTGCATGATTCTCTGAAACTTTCTCTAGGTCATGAGTAATCCTTCATTGCATCACAGAGGCTGCCACCTAAATGTTACTATTTACACAAAAGCTGTTGATGTCTCTTCCAGAGGACCAGTTTACCATGCATTTACCAGGGCCTAATTTTTTTTTTTGACAGGAATAAAAAGCTGACTGCCTATTGGGTTGAGCTATTTGTTTATAACATCATCACCAAGTTTTAAGAAAGAGTGAATAAGGGTCCCTGTCTGAAAATTGTTAGTATTTGATTAGAAAAAGCTTCAACTTTGATTAACTTTTGGATTCAAGAGTCTTTCATCATATTACCAAGACGAATAGTTTGTTACAATCCTTGACAATCCTCCAGTTTGATTTTTGTATCTTATTCGTGCAATAGAATATTTTTCATAAAATTTTATTCAGGTTTTACTAAGACAGTTTCATCTATTTACAGGACATTGAAAGAGGAAAGTCCTATTTGAAGTTGCGCCCAGATCGAGTTGCCATGCAAGATGCTACTGCACAAATGGCAATGTTGCAGTTCATTTCAAGTGGGCTGCAAAGGGTGAGCTTTTTTAAATTAATTCACTAACAGAGTATAGAATGGTTGCTTATGATATACATGGAGTATTGTGTTGCTTTATGTTATGGTTTATACATTCATTCTACATGAAAACAACTGATTTGTTAATCTTGTGTAAGACTTGTCTGTAATGAACTTTTCAGGTTGCTGTACCTTCCACAATTCACTGTGACCATTTGATAGAAGCACAACTGGGAGGAGATAAAGACTTGGCAAGGGCTAAAGTAAGAATCTTATCATTGATTATTTCTTGTAATCCAGCCTTTTTAGATTAGCATTTGCATTGATTTAGTGAAGCATCGAAGACTATATCAAACAATCTACCTTTTTGTTATGCTGATACTTCAATGTCTAGCAACAAAACAATCCATGTTTTCTCTCTTTTAACAGGATATCAATAAAGAAGTGTATAACTTTCTGGCCAGTGCTGGTGCAAAATATGGAGTTGGTTTCTGGAAACCAGGCTCAGGAATCATCCATCAGGTTTATACACATTGTGCAAAGAATTTCTTTCTGTTACTTGAGTAAATTTAAGCTCTTTAATGTTGTTCCTTGCTCCATGGTTTTCAATTTATTTGTTCTTGCATTTAAAAGGCTTTGTGTCAATTTTTTGTAGATTGTTTTAGAGAATTACGCTTTCCCTGGAGTTCTTTTGATTGGAACTGACAGTCATACACCAAATGGAGGTAAGTACAAAATGTTGAAATATTTCTGTTTGAATGCAGTCTTACCAAGACCAGAAGGAAGCAAATGTGTTCTAAAGTACAGTAAAAAATTGAAGATATGCTAGGCAAATGCATCACTTTAGCATAAATGCGTCACTTTAGCAATAACTGTATTTGTAATTAATAGATTCAACTTTTCAGGTGGTCTTGGTGGCTTGTGCATTGGAGTGGGTGGTGCAGATGCAGTTGATGTTATGGCAGGACTCCCATGGGAACTCAAATGTCCAAAGGTACAAAAAAAGTCTTCTACAATTCAGCAGATCCTGTAACTTGCAGGAGTTAGCAATAAAAGCCTGTATTTATCACGATAGTTAAGCTTTACATGTTAGAATCTTATACGAATTTTTAGATTTCAAATTATCAATAGAGAAGAAAATATCTGATGCCAGCTCTGAAATCGTATTTCTAGCACAACAATTTTCATTTTGTTAAAGATTTTGTTCGTGCTCTGATACTGTTTTGTAATGTTTCAGTTTTAATGGTTGCAAAATTTGTTGCCCTAGGTGATTGGTGTGAGATTAACTGGCAAGCTGAGTGGCTGGACATCGCCAAAGGGTACCTTGCATCGCCTTCTTTTTCTTTTCACAGTTTTTGATCTACTTAAATGTAAATTCGAATCCATGATAAATTGATAAACCAACTCCCTATCTAACCTCTACAAACTTACTGTTTATATTTGTTTTCTTTTTTCTACAGATGTTATTTTGAAGGTTGCTGGAATTCTCACCGTAAAAGGTGGAACTGGTGCCATTGTCGAATATCATGGACCTGGGGTTGATTCGATTTCTTGCACAGGTTGGCAGATTTCGTTTTCTGTTTACCTCTGTTGTATATTTCACCATTTTAAGTCTTTGATTGCTCTTGTAAAGCTTATTGACTGTCCGTATCTTGGTTAAAGGTCCTTGTGTCTTGTCCTATAGTGTGTTCCTTTTTTTAATGTACTTTGATGTATTTTTCAGGAATGGGTACCATCTGCAATATGGGTGCTGAAATCGGTGCAACAACTTCCGTCTTTCCCTTTGGACCAAGCATGGCAAGATTTCTGCATGCATCCAATAGATCGTCTATATCTGATTTGGCGGCCAAGTATCAACACATACTGTCTCCTGATGAAAACGCGCCTTATGACGAGCTGATCGAGATAAACTTGAGTGAAGTAATGATTACACAGTGATTTATTTATTATTCTCTTTTATTATTTAGCAGCAGAATCGAAAATCCTAAAGATAATATAACTTGTTTTTTATTAACATTGATGTGAAATTACATGTTATTTTGATACAAACATCATACAAGGTTAGACGCTGGTGTTAAAAATCTTCAACATTGCACAAAGCAATTCAAGCCGTTGAGAAATCTGCTCTAATAAACAAGAAGGTCTAGAAGGCATTTCCCTCTCAAGCTGGAATAGGATGTTATTAACATATGTAAAAAAATATCCAAATAAGCCAGTTGGTAATTAATCTGAATTTCATGGTTGTAGCTTGAGCCTCATGTGAATGGCCCCTTCACTCCTGATCTTGCTCATCCAATTGGAAAGCTTGGAGAAAATGCAAAAGCTAATGGTTGGCCGACCGATATAAAAGTTGGTAAGTATCAACTTACGGCTGAGTAAATGTTTTATCCAGTCAGTTCCATGATTTATATGAAGAGTAACGTAATAACTGAAGACATTGTTTGTACGAAAAATCTCTTTTTCTTGGTTTCCTGTATCAAGAATTTGGGCTTGCTTGAAAATGCAGACTAAATAAGTTTATTTTGTCTTCAAGGGTTGATTGGAAGCTGCACCAACAGCAGTTATGAAGACATGACGCGAGCCGCTAGTGTTGCAAAACAGGCCTTGAGTCATGGCATTAAAGCGAAATCGTTGTACACCGTTACACCTGGATCAGAACAGATTAGAGCTACGATAGAACGTGACGGAATCGCAGAGACACTAAGAGACTTTGGTGGCACTGTTTTAGCAAATGCCTGTGGCCCATGTATTGGACAGTGGGACAGGTAGATTTAATACTACACTTGAGGCAACATCTCATCACGGACTCATTTATGTTCTTAACAATAATCATAAATTCATATAGATACCAAAAGCTTTTTTATGATACTAAAAGCAGATACCAGAAAAAATTGCGGTCCAAGTGGCATTCACCTTGAGGAAGAGTTCAAAGGAAACTCGAGTGCCACATCCAAATTCTGCATTGTTTCTTAAGAGGTTTTCTGAGCAGAAGAGTATTGTCCGGAAGAAAGATGGACACTACTCAGTATTCTGCCAAAATAGATAGCAAAATTTCTTTACTCATTATCTCTTTGCACAGTATGATTGTGATCGTAAGCAATTTCGCGAATGGTTCACATAAACTCTTCTGAAGTGAGGACCATAATGGTTATTCTATTTTTGAAGTTTTTGTTCACAGACAAGATGTACCAAAAGGAGAAAAGAACACAATCGTGACTTCATACAACAGAAATTTCACTGGTAGGAACGATGCCAACATAAACACGCATGCGTTTGTTGCATCACCTGAGGTAAGACGTGTTCCTCAAATTAAAAAGTTCGTGTTCCTTATGTCATTGCAACCATCTACTTCGAGCTCGCTTACTTCGACACATTATAGTGCTATCAGAGTCAAAAACCGTCAAGGCTACCTTTTTTATTCTCAAGTTAAATCCAGCTTTGGCATATTTAACTTCTTTCCATCTGTTTATTTTATAAAACGTCTTCAAGCTTTAGCAGATTTAACTTCTTTCATACCCGGTTATTTTATAAAAGCACGGCACTTTGATTTATATTGCGTCAATTTCAATTGCAACAAAGTTGCTTATGAGAGGTTTATTTGCCTTTCAGATTGTTACAGCTTTGGCAATTGCCGGAGATTTGAATTTTAACCCGGAAACAGACTCCCTAAAGGGCAGCAATGGTATTGACTTAATATATTTTCATATTTTACAAGTCCGAGCCAGTCATTATAAAGTAACATATTTCTTTCAATAGTTTGACATACCAGTAAATAACGATTTGCTATTTTCTCATTTGCTGTTTTATATTATGTTTATAGTAATGATTAACCCTATCCAAAAACTCCCTCCCTAGATCTTGTAAACTTGCGAATGCTCTACCTCCTTCCAGTTTCCCAACAACCTGTCTTCATTAAAAAGAATAAACAAGCTTGATCTTTCTAATCCCATCTCACTTCCCCTTGTTAGATTTTAGCTGTAGGTTCTTTAGCCTTTCCCTAGCCTTTTCAACCAACTAAAAAACCTTGTTATTCTTCCTGGAATGACGATCAATTGTTCCTCCTTGATCTTCAGTAAAGTTCATCTCATTGCCAACGCAGATGCAATTAGAAGCGAACACTTCTATTTTAATTCCATTACAACTTCCCGTTTAAACCTTGAATCTCCATGGTGATGATTTGATTTATCAGACACCATTTTATTTATTTGACGCCGCCTTGTATTTTTGTAGGCGAAGAATTTAAACTGGAAAGTCCTTATGGTGATGAATTACCTGAAAAGGTACCCGTGTCTATTTCTCCGTCCATTTTCTTCTCGCTATGCCTTTTTCTATTCGTTAAATCAATTTCATAAATTATTTTGGTACAAAACTTCACTCATTTTTACTTGTACGAATGGACAATTCAACTAGTAATTTTAAATATTTGTTTACAGGGATTTGATCCTGGAATGGACACGTACCAGGTATGGGTTGTCTATGTTTTGAGATTTCATCTGCATTTGATTGATAGGATCTTTGTCTAGAGGCAGAAGGAACCTTCAAGGTTCAAGCATTTTTGCCCCAGTTGTTGATTGATTTCGATAAGTTTGCAGTTAAGAGGGACATTTTGGAAACAGGGAAAATGACAAATTTGACGACAATGTTGCTTGTAGAGCAACAGAAATGTTCTATTTTGTTTCTTATGATCTGCATGGTTGAAAAATAATTTTACGTGTTGCTTACCCTTCTAACGTATTGTTAGTTACATCAAGAAAGCTAAGAAATAATGAAACTATATTTCTACTCATCTGCAAAACTCAGCTACGACATTTTGAACGACTGTCTTCTATTAACCAGGAACCACCTGCAGATGGCTCATCCCTCACCGTTGATGTTGATCCAAATAGCAATCGTCTTCAGTTGCTGGAACCTTTCGATAAATGGAATGGGAAAGATTATGAGGACTTATTGATATTAATCAAGGTTTGCCTTTTATACAGGTTTCTGTTTTGTACTAAGGGGAGACTCTTTAAAAGTACCATAAATTTGTCACTGTAAAATCTAAAGCCTCCAAAATTGTTTCTTAATATTAAGCGCTCATGTTGTTTCTTACGAACAAATCAATTAAAACTAAAGTTATAATACTGCAAAATTTGAATTGGAAATGATATGTATCAATTCCCTTTTTGTACTGATGGCGAATCAATATACTTGTTGCTTGCTAATCCAATGTATTTTCGATTTTGTACCTGCTTACCTTCCTATTTCACCCACAAGTTTTTTTGTTGTGGATAACGTGGCATGTTTTCTTTCCAGATTAAAGGAAAATGTACCACAGATCACATCAGGTATTTAATTCACTTAATTTTTTCTTCTTGATGACTACATCATACGCAAGAAGTGACTGAGTGTTATCATGTTATTAGGTGTTCTAAAAACATGTACCTTAGACAGAAATTGCCAAATTAGTTCTCATCCTTCAGTACACAGGGTCTGAAAATTGCAAAGTGAATGACTTGACGTTATCGATTGTCAAGCTCTTTTTATTTTGAGACTAAACCAGTTCTCGATAACTTTTATGACCATCTTTTTATTTGAATAACATTTTCTCTTAGCATGGCAGGACCATGGCTCAAATACAGAGGCCATCTTGACAATATTTCAAATAACATGTTCATTGGGTAAGCTCATTACTTGGCTTAGATGTCATATATTTGTGTGCAATATAGAATTTGTTATCACTCGGTTATATTTTGTCGATTTTGGAAGAAATTTGACTGGAATTTAACCCTTAAAGGACAAGTGACACACTTTTCACCCTATCGTTTCTTTTCATTAACTTATAGATCATCTTTTAGAAGTAAGTTTTTCCTGGTTTGGAACAAAAAATTCTAATCAGGGGGCGCAGGGGGCGCGATTTTGCTTTGTATCACGTGACCCTATGACGTACATTGTGATAACTCAGAATTTTCCTGTAATTGATAGAGAGTTTACGAAACACGACGCGACAGGTCCAGACGAACTGTATTCGTTTACAAGCGTGTTGTAAACGTTAATATTGCACTCTATACCAGTAGCAGCAATAACAAATTATCACAATCTACGTCACGGTGTCACGTGATTCATTTCCCGCCATAATTTCAAATGGGTTTTTAAGTGGGAAAATGAAATCAGAAAGGAAAAATATTTCAACAACACTCTCATACAGCATTATACTTTTAAGTTAAAAGAAAAAAAAAATTTGGCGCCAAAAGCGTGTCACTTGTCCTTTAAACGGGAGGCGAATGTACTTTGCTATATCCTTAGGCTTAGATATCTTTCTATAACATTAAGTCTTTGCAACCAACTTCGTTTTTTCTTGTTTACTTTCCTTTATCTGTGGTTTTCCAGCAATGTCGCCATTGGTAGCATTTCGTAAATGCGCTCGTAAATTTCGTGATTGCGTACAGCCTGTTCATCATACAGAATTCCAATTGTTGCTAAATGATGTTTGTAACCCGTGCTTTTCAAGCTCAAGTAACGATCTTAATCATGTGTTTCTAGTGCAATTAACACCGAAAATGGCGAAGCCAACAATGTTAAGAATTTATTAACTGGAGAATATGGAGCAGTCCCTGACACAGCAAGGCACTACAAGGTTTGACATTATTCAACTTTTTCTATAAGCTATAAAAACATAGCAAGCTATCACCTCAGTAACCTAAGGTGTCTCTATACCAACCAATACAGTGCTATCTTGGCCTGTATCATTTGCTTGTTTAAGTCTTCAGCTCTTTGCCTTGGAAGTTATGTCTTCGCGTGAAATAAAGAATTTTTAACACACTGTTTTACATTGGCAATTAAAATGAGTTGATGTGAAGTAAACCAGTAAATAAAGGAAGAGCTAGACTTTTTACGCTTTTGAATTGGCCTCTTTTTTTTCTCAGCAAATAATTAGTGTTACAAATTTGTATGTTGTCTCTATAAGTAGCCAAAACTCTTTGCTGTCGTAGGCTCAAGGAATGGGTTGGGTTGCTATTGGAGACGAAAACTACGGTGAAGGAAGTAGCCGAGAACACGCAGCTTTGGAGCCAAGACATTTGGGAGCACGAGCAATCATAGTAAAGAGTTTTGCACGTATCCACGGTATGACCCATTTCATTCATCTGCCAATCTTAACTCGACAGTTAATTTTTTAATTGGTCGTCTTTGTAAAGTTATTGGTGAGGCGAGCTATTTTTTACAAATGGGCCAAGCGTTCCCCCTCTCTCGCTCCTCTCCACATCTTCAGTCATTCAAAGAGCATGCACAATCGTTCGACAGAAGTCATTTAAGTTTTCGTTTGCCAGCAAATCAAATTGTATTCTTTGGCTGATTTCTTGATCCTGTTCAATGACGTCGCGTAATCTTTCTGATTTATACGTCTTTCAATTGAATTAACAAGACTTAAAAAGATATTTCGCCTAACTGTGGAGTTTTTCACTGTTTTTATCTTCTTTTTTCAGAAACAAATCTCAAGAAACAAGGTTAGTGATTTTGGCTATTCCTATACTATTTTGCCATTATCCCTTTAAGTTTGACTTGTTTATCAAAGTCTACCAAAGATTATAGTTTATATTAGTTATTTGTTTTATTCCTTCATAACATAATTCATTCGTTTACAGGTATATTGCCATTGGTCTTCGAAAACCCATCAGACTACGACAAAATACAACCAAATGATAGAGTTTCTCTGCTAGGATTAAGTGAACTTGCACCCGGAAAGGTATTCAAACAATGATTTTATTTCATGTACCTCTTACTTTGTCTTAATATTCTTGGATAAAGAGAAACCAGAATGGCACTGTGTCAATTTTAAATGTAGAATGACAGGTATCAAGGTTGAAAGAAAAATTTATTTGAAAAATGTCATTTGAAACCCATAGCTCTACAAGAGACTAGAATGCACTGTATCCAAATAGTTTTGCCAAGGGTTTACTGTGAATGTGAAATTTATTATTTTTAAAAAATATGCATTTTCTGTTCTTTGAATATTAAAGCTTGATTCTTATGATCTTGGGATTTCAATGTTCTAGCACATCACCAATAGATGCATTACCAGTGGGGCCGCACCACCCTTAATATTTCGATTCATTTTAATCAAAAAGTGATATGATGCGAAAAGCTATAAAATACCATATTTTACCCTTTTCCCAATCAGTGATGTTTACGACATATTCTTACAGAAGCACCCATTAAAAAATAGGCCACTAATGAGTTTGAATGTTATTTTGTGCCAGATGAAATGCGTGGCCAAATAAATGCGTTGGTTTTTATTTTAGCCTGTTTCTTGCCGAATCAAACATGCAGATGGAAGCACCGAAACCTTTAATTTACTGCATACAATGAACGAGGGACAAATCACATGGTTCAGAGCTGGAAGTGCGCTGAACAGAATGGCTGAATTAAAACAGTAATAACTAAAAATAATGGTTATTTATCAATGTATATTTGCGAGAAATAGTTCGTTTCAAATGGCTAGTTTTGTTTAGGAAAAGAATTTTAAAACAAATAGCCTTAGTTCTTTGATGTGTGTGTTGCAAATGGCATACCCCGTTGTCGCCAGGTTTAACAGGAATTTTTAATTATTGCTGATTTTTGATATTTTAAGGCTAGTCGCAATTAACCTTAGTCTTTGAAAAATCAAACAACGAGCAGAGAATGAGTGTTTAATTTTTTGTTTTTCTACATGAATTAAATATTTCTCAGTGAATCAGATTTGGTTTTTTTGCGATGTCTCATCTTTCTGTTGTCGAAAATTTATAATAACATATTTAATAATTGAACAAATTCGGTGCTTACGTCCTAAACTAAAGGCTCAGTTTTAAGTTAACTCCACATTTTCAGCCCGGCGCTTTTGGAATCCTTTTTGACAAAACATTGTAAAGCTGCCAAAACAAGCAAAAACTTTCTCTTATTTCAACATAGTAGCTTGTGTGCATCTAAGCTATAGACACCCACAAACGAAGAAAAAGCTAACTTTAAAACGAGTTTAAAAACGACATTTAAACTAAATCAAAAGATTTTCATTCAATATAAAATTTACAATTCACTAAAGCAAGATTTCGGTTGAAATCTTAAACGATGCAAGGGATTATCTGGCCTAACATGGCAACCAATCGAATGGGAAGATGATGACGTCATGCATCTATTAATTGAATTTTAGTATTGGAGCAATATAATTCAAAAGAACAAGCAACAATCCAAATGTGGGAGATCAGTAAAACCTATCGCATGTTGGCTGAGGAACGATCAGTGAAAAGCCAGGGATTTATTTCAGAAATTCTAAACAAGGCTCAGAAACGATCTGATGTTTTTATGCTGAGTGCCAGACTATTTTGTATACGTCACAACTTTTTGTGTTATTAAGGGCTGATGACCGATTTTGCTTCGTTCAAGAATCTACGAACCATAGTATCTACAATATTTCGATCAGGAAAAGCCTGCCCCTATGCTCCGGCTAATATTTGATAAATTTGTCTTTTTCCTGGTGTATGATAAAGTTTACGGCTTTTTTAGTTGTGGTCCTGATACAAAACTTTAAAAATATATTTTCACAATTACATTTTCACTCTTTTATAGCTGCAGATCTGAACTGCTCTATATCTGGTCTTGTTGTTGTTCTCAGGGCTCTAGGCAAAAGCGACACTGGCACATCAACACATAAATTGATAGACCATAACTCACTTTATCCGCTGTCCCTTTAACTTCAATTCATAGATACATTAAACGGGCCAAGCTTTAGCAAATAAAAGACATTTACTAATACTGAAATACCCGGGTAATTTGAACTGCGAACATAACTAAACACTGAATTACGAACGTTTTGAAGCTAACCAAATTCAACGCGCCTTCACAAGTTCTATAAAAAGGAATTTTTCCAACCTTAGGGTGGAAATTAGGATAAGTACAAACGTGAGAATTAATTAAATTACATACCTCATTACATCTTTGAAATCAATTTGGCATGATTTCGCACAAGATGCTTCCTATATCGTTACCCTTACCTCAAACTGCTATAAAAATTAGCCTAACAAACAGCAGGCCTAACTGAAACGCACTGCGTCATGGCACGTGCATTTATATTCTTCAGGGAATTTGCCTGATTTCCACAAGGAATATCAACAACCATCCTTCCTTACAAAAAAATTAAATCCCTCTGGTGAGTAGAAAAGGAGCATTGTTACGTCCCTTGATAATTAAATATCAATGAGTGGAATATTTCGGAAAGAAATTAATAAATTAAAACATTGAATCTAATTGGTTTGTGAAATCTGCTATCATATCGTCAATGTCTGCCATGATTGAATCCGTTGCTGCCAATCTGAAATAAGATTAACCCGGTTTAATCAAAACATTATCGAATTGAAGAACAGAAAACTTTTATAAAGCCAAGGAGATTTATCAATAACACCAGTGAAAAGTTACAAATAACGATATTTTATATCAATGTCTAATCTTGGGTATAAAATGTCTCATCGGGATTTATGGACACTGGATATGAATGTTTTTCACCAGATGTTTTGTCATTAGGGTTTTTATACGCAATAATTGCGACTTTTGCTTCAGCTATTCATGAAAAATTTCATACCAAACAATATGACATATTCAACGACAACAGACAACATTAAAAAATATAAAATCTATTGAATATTTGATGAAAAAATCTGGCCACGTAACAGGGACTGAATGAAAAATATATAGTTTTTCAGGGGATAAAATTCTAGAATCACTAATAGCAATTTACCATGCCGAGTTTACTACCCTCTACCCCTATTAAATAAGCACTGGCATATGAAACAGTTCACTTGCATTAGATCTTAATTATTGACATTATTTTGGGGGAAAAGGAGAGAGGAAGTGCTGGTATTCGGGAATCAAACTAAAAAACCAAGAATCAAGTTGTTGGTTACACCGAATAAATTCTGGGCAAATAATGTAGAATTTTGAAAGGAAATGCTTACTCCTCGTCGATTTTTGATTTCGATGATTCAGGCTTTTCTTCTGGAGCTTGTTCTGGGATAGCAACTGTTAAAAAAAAGCAAATGAATGTTCGCTCAGTAGAAATGCATAAGGGTAAATACAAGAATGGGGGCTACGCAAAGTCTCTCGGGACTACTCCCTTCCTCTTTGCACTTTATCGCATTGGGCAAAGAAATTAAACATTTTTTATCTTTTATCATTTGGTCTTTAAGGGTGTGGAAAATTGAGATATTTAGAAAAATAGACTTTTGCGGTAACATGGAGTGAAATAGAAGTTGATTCCAAGATGAAAAAAAAACAAGTCGATCCACACGAAAACTTAAGCAGACTTCAACAAGAGGTAAGCATAGAAAACAAGTTCAGATATGTATTTGAGGACAGTGAAATTTGAAAAATAAATATGGGATTACTCTTACTCTACCAAAGGCTAATTATCAGGGAACAAGTAACTAATCTAACTGGTCGAGATGAAATGAAACTGTCAATCAGTATATGAATCGAATAACAAGAAGAAATTCTGAAAAGTCAGTTGAGAATCACAGTTAGCGAGTGTTGAGTCGAAGATGATTTGCAAAGCAATTCAAAACATACCATTGACCGGGGTGTGCTTTGTCGCCTTTCCTCTGAAGGTTTCGCGGATTTTCTCATCTAGGGGGCCTGAAACCAAGAGATGCAACATAATCAATTGTGACGTTTCATTGAAGGAATCTACTTATATAAAATGCGAAATAGCATTGAGAACAAACTATAAAGAGATTGTTGGAGCGGTGGCAAGTGGTTAGATGCTTAAAGATGGGCAGTGGAAGCACAAAGCACAGCAGGAGAGTGGCCTGGGCAGATGATGATGTTACAAGCCGGAGAGGAAGGCTCATGGAAATGATGAGACGAAAATGTAAGTGCATAATAAATTGATAGATTTTTGAAATATAACAACAAATAGGCAGTTAATTAGAGCGCCTTCGGTTTATCATTCAGACAACAGATAGGTAAATGTGAAATAAACCAGGAAAATAATAGTTCTGAGAACATAATAACTCTAATAAAAATAAGTCTGAGAACGAGGACAGTTATTTGAAATTTATTAGCAGAAATTTGCCAAAATAAAACATCTTCTTTAATTTGAGTCCTTTAAACGAGACAAGAAGATCTAGCAAACAAATCGTAGACGATAGGCAGCATTCTAGTAAATTCGAAAATTCTAGTAAATTCCAAGCCTAGACACACTGTGTCGAGATGTTTTTCCTCTTCCCCAAACTTTATAAAAATAGTAAGTTCTTAGTAAAAATAGATTGATGAATAGTAAATAAAATAAAACAATTACTTCACTTTTCTTACTGTCTAAACCCAGTAGCTTATCAGATATTTTGTATATCTATACGATAAATAGATTGTCATTTACAGGGAAATTTTTTTGGGGTAAATAATCCTTCCATTGGGATAGCATTGTGGCATAAACTGACAAGAGAAAATATGATGCACTGCAATTGCTGCTGTGCACTCTTTAATCACAAGAACATTTTATAAGAACAAGGTAATTTTTGCCGAGGCATTTTGTCGACGATTGAGACTCGAGTGCTCTTAATCCAGTTCTTGTTTTCTACATCTAAACCACTAAACAAAGATTTGGCAAGACACTTTTAGTTGCATGGTTGATTAGCTAATAAAATCTGCTCTGCTTTCGAACATGAGAGAGAATTTTCAAGAAGACCTTATTTTCTCCTAATTTTTTCATCTCAGGATGGGCACGCCCTTACGATAAATATACTAAAATGCATATTACGCCTTTACGATGTTCTTATTTATTGTGCAAATCATGCCTCGGTGTTCTTTTAAAACAGATGTATTGCATGCATTATGCTTATGAATAACTTGTTTTTCAGTCAAACGTCGCAAAGAATTCTCTCAACTGGAAATAGTGCTATTGATCTTCGAAGTTAGAGAGGGTATCATCAAGTACTTGAACATTATCGACCGATGCAATTTATCGCGAATCAGCAAGGCAGTTTACACATCTTGCAAAGGGGACCCGTACCGAATTAGAGAGATTGATCTAACTGGCGAGAGAAGATTGAGAGGAAAGAACCTGTATCTGTACATGAGAAAGCTCGGTAGACGAACAACAAAAGACATAAGGCTTCTTGCACTGCATGGGACACTTGCAGATTCTCGTGATGTTGAAGATGTAATCGATAAATGCGAAAATATCAGGATACTAAAACTTGGTGAACAGCAGCTAAGCAAAAGGATGATCGTGTCAGTCTCGAAGAAATTGTTGCTGTTGAAAGAGTTATGGGTTATCAACGCGTGCTTTATAAATATCCACACGATCCGTGTGATTGCTAAATTCCTGAAGAACATAGAAGGGCTGTTTCTACCGAACTCGAAACATTTGGACGATAAAGGCCTGATGGTTATTTCACAGAAGATGATAAATCTCCGAAGACTGTCATTACGTGGATGCGATAGTATCACCGACCTTGGGCTTCAACATGTCGTTCTGAGATGCCAGTCACTGGAGTATCTTGATGTATCTATGACGAGAACAATGGCTTATCCAACATGCATTTGGATCGCAAAAATTGCCCGCAATCTGACCAAGATCGTGGTATCAAATACACGGATTTACAACTGCGGATCTCGAGTGCTTCAGATGAAATTCAGAAAAAGAGGCCTTGATCCAGAAAAGAGCGTTGTTTTATGCAAGACTTGCAACGAGTATTGTCCCACACCAATTCATTTCAGCGAGAAACACATGATTGAGCATACACAGACGCATTTTGAAGAACCCGCCATTCTAACTGAGTACAAGCAAAGAAGGGCGAATCTTCAGTGACCAACTCTTCCCTTAATATCATCTTAGAAATTTTGGTGTCAAATGACCGTTTATATTCTATCCCGCTTAACTTGAGTCTTTGTAGCATTAAAATAAATTGAATATTTCACAAGTTTAAATTGAATATTCATTTTGATACAAATTGAAGTTCGAAGTCCTTATAACAAATATAAAACTATTTACTAATTGTATGTTTTGATTCATTTTCACCAAAACAAATGTGTTGGCGTATCACTTTTCAGAATACGGGTGAATAAACTACCCTAAGGTGAATGAAAATCTGTATTGGGAAGAGCAAATCACACTTCATCTGTGAAAAATAACTGGGCAACAATTTAAAATGGAACAAATAGTTAAAGAAGCTTCTATGTGGCCTAAAACCACGCAACTTTTCCTAACCCAAATGTTTGTTGCGTTGTTTGAAAACCCAATAGCAGAGCCCAGAAAAGCGTTTATACTTTCTTCCAAAAATGTCTTCGAAATTTGAAAACTTTCCTAAGAAAATAATATAAAAAAGAAGATGTTTGAGCATGGCGATTTAGTTCCTTATGTCTTCAATGACCTTTGTCGAGGTGTTAAATATGTGAGAGCCATTTTTGGTTCTACTTAGTAGCCAGACCAAGCACATGCTCCTTTTGTAGTTGAAATGTTACAAGATTTCAGAGCCACTTGTGGAGCATCACAGACGATTAGTGGCACTGTAAGCTGGTAGTGGAGCTTAAGCCAGCAGTAACTGGTACATGAGATGTCAACTAAACAGTTTGCCTGTCTACAACCCCCAATGTTACACTGCAGCAGGAAAATGACATTCTTAAGTTAGGGATATTTTTTTGCAAAGGAATAACTACCAGGATTGATGCCTACCAAATGCAGGTAGGATATATATCTGCCTATATCTAAGGTGGTGATTACATATCTACATTGAGAGAAAGGGGGGAACTACTGCCTTTATCTCAGACGTAAATACTAAAATTTCAGGGTATTTCACCATTATTTCAGGGTATCAGTGAATGAAATTGAAAAAGTTTATAGTCTTTCACCACAGACGGCGATATCAGTGACAAAGCAGCCTGTATTGTGACACAAGAGGCGCAAGTAATACTCTGGCTCTGTATTTCCTTGCTTCAAATTGTACGGGGAATTTAGAAGAAGAATTGTTCGGAGGAATTGCAAGGCAATGTTCTCAGGAGTTCTTTCTTTTGAAATAAAGTCTGAGCTGCACAAACATTCTGACCAATTCAAACAGTCTGACCTACCTGAAAAAGTTCTCGACCTTTCGGCCAATGTGCCTTCATTGCCATTCTGTGAAGAGTCGTGTGCTGCCTCGGGTTTCTTACTAGACATGCTGTCTCTTCTAGGAGGTGTCGGCGGTGGGACCTTTTTAAGGGATGGTTTGCGAGTAAGGGGTTCGGGCGGTGTTTTAGCTGGAGACTCTGCGTCCGGCATTGTATTAGGCCGCTGTGCTGGCAATGGCTTTATCCCAGATATTGACTTTGTTCGAGTTGGAGTAACAGCGGCTTGTGAAGGTGGCTGTGGTTGCTGTTGATTCTGTAGCCAGAAATCTAAATCAAAACGAAGATAAGTAAAGAACAATTCAAACTTTGTAAATAAAAAACGAGGTAACTTTGTAAATTCGAACTTTCAGCGCCATCAAATAACTCAAACGTGTTTGTAAATCTTCCAAAAACTTGTTTTTGTGGTGTGGCTGACTTTTTTTTGATAAATTTTTTTCCTAGTCATGTTGGCAGTCTTTCCAGAATGCTACATGCAATGTATCTTGGTTTTTCCTGTATTTGCTATTTTTTGCCAAGGTGTAAATAAGTATAAGCTAAACCACAAAAAACTAAAAAGTACACCGTCTTCTACTTGAAGATAAAATATTAGTTCAGTTCATTTCGCTTGCTACCAGTGTTCAAACCCATCGACATTGTTAACAATTTAAAATTAACGGCAATGATTAAACTTCTGCAAGTCCAGAAGTATTCAAAATCTTAATCAAGGGATGTGCTTTTCATGTTACGACAAAAAAATCACAGTTTAGGCTTTAATACGGTAACGTACTTCTCAGCATGTGGTCACTCATACGAAACCATGTATAAGGGTTAGGGTTTGGATCAGCATCTAAGAAGTACGTTAATGCATTAGCACTAAAACACGTTATGGTGAATGATACATTCGTCACAGTAAAGACATAGTGAAAGAGAAAGGTGTCACCTCTAGAGCGCGAGGCAGTCACCGCCGATTCAGAATCTTCACTTGCTGCTTTTAGATTTGGCTTTTGTGGCGTCGTTGGCTTAATGACAGCTGGTGCCTCGTTGGCATGATATTCGGAAGCAGTTCGAACCTGACCGACATTTTGAGCTGGCCTCGGTTTCGGTTTCGGCTTTGGAGCAACTGGTTGTGACGAAGTTCGTAACCGGGGGCGTGGTGCTTCTTGGTTTGCACTCTGGTTTACTTTCTGCGTCTGAGCTCTTACTGGGGCTTTTGGGGGAGTGGGGACATTTGGCTCTCCAGCGGGATTCGAGGACTCTTTCCCCGAGGGAGGCGGTAAATTATCTCGATTTAGTAAGAAGGCACTTTCTAATTCATTGGCTGGGGGTGGAGCCGGGAAACTAAATTCTCTAGTAGACTCTTCGATTTCCTCAGCTGGTGGGGTTAATGTATGATTCGCCGTTGCGATGGGCTTCAAAGGCTTCAGGTTAGGCGGGGTGATGCCTTGTAGAGAAGGAGGTTCTGCTCTTTCATCCAGACGTTTGGCAGGTTTTCTCGGAGCTTGAGCTTTCGAAACTGGCGAGTCACTCTTTGAAACTGCAAGCAAACAGAATTAACTGATTCAGCACTTGCTCATAACATAAACGGGCAATGCCTACAAACAATACAGCGCTACACTACATTCTTCCTATTAGCAATTTGAAGAGTGCAATGTCTATGAAAATATTCAGCCGTCCGCTTAATAAATTTTTACACTTTCATTTTTTTGTTTCTACATTTCAGATATGTTAGCCCCAAAGATGCTAAAACGAGTTTTGCAGAGGGTTACAGTAAACTCTCATCCATTAACAAGCAGATCAAGTCTATAAGAAATTGGAGAAAAAATATATGTAGATAAGCAGTTCTTAGAAAAAAATCAGGCTAGTGTCTTTGCCCCCTTCCAGATTAACTTGATCTTCAACTACGAAAATGTTTTAGCTGATCGAAAATACAAAAACCGACGTTTTAGTTGATGAATCTTATTCAAAACATTTAGAAGCACAATGTTCAACTTTTTTTGCGGTATAAAATTTGAAAATGGCTTTGAAAAATGTAAACGTAAAATGTTTGCTATTTAGAAAACCATTTTCAAATCTTAAACGTCTTAAATGAAGATTGGTGTTTTGGTTGTCACCGAGATATTCTATCTAGGAGATTAAGTGACAATTAAGTGCATAAAGACACAGACTATTCTTAACAGTTCTACTGCAG
Source organism: Rhopilema esculentum (assembly GCF_057945365.1). Taxonomy (NCBI): domain Eukaryota; kingdom Metazoa; phylum Cnidaria; class Scyphozoa; order Rhizostomeae; family Rhizostomatidae; genus Rhopilema; species Rhopilema esculentum. The sequence continues at coordinate 9,025,410 of NC_142827.1, forward strand.
GCTGGATTCTGCATGGACAAAAGACGCAATTTCCTTATGACAGTAACATGCAATAAATTTGCTTAAGTGCACCAATATGCCACGGATTGATCTTTGCTGATTTTCAATAAGCAATTGATAGCCGGACCGGTCTTAGTTAGTTCTCGATTACCGGGGGCTTTTCGGGCAGTTTCATTACTCGGAATCGCCGGCTTTTCTCATTTTATATCATTGCCCGTCATCAGCTGCAGGAATCTGCCACGGATTGACCTTTGCTGATTTGATGAATCATCAAAATTATCTAAATTATTATTATTATTATTATTATTAATTATTATTAATAAATAATTATTAAAATAAATGAATCGTATTCTATATCTCGAACTTGAGATTTACTTTAGGAAATTTATCTATTTATAACTATGTTCACTTTTATATGCTTAAATGTAGGTAGCTTAAAGAAATGACAGTTTTGGATTACGGTTTTCTTACCTGCAACGACGGCATCAAGTTCAGCTGTCAGCTCAACATCCGATAACTTTTGAACAGCGAGCAAGAGCTTCTTTTGATGACCTTTTTTCTTAATTTCTATCATTTCCAAATCGGATAAATCCAAATCTTTTATGAAATCCATTTCGTCAAAACCGCCCTCAATGAAATTGCTCTCGTAGGCAGCCAAGTCTAGAAGTGTGAGCCACTGTCCTACCTCAGCCTGTGGATTAAATGAATATGATATATAAATGCAGCAAAATCAAAACAAGGCAGGGGGATTTAGGATATAAACATAATCCATCGAACTGAAAGGTTTTTGTTGTGAAACCGTATTCTACATCTCGAAAACTTGCGTTGAATGAATTGAAATACATTATTTTTTCGTCAATGTTGCAGCTCTCAATGCTACCGAGGGAACCCTTGAAAAAATTAATAACCTCTTGTTAATACATCATATGAATCGAAAATAAGCTAAAAGAGGCTAGATAGGTAAAAATTATGGTATTAACTTAGACCTCAATGGGAAAGAGCGGATATTCTACATTTACATGCTGAAATACGGCAAAAACGAAACGTGATCTCCAAAGCGTGCTTAATTTTGTATCTATATCCCTCACTTGTAAATTCACAACACAGAGTGATTTTGTTAGAGCAAGGGCACTGCAAAGAGCACGAAGAGTAAAGAAAGGAGAAAATGCTGATAAATTAAAGAACAAGCAAGGACTAGAGAAGCACTGAAATACAACTGTTTTATCACTGTCACGTTTAAGATAAGCCATTAAGTGTTGTTTCAGCCAAAATGGATATGACTAGGCGTTTTCGTAAACACATACCGGTTTATGAGTTGGTAATCTTGGAGAAGGCCCGAGCTTTGTGATCTCCGAAAGCAGTTTCTTCCGATGACCAGCTTTTGTAATGCCAATCGTTGTTAAATCCTTTGACCAAAAATAAAAAACCATCAAAAATATAGCTGTAATTGCAAAGTATAACAAAAGCTAAGCAGCTAGTCTATCCCTTGCTTTATGTGCTTCAGCAAGTTACTGCAAGAAAACGATGTACATACTTTGTTTATTGCTTATGTGCAATGGCGATACAGGTAACAAATACGTAGTAATTAATATACAAAGGTGACACATCTAATAAAGAAGCACAAAAAACCTCGACCCCCCCCCCCCCTTATGAAGTAGGATTTAATTGCTGATCAAGATGGAGCTAGATGGGTATGAATCGTGGTGACTAAAGCCCACCGCACACGGCAGACTTGAAAGGCGAATATTTTTGTCTTCAAATAAGCCAAATAAGCCGCACGAATCATAGATTGCGCGCATGACAGATTTTCGTCTTTGAAGCACAGACAGGAAATTGCTTGGCGGGAAGTTTCAAGAGAACATTTTCATGTGATCAAAACTTAGTCGCTTATTGGCCACTCAATCTGTCTTCGATAGATTTTTGTCTTTTGGATCCGCACACGGCAAACTTTTGTCTTTGTCTTTCAAAGACCGTCTTCGAAAATTAAACATGTTTCACTTCGAAGAATGTCTTTGAAAGACAAAAATCTTCGTCTTTGACAAGCGCATACGGCAGATTTCTGTCTTTGGAATGCTCACGATAAATCTTCGTCTTTCAAAGACAAAAGTCTGCCGTGTGCGCGGGCTTAAGATTGTAAGAGGAATTAAGGTTTACACGAAGCTGAGATCAAATTAAACGCTATCGTTTGAAAGACAAAGTCTCCCTTAGCTTGTAACCTAATTCAAATTGCTCTACCACATTTGTAGCAAGAAAAAAAAGTCTAAAGGGCCTCGGCCATAGGCCGAAACTACTAGGACTGCACGGTGCATCGTTGTTTCGTATTCATCATCAGAATCACCCTAAGCAATCAATTGCTCTATTCGCATCTGGCCTACAATCCTGCTTCACTTGAATGAGGTTCAAGGCAGTTTAAAGCGGCATAAATTTCTAACAAACATACCTCTGGCGTGACCCCCCGTACGCTGATCATGTCATACCCCTCTGAGTGAAAATTCTGAAAATACTGAGGCAACTTTAGATCAATAAGCCACGACAATAACTCCTTCTCGTCCTAAAGTATAAAAAAATAGAAATCAAATTCGAGATGCATGGCTAGAGACTTGAAGAATAAAAAAACACAAGAAAACGAGTAACATGAACTTTAAGAACAGTGATTCAACATTTCTATTATCTCTAAGAAAAATACTTTATCAGTATATTACTTTATCAAAAGCATATCTCAAAAATACGTTTAGAATAATCATCGGAAAAAGATAATTACAAGGACTTCATGCTGGAAATCTATCTTTGAACACTTGATTAACAGAAACACGTACAAAATTTGTTCAAAATGGAGGCTGTAATCTGGGTTGAGATTAGCAAAGCTCGAAATTAATTATATAATATTTAATTAACCATTTGCTAAAATCAATGTTCAGTTTCGGTATATTATTCATTCATCATCATTAGAATTCCAGAATATACCGAAATTATCTTAGAGGGTTTGCTTGTTGTGACTGCTCTAAAAAGCTCCAATGCTTGAGTCTGATTCCTTCCTGAACCAAAGATTTTACTTTCTAACAATCATTTTAATGATACTGAACAGTATATTAAAGATTTTCATAAACATGAAATTACCTGTGTCTTTTCGTCCATATTCAGCTGGCATAGGAACGGAGTTTTCACGGAATCTAAAAAAGACCAAAATATCTAACAATACCTGATTCTACGTTCAATCCCGGCCAAAATTCCTTGGAGCGCCCAACTGTTTAAGTGTTGCCTTGAAAAAATAGCTGTTCCCAGTAAAAATTCATACATCTTACCCCCTTCCCTCAAAAACAATATTGGTTGTGGAGTCAGATATAATTGTTACCTGAAATGAGTCCATTCGACAAATCCGAACCTATTAACACTGCATAAAACAACATTGTTCAATGGGGGAGAGGGAATGCAGCATAAATATTCAAATTTGGCAGGCATTGTTGGTGGCAATATGAAATAAATCTTAGGAAAAATTTAGCAATCACTTGAAACGGTGATCAAATTTTGGGCAAATTGAAAATATGTGCCCAGGAAACAGCAAAAAAGTAGCATGGAATAAACGAATCTACGAGACAAAATGTCCCTCATTCAGTTACTGATATTTTTCAAAACTCCAAATAGCTATAAAAATATTATAAATTTAATCAAAACAAGATAACATACCAGTTGGTGCGATTGGGCTGAAGGGTTCCTGGCAGCTCTTTCGATTCATTTTGGGTGGCACTAGAAAATAAATACGGTAACAACATCAGATGAAATAGCGATATATTCGAATGGTCTGAATAGTTATGTTATCTGAATCTTATAAATTTGAATTAAAGTAACAGACAATTCCAAACACTGTAGTGTACTTAGCTGGACAACCATTTCGTGGTTGACAAAACCTAAATTGAGAGGTTATGATAACAAAATGATTGAAATCATCTTCTGGAGGCTTAAACTGCTAAATAAAAACTTTGTTATGGAAATAACAAAAACACACACTGTAAGCATTACTAGAATCAAATTAAACTTGATGAGACTAGTCGATAAGATGGAAATAGCCGGTACGTTAAATGCGTTCTTCCTCATAAGTGCATGCATCCGAAATAGGCCGAAACAATAGAATTAACTGGAAGAAACGTCGATTCATTCAATGAATGAAAAATAAATATACTGAGCTAATCAAAAGACCAATACAAGTTAGAGTAAATAGTTTTTTAGCCTTTTAGCAAAACTATTTCAGCAAACAAACATGCGAAATAATTGCAATAATAATTTTCATTGTTTATTCGTGTTTGTTCTTAACTTGAAAATGACAGTGGTCTTGCACTGACTGCAAAACAATGAACACTTGAAATTAAAAATTGGCGTTCCAAGTTGCAATGAGAATTTGATGCAATCATTCGACGTAGCATTCAACGCAAGCATTTGACGCAAGCATTCGATGCAAGCATTTGACGCAAGCATTCTTCAAAAGCCTACAAAGATATGCAAGCTTTACCGTATGAATTAACCTAACATCAAAATATAAGATCATCTTTATTACATCCAAACAGCAAGTTCAAACTTCCTGTTACTGTGCTTCTGAAATCTCAATACTCACATGGCACTGGTCTTGTCGTCGACCAATCTGACTTTGCAGCAACAGTTGCGGATCTGGGCTTCTGCGCTTCTTGGCTTGAGGGGAAGAAATTTTCATAATTGCTAGGAGAGTTGGCGGGCATGGTCGCTGTCGGCGGCATGTAATTTTCATAATCAACATAAGGTTCCGATTGCAGATTTGGCATTTCTTGCAACTGGTCTTTCGTTGCAAAATCAAATGGATTTTGTACATGAACAGGCACAAACTGCCTTGGTTGCACGTTCTCGTAATTATCCTGGCGGTGATGAATAATGCGACTTTCAATCTTCTTCGGCGGCGAGGGCGGAATTTCTGCTGATGCCTGATTCTTAAGTGGCAAGGGCGGCGGTGGCGAAGGGAATGGTTCCTCCATTGAATGTCCTTGCATATCTTCGTACCCAAATGCCATGCTTGTCGATCGGAGAGAGGCTTTCTCCTCCGGAGTTCTACCCATCCTAAATGATGTCAACGTCGTAAAAGAACTTAACTTAGAATAAAGTCGTTTTCATTCATATATGTTTCAATTTTTATTACCACTTTCTCAAAAAGCCCAAAACAGGAACAGTGTGCGCCCCGCTAAAAATCTATCCAATACAAAAACTAGCTTTTTACCTATTCCACTTAATCAATGGCCTAGAAGACGAGACCAGTCAATGATTTTTCACTTGTGCTCGCAGTATTCAGAGTTGGTTAGTTAAATTTTGAAAAAGTTGTTACAATTCTCGGCTCTTTGTTCTGTAATTGTGTCTGTTTTTCCATTTTTTTTTTGGCACAACCGAAGGCTAAACCAAAATAATTTTAAAATCAATACGCCTTTAATTGTTTTGAAAGTCCTGTGTTTGAACTTATCAACAACATAACTTACCTAGATAGAAGTTCTTCATTCAAATCCATCTTCTCCTTTTCTCCGGCACACTCCAGATGCCTATTGCCCGTACTTGTTCCCGGTATGTTCCTGGCCTCCGAATGAATACGGGGCCCATTTTGTCCAAACTCATTTGAACGCTGATCAGCTATATAAACATCTGCATAATTCGGCTTGGTCTTTTGAGCCATGCTATCGGGACCTGGGCTGCCCCCGTTTTTGAACGCTATCTCAGCGTAATTAGTTCCAGGGTAGTTCGTCATCCGCTGTTTATCTTGATCTGTCGGCTCGTGTTGCTGCTAGATGATAAATGTAAGATGATGAAAAAACCTTGGTATGCATCAGTGAAAAATATATATGTACAGCTGGATAACCCAGACTCACATTGTGTCAGACTGCTTTTCAATTCCAATTGGATATTTCTACTCTATCCAATTCAAAGGTTGTACCCCGGGTAAGTTGGTCATTCGCTTAGTCAGATCCTTTTCTTTTCTTCCATGCAGGTCGGATTTAACGGAATCCAACTGTACTTTCCCCAACATGCAATATACAATCTCTTTTGTCCGGTGTGAAAATTGTTTTTTTATAAAACTTTTTCATGTAAAAGGCAACTACAGCTTCCAAAAAGAAGGAAGTATTGTGGAACGCGAGAAATAAAACCTGGCATAGGAATATTACAAATTTTAAAGAATTTTCATCAAAAATGTTTTATTCCTGATTCACATCTCTACTTGATCAGAGAATTATAAAATTCAGAAATATTTGCTTACACCCTTCATATTTCCAGCTCAACACGAGAAGAACCATAATATTTTACCTTAATCTTCTAATTTTCAAGATAACGAAAATCTCAGGTCATTGCACGACTCAATTTCTCCCAGCCTCGAGGTAGTTATCTTATTAGATACGCGAAATTATAGGGAATAATTGAATGGTGTGTGAGATATAGGGCTAACATGCGACTTTACGGGCAGTTTTGAACGCTGTTTGAAATAAAGGCCTAAAAATGGTCAGTTAGGACCATGCTTAACACAGCACTGAATACAGTAACATAAAAAGACTCAGCACCAATTCACTGTGTCTAGCACAAGCATACCTCAAAAGGTGGCTGAGTAGGGAATATCCTTGGTGACTTGAGAGCTGGTTGCGGAACAGCGTCATAAACATTTGCCTCCATGGAAAGTCTTGGATGACCTGGAACTGCATCATATGTTGCTTCCACTATCGTACCAGACAAACGGCTGTGAATCCCAGAATCATTTGAAGTATCAGCAGAGCTGGATCGATTTGATAACGAACCGGACGCGGAAAATTCCTCACGAGCCTGAATCTTCTGTCTCTGCGCTGATGCTGTTTTAGAGTCTTTTTTGAAACTATTAAGGCGCGGAATGTTTGGCGGTTTCTTACTGTCCGGGCTTAAGGCTGTGAAAGTAAAAATAGTTTGCAAGTGACAAATTGAATGTAAAATCAGAAACATGAAAATAATTTTGAATGTTTATTCAAAAACCTCCTTACATTTTTTCAAAAAACCTATTCCCTTAAATTTGCTTAAATTTATGACACCATAGAAATATTTGTGTAATGTTTCTATCTAGCATTCAAAGGTAGTCTCTAGGACACTGACAAGCTTTGCATATCGAGCGGTGTCCTGGTGCTTTCTCTCGATGTGACCACACCTCATGATTCCTACGCCTGGAATTACAGAGGGCTGGCGCTCTCCTTACTTGAAGTGGAAGTTTGGTCGTGTAAGGGACTCGAGCAAAAGACCGTTGGATCTGTAGTACGATACCCTGACCACTGAGCAATCCCGCACCAATAAAGCTAATCATCAGTGAATAACATGTCTGATTGTGCCTTTACATTTGGTCTTACAAACACATGTATAATTGTTCCGATTGTGCAAAATTGGGCATGTTAAGCTGATTTGGTATATACAGTTTCTAACTGCGGGTCTCATGATAACATTTGGCATCCTTACTTGGTGCTAGGGTGAGAACCTCATATGTTCCAACTGGAACAACGCCTACGGGTTTATTAGATTCTAGAAAAAAAGGAAATTAGAGTCAAATACAATTGAAAGATGACTGTAAAGAGAGAGGGTTGGAAAGTGTTGTAGAAATCGTCATATAGAGATTTACGTCAGAAGGAAAATCAAGCCAGAAGTAAGGGGGATTATGGTCATTAGGTACAATGGCTTGAACGCTTCGATTGGTACCCGCAGCAGTCTGACAGCCTTTCTTGCGAGCGCACATTAGGCCCAAAATATGACATTTTGGAAAAAATGGATAGAACATGGTCTGACCATTGTAAATGAGGCTCAAAATGTTTTTCTTACTGCCAGTTATGACACCTCTACTTTGAATACGGTTACATTTATTAATCGAGTCTAATCTCGGCTCTGAGTTCAATTTCTCGGCTCTGTAGTATTCTATAAATAAGAATTTCCTGTATTGTTTGACCTGTCAAATTATAAGCTTTCGGCTACGCTGTTGGTCAGCAATTCTAGCAAATACAAGCTCTATCTAACTTGACTCCGTATCTTTAATTGCTGGAATGATTTTCCTTTAATATTAGCCATGAAACAACTTTGAAATTGTCTGATATCCTAGCAGACAAACACATTCACCATATTATCTTCCAAATGAATATTTTTGCGTGATATAAGCAGCTTTTGAAGATCGTTGCAAACGATGTTGATAAAGACATTTCTATGAAAAATCTTTTAAAAAACAACTAAAACTTATAACAGAGTGGTATTTGAAGTGTAACTTAAACTGCAGCAGTTCTAAATGAACTGTTATCACTGTCGGTGGCGTTCCGCAACTGAATACAAAAACTCATTACAGACCTATGTAGGTAGTTCCTCACCACAAACACTCTACATATGTGCCCCTGGTAGGTAATCATGATGCGACTGCATAAATTACGTTGATAAATTTAGAAAAGCTAAGATGGTGGACAGGCACAGCAGATCAACACGTATTACTAAATTTGCTGAGCTGAAATGTTTTACCTGTCATCCTTCTTGAAGGACTTTTTATTGGTTGATTGCCATCTTTTCCTGCAAAAAAGTTTAATAAGAATCGTGCCAAACGCTATTATCATAGAATATGTCATTCAAAAACGCTCGCGAATAGAAATTTAAGTATCAATGAAGGGTCGAACAGAGCATAGATTAATGATAAAAAGATGAAAAATTAAGCACAGGAACAAACCAGCTTTTAGCAACATAAAACGAAAAACGAAACAAAATTACTCTGTTCCAAACAATAGATATGATATGAGAAGGCTGATCAAACTTCACTTTTTGTAAAGAGTTTAAAAGAATATCTGACAAACGAAACCTGATGTATAAAACCATATTAATCTGAAATAAAGTTAAAGTAATCCAGAGTCATTAGATAAAAATATTGTTCCTTACCACCAAAAGACCTAACTTTTATGAAATATTTTTCGATTATAAACAAAGGAAAATACAGTGAGCCTTCGCTAACGGACACCTGTCAATGACGAACATCTCTTAATACCGGACATCTCTCAATATCGGACACCTTTCAACAGCGGACACCTCTCAGTAACAAACTCCTAACGGACGATTCTCAATAACACCTTTCATAACCCGGCTTCTCTCAACACCGGAAACTACTAAACAACGAGCAAATCTCCGTATAACGGATAGATACTCAGACCACAGAGATTTTCAAAACATTGTAACCCAAAACTGACTATCAATACATTTAACTGTACCATCTTACCAAAAATATGTCTGGCTACCGAAATGTTACGATATAGGAAAATAACAAAAAAATCTCCATTATACCTGACAGCGCGCTGTTTACTGATGAATCAGAAGATGACGACAGGGATCCAAGAGACTGGGTTTCGCGTTTTTTCGATATTATTGAAACCGACTTCGACGGAAAATAGCCAGTTCTTTCAGCCTGGAATAAGACAGAAACAAAATGATGAACATTCGAAGGACTTCAAACAACAATGTCTTTTCTGAAAACCATACAAAGTTTCATTAGATACCTGACACAAGAAGCAAAGTAAAACATCAAAAATTTCATGCAAACTATTGAAAACCTCCAATTGAAAACACATTTTGTGGAAACTAAATAATAACAAGCGGGTATTGATATAAGGGCAAGGGAAAGTGCAGGGATGTAGTAACTAGGGGCTCGTTAATATGGAAAAGTAGCAAACTTCCACCTTTTCTGTTGTATAAAGAAAACTTTTGTGTGAGAGCCCTCCTGTTCTTTTCATAGCAGTACACTCCTTGGGGGAGGGGGGGTAGTGTTGTTATAAGAGAACTTAACGTATTCCTGTTTAGGTATCGTGGTAACAGTCGTTGGCATCTTTTTTTGAGGACTCAAAGTTATTGAGCAGAATACAAATCTCATGTAATCGGTACCGCTCTTTTGCATAGATCATATATTTATAAAATGGAGGAAATAGATTCATAGTGACCTTTGATTAGCTTTTAACATTACGAATTTGATGAAAAACATGACTAAATATTTAATTAGAGACTGTCACAGTTATAACTGAATTACTTATTACTGATTTTAAGACTAGGATTTCGTTTGCGCAATTCTAGAATTGTATTGTACACATGCATAGTTTGATTTGACTGCTCGTTGGCAAAACGAGATAGTGAGTGTCCAAATATACGCGGTTTTGTCAAATGTATGGCCGAGAAAACTACGGCTTTGCATCTAGGTGAATAGGCATTCTAAGGTTCGTGGCCCATACTCCCCGACAGGATTTGTGTTACACAGATACAACACTGTAATTGAGAGGCAAGTCACGGCTATCTTTTGACAAACCTTTCTTAATGGAAACATAAAGACAGTAGAGATCTAGATATGATAAAGGGGTACTTACAACAAACGCAAATTACTGTTAAGAAAGGCGTTAGTACCTTCCCATTATCTGAAATCGACTGTGGAGCATTTCTACAACTCGAAATAGAATTTATTACATTTGAAACTGAGATAAATGCTTTGTGAATTACCTTTCCATCGTTAACACTGCCTTTCCATCTACCATCCTCATTTTGTTCCAAAACCTGCAAAATTGAAAACATATTCTTGAATCAACAGCAATCAAGAGATTGATCTTATTCAAAACCTTGAAAAGGCAAATCGCCAACAAAAGGATTACAAAATCTGTTACAACAAATGTGCTAAGAAGAAACTTCTGATACTTAATCTAGAGATTAACAGAACAATAAGGCGTGGGTGAATCCTACCGACACAGTTTCTAGAAACTGATTTAGGTGGATATTGAGGTTTTTGCAGAGCAACTGTGCGAAATTGTGTAGCAAGTCTTGAGTAGTAAGTGTGCCGAGCACAGGGAAGCAAAGCTGCCAAAAAGCTGCCTTTCAGCCAACTCGACGACACAACAACGAAAATCTGATACAACAATGAATGGTGCTGCTAAAATTTAAAAATATTTAGAAATCAAAATATCCTTAGAGGTGTAAGAAATAACGAAATCAAAAAAGGAGAACAAGGCAAACCACCAAAAGAATAAAAAATGTTGACAAAACCTCTAAGTAAATCCCACATAAACACTAAAGTAAACTTTTGCCTGACGTTTCGCGAGATATACGATTATTAAAAAATTTCATTATGCTGGATTTAGTCATATCAAGTGAAAAGCTATTTTTACAAGATAATTTCAATTCATTTATTTTTGGTCACGGCTTAAATACATGCACTACTTAAAAATTGAATTCATCTACAATAGAACCATGTAACCACTACACAATTATTTTATCAACATCATTAAAATGGACATCTAATGTTGCCATTGACTGCAATGATATGTTTCAAGCAAACAAGTCAAGTGGGGTCCCCGCTTCTATCTTTTTTCAAACCGTAACAAAACTAAATCACTGGAGAAAGAAAGCCAGTAATTTGCTTCAACAACGACAGTTTCTATAGATTCCTACTAGCCAAGTTACAGCAATAGAGATAGCTTTTGATTCGCCTATTGTAAAAAGTCACAGAAGGGTCAGCCGTTCACCCGACGACTAAAACAAAGTGCGCGGCATCCCGCGGAAATTATCGAGTGCGACCTTTTTTGAGTAAAGTTGTTTTAGCCTTAAAAATCTGCAGCTAATTTTATTGAAATGTCATGCTGCATTTTTAAGTAAGTATTAAAAGCGATGAGCCTAAAAAGATAAACATAATTCCTCGTATTTAATGAGGCAGAAGAGCATACATTGCCTAGATTTATCAATACATGAAGCATGGTATCTGAGTTGAAAAATAGCAAACAGTTTCTTATACAACAGTTTTCATGTAACAAATTGATGAGAGTAAGAATAGCTGAGAATAGATGTTAGCGCTGGAAACATTTGAAGCTATTTTCAGAAACAGAAAGCGAGCAATACAAAAAACTGGGCTGGTGTGCTAGCATCTGCATGACACGTTCCTGCTGGTAAGAAGGCAGTGTTTAAGGCTATTAACTGTGGCTTCTACCGATTCCTGTTCATAATGCAGAGCTCTAATCAATCTAAATCGATCAGTTTACGCATCAAAAACACGATTTAGGAAGTCAAAGGAAACCGCGTGTTATTTTTCAACGACATTTAACAGCAGGCAACTGGCATTGAAGATAAGCCCATTCTGCAGCAGCTTAACAACTTAAAAGTGTACATAAACGAGCAAATACTGTAAATAACAAAATAATTGCGCTTTTCGGGCCACAGTACTTTTATAAAACTATCTACCAAACCTTTGTATGTTAGAAGCGATGTTTTTATAACAATTGGTGAAAATAATGGGCATTGATTAAGAATGTTAAAAGAAGGGGATCCAACAGTTTTTAGTGAAATGAATTTCATGACTGACAAACAACCACATTTAGCAAAAATTTGTTTACATTAAATTTTCGAACTACAGATATGGCACCATAATATAATTTTACTAAATGATTTCCGTTTTTCTGAACTTAAATCATTCTCGTTCGAAAAAAAGCCCCAGAGCATGCCTGAATTTATCAACAGCAGGAGAGCTATGAGGCCCTTAACGTGATAGAAGTTAACAAAGGAGGGGCCTATAAAGTGTTTCAATTTGACGAATTTCAGCTTTCTTGATAGTCAGTCCCAGATTTGTCTGAATTGCCTATCGATTATGAGTCCTCAATTACCCCCTGTTTGGGCAAAACTGTCCTCCTTACAGGGGAGTTTTAACCATGATCGGGAAAAGGAGTTGATCTCGTCTTGGGTTGGGATTTTCACGATGGAAAGATTGCACAAGAAACAAAGCAATATGAAAGAAAAGTCGGAACTCAACCTGGGATGAAGCAAAAATCAGTTCGACTTGTTTCATGTTAACAAATGGCCTCTCACAATAAAGGAGGTCGGGTCTGACTACAGTAGGATTTTCAAAGGGTTAACAAGCTGAAAAGCAGGTAACGTACCATAACTGTGTCTCCAGCCTTGAACGATAAGGATGTTTCATCATAAACATTGATGTGGTTGGATACAGCTGTGGCAAAAACAACGTGCTCTCCTGCAGCCTCTACGAAGGAGACAACAACTTGGAAAGTGAGGATAAACGGCCTAAGAAATTAAGGCTAGCACCACTTTAACCAGTTATGCTTAAAAAAAATTGCAACATCTATTTGCTAATGGGAAAGACCATTTAATTATGGGGTATTGCGAACAGTTTTCTAGTATGCGAATGCTAATAAATCACCTATGTAATTATAACTGGGAGCCAGTAGAGTCTCAACCAATCATTGAATCATCCATCCTGTCGTGAATTTTGCCACAAGGTCTTCATATTTAAACATCGTGTAAAACAAGTTAACACAAGGGAGCATAATTGATTGCAAAATGCTTAAACCATCCCTTTTTAGTTCACAGTTTTAGCCAATGTCCCTCTTTGTAAATTCTCAAGTATACGTATATATATATATAATTATTATATCAAGAAAATTCAAAAAAGAAGGTTCACAATTGAATTGGATGTTGAAATAAATTGAATTGAATTAAGTTTGCGGGATACATCAGTTGAATTGGATTGTTATTTTTCAACAGCAACAACAACAATTGCAAACAATGTTCTGATAGGTTACCTCGCAATAACTGTTTGATCTCAATGCTAGCATTCGATTTCGTATACTGGTTAACCATATCTAACGGCGTCATATTTTTATTGTTTATAGCGCGAACATCGGCACCAACCTAAAAAGATTATTCCACTAACTTGACTGAGAAGTTTAATTTAAGATTTTAAAACGTCAGAGAAAAACATGAAAACTTGAAAGATAACCGTATTCAACTTTGAGCTTAAATCTACTTGTAAACTTCCTTTTGCTTAACTTAATTAACCTTTAACTCTATTTTTTATGCGGTAATCTTCAGTAAATCAATACTGTGGACAAGAAAAAAGCTTATTTTGAAAATTTTAGGACAGTTTTGCCGCACTCATAAATCATTAAATGTACAAATAATAAGATTTATAATAATAGCATGAAAATAGGAAAAAAACATAATATTTTATTCAAGGAAACAGTATATTAAGAAGTGTAAGTGACTTCTAACTACCGACATTTTGCGTTAAAAGGAATATTAGACTCAATACAAGCGAAAATATCTGCACAAATCTTCAGAATTCTAATTTTTTCAGAAAACCATTTTTTCTTGTTCTTTTCTTTCCAGTTTTGCTGAGACATTATATTGTTATGTGTATGCATAGTGTTCATAAATAGTGCATACCACACTTGCATCTATAAAAATTTACCTCCAACAACAGTTTCACAACTTCAACCTTTCCGTACAAAGCCGCTAAATGCAAGCAGGTTCCTTGGGGGCTTTGCTCGTTGACGTCACTTCCGTTTTCTATCAGCAATCTTGAACGAAATGGAAGCTAGTTACATGAACTATACAAAATAGGAAAGACTAGCATGATAATTTTTTACTACCCCCTGCTAAGTACCCCCTGAAGTGAAAGGTGGAGTGAGGGATATCTTGGTTTATATCACAACAAATGTGGGCATCAGTGGGATCAGTGACTACAAAATAAACTTCTTTTGGTACTTAATTAATTAAGAATTAAAGTTGTAGGAAAAAGCTACCAGGTCATCCTACTGCTAATTCATTGACTGTCTAAAAGAAGACTTCTTTGTGCTCTTTAATGCCATTTTTGTCTTAAATCCTAAGGATCATTACTGATATCGTATCGATTCAGACAGGGCATAAAGAGGGGAAGGTCTAATATCAGCGGGGACCTTTTCAACAAACGAAAAGTCCAAGAAAAATTTGAAAGTCTATTGGAATGATGGCTTAGGGAAAGATAACCTGTTTTTACTGGCTGTTTTTAGGCAATAGCTAAAGTCCATCATAACTGGAAGATATTGGAACATAACGTTTCTTGGATTTACATCACTTAAGGGGAAAACTGAATTCAACTTACCTAACAACATCAGCATGTCCACCCTTCCCAGCCAGATGCAGGGGCTGTTTATATCTTGGATCAGTTTGTCTTTCTCGTAGCATTTGCACCATTTCCCCTCGCATCAGTAAACATCGAACAACCTAACGAAACCGAACAACTTTTCTGTGACGAGTTCTGATCAGTCAATTAATTGATTAAAATCGACCTGCCTTTCAATCAATCGACTATCAATCACTCACAAATCTGTAGAGATATTTTAAAAATAAAAACTTGCAAATAAGAGGAAAACTACAAGAAATTATTAACTTTTACCTTGATCATCTATGAGATGAAAGAAAACATAGACATGAAAAAAGTTTTGTCTACTAGTTATCAACTTTTACAAGAGTTGCAGTAAGATATCAGTGGTCAAATAAAAGCAATTGACTCAACTCAGAGCCGTGCATTAAAGCCTTGGCATATGTCACTCACGTGATCTTAAATCAATCAGTGCATTTCTGCTGTCAAATTTCCACATACCAATAAAGACTCCTTAATATGTTCATTTAGAAAAATTTCTTATTTTCAAATCAACAAGCTGCCTGTTAGTTCCGCAACTAGAATGAGGTGACAGCGATTAATACATGCGTCAGTTTAGGTGGCTAAATTAAGGCATCTTAGTTAGAAAAATGATTTCAAGATGACACTTACTGCTGTATGACCAAACTGACACGCCAAATCCAGCGGCGATTCTAAATTATTGTTCCTTATAGAAGGATCTGCATTGTGTTTCATCAAAACTTCAACCTAGAGAGATATATATCAAATATCCTGAAAAAATCATTGTGAACAGGAAGAGGCACTGGGGTGAGTGTCCTGACCAACAAATCTTAACACCAATGTTAGAATTAATGCATTTTCAATGTAATCAGAAAACCCTGAGATATAATACTTTCATCAACTAGAACTTTGCATGGGTCTGTCATTAGTTGATCCAGCGATAGTTTACCAACAGCTTGCATAAAAATCATTGTCTAGTGCTGACTTGCAAGCATGCCAAATTTCTTGAAATACCACACTAGATCATATGGAAATTTTTATCATATCAAACAGCCTCTAAAAGATTGATTGATTTATTAATCTCAACTTCAACCTTAGAACACACACTCGCAAAAGAATAACTACATCAATAACTAGTTATCAAAACAAACAGCAAGAAGGCCAACAAGAAGAAAAGGAAGAAGAAGACGAAAAAGAGAGGGAGGAGGAAGGAGAAGAAGAAGGGGAAGAAGAAAAGAAGAAACATAAAAGTTTAAGAAAGGGAGAATAAGAAGCAGTAGAGGGAAAACAAAAAGAATAAGCGGGAGAAAAAATGCTTGCTATATGAATGCAACCAGGTGGTTATATAGTAAAGCTTCAACCAGCATTGACCAGGGGAAGAGGAATCGATTTTCCAAAATAGCATATTAGCTACATGGAGTTTGAAGGAATTAAGAGAGCAAATTCCAGTTTATCAAAGCCTACTTCGTCGAAATCAATTGGTAAATAAAACAATTTCGTTCCATTTTCGATACAAATCATACTCAAGAATTATACTCACGACACCGCCATGACCATGTTGAGACGCTAGAAGAAGAGGGGTCTCTCCACCGAATGAAGGCAGGTTCACTAGCGCCCTGTTTTCCAAAAGGGTTTTCACTATCTTATCCTTCCCTGACCATGCAGCCATGTGTAGCGGACACATTCCTGTGGAATATTTACCAATCATTAGTAAAAATGCAAAAACTATACTACAATCTCTTTCGAACAAAATATTCTTGACACTGTATTAAAAATTTGGCATGCTATAAGTTGTTCCCAAGAAAAATCGGAACATATCAAATTCCCTCTCCCCTATATCAATGTCGGTGTTGAATGAGAGCTAAATATCCCAGCATTCAATTTTAGCTCAAACAGTCACCTCAGCATTGATATAGATAGTGGAAGGGAGTCATGTTGAATGAGAAATGAATTAGATATTTAATGCAGTCTCGCGAATTTTGGCCGAGATTGTTGCTAAAAAAGGAAGGATTTATTCAAATGCGTGTGTAAGACGAAACATCGATCACAAAAAAATCAAAGAAAATTCCTTTAGTGTTTTATAATACAGGATTTTCGTTGTAGCGCATTACATGTTTATCTGCGTGTAAGTTATACTCTTCACAAGTATCGCACTATTGTGATGAAGTGACTTGAATCAAGCAATACAACCAACGCGTATACTAAAAAGACACACAATATTAACAGTTGTCCTATTGCATCAATCTTTTACTCAACTTCCAATACGTCGCTAAGAATTCTTTATCAATAACTACACCTTACACTCTTATTCTCAATATGTATGAATAAATGTCACTTCCCCTTGCGCTTCTTCCCATTTTCTAATAACAACATGTGGCTCAACAACTTGGTTCTAGTTCTCTCAAATCTTGACAATCTCTTATTTTAAACGTAATGCACTTCAAACATGTGTCGATAGCATTTTGACAAAAATCCTTCGAGGTACCAAAGGCTTTTTATAAAAAGGCGCGCAAGATCGTTCAAAAACATGGCCACAAACATTATTAGAGTTAGGGGTTGAATTTTCTTTTAATACAGAGACTTCTTTCGTGGCCTTCTAACCGTATGACTGCTACAGTTCCTGAGATGAAAGTGGGTGTTTGGGTAGGGCATGAAGCTACACGACTTCTCAAAGGATGAAGTTACAGCCCGTTCAAGATAAACGCCTACACAAGAATAAATTTGAACAGAAAATAGATTCAGCAACATAAGTGGTAGTAATAAACTTTTCAAGCAAATACATTTTCTTTCTGAAAGAGGTTCTGCGATAAAGGAAGATTTCTAGCTGATAAAATAGATTTTTGGTAAACAAAATTAACTGTGTAGAGATATGATGATAAATTTAATGAAAAACTTCGGCCTTTGCAAAAATGTTTACCAAAGTCGTGAAAAAGACCATAAATATTTCAACAATGAACTTTGCTTCTGGCAAATTGAAGGATTTTTTTACCGATATGAGTGATAAGGAAGGTTAAAGCTAAAAATTTGTAATCGCCAACTAGCATGATGGTCGTCTCGCCGTCTTTCACTGGAGAATGTTTTATAACTGGGCGCTGGCGGTCAAGGGTGCATCGCAATGCCATTCCTTAGAAGGGATGCAATGTTCGCGGGGCTCGTGGAAAGACCTGGAATGAGCTTAGCGGTAAAGCTAAGCAAACTCCTTCTTTATCTTCTTTCAAGAACAACATGAAAGTCGCTTGCAAATTTATTGTAAATAGTCTAGGATTGTAATTAGTTTCCTTTAATAATTATCTGTTTCAGTTGATTTTCAATTTGTAAATGTTTAGCTCGACCCCCTGAAAACAGTCACTCTGACTAACGAGGCTACCATGCATGAATAATTTTAAATGAAATGAACTTGTTTCCCCCCTTGACTATTGACTATAATTTTAAATGAATGAGACCCCTCTTGGCATCTACCAATAGAATTAAACTCCTACTCTTTAGGTAATGTTAGGCTTAATTGTTAGGTTAATGGTAGATATCAAATTGTGATTTTGTTCATTTTCCACGTACAACACGCATAACTTCATTGATTATCAAATTGTTATTACCCTGTGGCTTGAACCTCTCAAGGCCCACACTCACAAGTATTTACAATGCCTGCCTAAAGTCTTGGTACACTGACGTAAGTTTTAAAGGGCAAATTCAAACGTTCCCCTTCCCTTCTTTGAACAATGTTGGTTTACTACAAAACAACGTAGAATATAAAGAAGTACGCTTTTTCCCGCGACTTCTATAATGAGTATTTTTCCAAATTATCATTGTTAAAGGGGAAAGGGGTGCAGAAATAGGAGTATTCGGGAAAAGAATTGAAAAACATAAAAACACAACGCAAATATCTGGGTGTTCCATGCACTTTTGGCAATGATTGTAGCTCTCCATTGTTTTCAACCATGTCATGAATAGACAACTTGAACTGTTTAATGTAGCTTTGGAATTGCAACTTTTGAAAATGGTACAAAATATCCGAAACATAGCATACAAAAGTAATTTTGTCTCGACAATCCTCAAGGGTATAAATTCAGGATGGCGACTAAAGGCAAGCAGAAGTTTATATCTAGAAGAGGATCGAAAATAGAGTGTGAGATTGGAGGCACGTTTGATTCTAAAATTATTTTTTATCGATCGGCAATCGCTATCAAAAGCGCCATTCTTCTTCTCACACCCGTATCTGGAAACAGATTTCTGCTTACCTCCGGTTTTTTATACTCGAAGGAGTGCGGACGAAAAATACTATATCATGCTTTGTTTCCGCTTTTCTGTGATATTTTCAAATTTTCTTATTTCTAAATTGCAACTTGATTTAAAAACTTCTTAGCTCAGGCACAATTCATCTTCAGTAGAACGCACAAATAATATACTTGTATCTAAAAAAATACTAATTTTATTATGATGCTTATGAAGACTAATTTAGATTTAAACGCTAAACAGGAAACATTCAACTAAAAACCACTTCCTACAGAGGACTGAGTTGACAAAGTAACTTTCCAAGGCCCTAAAGGAAATAAACCCAAGACAGATCTTTGATTGTTTCTTCTTATCTGAGTTCCTTATGGATAGTATACTGAGTTCCTCGGTAAGGCCTCAGAAATCTTCATAAAGCTTGCCCTAATCAAGTTTCTTAATGGAAAACACAAAGCAGATTTTAGTAAATAATTTCCTCTTTCAGAAACACACTGTTGATACAAAATAAAAACGTTTACTGCGGACCTTTCGAAAGTTTTTTGGAAATTGCCTGTATCGCCAGCCCAACAGATCATCAATAATAGAAAACAAAATCGCCGCATACTGTAACTTAAATCTCGGTATAGAAAATTGGTTTCCACGTAATCTAAACAACAGCCAACCAACATCGATATTGATAATTTACGACATTCTGGTCGAGATAAATCCTCCTAGGTTGGAGAAAATCTCTTTAAAATTAATAGAATCTCGAGATTAAGGACGCGCTTTTCTCAGCACCCTGTGGTTCTCGCTGGATCTGATGTAGAACAAGTTATTTTCCAAAATATTCCGATCTTTAATTGGGTTTTAAACACTTTAAAGGCAGCGGTTTGAGTAATAAATGTATTTATATGAGTTAATAAACGAATTAATTTCAAGGCTTAGTGTGAAAGCCATTGAATTGTGAATAACAATTCTAGTTTCAATGTCTGGTTGTCATTAGCACCTTTAAATGTGTCGCTGTCTCGAAAAGCATCGGAATACTGGCAAAGATGAGACACTTTGTTTCATTAAATGTACTAAAACAATTGTATCATGCTTTTATTTCCCCTCATCTCAGCTCATCATCATTAATTCGGGTAGTGCTTCAAAATCTGCTAGGAACGATTCAAATGAAAGTCTTAAAAAAGCGATTAGAATTACGAACTTTGCAGGCTATAGAGCTGAGACGAAACCCTTGTTTTCTAAACTAGGTTTACTAAAATTCGAAGACACTTGTAAATTTGAAACTGCAAAACTCATGCACGATGTTAGCAACAATAACATCATCCCGACTTTATGTGACCTGTTTCAAAAAAACAATGTACGACACAGCTATAAGACTCGCCAACTGAATGTCGTAAAAACGTTATTACATTCAATGGTATCAAAATATGGAATGAAATACCCTTAGAAATTCGCTCTACGTCAAGTAAAAATAAATTAAATTTCTTTATAAGTGGTTATTGCAACATTACGAAAATCACGAATCTTCATTCAAGCACCCAATTACCGTAAATCCTCGAATTAGCCCCCTGGGGCTCATATATTTTTGATATTTTTGGACGGGGCTTATTCGAGAGGGGGGCTTATACGAGGAGGGGGCTTATAAAATTATTGTAGACAATAAGAAGACATTATTAAAAGACCTTATTACTACCACAAAGACCTTATTGAAAGATACTACCAAAAGTATGAATTTGTCGTGGTAATTCAATAAAACGCCATAAGCAACCTTACATGGCAAAAACCGTCAAATTGAGGGGTCCAATTCGAGAATTTACAGTAGCAGTGGGAGCTTATTCGAGGGGGGGGGCTTATTGACAGTTTGTAGTTTTAGAGTGGGGGCTTATTCGAGGGGAGGGCTTTTTCAGGGGGGGGGGCCAATTCGACAATTTACGGTATATCATGAATATTCAGTTCAACCCCCTCCAATACAAACCATTTTGAAACTAACTGCAGTGCCCTCTCCCCTATCATTTCTACCGTGTAAGTTCTAGTTTTTTCTTCAATTTCATTTCTATTTTTACCCCTTTTCTGATTTGTTCTGTTAACTGTTTTTATACTAAAAAATGCAAACCACGTAAAATTTTAAATCTTACTGTCTTTCATGTACAAGTGTATTCTAACATTGTATATCTATTATAATCTTAAAAATTGTATACCTTTTTATGACTGTTACTGAATGAAACCATTTGATTTGACTTAATTTAATTTTGAGCCAAATTAATCCTGGATAATGCATTCTTTCAGAAGCAATACATTGTTTTAATATTTTGCTTAATAAACTTTATAGCTTATTATCAAACTAACCCTAGGTCTGGTGGAAAATTAATAATGAGTTTTGTGATTACTTTCGAGCTTCTCTGAGTTTCAATTAAAACTGGGTGGCTTTGTTACGGTATGTTATGGTCCTAGCAGCTAATAGCCCTAGTCAAAGGAGACAGGACTTGTAAATTTATTCTGTGTTTAACACAATTTGATCATCATTGAATACTCATGAAACAAGATAGAAACCCCTTGCTACTTCTGCAAAGATTTGGCATTGGATGGAAATTATATACAAAATTATTTCTTTTTTATCTGATGTGTTTGAAATAATGATAATATTTGGATAATACTTTAAAGTGCACCAGGCCTTGCAAGGAGAGGAGCTCAAGCTCAATCAAACACCTCCGAAAACGCTCAGAAGGTTCTAGGAGCTTGATTTTCCGAGCACCTAGCATGTTTATGCTGACGAAAAATTAAATACCAAAAACCAAATTTTGTTGTTATTGACAATATTTGATGATGCGCCTAGAAAGTCAAGTGTGTTCAGTTTGTCAAGCATCTGCTTTTTCTTCCTTACAAGGCCTGATGTGCATTGTGTCAAATTGCTAGAGAAAGAGCTAGGTTGTTCCTAATGTTGTTAATTTGAAGGTAATGTGTCAATATAAAGGATTGCTTATACCCAACTTGTCAAGTAACATCAAAATAACAGCTCGCAATTGGTCAATATTCTTGCAATGCAAAACTGCTCACATGAAAAGCTAACCTCACAGCAGGGTAGATAGACAGAGCGACCGTAATAGCTGGGGCAATGACCTGAAAAATCACATGTTTCCGAAAACCCCCATGCCTTCGCTTGCTTTAGCTGGACACATTACCTTTAACATGTCCTAAGACAACCTGCCTGTGAATGTATTGGATGACATTGCTACCAAGCAAATGCATCCACAAAGACAAATGAAATGATCTTCCCTTTATCTTGTTAAATTGTTAGCTAAAATTATGAAAATATTACAAATAATAAATATTTCAGACTATTGTTGTAAAACTTTATGAGAGAGATAAAATCTTTGTTTTCAATTCTTGCCTCTGTCACCAAGAACAAAATTTCTATAATTGTTTTGACCAATGAAAAGAGGTTTGTCAACAGAAAAGTGTTACCATAACAGCTCTATTAAGCAGCAGGGGGGCTTATTTATTTTTTCAGTCTTTGAAGGGACTTAAAAGAAAGGGGGCTTATCAGAGAGGGGGCTTATCAGAGAGGGGATTTATTAATGATTTAATGTAAAAAATGTTATAAAAATGCCCTCGTGTGTTTTTTGTTATAAAAATGTCATAAAAATGTTCTAAAAGAATTTGCTAGCAGCTAAAAAAGCTTTTAAAATCAATCAGTTATAACGGCCTCAACTTCCTCAGAGTCACCATGATCATTTAGTTTTGACTGACTTCTAAGGCGCACAAGTAAATATTTACGTGGGCTGGAACTGATGCACACAATCTTATTGCCATCACACCCTTAACAAGACCCACTGCACATGTTTTCTTTGGTTGACATCAGGGGCTTGAGAGAGGGGGCTTAATAGAGAGAGAGAGGCTTTTTCAAACTTTTGCTTCCTAGAGCTTTTACAGTAAGTCAAATGGACCCGTTGTCAGTGAGTGTTTAAGTCAAATGGACCTGATCTGGTGCAAAGTATTCAAAAACAGATTAATGTTCTTTTGGATTATCAAGTAGATAGGGTATGAAAAAAAGACATGTGGCATAAACCTAGACCCTAAAGTCTTTGCGGTAAAAAATTTTTTATCGAAAGTAAAGGTAATTTTCAAAATCCAACAAGGAAATTTTGATACCATACAGAAATTCACCTTTTTTGTCCCTTGAATTTGGGTCCCCTTCCAATTCCAAAATTGCAAGGACAATTTCAACATTATTGCCAAGAGATGCATGATGTAGTATTGTGAACCTAAAATTGATAATTGATGAAAATTCAAGTGAAGCTTATTTAATCTCACAAACAAAGCAACTGAATCAACACCTTCAGGTTCTCAGCACAAACCAGCCAACAAGCTGATGAGAAATTAATTTTTAAAACTTAAATAAATACATACATTATATATTTATATATATTATCTGTAGATAATAAATAATTAATGGCAATTTATTTTTTAGCATATGAAACTTGATATACGAGAACTTCAAATTACATACCCATCATCATCTGGCACATTGATATGCAATTTTTTGCTCACTGATTTTTCTGAAAATTGGCAAAGAAAAATTTTGTAAGTGGAGGTTAATTGATGTGGGAAACCTGTACCTTTGTATTAAATCTTTACCCATACTCATGACAAAATCAATGCAAGAAGAAATTGGCCACCTGCTGATAATTCTTACCAAATGTCTTTTATACATAAAACCACAACTTTATAAACCAAGTCATGCTTAATTAGAACCAGAACCACATAAATCAAAGATGAGTGCAACCTTCAGCCCAACTGATATCACAAATAAAAGTCTCAAAATAACACAAAAGATTTTGATAGTATTCATGTGTAATGATTTCAACAAATACTGATGTCTCAGTTTGGTGAACCACAATTAAGATAGAATGTGTTGCTTAATTGATATTGAACTGGAGCTTGCAGGGAGTGTATCATTTAGGGGACAGTGGGGGCCAGTTCCTCCCAAGAATTTCCTTAGATATGATCATGCAGTAACTATGCCCCTAGCTTTAAACCTTTAGCGAATTGATAATAACTACTCTATCTTGACAATGTTAATAAATTAAAAGAAGCCCCTTGTTTTGCTCTGCTTGCTTATACTCTACGAAAAATCTATTTTCAATGTAGTCCACTGACTTGTTCGAAGAGCTTTAAAATGCATCTATTTTCCCAGTTTTTTTTGAGAAAAGGTTTATCATTGCTAAAATTTCAAGCTAAAATATTGAGCTGATAGCAATTTTTCCTGACACAAATGGCTCTTTACTTAGGTCTTTCAGCATACTGTTCAATTGATACTTCATCTGCCTGATTGGATATCAAATTTGCAGCATGAGGTATGTATGCCCGTAAGTATGCTTCAAAAACATGTTACCATAAATGAAGATAAAAATCTAAACAAAAGTAATCCAAACAAGTACTGATTTTGGACAGACCCCCCAATTATTGAGAAACTATCTTTCTACCAGAAAATGAGAAGGCTTCATTAAACAACTAGATAGTTTCAGATCAATTGAAAAATAGGATAATAACAAAATATAACTTACTTCCTTTAGGGTTTGATTTGAATTTAAGTAGAAATTTCCTAACTATTGAAACATCTCCATTCTTAACAGCATTCAGCAATTCCGCGTCTTTTCCCATTGCCGATAATTCTATTTCAAAGGATCATTTGTTGCGAAGAGAGTTTGATACTTATTCATGCCAAATGTAGAGCTATTCTCAAGCTTCATGTGACCTTCCAGTACATGCTTGCTTCATAAACACATCCACTGAGATCTGTATACCATCGCTCTGCTGCAACTGTTAACCACAAAGATATTGTTTTGAAGATTTCTAAACTGTGATTTAGCAAGAAAGAATTAAAAGAATTTTAATTTTTACCATGCTCTGAGTAACAGACACACGGAAAGTTAATGATCATTGTAAGAAATTAGGTATCATTTAACGTAACTTTGTGCAGCTTTGCAAATTGCTGTGACAATTTAGTAGCCGTGAATCAAATGCAACAATTTGCCGAAATGATAGCCAAATATAGTAACTTAGCAGCTACAGAAATTTGATAAGCTTCGAGACCAAAGTGTGAAATATGCAGTTAGATTTCCTGTGGAATTTGACAGCTCGCGTGAGCCACAATGCGGCCTAAAAACAAAACGGGCACTTCCCAGAATTAATGCTATGGATTATCAAATCCAAAGAGTGAATTTCCGTTTTATGGCTGCTCTCTAACACTTCGATGAAAATATTTAAATCGGCTATTTACCTTGAACTGTAACTGTTGGCGAACGCAGTAAACCCTTGTAGCTTGCAGGCAAAATTTTACAATTCAATATTGATTAATCGCTTCCTCCACCCACTCGCCAAATTCAAAGTGCAAAAAACTTACACAGCGATTGAAAATTGCAAATTTTCCTGTACCAGCATCCAGATCGATTTATTAAATTGTTTCAAGTAAAATTTCTCCTCAGTATACGGCATAAAATGGCAAACAATTTGCGGGGCCCTCTGTTTTCTCCAGAATGATTTACGGATCTAGAGCAAGTCTGATCCTACACTCCTGTGCAGCTACAAAGAAAGGGGGTGGTGTGGCTATCAGGAAGTTTCGTAAATTTTCAGTCACAACATTTGCGTTTCGAGGACAAACAAAACAAAAGATTCAACATTTGGAAGACCAGAAACCGCAGCTATGTTGGTATGTTATCAACTGGAGCGCGCACTGGATTTAAATCGAGACAGGGGGTGAAATTCAGCAGACTTGCCCTAGAACACAAGGTGGCACCAAAATTTTGCGCCATGGGAACCTGCGCCATGGGATTTTTGCGCTATCAAATAGACAGACAAATATGCGCCATGGGAACATGCAAAAGTCTTTAAATCATATCAAATTACAATCAAGCACCACAGCAATTAAGGCCCTCACACTCACCTAGCCCGGACCCAACGGCAGAAAATCGATAATACAGGAAATTTACCTTGCAAATCGGATATTTTCGCATAAAAAGCATAATTTTCATCTTTATTTGATATAAAACGTATTCAGGGCCCACGCCACCGAGAGGGCAGGGTGGCCATGCCCCCACTTTTTTGTGAAGCAAGCAAAGGTGAAAGTAGCCTTGGCCCCCCACTTTCACTAGCCTTGGCCCCCCACTTTCAAATTCGCGGCGTGGGCCCTGTTATTGATACAGCGTTGAAAACCTTGTTTACAATTGGCCTTGTGCAAAAAGAAAGAATTAAAACCTAATTCCACTATAAGCCTAATTTAATCATGTAGATTGTTGATAGACAATCTAATGCAAATCAAAAAAGAAATGACATAAAGTAACTTGAAACTCATTGTGCCTGCCAAGTCACTCAAAAACTTTCATGCTACCCGAAACTGTTACTATGCAGAAGATAACATTTAATGTTGTAAACCACAGCATGATTCTTGATGAACTTCAACACTGTAGAGCTCGCGTAGAGTTGCCTTTGATGGCTGGAGTCAATTGAAATTTGTGGAGTACCAAGGTCTGCGCCAAGAATTTGAAAGTGCAAGCACCGTGGAGCGTTGAGAAAAGTGTGGGGTCTAAAAAAGTGGGGGGGGGGCTAAAACCGTATAAAAAGAGGCTTTACTTGTAGTTTATTACTTAGTGTTTGTCATTTTTTGCAAAAAGTCAGTTTGCCAACAGAGTTTTTATTGAAAAAAATTCAGGTTAAAAGCTTCGTCTGAATGAACTTTCCAAGAAATTTGTAAGATTCTTCATTAAAGACACTTTCAGGGCCTGCGTCACAGGGGGGCATGGCCCTTAACTTTTCTTGCTGGTATTAAATCCCCCTTTTAAGTATTAAAAAGGCAACTTTTCTGATTTCCGTCATCTTCCATCTCCCCTGACCTGAAAATGCTGAAGCTTAATTAAAGATTTATTTAAACTTTGCTTTGCTTATGAATGTTTTCTGTATCTAACTATTTTTAAAAAATAAAAATGATACTGAATCAGTGGCATCTGTTCATCATAAATGAATGTTAAAAGCTTCTAAAAATGGACTCTTTATCAGCAAATATTCGAGCTTGGTCTTTGATCCGTACAATTTTGGGGTGCAAAATCATTGAACAACATTCCCTATTTTCTAGAAACAAATTCATTGCTTCCGTGAGATACTCAAGGCATTTCTCTCAGCTGCTCTTTGTATAGCTTTAAAAAGACTTCCCAACACTGTAATCATTAAAAAACTAAGAAATTTAATTACTTGGTGCGTTCTTTGATTTAAACATGGGATGCTCCCTCCTTAATTACTTCAGCTACTTATCGAGGGAGTTCGGAGCTTCTCCTCTCAATTATTCCAAACATACTTATATATATCTTCTCCATTTTTAATTTTTGCTAATTAGTTGTTTGGTTATTACCCTGTCGCCTTACATGTTGCGTTCGATTGTAAAGTTGGCTTTTAATGCTAATCTCTTAAGAATTCGAAGCACGAATCTGAAACGGTGCATTTAGAAATGGGTATATAATCCTTTTTTTGATCCAAAAAATGTTCAAAGAAATTTTTACATCACAAGAAAATGAGTATATAAGAAAAAAACATCAAACATAACAAGATATATATTCTCAACATGACTTGTTTTTGCGAGGTTCTTGAGGGCGTGTGTTTTGATTAAGAAAAGGAGAAGCAAATATTTGATGCATAATTTTCTCCCAAAAGAAACATCATTTCTATCTATCTATCTACCACTGTATTATACATAGACTATTTGTCGGCATTACCTGGTGTCTCTAGCTTACGAAAATTACAAAATTAATAAATAACATTGGTATGCAGGGACGAAATTGACGTATTTCATCATCTTCGGAAAAATCATCACAAATTATTATGTGTTATTATGCTCCTACCATAAGAACCGTTTGTCATCCCAAAGCTTTAAGGAAATTTGAGCTAGTATCAGATTCTAAAGATACAATCTTGAAATCCTAAGATCAAAACGAGCGGGCGTTCCCCGGTGATTGTAAGCCAATCAGAAACTTTTTCATAGACGTGTGACCTCATCAGAATGACCTTTGAATGTTGCTGCGGTTGCGTGGATTGTCCCTTGGCCTAAGACGGCTTTCGACGTGCACAGTTTAACGAGGCAAGGACACGTCGTTGAAATACTTTCTTGTTTGACAGTCAGTTTACATAAAATGGCAAGAGATCCTGGCAAATCGAGATTCATTCTTATGCCCGTTGATGGATCTGACCACAGCAACAGAGCTTTCGATTGGTATTTGAAACAAATGTACAAGGAAGGCGACCATGTTGGCATCCTTAACATCGTGGAGCCTCCGAAAGTTCCTGCTTCCTTTATGGTGATGGGACCGCTTGTAACTCCAGATGAATGGCATAAGCAGCTTCATGAAAATGTCGAGAAGTCAAAGAAAATAGCCGACGAGTACAAAAAAATGTGCGAGAAGGCTGGTGTGCAGTGTTCGGTGTTTGTGGAGGGGACAGAGGACAGTCCTGGCGAGAAGATTTGCCAAGTTGTGAAAGACAAACAAGCAGATGGTGTTGTTATGGGCTCTCGTGGGATGAATCTCCTTCGCAGAACTTTCCTTGGTAGTGTCAGCTCCTACGTGATGAACCATGCTCACGTCCCTGTTGTGGTTACCCCACCCAAGGCTGAAGAAGGGTCTTAGCAAAGACAGCAAGGACACATATAGGACGTCACAGCTTATCTGAATCACTAATGGTTAATATTTTAGAGACTTCGGGACATTGTCCTGAGTATTTTGGGACTCTTTCTTTCAAGATTCCATAGAGAAATTATAAATTCTACATTCTTCTTGAATTGGTGGGATTTTTCATTTTTCTATCTAGAGTTCATAATTTTCTACATTTACGTGCATCTATATAAAGGAGCATTGGTTGTGGTGTAACACAGTTTGGAGCATCTTAGTTCTGTAACTAAGGGCCCCCAAATCAAAAGGGCCGAAAATATGTTCATACCCATGTTTTGAGGCATGCAACTCACCCCCCCCCCCATAGTTAACAAGAAAAATTATCAATTTCACATCTTGCTTTGACATGCTCTACACCATTAGAAAGGACCTTGCTTTGACATGCTCAACACCCAATGGCCCTGGCTGCCATCGTTAAGCCACTGATCATTGGTTCCAAATGTAACTGATATTTTTTATAAAACTTTGTATACTATAATTCAAAAGATTATTTTGCCATTCGTGTAACATGTTAGGAAATCCAGGCAAATCTAGCTAGAGTTTGCACATTATTTCCAACTAAGACAGGGTTTGAAAAGACTAGGCTCTGTTCAAACTGAATGAAAGTAACTGCTAAAAAACATTGGGTTTTGTTGACAGAAATGGGAATGCAATAAATTGTTTGGGGCCAAGAAAATGGTAACACACCATCTAGCACAAAAATGAAAAACTCCAGGCAATCATTTAAAAAAATAAACTGTGCTGGATAGTTATTTGATCACCATCATATTATTAAAATATCTTTGTCAACATGGAAGTGATGCTGGTTGCACACCACTTGAAGGGGCCAGTATAAAAAAAACAACCATGATTGAATTTCAGTCTTTACATAGATTCAAGCCATTTCAATATAAATAAGAGAATAATGAATCTCCAAGTTGAAACAAAATCTACAAAATATTTTGAAGCAGAACCAACCATCAGCAAATCAAATCCCATCGCAACTCAATAAGCCCCTACAAAAAGTCCACAAAGAATAATGTCTAAAATAAACAGTTAGACAGACAGAAAACTGGGGTATCACTTTTATTTTCACTTAAATTCTACTTAAATTCCATTATATTGGAGAAGATTATATTTCAGAATCAAATTTTGAACAATTGTATGATAAAACAAATCGAATTAAAATTCTAATCCATGAACAGGTTGAATGCAAAATGGTTCCTTGTGATGTGTAAACAAAACTTAGGTGTTTTAGCCAATACCTAAAGTATGCTTTTTCATTTTCCAGAAGCGTCAAGTTCAAGATTTTTCCATTATAGCATTTCAGAATGTTATCTCTTCCAAACCTGCAACAAATGAAAAAAAAGATCTTAGCTGTCAAGGTTTTGTTTCATACGCAAGCTAACAATTGAAAAGGTCAATTGCAAACCATTTCAATTCAGATGCTATATATACTACATTGACTCATGCAAGAATTCTTTTTAGAGTAGAATTCCATTCAATACCCGTTAAAATGGCCTCAAAGCTAAGAGGAAATTTTTAAAACAAGATATCTGTATTCTTACTTTGCAAGACTGAGCCTGCAAAAACCTCACAAAGTAAGATTTCCCGCTATTACTAATTAGAATTCCGCTATTAGGAGTCCAACTTTTTAAAAGCTTCCTGCTCTTACTTCCCTTCTAAAAGTCCAGTCCCTTGGATTCTGGCTTACAAGTTTTATTGTAATACTTCGTGTACCACGAAACCTTAGTATAACGACCTTTTGCTAATACAAACCAACTTCTGGTTCCCTTGCCAGAAATACCCATAGTAACATGAGCTTTTAAGAGAAAGGATGATGCCAACAATTCTTTTCAAGTATTAGCTAATGAAATCAAGGAGCAAAGAGGATAAAATTTTATAAATTTTTCTAGGATAGAAAAGGTATTCTGAGGTAAATTGAGACCCCAAGAATATTCCAGCATTATCATGAACCCAAGCAGGTATTTGAACAAGTAGCTCCCCTAAAAACTTTTATACCCAAAAGATACGCTGAGCATCCCTATCTTAAATGTTTCAGATAACCCTTTCTAGATATGCAAGTATCCTGAAACTCTATGAAATTCTGAATCCTGAAGCTTTGTCTAGAACGGTACAAAACTAGTTTTAATCATAGATAGATCTTATCATGAAGAGCCTGTCGCAAAAGGAACGCAGGTGATTCTAAATGACGTGAAAACGAAGTTAGTTAAATAAAACAGCCAGCAGATGATAGAAGAGCCTGCAACAAAATTAAAGGATTTAGGTTCTTTAAGGACTTTATTTACGTAAGAAAACCATAGCTAATAGAAACCAATTATTTCAAGTATGAGATCCAGTTTATCAAATTAAAGGTTACGAAAGCGCATAAATCCTTAATGTGTGATTTTTTTGTTTTGGCAAGGTACATTCTGGGCGAACGAGGAAAACAATCAACCGTCCCTTCTTCTATTTCAAAATGTTCCGAAACATTCCATTTTTGGACTAATCAATGAAAAACTTTGTTACCTAATTTTTTTTTATCTTTGAAGGCCCATGAAATGCAATAATGTCGCAGTAAATCGTGCAGTAAGTTGACTTCATCTAAGAATTCCAGCTTCTCAACGCTGCAAGAAAAAAAAGAAAGCAATTATTAGTGCAGCTTAGGCCTAAGTAAAACGTCGCTCTTCTCATGTCTTTGTCTTTACAGTAAAAGGCCAAGAGAAAGTTTAACAATCACAGCAAAAGATTTTGAAAAAAGCTATTTTATTTTGCAAAAAAGTGAGGGGGCCATGGCCCCCGCCCCCTCCTTCGTGGGAGTCCCTGTATACTATAGTTATAGATCGAGTTAAGGCCTTATGATTCCCATCATGTTTTCATGGCACTAAAATTTAGAGGAACATAGGGTTCCGTTAGAATGCTAAATGAATGTATTAATATAATAAAGAAATAAGACTTAATTCCAAAAAGCTTTGCAAAGGGAAATCTTTCGCTTCCTGGTGTTCCTTCCTTTTTCTAGGATGGCCATTAATAGCTTTCTCCACCTTAAATTTCACAGGCTGGGATCACCCCAGAATACATTGTATAAATAGCGACCAAAAAGGGATTATACTGTCTTGCATATAAATAATCGCATAGAATTGGCATAAATGAAAGAGGTTGGGGCGTTTAACGGTATTAAATATCATCGTCACTTAGTTTTGCTCCTGCGACTGCTAATGGGATTTCAAGCAGGACTGGTTATATCATACGTTTGTTGGCCGTCTATATTATGTCTTCTGGAACTGGAGACGTCACAGGGAATTCTGTTAGGTTCATAGGTCTGCTTGAAAACGGGTATCCAATAAACGAAGGAAATGGCTCACATCTCATCAACACTCATACAACAAAGTACTACCGCAATTTTATCGTGGCTGCACCTTTTAAATCACCTGATTATTCAAAAATACGATCGAATAGCTCCATATGAATTACATATGATCCAATAGTAATGACTCCCCCTTTCTGACGTAATAACTCATTAAAGTGGTCGGTAATGCTTCTTTAAAATTTAGAAGGCCTTATTAGAGAAGAAAATCTTGTTTTAGGCGGGGATTGGGGGCAAAAGAAATGAAAATGTAGTCTGAAATCTACAGTTGGAAGTATTTGTAGAGCAAATTAATCAAGTTTGAGGAGAAAATATTGTTAAAAATTGGCCATTTTCTTCACGTTGGGCCGGACACAGAAAAAATTCAAATGCCGAGGAACTGCACTGCAAAGGGGCACAAGAACGCATTTTAGTGCTCATAATAGAAAATATGTTAAATTAAAATATACAAAAAAGTACCACAGTTGTTTTCATTAAAAAGCTCAGACATAATTTGAAATGAATGGTTGATTTTTATTAAAAATTTATGAATATCAGAGCAGAGAGAGGGCCTATTCGTACGTCGAGCTTTTCCAACAGTGGTATCATAAAAAGGACTTGGGCCTAGTGATGTCATTAAGTGATATTTGTTTCTCAGCTAAAAGACTTTGATTAAAAAACTATATGATTGCCTGCACTAATCATTAATACATCCCAAAACAATTTTTTTGAACTGTAGGCAAAATGAATAGCCTTACTGCGTGACATCTTCCTTCGGCAGTTTTCTGTATACTTCCATCATGTCTTTGGCTTTTGCTCCTTCCCAGCCAACCTTGACAAATACTTCTTTCTGCGAGTTAAACAAGACCACATAGAGCACAACTATTTACAATAATGTTGTTATCAACTGTTAAAATACGACAAAAGAAATAAAGACCTTGAGTAAACGTAGACAATTCTCAGAGACAATATATACTTTCAAGCTAACACAGAAACAGAAAGTATTATAAACTTATCGGTAAACAATGAAAAGAGAGATCTGGAGTTGTCTGTTAAGAATATTCCAGAAATAAGAAATAAAGAGCGAAATTTGTTTTGGTTATTTTGTGCACAAAATTTGACATTAAACAAACTGTAAACAAAAGCACATTAACAAAACTAAATCGAAATACTCTTCAATTGAAAAAGCTTATATTCTTATCGGATATAAATGAAATTTAGAACGAAGCTATGATACCATTCTGACTGAAACCCAGCTATTTGAAAATAAAATCTTTTTAATAATTTATAAGTTAAACGAACAGAAATGGCTGCCGGTGATAAAGCTTAGCATATTAGAATAAATATAAGAACTATCGATGGAAAATAACGTTGCGGAAAAGAGACTTTGTTTTGGTGGCAGTCATTTTCAAACAAGAACAATAAAGATGATTGTGAGCAATTAATTACTTGTGCAATAATTAGTTAAATTACTTGTGCAAGCAACGAGTTGTTATTCTTTATTTTTGTTCGAACCAAAAGGACCCCCTATATATATTTGAGTATGTTTGTTGACTTCATCAGATTAGATTGAAATTTGGGTGTCATACTGCTCTGTCATTGGATAATTTACTTGATCTACATTCAGAAATTTGTTCGCTTTGCAAATGCCAGCATTTCCTTTTCTTTACACTTTAAGGCTTGCCTTGTTACGATAAAAATCAAGTAGCGCTATGTTGATTGTAACATGACGTAACTAGAGCCTAGTCTCCATCTGGAAGATGCATGTCGCTTTATGTGCTTGTTGTTAGCATTGAAACTGTTTAGTTTTTAAATTGATTTTTTATCTGCAATGACCCATGATTGATAAAAACCAAAAGACACTTCAGTCAAGTAATGGTGATATATTTGCATCAACAGAACCACGTTATGCTTTTATTTTTGGTTTATGTGGTGCTACTTACCTGGTGATGAACTGTTGGGTGGCCTTTAGCTCCAAGGAGTGTGCAGTGTCGACTCTAAGGATTGGTTTCAAATAAAAAGTGCGATAAAGTCTAGTCATGGACGAATTCATGATTCTTAATTCAGTTTCAATCAAAATTATTGCTACACTGGTTTTTTCAAGCGTAGAACACAACGTCTTTGAGTAGTTACAGCGAGTTTTAAGCTTAACGCGGTCGGCAACAAACTTAGTCTCATGCCAAATACCATCGTCAGCCAACTTGATTGTGGCAGTTGAACTCAGTGTAGCAACTCGGTACTGTCCTCTTTGACATATCAAAGTCAAACGTTGAGCTATACATAGTAATGTAAAGTGCAGAACAACAACAGAAAATATCTAGGAACATTGTAGGTCGATATCAAGAAAATAGCAAGCAAAATAAAATATTCCAAAACAAAATGCTACTAATGTCTGATATTAAAAAAATTCTAGGCACAAAGTAAACAATTCGCGAGTTTCCAAAAAACGAGGGTTGTAGAAAGTTATTTTATTTTATCTGGCTTCTTTACTAATACCAGTCTTGTTAGAAGCTTCAAAGTTTAACTGTAAATCAGTTACAAAGGTTTGCAAATTCCTTTTCCTCTGACCGAAAGCTCAAAATGCATGAATTCCTTCCTTCGATTAAAATCTTTCCTCTTTGATCCAATAAAGCAACTAACAAAAACTTTATTAGCTATTATGACGTTGATTATATTTAAGTCACTCCCTTGGCAGAAGCAATAAGAAAAAATTAGAAGATGCTGATATTCCGCGCACTTTAAAAAATTAAAAAATCAATGGCAAAGGTGTGATCATGGAGAACGCCTTTGATTTAACTATGAAACCCAACAATCAAGACAAATCAAACAAAATTTTGAATACTTGACTGTTGGACTTAATATTTTAAAGTATTTGATTAAATTCACACCTGTAAATTTTCCAGCATTACTTGCCCGAATCGGTCTGTCAAATTAACCTAATGAAGAAATTAAAGTCAAATAAATTATTCATGGAGGTGAATAAATGTACAGGTAGCAATTGTTACAATCGATGAATGTTTCTGAATAGTGTATTAAAAAAAGGAAAATTTATTTTAAATCAAAATATTTCATATGTCCAATATCAAACAAACATCAAACTGTTTTTATGTAGACAGATATTTTCAAA
This sequence comes from Rhopilema esculentum, assembly GCF_057945365.1. Classification (NCBI taxonomy): domain Eukaryota; kingdom Metazoa; phylum Cnidaria; class Scyphozoa; order Rhizostomeae; family Rhizostomatidae; genus Rhopilema; species Rhopilema esculentum. Next base: position 9,060,728 of record NC_142827.1, read on the forward strand.
ATTAAGTCCCTGCTATCAAATGTCCATACAATGCCTGCCAAAAGTCTTGGTACACTAACATCAGTTTCCAAGGGCAAATTAAGCCATTCCCCTTCCCCCTTTGAACAATGTTGATTTACTACAAAACGACGTAGGGGATTCAGGGGCGGATCCAGAGCAAACTTGAAGGAGGGGCAGTTGGTGGTGGGGGCGCTGAAAATTTTTCGAAAATTGATGACGAGAGTATGCTGTATACAACAATTTCAGATCCATTTTCGGTATAAACAACATAACTTTGAGGTAATCCTTGAAGCAAATTAACCTATCGGTCTCAGAAATTTTTCACACCATTTCGCACCATTTCCAAAAAAGGGGCTGCCCCCAGTTGCCCCCCCCCCCTTAAATCCGCCACTGAGGTGCTCGAATACATGACAAGCTTAAGCAAAAATGTATAGGATCTTGTAACAGTGGGGGCGCCAGGGAGGAATATAGAGGGGGTGGGGTTAATTACTTTTTTCTGCGACTTCTAAGTTTTTTCTAATCTATCGACATTGTTTAAGGGGGAAAGAGGGTGCGGAAATAGGAGTATTCTGTAAAAGAAATGATTGTAGGTAACCATACGCTATAAAAAGCAGCATTTTTCTTTTAAGAGTTAGAAAGTAAAATTAATTGAAGCTATTCTAATGAAAAGAAGTCTCATTGCAGTGGGAAATTCTAAGTCAGAAAATTGTATATTCAGCTGAGCTTGAAAGATATTATTTGAAACTTGTCAATCAAAATCAGTGCCACAGGGGCAAAAAGAACAGAAGAAAGACACACCGGTTGGTAGTTGATAAACATGGCAGTTTCAAATCGCCTAGCAACCCATTCTAGGATTTCATTACTGTCTTTTGGGTCGAGATAAATCAAGACGCACTCAGCCAGGAAAATAGTTGGGATGCTAGAAGGCAGAACAACAATAGTTAGTGCAGAACAGAAAAAAAATTGAACCGGGCAAAACTGATCATTTATTATGAAACCACTCAAGTGTAAATTTTTGATAGGATTTGCTAGTCTGTAAATTGCTTATACACAGTCGATTGAAAGATTTGAACAACCAGTATTTTTTGTTGCATTCAAACATATCAGCTAAACATGTTGTCTCTTTCAATTCAATATGAAATGCTTATCAGGAAGTTATTGAAACTATACAACATAATAAGCAAGTATCAGCATTTACAATGGAAATGTCTCTGTTTTGGAAAGAATAACAAATGCAAATATATATTAACATAAATTTAGAAGATTACTTTGATAATCCTACAGTCTCAAATTACTAATAACTTTTGGGTTGCACGCACAAAAATTTTGTTCAGCCATACTTAGCCAAAGGAATTAATATATCATTCATAGCTTACACTGTAATTTATTTATGCGAAACTGTGCCCTTCCAAACTGATTAACTTGCTCACCTTAGATTCAAACCAGCTTTAAGCAGCTTATCTTCCATTTGAGCTACATTGGTAATATCAGCAGCAATCAGGTGATATAAACTTGAGTGAGCCTCATCATTTTCTAAATCATATAACAAACCATAATCAGTGAAGTTGGTAAAATTACATATTCCATTCTTCTGCAAAACATAGTTTACGATCCATCTTGAAGACTTAAACTTAAAATTGCAACCAAATTGAGATTTAACAAACAATACCCACACCTCTAAAGGATGATTACATTATAGGTAACACTAAATCATTGTTTTTATTTTGCTTCAGTGCAAAAGTGGAAAGTTTTTTCTTTTGTAATAATTAAGTTTTCATAGAATTAAGACAAAAACTGTCAAAATTTTAGTCATCCCTTTTAATTAATGTATTATCCATTTTTGAAACATAAAATAATCACTTCAGATTCCTTAAAAGGATAATTTGCTTCAGCTTATCATTCATAGAATATGTGCACTACAACTGATCACAGTGGTAGGACTAATGAACAAAACAAAAAATTATAGGTATTTATCACAAAAATTTAAATACAAAATACAATGTTTGATTAAATGAACTTGTCAATATCAATTAACTAGCTATGTTTCAAAACGTTTTTCTGCATGTGTGTAAGTTTAGTGGTTTCACCCCTTAAATACCAAAATGGAAGCCATTTTATATTTCAATCTTAGCTTCAGCTTTTTTGTACATCTTATCATATCAAGATAGTGCACTCATCATACACCTTTTACCCATCTAGTGGCCTGGAAAAAATCCTCAAGTGGGCAGTTTTTGGCCTTTGAGCAAAATATTTGATTTACACCTCATTTGGGGGCATAGCATGACCCGCTGTAATATCTTAAGATTTATTTCAGTTGCATCACATTCCATTCATCTGTACTGATACAGCATGAATTCTCAATCAATCTATTCATACTAAACAGAGAATCCCTGACTAAGAAAAAAAGATTGAAATTAAGATGTAGATTTATACTATGACAGATAGATAAGAAGATGTACCTTGTTTACTTACTAACTAATAACTTACCAATAACTAAACCCCCTTCTGGGAAAGCATCATGAAGCTGTCTCCTTGACCTGCAAAGTAAAAAAGATGGTTTATTGTGACAGAGGAGAAGCATGAAATTTTGAGCATGATCATTGAACAGGTTCCTCTTATTTTGATCACATCATATTATCGAAAGTAGCACAAATTCTATCAACAGAATACTGAATGGTAAAAGGAGACCAACGTTACTGCTTGAATGATGATGCAAATCATCTTTACCCAACAGAACAGAACCAACATAACACTGTTCAGTCATTTTCTGAATTTAGAACATTCTTGGCATAAGCATTATGATGCTTGATTCAAGCATCAGAATAATGAATTGAAACTTCAAATTACTCAGATTAAGGAAGTGTGTCAACTGAGTATTTATGTCCCCCAGTATTCATGTGTCTGTTACCCTTACATCTAAGTTGATTTAATCAGAACATTATTGTTAAAACATTATTGTATCTAGATACTGAATATAATTAATTAGAAAGAGTTATTACTTGATGGCCATGCATTTTCTAGTGACAACAGGCTTCAGATCAACTTCAAAGAATCCCTGTGTTGGAAACATCTTATCAGCCTGCAAGAAACAAATAGAAACTAATGAATAGAACCTAATAAAATTATGTACAAACTGAAGTATGCAAAGATTATGACAAATATGAAATGCTTATTTACTTAAAACTATTTAGCCATTAAAAAGAAATTCAAACTCACATGTAGTTGCCAAAATAATGTGTCAAAGCCTGCCCCAAGATTGACAACCTGACAGTTCCTGCCTGTCATTTCTAAAAACTGGGTCAGAAGAATTTTCATTCCTTCTACTCTAGCATAATATCCTAGAAAAAGATCAACAATTAATGATTTAGAATTTTGATGTAAATATTATTCATATTTCAGTCGTTAAAGAGGAGAAAGAAAATAAACAGTAAAGAGAAATCCATACAATAATAAAAGTTACAAATAATGAAATACTATAATCAATATGTAACTAAATATTATCATTATCAATAATATTTTTAAGCATATGATTCAAGCAGTATATCTTTTGGTCTTTTTTTATTTATTCATATTGTGGTATTTTACACAGTAGAAACATACATGGGCAATAAACATATGATAAAAAGTTAAATTGGCAGAAGGTTCAAAATCATAACATAGGATGTTGGGCCATTGTAAAAATATTGGCAGCTAACCACTGACATCTATAACATGTAGACATGGCTCATGAAATGAAAATCGTTGCAGTTGAAGTCTTTTTAATGAAAAGAGGGATTCAAATTAAGAATATCAGAATTGGCAAAGAAAAGTTTTCTTTTAGCAGGGAAAAGCTTTTCAGTTTGGCTGGAGCAGGCGTCTACTCTGAATGCCTTCAAGTTTCAATTTAGAGAAAATTCTTAATTTGATTTTAAGGTATATATAGATAGTAATTAGGCTTTTTTATTTAGGTATCTATCTATGTATCAATTATTCAAACATTGAGTTTTGAATAAGCTCCTTCTCCCGAAAAACCATGTCAAATTCATTTAAAAGACCACTTGTTTTAAAGGATAATGTTTTTTGCATTATCACAACAATTTATAGTTTCATATATTAACTTAATTTATAAGCTTTTTGTTTAACCCATTTTTCAGTACTTGAAAACCTTTTTAAGCTAACCCAGTGGTTGAAAATGACTAGGCCTTAAACTAAGTTCTCCTCACTATCCAAACTTTTGCACAAAAGAAATGATAATTCCAATTTAAGTAAACGTCTAGAATTATGAGCTTTGAATAGTCTCTCTTCTCGAATAAGTACCCTTCATAACATAAAGTTTGGAATAGCCCCCTCCCCCCCACAGGGTTTAATTGAACTATTGCAGTATATAGAATATGTCTGTTTGCAATCTTAATATGTTTCCAGTCTTTTTAGAAAACTTGCAAGACTCTATCAAATATATACCTCTGCTTATTTCAGGTGCTTTTCTTTCAGGCATCATCCTTACAAAATATTGAATATAATCATCTTTCCAATAGCCTTTGTTAACTGCAAATCTACAACAAAGATATTTTGGAGTTTAAAATCAATAAAAACTACAAAGAATTAACAAAGTGACACAAAATCATGCAGTTATATTTGTACATCAAGAGGATGTTACATCTGATATTGAAAAGTGCCAGAAAGTACTTTAACAAAAAGTAACTTTTCCCTAGTTATAGATCCCGCTATAATTCCCCATTTGATACCAAGGGTTAGAACTACAAATTATGGAATCAGATAATTCAGTTTTCAAGGGTGGGAAAACTGAAACTCACTTCCAGGTGAAATCAAATCAAAACAGCTGAAAATTCAAAGGCTTCAAAAATCTGATAACAACTTTGTTCCATGAGTGTGTGCAAGCGGTTTTTTGCAGTAAAAGAACTGCCTTATATGATCCTTGAAATTGCTTTGTGTTAGTCTAAATTGGTGTTTTCTATATATTGTCATTACAATTCTCTATTAGGGAATAGCTCTCTTGTTTTCCAACAGTGGTTCAAACAGATAGATTTTGGGTTTCTTGATTGAGCAAGCTTGATTTTACTGGCACATGAAACTTGCTAAAATGGCAGGCAAATTATGCAATCGAAAATTGCACAAAAGAGAACTTGCAATTTGATGTAAAACAACCCACTATTCTTTCACACTCAACCAAAAACAACCTGTCTCTTTTGTACATAACAAGAGCCTTGGACAATACAATTGTACAAACTCTTTTTTGTTCACAGATTTTGATGCATTTATATCATAAATTTATTGATAAGATTGATATTGTTACTTGTGGCTTGCAACTTATCAATAAATGAAATTGCATGTGATGCAGCTCTTGGTGAAATTGCTTAAAGAGATTGTCAAGTCTTTAAGACTCATGCACACTTATTTTCCTTTTTACACCACCTCCCACATGCATTGCCACTGACAGCCTAATTGATGGCCCTAGTCTAGCTGTACTGGTCGGCTTTGATGTGGGGCGAAATCGGTCTACAGCCGACTGTATGAGGTGTGAGTGGTTTTCTTCACTTCACACTTAAACTGAAAACCTTGGATCTGGTCATCTATCCTGTGGGTGGAGGAAAGTAATCAAGCCAATTGGTACCCAAGATTTGAAAATAATACAACAATGACCTTTGAACAGAAGTATCTAGCTTAGCATTGACCAAATGCGGCTACAAACGGCAATAAAGCGGAGTAAATAATTAATACTTGGCTTGAAGGTCCAACCCAACCCAGCAGCAACATCACAACATACAGAGTAACATTCTTTGTACGTACCTTTTGCAGCTTGCAGCATCATCATTTGTAGCTATAACACCGTCATCGTAGGACATCTTGACTGCAATAAAGGAACCTTATGACATCTTCAAGCTTGTTTAAATCCACGATTTGTTTCGACAAGGAAACTTAAAGTAGTGAACTCTGAGTTTGAAACCAACAACAAATTTGTCTCTTTATCGGCAAGCCTCGTTATGGCCCTCCAAAACATTACCATCGGTATCGTAAACTTAGTCACGCCCCCAAATTTTACCAATAAATAATATTTCATCAACAACATTGTTAGAAACTAAAAATATTGGCACAAATGTTATAAACGAAACATTATATATACATAGGGCTGGCATGATCCCATACTTGCTTCTTTTAGTCAGAGTCTGAAACTCAGGCAGTTTTGGGGCACCTCAGCTCGATAACTAAGAGTCCCCAAACAAAAGGGGTCCCCAAATCATTTTGATATCAACGTTTTAAAGATTTCGCTCAAGTTTAGCTCATTTTCAAAAACTTCAAACTTTCATTCTTTTGTTCTTCAACAGAAGCTTGTTTAACGAACTCGACTCCTCCTAAAAGCGAAAAAATCATTTCATTTTTGCATTGTGTTTGACATGCTCTATAGCGTTGGATAGGACTTTCTTGCAGTTGCTAAATAGGGACCCGCCTCAGCTTTTCTTAGATGCCTCTGTTACGCCATTGCATATACTATTATGCAGTTGAATTTGGGTCGTCGTTTTTTATAGTCAAGGAGATCTCATAGTATTATTTTGCCATAGTATCTTTTTACCATCGAAGATTGCACCACGAAGAAAACAACTGTTTGATCGCATAGTAACAAAATACTTTGTACCTTTTAGACGTTTTTTACCTGTAGTTTTTATTGGGTATTTAAAAACATTTGACCAGCTGTTTCAAAATCATTGAAATCAGACTTTCGAGGATAGGGGCGGGTGCCACTTTACCCTGGGTGCCAGAGCCTCCGAGAGTCAAGGGATGAAGAACGGGGGAAGGGATCGCGAGGCTCTGGCACCCAGGGTAGTGCCACCCCTGATTATGCAATCCATTTCCATCTAAATTATTGTATTTGTGTAAACTATCCATCTCGTACAACGTAAGGGAAGGGGCTTGATAGAGACAGAGGGCAATACAGTAGGAAGCTAAATACAGCGGGGACTTACAAATGTCTCTTATGGTATGAAATTATATGAATGTCAGTATAAACAGTATGTTTTTAAAGGCTTTTGAAATTCTAGAAGGTCACCGGAGAAACGAAACAATCTACATGATTTTGACATTTTCCATTGAATTCATTTGAAAGTGTGTTGCAAAATATTCACTTTATTCTGAGATTATAGATTATCTGAAGTTGATAAAATCGAGGCTATCGAAACTGAAGTTGCAAAACTTCTAGACGCAAATGATTTTTTTCGATTGATCAATATAGTTTCAGCGCAAAACGTTCCTGTATAACACAGCTATTAGAAGTTTTAGAAGAATAAACATCTCCACTTGATCAAGGTAACAGCATCGATGAAATTTTCTTTGACCTCGCAAAGGCATTTGACTCCGTACCCCATTAACGACTTCTTTCGAAGTTAAATTCATATGGAATTGGAGGTAATGTACTCAAATGGACCACTCTTTTTCTCCAAGACAAAAGAGCAGATAGTAATATTGAATGTATTTAAGGCTCCTTGCTCAACCGCAGGGAGTGGAGTCCCGCAAGGCAACGTCCTTGGGCCCTTATTAGTTCTCATTTATATTGACGACTTACAAGATTACATTGAAAGCAAAGACTTAAAATTAAACCGAAAGAAACTCAGGCAGCAACCAACAAGTTTAGGATGACATTAATCGAATCGAAATTAGTCCAGCCAGTGGCAGCAACCTCTTAACGCAAAAATGTGTTTGAAAATGCATGTAACCAGGAGCGGATCCAGAGCAAATTTGAAAGAGGGGCAGTAAGTAGTGGGGGCGCTGAAAAATTTTCAGAAATTGGTAACGAGTGTAAGCTGTATACAACAATTTCAGACCCTTACTACTCATAGAAGGCTCTCTATTCACTTTATAAGGAAATTTTCATTGTAATTGTTGTTACTTTGAGGTAATCCTTGAAGTAAATTAACCTTTAAGTCTCAGAAACCTTTGTCACCTGATTTTCATTCTTCAAAAGGGGCGCACAATTTCAAAAAAATGCACCAGACTTGCTTCAAATCGGCCAGGGAGGGACAACTTGAATCCGCCACTGTGACGTAACAACTAAGATTGAATGGAGAGAGGGAAGACACAACCTTGAACAATTTTTGAAAAATCTCAGTCAGTTTTGAATATACTTACCTGATTTTGCATATCTGGAGGTATTCTACCACATTATTTGTAGATCTATGATCTTAATTTAAGAATTGCTATAGATTTCTACAGTATGTATTTGATCGATGAGCCAAATGATTATGAAATTTCGTCACTTCGTTCTGTGTAGCTTCGTTCCGAATATGAGGCGGCGTAAAAATGACGTTGTTTTGAAAATTTTAGCATGATGTCGCCCTTATTCTGTGATGTAGCTGTCTTATTTGGGTATTCGACTATTAGTTGTAGGAAGTCAATGTCCTGAAGAAACAAAATGAAGGAAGAGGTGTGTATGTATAAAGCAAGCTGGATCTGGGGCGCCAAGTCCAGGCAAATTTCAAAGCTTTCCTTATAGATTAGATGCGGTAATTTCGTCATAACATCATTATGAAACGGGACGGTACGGTATTGAAATTCTAAATTGTCTGGCGCTATTGCAAAATGGCATCACTTTATCATGAACATGTGATATTCATGATAAAAATAAGAAACACCAGAGTGAAACTGGAGCCAAGTGTTCTTTTAAAAAAGCGTGTAGTGTATTTGTAGGATTGTGTCGGACACACACGCAGGTCCCTTACCTCTTTGAATAGCTATTATTTTATTTTTTAAAAGTCATGAAGGTAATCTTCTTCGATCTTCAATCGTTAACTCCTAAAGGCTTTACAACCAATCTGGAGTGTTTACTCAAGGAGCATTAAAAAAAAGGAAAATTAACTCAGAAGTAGGATTAATACCATTTCCACCCAGCGCTCCAGTTTGTTGATTTTATCACAAGAAATCATGCAACGATAGCATTAAGTGCCTTGAAATGATGCAACGCAAATTAAGCAATACTTATTATGATACTATAGATGGCAGATCAGCCCAAATGGAGGAAAACAGAGGAAAAGGTGCAAGACAATGAGGAAAAACACAAAGAAGAGATAACTGAAGATGATTTTACTTGCAGTTGTTGCTATGAAATATTGCTGGATCCAACAACATTGGCTTGTGGCCATACATTCTGCAGATTTTGTCTTGCAAATTGGCTGAGTACATCGAGAAAGACAGAATGTTTGCAATGTAGAAGACCATTCGCAGAGTTTCCAAAAATTAACTTTACCTTAAGGTAATGGAAAAAGTTTTTATAGAATTTTTTCTGGTATGAATCTGCAATAATATATGAATGGTGACACAAATAAAAATTTTAATAGAAAAAATAACTTTTAGTAATGCCTTTTTAAAATGAGATGGAGATTATAATGGGGTTATGGGTATATTAGACAAACTTTTTTTCCCAGATACAAGATAAAACCTTCATAACGACACATTTTGTATTGTAATTACTAGCAGGACAGATCATATTCTTGCTGTCCCAAAAGGGCAAGCCAAAGACCCCATGTAACATAAAACATCCTAGGGTGAATGCCCTTTGATATAAATGATGTTTTTGTACCTTGACCTACTTTGTAATATTTTATTGTGATTGCTAATGCTTGCTGTTAGTACTGCTAATCTCTTTATGTTGCTTTTACTAAGAATAACATAATGATAACCATGGAGATTCTCTACTTTTCTTAAAATCTTCCTTGAAAGTAAATGTAGATTCTAATCTTTTTTATGCAATGAAATAAAACTTTTGAAAAATCTTGTTTAGAAATACTTTGGAAAGGTTGTTCCCTGATGAAGTTGCAGAGAAGAGAGCTACACAAGAATCCCTACCCAACTATGGGTCCATAATAGCTGCCTTTGACAAGCATGCTGAAAGCAGTCAATCCAACAGAAGATCAGCTATCAACCATTTTAGTTGTGGAAGATTGTTCCTTTTCTTGTCAATAATCATTGCAGTGATTGTTGTAAGCAGATGTTTTTATCCTTTTTGAAGACAAAACATGCATCAGTTTTTTATAGAAATGTTGTTTGCAGTTTGGCAACCTGCAGTGTTTTTTTCTAATGATATTTGTATTTTGAGTTAATGATTTCTGAAATCTTTATTAACAATCTTAAGCAAAATCCAGGCTAGAATCAATATGATTATGATCTAGAAAAGAGACACAATTGTTCTGCAGATTTAGCTAAACAAAGAATGCTTTTTAAAAATTTATTTTGTCTTCAGAATTAATTATTGAAGATGGCACAAAACAGCAGAAACATATCTTCAAATTTTGGGCTACCAAAGACTTATTTGAATCAAATATTGTATAGTTACTTATTCAATTCTTCCATTTTGGTTTTTGTTATTAATAAAAGTGGAGTCCTGATTGTATGGAATGAAATTAGAAAATTTATTGATATAATGATCTGGTCCCCTTGATGCCAGCTGAGCCCTAACAAATTTATCTATAACATGCTCCCAACAAACATCGATTATAAACAAACCATTTTCTAGGTCCATGAAAGTTTGCTATGTCAATATTCTACTATACTCTAACGAAAATTTGTCTGAAAGTTATCAGTGAAGGATGTATCTCACTTTTTATGATTTGCCTAATTTAGCTCATCACTCTTGGTTGGAGACAATTGGTAGGAGGTCCTGATGTTTTGTTGGACAGCAAAATTGTCACTGAATGGACACCTGATGATGTTGCATATTGGGTTGGAGAGCAAGGGGTTTGGGCAAAAGGTGTTTATGATAAGCGCTTCAAGGAAGCTGGCATTGATGGGAATCTGTTGTTGCGAATAAGTGAAGAAGATTTAATGGGTACACCAATCAACATGCATTTACGCTTACACAGAAGAGTTTTTATGGATGCTTTGGCTAAAGTTCAGCTGAGAAAAAAAGAAAGACCAGGTGATTTCTGGGAATTCAAAGTGAGTGTTTTTCAATTTAGCATACTAGGCTGATTTTTAAAGAAGACTTGGTTGCATTATTTAACTAATTTGCATTTAAGATTTTGCAACTGTTTATGCATTTGCCAAATTGCCACTAATAGGATAACTTCCAAGCTATAATATAATGGACAGTGAGCTTACAGATTACCTCTTTTTAGAGATTACTTCTTACCAGATTACCTCATACGAATTCTGGGGCCCATTCTCTTCAAATATAAATAATATAAATGCCTTAAGTGCACATAAGAGGAGGGTTTTCCTACTCAAATTTTAATGCTCAATGGATCATCAGGCAACTGTTCTGAATTAGCTGTGTACTAGAATTTCGTCAAATTATCTATCTGTGTATTTGCTTTATAAAGAAATTTGAACTAAGATATTAACAGTTGGAAAATGGCTAATGAAAATGAACTGATTTTAAATCAAGAGTCTCCAACCAATATTGTTTGGGACTGGAAGGAGGTTGATTTTTCTCAGTCTGAAGCCACCTCAACAATGAGTGATAATTTTTTATTTATTAACTTGGTATTTAGAAGAAAGCTGCTCCAAGGAGCCTATTTATTTTCAAAAAGTATGCCAAATACTTCAAAAAATTTTAAACGTTTCTCTGTATGTTCCCATCAAAAAATAGTGGCGCTACTAATCTGTTATATTCCCTTTTTTCTAGGCAGCTAGCAGAGCAAAAGCACTGTTCCTTCAGATTGGAATCAGGGAGTTTCCTCGTACAATGTTCCTGTATCTATATGTCTTTGATTATCATGAAATTTTCCTTCCATTCCTTCAAGATACATGTGCCATTGAAAAAATTGCTTCATGGGATGATAAGGATCCTGGCAGCAAGGTATTTATTGCAAATTTTCCTTATAGTATAAACTTGATGTATGATTATTTGAAATGTAGAAATTCATGTTAAACCAAATTTGCTGCTTTCCAAAATTGTATGCACTCTTGTTTTATTATAAGAATTAATGTGAATTGGTAAGAAGATTAAGTCATTATATTAAATAACCAACAAATTTAAATAACCAACAGATAAAACCAACAATATCAGTAAGCACTACATTCATTTGGCAGGATAATTCTTTCAAATTTATATTCTGGTTTATTGATGGCAGTATTTCCTGAATGGCTGGAGTGGTTTCCCAAAATCATTTTCAAATTGCTCTAGCCTCATTCCTCCTACCCTCAATCAGTTGGAGCTCTTTTATGTTCCATGCTATTCACCACAAACTTTATTGAAAAATTTACCACCAAAACCAATTTTTTGCAGATACAGCCGTCATGGGAGCAGTGGCATTCATTTATACTTTGGGCTATGGCATCCCCCTATTATATGATTGCATATTTTGCATCCCAATACCTTGCTATCAACTACTGGATTTCTAGAATTGTCATTGTACATGCAGTTGCCATGGGATGTCTGGAGCTGACTTACATTGGATGGATTATAACTGGAGGCTACAAGTAGGCTTTCTCTCCAAGCATTCATTTTGTAGTACAAAGTTGAAAAATGATTTTGAAAAAACAAACATTTGAATCATACTTGAGCTCTTGATCTGACAAACTTCCTGATTTATGTTTTGACATTTTGTACTCTGTCAAGAGTGTCAGGCAAAAAGCTGAAGTATAATTCGAATTGTTCACCTTTTCAAAGCCATTGGCAGTAAATTACCTTTTTCATGTAATAAAGCTCTCTGCATTTGTTAATCATGCCCCCCCCACTTAAACTCCGAGTATTTGTCTAACAATTTGTCTAAATGACTGATTCCTTTAAGAAGTATGTCACTGCAAATAGCACTCAGCAAGATCAAAAAATAATTGTTACAATGCTGTTGAAATGGGAATATAGTTTGTTTCTGACTGCCTTTTTGATTGACTACTGAGTTTTCTCTCTATATGAATGAAAATTTTCATTATTTGGTCAAAAATATTTCCACAACATCCATGATGCAATGATAAAAATATTTTGAGAAAATCATTGGCTAAATGTAGCAGTATGAGCAGAAAAATTTGTTTGCATTAAGTTACATCTTGTCACTAGTTGCTAAAAAAGATCCATATAGCTAATAAAATATTTTTCATTCACAGGACTTTGCCAGGACTGATGTTAAAAAACCTGATATATGTACTTGGAATCAGCTTGTTGTTAAAAATCTTTTGGCCATTCATTCCATTCTTCATTTGCGATATTATGTTCTGGTGGATGCTCGTCATTAGTCCATTTGATGCAGTCAATAGACTCTGTCGGAGATTAAACTCAATTCGAAACGCGCCAGTCAACAGAGAAGTACAGCAAAACAACCCAGGGTGGCAGTTTGCTTTCCGATTTGGTCGGGAGTAAACAGCACCAGCATAATATAACACTTATACACTATGCATTTCTGCAATGCATTTCTACACATTGCTTATTAAATTTTAGTGGATGTTCTGTTTTATACAGTAGACTCCAGTTATGATCATATCAAATGTTTCTTGAAAAGTTGAGACTTTCAACAGAATGTGACTGTGAACAGAGCTAAATTGAATAGAATAACAAGAGCTAAATTAAACTGAATTTGCATATTTGGGTCTCAATTTTATGTTGCTGTAACCAGTGGCGTTGCTTTTAGCAGAGTGATTGTAAGGGGAGTCTACTGTACTTTTATGATATAATTTGTGTTTAGTTCTGAAGAATCAAAGTTCTTGTATTGAAACTAAAAATTATTTTATCCTTTCACCATAAATTAAAACGGAGAATTGTGTCTTATTTAAGATTTTAAAAACTGGAAGAAATTCAAAATAGATGTAAAAGATTCAATCTGAAATGATGTACTTTGAAATAATTGGAATAACATGTTTCTTTGTGTTATGCTTACTTTGCCAGTAGATTCTGTTACATTCTAGTAAGAAACACACAACTGGTCCGATATTGCAATGAAGCATCCTTACAACTTAGTGTGACCCATGATCAATTTTCCAAAGTGTATTTTAGTTTTTAAATTTGCTATTTTATGTTTGTAGCAGTGTCTGTTGATATGTGCTATGGCACTCCAGCCCTGTTAGTCGGGACAAGGTCTTAGGCATATAACTTTTCAGTTATCATGCTGCATTATTAATTTATCCAGGGTCTTTCAATGAAGGATTTTTAAGCATGAGGACTGACTCAGCTTGCCACCTGATAAAAAATTGTTTGGGTTGTTTAATGTTTAGTGTTTGATGTAATTGTGTAAGTAACAGTGGTGGTGCCAGGGGAGGGCTAAGGGGGCTACAGCCCCTCAGTCGGAAGCATCTATCTCCCCCCATCGGAGGAAATTTTAGGTTATTGTCAGAGCAAATTTGACAAAATAACGTACGAAAACAGCTTATTTTAGCTATTTTAGCCCCCCTGTCGGAAGCTCCAACCCCATCTGTCGGAAGATTTCTGGCGCCACCTCTGGTAAGTAATAGAGTATGTCTCCAATTAAAGGGTTACTAGAAGATACAGTTTGAGTGGAAACACCAATGCTAAACCATTCTTATGGATGCCATCTTGTTTGGTGAAGAAGGCATCACTTTTGCTAGTGTGCTTCAAAAGCAAAACTGCCAAGGTGAATCCTGAATACAAGATAAAGCAAGTTTACATCTGGTGGCCGAAGTTAAATCGAGTGGGGGTATTGCTACTGCCTCATTTTGAAATTAGTCGCTGAATCAAGAAACTCGTAAATTCACTGTGCTTGCCTCACCACTCAACTTTTACCTAATTTTTCAATATACCAGAATATGAGACATCAAAGGTTTCTGAATGCAGGGGCACAAAAAAGAAATGAGATCGTTTTCAACATTTGGAGATTCTGGTTGCACTATACAAGATTACTCAGATAAAGAATAACGAGGGAAAATAAAATCAACATAAAAACTGACAAAACCATTGCCTTTGATAAATAAGGTCATAGGATGCATAAAACTAATTCTTTGCCACATAAATCCGTGGCTACTATAACAAGAGAAGAGTAGGAAACAACAAGGCAACAAGCAGAAACATGAAGAAACGACTATGAAATACACAGAAATTGGTAGGAAAAAATTCAACTGCGGCTGCAATTTTATTTATTTAGTGGAAACCCTGCCTTAATAGCTATGATGATAGTGATTAATATGGTATTTGTGTAGTAAAAATTCATTGCAACCTAAATGTTACCAACCTAAAAGAAAGTGAAAAAACTTTGAGTTAGGCCCTCTCCCGAAACATTCAAACATTGTTCACAAGCACTAGATTTTCAGCCTATACAGCTTGTTTTCTCGTATATTACAGTTCGTTATTTTAGCTTCTGTTGTTTTTGTATAAAAAACTATATCACTGAGCTTTCCATAACTTGATCTGAGACAACAGCGATCGCTTTGGAGAAGGACATGACCGACCACGTAGGCCACTGCAAGAAAGATCACCGTGCAAACGGGGATAGACAAGCTTCCCTCGTTTTGGAGATTAGTCGTTTCTGCTAAATGACAAATCGTTTCATTTTGTTTTCTTATCGTTTCTCCTCGTTTTTATTAGTTTCTTGTTGTTTCCTGTTGTTTCCTGTCATAGTGAACGCGCACATAAATCTCTTTAAAACGAAATAAAGAAAAGGCTTCGCGTCTCTTTGTCTGTGCGACCTAAGCAAGAACTTCATAAAAATTTGACAAAAAGGGAAAAGAGAATTCCTGCAGGGCAAACACGTTGCAAAGTACAGTAAAATGGATAGGGACAACTTGCAGTTGATAAGGACAAGGGTTAATTTCGTTGTACGAGAGCTTGTAAAAGATATCACGCATTCTAAATTGCAAGCAGATTGCGCAAAATAAATTTTTGTAAATTACACAAGCGATTCATTGTGCGGTGCAGTTGCAATCCGACGTTTGGAGCAAGGACATGTTTGAAAAACGGCACGCTCAACTACAGCACAAATGCGAAAAACCTAGAAAGTTGCCAATTTTTGGCATCAGCAAGAGGAGCTCAGCCCCCCGAGCCCCCTAGCACTACACACGTGATCCTAAAAGTAGGTAGAGGGGCTTTTTGGGGGAGTGGTACGTACCCTTGATGATCCGTGCAATTCATTGACGGATTATCAATGATGATTTTTACGCGAATGGTTGTTAAAGTTATTCTAGGATCTCCGGTATCTTTTCATTTATTCTAACATTTATGCCTGTAAAAAGCGTTAAGCTGTATAGCAAACTAAATTACAATAGACAAAACAAAATCATCTGCACAATTTACTATTCATGACAAAGTGTGTTTAAAGTTATATCTAAGATAGATCTGGTGCCAGTTATCTCCTTGAGTGTTAGGCACAGCAGCTGACGCGAGGAAGGAGGCTGCCAGCTGATATCAAAATGGCGACACTTTTCGGAAAGCTCTGGCCATAACCAATAACCAATCCAATGTACAAAATCTGCTAAGTCAAATCCAAGTTTAATAACGAGCCTTTGTTTCATGTCTCTTCTCTACTTTTCAAAAGTAGCAATATCTAAGAATGCGTGGAAAATTACTAATAAAAATATATAACTAGGCAACAAGGACGAAAAAATTCCTTTCTCAACATATTACACCTTAAAATGAAGCGAAGTGTTTATCTAAATGCACATGATGTCCGTACTGTGCGGTAAAAGCGCAAAAGGAGGTTAACCGACTTCCATTTAAAATTATTTTTTACAAGAAGCTTTACAGTTGATGCTCCTGTTTGCACTGCCAGAAAATCTTACTTCAGTCATATTTCTTGCCACATCTGCAACACTGCTAATACATGCTTCATACAAGCGTCATTGAAGTCCGTGATGGTCCATCAACATCGTCGTCTTCTCTATTGGAAGGGTCCCTAGAACCCATCGGCGACGATACATCCCGCCGGTCGCCATTTTGCCGCTGCGGGCGCCAATTTCTCTTCGCTCGGTTATATCCAACATTGGGACGTGAATCATCGCTGCTATCTTGTCTCGGTGTATAGGCTGGAGGAGATCTAGGGTCTGCTTCGAAATCAGAGTTTTCTTCATACGGTGGAGGCGCCCTGGTATAATAATTTGCTGCCTTATCAAGCTCTGCGACAAGATCTCTCTTAGCGCGGCCAGCATCATCCAGATTGTCCAGACTGCTTTTTCGAAGGCTCTGCGCTGACCCTTTTGTTGCACGCAGAAAACTATTCTTCCTCCTCCTTCCACCCTCATCTTCGTAAGGTGGCGGGAAGCCGTTTTCTGGATCTGAATCAGAATCTTGGGCATTGAGTGATGGCTCCGAGCGGGCAGCCGCCCTGTCAATTGGCCTTCTTCCAGGTCTTCCTCTTGGCGGTCGATCACCTTCGCCAGATGGTGTGAACGAACTCACACTTGGGGCTGGCTCTTGGTTCAAATATGGATCTGACTGAGCAAGTTTCTTCTTCTCCGAAAGATCTGCACGCCCAGGCCTAACACGCGGCCGCGCGATGCGATCAAGACCTTCTTCTGAAGCAGAGCGGTGAGGTCTTGAGCCAAAGCTGTCAACAGAATCACGCTTTCCAGCTTTATTTTTATCATGATACTCCGTCAGAATTGCCTTGCGCGTTTTCTTATCTAAAGAGTTGCGCCAGTTTTTATAGAACGGGTCATTTGCATAATGACTGGCAATTGATGGCGCCGCGGCCGCTCCTCTCATCAGCTTACCCTCCTCCTCTGACTCCTCACCAGACTTGTCCGCATCATTGTCGGAAGGTTCTGAATGCTTTGACATTGTGCTACTTGACCGCTCTTCCAAGGGATCTTTCGTTGATTTCCTGAAAAGAAAATTAAATTGCCTCCTTAGACAGGTGTCTTCATAAAGAAGTAGCTTATACCACGTAAAAATGGTATAATTACATTATTTTCAATTACAGTTAGTTAACAATCACATGTAGAAAAAATTCTTTACACTTAGGTAATATCATAATGGTGTTTGCATGCAGAATGAAATGACTGAAAACAATATTTGTTATTCAATGTTGCTCTGTTCATGAATAGGCCAAACGATTTCTCATAACAAAAAGACTTTGAGTGGAAATAGACTAGCGTACCTGTCGACATTCGACTTTGGTTTTTTGGAAGCCTGTGATGCAAGTGAACGTGATGACTGCGCAACTGATGCCGTATCACTGTTTAACAACCGCTGTCCACTCTCTCTTCTGTCTCTGACCATTGCTAATTCAAAGCTGCTAAGGCCCGGTTTGTCGTTAGCTCTTGCCGTGGCTAAAAAATAAACAATCAAACTCAGACACTGTGACGTAGTCGAGTAATCACATTATCTTTTTTTGCAATTGCTATGAGAAACCTTTTGTGGCTAGGTCTATTTTTGAACTTTAAACGCACCAAATTTTGTCCTGCGCCTTTTTTAGGTCAATGTTTTCCATTAGCAACAATTTATAAATATAAATAGCTCCCATCCATTTTATAATAGAATACCGTGATTAATATAATGGCAAATGAATGGCTAGGGAGGGGGTGGGGGTACCCCTTGGTGCCGCTATTCATGACGTGGCAATTCGTTAAATAAGACCAATAGGAACTATTATTCACCAAGATCATAGCATGTTGTTCCAGAAACAGAGGTCAGAACTACATTGAACCAAAAAGATTACGCGATCAAACAACAAGACATTATCATCTTTGTTTGGCGCAAATTTTTTTAACCCTTTCAACCATGACAGCCCCTATATAATTGCACCAACACTGAAAGAATACTTTGCGTTGCTTCGTGTCGGCTACATAGAGTCCTTCTGACCCTTCCAGGGGACAAAATTCGCCTGCTACAAACCTTTTTGGCTTTTTGAACGAGCGCGTTTATCAGCCATGTCCCGGTCTCTATACTCATCGTCATACATAGTACGCGAACGGCCTTTAGTTAGATCTCTAACAAGTCTTCTATAATCACGCTCATTTTCATCATCATGATAAACTCTCTGTGTCGATGGGACCGACACTACGTCAACATCAACCTCCCATTCATCGCTTCGATTATCTCCATTTGCTAAAGAGCGCTGACTCCCACGCGATCGACGATCGTCATCACTTCTGTCTCCAGGAACTCTGCCTTTCCCAGAACGCCGCCTGACACCTGTTCGATTATAATCTTTCTCACGAAGATCTCCCTGGGAACTGTGTCTCGAGGATCGCCTGTCAACCAACTCATTTTCCCTCTCAAAAACGTCATCATTGTCTTCATAACTAAACTGATTATATCTAAGTGATGTGGTGCTGACGGACTTTCGTCTCAGATTCCTTGGAGCATCAGAAGTCTCATCTGATGATTGAGCCCTGACACGATCAGCAACCTTGTTATTATGTGCCCTTGCTGCAGCTTCACCTTCACTTCGATATCCATGTGCTTTTCTGTATTCGTCCTCGTGATTCCTTGGTTTCCGCAGACTTGCCCGCCTCGCTCTCAGATCTTCTGGTGAGATGGTCCCACTGCGGACTGGGTTTTCAGACCGGTCTTGGTTTCTATTAAGATCACTGGAACTTTGAGCTGTCCGGCTATTTCTGTGTTCTTCATAAGAATGCCTAGGAGAAGGTACCTCCTTTCTTGGGGTCCGCGACTTTCGTTTCTCTTGATAGTCATTAGCATTCGAGTCTTCCCATGCATCGTAGTTTGGGTTCATGACAAAAGAAGCATCATCGAAACCCTCGCGGCTCTGATGCGGTTTTTTGCGTATAACGGTAGGGTACTGGACTTCTGAATCTGAATCGATTTGGCTCGACTTCTCGTCAGACTCTGATGCGTAGCCAAAAGATGAAAAACGTTTAGTTTCCGTAGCGCCATGCCCTGATAATCGAGATTCATTGTGGCTTTTTCTTGAAAACTTTTTCAGTGGTGAGCTGAGTCCATCTTGTATGCTTATCTCTTCCTCTCCATCTGGGGCTCGCCTTTCAACTTTCTTTGGAGAAGCAGGGACCTTTGGCACTTCAAAAGCTAGTGGCTTCAAGTCTAACTTCTCTAGTTTATTCTTACGATCTCGCATTGTTACTGTTCCCGAACGCAGCCGTTTCTCGATGTCTTTAGGAAGAGAAACATCGGAAACGTCCGAAGACGACCTCACTTTCTCAATGTCTTCCGTAGCCTCTTCTCCAGTCTCTTCTCCGTACGCGGACAAGAACACAGAGTTGCGCTGACTTTGCAGCACTTTTAAATCACGTGACTGCTGTTGTAATTTGATATCTTTAGGAGTTACGTCAGTGCCTAGGATAGATAGTGCGATAAATCGTGAACAGGGAAGGCTCAACAACAGGGATGGCTAGACAACAGGGATGGCTTAACAAAGCATAAAGCGAGATTTAATTTTCAACCCATTTTCATGAAATTTCAAATACCTATAAATGATTATTGAAGTCTTTGATGCAAGATGAATGCATTTTTGCAAATTAAAAAGAAACTTTCGTGTTTAAGGGGTGGTTTTAATGTGAAACACGGTTTATCGCACTATCGCCCTTTTTCTTTTATACTGCTGCATTTAAAGTTTTCTGGCAGAAAAAAAGAATAGAATTAAAAGTGCCAATACGAGCAGTGATCAATGCAAGGAAAATTCAAAATCATAAACTTTGCTATCTACGACTATTAAAAAAACAAATAAAATCAAAAGTAATGATGTAAAAAAGTAAAAATAATTTAAAAAAGTGCAATTAATCAGAATTGAGGCATTGCAAAAATATATTTTGTACAGTTGCGAGGTGATTAATTATTTGTGCACAAAGGACTGTGTTGATGTGAATAAATTTAAAAACTACAAGCCACTATTTTGCAGCAGTATGAAAGAAAGGGCAAGCGTCTTCGAGTTGTTTTTCAACAGGGTTTGAACATGGTCAATTTTAAGTTAAATTTACTGCTTAACGTGGTAAAGTAAACAATTTAACGTGGAAGGATTAAATGTTAGTTTATCTTAAAAGTATGGTTAGAGTTGGGGTTTTCAAATGGTTATCTGAAGTTTATCTGAGGTAACCAAGAGGTCAGAGAGTAATCAGATACATGCAAATATTAAAAGAGTTGGTAGAGTGGCTGTTTTGGGCTTCTTCGTGAAAATGAAAATAGAGGGGCCATCGTGTAGATGGAATATGACTATTAATTAGCAATTTTACAGGAAAGTATTGGGAATATGTCCTCCAGGTTGAAGGAACAGCATAAAATGATAAAAGCATATTAAAGACATCATTCACTTAGTTTGAAAGGTAAAAAAGTTCAGAGATGAAAAGGACAGATTGATTCGGCTTTCATCTTCGATAATCACTTTTATTTAGAGGAGCATCAATATCTTGTCCAATGACAGATGTGAAGGAAAAGTACTACTTCATGTAACAATTTTTCAGGATTATTATTTACCACTGAATGCTATGATGCCTAACATTTGGGTTTTCTGGTCGCACTAACCTTCGCATGAGTCAGAGCCCACAAAAAATCTCCAACTTAAAAAATATCGACAACATGAAGGGTTTTCGGGTGGTATTATGGTTTCCTTTATCTCAGTGGCCTTAACCACTTCAGCCATGCGAATGACTTTTTTCTCGGCTTTGGCCTGAAAAGGACTTTCAAAATCCAGTGAAAAGGAACTGGTGTAAGAAAAAAAATTGATTCTAGCCTGTAAATTAAAAGCGAGCGATGCCGAGCAAAGAAAATAAACACAAAAGGAAGGCTATCTCGATTCTACTCTTGTATCCCTGAAGACAAACCAGATTGCATTTCACCCAGTTTAATAATTATATAATTGGAGTCTTTTGATTTAACAAACGGGTTAGCATTTTAGCCTGATGGTTAAAACATTAAAGTTTAGGAAATCTGTTAGAGGACTAAACCAATAGCGATGATTTATAGGGAAAAATTATTGGGTTTAAAATGTTAGCAAGGAAAATTGACTGTAGAACATTATAAAAGTTTTAATTTTATTTGTTAATACTAATGAGCTTTTGGGTTAGTATGAATATCGGAAATACAAAAATCATAAAAGTGTAAATGTTGTAAGGCACTGATAAATAGCTAGGAACAACAAAGTGATATATCATTATGTAGGTTAGTCGCTATTAAGTTACGAAGCAATCTAAGTTGGCCATCAACGAAACATTAAGACTGAGAAGCCTGTTTATAACTTAGCTTGTGTAAACAACACGAGCACTATTGGATCGTCATGATCATGTTCTCTAGTTACAATTAGGAATACCAAAATAAATATACACAGTCAAAACAAATTAATATTAGGAATACTAAAAGCCACTACACATTGATACAAAGAGTTTTGAAAGATTCATTGGAATACGAAAAAAAATTCACAAGTTGCTGGGCCATCTCAGAAAAATTAACTTGTCACCTTAAATGAAAATCAGAGAAAATTAAACACTAACCGTATTTGCTCTTTTCATTTCTTCTTCTTTTGAGGCAGATAAACAAAATCAGGAGAGCGACGATCAAAATTGCAACAACAACGATCAGTAAAATGAACCACAGCTCGGCATGGAATGGCTTCTTATTCTCCACATCTGAAAGGAAAAATGGAGACAGAGAAATTACAGATTGCAGCTTCAATAACGGTTGCAAGATTCTTCCCTTTAGAGATAGGTGCGTAAGGAAGTGATCCAAAACCCTTCATCAAATTTGTAACTTTTGCTTTCTAGCAGCAACTAACCTCAAAGTATCCACACAAAAGATCAGCTGTGAATATTTCACTTGTAGATTTAGGCCCGTGTATGTATGTATGTATGTATAATTTTGCCATCAAATAAATTACAACTTAAAATTACAGATATTATTAGAAAAAGAAAAAGATCTAATTACAGATATATAAAATTTACAAATAGAAGTTAAAAACATAGACTAAAAACACCCCAGGTTAAAAATGGCAGGGGTAACATTAAAAAGGTCAGTACGATCTTGTTTCCATAATGGTCCCTCCAGAGGTTTTATAAAAAAAGAAATGTCTGCATGAAAAATTGATTTGTATCCAAAAACTAGGAAAAAAGTAATTCTGGAAAAATGTTAACTAGAACCTTTTCGTTGGCTGAATTTGGGTTTTCAATAAAATATGTAGGGGCTATCCTCCTGACTTTGTAGATCATCAAAGAATTTATCTTTGATCTTGTGTGTCATAGAATATAACCTTTTTTGCGACAAAAAGACGCCATGGATCTCATCAAATATTAAGTAAACAACAAACGAAACAACCAAATATTGTCCTTATAGGTCTGATATATTTGTTCAGTATAATCACGGGAATTTGTTCTATTCCTTATTTCTACCCAACACCTTTGTCACTTTGTTTTATGTAGCCATGGCCTTCAGGACCTGCTAAACCGAAAAATTTACGCGAAAAAATTCTCACTAGCCATCCACTTGTGAATATTCATACAAAAATTTATCGGATCAAAACGTAGCAAAAACAAGATTACTACACTAAAAGAAAGGTCTTTTTATTCTGTAAATGAGAAATAGCACTGTACTGTAGTTTGATTTTGTAATAACCTCCAACTTACACCAAAAGCAAAATGCCTGCTACCAGAGACAGGTCTCCAGAAACTCGAGCATCAAGCCAGAACAACGAAAAAAAACAAAGGACTAGAAAGTAAGCTTAATAAATTGCATTCATACTTGTCTTTAAGGAGACAGCATCACTTGCAAGAGAGGCGCCAACTCGGTTCTCAGCAATAACTCTAAACAAGTATTGAGTGTCAGGATCTAGCTTGTTGAGGGTGTAAAATATTATTGAGCCATTGCGTCCCCACTGGTCGTAACGAACATCCCATCCAGTCCTCCAGTCTCCACCTTAAATCAGAAATGGCATAGAAGTCAGAGGGAGGTGTTTAGAAAACGGGCATTGATAGATATTCATAAACAGAGGACACCATATAACAATTGAACCAAATAACAGTGTGCTGCAAGGAGGTAAATAAGTAATGGCGTTGGGCACAGGGAAGTATCGGGGACAGGGAGGTGTGAGCTGCAGGGAGGTTTCGGATACAGACAGGTATCAGTTGTTGGGGTGTCAACTGCAGAGAGGTGTTGGTAGCAGGAAGGTGTGGATTTCGGGGAGGTATCGTTCGTAGGGGGGGTCAGCTGGAAGGAGGTGTGGGTTGCAGAGAGGTGTTGGTTACGGGGAGGTATCAGCCGTTTGGGGGTAAACTGCTGGAAGGGTTGAACTGCAGAAAGGTATGAGCTGCGAAGGGGAGTTGGTTTTCAGCGAGGTGTTGGTTGCAGAGAAGTGTCGACTTGGCTGGAGGTGTCGTTGCAGGAAGGTTTCTCCTGCATGGAAATTTCGGAAAAAAGTAACAAATGAGAGACTTGCTAATGTCAAGTCTTGACTACATACCTAACATCAAGGCTAGTAAGCGTAAGTCTTATACAAAATAATCTCTTAGAAGGCTAGAAACATAACTAGAACATTTCTTCATTCAAACAACAAAACTTCATTATCATCGCTAGTGTTTTTGTTTGCAAAACAATTGAACTAAGCAAACTACCTGATTTCGCGTATTGAATTTTGTAATAAACAATTGGGGAGTTGCCATCAGTGCCTTCTTGCCAGCTCAGCTTGACTGAAGTTTCGGTGACGGATAATATCTTTGGTTTTCCTGGGCTACCTGGGAGAACTAAAGGACACAAAAAATGGTCAAGTAAGTAATTTAACTAGAATCATGATTATGATTATTGGAGTTGAATGTAATGCTTATAGCAAACGTAGACAGAGATATTGATAAAGTTAAGGTATGTAGAAGAAATCTTATAGCCTCCAAAGAAATACACACTTTAAACGTGAAATACCAACAAACGACTAGTGAAAAAACAACAGCCCACAATGGGGAGAAAACGATTTCTTTATTGCCTCCTACAATGCCTGACAAAAACACTTACGTCGGTTTTAAAGGTCAAATTCGGCCATTCCCTTCCCTCCCTGGGAAAAATATTGGGTTACTACAGAACGGCGTAGGAGAATTGGAAGTATCGTATTTTTCCATACTTATATGATATTTGTCTAAAATATCAACATTGTTCTAAAGGAAGGGGGTTGGAAGTAGTAATTTTTTGGAAAAGAAATGAAAGATATGAAATACAACGGAAATTGCTGGGTTTTCAAAGTATTCTTGGCAGGCATTGTATCTACAGTAAGGGCTCAAATTGCATAGCAGATTTCATAACGTTCTAACTAGAGATGTTGTATTCCTATTGGCCATTAGAGCGTAATGAACTCGATCTGCGATTTCATCCAACAAGTCTCGATGCCACAAGGAGACTCGAAGAACACAATTCGGACATTGAACTGGATACATACCAGGCCCTGGGAAGGGACCTCTTGTCCTCAGAGTAACAACAGCAGCATCACCGAAGCCATACCCTCGGGTTGCTGCTTTGAGTTGTATTTTGTACTCTGTTGAGGGTTTCAGTCCAGACATCCTGTCTGTATGCGTATGATATGAGTACTCCTGTGTCTTCACATCAGACGAACCCAGTTGCCAAAACTTCCTTTGATATGCACTGATATAACCATTCGGGGAGCACGGCATTTTCCACTGAATATCTATGTCGTTTATATACGTTCTTGTCCATATGATGATTGGCGGACTTGGGGCTGCAGAGAAAAACCAATTCACAACAGCTGAAAACGTTTAGCTTACCACAACTTCAGGTAAGCGTTATACTAAGCAAATATAGTTAAAGCAGGAAATCAAACAATCTTTACATAGCACGAGAAGTTCTCTAAAAGTTTCAAAAAGGTACGCAAGAGCTATTTGGGGTAACATTTTGATATAAGGCTAACATTTCGAAAACTTTTGTTTTATAAATAAAGCAGCACTGTATTTCATGCTGCTTTATATAACTTGATGAAATGGGTAACCAACTTCTAAAAGCTTCAATACTCATTCCTTAGAGGCATTTTTCACAACAATGTTTTCCTAGAAATACCCAAGAGCTTCTTAGCAAAAAATATTTTCAATGCTGAAGTAGACCTACTTCCTTCAGGAGTGTTAACATATCGATCGCCACTTTTCGGCCCATCCCCTGCACCATTGTAAGCTCTGACGGTGATTTTAAAGCGAGAGAATTTGCCAACATTCTTGATTGTCTCTTCTTGAACATAAGGGCTTGCGAACTTCGTTTTAACGCTAAAATCTTTGGCTGGGCACAGCGAATCTGTAGATCTTCGTCGCCTTCTTCGACTTCGTACGCCAAGTCGCTGATACTCGATCTAAAACGAAAATATAAGTAAAATTAAATCTCTTTTTACGGCTTGCAAGTCTGGTGCCTTTGCAACACGTGGTCCGAACGTGAAATACAATGGTTAAAAATTGTATGCTGCAGTCAATCTGATGAGTAAAGTTTATAAGAAATCTCGCTCATTCCTAGCGAGCTGTGCTATGCAAAACAATACTAAACAATCTAATACAAAGCAATATTATCTAACGGTAAACAAAACAATACTACGTACAATACAGTATCATAAAATTACAGTTTCCCGATCTGTTAGTTCGATAGTGCTGGATCGGCAAAAGGAAGAACCGCACACGCTATGGTGTATAGAACAGGGTGGTTGCTGCATGGCAATTCTTACAGCGATCATCTGAGACGTAGACTCACTGGTGTTAATGATTTGCTCCAAACCTATCAATAGCCCTTACCTCAACACAAAAATATATTTCCAGCTTCTTTCATAAAGAGAAAAGAAAAATTTGGAGGCGAACTTAAAAATATTGAGCTCGATGGTTGAGTTCATTTTGGAAACAGAACGCCTGTATTAAGTTATCAATTTCCCACCTTAAATTCCCCTGCCCCAACCCCACCATTTTTAGCGTTTTCATATCTGGTAGTCATATCTTGCTCGTGTGTCTCTCATAGCTTAATGGGGTCTTCAGGCAGCAAAGCATTCAATACCACATAAATATAGCTGACCAATCATTGTCGTTAGCAAAGTTACCTTATAACCAAGGAGATTTCCACGAATGGTGTAAGTTAGTGGTGGGGTCCACCGTACTTTGATTGTACTTGCATCTTCTGCTGTTAATATTATGTTTGTCGGAGCTGCAGTGGGAGCTAGGGGAAAGAGGGGAACCATTTTCAGTAGTCATCAATGCAATAATCCTGCTCGGTATTGAAAAATCAGCAGAGATCGCTCACATGAGCACAACCAGCAAAAAAGTTAGCAAAATCTTACAGGAATAGACGGGATAGTGGGTTAATTTCTATCATGCAATGTCTTTATCACCTTCACTCTTCTTTTATAAGAACACAAGAACATCGAGACTCGATTTGCAACATGAGAACAACGTAAGAAACATATCTAGCCTTAGATGAAAATCGAAAAAAACATTGTGTGTTTGAAAGGTATCCGAAAAATAGGAACACTCCGCAAAAATTATCTGGTTGTTTTTAAAAAATGTGTAAATTATCAACTGTTATATTCAGCTTGTAAGATACAAATTATTACTTCAAGGTAGTATTTAGCAAAAACATACGAGATTCTCCGGTGATGCCTGTTTTCTCAGTCCATGGACCCGTTCCTCGATCGTTTTTGGCAGCCATTGAGATATCATATTTAGTGTATCCTTTAAGGTTTTTAATCACTGCATACAAAGGCGTTCTTGGTAACCTGCGACTTGCACTCCATTCGGACCTGCTTTGCTCTTTATAGCGCAACAGAAATTCAACAGGCAAACCTCCAAGATCTTCGAATGTAGGAGCCTGGAAAGACAACAGAATTTTAGATATTTCAGTGGAATTCAAGGTAGCATGTATCAACGCCAATGCACCATATGAATTAAAGAGGCTTTCTTTTTTTATTCAGGACCTTTTGTTTAAGAACAAATTTGCCTTAACAATCATAGGATGGCTATTTAAAAGGGAAATGGAACCATTAACAATCTATTGTTACAAGGCATCCCCTTCTCCTTGGCACTGCCTAGCAAACTGTTAAAATTACATACACATGAACTTTATGTAGACCCTCTGACCCTCCGCAATTCAAATTTATACCTTTACATAAAGACCAAAGAGCGAGGGAACTCTTGAAAAGAGGCGTTATAGCAAGCCCTCTACATATCTGCAAATTAACATCGAATGTCAAACTATGAGATTAATATGAGTAGAAAATGAATAAAGCCATGAAAATGGCTCACCTCCCAATCGATCCTCAAAGAGCTAGGAGACAAGGGTCTGATTTTGAGGTTCCTAGGTGCACCTTTTGGGGCTGGAATAAAAAAAGCAAATAAATGAATTGGAAATAAACTGCTTGAAGATTTGTCTCTTAAAACATTTTGAAATGGTTAAAAGGAATCAGGACCATATATAAACTTGCATATAAACTTTGATAGAAGTTTGAATTTTGGTATAAAACATGAAGATGGTTTTAAAGCCTTGACACAAAAAGACAGTTTGCAACTTCACACGCAAAATTGCTAATACTTTCAAATCCACTATTATGGTTACAGTTTGCGTGAAATAAAAGCAGAAACGGTTTTCCAGGCTATGGGATAAATGGCCAGGATACAAAAATAGATTGAGGTATTATCAATGTCGGTTTTGACATAAATGAAATAGTAACTGTCATCTTCATTGTCATCAATTGGAAAAAAACAAGAATGCTTCGTAAGAAATCATCTAAAGGTATTTGTAGTTAACGGTTTTTGATTTTGGAATGTTTTAGGTACTAATGGTTTTTTACTTAGCTTTAGAAACGAAGAGTGGGATGGGCAAATGTATTCTCATACGCGGAATTTCAACAAACCTGCATGGTGTGTTAGGATGGTATTTGAAGCTTGACTCCATGCACTGTCACCGACATCGTTAGTCGCTTTGATGCGAAAATTGTAAGAGCTCGAAGGTATCAGTCTGGTTACAAGCAGCTGATTGACAAACGCGTCAATGTCAACACGTCCAGTGACGTTAGAAAGGTAATCCTTCCAGCCATCCGGTTGCTTATTATACTGCAACGTATAAGACCGTATTGGGCTTTTACCGTCATCGCGGGGCTTCCATTTCACCAACACGGTCGTTGCATCGACATCAGATACAGGGATGGGCAACATGACCGGGCTTTCGGGCACTTCTGCTCGTACCAAACGAAAAAAAGGCGTATAGATATTGCAAAATGATTGTTATATATTAACATACGGAAACCCATAGTACACATGCGGCAGGTTATATGAAGTCGGGTGCTAATCTAGTGCGTTTGATGACTTTGTTGAAAGGAACGAATCCCTTCTGTAGCAAACAACAGCTTTCAAGCACTTTTTCAATTTCTCTGTGAGTGGGGATAATTTGGGTAAATTCTTTAAAAGTGAACCTACATACAATGCAGGAATTTTGTGCTATGAAATACTTTAGAAAATGGCAATAACTGAGAAGATATTAATATGGCTTTAAAAATTTGACAAATAACTAATAATGTATATAATTCGATAAAAAGCGATAGTCTTATGACAAATTTTACAAAATGCCACATACAAAATGCAATTTTACTCGTACGTACGTCTATTGGGTGTGGTGAAGACGATTTCCTCAGCAGGATTACCTCTACCAAGCCTCGTCTTTGCGTAAACTCTAAATACGTAGTATCTGTTTCCAATTAAACCATTCACATCTGCACTTAGGATATTCGGTCCAACTCGAGGCTGGTAGACCATAGTATAATCTCCAGTTGTATCTTTAAGCTTATGTTGAACCTCGTAGCTGACAATGGCTCCATTTGGCCGCAACGGAGGCAGCCATGTGACCTGAACAAAATCAGTTCGAACAACTGGGAAACGAACTTTGTAAGGCTTGCCAGCAACTGGAGGTGAAAAAGCGATTGAGAATTGAATAGGTAGAAAGATAATTTACACTTGGGAAATTAGACTCAGCAGAGCAATTCTGCCAAGAGAAATTCAAAGTTTCTTGAAATCCTAAGGAGTTGAACGGGACTCTAACCAGCAGAATGGATTTACCCAGGGTCTACTACAAAATGCGTCCTCCCCGCTAAAAAATTCCCAAGAAATATCAATTTTATTTAAACACTTGAAAATTCTACATATTTCATAATTTACTCATGTACTAACCAACAACAAAACACTTACTTCCGTCAGGAGTGATGACTTCGACTGGATCTGTCTTCTTCCCTTCGCCGGTTTTCGTGTAAGCAGACATTCGAATTTGGTAGGTTGCGTAGCCAGCCAATCCAGTCAGGACAGAGGCCATGGTATTCCCGCCAATAATAGGTTTTCGGTTGACAACGAGTGGCTCAGTACGAATGTTGTAATATATCTGAAAAGAACGAATATCGCTTGCATGGAAAATTTCCTACCTGTTAATACGTTGATTGATGATATACTTTTCACAATCAAATTATTGATACAAGGACTGAGTGATACAAAAACTGTACTAGATTGCATGCGGTACAATATAATAGAAAATAACTATGAATGTAAGTATGATGTTATCTATGTCTCTCATTTAATCAAGATCAGTCTTACGCAATAAACAAACAGTTTTAATTTCAAAACATGACATGTGAACAAATTCTGCAGTCATAATGTTAATTCATGTAACAATACAACAAATGTTAAACACAAATCAAGCAAAGGTAAGGAAAACGACCCTAACTTACATAGTATCCGAGTATAATTCCATTGCGAATGTCAACAGGCACAGGGGTCCAAGAAACATTAACCACAGAGCTGCTCACCGCTACAGGGGTGATTGTAGCTGGACCATTATCCGGAACTGTGGAAAGAAACTTTTTAATCAGGGCAATGAGAAAACGCAGGCTGGAACTTACTTGGAAAATAACTAGACTAACAAACTTGAATGACTGGCAAAAATTTGCTTTATTAAAACGCAGGCTGGAAACTCTGGGGACGACCTTTGTTTAAACACAAATAAGACCAACTAATGTAAATGACTGGCAACAATTTTTTTGATTAATAACTAAACTGAAATGACCATATCGCTTATAATGTAACATATCACATACATCAAAATCATAATAAGCAATCAAGACAAGTAGCAGAAGGAGACCATTTGGCAACTTTAAGATTCCTTGGTAGCCTAAAGAAATAGAAAAAACATGACCTGTTGAAATTATAAGCCAAGCAGACAGGACTACAATTCCATTGTAATCCCATGTTGAATCATTTTCGAATATTCTATTGTTTTGATAAGCTGTTTCTGTAGTAACGAATCAGCATATGCTTTGGTGAATTAGACATTACCAGAAACCTCTGGAATAAAACTGCTTCAGCTATAAATCTGATTGCTAAAATTTCCATTAATTCGTGTCAATTTTCGTTGCCTCATTCACAGGAACGAGTTAGAACTATGTTTCAGGGTTTAGTCTTGAAAAATTTGAATATTTTTCAGACAAAGGGCAATGATAAAAGAAACAATCCTCTACTGACATAAACGAATTCGCACAAAATACGTGCTAACCGTCTTCAGCAGTCCTTGCAGTGACCGGCCATGCTGTCGGACCATATCCCACTGCGTTATACACAGCAATCGTTACATTGAATCTGGTCCATTTGGCCAACCCCCTTGCTGTATATTGCCTCGCCTGACTGTCTCGCTGGTGCACAATTCTTTCGTCCCTGTCAGCTTTGCCAATCGAGACTAGTTTTATCTTGTAAAATATGGTACTGCTTCCCCATGTATATTTTGGTGGTGGCTTTGAAAAATACAGATACTTTGTCGTTGATATGAAGATAAATGACAAAATCTAGAAAACTCCCATCTAAACCTGTGCTAATTCACTTGAATGAATGGCATAACAGGAAAACTTAAGCTCATAACGTGGCCCGAACGTAGACTCCGAACAAAACAAAGATAAGGTTAAAGTATAACATTCGGGGTTGACATTACCTAGAACCGTTTTCACCACGGTAAACTATCTAAGCCAGGCATGGAATTACAAAATTATTCTTCTTGAAATTCTAAACGTTTCTTAACAAAGCCTTAGTAACAAAAAATAAAGGCAACTTGACCGACTGCTTGCTATCATATCACGTGTTTTGGATTAACCAATCTGGTGATTCTAGATTGTACAGATAACAACACCTTACATGATTTCAATTTACCCGGTCAGAATACTAATCTTACAAAACAGGGTAAAACAGATAAAATTACAATACAGATATAAATTCAAAACTTACCACCCATTCTATAAGCAGGCTTTGTCTATCAACTGCAGATGCTCGAAGATTCGTGGGTGGAGAAGATGGACCTTGGAAGTCAAATAGGAAATCCTAAACCGTCTGCTGCATTGCAGAAAATTCAAAACCGTGAAGTCTTTCTTTATAGCTCAAGCTAAGTTCAATTTTGTTCTACCTACTATGTGCTTTGTGTATGATAAAATGATAAACTGCTGCTAGAGCTAATTCCACAACTCAAAAAGGCATAGTACTAGAAAAATTCCAGAATCAATGATACATAAGCTGCTTTCTAGATGGATTCAGTATATTAGACAGGAAGAATATCTATCAAGTTTGAAAGAAAACATGGATTTATACCCTTAACAATTGCAATTTTCTATCATGAAAAGTAATCTTACGTGATTCCGCAGAAAGAATATCTTCAGAAACATTGCTTGTAGGACCACGACCAACAGAATTGACAGGTGTCACGCGGAAACGATAAACGGTGTTTGTTGTGAGGTTCTTGATCCTAGTAGGAATGTCTTGGATTCGCGTAAGATTGACAACAAGATACCACTGGCGACTTGCTTCTGGTAAATTCTTGTAATTAGTCTGATTGTTAGCTTCTATCAAATAATAGCTCATTAACGTGCCACCAGTTTCGTCCATAACCCAACTCAGAGTAATCGACGTACCGTTGTTCTCAACTAACACTGGCTTGGTAGGTTGTCCTGGCAGTGTTGGCGCTGTTTCTCTCGTCTGAGCAACAATAAATACTTTAGGTCCATCGCCAGCATTTGTGAAAGCAAGGACATAAAATTCATACCTCGTGTTCAATTCGAGGTTACGATACACTGCACCACCTGACCCGGCTGGTTCAGGCGTTGTTCTATGAATCCATGGTTCTCGATCCCGTTCATATTTACGATGGCCAACTTTAAAACCCCGAAGAATTCCATTGGTTACATAAGGTGCACTCCATCTCAGTAGAATAGAATGGGCATACGTTGCTGTAACAATGAAATTCCTTGGCGCTCCAGGACTACCCTCTTGCATCTTGAAGTAAACAGGTTTGCTTTTAGGCCCTGCTCCAGAAGCGGTGACAACAGCAACACGCAATGCGTAATCTGTACTTGGTTTAAGACCCATCATAATAAAGGTTTGGTTATATCTGGTAGCGTGATTGTAAGGAGCGTCGTATGTGTACACATCAAGCGGACGTTCAGGTGAATAGGCATACCCGCGACTAGCTATTAAATGCCCATTCCAGTATATCTGTCTAGGCGCCTTGTAGCTTACACTGGCAGCTGACCCGTTCAAGACGTCAATTGAGACCTCAGTAGGTGCAACGCTCGGTATCCCAGGCTTCGTCTCTGCAGTTATCTGTGTTGACTGGACGCCAACGCCAGCGTCATTGAATGCAGCGACCTTGATCTCATACACTGTGAATGTCAATAGATTGTCTAAAGAGTATGTTATGTAGATGTCTGTTAGCGCTCCTGGTGGTGCTCTCCTTATGGTGAACGCAGAATCTTTGTAGCCCTGACCTCGGTAGTAAACATTATAGCCTCTGAGTTTGCCATTGTGATACTGGAAAGGTGGTGGCTGCAAAAAGAAGGTTAAGGAGGTTGATCAGATTCTATATGTAAATTTTAAGGAAGAGTGTCTCCATCTGGACTAAACGCAATTCAAAACAAAAACTTGGGTTAAGAATACAACAAAACTTTAACAAAAGCAAAGAAGCAATTGCAAAAAATATTGAAGAATTTAGAATTGAAATTGAAGGGTGATTTTGATGAAATACTGCACCGAGAAACACATACTTTCTTGGTGGAATGCAAGCAAATTGAAAATATGAAAGTCTTACCGTCCAGCGAAGTTCAATTTTTGTTTGCTCAGTGGAAACAACGTGTACATTAGTTGGTGGTCTTGATGGAGCTACGTAAATAGAAAACAGGTTTTTAAAAACTTAGAACTTGATGAATAAGTATACCAGACAGTGAAAAGAGTTTTCTATGGTCCAATGACAGATTCCACAGGGCAGCGAGACCAGCAAAATCACACAAAAAATCCAACGTAATAATTCGTAGTGAATCCAATTTTCGATTATAACTAGATTCAAATCTTTAGCGCTTGATTATAGATCTGTGGGAAAATCCAGGAGAAGAGAGAAATCTTTCGCTCTGAAAAAATTTGATGCCAAACGCTTTCTACCAAACAACCAAGAAAATTATCAAAAACAATTTGTTCAGTTTATATACATTTCAATCTAATGGACGCCTTTTTCTCACACAATTTCACTTCTAACACGAATCGGTCTCAAAACTAAATATTTTTAAATTAAAACGAACAACAAGTTCAGCAAGGAACTCAAATGAATCATCAACCAAACCCGAAAGTAACAAGAAATTACTTTAGTACTTGTAGCTAGCAACTGAAATATGGTTATCAAATGTTAGCAGCACAAAGATTAAATTAGACTAGCTTCTTTTGAAGCTAGAGTGAAGTCGAATTAAAATAAGATGACAAAGAAATGAATTTTTTTGCCATGAGCCTATTTCCTGCACGTTCCGCTGCAATCCTATTTCGTCATTAGAATGCTATGAGGTCATTCACTACTAATTTATTACTAAGAATCATGTCAAGACATAGTTTACGGAATAAGACATTACAAATGATCGTATGACATGTTTTAAACAGTACCTTCAATCCTCATTGGTATCCATGTTGTTTCATCACTCCACCTACCCCTGCCAAGTTCATTGCGAGCAGCAACCCTGAATGCATACTTCACTCCCGCCAAGAGATTCGTCAGTTGAACAGACAATTGAGTTACAATTTTTATAGTTTTAAAGACATTCCCAGTTTCATTTTTGATTTGAAGTTCATAATCTTTTAGTTGGATGCCCCCATTGTCTTCTGGTGCCAGCCAAGACAAAGTGAGTGAGTTGGTCCCAATATTAGAGGCAGTTGGAGTTGATGGCGAGAGAGGCAGTGCTAGAATCGAAAACAAATTAATGAGTTTGAAGAGCAGAAAACAAAGTGTCTCACCTGCGATGTTGGAATGGACAGTGGCAATTTATAAATGATAACTTTTATCAGATCTAATTCATGCTATGTTTAAAACGCTTGTATCAATATCTATAAGAGAAGTAAATGCCCTTCCGTAAAACAAAGAGACGAAAATCTTAGGGCAACAGATAAAAACGTTTATATCGGAAGTCAGATAAAAGCCAAGAATCCAGGCGTTTAAACAGGATGAAAACGTAACTAGAATATCAGCAAGAGGATTTTACAGCTCTGCAAAAGACAATCTCTGAAGAAAGAAAATTTCTGAATTTTAATTGTAAACAAGGTCTGCTTACTAATTGCAAGGTCTCATTTAAGCTGGTCTTTTTGTTGTTGAGATCTATTGATGTTGTCAATTTAGCAAAAACAGGAATATAAGTTTGCAAAGCTTAATACACTGGTACTGTTAGGTCAGGAAAAAATGAGAGTGGGGCGTTTGAGATAGAAAGGGGGAGGTCACGACCTTATCTGAAGCGAAAGTATCGTTAAAAGTGGCTGTAAAAACATTCCGAACTTCAAAATTTTAGTAAAACGATTAACCAACGGAACAGGAGGTGAGAATAGAGAGTGGGAGGGGGCTTCATAAAAAATCTCGAAAAATTAGATGGGGTAGAGGGGAGTGTTTAATTCCGACCGCAGCGGATCTACTGAGATTTCCGTGGACTTGCATACTCTGAAAGAGCTGAGAATAGAAAAATCATTATTCAATCTACTTACAGACTATCGTTAGAACTGTACTGACGGTTGCGTTTCCGCCAGGAGAAAACACGTGACATGTAAAAGTCGCAGCATCCGCCTGTTGCGTACTGACAATCTGAAGCCGGCCGTCAGCAAGCACCGAATACCGTGGGTCATACAGACGCCCTGTGTTCTTTCTCCATTCCCAAGTAACATTGACAGTTGGATCATGCCTGACTTCACAGGGTAACCAGACTGTTATAGCTCGTTGAGCGATGGTGGTTGCGTTCGGTCCTTTGGTGATGACAGTGGGATCTACGATACAGTTGTGAGTTTAGTTTATAGTGACTTTAAGTTTCTGCATCACAATAATAAACAAATGACTGTGCTTTATCATTCAGTTAGCCTTGATAAGAAAGGATCAGCTACAAAGTTCCGAATGAACTACTGAATTCCAAGTTTGACCAAAGCCTACCAAACACTGTTGCATTTTGACTTAGGAAAACTACTCTTTATTATAAGAAGAATTTTATAACAACACGAGCCACAAAATAATTCAAAAGTTAAAAAAAAGTTGAAGCTGAGCCACTGTGAATGTGATTTTGAACAATGTTTCACCCCAAAAACAAGGAGTTTTTTGTCATTTAGGGGTGCTTTTCAGCGAATTTTCAAACTTGTCGGCAAATAAAAGATCTTTTACTTTGTTGGCAAATGAGGCCTGAACACCCCCCCCCCCCCCCCCCCCTAAAGAATTCTACATAGCAATTGCAACGCTTGCATCCTAATAATTTAAAAACAAATTAAAAACAATCCAGCCTCAAAAATTTTTAAAAAAATTAAGAACAGCCAGCCTAAACTTCAAACTACAAACAGGTTAGGGAGAACGATGATGAACCGTTCAAAATGAACAAGCCATTCAGCTTAATAAACGAGACGTTTGAATGTGCAGACTGCACTTACCTACGATACCCACATAGGCCGTGGACATGGCATCGACCCCATCGTTATTTGCAACGCACGTGAATCTGCCACTATCAGACTTAATAGAATTGGTTATTTGCAAATAGCCCTTCGCTGTTGTGGATATGCGAGTCATGGTCTAAAATAGAATAAAATTTTGATTTAATATCTTTGCCATAAAGACATCTAAAAACAAAGCGTTAAATACACAAACTAAACTGAACATAGCAAAATAATTATACGGATAAGAAAGCAATAATAAGGGCTTTTTGACAAACGAAACCACTTTGAGCTACAATGAATGTATACTCGTATGCAATATTGTCAACAATTTCAAGTGTTTTAATTATGATGGGGGAAATCACGTTGTAAAAGTGCTGACATTAGAAGGTCGATATTTTGATCAAATCGTACACGATAAAAAGTTATCTGAGAACTTAAGAAAAAAAATATTCATAGAATCCCTCCTATTTATGATTTACAACATAGATTTTTGATAAATGACATTTTCCCCGCAGAATGAAGCTGACATACAGGTGGGATTGCCAGGCCATTCCTCAGCCATCTGATTCTTGGCTTTGGCGCACCAACAGCATAGCATGGAACAACTGCAGTTGAACCGACGTGGAAATAAGAGTCTCTCAAAGGAATGGCTATCCTGGCAGTGATATCTGAAACAAAATAGGAATTGTTGAATTGAGTGGCGAGATACTTCATGTAAGATAATATTGTGCTATTCTGGTCCTGCTAAATCTGAAGTCATTTTAGGAACTGATAGCAGATCAGTAAGGGGAAATATAATCAACAAATTAATAATCACACTGTAAAGTAAATATATATGAAGTCCAAACGGGCGTTCTCTCGATAATTTAGAACCCTGACATCATTCAAAGTTTCAGGAAGATATTTGAAGGCCTAAGAACTGCATTCCTGAGATACATGCACTTAAAACTCGTGTCTATAAAAACATTGCTGAAATGGGGATTATTCTGTTTTTGGGGTTTGTAACATAAGGATGAAAGAGGCAAGCCACTTGCGAGTCTCGAAAAAATCGGATTATGATCTATGGCAAAGAAGTATAGATTCAATAGAATTTGACAGTCAGCCTTCAAACATTTATTAGGCAGCATTCATGAAAGCACATTCCCAGCAGCAAATGCGAAGGAAGGTACCTACCTAATAGAAGTGATCACCTTTTATTTGAAAAAACAGTAACTTGAAAATTTAGGCCCAAAATCCAACATGGTTAAAATTCGATTAAAGCATTTCGGTGACAGAGGATATTCTTAAGACAAATAAAAAATGTTTTTTCAAAGTGTGGCATTTGCCTTGGTTACAGTGTGCCCGCTTGCCAGCTTTTATGCACCCACAATCATCTGTTGGTGGCGTGGAAGAAATTCTCGCCAAAACAGAGAGCTTTATCATTAGCTACTTACTCTGAATATTGAGCCGTGTCAGTGCGATTGCTTGGCCTGCGTCATTCTGTGCCACACACTGATACACGCCACCATCCACCCATGCCACATTACGCACCAAGAGGCTGCCATTGGAAAACAGAACAACCTTGTCTGCCGATGGCAGCACCCGCTTTGCATTGTGAAACCAAAGCCACTGGTATGAAGGGTAAGCAGTGGCATTGCACCATATCATAGTCGAGTTGTCACTGTACAAGTTTGTCACCATTGTGGAAGTGAGAAAGGCAGGTGGCACTGCGATGAACAAATTTTAGTTAAGAATCATATCAAAGCTCCCGTTACGGAACTTTCAATAATTATACAATGTATATAGGTAATTATCATTTCGAATTTTTAGGCCAAATGCTCCACGAATATGGCGTGGTGAAATATTGTTAGCAAAGTTTCCATTCATGAGGAATTCAACTCGTTTTGATGGTCTTCTTCAAAGACCAAAGCTCAATCAGATCTTAAATTTCAAAAGATGAGCTTCTGGCGTTGAGAAAATGGAGATTTTAAACAAAGGACCAGGCACAGCAATAATTATTTAGCTGCCACTTTCGAGCATAGGTGCAAAATTGTAGCCTACGAAAATCACAATAATCAAGTACTATTTCCCCTCAAAGTATTGAGTGATCATCCAATGGAGGTATCATCCACTGGAAGTACCATCCAATGAAGGTATCCCTGCAAGCTAACTTGAAAAGCAAAACTTACCTATGACGTGTAGCTGTCCTGACCCTGATACGCGGTTCGTCAATACGGCTGACTCGCAAGAATATTGGCCTTCGTCTGTTCTCTCAGGTGCCATGATTGTTAATCTCTTTTTAGTTGAATCAAACCGATACTTCGTGCTTGGGTACAAAACTGCACCGTTTCTTCTCCAAGTAATAGTTGTGTCACTAAAATTCAAAAACGTGAAATGCAAATTAGGCTAAAAAATGACATGATACGAAACATCATGTTGCGGAAAATATTTTCGGCTGACAAACTAATGTTTTGTAAGGTTTACGAAAGAAGCTTCGAAAACAGATTGACTTAGATTTTTGACTAAAGCTCTGAAAACAGCTGTTGGGACAAACATACAATGCCTGCCAAAAGTCTTGGAACACTGACATCAATTTCCAAGGTCAAAACCAATCATCCCCCTCTCCCCCACGGAACAATGTTGGTTTACTATCAAACGGATTAGGATTTTAGGAAGCACTTTCTTTTGCGCTTCTTTTATGATATTTCTCTAAATCGTCAACATTGTTTGAGGGGGAAGGGGGCGGAAGTAGCAAATTTTTTTCATGAAAGGAATGAAAGATATCAAATGCAGCGTAAATTGGTGGGTGTTCCAAGTACTTTTGGCAGGCATTGTCTGAATTTCATTTTGAAGCTTATTAGATATACCACCAAAACCAATATCCTCCTATAGGTTTTTGATGGTGCTGATTCCATTTCTGCCATTTTCAACATCGTACGTGTTACCGATAAGGAGATATGGGGGTATTGTCTTTTTTCGGGGGTGGGGGTAAGCTACCCCCATAAAACTAAATGCCATATTTCAATTAAGGTTAAAATTGCTAAAATCAAAATCGATTTCCAATAAATAGGATCAAGATTGTATTTTGAATCTTTTCAAAGGCTCGTAGCTAGATGGCTGTCTAAGAAATAATGGGATAGATGAAGGAGACAAATATGAGTGGCAGCTAGAAAATAATCTAAAAATGGAAAGGATGCAATTTTATAAAAGTGACATCGATTCCTCTGTTTCATGTTTCTAATTATAGATAAGGTCGTATTTGAGAATTATGTCGGGTAGTTGCTCTCCTTTTATCACGGATTTACAAGTTGCCATTCATATAGGCCCTTGTTGTGCAATTCAGTGCCCAAATGACAAATTTCAGAGTGTTTACCTAAATTGTAGAAAGGAACCCCGTGTTTCCCACATCAGAGTTCCCAACTGATTGATCTACTATTCCATGTTGGTTGGTAAGGGAACTGAAATAAAACTGACATCCACTCGCCTTCCTGCGCTCCTAAATGCTTGGCCCAGAAGCACTACAAAGAAAGCCCTCTTCCCTACTGTTACTGCATTGCCAAAATGGCCTTTAAGTTAGACTCTACCTGCTATATTTATCTTCATAAAGCGCAAGGCAGATTATTTCATCGTTAATTGATTGCTGTATATGTTTGCTTGACATTTGCCATAACAAAATATCTTATTTCATCGAATGTAGCGCGCGTCGATGTGAAGGACAAGGCCCCGCAAGGCAACTCTCACCCTCGGAAATGAACGCTTGTAGACCGTTGTGTAGACCGTGGCTGTTTCTTCGCAATTTTCTGACTTGTCAGGGGGAGGTTTGCCCCCAAAATCACCCAAAAGGTGTATAATAATACCCCTCAAAGATAAAATTAACCTTTGTATGAATTCCATGAAGAAAACGGCAAAATATGACGAAAATCCCACGGTCTACACTCAAAAGGAGAATAAGATCTAGAGTACTTCAAATTCAATTCTCAGAAAGTGTAGACCGTTGACACTTTCCTGAATTTCTTCAGTTTTACAACTTGTATCGATCTGAAAACCTACAATATTTTTTATACTAGCCATGCACACCTACTGACGAGGTTTCGTCTACTTTCTTTGAAAAATACGATTTTTATGAACATTTTAAATGTGTAGACCGTGGCTGTAGACCGTTGGTAACCATTGGCAATAGGCATTTTCATACTACATCACGTGCCCATTAGGAAAGGAGCGTTCTTTCAATTCCTAGCATACTTTAACAATGGAAAACGAACAATTATAATTGGCACAAACCATTTTCCAATTATTGGGACAAGGGAAGATAGAAAATAATAGGGAATGGGGTGTCTATGAGCGCTATCATGTTGCCACATGTGAATGCGAAGGAGCATAGCCTAAGCAAATTTATTAAATTCGTAGATGGTTTTGGGAGGGTTATGGTGGATAAAATTGAGCCATTTGAACAGTTTCTCACCAGCATGTTGTTCGCAATTATTTAGATCATGTATGGTTTGTAGACATTCTCATGAATTTTTTTGTTTTTTCATCAATAATTAGACCATAAATAAGGGGACTTTTCAGAAAAAAAAACACTTTTTCA
Organism: Rhopilema esculentum; assembly: GCF_057945365.1. Taxonomy (NCBI): domain Eukaryota; kingdom Metazoa; phylum Cnidaria; class Scyphozoa; order Rhizostomeae; family Rhizostomatidae; genus Rhopilema; species Rhopilema esculentum. The sequence goes on from NC_142827.1 coordinate 9,102,015, forward strand.
AAGGTACTAAACTGTACTGTTTTTCCTTTGAAAATTGATAAATTTCTTAAACCGATGATCGAATTCTGCACAAAATACTTGTTTTCAATAATGATTTAAATGATATTGACGGAAAAAATCAGTAGAATGTTTTTTGTAACAAATAACAATACTCGGATATCTACTATATCAATCGTTCAGAGTCCCAACCCCCTCCCCCCCTTTTAACTGTGTAAAGAGTGGAAATTTCGAATTTTAATTAGTAGCAGTGAGATCAGCACCATCGAAAACCCTAGGGTAGCACAATGTTTTGATATCGCAGATTGCTGTTTTCGAGAAAATTTTCAGACAATGCCTGCCAAAAGTCTTGGAACACTGACATCAATTTCCAAGGTCAAAACCAATCATCCCCCTCTCCCCCACGGAACAATGTTGGTTTACTATCAAACGGATTAGGATTTTAGGAAGCACTTTCTTTTGCGCTTCTTTTATGATATTTCTCTAAATCGTCAACATTGTTTGAGGGGGAAGGGGGCGGAAGTAGCAAATTTTTTTCATGAAAGGAATGAAAGATATCAAATGCAGCGTAAATTGGTGGGTGTTCCAAGTACTTTTGGCAGGCATTGTAGGTTGTTATCTTCTCGAACGCTCTACCATTACGATCTATTACACCAGCAGAAAGACCAACTCTGTAAGGTGAGAAGCCTAATTATGTCTTAACTCCGGCTAAAGGCTAAGTTTTGTGCATGTTTATCTGGTCATGACGAAAGATGATCTGACCTCAAACTATCTTAAAATGTTAAAAAATCTGCAGAAGACCACACGTACTTGAAACCCTACGCCAACTTAATCATCCTGGATGCAAAACTACAAAGAAGACCTTTTTTAAAATTCATTCTCTATAAATACAGTCGTATTACTAAATGCATCCCTCAAAAATAAAAACAGGAAGCAAAAATAATATGCAATCGAACCATATCTGCACCTAATTATTGCATTTCAATTAAGATTCGTTTATCTCGTGTCTATTCGCTGAGGAGCTCTTGCGATTCTTCTGCACTGTTATTTTCAGCAGCTTAATTATAAGTTATATTGACCAAAAACGTCAATAAACTTTGTATATAGAGATATAATTTACCTTCGGTTGGGGAAACACTCCATGACTATGCTTAGATCCAGTCCCTGGCGTGCTGTTACGTCAATCGGGCTTTTTAACAAAGATGGCGCTTGATACCGTGGTTCACTTGCTAAAACAAAAGAATTGAGAACTCACAAGAGGATTAACGTTTACAATGGCAAATAACATCAACAACACACGATCCTTTTCAAGCTAAAGAGCATTCATGATTTGTAATGAATCAAAACATCCCATCGAGCAAGAAGACCGGTGAAAGAATAATTTAATCAAAAGGCTTCCTGACTACATAGAATCAGAATAGAGAGCTCTGCAAGCAAAGGTCAGCTTTAATTGTCTATCATAAATAAAGCTCAACGAAGGACGACTATTCTCTTACGATGCATACGTCTCGTACAAAAACATTTTCTAAATAGCTAGAAAAAATGTATTAAGATGCTTTTATCAATTTAACTACGAAAGGGTCCAGAATGACCTAATAAAATTATTGTTGATACAGAAGAATATTCAGGGGCAATGCAGGTGAAAATAATGTATTTCAACCTTGGCCTTTTGTTCATCTTTAACTTACTTTTGGGTTAGGCTAGGCAGTAGGGTCTTGCAAAAAGGGCAGGTTTTCTTTCAAAGAAAAACAAGCGATAGATAGAAATGTTTGATGTCCTTCATGTTATTCAGTTCATCGCAACAGAGAAAAATCTGATAGTATGTTATGGCCTTGAATAATAAGCTATGATTATAAGGACAATATTGTAAAGAAAAAATGAATGCATGACTGAAATATGCATTACAATTCAAAGCAAGCTCTATCCTTCCACATAAAGCAACAATGCCTGCCAAAAGTCTTGGAACACTTGCTATAATTTACGTTGTGCACGAGCTGCAACATCCCCTTTCCCCTTGTACAATGTTGTGCCACGGAAATATGAATAATCCTACATGTACAAGTGATACATTTTTACATAGCTATGGTTTTCAGCTAGCGAATCAACATTTTATGAGGGGGAAGGGGGACAACACCCTCCTTGTTGACAACGAAACAGAAAGGAACACGCGAATTCACAGAAATCTCAGGGTGTTCCAAGGACTTTTAGCAGGCATTGAAGGCTTGTGATAGGTGACAGTGTTAAGTTACACAAGCAGATTGTAAAAAGTAGGTTGTTAGCCCATGATAACAACCCTCTTTAAAGTGTTACTTCTGTTTGAGCAGGATTGAGAAAAGCCAACTTTGTGGAAGCTTGCAAACAGATGGGCTGCATTTTGCTAGTTTTTATGGTCTTTATAAAAATCTTAACACTTGAGCCTGAAAATTAAGGTCTACAACATAAATTAAGATCTATTGGAAGTCCAAGTTTTAATTTAGCAATGTCTGGCGATATTGCAAATACCACAGCTAAGCATTATAATTTGCAGACATTTGATTGCATTTTGATAAGAATAAAAACAAACATAAAAAAATTTGGTTCTATTTGAACCCAAGTACCAATTATCCTGAACCAAGGAGATGGTTGGTTATTTAAATTATATAATAATAAAACAGACAGTAGGTTATTACTTGCACTGTAACCAAAGTTAACTGAAGGATGACTTCAGCTTGATAACATCAGAACAACAATGCAGTTCTCAAAAAGAAAAACGGTCTCAAACCATACAAACAACCATGAAAATCATATGAGTTATCATGTTGCTGCAATGTGTTGCTTACTGTGATTACCTATATTATTCCTTTACTAATATACATATTATTATGTTTCTTTTATTAATTTGCATAGTAATGTCTTTCATTTTTATTTAGCTAAATTTTTACTCAAATGGGCCATTAATGAAAGTAGTAGATGATTGTTACAGTATAAGATAATATATTTAGCAGATCATAGTTTTTATGACTCCAATCAGAGTTACTTACCAGATACTGTGAGGATGACTATTCTGACAGTTTGTTGTGCATTTGATTTACCAGCAGCTTTCATGACAGGGTTTTCCACTTCACATGTGTACCTTCCAGCATCAGCTGAGTTCAGATCAGCAATGTAGAGTCCATTGTCTTTGGAAAAACTGATCCTACTGTCTTCAACTAAATTGACACCATTCTTCTTCCACCTATAGACTGACTTTGGCAAAGGATTTATGGAGACAGATGGGGTGGATTGTACAAAGCTTGTCCCTCCATTTTTTGTCACATAAATTGGAGATGAAAATATCTGGTCAAAATCTGTAAACAATAGAAATGTCATATCAAAACAGATGTTTAATTAGGGCACAAGGAATATGCTGGGACTATTACTTGCTTCAAAAGAAAGCTACCAATTGACCAATACAATACAATATACTACTTTTTGACATTCTTTAAACTTGGCTGCAAACAGCCATCAATAACAAAGTGCTAACAACCTTTCCTTCCTGTTGAGCAACCATTCAATTACTACCCCAAAATAGCTTTTTTGCCTAAGAGGAATTGTCGCATACAGCTACATTTCATCCCGTTCATGTCAAAGTTTTCATTTTGGGTGAAAAACAAAAATTAAAAATTAAGTGTGAAAATTAATCATGACAAATACATCAGCAAGATTTGCAATATTTTCACAGAATTTTCTTGCTATACTTTGAAGAAACAAACTTCCACTTCATCCATCCTTAAATAGTTTTTAAACTAGTTGGCTGTGCCATAGATATGCCTAGGAGCTCAGCTAAGAAAAGTGCTCTGTTTGTCAAGTTTGTGCATTTTTTGTTTCTCACAAGGCTTGGATGTTCACTTCAATATTTCAATTGAAAAACAAATAGAAGAAACAATTGATATGCATTTACATGTTTGCCTTTAGGCACTCCCCTACCCCAATCTTGTTTCCCTGTTTGATAGCCAATGTCCACTTTTGTTCCCTCTTTTGTGTCCTTATAAGCTAACCAAGGCTTTCAAACTTAAAAAACATATTCTATAACCTTTTATCTAAGGCAATGTCACTGAAGAAGAATACTGAATGAGCAACTTACATGCAACATTAAGCTTTGCTCTTTTTGAAATCACAGATGCAATTCTGTTTTTGGCAACACACTGATAATAGCCTGCATCTGCCCTTGAAACAAAGGATATTCTAAGTGTTCCACTGGTAAGAATTGATTTACTCCCATCAAAACGTAAATGCACACCATCTTTCATCCAGGAGGTGACTGTGGGAGCTGGGTTGCCAGTGGTTGAGCATGCTATTTCTGCAGTGCTGTATTCTACGACATTTGTATCTGATGGTTCCACAAGAAACTTTGGTATATCTTGTCCAGAAACTGAAAATCAAATGTCACAATACTCAATTTCTCAACTGAAACAGGCCAGTTAGTGGTACAGTAGTTTGTTTCCGAAACCATGCATAAAATTATTTATAGGTGTACCCCCATTCAACCTCTACCTAGCTATAAAAGGTACAGGTTTTCTAAATAAAGAGCTACCCAGTGACTAGTGCTTGAAAATCAATCACAAAGTAAGAAGAATCAAAGTTATGTAAGATTGGGCTGCAATTACAGTAAAGTAAAGAAGTTGAAACTAAAAAAGGTTGGATATGTTGGCTAAAAACATAAGTATTTTTAAATCAATTATGTTTAAAAATATTTAAAATGACTTTTCGTGAAATGTATCATTTAAAAAGAGGAAGACCTGTTGTGCAGTTTTATTAATTTAATTTTTGTATATATATATATATATATATATATATATATATATATATATATATAGATACTCAATAAAAAAACAACTTGGTTGACGTTTCGCTATAAGCTTCTTCAGAATGATTCTGAAGAAGCTTATAGCGAAACGTCAACCAAGTTGTTTTTTTATTGAGTATCTATTTATATTTTTAAAGAACTTTAAAGTTAGGAGCTATTGAATATATATATATATATATATATATATATATATATATATATAATGAATGCACAGGGCAATTTTTGTACCAAGGGTTAGAAAATATAAAAAATTAATGTGATGACTTGGGTTTACTCACTCATTTTTTTGTGATTTCGTGCTTTAAAAATGAAAAAATCTTGCAATAAATATTCAGTGCTCAAAATTATCAAAGCTGGCCAATATAGAGATGATGATGGTGAGAACTTTTCTGTTCAAAATGGGTTAAATTTGAAATTTCAGGTCTTCAGACTTTGAACATGCTATATTTCAAGGCCTTAGTAAAACACAATCTGCACAAAATCATAAGCCAAGTTAAACAAGATCCTTTATTGTCTAAACCAAAAGGCCTTTCCTGATTATCAAATATTTACAAATTACATTGAAGCTACAGGACATTACCTAGGCTTAGTAATGTAAAATAAAACAGAAAAGAGCATTATTCTATTCAATGCTTTTCAGGTACTGCTTATCCCAAAACAAGCTGCTTTCACAGGCCTAAGCCTAGTCAAATACAAACAACTTAGAATCAAAACAACCATCAGACCTTACACAAAAGGTACTGATGATGTTTCTGATTTGTGAAACCAAAGAAATGCCTTTTCTACTAGTTCCTTTGAAAATGTTCAGCTGTGAATAGTTTTCTGTTACTGGCATCTTCATGGACAATAATCTCTTATATATATAAAGGATCTTTTTCTCAATTTTTTTCTGGATCTTCAATTATTATAATAAACCAGTTTAGCATTATTGAAACAGATTTAGCAGATTATTCGTATGAAAATCAAGACCAGGTAGTCTAACTAATTCGATGTCATTCTGATCTGAAAATTTATTTGACAGTTTTTTACAAGATAAATATTCCCCACGCTTACGGTGTTTGAGCTGTAAATCCAGTATATGTACTGTGTGTAGGGGCTGTCAAAATGAAACTAACAAAAAATGTGTTAATGAGATTAGCTTGTCAGAAATGTGGCGTATAGACTATTTGTCTCTGTAAGCCTAAACCCTGTTCTTGATAAGCAATAAGATATCAGAAATATATATTGCAATGATGTTATTTTGAATGATGTTATTGGCAAAACAAACATACCTATTTTTACGATTGAAATCGATACTATACACCACAGCAGCCGAGTCATGTCTGCACGACAAGTGAGCTACTTTTCCTAACTATAACAGAATCACAGGACCGCTAGAAAAGCCACAAAGTTTGTGATTTCCAGCAGCTTTTAAATTTACGTCTGAGCGTGGCTGGGAAACTGCGTGAAAACATCAAACGAGGAAGGTGATGAAGCAACAGTTTTTCATCCAGTCGTCTTAGGCCGGTGGTGAAAATTCATCTATGCTTGAATTCAGTAACCTTGTACAGCTTTCTGGACAAAAACTTGAACAGCGATTTCCTTTCTCGAGAGAACAGGGCTAACCGATACCAACAAACCAGATCTAATCAGCTTGGTTTGTAATAGAATCCAATACAATTTAGGCGGGTTATCAAGTTATACAGCAAGTGATGATGACTGCCTTCTCCGAACGCGCCAGATCTGCCAGACTTTGCAGATTTACGGATCTCCACCTTTCGTTTCCGCAAAGTCAATTTTAGGCAACGACACAATCAATATAGTAAAATCTGAGGAAGTTGGTAAGCGTCCTGTTCATCATCACAAATCGATACTAACGCTCCGATTGTTGTAGCATCGGGAAAATGACAACTTTCCTTGAAGCTCTTCGAGGATTCAAACGACCTGCGAATATTGAAATTACAATAGAACGCAATAGTGGGAACTGTTCAACGATGCATAAAATCTATTATTTGTGTTGATGCTTAGAAAATCGTTTTCAACTTGTTTGCGACCCTCCAAGACACCGTCGATCAACTTCGTTTTCAAAAGCAAGGCATTCAAATGAAGAAACAAAAGAAATGTATTCTAATTCACTAATCTCGACTCTGATTGGCTGATTGTAACTTTCGGATTCGAATACTAAAAGAAAATACAATAGATGGCTCCTTCGCAGAAATTAAAGTAGAACAAATGAACACCCAGGCGATTAGCTCCTACGCATTCGAAGATGACTAGTTAGAGAAGCTTCACGTCTTGAGTCATAGTTCAAATAAGCTGGTTCCTACTCATCCCTTTCACCAATAAATGGAAATATAATCAGATATCAAATTCTGAGTCTCTTTAAAAATTGTCATAATTTGCCAAAACTCTCCTAATTATTTAATGCCACTGACTGCAGCACAGTTGCTGATGTGAGCTAAATTTGTGTAGTCAGGACCACCGAATGACGTCATAATATTTTTCAAAATTTCATGCAAAGTTCGTATGCCTTAGATTCTCGTTAGGAGTACATTTTACTCTCAGAACAAAAACATTTTTCACATGGGACACCTGCAAAGCCAAAACCACTGTGGTGATATTGCATAGATAAAACTTTTTTTTAATTTTCAAAACACAAATTTGAGCTTTTCTAGATCGGTTCAACAACATCAAAATAAGATCTCGTTTTCCGCCGCTGCTTCTCAAAAATAGACATCAAGAGGAGGGACAAATGGAACAAAAAGCCTAAAGCCTCCGAAGTCTTATCAGCTTTTCAAAGCAAATCAAAGACATGTCATCAACTAAAAGAAAGGACAGTGCCAATATATCTATGAAATGATGGCAAATATCCAAACTCAAAATTATAAAAACAGTTTGAAAAGTTTTTTTGCCAAACTGAGAGGGTAGAAGCAACATCTTTCACCAAAGAGCCCCCTAAAATTACCTTAATTACCCTTTTATTGGCTCAATTATTTCCTGGACCCTTACGACTGTCCCTAAGGAGTACATTAGCAGTCCCTGGTTTGGAAGAAAAAACAACTTCAAGATGTTACCAAAATAGAAGGATTAACAAATTTCACGCTGTTACACAACAGATTTCACGCAACCAGGTAAATGTGTGTGTTAAGTTGTACTATCGACTAGACTGGTGAGTTGGTTTCATATTTATGCATAGTAACAAATATATTTGACTTCTAATAATCAATGTAAAAATATTTGAAAAAACGAGAATAAACCGTGGTGTGAATGATGAATAATTAATCGTTCTTAAATACTAAGGAAAATAAAGACCGACGCTACAAAAAAACTAGTTGGAGGTAAAATTTTTGGAAACCACAAGATACATTTTCTTTATTTTGGTAAATCTTGTTACTCTGAATGAACATTTTGCGTTCAGGCTGGGCAATCTTCTATTACTCCTGATGAAATGTGTATCCGAGATAGGTGGTGACAATTATCAAAATAATCATCATCATCATCATGATTAGAATGTGTCCCTGAGAGTTAAACAATAATGGCGTAAAACTTACTTAAATATTCCCTGATTAAAAATTACTCTTGATTTATGCAATAAACTACTTAAATACTAATTAACTACATACTTGGAATCACATATTCATTCAAAATATCTAATTTAAATAAACTTACGATGGAAAAATTTACTTTAAAAATATATTTGCTTCTATCAAAATAACAACAATTTATTCAAGCCCCATCAAAATACGTCCGGCTTTCTGGACTAAATCCTTGTTCTTGTGCAGGTAATCCCGTGTATCCCATAGCAAGTTGATAAGCACCCTGTCGTCGCATTCGTCCAATTCCACATCTTTGGACAATTCCGGATTGAATCGAAAGTAATTCAAACCGACCATTTCGCACCAGCTCTTTGCTCTTTCCACCACATGATCATCAGAGTTCGTTGCCTGTAAAACATTTTCATGGTTATTCGAGTCTTTACCAGGCTGATACTGTTTTAAAGAAAATACGAACGGGGAGGGCGTCACCAAAGTTTGTCAAAAAACAGTAGAGTTCTTAAGTGATGAAAATCACGAAATACCTCAAAATGTGCAAAATCAGCTCAATATGCCACGAATTGGCTGACATATGGCCACGTGTGCACAGGCTCTTTCCCTATCAAACCTCTGTAGCTTGCAAACTTTGGCCAAATCTCATCCGTTTTTGACTTATTCACATGATATTGCATATTTAGAAGTATTTCGTGGTGCTCTTTTCAGTAATGGGATCGAAATTAAAAAAATCCAAAAAAATATAATTTTATGACGTCACACTTAAAACTCTCTAGCAAGAAATGGAAAAGGGCTACATGTTGGCATTAACAGCAGCCCCCTGCTTCCTCTACTTCTGCATCACAAGTCTTTACCTACAATTTATGAGGTTACCCTAAGACCTTGCAGCCAAACTATAAGGTGAATTTTTCAAATATTTAAGCAACTCAAGCAACTCATTAAAACTAAGCTGGAAAATCCGAATGGTGTGCTGTGATAATTCCTTTTTAATACCTAAATACCTGCCTATCTCTTCCCGTAACAATGCTACTTGTCATCGATAAAATCATAGCCTTAGTTTTAACGAAGGAAAAAGTTCTCTTACTTGCTCATCAGGATTTGGAAAATGTTCACAAAATTTGCTTCAATAGCTTAAATTTAGTTCTCCAGGGATAGAAAAATAAAGGCGACACTTTCAAATTCACCAATAGCGGCCAGAAATTTTTGCATAGTTAAGAGGATCTTGCCTCCTCGGGCACACAAAAATGTCAAATAGTTAGGCAATTTTGTTACAAGCATATGGTTTGTGGTATAAAAATGTATGAACTGGTAGTTAGTGTAACGTTACAACTTGTAGAATGGGGAATCTAAACCATGATTGCTCGCTTTCATCTTGGGTGTAAAGGGCTTTCCCTAACCTGTCCCCTGGAATTAATGTTATGACACTCAGTGTACCACAAACTAATTGGTTGAAGAATGAACCCGACTCATATTTTAAAAATAATTTTCTCATTCTTAGGACACAACCAGGCTTACCACACCGCCTAAGATTATTTTATTTTTCTTTTTTAATGATTATACGTTTCTCATTTCACAGGAAAGGCTGAAACCTCGACACCAAGCTTTGATTAAAAATGAGGAAAAAGCAACTTCGGAGAAGGCACCGAGAAGGTCATTTTCAGAACTAGTCGCTTAAAAAGTGAAAAATGCTTGGTCGAATACACTTTTTCTAATTTCATGTCTACATTGACTAGCAAAAAGCTTGGACGAGGAGCCTTTAGTACTAAAGAAAATGGAACTGAAATGGAACTGAAGAGAGAAAATGTACCTGGTCAACAAGCAATTCACCAAACCACCTGGCACTGTTGAAGACCTGTGAGGTTTCCCAGATTGACGACGGCTTGTATAAATCAATTCCTCCCAAAGGCTGCAGTGGAGCTCTGCCAGTTCCTGAGGCAAAAAGGCATAAGATATGCTAAGTTACATAAAGCAGATAAATGACTTACTACACTATCCACTTAGTGCAAAGCCACTCTCAAATGGCTCGCAGCAGAATCAGAGTACATGTGCTGTAATCCATCAGGCCTCAATCTCGTAAAACATAATACTTTAATAATGTACTTTAATGTTACTTAAAGATCCTTCCTAATATCACATGATTTGTAGCCAACTTTGGCAACAAATCTGCCTTGAGAACCTGCAAAGACCCTGCAACAGTACATGAAAAAAATTTCACCCTGAGATTTCAAGACGTACAGCACTCTGCTTGGCCTGAAACATAAGAATGCAGTAGGTTATTTGCATGTACATCCTAAAACCGTTTCCAACCAGCAAGCAAAAATGCAAGAAGAATTTCCTACCTAAAGAAACAACGATTCCAATATTGTCATTGGTACCCTTCAGCGTGATGTCAGCAGTCGTCGCAGCATTCCTTGAAGTTGCTTCCTGCGCAGGCTCTCTCTTATCCTTGATCTCGTGATGCTTTTTGTAGTTGTGAATTTCTGTGAGTACGTCTAACGTTGGGTTGTTTGCGATCAGTCCCCCATCTAGATATCGATCTAAGGCCCTGAAATACGTAGGAGCAGCTCCTGAGCAGCGTGCTGCACGCCATAACTCCAACTCTGAAACAAGGATAGCAGTGGTTATTTTATGCAGTGTTAATTTTCTACTCGGGAGAATAACATCAAAAGAGGAATGTTTTCACTTTGATAAAAATAGCTCCCTCAGAAAAAACATTGCCACATCCCTCATGAAATCAGGCATTGAGGCTACATTTCCTCATCACGGGGAGCAACGTTGGGCCGTTGGTGCATCGGCACAAGTTGCTCCACCTAACCCAAATAAAAACCCTAAACCTTAGATATAGCTTGATTAACTCAAGTTCAAGCAGTTTTAAGTTCTGGGCAGGGAATGGACAAGAAAAAATCACTTTTCCCCACCAGGGGGCCAATGCACCAGTCCTACCTTAGATTCCTAAGGTATGAGTGGGAAAGACAAAATATGACAGGATAAAAAGCCAGACCCATCCTAAACTAAAAAACAACAGGACCTTTTAAAGAATACTGTGATGTAGGTAAGCTTATATTCCTAAGAGAACAAAAGATTTTAAAAGACTTTAAAGAGAAAACATACTTAGCTAGATACCAAAAAGGGAGGGAGGGTACGGGGTCTACCAACAATCAAGATAAGCCCCACCCAAATGCTTAAATACCCTCATCAGAGCCAAGGGACCAACAACGCCGTGTAGAAACCCAAAATACAGAACTCCTGCTGCCCTATATCCCAAATGCATCGAAAAGGGCACATAAGGACCAACTAACAGAATGAAAGCATTATAATTGACACCCAAAGGGGAAAAGACAATTCGGATAAAAGTAAAACCTCTAGTAAATCAGATTCTACAACATCCTCGTGAAACTAACTCTGATAAAATTTCATTTAATTCGCACTAAACAAACTCAAAACAGTTTTAGACCGTGGATATTACGAGATAATGCAAGGTGTTTATTAATATCCTTGGATGCTTGGATATCCTTGGATTTGGAAATGAATATACCCTAACCCATTGACATGCTGTTGTTATTACTGTTTAATAGTTTGAAAAAGGAGCAGTCTGAAAAGGGTCCTTTAGCTCATGAATTTTTTTTTCAGTGCTTCTAAGTTGAATTTTTGAAAAGCAGATGCGCTGTTTTTTAGTCTCATTTGGCTATGCCAAGTTTTAGACCCCGTTTACACTGTGCCGGGTAAGTTTTATCCGCACCGAAATTAGTTCAGATAGGCGTCGCGTTTACACTAGACCCACGCTATCCGCACGAATTTGAGAGTGGCTATTCGAACAAAATAGTTCACTTAAGAAAGTGGATTAAATTAGTTCGGATAGCTTTGTGGTACAGTGTAACGGTTTTATCCGGATAAATTTTACCACATCTTATCTTGCTCGAAAGCGATTGGCTATTTCTTCCTATTTGGTTTTCACTGTCTTGTAGTCGCCATCTTGGCTGCCTTGTAGTCGATAAATACTCGTGTTAAAAGTGCAACATCTTCGTCAGTCCACGTAACATTGCCATCCTTGTCAGCTTTCCCCACTTTCTTCGCTATTTCAGCGTCATTTTGTTTCAGAAAATGAATTATTTAAACTAACTTTGCCTCATTTGTTTTGACAATATCTTCAGACTTCGTCTGAAGGAGGAGCAGATGATTCTGAAGAGATAATTAAGCTGTTAAGTTTTTTTTACGTTGGCGGAAATTTAGCTGTTATTTTGTTGCCTAGAGATGACTTCGTTTTGGACGTTCTGTGCACAATTTAGGTCATGTGGCTGAAGGTACCAGGCACAATGTAAACAGGAGGGCAAAGTGGACAAAACGTGTTGCGCACAGTGTAAACGCAAATCAGCTCGAACAAGTTTTATGCGGATAAAATCTATCAGGCACAGTTTAAACGGGAACAGCTTTGGAATGACGAATTTAGAAAATGTCAGTAGCCTACTTGACCTTCACTAAGCAAGAAAAGTAACTGTGATATTGTTAACACAAGAATATTTTCGATATTACGAACGAAAAAGGGAAGGCTTTAGAAAATATTGATATATAATTCTATGTGCTCTCAAAGATGAAAATTCAAAATTTGATGATACCTATATCATGTGAATCAAGCCTATAAATGGTATTTACTATAGCATTTGGGAAAAATGGTATTCACTATAGCATCATGGAAACCCTATTATTGCTTCAAGGGTATTTGAAAGGAAACCAATTGAGATCAAACCTTGGGGTTTTCTTGGCCTTAAGAATCTGATATCTCTGTGCCAAAAATGCTGATCGTAAGAGGCATCGTAATTTCTGAAGAGATGCAGCACCGCTGGCTTTCGATCGGCCATAATTGCAGGTATAATCACTCTGCGAAAAAAGACACAAAAACTAGTGTAAAAAACCAAAAGTTAGCATATATTGAAACAGTAGACATAACAATAAAGTCTTGGAAAGTACGATGAGACAAGGCGAAACAATTTTACTAGTACTGAGTCAGGTGACCATCTGTTTTTCAGAGTTAGCTGAAAGAATCGAGACCAAAATGAGGATTATAATTAAAGCCAATTAAAGTGGACCAAAATAAAGGGCACTAAAGTTAAGATAACCACTCGCTTTTGCCATAAAACTGAGAAATCGCATGTACAAAGGATTAAAAAATATCCTTATAACACCTAAAAACCCTAAAGGATACTCCAAATAAAAAAGGTTCCAATAAAATTCTTGTTTCTGAATCGTACTTCGACTTTATTAGGGCTTACGATACGAATAAACCATGGCTGAGCCTTTTTCAAGCTGCGCCGGACACTCTGAAAAATCAGCAGCGATAAGTAACTCACCGTGGGAAGTCGAATGAGTCCAGTTTTGTGTCTTTTCCAAATTCGTCGATGAGAAACTGCTCCAGTGGTTCAGAAGGGAACGGCCTTCCTCCTTTGAAAACACTCTCCTTCAGCCTGAAATATGCCTGTTGGCAATGCTGGATTGTCTTCCCTTCAAAAAAATTCAAAAAAAATAACCTATGGACGGCTTAAAATTCTCTCCAAAACTGTAATATGTTATTATTTAATCCCATCACCCCCATTTTGTTAAATTCCTTTTAGCAACATCAAGAGGCACTTATTGGTGGTCAGTCTTAAGAATTTTCGGAGAGCATTGCACAAGACAGCGGTACAGCTATAAAAAATTTTTTGACCATCTCTTTACAAGTTGTTTCCCCGAAAGATGCTTTATTCTTTAGCAGTGGCCCATGGCCCCCGAAACCCTTTAGTGGTCCAAAAATTAGCCAGAGGAATTCTCCTCTTAATCAATATTAGAGGATTTCAATAATTTACAAACAGTAAAAAATATAGCAACAAAATCAGATGCATTACCTGTTGCCATAGCTAGAGCTAAATAAGAGCCCGTGCTGACTCCTGAAACCCAGTCAAACAGCTCGTATACTGGACGTCCGGTGGCTTCCTCTAACGCAAACAGCAGCTCAGTCAGTACCAGTCCCCTTATCCCGCCACCATCCAAACATAGAACCGCGTCTTTGCCATATTTGGACTTCAATATGGAAGCTTGCTTTTTTCCATGAATGGACTGCTTCATTTTGCATTTCATCTCAGAGTAAACAGATTTGGCCTGACCTATCAAACTTCGTTTCGGATGTTCCTCATGCACAGGCTCTAGGTTAGGAAATTTGATAAGATGTAAGATGTCTGTTTTCATCCTCTATCTTTCATTTAAAACAGTCGACTTAATTTCAAAATCATCTTTATCTGATTGGGAGCAAACTTTAGATCCTAAGTCAGATTTTGCAACCAAAATTCAGCCTGTGTACAATTTATCTTTTCTGAATGTAATAATGATTTTACAACTTCGAATATTTACACAAGCTAAAATCAGTCTAGTGAAATGTCTTTCCATGCCCATTAAACTATTAAAATAAAACTCCAAAGACTACTTCTTCTTTTAATGAATACCACAAACCTTAAAGACATGGAAACTAATATCTAGACAACACTTGATATTCCATTTACCTGGCCAACAAAACAATAAAAGACTATCCCCAACAATTCTTTAACTTCTGTTCAACATGCTACAGGACATGTGGTATATGATTACATGTGGGCATGAGTAACACAAAGAGCTGTGGTACAAAGAAGCCATAAAATCTTGTAAAATGAAATGATAATCGTCAATCTTGTCAACTGACATGATGGATAGAAATCTCATATTCTTTCTACATCCTAAAAACATTTGAAAACCCTCCTCTCTAACGTTAATACAGCTTAACAATAAAAACCTTCAACCCACCTCTGTGGATACTTGCGAATTTCTTCAAGGCACTCTTGATTTCATTGGCAGCTAAAGACTCGGGCTTTTGATCGGCAAGTTCGTGTGCATTAAGGCCGTTTTTGTCCTTGAGTTCATGATCAGCTCCAAACAAAAGCAACGCTTTTACACAACCAACGTTTTGTGCCTTGAAAATTTTAAGATTGGTTACTAATACTCATTATTGCCGCTTTATAATCTTTAGAGCAGACAGGCTGTTGCTATGGCTAAACAGGCAAACAAAATATACCCTGTATATGAAACTACATGAATTTTCCACACCAAAAATAAAATAATAAAAACAAGAGCTATAAGAAATTTATTAATTCAATACTTTTCCACGAAAAACAAATAATTGAAGGGCCATTTAAATCATAACAGTAAACAATGAAACAGCTTTATTAAAAAAGAAACTGATAACATTAACATTTCAATATATGTTGTCCGAAAGAGTACGGCGTTCATGACAAGATATTTTTAGTAGTTTTCCATGAAAGAACCAATAATTGAAGGTGCATTTCAAAGTATTGCAGTATTACCTCGACCGCATAGTGTAAGGCATTCTTTCCATCATTGCATGTTGTGCTGATATCAGCTCCATTGGAAATCAAAGCAACAATGCAACTCAGCCTTCCCTTCTTTGCCATTACATGCAAAGGGGTTTGCCCATCACTGTTATGACTGTCCAGATCAATGCCATTTTCAATCAAAAGACTGACGGCCTGATAAAAAAAAAGAAAAATAAGGATGAGGTCAGGCAAAAAGATCAAGCATCAAGCAAACATACTTATCTTGCACCTAGTAAAGCCATACTCGCCATAAAGGCTACTTGCCATAAAGCAATACTAGCCATAAAGCAATACTCGCCATAAAGCCATACAGATTTGTAGGCTATTCTGCTTTACTACTTTCATAATGATCTGGTTTTAAGAGGTTAATAACAAAAAGGTTAAGCTTATAAATAACCCAAACTTCAAATGTTCCTGACAGTTCAAGCACTTGATGTGTCTGCAGCACAAACCACAAAGTCAATAATCTTTTTTAAAGCATTGCTATTCCTGATATCAGCGATAGATTACTATAAATATGCGCTGCCAGTGGATCGTTAAATTCCTGGATTCAGAGTATATACGCTTCGCTTCTATGTCCCATCGCATATATCTTGAACATACTCGTTACTAACTTAGCCACCAATTGAAATGGCACGGAGAAACAACACACCGTCGCCAGCGGGCGATGGTTCTTGTAATTTCTAAAAATATGACCTATAAACATGATATCATGGTTCCTTTCGTTCATTGATCTTCAAACTTAATCCACTCTACGATATAGAAGCCTCGGCTATGCCACCGAGTCACAATAACATATGTGCGTTTGGCGCGTTTAATTGGTTGTATCTCCACCAATCAATGTCTTCTAGTCTCTGGCGCCTTCCTAAGAAAGCAAACTGTGTTTGTCGTCAATAGTTACTGCGGTTTGACCTGCATAAAAACTGATTCCCATTAACCTTAACTGAGAGTGCCTTGTCTGACCAAACAATCGATAACAACGGCAACTTACCTGCGAGGACTTAGTCCAGTGCAATGGTGAAGCATTGTACTTCTTGTCTTTGTCGTGAAGGCATTCTTTGTCATGTTTTATGAGCACGTTGAGACACCCTTCACTCTGACTCTTCAAAGCAAGATGGATTGCAAACATATGTCCACATGGCAACCTGCAGCTTGCTCCTTTTTCAAGTAATACTTTCAAGACATTTTCTTGCGAAAGACGAATGGCTATATGAATAGGAGACTCGCTGTAGTTGTTCAAAGTGTTCAAGCTGTCTTTAAATTGATCACCTATGAGGAAATAGAAACAAAGTTGATACCAAACAGACCTAGCGAGACCAGCTTCAATGATATTTATTAAAAAATAGAGATACTAGCAATAAGCTGTCAAACACAGAAAAATGTGGAGTTGTATTAACTAAAGAGGATCCTAATTAGTTTATCTACCTATGGCAGCCAATAGGTTCAATGATAACAAAGAAAGTATCAATTGAAATCATTTTTAACTGTCCAGTGCCTATGTCAGAAAAAAGCAAACCAAAGTTCATTAAAATTTATGAGTGTTTTGCAAACTTCCTAATAAGCCAGTGAAGCAATGTTCTTGCAACTTAGAATAAATGCCTGCTTTTAATGAGGTGGGGTTTTAAAAAATTAGTTTGGTATTGTTTTGACTTTTAAGATATTCAATACATACATGTAAAAAATATGTCTTCAAAAAATACTTTTAAGACAATACTTCATTCTTCCTCTTGGTACATTTAATATTTAACAAATAAGAATAAATATGACACTAAAATTACCTGCACTTGCAAATTTACTTCCAAGTGAAGAAGCTGCTTCTATAACGTCTGGATGGTTTTCAACAAGGTAGTGAATAGGTGTGTTGCCAAAAAGATCTGTTGAAAATTTTGTTCCAAGCTGCAAAAGCTTTTCAATAGTTTTGGTTTTACCATCCTGCAAACATTAAAATAAAACTGTTGAAATAAAACTTATATGGGATTATTCTGAAGGATGTTGCAGAGAACGTTATGCATGATCTAAAAAGACTTAGTTTTGAGTTTATCAAAGGGTGATAAACAATTTTCAATTATCACCCCTATAAACTTTAGAAATAATATTTTGATGAAATTGTTGGTCATTCAGATTATTTTGAGTTTGGGGGTGGGTTTCTAGATCTTTTTCACACCAAGGCCCTTAAAACTTAAAATAAACCACACAATTTTTCAGTTGACACCATGATTTCAATAAACTTTCAGAACTATCATTTAAGTAAAAATTTTCAAACCTAGGAATCAGGCAGAAAATTTTGGAGCATGGGGAGTAGGGATTGGGAGCATGGAGGTAAGCTTTGTATGTAATATGCAAAATACTCATATCCCCTTCAATTATGTTAAATTCTTTTAATTGCAAGACCGAAAACATATAGCCTGTTCTTATTTAGTTGAAGATAATGTAAACTTCTTTCAAATTTAAATAATTGACATTTTACATTTCAAAATTTGTAGTAATTTCTTTCAAAAATAAATGTCTCTTAAATCAAGACAGAACCGATACCATTGAAGGGTCAAATTAAACAAAGTAAGAGACACTGGAGGATGTGCACATTGTTCTCCCCCATAAAAGAAAATAACTTCTAAAACTGAAATGCAGTGCCATCAGTACAAAATTCATATTTGGGGGCTGCCCATTGTATTTCTGCTTATGCAATACACTGTCATAAAGGAAATATACTACAGTTAAGGGGGGGGGGGGCTTCAGCATCCAAGCCAACCGGGTTCCGATGGCCCTGAAATGAGATGAAACGGAGAAAACTTCGTGAGGGCCCTTTAACATTAATTCAATTAACTTTTACTCAATACAACAAAAGATATAACATGCTGCAGAAGGCAAAACATTCTGACAGGATTTACACCAGAATGCTGTTGCCCCTTGGATTGTTTCCTATCATGTTACTTTCAACAACTTCCCTGTAACTCTGCCTAGAAAGCTTTTATTTACCTTGCATGCTAAGTGGAGTGGTGTCAACTCTTCTTCAGAAAGGTGGTTTTCCATTTCTTTCATAAAACCTGCAGATTCAAAGCATTCAACCAGCTCTAACTCTGCTGCGATGTGTGCAGCTGACCAGTTCGGGTTGGCTTTCAATTGGGCAATGATACTTTGCAGCTTTTCAACATTATAAACACTTTCAATGTATTTAACAAATGGGCCAATTCTATCAGCCATCTTTCTGTAACATTGAAAGAAATAATACATTAAAAAAAAATAAAATAAAAGTAGCCAAAGTTGAATATAAGGTACATTCATTTCATTTTAAAAGAAACTTTTCTAAGACGACATCTTACGGATAATTGGCAGAGCCTGGTCGTCTTTCTATCTAGCAGTTTTGGAATCGATCCAAATACAAACGAAAAAGTCGCCATTGTGTAGACAGAAGGAGTTCGTTTTCTCTCTTAGACTCCAGTGGTAATTTTTCTACAGGCACGCGGTACTTATTGGACAACTATACCGGTCTTGTGTTTACATTTTTCTGATTGGCCTATTTCGATCCACAACTGGGTATATATTTTTCATCGTGTTATTTCAGACTCTTACTCTGACGTGTTATGCTCTGAGGAATGTCAGACGAGAAAACTTTTAGCCAATATGTTGTAAAATGTTTGCTTTTTCAAAACTTTTTTAATAAATTTCAGTACTGTTGAAAAACTGAAAATTTCTGGCTATGTTCAATAGCTAATGCCTAGCAATTTTTCAGAAATCAAAAGTATGAATACTGTAAAAGCTCTATTCAGCCCCCCTCTCTATAAAGAACCCCTCTCTATCAAGCCCCTCCTTTTCAAGCGAAATCTTAAAATAAGCCCCCACTCTCTATAAAGCCCCTCCCCTCTTGAGCCCCAGTGTCGAACAAAGAAAAAATGCGTTTTAAATGGGTCTCTTGGCGGGTGTGATGGTGATAAGATCGCGTGCATTAAATACGGCCCATGTATAGACTTACCTGTGCACCTTATAAGAAGTGAGTTGAAATTTGTTTAGAAGATGATCAGGGTTATCAATTGATCCTGGTGATTCTGATGAGCATGAGGAACTTATACGTGATAAATTAGACTTTCGAAGCTGCTAGCGAAGTTTTCTGACAAAATTTGTATGACATTTTTATAACAAAAAAATACAGGGGCGTTTTTAAAACATTTTTTAATTCAAATTTTTAATAAGCCCCCTCTCTCTAATAAGCCCTCCCTCTCTTTTAAGCCCCCTCTAGGACTGAAAAAATAAAAAAGCCCCCCCCCCCGGGGCTTAAAAGAACTTTTTCGGTATATATATAATTGAAAATTGTACCCAATAGGCAGTGGATTAGTGCCATTGAAAGAACAAGGGGGCCCCCACAAGAAAATTATCAAAATATAGCAAGACTTGGCAAAGGATTTTGGCATCAACAAAGGGACACAACCTGCACAACCCATCTCTCTCAGCCCATTCCTACCATTACTAGCCAGTATAATCGACAATACCTAACACATAACATAATAGAAACCATGACTAGACACCAGCAAATCCTATCTCATACCACGTAAAATCAATGGGATTATGTGTTCCCAGTGTCCCTAAGATTCTTACAACATTCAAATTATTTGCGAAAATTCGATGCATATGCACTCGAGTGCTTATTTGCATCCACCCCTCTATCAAAATCGAACAACTCAACTCAAATTACAAAACTGATCTTCTAAATTCTGCAAATCTTCTAAAAACATTTTCGTTGCTTATTAGAACGACTTCTCATAATAGCTTATAAACTAACCTGAGCATACTTTCTAAAGCCTAAACTTACTTTCTAAAGCTAGTTCAAGGCTTTACCAGCGCTAAGAAGGAAAGCAGTTAATTTTGAAAGCACTCGTGTTTACCAATAAAGAACAAACCTTAAAGATAATCAAAGATTCCACGACATACTTGCTTAATTGCAGCTATGTAGAGGCTGACATCCACTTGATATTCCATTCTTTCCTCATCGATAAAATTCATTGGTTGTCGAAAGGACACTAATGTAGTTTTCTGCTTATTGTGTGAAAAGCCTTCAAGGAAATATTCCTTAAAGATTGACAACGAGAGGTACGTTAATTTTGGAACGTCGTATCTTACCTGGGTTTAGATAGTTCCAAAAATCTACCGGCTGTTCATGCAGTTATTGGCTGCGAAACAACACCGGTAATGTTGTTGTAAGGAAAGCTAACATTTTAAAAAGCTTTAGGAGTGTTCTGGAAAGGGAAAATTGCTCGAGAGAGTTACGATGAGACAGGAAATCTGCAAAGACATTCTCACGAAAGCGATAAAATTTGTGCAAAAATAATCATACAAAGGGAAATGTGATGAAACACTTGTGCAGATAAGAGTAAGAATTCGCAAGGCAATGAAAAACAGATAATCAGAAGCTCTACAACCAGATCCATACTGGTTGACACAAGCATTTACTATTGGTTACATTATCAAAAGAAGATTGTAAGAGAAATTGCCTTTAAGCTTTGGTTAGACATACGATGGAAAGAATGATCTGGCCTACAGGTGGTATTAGTGTGGTTTATAGGAAAAAAATTTCTTTACATATTCTAATTTTGAACATACATTTGATAAATAGATAAGAAATGGCACGAAGAGGATATACAGAGAAAAACGTTTCTTAACGGCTTGATGACAAAAATATCCGATCTTCAACGTTAAAAAAGCTGTGAATATCTGCAGAAAATACTGGAGTCAGCAAAATAATTCCAAATTTTTTTCACACAAATTATGTTCATCTTGTGCAGGGCCCCGCACACCCTCCGCTAAAAAACTGCAAGATCTGCAGCGCTCTAGTGATGAAATCGAAGAAAATTCCGTAACCAATGAGGACTAGGCCATGGGAAAAATTATGGTGAGGTGATCAGCTTAAAGCAGACGATGATGAGTGGAACTACATTTTCTTCTGGAGTTCCAGCAAAGGAGACAGTGATGAAGGATGAATGGATCCATATCATTTTCTATACAACGAAATTTCAATTTTGAATGACTTTTTTAACTAGCTAAAGATTTTTAGGCTTCCTTTCACGCGTTATTCAATTACCTTTAAAAGGCGATGACGTCATAAAATGATGATGACGTCATGAAAGAACGTTTAAAAGTAAGTATAATAGAAATTCAATACATCTTTTAAAAGCACTGAATGTGTGCAATTCGAATATGGAACATATTTGACAATGATAGTTGCGAGAAAACAATTAAAAAGGTTCAAAGTGAATTTCTCCAAGTTGATGACGTCATCACAAAATTTGACTTCCTCTCAAGATATTTTTCATTTCATCTCAGATTTGAAATTCGCACAGTTAATTTAGTGCAAAAATGCAAAAAACGTTGAGTTTAAGTCCTTTGCCGATTTTTAAAGATTTTTTATCATTTTTCTGATGACGTCATCAAAAACAGTAACTTCCGGTGATAATTTTTTTTGGCCCATCTTGGATTTGGAATCTCCATGGTCGATTTAGTAAGAATGTGAAATAAAATTTGAGGTTAGGCAGTTTGCTAGTTTTTTCTACAAAATTCCCTGTCTATACGGTTGAAGTCGAACAAGAAAACACGGACGGACGAAAAAACGCAAACCAAATTCGCGTTTTTATTGACCTATCACAATAGAATAGACATCACATTCCCGATCTCGAATTTGATCCCAATCTCGAATTTTATCCTGATCTCGAATTTTATCCCGATTTCGAATTCGATCCCGATATCTTGGATAAGACCTAGTCGGCTGCAGGGTCGAATTTGAAACATGTTCCAAACTTGTGTGTTTTGTAAAATCTGTTCACGTAAATAACAGGTTTCCGGTGAGGCCTTGCGTAAAAATATTTATCCAATAAAGGTTAGACTTATAGTTAAGGTAAATTTCTTATGAAAAAAGTTGATTAAAAATTTTAGCTGCCGTTTTGGTTTTCATACAAAATTGTCTCTGACAACGATGTCAAGGCAATGATAAAATTCTAAACATAACGTGCGAAACTTCCTTCTTTGGAAAATCCGTTAAAAAAATTGAAACCTTTAGTTGCTGACTTTTTGAAATTTATGTTTTGCCGAAACATAAGAAAAAGCACAAAATTTTTTTGCTTACTCTGTCGAAGCATTTTATACATTATCTATACTGCAAATGTGGAAAAACGAATACGACCAGTAGTACCTTAGGCACCAACTACCTGGAGGCTTGGCCGCATGGGGCTCGAGAATTTCTAGCGAAGCTACAGTCACTTGTGACACAGCTTTGAGGAAAACAATTATTAGGGACAACAAAATAGCAACACGATTTCTGCATTTAAGAAACTGCAGATAAAAAGAACACTTTTGACAATCAACATTCTTTATCAAAGAAAATATTTTGATACCATTTTGAAAAAAAGGTACTAAATGCAAATTTTCTTTTATATAAGAGAATAAGAGCAAAAATCATCAATTATTTCAGAAGGAAGCAATAGTTTGTTTAAGAAATGACAGTACTTTTTGCCAGGCAATGGCTGACTGAAAACAAACAAGGATTCAAAAAATGAAAAACAATACAGGTATTACTCTCAAGTGGTCAGATGCCAATTTTCTAGACACCTTATAGCAAAATTACAATGAAAATGCTATTCAAATTCATTACTGTGTGATATGTCCTTGCCATAGAGGTTCTTGTTATTTCAAGGGTCATCTAATTTTTCGAACAGAACAGAATGGATTTTGCCATTCCTGTGTGTTGCTTTCTAGACCAGTTCTACATCATTACATTCTATTTGTTCATAAAGGTCATAATGTAAATCATGATTATAAATATGGATGACCTGCTTATTTCACAAAAAAAACATTTTCATACAGGCAGCGAATATTGGGAATGAACAGGAGTGACTTATTATTCCGCTGCTAGTTGAAAGTTTCTTAAAAGTCAAAAATTTACAGACAAGTAAGAGAATATGTCAAATTCAACAACTATGAGATGCAGGCTACTTAGCATCACATTTTGATGCTCTTATATTTGTTATCAGAAGGACCTATTTAGACAAGTCTTATGTACCTAAAAAAGAACAACCTATTGAAAATCCAATGTGATTTAGTGACATTTTTTCATAAAACAATACTCAGATTTGAGAGAAAGTGAGAGAAACATTATTTCATGAATTGTAAAGACCATACAGCTCCCTTGCTTTTCATTGTTCTGCTTATTTACCAAGCATCTAAATTCCCCCCTGGAGGAATCTGACAATTCTATGCACTGCACTAAAGATGTTCTCTCATGGGTCAAAGGCTTAACAATGTCATGCAAAGAATGCACTAAAATAATACCATGAACTACCCCAATGTTTAAATGTGACATATTTAACTATGAGAATGGTTTAGAAACATAATTTCTGCAATCCAATGTGTAGATGTGATATATGATACCCAATGTATATGGAAAATACATACGCATGCATAAAATGGTCTCAAGATCTTAGTAGAAGATGTGAACAATTTATGTGGAGATATGAACACAGGCACGTGGCACTGATTGGTCAACTATACCGGTTTTGTGCTTGCGTTTTTCTGATTGGCCTATTTCAACCCACAGCTGGGTATGTATTTTTCATTATGTTCTTTCGGACCCTTATTCTGATGTTTTATGCTCTGAGGAGTGTCAGAAAAAAGCTTTTAGCCGATATGTTGTAAAATATTTGCTTTTTTCAAAGCCATTTACAGTAGAAAATAAAAAAATTTGCACTATCAGAGAGCTATATGTATTTCCGACAATTGCTTACAACAGTATAAGATCATATAGGAGGAGTTAAGTAGAAAAAATAAATTTGCGAGGGCTTTTTTCCATCTGCACAGTTTTTTAAACCAACATTCTTATTCAATCCGTGCAGTTTAGCTTCCCAATGTTTGTAAACAGCTAAATATCAGGGTGTTAGTAAATAAAGAGAATGAGGTTTTTCAAAACGTCTTGTGTTTATCAAATGACATTATAAATAGGAGATTTCTGTTTCCTAATATAGCACATGTTAACAAACTATTGTATTATCTGCTAAAACTTTCAATAGAATAGGAAATGTGTTTGCACGAAAGGAATAACATATGGCGTGGTTAATCCTATGAATAATTAAATTGAGAAACGTTACGCCATGCTGTCAAATACAATCTCTTTACAAGTCATGACATATAAACTAGGCACTCCCAAAAAGCCACATTTGACTGGCAAAACCTAACAAAACTTTGCTATATTCCAAAAAAGTTATGTTTCTCGTTTGTCTCATTTTAAGTTTTTAATACAACATGTAAAGGTAGTAATACACACAAAAATGCCTTTTAAAGGTGAATAGTGTTTAAAGAATTGGCAAGGTAATTTATATTTAAATACTCAAATATAAAAAATTGGCAACAGTTTTGCAAGTGCACCACAGATCTAACTGTTTGCCGCTTAGCCTAGCCTATGTGTTGCTATGCACTCACATGCACTGTTCCCCATAATTCACACAAAAAGGTGGCAAACATTTTAGACAACCTCAAAACTCTTTAAAATATTTTGGGCTCAATATTTAACAAAAAACATTTTTGTTTATAGACAAGCTTTCAACTTCAGTGGAAAATAAACAAGCGGTATTTGCAAATACTTCTCCTCTCACTATCTCTGACATTTGTTCAAAATATGGTTTCTCGACCAGCAGATTTTTCCGATGTTGATCCCTGGTAAGTGACAATTAAAGAAGAAAATAAAGATGTCATTATTCAATATTTAAAGCACACTTACTTCATATTCTCTTTAGCCTCCTCGACATCTTTAAAAGTCACTAGACAAAAACATTTGCTTGAAAAAGTTGGATTATAAAGCACGACTTCAAAGTCACCGCCACTATGAATTTTGTTTTCAAATAAGAATAACAAATATTTTCCTTCGTAAGGGACTTGCTGATCCAAGAATTTAGTAAAGTCATAATTTAATGGATTTTCATCTGTCACTCCTTCTGCACTTGAACCAATCCCCATCTCCAAAAGCCTCCTTGTAAATTAAACTGTCTACTTTCGTTTCTGTACAAGTTAGGCCACCTCCTCCAAAATGAAAACCTCTATCCTGGGTGGCCTCTTTTGCGTTCCCGGTTGAGTAAAATACGAATCAAACTGAAGATACTATTTCTATGGAAGATACCAAACAAATTTGCAAAAAAATACTAAATTAACATTTATTTTTTGTTACAATCTGCTAGAGTAGAGACTGCACCCATCACTCTGCAAAACTGGACATTTATAAAGTTTTAATAGCAAATTAAGTTATTAGAAAAAAGGGTGTGAGACTTTCCTGGAAAACCAGGCCCTACTAAGACCCTAGGACTTCTTGACCCTAAGTATGAGGGATGCCACTTCTTCCGCACAGCCTGGCTCAACTGCTAGGGCTGTCATTATGGCGTTCTTATCACTGCTCTGCTTGAAGGGTGTACTATGTGAAGTGGCATGTTCGCCCTTTAATTCTAGGGGGCTTTTCCTGCAAGTATTGACTTTTTTCCCAACAAACTTAAGCTATACAGAACTATGTTCAGTCTTGGGTGCACCCACGGCCATTACGGCTACTGACCAGTGGTGGATTAAAGAGGGGGGGTAATTAGGTGGATTTAAGCAAGTATGGCACCCCTTTTTGGAAATTGTTCGCCGCTTTCGAAGAATGAGAAAAACTTTCTGAGACTTATAGGTTAATTTGCTTCAAGGATTACCTCAATGTAGAGAAAAATTATTTCGAAAATTTCCTTACAAAATTTCCTTAAAAAACCTCTTTTAGTAGTTAGGATCTGAAATTTTTGCATACAGCACAAGCTCGTCACTAATTTCTGATAATTTCTCAGCGCCCCCACTACCAAATGCCCCTCCTTTGAATTAACTTTGGATCCGCCCTTGTTACTGACAAGATGATGATGATTGAAGCATCATTTGTGGTTACCTTGGCGCAGTTGATGTGTAATTTCTATTTCAGACAGTGAGAAGGATTTTATCTTCCTTTTCAAAACCAGTTTGCATGTTTTTATCACAGAAGGTCATAAACGAGGCTTTGGTCGAGGGCATAGCTTTTAGAACAGCATCTTTGGCAATAACTATGGTAATGTTGACTCGTGAGATAAGCTGCAAAAGTATAATAAAGAAGTTCATTTACAACTAATTTTAGGGGTGTCTTCTTTATATCTATTAAAAAAATTCGTGACATCAATTTGGCCAAAACACTGCTTGATAATGACCAGAGGCGAGCAAAAAAGAAGGGCAGGCTCTTTTTGAACGGAACTGAACTGAACCTCTTCCTTTTAAACATAAAAGTAGCTCAAAGACTTAGACGCAAAAGCCAAATTTACATAGTTTTAATAATTTTTGAACATTGTACCAGCTTCTTAGTTCTGCTATTAAAATCAGTGTCTTCATAACATATTGGCATCATAGTTGCAATTTATGATGTACATTGTAGAAAAATTGTTTCTGCTTTTCTTTTACCTTCATACAAAGAGCGACTATATATCAGAACGCCGATGTTTTATATTTTCCCTTGAATTCTCACAAATAGTTTACATTTATTATTCATTATCTCGAAAATTCAAAATGTTCTTTTCTAATTTCAAACTTAAATCTTGGATGCTTCATCATTACACAAACTCAGTTCATCGCATTCTCGATTTATCACTGAACAAATTGGTAATCGCCTCATCTTAAATTAATCCTTCGTAGAAATGCTTCGTTTATTCTATTTAGCTTGCGATTAATTTAAGAACTTTTGAAAATTTGTTGAATCTCACAGTTGCCGTTAATTTTTTAAAGCTAGCTTAACCTGAAATCTCTTGGTTTTTCACGTTGAAGCTTTGAGAATTTAGGCCTTGTGGCACGGGACAGTTTCAAGCTTCATCAGTGCCCATACGATCGTATTTATATTCTCGTAGCCTCTTCCAAGACTTCTAAAAGAAACTTGATTAACTTAGAGGCTCTTGCACAACCGGCACGCTTTGCGATTATAACAAAAAACTGGCCTTATATCGTACTGCATGAAAATAAATAACCCAGTCAACTTCTCAAGATAACTGCCGCTAAGCATGCCGGTTGCGCAAGAGCCTTTAGCGAAATAAGAGAGTTAAATCTGAAATCTGAAAAATCTGAAAAAGTATCTAGAAATCTGAGATGCGACGAGGAAATTGTAGCCACGCGCTTCTTTTATTTGCTCTGACGTGGCTAAAGCCTCCAAAGATTTGCATTGCCATACTTGAATCATTTAATATCTTGCTATTCACAAAGTAAAATGTAAAAATTTAAAAACAGTGACCACACTTTCATTTGGGTATCTGGTTTTGCATATTAATTCTTCTGAGTTTTACATTTACAGCTTAAAATTGCAAGAAATCTACCAATATAAGAGCAAAACGTATGGGTTTGTTGTTTATTCTCTTGAAACGGGATTTTATATATGATTTATGATACTTATAATACAAAATGTCTTGTTGCTGGCTTTATAAATGCAACAGGGGAGAAAATGGTTGCCTCGATGCGGTAGGCATACTGAGATATATTAACGAAAAGCGAATGGGTGCCGACATATAGGTTGAATAACAAGAAATACTATACAAGGAATGACTCTCTTGAAACCTGTCAAATTAACGGTGCAAGAAACAGAGAAGAAAAGCACAATTACTGATATAACAATCGGTGAATATTTTAATAAACTTTACGCAAATCCAATATAATGGTTTGCAAAACAAAGTGAAAGAGAGAATTTGTATCAGGTCTAGTTAAGACAGGATTAAAAGTTGAGTAAACATTGCAAAGACGATTATACAATAAAGAATGTAGGGAAACAGACGAGTAATTAGCAATGAAAAAATTTTGAAATATAATGTCAAACGCAGCATGCCGCCATTAAGTTGCAAACAATACAAACACACGATATACACTGGGGTCTTGTAAAGATACGAAGAATTTTTAAAAACACCAGTTTATGTAGTAATGACTCGAAGTTTTGTTCCAAAAATTTCTCTGCTACATTACAAAGTAAAGTAATATCGCATGTTAAATTTTTTGGAAATGATAAGCAGCTGTTTTCTGCTAAGTAGGAGCCAGGTGTGTGTTCCTACGAAACAGTTGTGAGTCCTCCTTCTGTGTCAAGAACTCATGTTTAACGAAGCATAACTAATCTCTTCTTGGGATCACATCTAAGCAACCTTATTATAGTGCTTCTGTTGTGTGTTTTTGCTGTTCAGACGAGACTCTCTTATTCTGACAAGAAACAAACAATCGTTGCATCGTTAAGGGGCGAAGTGTAAAAGCTCGTGGCATTTGCTGCCACTCACCAAAATAGTGAGCCAAAATGTTGCTTTTTTGGCTCTTACTGGATGCATTTTGCGTTGCACTAGCGTATTATGAAGAGAGACTAGAAGGAGAACACATGCTTGGTGCAATGTTGCCCATACATGATGCTGGGGTTAATAAATCATTATGTGGTGGAATAAATATGGAAGGTGTAGCAGTAGCTGAAGCATTTCGACTGGCTGTACACACGATAAACAAACGTTCTTCACTTGCAAGTGGGCCGTCACCTAGAGTTTTTGGTTATGATCTAAAGGACACTTGCAATTCAAAGCAGGGTGCGATGGATATAGGTTATTCTTTCAATCTCAGAATACGCGAGCAGCGAAAGGGAAAGCTCGGACCAAAGCCGGTTTCGTTTGTGGTTGGAAGATTCAATCGTTTAGAGTACCCAGCTGTCCAGCTTCTGAGTCTCGAAAGACTGCCACATATAAGTTACACCCCAGATAATATAAAACTGGTGCCTATGAAAGAGGTAAAGGATAACAATTTTAATCATTTCTTGTCTGCCTACCCTGGTGATGTCTATAAAGTACAAGCAGCTGTCGAGATTATGAAAGAGATGGGGATCGAATACTTCATGTTCATAACATCTAACGATAATCGCGGAACCAACGGTATGAATATCATTCACAAAAATTACCCTGGCACAGCAAAATTTTGCTACACTGAAGTATTAGCTTTAGAATCAAAGAACAGTGTCATAGAAATTGTATCAAAAATTCGAAGGAACCCACTGGCAAAAGCAGTCTTGCTCCATGTAAACCAGGAGGGAAGTTTACGAGTTTTCAAAGAAGCAAAGCGACAAAATTTGACAAATATCATTTGGTTTAGTACTGTATCGTGGAACTCGAGAATAGCAGATCTCAGTCCGTTTGTCAGTGAAGTCGAAGGTATGGTTATGCTGACAAACAAGCCACAGAAACCATCTGGATACCAACTACACCTTGATCGCCTCGAGCTTCCATATAAAGAAGAGCCTTTGCTGAGATATGCCTTTATGAAAACAACAGGAGAAAAGGAATGCCTCTCATTGAGCGCAAACTCTTCAGCTGATGTTTTAAATAAATGCAAAAAACTACATCAACAATTTGTTGGAACTCTCGCCAAGTACAGTGACAGAATTGCATACGTTCTTGACTCGGTTTTTGTTTTCGAAGAAGGGGTAAACAAAATGCTGGATGAAGGAGGTCGCATTACATTGATGGAGGCCATGAAAGCTCTCGAGTTTTTGTCACCTATGACGCAGAATCCAGTGCGCTTTGACAGCAATGGAGTTATGCTTGATATTGTTTCAGTCATTTATAACCTTCAATTGAACTTCGCAACTAACAAAATTGAATTTATTAGAGTTGGTGAATACGACAAAAACAGAGTAATTTCAAAAAGACTTAACCTAAATGTCAATGTTCTACGTTGGAAAAATGGCACAAAAACTGCCCCAGTTTCTAAGTGCAGTCCTGACTGCCTTGCTGGGTGGAAACGAATTTTACCTAACACTGGGTCTGCGTGTTGCTGGACGTGTCAGAAATGCCCGAATGGATCTATTAGTGAAAACAACAACTCTGTCTCGTGCTCTAAGTGTGGGGCGTTGTTTGTAAACAGCCCGATGCAGTCGGCTTGTGTAAAGTTTAGAACGACGTCCTTTGGATGGTTCGACCCGATGGGGGAGTTCATGATTTTCTTGATAACTGCAGGCCTTTGCGCCACGTTCTTCATTCTGGGAATCTTCAGCCAAAACCGCGACTGTGACGTCGTTAAATCTGCTGACTACAAATTGATGGTGTTCATGCTTTTTGGACTTGCCTTGTGCTTCTTCACACCTGTCCCACTTCTACTAGAGCCCTCTTCAACAACATGCATTTCCTACGTCATCATGTTCAATCTAGGCCTTACCATCCCATTGGCTGTCCTGTTCATAAAGTCAGCCGCGGTGAGGCATCGGTTCTTCGACGAAAACATGGAGCTGATAAATGGGTCCCTTGGTTCAATGCCGCACCTGGTGATTGCTGGCATAATTGTGGCAATACAAGCGATCATACTAGGTATTGGCATCAATTTGGCGGATACAGATATAGAATACCAAGAAACTAACCAGTGGGATTTGAAGTATTCCCAATGTGCTTACGTCAAAAATGCCGTCTTCTGGGTTGCATTTGGTTATAATGTCGTCGTCAGCGTTGTTCTCAATGTCGCCTCGTTCAAATCCACGAAAATGGAGGGAGAGTTCAACGAGCAGAAATGGGTATGCATTTCCACCTGCTGTTTTTACCTTGTCTCCTACCTTTACGTCACCTGCTTGTATGCAGTCTACGGTGCAAACGTAGTCGTTGCCGCTAGCGTCCTCATAGTCACATTTGGCCTCGTTTTCATTCTGACGTACTTTGCTCCGAAGTTGCGCCTAATTCTTTTCCACCAAACCCCAAAAGCCGAATTTGGTCCAGATGGAAAGCCACTGATGAGTGATGAAGACAAAGAGCACCACACACCAGCGCTCACTTCGCATATGTCTGGAACGGAAGGTCTGAGGAAACACAAGGTTTTGGGAATGAAGATAAAGTCAGATATGGGATCGCAGGGAGGACCTTCGAGCGCATAAGGTTTGAAATTTTCAACTTTATCAGCTTGCAGAGTTTAAGTTATAGATATTAAGTAAGTTAGGCTGCGTTTTCATTTTGAATCAAGCAATACCCTCTTCCTTAAAATTTTCGTTATATGAGCATTGTGCAGAATTCAATAGACATATTCTTTTCTTGAGAATTATGTTTTTTCTTCGTAAAAATGTGTTTTTGCATTAATATTAAGTGAATATATAGCCAATTGAAAAGGCACATTATCCTGAAATAATTATTTTCCTGCAAGCTATCTATGTGTTTTATATTTAGCCTTAAAACATTTTTAAGATAGCCTCAAATGATACTTCCAAAGAAAGTTTTCAAGAATTCTTCGTTTTATCTATGGAAACACAAAAATGCCCAGACATATGTGCAGTCCTGATAATCATATTAAAACTTTTTCCTCTAAAAAGCATTTGATTAATAGCAAAAGATGCTTGCGAGACATCCACTTAATGTTCAGATTAAAGTAAGGTCTCAAAGAATGAGTGAATTCTCTTTTAAGAAAGACTAGTAATCCATCCATATTTTACATCCTCGAAATCATTTAGAAACTGTATTTATTGTGATTCATTTTTCTTCTTCCAGATGAAAACTCCTCTTGGAAACGCAGCAAAGATGCACGTCATGATGAACATCCACGGTAACAAGGCTTTGCTATGCGGTATCAAGCCATTTTGGCACAATGTAATCAACCTATATTTGAAGACAATTTAAAATAATTTCTATTTTCAACATTCGCAATAGACTTAAAAAGCAATAGCTTCAAAAATTAAGAAAAGTCATTTGAGAACGTTAAGCATTATTTATAATTTCCAGTTACAAACCTTTTTTCAATTATTTTATCTTATATTCCTATTGCGAGCATCACTTTACAGAAATGCGTGGAAGAGGGTTTGGTTTAGTTTCTGAGTAGGTCAAACCGTGCGATTATCGAAAGGGTTGTGATTTTCTTGCATGGAAAAACTACGATCTGTGCTTTTTGACGTAATTCAGGGATGGCACTAGAGAAGTGCTAGGGTAGAATAGTGTCCCAGTCGGAGCATGCTAACCTCCCGTTTAAAGGTTACAAATCAATTCATCGTGAAAAGCCAGGGATGACGAAGATATCTGACGAAGATAAGCCCCTCCCCAAAGCAGAAGGTCAGCAACCCCCCCCCCACCGGAAAAATTTTCGGCAAGTATTTGTTTAATAGTTGAACTGTTACAGAAAGAAAACCAAGAGTTAAGTTTCAAATGTTTTGCGTCCATTTGTAACAGCAATAATCTCTTCTTGAAAACCTTGATACAGCATTTTTATTCTTTCAAATTAAAATCGTTGTTGGCAATATTATGCTCAATTAAAAAAACTCCAAATACTGTATC
This sequence comes from Rhopilema esculentum, assembly GCF_057945365.1. Taxonomy (NCBI): domain Eukaryota; kingdom Metazoa; phylum Cnidaria; class Scyphozoa; order Rhizostomeae; family Rhizostomatidae; genus Rhopilema; species Rhopilema esculentum. Next base: position 9,135,058 of record NC_142827.1, read on the forward strand.
ATTTTCTTTTAGAATTCCTCATAATCCTTTAAAGAATCCGATAGTCTTCAAAGTCAAAATAAATATCATCCCTCTTTTATAATTTTGCTTTAGAAACTCGATGATATCATTCGAAAAACTTCCTTTATGACTCCCCGGCCTTTTCTCCTTTATTTAAAAATCATCTTAACGATTCAACAAAACGGCGCAATAGCTTTTTCTGTTGTTCAGAACTAGAAATAGTTCAGAACTTTCAGCGCCTTCGTCATATTTGGGTGGCTGGGTGACATCTGGTGTAAAGGGCCGCCGTCAGAGCTCCTGAATAGGAAGGTGGGGATGGGGTCACAAGCTGTAGTTAATATTTGCAGTTCACATAGATAACATTAGGTAACATTAAGTTACATTGAGAATGTGCATGTCACTTTAAACAAAATAAAACCAGCTTTACGGATGTTTTTTTAAGAAGGATTTTAATATATAGACTGTTTCAAGCCCGCGAGGGGCGTTTTTCATTACTTAAAAGGACATGCATAGAGATTGACAGAAAAGTGAGGATACGTGCCACTGGGAATTATTTTCAATAGTTTGGATCAGTTACTCATATCTAGCCTCGTGTTGAAACATGTATTTGGGAGATGGGCTGACGTGACGCTACTTGATAGATGAAATACGCCTCAGAGTGCGCACGGATTCTTTTTGGTTAAATTAGATTGATTCCAAGTTTAAATTGTATCTTGTTTCATCAGTAAAAAATTCAAAAACTCTAACCATTGTAATGTTAACATTTGGTTTAACGAGATCAACATCTAAGCCAGTCTTTTCTTGAGTTTCCTTTTGTCTCGCAAAGGGCTTTTAGAGTCACAGTTTATCATGATTAATTTCCAGCCTCTGTTTCACTCAGTGGATACACCGGACCCTCAAAGCCATGACATTTCGTAAATTTGAACAGGCCATTCGGTCGTTTTTAACTATTAAGCTAAAAGCTGCAGGTTTCAGGTGCTACTCCTGAATTTAGACGCTAAGTTCTTGCTGATAATAGTGTTTAAGACGCAGAATAATGGCACACAGGTATTATTTAATACAAAACCCTCTATAAGAACCTGACACGATGAAAAAATCAATAAATTTTATCACCTAATCACCCTAAACTGTAAGAAATTTCTCGAAAAAACTCTTTCCAATAAGAGTTGATAAAGATTCTCATTGACGATTAGTTATTCATTTTTTGTTTAATTGACATATATTATATTAAGAAAAACTCTTTAGACTGATTTTGTTCTCTGTTTTATGTTGTCTTATGCCACCTTTTTGTGTTTCTAAAGACATCATTGTGTTGGACATCAGCACTTGGCATTTAAGAAACCTTCAATGCTACAGAAAATCAATGTAAGGTCAAACTACTGATCTGCTTTCCAACTCTTGAAAATTCCATGAGAACGTTTCTGTTATACTCTTTTGCCTTTTCCCAATGTTGCCGGTTTGGAACACTTGCTATAGTGTTCTCCGGCCTTTTGCTTTCAAATGAATTTAAGGTCACGGTGAACGTCTTCTGTAAGAAAACACCCACTGTTTCGATTTTTTCACATTCAAGTAGCCGAACTTTCAAGGCACACAATGACATCAAGTTTGAAACAAACAGAAATTTTGAAAATGGAAAAAAGCACATGTAGCGAAGGATTCCATAATTTCATTATGAGAATTTTTAGTCGAGGCCTGAAATCTCTTGACCTGTTAAGAGGATTATCGTTGCTTTGCGGTCGTGGTCGCATGGCTCATATACAATGTCGTCTGGCGTATTTATGTATTCTACTCTCCTCAGCAGAGGCAATTGGGGAGGAAGATGGGGATTGAGAAACCCTCGCAGCTCCTCCATTTTTTCTTTTCTTCCGCAGTTCCTTTTATCATATCCTTTTTTCCCTCCCTTTCTCCCTCCCCAATAGCCTCTGCAGAGGAGAGTATATGTATTCAATCAGTGGTATTTGATGTACGGCGGTGTTTATTTGAACAGGATTATTGATCTTAAAGCTTCAAATGGCTTGACCCGGATTACACTGTGGTTTACGAATGTATCTTGCAAGTGCAATCAGTAAAATCCTGTTTTCTCCAGACTTACAACTCCTCTACATACAGGTACGAAAAAGCTATTTTTTACCCAAGGAACCAATCGAATGGCTCAAAACTTTGCACACGGCCAGGATAGATCTCGGATAAGCGAAGAGTATCTCAAAATTTTAGTATTTGCTCTGGTCTGTCTTTTATAGCCAAATATAGCTATGCGAGGGGAGCAAAATTGTTTGCCAATTTTTGACAGGGTATAGTTTCAAATGGAGGAGGAATTTAAAAAATCTGAGACACACTTTGGTAGCTAAGGATCTGCGGTTTCGCCTTGGCAGCCTAAGTATCTCATCCCTGACTTGAGCAATCGGATATATTCCTCTTTTTGTAAAAGCAAAGACCTGCCTCTCCATAACCAAAACCCCCTGAAAGAGGCGGAAAATTCCTTTTATGCTTAACTATGACAGCGCCTACTGCTGACTTCCAAGGGTACTAACTAAATGCAAGGGTAACAGGTGTGTGGGAGACTGGGGAGAGTTTGCTTTCTATCTCATCGGGCAAGCATGTTTGGCCTAATTCAACTGTTCTTACTATCGCTTTGAACAATATCAAACACAGATGCAGTATGAAAGATTGTGTCAAGATCAAGTGTTTATTGTAAATTTCATTAGAATTGGAAGCAAAACCCTCACAATCCTGAGATTAGCGCGTAATATCGATCGCATTAGACTTTTCTTTCTTCAATTTAACAATAACACGATACATGCTTTGAAAACACCTGGACTTTTTATCACTGTTATTTCTCAAGCAATCGAGCAAGAAAATCATTAATATATAGACTTTTGACAGACATTCTGACTGAAAGTTTTTTGAAACTGAAACCGAGTTTAAAGATCAATTAACTTGGGAAAATTCACGCAACCAATCGTATTCTAGGCCGTAATCAGGAGCTTTGCTTGATGGGTGAAACTAATAGGTTTGAAATCATAATCAGAGCATATTGTTCTTTACGAGTCTGGCTTAGCTTTTAGTTTTGGTCAATGAGGCTGAACTATACAGCTGCGGGTTTGTCGCACCGATATCATCGTTGGTTTGGTGGATCCAATTAATGGTGAGTGTGCTACGTTAGACATGGTTAATTTTTTATTAGACCGTATGCCTTGCAGTGATTATAGTAAAAAATAGCATAGTATGCCTCATGAAAAAATGCTCTAAAATATGTGAGATGATTCTTAATCACCCAAGACTATGTTTGCGTTAGATGAGGTTGCACTGTTTGTCTGCAAAAATTGTTGTCTGGCATGTCTAAACAGGTGTATACATGCGTTAAGCCAGCCTGCCTATATGTTTTCTGCTACTCACAACCTTGTTTCCAACTCGTCTGGGAGGGAAATTTTCCATGTTAACAAATGTTAATGAACTTGGCGGCCTGGGATGTGCTATGGGCAAATTGGGGGCTAGGATACTAGATAATTTCGTTGATCGAAGATACTGTATAAGAGAGGGGGGGGAGAGAATAAGCTAGCCTACCACAAAAAACATGACTAGACAGGGTACCCAGCATTGAGTAAAATTTTGATTTCAGTTCCAACAGGCCAGCAGTTAGAACATTTTAATATTCCAAAAATATTAGCTGAACAGGGGTTCGTCATTTCCATCAGTTATTGATAACAGGGAAGTTATTGAGCGCGCCAGCCGCTAGCAGCCCTCTTAGGACGGTCCGAGTTATGATTTGGTTTTCATTTAACGGATGTAAAACCATTATTTTTAGTCACGTAAGTTTTATAATTTTAGATTTTTCTTGCATTTTAGGCCTTCAGATAAACAATATCGATTCACGAAATTTAAGGCTTTCAAGTCGAGTAAAAGATGTCGAAATTTTACTTACTATGCGGCCTTCTGTGTATCGTTGCAATTCAGCTATTTGCTTCGATATCTGCCGAACGAATCAACGGTGACTTGATCATTGGAGCGGCAATTCCAGTACATAAGAACAGTAATGACAGTTGCAACGAAATAAACTACGAGGGTCTCGCAGTTGCAGAAGCTATACGTTTTGCGGTCGAAGAAATAAACAAGGACGACAAGCTACTTGGTGAGCTTACGATAGATCGCAAACTAGGCTTTGATATACAGGACACGTGTGATAGCAGTGAAAAAGCAAAAGATATCGCGTATGCGTATAACGGAGTACATCGTAATTACAAAGAGGGTACGCCTGGGCAGGAAGTACCAGTATCTGCTGTTATCGGAGAATTTAAAAAGAGATCATTCGAGGCGCTGAAATTGCTCAATTTCGAAAAAATTCCACAGATCAGTTATGCGGCAGACAATGCGAGGCTGAAGCCAGATGGGATCAACGATGACGAGGTTGGTGGACTACTTTCTGCTTACCCAGAAGATGTTTCAAAAGGAAAGCCCGTTGCGAGCATTCTAGGGAAAATGAAAGCCGAGTATACAACACTTATAGCCAAAGGTGATCAAAGAGGAAAGAAGGGTTTGAAGGTCATCCAGGATTTGTTATCTAAAGCTGGTCTCTGTTACTCGGAAGGTGGGTTGGTGAACAATGTCCAGGAGATCAAGAAAGCTGTTAAAGATTTAAGCATGAAGAAACACGCAAAAATAGCTGTTTTGCATCTCGACGAACAAGACACAGCAGCAGCATTGATAGAAGCAGAAAAGCAAAATCTGAGTGATATCACGTGGATTAGCACCCAGTCGGTGAAAGGGATTTTGGGAACGACAAACAGCGTTTCAGAGCAAACCAGTGGTATGATATATCTCCAATCACAAAGTTTGGACCCACAGGGATTCGAAGGATATATAACAAACAGGGAAATGAACAGTAAAAATCAAAGTTTTTGGATGAAAGAAGCAATGCAAGAACAGGGGGCCGAGAAGCATTGTACTGAAAGTGGAAAAGCTCTTACACCGGATCAGACCGATGCTTGCCAAAATGCGAAGGAGCAAGTTGTTAAAGAGATTCTCAAGTACAGCGCCACAGCTGCATATGCAATTGATGCTGTATATATCATTGCAAATGGGTTGCAAGAAAGCATGGTGTCACAAAAACGTTTGAGTCTGTTTGACAGCATGAGAAAATTGGACTTTCAGTCGCCTTTAACAAAAAGTAAAATCAAATTCAATGAAGATGGCCAAGCAGTGGCTATGGCATTTAACATATACAATGTGCAAGGAAATGATTCGTCGGGCATAAGGCACGTGAAAGTTGGCAGCTGGGAGAGAGGCAACGACCCTGCCATGATGCTTGATATGAGTAAAGTGCGCTTCGAGGAAGGAAGTGAAATGGCGCCTGTATCAAAATGCAGTCGTGATTGTCTACCTGGAGAAGGAATCGAGTACCCTACAATTGGACCAAAATGCTGCTGGACTTGTGTGCCATGTCCCAACTTGACTGTATCAAACGCCAGCAACTCCAAGTGTTTTGAATGTGCCGAGCACCAAGCAGCAAATCCACACCAAACCGAATGCAAAGATTTCAGGCTACTCCATATGAAATTTAAAAATACCGTCTCCGAGTTTGCTATATTTCTCCTAACAGTTGGCTTGCTCTTCACATTTTTCTCCATGTTCATCTTCAATCAAAATAAAGATTGTGAAGTAATGCAAATGGCTGGCAATGGTACAATGCAGATACTGCTTGTTGGCATAATAATTGTCTTTGCATCATCTGTTGTCTTGATGTTCAAACCCACGGTCATAAGTGGCATCGTGTATACAGCAATATTGAACATAGGCCTCACAGTCGTAATGGCTGCCTTTATTTCCAAAACATGGCTCTTCCATCGTTCCGGTGCAGGCTCAAAAGGCTTTGTTGTCGGTTTGTTGCTGGTTATCATCGAGGCTGCAATCATTGCAGTCGGGTTCTACCTTGAGAAAGTGTCCTTGCTTTATGATGACACTGATCACTGGGATGTCAAATACGTAGAATGCTCTTTGTTCCGTGGTTACGCGTTCTGGCTTGCGTACGGTTTCGTCGTTGTGCTCAGCGTGCTGATCAACTTCTTTAACTGCGGTGTGCCAAACGTCGAAGGGCGTTTTGGCGAATACAAATGGCTTTGCTTGACATGTTGCTGTTTCTACTTAATGGCATTCTTGTTCATCACAGCTTTCTGGGCTTTTCCATTGCTGCAAAAGATTGAAGCTGGTGTAATCTTGACCATTTGCCACTGCTTTTTAATCTTGATCGCCTACATCTACCCAAAGTTGCACATGGTTCTCTTCATGGAACGAGAGAAGATGCAGGATGTTGCTAAATCTGAGAAGTCCCCACTCTTCTATGAGGATGACGAGGAGGCCCCAGCACATTCACCCACATCTGGCATCGATGTTTTCAAAAACAGAATTGTCCAACTGAATGTAGAATCAGATGATGGCAAGTCAAGTGGAAAATAAGGTAACGATATTTCAAAAGTTAGGAAAATATCAATTTTTACTTCAAATTTTATTGTTGAATCGAGCTTCATAATCAACTCATACTATCGATGTCATGTCATGTCATGTCATGTCATGTCATGTCATGTCATGTCATGTCATGTCATGTCATGTCATGTCATGTCATGTCATGTCATGTCATGTCATGTCATGTCATGTCATGTCATGTCATGTCATGTCATGTCATGTCATGTCATGTCATGTCATGTCATGTCATTTTATGTTACGTTATGTCAAATTATGTTTTGTTACGTTATGTTATGTTTGATATATTTAGTTATGTTATGTTATCTCATGTTATTTCATGTTATATTATGCTATGTTCAAAGGGTCATACCAACTTTTATTTCATTTTATACTCTAGGTAGTTTCTGTTGTCAAGATGGCAGCCATTACAAGTCTTTACATCCAAGGTTTTGTGTGTGCATCGAATGTCTAGCGTGTTGAAAAAGACGATACATTTCCCTGTTTATCAGAAGAGCATCCAACGTTTGTAACCGGCTTCATATACACAAACTGTTACTATTTGGCAGAGTATTTTATATATTCAAGCTCCGTCAAAATGTAATTGCGAAGGTGGCAACAACAAAAGTCACTAGGATCCTTTCTAATTCCTGCAAACATTTCCAACGTGAAGTTTCTTGGAGGAAAATCAATGAAAATAACAAGGACGTATTGTAATTTCAAGACCTCTACAGCATAATTCTCATTCACTGACACTAGAATGAACCTTGAAAGAAAGTGTGATAAATTTAATTTCGTGTAATTACCATTTTGGCCATGAAAACTTAGGCTTAAAAAAGACAAAGACTTTCGCAAATGTAGAAAGCCTTGCACAAGCTTTGTCTACAGCCCCTTCTACTTAAAAAGTTTTCACAAGTGGTTGCTGGAAACAACATTCATTTGTCATTATTAAGTATTTCATTGACTAATAAATATGATTTAGTAATGTAGTGCTGGGCAACATAAAAAAACCTTGTCAAAAACAATTGAGAAAGTAATGAAGCTTGCACGAAAAAGGCTTAGATAGAGGATTGGACGAAAAGGCTTAAGTGCGAAGATCAAAATCATTAAAAAAGTAAAAGTTGTAATATATCATGGGATTGATGTTTCATATGCTGATTTTTCTTTCGAAAGAAAAATCAATTTGATCAATTAATTTGCATAAACGGAATTGGCATTCAATCAATAATACAAGTTGGCAGAGTGAATAATGGATATCTCATCTACTATTTGACAGTTTTGATATAGCGACAGAATTTCAAATAATGTCTCGCCTATGCGAAAATTTACCTAGAGAACTGAGTTTCTTGATAATTGGAGACTGCTCTTAAGAATTGAACGCTTAATTAGTCGCGTCTTGTGTGAGGGATCTGAATCTGACATAATGTTATTTGTTTCTTATGTACTGTTTTTAACAAAAAGAAATAAAAAGTATTTCTAAGAATTAGGCCTTTTTCTGCTGTGACATCTATGGATCTTGGATAACGCGGTGCGTTGACATTTTGTGGACCAAATATCGCAAGGTTTGGGTAGAAGGAGGAAGGTCGCAGGTAGCTCAGTTTATTGGCCGAGATCGAGGGTTTGGATTGGTGTGGGGATGGGAGAGGGGTTGGGCAAGCAGCATTTAATGTTCCGAGTCACCTGTTTATTGTCTTCTCTGTTTCGAGCTTCCGGGTACAAATTTTCGATTCTAAGATTAATTTTCTGAGTCATATCGAATTGAAGGATTTCCCAAGTCATATCATATTTGAGGGCCCTTTCAAAACATATAGAATTATGCCCCTAAAATCTCCCATAGCTATTGCTACTGACTCGAGTTACCCCTACGCAAAACTAATCGCTGCTCAGCAAGTCGCATGGGGATGAAAGGACATTAATTTTTAGTTTAATTTAATATGATTGTCTATCTGCTTCACTCAAAAACAGGAAAGGGTAACAAAGACAAACAGAGAAACAGGAAAGCCTTTAATGACTGAAAACCACTTCAACAACTTGTACATGATAGATAAACACAATTAGGTGCAGGGCCGTCGAGAGGCAGCTCGGGCCCAGGGATGATTCACAAAACTGGACCCCCTTAGGAAAATTTCATGTGGCCACGCCCTTCAGTCTACCGGAGAACATTGGAAACGACCTTTTCAGCTACAATTGTTGAAAAAGTTTTTAAAGTATTTCTTACAAGAATGTGCAAAAACATTTTACATGAATCAAAGACATGTGGACTTTTCTTTGCAATAAACATACAGGTGTTGATTGGTAGCTGTTGATTGGTTTTTGCATTGTATATAGATCTTACCACTTTATTACGGACCCCATCGGAGCACAGACCCCGGACCTTTTGCCCCTCCTAACCCTCCTCTCGACGCCCCTGATTAGGTGTATAGATATGAGAGTTGGATCGAAAGAAAAAAAACGAAGGCTACCCAAGTGGAGTTTGTAAGGATACAGTCCTGAAGACATTTTCACAAAAGGGACTCATAAAGATGTAAAAAGCAGGTACCGCGCAGCCATTGGGCTAGCAGGGGCTATAGCCTCCTCACCTTTTGGCAATAATAGGCTAGGAAAGTTTTTGCAAGGTTTTCTCTAACGCAATTTTGGATAGTTCACTCCTATGTAGTAGCAGTTCTTCTTGACTGAGAACAATTTTGTTCATCTTCTAGGTGTTTTGTTTTGTTTATGATATGATGTATTTTCTAACTTGGTTAGCTTGGTGTTTTACTATCCTTTTATAGTTATTGATATCTTCTTTGAACCAGACTGCTTATTAAAGTTTATTAGAAATAAGCAAGTATTCTCTAAAAGGGGCGTTTCAGCCCCTTCACTCTTAGACTGGTGCGCGGTCCCTGGTAAAAAGTAGGGGAATCAATGCCACGACTATTAGTTTGGTACCTTCCAAAACTATGACCTACTTAGGTTTAAACTATGTTTTAGGTAGGTTATTGCTGTGTAGAAAATAATGTGCTAACTTTTGAACCAGGAAAGGAAAGGGCTGCATAAGATAAAATTAAAGAAATAAAAAAGTTGATTCCTTCTTCACTGAAATTTCAGTTTTGCTTCATCTATCAGACAGAGCTAAATTTCGAGGAATACGTAGCCATTTAAATTTCAGTTCTGTCCAAATCTACTAGGGTAATTTAGCTGCGATCACATAAAGTAAATATTTGCTGCTTTTTCTTTCAGTAACTTCAAGCCTTCGCAACTGTTATTCAAATTCAAAGATATTTCCCCTGTAATTAAAGATTTTATGTTTTCCTCCGTTTCACGTTTTCCTGTGAAGTGAAAGTAAGAGGAAACTTTTAAGAAAATGTGGAAACTGAAAGAACGCTTTAAGTGTTTCAAGTGATTTATCCACTCCTGTCTAACACAAACACCCTGAGAGCTACATCTGCTATACGAATTGTAATTAGAAGTCGCTTATACGGAAATCCCAATAAAAAATATTAAAAGCAAGTTACGAAATATACAAATCTGAACCAAAGCTCTTATTTGAAAAAGAAATGAGTTTATCAGTGAAACATGCTATGGAGATAAAACATTTTTGGGTTTCATGTTAAGTAAGGGAAATTTAAATGTTTAATTTTTATTTCATCTTTCCCTCTATCTTTCTCATTACAATCCCTACTAAGACAAAGTAGGAAGTCGAATTTCGGCAAATGGGCACAGAAAATGGGGGGTTAGGGCGTTAAGTCCCTCAACAGTGACCACGATATTTGATTTAAAATCTTACAATGATTCATCTTCATTTTGGTTTTGAGCATAATGACTCTCTCTTCTATCAGAGCCTCAAGGAGAGCCAAGTCCAACCGTTTGAAAAATGGAGTCAAACACCTACTTTGGAAAGCTTCTGCAAAAAGATCCAGGTTTCAGTCTATCCTTTACAACTGAGGTGTTTTTCAGAGAAGTCGAGTTTCTACCCAGTTTAGTAAATATTCTCTTCCCTACGTTGTTTAGAAAAATTCGGATTGCTGATGCCATAGTATGTTTTAGTATGTTTTTTCCTATGAAGATGGTCAAAGATATTAACATACTTAAATCCCGATTTATTCAACATAGGCAAAGTTCCCTATATAAAATAACATGATTTTTAGCGTCTGGACGAAAACCCCGGGCAGTGTGTAGAATAAAAAGGTGCTTGAGGATATTTGAAGCAGGAATATACATGGCATGGCAAAAAGTGAATAAAATAACATAATAGCTAAAAACCATGCACAGATTAAAATGTGGATAATAATGTTAAGATACTCGGAATAAATCCACCGAGAAATTCAGCTTTTCCAATCTATCATTTCTTCGTTTGACATAAAATCTGCAAGCTATTGCTCATTGCTAAAAGAGCTGTGTATTTTCATTATTGACAAATGATAGAAGAGACGTTGAATTCTGTAAAGTGAAAAACTGGGAGATAGGCACCTGGTTATTCATTCGATCCTCGTTTTGTGACACATGGCCTTTCTATAGCGGCTTTGTTCTGGTTTGTCAAAGCGAACGAAAATTAAAAGCCATGTAAGACGGAAACCAAAATGCGTTGAGGTTTGATGTTTAATACACTAAATTTAACTGGGAGAATCCCATCATTCGTTAAACCACCTCATTCAAGTGGTTTCCACAATCATTAGATTATTTCATCTATTTGTGGATAAGCATTATCCGGATGTCCAATAATTGAATAAAATAGCTGCGAAGGAGCATCTACAGAAAACGCCACTGGGGAGATCGGATACAAGGGAAAAGTTGCTAAAGCGTAGCATATAGATGTGATAACGGGGGCTGTGTCTTTAGTCTCTTCAAATTTGAGTTTTCTAGTAGCTATGAAAAGACCCCTTGAGATTCACCATGCAAAAGTTTGCTGTGCCTCCCCTCAATCAAAACCGTAAATAAAACGCGCATACTACCATCGTACCTTTTTATTATTATAAATGCAAAATGCTCTACCCAATATAGTACTGCTTCCGAAAATAGACAAATAAGCAATGTCGACATATTATTATCTTTAGATTTTGCAGTATGAAAGCATCAGATCGTATCGCAGGAACATTCCTTGCGAAGGAGACAGACAGCTGTCCCGAAACACGTTGTTGATTCAATTCAATCGGGGCAGGAATCTCCACACGGGCAGGTTGCTTTTGATTTAACAACTCTGCGATACAAAAGCTTTCAGGAAGTCAAAAGGCACTTATAAGGAAGGCAATTTGTGAAATGATACCCTATCAGGAAATATAGATCATTTTGTCTTTTGGTCGATTGGGGAATCGGAGCACAATTGAGGGACTACCTATTGTCTAAAACAAACCAACTCGTCTCTGTTTAGCCTGGACAAAACACAAAAACTCTAGCTGCGTCTTGACAAGCGGAATTGGTGGCAGAGAAATACAGTGTCAGCTTGATTTGGGTGTTGGCTATAAATTGGATAAAATGTCATCAGTCATAAACGGGAAAAGAAAGTCAAGTGGAGACGTCATGGCGAATACAAACCTGCAGTTCGGCTTGGTGAACCCGGATGGGAAATATTTAACGGCAGAATCGTTTGGATTCAGAATAAACGCAAATGGCCTGGCTTTGCGAAAGAAACAGATGTGGTCGTTCGAACAAGAAGCAGGTAGCAATCTTGGTTATTTTAAAAGCTCTCAAGGGAGATATCTCGTCGCTGATAAAAACGGAAATATAAGATGTGATGGCGAGGAAAGGGAAGACGATGCTAAATTTGAAATCGAAGTTGGCAATGACGGGCGTTGGGGTATCAAGAGTCACTTTGGACATTATTTAGTTGGTAATGGAGACTTAGTGAATTGTCCAACAAGAAAATTAGAAGATCGAGCGAAGTGGGCCGTTCATTTAGCGCTGCATCCCCAGGTAAATTTGAGGAGTGTTTCAAGGAAAAGACATGTTCGTATGGACGGTGATGAGTTTCATGCCGACGAAGATGTTCCATGGGGGTCAGATGCAGTTATAACTCTGCAGTTTTTAGGAGCTAGATACGCTCTACAGGCTTCCAGTGGCATGTTTCTGAGCAAAAACGGAAAGCTAGTTGACAAAGTTTGTGAAGATTGTGAGCTTGTGCTTGAGTTTCACGATAACCTAGTGGCGTTCAAGGATAAAGACGGAAAGTACCTCATACCATACGGGCCTAAGGGAAAGATACAAGCAGGAAAAGCAGCGCTCACCGCGTCTAAAGATGAGTTGTATCAGATGGGAACCAGTCATGCTCAAGTTAGACTTGTTTCGCATAACGGGAAGAACGTGTCAATTAAACAAGGTAAGCCGTTTGTTTATCATTGCAGTACTTGTCTTTTGTTTTTGTTTTTTCTGATCAAATAAAACTAATGTCATACACTATGGAGAGTTTGTCATATCATTCACAAAAGATAAACAACCCTTTGCCAAAGAAAATACCTTAATTATCCTAACAGGAAATTCTTTGACACATCACAAGTCCTTCGCCGGCCAGGGTGCATTCTATGTTGATCCTACGCCGGACACTTTTTTTTGGCACTCATAAATTACGCCAAGTCTTGTGGACTTAAAAAAGGGTGCTTCTAGCAGCACGCCAACAGCCAACGTTTCTGGTCGAATATTTTTGGTGACCCTCTCTTTGAGAATCGTATAATAAAGGTTTGAGAGGAATGACAAGAGAACTACAACAAGATTTTCACTTAAAATTTCATAAATTAACGAAAACGATTTAAAGAATAGTTAGCTATATAAAAAATTAAAAGAACAAAACCTGGATTTCAAACAATTAATTTCAAAGATTTGGCAATACATTCATGCACAAACATATCTCACAGAGAAACAAAACAGTTGAGTTAATGAAATATAAGATATTAGTACGTAGCTTATTCATACCAGAGTACCTTTCAATTATCAGACAGGAAAGGACAACGGCCTTTATCACTGTCAATACGATCAATTACCTTTGATACAACATAATCCTTATTTCTACTGGAAAAAAACGTGTTCTGTCGGTGCGGCCGCAATTTATCATCTCCCTGAATGTAAGTTTTAATCCCATCCTTGATAATATTTTTGCAGTTTTGAAGTGACGGCAAGGCCCATTGCAGCTTCGTTCTTCTAGCCAGTGTTTCGTTCGATTGCCCTCCTGACTGTTGTTGCGATCTCATTGAGCTGTAAAAGCTTTCAGCTATTGCTTCAGGCCCTCCCTTAGCCAAAAGAATGTCAATTAGAGCGCAAGATGGCTTACTTGCAATGTGACAGATTTCTTCGTTGTTGTAAAATGATTGGTACATTCGCTGTTCATGTAAGCGCACTTTCATAACTTTTCCATTTGAAAATACCATTTTGAACTGACAATCTAATGTATTGCTTTCTTCTTCTTCAAACTCTTCAAGTGTTGCATTTTGAGTATGTAAATTAACATTATTTTGGCTTATAATAAACCATTCTGGGCACTTGCCATTCCAGATGCCTGCTTTAACAGCGTTTTTTATTCTGGACATGTAAAGATACGCCATTCTTGAATCGAAATTCATCCCTGATTCCTTCACATGTTTTAGCTCGCTAATCGTTGTTAATATGCGCTTACATTCTTCCACTCCATATACTTCATACTCACCTTCATCTACAAAATATTTTATTTCTTTATTAACTCTTTTTCCACAGTGAAGCTTAACAAGATTCGCCGCATCAAATACTTCAAATGTTGATGGTGATTTTTCAGCAAGCGATTCAATTCTAATATTCAAAGCTTCACATAGCTCTTTGGTCAAATTCTTGCGATCTTCTTTGATATCTTTACTGTCACGCAAATGCCACGTAAAGCGAGAATTTCCATCTGCATTTTTTCCATTATCTTTCGTTATGAGCCAACCTTGAAGTAATTCAACTCCTTTGAATTTTAAGCCAGGTATCAAAGAGTGTTCGACTTTTGACAGTCTAGGAAAGACCAGGGGGTTCCCTTTTACAGCTTTTAGCAGAATTTCTCTGACTTTAGGCCACCACATTTGTAGCTTCCAGATTGGAGTGTCAAGTGATTGGGCTCTCAGCATCAGATCAATAATAGGATCCATGATATCCAAAAAGGATAAAAGATATGCCACAAAATCACTTCCAGCAATCATGTATTGCCACTCTTCGTCTTCATCCCTCCGTGGATGTAACAATTCAAATGCCTGCCAGTACGATTGGTAGCTCTGTTCCATTTTGAGCCACTGCTCATACGATGAACTCATGAAACGCTGAGTAGCATATGACACAGGTCGTCTCGCAGTACTGTCCACCATCTGCAAAAAGGCAAACCCCTTTCCATTTGCCAAAACATGATTGAACACATTACATCTCTTGATAAATCTACGGAAATGTTCTCCACCAGGTGAGTTAGCATCTCTTACTTCGGTAACAGCAAGGTTTAAAACATGGGCTGTATCCCACGTTATGGGGAGAGCGATCACTTTGTCTACATGCTCTGGGATCTCCAGTTGCCGAAAAAATGAACTTCTGAATCCAGAAGCCTGATAAGGGCCATCAGCTGCCACACCACAAAGCCTTTCCAGAATTTGGGGGGAGAAATTATCAGAAATTGCTTCCAGAAGTTTTAATGCCAATATATCATATGAGGCTTCGGTAAATTCTGTATAAATGGCAGGAGCTGCAACAGGTATTGGGGAGGGTATCCCATTCTTATCTCTGGCGACAACCAATACTGCTTGGTTTGTTGTTCTGGCTGGTGTAGCTTTATCAATGGTAACCCAAAAGTGTGGAGGAAGGAATGTTGATGGGAGTGGCTGATTAAGGAATTCTGCCGTCATCTTGTTCATCGACTTTTCCAGGCAGTACAGTATGTCATTAAACAGATTCCTGCCATGCCCAATGTTTCCAACATTTACAGAGCAATTTGCGAGTAAAGACACTAACACTTCAAAGTTTCTTGCTGCTGCACCAAGTTTCAAATCCACTATAGCCGCTTTAAATAAATGTGTTGCAGTTGTTGCATTTTCATTATTGGATTTCAAAGCCTGCTTGTATGCTTCCATGGCAATTTTATGTGTCTCTGAGCCGTTTCCTATGATACACATGTGGTCACTTAGCATATTTTTTTCCCGGTACCAAGTCCTATTATGACCTTTGATTAACAGACTCGCGATTTCCTTTTTCAAGAAAATTCCAGTTGCAAATGTTCCACTGCTTCTTGGATTAAGGATTCGCTGTGCTTGTAATGGAGTTAAATCGGCTAATGTTGGCTTAGCTTTCAGATGAAGCTCATAACATGGCAAACATCTCAGAACTGCACAACCACTTTTCTCATCATAGAACCACTGAATTGGCTTTGATGCCTCAACTAATTCATTGATATTGTTGGCTTTCTTCATTGCAGCAACTTGCCTTCCAGTCTCTGGGTCTTCAAAAACAAGCTGCTGTAAGCTTCTGTGCTTTGCTCCAATATCATCCACCTTTAAACTTAATTTATTTATCTCAGTCATAATGGCATCCATGTCTACGGTGCTGTTCTTCTTTGTTGCATCTAATTTTTCAGTTCTAAAAGATAAAAGTGTACTTTGAGTGTCCATTCCAGATATTTCTATCCCATCCAATGTTTCTTTGTCACTTGATTCTGTCATCAACTGAGGCTCGTTGCTGCATGCTTCCAGGGGTTCCAGGGGCTCTATGGGTGATAGGGCCTCCATGAATTTATTTTCCTCACTTTCAGTATTTGATTCAAGTTCATCAAGGTATTCTTCGTAGCTTGGCGTAGCTAATTCTAGATTGTTTTTGCCTTGAGCTGCTGCAGTGCTATGTACCGGGTCTATTGAAATAATCTGTGATGAAGTTGTACTGGTGTTTCTTTCTTCAGGTGTAGTGACTTCTGATACGTTCTGTTTTGCATATTTTAACTTCAATGAACTCACTTCTTTTGCAGCTGTTGGAACAATTGTGCATAACTTCGATCCAGGAATGCTGTGCCATCTATTTTTATGACGTTGAACAGTTGAATGATCTGTTCTGCATACAGATGTATATCTTTCATCCCTTTTTCCTTTCAAGTGTAATTCAAAGCATTGCAAGCAAGTAAAGCTGCCCTTTTCTGACGAGATTTTTTGTCTCTTTTCAGGGATAACTTCTTTGCTACTACTTGCACATCCTTTCGCCCAGGACAAAATCACTTGTTTCTTTCCTATACTTTGCTGTCGACTTTGTTTCTGTTGATTATCTGAAAAACGTTAATTGTTATATTTTATTCATTTTATTCCCGCTATTCATTAAAAGTGATCCCTCTTTTTCTTGGGCAATTCAAAAATAATATGAGCTAATTAGATTAAACCAAAATTAGTCTTTGCTTAGCCAGCATTTCATTCCTTACAAAAATGTGCGTGATTAAGAAGCCATAGAAGCATAGAAGTGAAGGTGTAAGAAACCAAATTAACCGAAACGTTTATTATGATTGCAAAATAGAGAAAAATCTAAAGCCCCCCTCCACATTAATTGGCCTTAGGGGCCATTCAAACAGTACTTGTGCTCAATATCCATCGATTTTGGATCTCCCTCCCTACTGTTTGCTTTTGTACGGTTTGGAGGTTGCCCCTCCCTCGAGCGTAAGTACGTACTTTTAAGTCATCAACTTCTCCCCTCTTGATTGTTTGAATCTATCACTTATTGCACTTGTTTAAAGTTTGCAAAATCAAGTACATACACAGGAAAATTAAAAACCTACCGTTTTCATCAATATCCATTTCAATCCATGTAATATTCTAACGGAACGCAAGTTCTTGGCTTTGCCTCTTCATTTAATATTGAGACCACATGACAAACGTTCGAAAATGTGACAGTACTTCCTTTTTGTGACAGTACTTCCGTTTGAAAGTGTCATCCCAACTTCTGTCGGGAAACGCCTTATCTATATGGACTCACCAGGGTGCATATAATACTCAGCATGCTTCTTGACATGATTTTTCCTTCTTTGTGTCGAAATACGGACCACAGAACCATGGACCACGGAATAACGAAACTAATATAGAAATCAAAGAAAACACCTCGCAGAGGAGATTAGTTAAGCATATCAAATCATATCTCGGCGATGCGCCACGCCGTCACGCCGTTTTCTGTCAACGATACGCCAATAATTCTAAACAAGTCATAGATATTCGGGGTTTTCTGTCGCTGACACGCTAAAAAACAGAATTTTTTTTTCTACGCCAAGGCATTTTTCTTAGCCCACGCCGGACATATTCGGGCCTACCTACATGAAATGCACCCTGGTTCGCCGGGCTACTTTACACTTGCAACTAAAGTTACTAAACTAGTTGTACCGAACCACATAATAGAAATTCTGTCACCACATAATAGAAATTCTGTCACCGAAATGACCTTTTAATTGTCTGGCATAAACAACGAAGGAGGAGGACAAATAGGCGACAACATTTAACTTTCTTTTTGGTTTAGAAAGTGGTTATTTTTAACATTCAGCATGTCAGCTGACCGCAAAAGAAACGCACGAGTATTTCCGGGTCGGTCAGTCAACGCCCATGGTTGACCGAACGGAAGTTACGATTCAAAGGGTTGTATGGCCGTCAAAACAAAATTGTATTTAGGGGAGGGGAGTATAGGTGACAAATCTTAATTGCTTGTAAAAATAATAGCCAATAAGGGAGTCCCCATCGAATTAAGCCAATCATGATTTGAGGCCAATGTTGGGCAGGGGTTTCTGCATAAAATAACAATATTGATGTAGCTCCTGATTAGAGACCATTAATCTCCAATCATTATCGGGTTACGCCTTCAGCCCGCCCCTCCCCCCTCCTGATCTGATGGCTCTGTCTCGGTTTGATACTTAGAGGTGCATTCTTAACGAAAAACATATTTTATTCATAAATTACTTTTTCTGTAGTCCCAAAACTAATCCCAAAAGCCCAACTTTGTCACGCCCCCCAAACTTCTTAAAAAAGTATTTTTTTGATCTTGTCCTTGTCTTTCAGCACTGAATTGCTCTTCTATTTTAAGGGGTTCGAAATTCGAAAAATACAAAACTTTACCCCCAAACGAATTTGGGTTTACAGAGAGGGTCATTTGTTGCGCAATGAAGGCCCTTGATAGTTGCAATTTTCACCTCCAAAACAGGGTGACCTAGGAAAGGATGTTTAGTGTGGACGACTAAATTCCGCAGACTTGACATTTCGACCTACTGTTGCAGTTCTATAGTAAAAAAATTCAAGGCATTAAAATGTTTTCAGATTTTCAAAACAGTCATTCAAACAATCCAACTGACCATAATTAAAATATTGTCTAGTCGCTTTCACCATTTCTAGAAAGTTAGAGATTATTTTAAAACTGGTAAAACTAGACTGTGGATACATAAAGCTTTGGGGGTACATTAGATTAGCTACATGTCTCCAAACTATTGCTATTTTATTGTCCCCTAGACGAAGGAGACTCCCCAGTGGGGTCGGTGTTACCGTGTTTCCTAGAAAACTCAAAATCTCCGCTGTTCCCAGTTTCCAATAATGTTTCTTGACATCTCCTGAAAAACTATCGAGGTCGTGATCGTGTCAAAATGTTGCCTCGAACCCCGTTTCCTAGAAAACAGGATTTTCCCAGGTTCCCTTAACAAACAGCAGGTTGCCTTGTTCTCCATAACCCGGAGGGGGGGGGGGCTCACTAAGAGCGACGAGCTTTGTTCAGGGGATTAATTGCGAAGTTTCTATCACAAAGGTAGAAGGCATCAGTACAAAGTTTGTCGGGAAGTTTCAGATTGTCGGGATTTGTAAGAAACACGGTAACACCGCCCAAACATTTACCCCCGCTATACCCCTGGGTAGCCATGGCTACATGTTTGCTACAGCAGAATAGCTCGCTATGAAGTCTTACTTTAGGTATAAAATAAAATTGCATCTTCATCGAGAACTTAGAGTAAACCATTTTTTTGAAGATGGGTATTTTAGACATCAAAAATTGGTTTTGAATTTAAAAAAATGAAATATTTGCAACGTCTCTTACTTTTAACGGGGATCTCGGAAACAGTTTGACAATATCACGAGTATTTTTTAAGAAAATTTCAAGAAAATTTATTGAGAAAATGGGGAGACTTTAAATTGAATTTTTTTTTGGAATAACAATTGGTCTTAAAACACATGTTGTCATAACTTTTGCTCAGTTAGAGCAAAAGTGGAAGTTAGAATTTCGCAAATACTTTGATAACAATTAGGAATCACGTGACGTGCAGCGTCATACGCATCTAGCGAGGGGAATCAGCTTGCTTTGAATCTCATCCTTTAAATTCATTGTAATGATATTAGCAACATCCGACCGAAAGAGGATCATACACTTCATCCCACTGATCCGCCATTCATGGGGAAATCGTATTCATTCAAAAAAGAAAGCATTGATTTATCATAAGTGCAATGCATTTTTGTAAATATCACTATGGCCGTGGTTATATAGACTTCATGAAAACTACACCTATCGATAGTTTCACCAAACGATAAAAAATGTGGTTGTCTTGTATGCACCAGTGGCGGATTCAGACCGGGTTCCAAGGGTTCTGGAACCCTGTCAAATTTTCCAAAGACACATAACATCAGTTTTCCCTTTACTTTCGAATTAATCGCAACCAGTCCCAACGTCAAATGGCCTCTTGTACCAAAACCTTTTCTGCTATCTAAATATGGTATTGTGAAAGAAAGGAACCCTGTCGTAGCCATGGTTATCTTTTGTAACATATTATATTCCTCTAAAGAAAGGAACCCTGTCGTAGCCAAGGCAACTTTTTGTGCCATATTGTATTTTTCAAGAAAGGAACCCTGTCGTAGCCATGGCAATCAATTGTCTTATATTGTTTTTGCTACAAACAAAAGAACCCTTTTGGAACCCATCTCACGAACTCATTGGAACTTATTTAAACCGCTGACCATACATGCTTCCTGTTGTCATAATGGCGACGTGAAGCTGCGAGTGGAGGCTTTGACTGCACGATGACGAGAGCTTGTTTTAAGCCCTCAAACAGGAAGGGACCAGCACCTGAAGATCAATAAAATTTGATAATCGTATGGAAGAGTGCTATGATTTTTCAAGAAAGCTTTTCAAACACGCCTCGCCAACTATTTGCTCATTTTTCTCGACTGGCCTAGCCAACCTGGAGAAAACAGATCACCGCTTTTTTACATGGATCTAGCGAAAAGTCCATTTCAGATAGTTGTAAAGTGGCGTTCACGAAAGAATGCGTTGCAATTAGCAGCAGAGAATTCTTGGCAGGAACTCAGGAATGTCGAAGATATTTTCTCTTTGACGTAGAAAGCTTATAGAACTCTTGAAGCCCTATACAGAATATATTTATCTATAGAGTGAGATAACTTTATTAAGATAAAATGAAAGACCTTGAGAACGGGATAAGATGATTTCATATTTCATAATTTGCACTTTTTAATAATTGGGTTTGTTTGCTATATATGATAAGAGCAGGGGCGAAACTTCACTATTTTCATTAGGGGGGTATGAAGCTTAGTTGCCCGATGAAAGGGCGTGGCATGCTTGATGAAAGGGCGTGTCCTACATGAACTTCATTTTTAGAGCACATAGCCTCAAGGGCTGAAATCATCGGGAAGCCCGAGAGAGGGTCTTTAGACTCAGGCTGTTTGTTTTAAGTCAAAAAATATGCCTCTAGTTTTTCTTGTGTTGGCTATAAACATTTGTTTCCGAAAGGCAAGCATTTGTAAGGCCTGTCTTTTCTATAAAAAAAGAGTCTTCACTTTCTAAATCACCTAGCTGTTAAGAGAGCAATTCAAAAAAGAGATTGAAGTAGGGTCTCAATTTTATCAAAGTGGAACACCAAAACACAGCTTGGAAATATCGGAATTTAGAAACAGCTACGCAGATTACAATGTTCCAACAAAAAAGAGCTTCAGTTGCATTCTCTGAGTTTCATTTTCAATTTTCGATTGCTCCGGAAGCAATTTCAATATTTTTAGACACCCAAGCACAAAGTACGTATATCTAAATTCACCATAACAAAATCCCTCAAGCAAAGAAAAGTTTTTTATTGGAGGTATTTTACAGGTATACCTATCATCAAAGCTCAGTTTTCATGTTTTCGTAATCATGGATATTGTTCAGAAATAGAATAAACTCGAAAGATTTTTTGCAATTCATATCTTAACTTCAATTTCTTGATAAATTTTATATTACTTCCCGCTTGAACTGATTAAAACTTTCTGTTACTTGTTATGGTTATTCAAATTTTTTTAGTTAAAAAACTTTGGCGTCTGTATGACCATTTTCTAGCGAAGGGTGCAATACTTTCGAACCGTAAGTGTAAAACCTTAAGAGAATTTTGGGGCATAACTCCTTATGGATGTATTGTTGTGAAGGAGCAGCACGCGGTTAATCCTTCACTCGTTCCTAGACCTCGAAGTTGCATTAGTCAGTTGTTCACGCCACGTTGTAATGAACAGGTGTTCACGTTTGATCATGTTTATTGTAAATAGTTTTATTATGTTCCTGTTGATGTTATGAAATGTTTAAAAACCCAAATGATGTCTTCTTCAAATGTCCTGACCTAAATCTCTAAAACATGTTTGATTTCATGAATGAAAGTTTCATACATTTGGAAAAGAAAATATTGATTGATTTTCTCAACAACGTACTCCGAGATGGTATATCCTTCATGCTTTGATTCATGATGCTTCTAAAACTGTCAGTGTTGGGGGGGGGGGCTTTTCAAGAGAAAATTTAGAAATCACAACAAAAGATTTTGAAAAAAGCTCACTTGTTTTGCAAAAAGTAGGGGGAGGGGTATCCACAGTGTTCATTTCCTTCTCGCATCAAACACACTTTACTTTCTGTCTATACTTTTGCTGTCGATCAGTACTTCAGACTTCATCTCGAGGCGAAGATAAACATGTGCGCGTTGAGCTCTAGACGAAAGCGCTGATCAGTGGACGGACGAAAGACAGAAATGTATATATGTTGCTGTTCCTTGCCTCGTTTCTGTTTATTTTCCCAACTGGGAGGAGATTGAAAAAAAGATTGGGGAAAAGACCATGAATTAAAAAACCAACCTAGGGCAAAAAGTAGCAATAAAAGTGCGACCTAAAGAAAATTTCCAGATTTGCCCAACAGATACACTAGCAGCCATAAATTTGCCCGACAAAATCTGCTTTTTTGAAAATTTGGGGGGGTGCAGCACCCCCCATACCCCCCCCAGTAGTTTCGCCCCTGGATAAGAGGCTTCGTCCATCGTTATCCATTTTTGACAAACTTGGTGAATATATGTAAATTCGTCTTGTTAATTATTTGGCATCATTTATAGCAGGAATTTAACTCAAATCTTGCAACACTCAGTAAGCTTATGTCTTGCTGTAACCAGCTAGAGGAATTTATTAAGGTCCTCTGTTTGGCAAGAAATCGAAACCATTCCTTTAGAATTCATAATGACAATTCCTGGTTTGGTTTACAGATTTATTTTTTTACTTGTCTTGGAATCATGATGAAATAATAATCATGATTAAAATCAAATCTTGCAATTGTGAATCTTATCAAAAAGCGAAAATAGGCGTCAACCAATTTTGGAAAAAGTCAAGGGCGTTGCCAGAAAAATATGGGACCACGCCCATATTGGAACCCACTCAAATTTTTGTCTAGATCCGCCACTGGTATGCACAAAATGTAAAAAGTCCCAATCTAATTGAGATTCACTTGCACTGAAATCACAAGACGAAGATCGTTTTAGATCATTTTAGCAAAAACTTTCTAGTTGATTTTTATGATTTCTAAGCGAAGATCGCTGAGATCGTTTTATACAAGTTAATTTGTTGAACATTTTGATTTAGCCTCGTTTGGGGTAAGAAAACGGTGGGGGTAAAAATCGTCGAAGAGAGTTGGAAATAAGTTGTTTTATTAGGATTGTGAACATTGTGAGTTTGTGTATCGGGACAAATCGGTACAGTTTAAGCAAAAAGTTTTTAGTTGATTTCTATGATTTTGTCAAGTTCACATCAAATATTTCCCTGCAATCGTGAGTTATTTAGTTGTATTTAAATATAATACTTTTCTGAAGTGAACATTACCGGAAAATTTGATCGGGCCAAAATGTTTTAAATCGTTTCAACAATATTTAGGATAATAAAAAATAGTTTATCTTCTTCCCCCTTTGCGTGAAGAAAACAATAGCTTCTTGTTTTTGATAATTGTCTCATTTTTTACAGGAGTCGATGTTTCAGCTAACCAACTTGAGGCAGAAGATACTGAAATTTTTCAAATGGAGTACAATACTGGCACTGACAACAAGGTCTCGTTCAAAACGAACACAAACAAATACTGGGTGATGGGAGCTAAAGGCGCTATAACCGCAACTGGCTCTGAAGTTACGAATGACAGTCAGTTTCTTTTGGAGTGGGCTGGAAACAAGATCACTTTGAAAGCAAGCAATGGGAAATATCTCAGCCCAAAAATGTCGGGAGCT
This sequence comes from Rhopilema esculentum, assembly GCF_057945365.1. Taxonomy (NCBI): domain Eukaryota; kingdom Metazoa; phylum Cnidaria; class Scyphozoa; order Rhizostomeae; family Rhizostomatidae; genus Rhopilema; species Rhopilema esculentum. The sequence continues at coordinate 9,158,951 of NC_142827.1, forward strand.
CTTGTAGCTTCTGCGGATGCCGCCGCTGAGAAGGAGCAGTTTAATCTCGGAATTGTCAACCGCCCATTGCTGGTGCTAAGGGGAGAGTTCGGATACATAGGGATGCGCAGTGGTGTTTCAAAAGTCGAATGCAACAGAGGCAATTATGATGTCCTCAGTTTGGTGTTTGAGGATGATCATTATAAAATAAAAGCAAAGAATGGCAAATTCTTTACTGTTGATAACGATAATGCCATTATCGCATCAGGAGACGAAGCAGGTGGAGACTCGTTTGCCATTATATTGAAAGACACAAAACATATGTACATTAAGGCAGTCAAGAACGGTATGTACTTGAAAGGTGATCAGAGCGGAGGCCTCAAAGCTGTTGCTACTGATGTCGACAAAAACTGTCTTTGGGAACATTAGGTGGAAATTTGGTTTGCAGAGCTTGTTGACAAGATTCATTGGAGTTAATCTCATAAGTCATATTTGTTATTAAAAACCATATGTGCTATAGAAGAATATTATTTAATGAAACAACAATACTTTTTGGGAAATCGTAAATGATTGTTTATTCAGCAAATTATGAAATTTAAAACCAGTTTGATTGTTACTAACCATAGCAAAGTTTCGAAGGAGATTCAACGCTTAATGTGTGAGAGTTCAAAAGCCTTCGGACAAAGCTTCGTTTCCCCACAACTCAGAATTTTTGTGCATTTAAAATTTTGATATTACATTGATAAAAACAAGTTAATTATGCGTAGTAAGAAAGATATGAAATTATATTGTCTGGAGCTCTAACAGCTGTTTTTGAATTGATTTCTCAAATTCTGTAGTTTGAATAAAGAATATTTGTGAAAAGAAAGAAAGAGGGACCACGGAAGCTAGAGAATGCGGGAGGAAGCTAGTGGAAGGGGGAGGAAGCAGGTTGTAGATATATGGGCCATCACCACCCATCCCCAAGGAATCAGGACGAAACAGAATGGGGATTTGGATCGTCTTGCTGTTGGTTGTGCTGCAAACTGCTTATACTCAGCAATGGGCTTGGCACTTCCTAGAAAAACGCCCACCAGGAACTGCAAATAAAACACGCTTTCTTGGAACTGGAATCTAAGTTTGTTAGCAAGTGCAGTACCAGCCTGAGAAGAGGTAGAGAAGAAGCCCGGCAAACTTCTCTTGTATTCCTTTGAATAAATTGAACCAGTCTCAGTTAGCTTAATCCTGCTCACCACTGTTCACTTGCCCACGTCTTGGGAAACACTCTAGACATAGCTTATATAAGAGATGACAATGCTTTATAAAACTATCTGCGTTTGAATGTACACTGCTTAGTGGACATCGCTTAATTTTGGTTTTTAAAAATTGGTTTTGCGATAGCTTCCCACTGATGGTTCCATTTTGAATTTTGACAGGCTGTAAGTTGTCTTCATACCTCCTAAGTGTATCATGTTCTTTCGGAAAACCTCGTAACAGATCCTGAAACACAATGAAATAAATCTTGATATTATAGTCATTGATGTAATTCAATAACGAGGCAAATGTCACAGGATAAATGTACTGAGTAAGAGGCCCTAATCCGGAATGGGCACAAAATCGTGGCAAAAAGTTACTCTGGTGAAATCCTGCGCATTGAAATCCTTGATTTCCAAATATGCAATTTTTTTTCGACAACAACCTTGAATATAATGGTTGTACGTGGGTGATTCAAGCCTGTACTCATGGCCTATGTTGTTTGGTTGCATGTAAAATTTAGTTTTGTCATGAGATATCAAAAAAATATAAAATAAAAAGGTTTATGTCACTGCGAAGTTTGCTAACTGACCTATCTAAACAGTATAATAAAAATGAGCGAGGACTTGTTTACCTCAAACTGCTGGGCCAGTTCTGCGTACGTGTGAAATACTCTTCCGTTTACATCATCAATAACAAGCTCGTTAAGGCTGAAGGAAAGACCGGAGTAATAATTGTATAAACCTCGATTTAGAAAATAATTTTTAATCCAGGATACATTATATGAGGCAGGATTATATTTTAAAGCAAAGACGTAACGCCTAGAGGGAATTTTAAAGAGATGTATTTGTAGATATATTTCCTAGCAACACCAAATTCTAATTTTGTAACTTTGATCAATTTTGAATCAAGATATCGATTAATGTAGTTCAGTGGCATAGATAAAGCGGGGTCAGAGAAGGCGAAAAACGACCCTGTAAAGCTAAACTGTTATTTTGTGGAAAAATTTATCATACTGTCGGAAATATAACATGGTTGCCTTTTTTGCCAGGGAAGGTTTGTGCTACATTTGAGAGGAAAGGTTAAAAATAACGATTTCTGCCGCTTTTCTGAATCAGAATGGAAATCTCTTTCAACTAGGCATTGTGCTAAAAATGCAAGTAATATAATTTATCACACCAGACTCTGACAAAATGATAAGAGTTTATCGCCTGTTTTATTTCAGTACCCATGTCGTTACGTTTTGCTCAAAATTATGAAAAATAAATGCTTATCAGATTTTTTGTCGGAAAATTTTAATTCCTCGCCCCTCCTATTAATATTCCTATCTACACCACTGATTTAAATACCAGATACTCTATAATGATTGAACAGTACCGGTCTCTTATTGAAGAACGCTATCGAAACAACATTTTGGCAAGTACAGAGAACTATTCACTTTCTACTTTTACAAAATATAGGATATTCATATCATAAACAGACAAACTATTACCAGTCGAATCCAACTGCACAAACCGGAACTCCACAACTGAACATATCGACAACCTATCGAAAAAACAAAGTCTCTTAACGCCACTAGACTTTTTGCAGTTGAACATGAAAAAACTACTAAATTTTCTGGTAAACACTAAAGAATCTGGAAACTCAAGCCTTAAGGCTATGGGAGAAATAGTAAAGCTGTATCTCAAAAGAGGGTATGCTAGATCTTAAACCTTTAAGAAATATAGTTGATTATGATAATATTATCTTCAAATGTAGACGAAAAAAGAGACAAAATAGCAGAGATTTGAAAAAATATGATTTGACTGAATAAATTAAAAGGAACATATGGGTAGCTTTCAAGTACGGTACCTTCATTGGAAGATCCAGTCCAGAAGAAGACGTATGCAGGCACACACCAAGATCTGCAGCGCCTGGTGAAAAATATAGACTTTACAAAAACGTATGGATTTTGCCTACTTAGATATAGTACCAAATCGTGGATAGCAAAAGCCTTCAAATCATTTATGTAAAACCCATGGGTGCTTTTTATAGATATGGAACACAGGGGCTCATGTCTTGAACTTAAAAGTGGAGAGGCCACAGCATAAAAAAGTTTTCGTTCTCAAATATTAATCATGTACTTTACTGAACAGTGAGCCTAACACGGCTACTGGAACGTAGTAAAGCCACTTGGAGGCTTATGTGGTTAACGCTTAGAAAAATATCTAACTAATCTTTTATTGCACACTAAAAATAAAGGAAAAACAACAGGCTTTTGCCTAAAAGACAAACTAAGTCATATGGAATGGGCTTAACGTTGTCAACAGAAAATCACTAGGGACATTTTACACAGTTTACAACATGGAAAAGATAGATAGCAGTACCTATCATCTGTTGATAGTCTTCGGCTGAGAACCAAGGAGTAACAAAGGTCACATTCTCAAATTTCTTCATGTTGATTTGATTCACATAGTAATCCTTCAAAGGGCCTTTTCCTGGAATGCGAAAAATAGAGCATGAAAAGCGTTAGTAGCCACTAGACCACATAATGACAAATAATCATAACAAAATAATAATTGGGTTTCGCTTTGTCCACGTTGGAAATCTAAATAAATTCCTGGTGGGTTATAATGTCTTTTGTGAATTTTTGTTGTTGTATTTGTTTCTACCTAGCATCCGAAGGTAGTTTTTAGGACACTGAGAAGCTTATGCTTATCAAGCAGTGTCCTGGCCCTTCCTCTCTATGCGACCACACCTCATGATTCCTATGCCTCAAATTACAGAGAGCTGGCGACTCTCCTCACTCTGGGTGAAAGTTTGGTCATGCCAGGGGCTCGAACCATGGACCCTTGGGTCTGTAGTCAGCGCCTCTAAAAACTGAGCCATCCTTTTTTGAATGACCATTACGTCTAAGTTGGATATTATTATTAGGAGATTGGTATTAGTTTCTTTTTTTTAAGTAAAAGATCAAACAAGAAAAATTACAAAATAAAAAATAGGAAGTAAAAAAAAATCTAGGTTGTGATGGAATGGGATAGATGTTGCACCGCTTGAATTTAACAAAGTCAGGACCATTTTGGATTGGAACAGTTCGTCAATATTTGGTAGATAGATTTGGCTCGAAATTTCATCACATTATCCCCAATCTTATTAAATAACGGTTGATGCAAAGTTTAGCCAAGAGAACATTGAATTGGTATCTTTGCTGAAGCACAAATTTGGTTAAATGAAAGACACAAGTCTACTGTCATTCAATGACGGGATGTGCACAGAAAATTAAAGTAGTAATACCACATCATATAGCTTAGAATAAGAAACTACTAAACTCAACTCCCGATTATACACAGGATCTCAACACTTCACAAAAAACAGTTCCAAAATAAGGAAATGATGAAACATGCTAACGATGGGTATAGCAAACGTAAACTAGGCTCTAGCTTTGTCGTGTTACACACTTTTCAACATACATACACAGTTTCAATACACACGTTCATTTTATCAACAACTTGAAAGAGTGCAAAGAGGTTGATGAGAACCACAACAATTATCAACTAGCTTATACATAGAAAGGCCACCTGTAAGGGTCTTTAAGAAAGATTCAAAAACCAAAGCATCTTTAGAAAATGAGAGTTTATCTTTACAAAATACCAGATTGACTTATAATGGAAAAACAGCATCAAAACTTATGTTTCGTCTAATCCTTTGAAGAATAACACAGTCACCAATATCACCAGATAATTTTCACAATAATAAACGTACCAGTGATGACGCAAACGATCTTTGGCAAAGTACTGTCCATCTCTTTACGAAATTCATACTCTGAAATAAAACGTTATTTGAATAAAACACTGTTTGAAGACAAGAAATAATATTATCAAATGTGACTTTATCCGGGTATAAATTCAGTCAAATCTTGGTTTATGATTAAAAACCTTTTCATGCAAGCGATGGAAATTATGAAGAGGGTAGTTGGGGACAACAATCAGATAGGACCGGGTAAAGTTGTCTGAAAAGTCAGATATATTGGCCTGGGAAGTGGAAAAAAACTAAGAAATTTAACAGAAGCTTTTTATATAAAAAAATATGCGAGCTCCCTGGATTTCTGTTTGTTTTGAACTCCTTTTCGTGGATCTATGTGACTTCGATTTTGGTGCTACATTATACAGCCAACGCATTCATCTGGTAGCAATAAACATGTGAAAATATCAAAACATGATATATGCGAATTAATCTAAATTAATCTTACCCTCTAAGGCAGCTAGTAAGATACCAAAATCTTCGTCCTCTAAAAAAGAAAATGAACTTCAGAACTTCAGAAGGACTTTAACTTAAGAAAAGTCAACACTGTAGTAGACACACATTGATACATACAAAAGAAGACATGGAAAATAAGATATAAATATAAAAATTCACTGGCACACTTTATAAATCAACACAAACTAGAACCTCATTCATCAAGGTATAATGAAAAGGCATTAATGACACCATAAAAACGTCGTACTTCAGGCCTGAATGGAGCTAAAGCGGGGATGTCCTATTAAATTTCTGAGATGGGCCTCAGACAAAACCCTACGTCACAGACAGGCGAGATGAATAATTACGTAAATTATCAGTAAATTTTTAATAGCGAACAGTAAATGGATTATACAAAAAAGTATATGAAAAGTTACATCATATATTGTAAGAAAAAAGATTATTAATACGAAATTTTACATTTCTGTTTACAGAAAGTATATTCACATCACAAATTAAACTTGTAGTAGACGTGCGAACAATGTCATGCAAATGTTCGTCCGTGAGTTTTGATTGTGGATTTGACTTGTTCAGCTTCATAAGAGAAAACGCTTGCTTTTAGATTAAACCTGTTTGCCTAATAATGATAAATTATTTCTAATAATGATAAATTATGACTTATAACAAATTATAATAATTTTGGCGGAAATGGCACTCCAGAAGCATAGTGTTTTCAAATTAAATCTTTATTCGACTACAGGCCCCTTTCGTGTGTGTAGAGAGTCTATTAGTACATAACAAAAATTTGACGTTACCTGTCCAACTTGTGCTGCTTATAAGCAGAAACGGTCTATCTTCTTTAAGCTGTGCAGGAAATCCTGGCTCTTTAACAGTAAATGCTGTTACCTCAACACCATTATTTGTTTGTCTATCAAAAATTCAAAAGATAAAGAAAAACTGAAACTAAAGATTTTATGATGAAAAGGAAAGAATTAGATGGTAACTGATAAACAAAACCATAAGATTAAATGATTGTTGGAGGATGTAATGAACTTTGCAGGACTAGGCAGCACAGAAGTTTAATTGAACATAGAAGTATATCTGAGAATTTTAACAGACAAAACTGAAAATCAAAATCCAGCACACAACTGGCGAGTTTCCAGAAGCCTAAAAATTCTTATTGAAAAATTTCCATGCCAAAGAAGTTGTATTCATGATATTTGCAACTAAAATTTTGGCAAAATTGACCTGTTTGTCAGGATTGTTTGTCAGCCTTTACTAAAAGATTTATATTTACAAAACTATTCATTACCACCCTTTCAGCATTTGAATAATTTAGGGAAAAAGGATTTTCCTCATCTATCTTAAATTTTATTTGCTCTTGTGATATGACTAGGTTGAACAACAGAACATATATGGCCACATTTGACTAATAGGTCTAAAGAATTACTTTATCAGCAGATACATGCAACATTTTACATTTCTAAAGAACCATTTTAAGGTTGGAAAGATGTTTACATTATCATTTCACAAATTCGAGGAGAAATTTCAGAGATGGAAATTATGTTTTACTTTGATCAATGTGTATAATAATGAATAATTTAGTAAATTATGAATGTTTGGCAATGCCACCAAAAATCTAAATTGAATTGCATTACAAGAAATAATAAGCAGATGAGTATTTAAATTCTATAATCTAAATTCTAAGCACTGAAATTGCAAAACAAACTGCAGATAGCAGTCAAAACTTTTTGGTAACTATTAAATGATTGTACCTGCCACACGAAAAAGCTTCTTTGTGTTCAGCTGCTAGTTTCATGAAGAGCTAGAATTGGGCAAAAAATGAGACATTAGACAAAAAAGATTTAAAATGTATAGGAATATCAGTCATGAATTATACTGTTTACCCATTTGTCAAAGATTCTTCATGCCATATAGGCAGAGCTGTACATGCCTGTATAGAACAGGTGTATAGAACATGATTGTTATAAGTTGTCAATCCCAGTATCATGCTTAATGTGATCATCACACAAGGGTCTTACTGATTCTATATGGGCAAAGGTGTATATATATGTCTGTATATTCCAATATATCAATATTCAATGTGCCAAAGTTTTGATATACCAACCAAATGAAAATCATAATTCATAATTAATTTCCTTTAAAGGTAATGTGTCCATGTAAAAGTGATGCGTAAACCCAACTTGTCAAGTAACATAAACATAACAACAATCGATTAATCAGCAGTGTAGATAAACAGAACGACTGTAATGGCTGGGGTGATGACATGAAAAAATCACGTTTCTGGAAACCCCTGCAGAGTTGCTTGCTTTAGCTGGACACATAACCTTTAAAGTTTACAAAAGTAGTATGCACCTTATGTTTTTCCTCTATGCTTGTTTTTCTATACCGAGCAACAGGCCGATCATACAGTACTGATGAGCTGTACAAAAGAAAGTCAGTCCTAATTTGTCATGCTGGCCAGCTCTTAAGCTTGGTAAACTTATATGCTCAACATTCAATACTTCATATTGTGATAACCATCAATTGATAAAATCTTTTTAAGCTGGCTTAACATGAATTAGCTAAACTTTTTTGCCATCTTTAATGAAACCCTTTTCTCAAGCAATAAGTAGCATGAATTTCAAATTTGCTTAGCAAATTTTCAAACACCCAAAAGCAGAGCAAGGAGACAGCAAACTGAGCTTCTAAATTTCTAAATCAAATCTTTGGCAAGGCCATTTAAAGATGTGATGTGCTTTGGAAGTGCAGATTATAAATTCTGTTGACAGTGGGTGAGGATGCTAACATGGGTATTTGTATGACAAAGAACAGTTGAGTTTTCTCTGAAAATTCTAATTCTAGCAGCAAATACAAGAACGCAAAATAGAGTAGAAAGGGTATCAGCTTAAACAATAGAAAATATTTTAAGAAAAAGAAGATGAGCATAATTTATTTTCAATATATATATGCAATAACTAGACAGTCTTGGGCTCTTTGAATACAATCAGAAGAGCAAAAAAGACAAACACAAGTGGTAACCAAAAGAGGCAGGAAGAATGAATTGCAGACTGCCAACATTTCTCCTCCTTTTTTTGCTAGCAGTGCCACTGTCCATGAGAATTCCAAATACAAATAATCAAAGTGTTATGATCAAGAAAAATATGAAAATAGAATATTATTGGTTTGAAAAACCAAAGAAGTTAGTGAAAAGTTTCTTCTTATGTTTACCTAACATCCCATCTGCTTCTGAGATCAGTCTGCATTGCCTTGGTCACACAAAAATTTGCATGTGACTTTCTGCCAAAGAATCCCTCGTACCTAAATAAAAAGATAAGCATAAACATAAAACTCATTCAGTATAAATATTGGTAGCTAAGAATAAAAAAGAGCGAAAATCAATTGACATAAACGAAAATCTAATAAATGGAACTCAGCAGAAGTACATTACCATCTGGCAAAATTGACTAATAGAGCTTTGTCACTTTTCAAGTTCATGCTCAGTATAGTGTACCCATAATTGTGCCAGTCAATTACAAAAGAACTTCCTTTGATGCAGCAAACAAACCACACAACTGCTAATGTTGGTATTGAAGGTGGATTCTGCAAAGAAACCACAAAACAACATATATCAGTCCTACATATAATCTTGAACAATTGATCTACAATTAAGTCCAAATATCAGGCTGAAGTTAAGTGCATTAAAGAGTTACAGAAATCTAGGCTAAAGCAATAAAATTAGTTTTAGGAAAGGAGTAAAGAGAAAAATGAGACAAATATATTGTCTGAAGGATTAAAAATAGTCAAACTTGTGGGTTAGACTAAAAAAGCAGAGTTCAACCAGGGTTATAAAAATAAACTTGAATTTCTATATGTTTGGTTGAAGTAATGAACTCAGTTTTGTGCATTGTTATACTAAGGAAGTTCAACTTTCAACTTTTCAGTCAAAAAGACAAATTTTTCTGGACAGAATCATATTCAGCATCACCTTTCTTTCCACTGACAGTATACTTTCAAATTTGATTAACCTGTCTGATATATTTTTTTTAAATTTCTGAAGGTCATTTGTTAAATAAAGAATATTCAAGATTAATATGTGAAATACTGCAGACAGCACAAAAACAGGGCAAGTATTATCTAGCATAATAGTAAAAATCTTGCCACAAGGCAATTAAGATATATGCAAATTAAAAAGAAACAAAATAAAACTTTTAACTTACCTGCACAAGCATGTGACTACATTTGTCAACTTTGAAAATGAGATAGTAAAATAATGAAATTGACTGGAACAGTGCCTTTATCAACAGGAAAACTTTGTGTGGTATCCCTAAATGACAAGGCACAACTTTATTATGACTAGCAGAAAAAAATTGATGAAAAATAATGCAGCAAACTATTATTTTGCAAAATATATATATTCAAATAAAATTAGTAGATTAATATATTGTCCTAGGTTTTGCTTCATTAGAGTAAATGTCAAGTATATTTATTAGGTTTACATTACATTAGCCTCAAGCCAGAGTGCAATCCATGTAGCTTACGCCAAATATATCTATAGACTTCACCTTGGCAGTTGGGTGGTGTAAAGATGAATGGGCTGGCTACCTTTGCTGGGTCAGGGTATGAGCTATAAACAGCTGTTGTTGACAAAAAGACCCATGGCAAAGATTGTCTTCAAAAGGGGCATTTTCTGATATTCCTTTGCTCAATCTGCCATTGCCCCAAATCTTACCACCCTGACTATAATACTGCTTTTATTCATTGTATAATGCAATTTTTGGGGGGCAATTAGCTGCTCAATCTTCCTTTCCCCCCAATCTTACCACCCTGAATACAATACTGCAGGCCATGCTGGGAATAAAATGGTAGGGGTGCAATAAATCACACTCCTTGTGGTGCTAAGGCGTGCGATGGTGTGCTATTGCACCAAAGTACTTAATAGTACATTCATCTGTATATAGACTAGACTACATAACTCTATCGTAAGAGAACATAAGACAAGGCTAGTCCAATCAATACATTTTTATTAGGCAACCTTTATTAACGACAAATCCAACTATTAAAGAGAACAACATTAACAATAAGGTAGGTTATATAATTAATATGTAATTCCACAATTTTTAAACCCTGCTCGTCTGCTTCTGCTAAAGAAAGTTAATCTGTTGACTAATGTTGGAACGAAATAAATTGTTAATTACACCTTTTTCTATTTTAAAAGAAAACTACAAGCTAAAGCATCACAAGTCATACATTTCATAAGAATCAAAATTTAAAATTTTTGCTGTAATTTTTCATAAGCCTGTGTAAGTTTCTAAATATTGTTGGCCTTTTACCGGTTCCTACAAAGCACTTTCTTATAAAAAATTGTGTGTATATATGTAGTAAAAATTCTATTCCATTGAATCATCATTTTCTTCGCTGTCCGAACAAGAAGATTCTGATTCAATGTTAAAGTCCGAGTCGCTGTCGTCACTGCCGGAATTGTCTTCCATTGCAGAACATTGAGCCAGCGCATTTGTAGATGCAATATTTTCGGCATCTGTGTTTTTGCTTGTGAAAACAGCTGTTCTCCTTTTTTGCATGTATGCATCCACCGCACGATTGATAACCATTGCCTTTTCCTCTCTTGACCAATTTTTGTCGTTGGAAGCAATAATCATGCATTTTTCCATCATGTCGTGTGACATTCCAAGGCGTCGGTCAGAAAGCACTAGAGAAAGAATGTTGAAACACCTCTCCACTGAGGAATTAGATCCTGACATGCACAAGGCTAATTCTACCAATAATGCCATATTGGGGAACTCTTCACGTCGGAAACCGAGCATCTTTTCCCAAAATTGCAAGCACTCCATCTTTGAATACAAGGATCGTTGTAGAATTTTGACAGAGCGCCACTCATCAAAAATTTTAGATTTTTCAAAGCCAGCTGCTGTCCATGGGACATCAAATTCAACACACAACCTGTTTATCTCTGCATTGCCATACATCTTGTTGCTATTGTCCCAAAGTTTTGGGTCTAGCCAGACTGTTGCTCCAAAAATTTCCTGATCGTATGTGGAGAAGCGAGTGTCAATTTTTGGACGTAGAAATGTTAGCAGCATCTTTTCTTATCTTGACAGCTTTTTCTATGGTGGCGAAATCAACATCGGTCATCTGCTCCAGATGAACATCAATGTATTCACGATTCTGGGGCTTTCGCTTTTCGTGCCCAGCTTTGGGGAAATTTGCTCTGAGAGTATTTTCGTGACCATGGGCAATTTTGTATTTTGCCAAGTAACTGGACAAAGGTAGGTCTTCAATACAGGCCTGGGAAATCTCTTCAAGTGCATCCATCGTCTTTTCTACAGATGCTGGTATTTCATAAGCCATCAGCTCACTCCTTTCGAAAACCAACGAAAGTGGCCCTAATGTTTCAAGAACATCCAAGTATCCAGCAACATGGCAAAGAAATTGATAACTTCTCAACTTCTTCAAAAATCCAGTGAGTTTTGCTTTTGTTTCTGGACGGTACCCTTTGTTGGCAGCTAGTGCATTATTAAATGCTGTGGTCAATGCGGGCCAGTTGTTAAGCAGTTTGGCAAATCCTCTCCTTCGATGGTTCAGGAAACGTGTCCCATGAATTTTGGAAAATTCATAATGAGTTATGTTAAGTGCCTCGCAAGATTTTTTTATTTCTGCTTTTAGCTTACCAGAATTCTTTAACAGTGACCACACGTCTTTATAGAAATCATCAACTTTTTTGAAAGGCTTAAAGCCTTTTACAACATCCTTTAAAGCAAGCTCAAGTCGGTGGTTAACACAGTGGATGGTTACAAGCCATTCCCTCTCATTTTTCATTTGGGTCAGAACTCCGGAATATACCCCAACATTGACATTTGCGCCATCTGCAGTTGCACACATAACCTTGGTCTTGTAGTCCGCCAGTGGTACAGGACCATCTTGAACTTTACCACCATCACCCTCACAAAAAATGCCGTCAATGGCAGCTTTAATGGAATCAGCGTTTGCTCCACCCAAATCTGACATTTCGAGCAACGACATCACAAAATACACTGGGATGCCATTCCTTGCTGTCCTGACAAGAACAAGTTCCTTTTCGTCCTTTGTTTTTCTTGCTTGAGAGCCATCAGAAAGTATGGACATAAAATGGCTGCTTGCAATGATTGCTGCGCATTTTTCTTTTATCGCTCCGGCAATGCAGTGAATAAATTCACGGGCAGCATGTCCCCCATCTTTGCCTTCAACCAACCTGATTCCATTTGCACGTTGGCATTTTACAAGCACTTTGAAATGCTTGTGCGGCATTGAAGGTGTTATAGCCATTTCATATGCAGTCCTCATCAATTTTGTGAAAGCTTCTCTCCCAGAGTCATTCAACGACAAGCTTGGATGTGTCCAGCCGTTGCTCTGGGTTTTGGCGATTGTCAAGCATCAATGCAATCTTATGTGCTTCTCCAAGCAAATGGCGATCCACCTGCAGAAAAGTTTTGTTACATTTATTTCAAAATATTTTTATTAGAAACTTAATAAATTTTTGGAACTTTTGGAACTAAAATAAGGTCAGAATTAAGAAACTTCTGCTCCGTGATAACATAGCTATACACAAGAAACTATTTATAATAAACACATTGATAGAAACTCGTTTATAAAAATATGATAAGATATCGTTATTATAAAACTCGCAGACATCAAACAACAATAAAATCGAAATAAAGTCTTAAGAACGATTATCAAATGTGTCAAACTTATCGATTATGAGTGCCAACTAGCTGTTTCGAAACAATTCGACCCCCAAAACAGCTTGATCCTTAGCCCAGTCCTGAATTTATTTGTATTTACCTGATACTTCGTCACAACTTCGGTACCATCCGCAAAAGCTCTAACGGCCGAGACAGCTGCCCCTTTGATTGTTGGATGACTGACAATCTGATCTCTGTACTTCGAGCACAATTTACACCATGTCCGTGTCACATATTGCTTGGAGTCGAAAATCTCAATCTTATGTCCGATGATTTCGCTTTTCCCCCATTTTAAGAAAGTGTGCAGTTCCTTAATGGTTCCCTTACTTTTCTTCACTGTCGAAGCCATATTGGTACGGTAAGATACACTGTTCTTTAAGAAATCAACTCAAAAATGATAACGGCATCAGAATACACAATAGTTATGAACTGAATTCAAAGCCGAGAGGAAACTGACTCAGGGAAAAAGGAAACTGCAAAATCACAATATTTGTGAATTTCACACTTATCGTGATTTGCATTAACAATCAGAAAGGCGGCGACTATACTGCTTCTTAAGCCAATTAGAACATTTCCCAAATTCCCCGTCAAACAGAAATCAAATAGAAACGATTGCGTGATTAGCACCGTTCGTTGATAGTTGAATTATGATAAAAAAATAACATTGGGCAATATTGGTCACTTTAGGGCGTTTAAGGCGTGCGATAAACTGCACTTCTGAGCAATGGAAGGCGTGTGCCAAGGCGTGGGCGTGCGATCGCACGCCATTCCCAGCATGGCCTGATACTGTTTTTATTCAATGTGTAATGCAACTTTTTGGTGGGGCACATAGCTGTCAAATCATGGTGCTTCTTTATACTGGCCAATATCCAGTGTGAGAGTTATGTGGATTCTACCCTAGACCCCAAAGGATAGAGCAAGGTGTAGAATTACCAAGTATATATGTGCAGTAAAAAATATCATCATAAAATTTATTTCAAAGTTTAAAAAACCTTTTATTTTCGCTGGGCAATTAACCAGATGGTGGATCTTGATGTTCTTGTTTTGTAAAACTTCTGGAGCTGGTGATGAACCTGAGTCAAAATATTTAAACTTTGAAGAACTAAGTCTTAACAAGAATAAAGAATTAATCAAAATTTCATTCATTAATAAAATTCAATCCATTTTTCATTTAAAGAAATTTATTTACATAAAAGCAATGACAGAAATAATTGTCATCTAAACTTTCTAAGCAGAAAAGGTATTACATTTTAAAAAATTTACAAGTTTACTAAACCTTTTGGACATGTGGAAGAAGCAAATCTTAACTATCGATAGTTATATCTGATATATCTGAGGCCAGAAAGAAAATGTACAAAAGGCTAGATCAAAGTTTCAACTCCTGAGATATTTTAACTTATTCAACCAAAGAAATCAATAATTTTTACAAATCAGGCAATAACTGAGGGTAAAGCAAATCAAATATATCTTACCGGAAAGTCCAACAAAATCAACTTGAAAATCAAATTCGGCAAGAGATATTGCGTGATTTTGCATGCGTGGGCTTCGACCTATATCACCAATGACTAAAACACAAACTCTTTTTGATTTCTTTAGCCTGAATATCATACAAACTATCATAATTATCGCTAGAATTGATTGCACTACAGCAATCAGACAAACCATAGCATAAAGTGCGTCCTCCATTTTGACAAAAACACGATCATATTACTTTGCCTCCCTGTGTTCCAAATATCAAAGCGAGACCGATTCATGCCTAAAGGGGCTGCCACGCCCACCCTTCGAGTCACCCCGACAAAATAAGTATCTACTTTGTTCGGTTGCTCCCGTCGTGAGTGTCCCTGTTGAAAAAGAGAGACTTAAGAAAGGTCTCCGGGAGTTCATTGGGCTGTGGTCATTTGCATAACCTGAAAAATTGGAATTCGTTCTCTCTCTACTTTATTTGAAATTTGAAAAGACATAATCAAAACTTTGTTCCTAAAGTGAAAATCACATGAAATCAACAAAAAAACTCAGAATAAGCCTATGTTATTACAGGCGAGAGAAAAATGACTTAAATCCAGAGATGAAGATGCGCAAATTTGTTCCTGCTCTAGGGGAATGGGTGTCCGGGGGAAAGTCGAATGACTTCAATTCTTCTTTCTTTTTATTTCATTTGATTAATTTTTTAGGATGATTGCCCTTCAGCAGGAGCTTTCCAATAAAAACTTTCAATTTACAAAAGAAAAATACCATACTAAATCAATAAAAAATGAGTATATACATCACTAGAGAACTAAATCTAATAATTTTATACCTCTTCTAGATAAATGCTTTGAAGGCACTTAGAGTGCTTTGCTTTTTTGAGGTTTGGACCCAAATGAGAGGATTTTCCAATCCAAAGTGTTGCTCGGCTGGAAGAAAAGCACTTTTGGACATTTGCTGACTTCTTAATGGGGAATCTCAACTCTCAAGTCTGTCTCTGTAATGTGGGAACTTCGAGAAGTGAAAATTTTGATAAACCTGTACACAAATACTATGGAACAATCTCATGTTGAAGTGTTTAGACCATGAATTTTAGATTCACTATTTACAAGCGCCTCAATGGTTTTCCAAGTTCATTGATAAGTCAGTGCCGTCGGAACGAAATTCATATTGGTGGAGTACCTTTGCATTCAATATAGAGAGAGGCAACAACTACGCTCTTTATTAAAAGAAGCCACCCTCGAAATTTAAAAACAAAATCGTTTTGAGTCCAAATATGTTCTTAGATACATCCTTATTTTCTCGTATATGATATGGTCTCAGGAGGATATCACTTGCTCTCGAATAGAAAACACATATTTTGAAAAGTTAAATTGTCAGTTTTGCGATCCTCTGTTGTGAACATTGCAAAGAAGCAACTGCTGAAAAACACGCACGCTGAGCCAAAGGTCAACCTGTCATTAGATTTTAGGCACGACTTTTTCCCTCCCCAATTTCTCCCAAAAAACAATATCCTGTCTTCTTCTGAGAAACGTCGAATTTTCAATCCTGACCGGTATAATTCTTTGTTAAACTTGGTCTAGGAGATGCTTTTTTAGCCTTTCTAGAAGGAATGATTTCAAAATTTTTCTTTCGCGTCGGACCCAACCATGGTGAGTCCACCTATATCAATAAACTTAATTTTTACCCAGGTTCACTTTCGTGCTGCCGTCTCTGAAAAATGTTATCCATCAAATTATATGAAAGTCGAAGTACTAAAGAACATCTTCTATAGAGCTGAACAATTCTAAGCAAATTCAATAATCTAAATTTTTTTTAGATCGTGTACCCCTCAAACTGTTTCCATAACATATACCAAAAGTTGCTTGGTGGTGCCATCACCCCACTGCACAATTTATATTCATTTGCTCTGCTGATTCCCCCCCCCCCTTGACATGATAGATTTACGACCCCGAACCTAGGTACTCAATCTTTGGGACCAATTCTAGTTCATCATCATGTATTTTTTATGCAGATACTCACCCCTATTTTTAAGAATTTATTAGTTTTGTTTGGTTGTTTGGTAGTACCCTCATTCAGTTGGGTCATGTTGTACGATTGTATACAAGGACACACGAGAACTTGCAACAGCCTGTGAGACATCCTTTAAATAAATGAGAAATAATAAGAGAGCAAGGCAAGAGCCTTGTGACACACGTACATATCTATGTTCTCTAAAGTTGAATCGGCGATATATGATCGATTCTGATTAAGTGAAAAATTCTCAAATAATTCTCAGCTACTACTCATTCTTTTATGACTCTCATTTTTTGCCTATTTCGGAATCTTGAAAATTGGCTTAGTGCTGTCATAAGAACTTTTTACAAGATTTGAGTTAATTTTGTCATGAATAAGGCACTGCAGACAGGATTTCATATGAATCTCTTTGATATCCTGTCAAAGGCACTTTTATGGAAAAGGCACTTTGGTCTCTATGCGCCTGACCCTCTTATCAAAGGACAGGGGGCGCGTTTGCCCCCTCTTCGGCGTATTTGCTTGCTACGAAGTTAGTGGAAAGCTTTTTATTGTTAACCTTCTGTCCGTTTTGTCGAACATTTTGTAATTTCTTGCTAGTATGTTCCCTGATAAAGACCTTAGTGTTTTAGTCAGAAAACGTGATTTGGCATCCTGACACATAAATAAGTAGCAATAGTTGTTTTGTGAATTTGATTTCAATCAGTGATTTCAACCTTACTACCCAAAGGTACATTTTGGAAATTGTTGGGGGGTGTAATAGGGTTATTTTGCCAAATGAATGTATCCACCCTATCATTATCTTCGAAACTAAATGGTTCTTCCATCCATGAGAAAAGAAACAAATAGACACAATGATAATGTTGAAACGTCTTTCTTCAGATCAAACGATCTTTCCGCGATAAAAGGTTCTATAAATATAATGTTTCTCTACGGTTGTCCCGTAACGTTGACTCGTCCTCTTAATGTCAGGCACAGTCTTTCTCAAGCACTGTCCTCTCAAATATGTCAAATAATCCACAATAATCGTCACGCGCGATGTCTTAAATAGCTATACGTGTCCTATAAATCCATAATTTATGCCGACAAGATCTTTCACAAGCATCTTGCCACATAAGTGAAACGTCGAGAACCTAAATATACAAAATATCAAAACTTAACCTAATCGCTCTTAACCGAATTCCATTTCCAACTTCAACTCCAACTCCAACTCAAAAACTAACTCTATATGTAACACGCCCAAAATATAACTAGACAAGAACTTATTGTAATGCTACATAGCTACGTAAATTTACATAATAATAGTGAATACAAAATATATTAGTCCCAAGATTAATTACATAAACTGAATAATGATACTAAAAATCCCAAAAGAAATAGTTAATGAATCTAAAGGTGCAATTAGAAAACAAAAGGAATTATAAACAATCGAATGTGCGAACGGTGATAAAATTATTAAGGTTACAGGATGCAAAACAAAAGAAATCCAAACTAGCACTATTACAGGGGGGAGCGGATCCCCGCGCTTCCACGGTCCCGGGTTATATCAGTTGCATTATGGGAAAAGTGAATCATTCCCAGGTCCCAACTTCTTTCGGCAGATCATCTGGACAAAATGGCGTCTTTCGGAGAAACGTCTTTGAGAAACATTGGCTCATATATTGCCAAAAATGGATCTTTGTCAAATGCCGTTGATGCGATTTCAAGATCAGTAACTAGATATCAAGCGAAGTATATTCATTGCAAGAACGCACGAATGACTCCGTTTTGGCACGCAGTTGGTCTCTGCATTGCGTTGAATTATTACATAGAGTACCCACATTTGAAAAGTATGTCCTATGGTTTACGTTCTTTTTCATAGTCATTTCAAGTTTCGCTGAGACTTGTTGACAAAAATTTATTTACAACAATTCAAAATGTTCCTCTCATTAAAAACAAAAAGCGTGGTGCGAACTAAACATAGATGATGTGTTGGGCTAAACAGTGAGAAACTGTTCGCATTATTTTCTACATACTACTTTTTGTCTGGATAAAAAGTATGGCGTCCTTCTTTGTTCCTCGACATTCGTAATGAAACAGTGACATTTTATGTGAAATTAAAGGGCCTTTGGCTCCACATTACCTCAATTTAAGGCTTAAAAGCACAAGCAAAATTTGCTAAATGGTCAGTTTAAACACAGATTTTAACATTTTTGTTGATTAATTTTGTCAATTGTTGGCAAATTTGTTTTGATGCTTTTGCTATCTGTTAACTGCCATACTCAACAGCATTGCAAAATGTCCCTGATCCAAAACTTGCTTGTGTCTGAGGAGCACAACAATTGTTTCATCCTAACCATTGTATTAGCTGTTGGTGATTAAAATTTTATTTTCTTACAGAACATGCAAGACACAGAAAATATCATTGAAAGTATGGAGTAATTGTCTCCCAAGTGCAGATGTCAACCAAGTGTGCATGATGGTTATGAAGAACTTTTGAATGTTATATGTGTATTTCTCATTTTTCAATGAAGTATGTTAAAAATTCTCTACCAATTTTGTGTATTACTTAGGGCTTGTATTGCTCTGTCCTGTGTTAGCGGTAGATGAACTTTTCTTGACTGTCTTTCAATAAAAGTTATTAGAACCTGCATATCTAAGATATCACAGTTAGGAAGAAAATCGGCTTTGGATTAGAAATTTTAGGTTGGAAGTGCTGTCAACACATCTTTCTTTTTCTAAGCAATGAAGTCTTGAAAAACTGTTCAAAAGATTCAGCATTAGTATGCCCTCTAGTGCTGCATCTGTCCATGGTAGAAAGGCACAGAGCTGCTACTATTAGCTCATTGTTTGGTTAAATGTGTAGTTTCTTATTTAAAACTTTATCTTTGAGAAAACTTCAGGAAGTTCCTGTGAAAATTCCAAGGGCCACAGATGGGTGGTTGCTCATCACTGATTTAAAGCTTTATGTTTCTGTCTCAAGGAAAAGGCAGGAGACTATTTTTTGAAAGAGTTCTCATAATATTAAGTAGCACTGTATAATTGTCAATGAAAACAATTTGATATCAACTAAAAACCCATATACAGTCACAATGAAACTACTTAAGTTGAAACATGTTCACAGATATGCTTATCGCCTAATCTGCTTTAAAATAACATTCTAAACCGATTTGGTTCATAGGCTCTTGATTAACATTTTGGAGATTTATTTCAAAGTTAACATGCTTTTAACATGCTCTCCTTCATGTTAAAAATTAAGGGGGTTTAATTTTTGTAACCTGGAAGGAATATAAGAATGCAGAGATTGTTTGAGCTGCTTGAAAACTTTTCAAAAATTTGTTGTAATAAAAGGAACATCAAAGGGAAAGATTTCTGTTATCTCCTTAAATACTTCAAAACTTTATTGTAATGGTTTTTCTAATTTTCTTAGCTTCAAATAAATCTCCTGCCTAGAGTTTCTGGTTTCAAATTCAAAGCTTTCTGTGTATGTGATAGTGTGGGACCTTTACTAGTTTAATGTGTGTTGTTGCAGTAACACTGGGATGATTTGATGCTCTAACAACAATTTCCCAATTTCAAATTCTCTAAGAATAAGGGAGGTAATCAAATTCCTCCATATACAGAAATATGAACACTAAACTGAATTGAAAAAAACAAGTATTATAGAATTCTGAACAGATTTTTAAACACTGTGATTGGTATATACAGAATGATATACTAATTAGAAAATTTAACCACTCGAAACCATTTTGAATGATACTTCACAACAAACAGTTTGACATAATTTTTTGATTCATCTGGGCTTTTTAACTCCTTGATCTGCGACTTCTTTTTGGTTTAAATTCTTCCTCACTACTCTCACCCCTGTCATCGTGTTCAAAGTATGGCATTTTACTTCTTTTTTTTGGCTTAGACTCTCTGTTTTCTTTTTGTACAAAGCGCTGCCTTTTGCCTTTCTGCAGTTCTGGAGTGTATGTTAGCCTTGGAGCATCCCTTTTCACTCTAAAAAATTGAATGAAATACTTTCACAAAACCCATACAAAAAATTGATGGATGCTACCTGTACCTTTATGTCTTACTTGATATTAAATGCTTTAAAGACTCATTGCTAACCTTTCTGTCTTACTTGATATTAAATGCTTTAAAGACTCAATGCTAACAATGGGCCTTTGCGAGCATGGCAACGGTCCAAACAATGGAAGTAATTTTCTACCGATTAACCAAAATTGATTTTAGACAGTCTAAAAATGCATTATGGGATGCTTACGTAGCACAATGGCTCATTGTTAGCAATGAGTCTTTAATCAAAGTAAAAATTGATAAAAGACAAGTTTTCTTCCCAAACAAAAGGATTTATTGCTTTTAAAAACTACGAAGCCACTTCATAATTCTATTCAGAATACTATTGTACA
The DNA here is from genome assembly GCF_057945365.1 of Rhopilema esculentum. Classification (NCBI taxonomy): domain Eukaryota; kingdom Metazoa; phylum Cnidaria; class Scyphozoa; order Rhizostomeae; family Rhizostomatidae; genus Rhopilema; species Rhopilema esculentum. The sequence continues at coordinate 9,179,985 of NC_142827.1, forward strand.
CATTATATATGCAAACTAAATGCGAAAATAGCACATAATTGAGGAAAATATCATGCTAAAGCCAATTCTGTTTGACACTCCTCAGGGAGAGTATAAACTTCAGATAATGACCAACGGTAAACAGAAATTTACATCAAGGTGCAGATCAAAGTAATATGAGTTAAAGAATACTGCTTCGATTGGCTTATCCTTTTATAACCAATGGCCAAAATGTTTGAAGAAGCAAACAGAGAAAACTAAAAATCCTTCTGTCTACACAAGTCTAAATCTTTTTTCCATCAACATTTTTGTCACTGTATGTTTTAGCAAAAATTTGATTCACATTTTATTTGGGCATTATGACTGTTACTGATATACCTTCGTAAAATGATGACAGCTCTTCTGCTTACTGTATCTTGTGGCCTGATACAGTGTGTCACATTGTCTGCTGCATATCCACTAAAAGAGAAAATAATTCTTGTTTTCCATGGAAAGCTAACCATGCTTAGGTTGGCATTTAGTTATACTGTTAAATCTGATGCAAATAAAACTAGTGAATGCTGCTTGTATAAGACAATGATGAGAATAGATCCTCAGGGTTTAAAAAACTACCTTTGGCTTGGTGATAGAAAAAGAATATAAAATACAAACAGAAGTTGCTTTGAATGGGGGGGGGGTGGATTTGCAGTGGGGGACTAAGGGGAACATGTGCCCCTGGTTTCTCAACCTGGGTGATGAGAAAATTTTGGAAACATACTTTTTTGATGTAATCCTATGATTTTGAAACTACCTTTGATCCTATGATTTTGAAACTACAGGCATTCCTTTCAGGTAAAATCAGCATTCCTTGTTGGGGCGAGGGAGCATATTCAGGTGGCAAAAAAGGGCATGGCCTAAAAATGCTTGTTTTGTCTGCCCCATTCCCAGACTCTAGTGGCTGGCCCGGCCACTGGGGGAGGTTATTACAAAACTGCTACATTTTAATAAAAATTGTCAGAGTGTATGACATAGGCAAATATCATGGATGAAGTGAAACAAAAAATGAGGAAATTAAGTGACCATTAAAAACTAAGTAATACTTGACTTTTTGCAAGACATGCTCTGAGATGAGAACAGCTCTTCTAAAAAGTAAACTTTTATCCTAAGTGCACCTTGGCCTTACACTGTTACAGTGTCACTGTAGAAAAGAATTCCTTGGTTATCTGGCACGCTGTAATATATATATAAAGAAATCAGCCAAGCAAAAGACCATTTCTCTTTAAGACTTAAGCGTTTTTTTCCTTCACGCTTTAAGCTGAAATAACTCAAATTGCTCGGTTGCTTTTGTAGCAGTAGCAAAACGATAAAATTCAAGTTGACATCACAATTACAAACCTTAGCAGTGTGACACAACCGATATCCAGAGGTGCAGAGGCAATTGGCTTTGAAGTACGAATGGGATTGAATGAGAATTTGCAACCAAATGACAAGACACCGCTGCTGAAGAAGGAAACAGAGATGATTGGCCGTTCAAAAATATGCAGAGGGTCGACATGCGAGACAATACAGCCTCCGGGTTGATAATCATTTATGACAACACTATCAACGAAGTCCTTCTCAACAATCCCTGCTTTTACCAACGGTCTTATAACGAGCTTTTGAATCCAGATTGGTATATCATCAATTTCTCCTTTCGGAAAGAGCTTTTCTTGACCAGGGCCTCGCTCCTCCATTTGTTTTCCATATGTATATCCTTCACCGAAAAAGTACTTGACGCGCAGAGGTGCCCGGTCTACAGTGCGTGTTTTGAAATGTCCTCTATTTGCTTTTTCAACAATTTCATTGATTTTATCCTCTATAACAGCAATTTCTTGCTTCTTAAAAAACCGATGTTGCTGAATTCCAGATAAAATTTGCCTTCTTTCAGAAATTCTATCGTCATCACTGTCCGTATCGGAATAGCCTTGGCCATAACTTAGACGACCTAGGCCGTGCTTTAGGCCATCCTTGGTGCGGCTCCTGGACAACTCGTGTTCTGACGAGGTACCATCACTGCTGCTGCTATCACGCCGCCTCTCTCTTATTACAGTCTTTCTTGAACTTTCTCTGAGTTTCTCTCTAAGATCTTTCACGCCAATAATTGAGCACTTGTCACTTTCCATGACCTATGTTTATGTATCATGCAGAAACCTGTCCCTGAGTGACCACGATGGACAAGTGGCAGCATATCTCAAAGCAGAACAACTACAACAACAATAACCAAGTATCGAAAATTTCAGGGTTAATTTTCGGTGATGAAAATTTCGGTCATGTTTTTTAAATATCGGTCTAAATTTCGACGAGAAGTGAAAAAATCGGTGGAAAGGAAGGGAAAAGAAACGTATCGGTGAAAAAGACAATGAAAAAATTTCTATTATTTCATTTCCATATTCAATATACTATCTAGAATGCTATAATAAAAGTTACAAAAAATCAAACATTTCGATGTCAGCCCAATCAATGGAGTAAAGAGTTGGCAAAATGTCATAAACCCTGATTTAGAGGAGGCAGTTCGAACGTTCAAAAGAAATGATTTAAGAAATTACGAAGTGCCAATAGAAGCATTAGCTCAGCCCATAGAACTCAAATATTTTGGATGTAGAGGGGGAAAGAGGGCCAAACAGAAGAAAGTAAAGATTAGCTGGATATCGTTGTTGTTGATGACAAAGGAGAGCCAGAAGCTGCAAATAAAATTGATACTATTTTTGAGATAGTGATGCTCAAAAATGTTGGTAGCTTTAGAAAATCTTTGTCAAAAAGTTCTCGTTGCACTGCAGTCATGCTTTGTGATATCAGATTTGACAACTGGAAATCCTGTACATTCCCAGACATCTTTGCCATATCAAGAAAAGCCCTTTTGGTTGTTGTGAAAGTATCACATAGTTGCGCACTGAAAATCTGGAGATTTTTCTAACATTTGAAAATAGCAACGAGAAAAAAGTTCAGTTTGACAAACTCTCGCAGCGATAAACAAAGTTGGACCAAGTTTTTCAGCTGCCCTGATTCATCAAAAATAAATATCTGAAGATGGCACAAAATAGAGGAAACATTGCATACGAAAGCACATATCGTCAGACACTCTTCAGAGTTCAGAGTATAAACATTATTTAATTACCAAAAGTAAGCTTTGAGGAACTTCCCGTCAACAAATAGACCTTAGGAGCAAAGTTTAGGCTATAGAAAAAACGAGACTCCATCATTTGATGCAGGCAACAAAGTCTTCCCGAATCAGTTTTTTCGACCTATTCCCTTAACCAAGCTGTTACTCTTGGACAATGATAGGGTTGCCAACTGGCCTACTGGGAGCCCAAATTTGAGAAATCTGGCCTTTCTAAAGAATGTTTGGATACGAAATTTTGCCTTTGTCCTCAGGCCTCATTTTCTCTACTTTTGACCTCCTAAAGGAATGTTCGAAAATGAGATTAAAACCACATAAAATCATAAAATGAATGACCATAATATACCCATGAACCAGACAGACACTTAATCCAAATAGACCAGTGCCTGAATTGCTCATGTAATAACATGAAGTCATTGCTATAATTTAAAACGTTTTTGATCTATGTTCTAACGTTATAAACTTATGTCAGACGAGAAGCTCTATTATAACTCAAAATGTTTGCTTTTTCAAACCCATTTTGAAATAAAATTAGCAATTTATCAGTAATCAATAACTAGCATAATAGCAGAGATTTATCTACACATTTGTAACAAGTTACAATGAATAGTGATTAATGCTTTAATTTTCTCAAATTTTTAATTTATGATAACCAAGTGGCAAAGTAAATATGACACTGCAAGGAAGTACAAGAAGTCTTGGGAAGCGCAATATGTTTGGCGTACAGAGTCTGCTGATGGAAAGGGCAACGGAAATACTGTAAACTGCCCCTGTTTTTTACTGCGCTTGCGCATTATGACGTCACAGTGTTATGGATTAATTTTTGCCTATATTGACGTGATTTGACCTATTCTCATAAACAGTTTGGCTACTTAGTACCCAGACCACCTGGCAACCCTGGAAAATGTCCGACTTTTTTTACCAAATTCCTATATTCAATTCTCTGGTTTGTCTTTTTTGGTAAATACATAGTTACCAAGCTTAATCTAAAGTCATTTTTAAAATATTACTGAGTACACTTACTTACAGAATGGTAGACTAGATTTCTTTCAATTTTACCTAAAAGGATTATTTTGCTCCGCAGAAAAGTGACGGGGCCATGGCCCCCCCGCCCTGTTTCACCGGCCCTGGTATAATCCTGTTATAAGGTACTTTTGTGTAAGGTAATTTCAAATGAAAACGAATACATCATGAAGGTCAATTTTGTGTACTTCACGAAGTTCACATAGACGTTATTGCCTGATGATCGCAAAATATTATTCCAAACCTTTCAAGAACACTTGAACTGCCCAGACAATGTTCCAAAGGTTAATGTAGTCCAATGATTAAGTGTCTAAAGTATTCCGAAACATTCACGGTAGAATTTATTTTCAAATCGTTTTGCGGTTGAGATGTGGGTAATTCAGTTCTGTATCGTCACAAAAATGACTGGAAGTGTGTAAATTGGTAAAGCATTTATTTCTCACAAGTTACCGTTTTGCACGAGCGATGAAACGCTCACGTGGTTGGGTTTGCGCGAACGATCGCGCAAAAGCAGGAATGGGCCAAGGACACCGCCTTGAGGTGCTCCATGAGAAATGCCTAAAGTGTAGGAATATGACCTCCAGTAGAGACTCACTTTGAAAACCTTACTAGATAAGATCTTGGCCAGTTTAGCGCCCAAACCCTAATTCCATATTTATTTAGCTTTGACAGAAGACTTTCAGCATCTTCTGTATGAAATGCCTTTGTAAAGATGCAACAAGGGACGAGCAGTGGTGCACAGTATTAAAAAAAGTACTCTGATTAAAATGCAATGCTCTAGCCAAGTTCATAAATTTTTCTGTTACGGCTATGTCTTGAAGGTTTAATGTATACCGTTTATTAAAATGTCGATTTTTGCCTCACTCGATTTGTATTTTCGAAATGAAACTTGTTTGTCGTGGTCTCCATCTTGGGCAACAAGATACCTTCTTTTAGTACTCTCTATTGGTTCTGCTAGCAGAGAGTGGTGATGTAGAATGATGTGTGAAATTGGAGATCGAAGAAAGCGTTAGAAGTTGACTTTTGTTTTTTGAGTTTATAAAGTATATTGAATGATAACATATCGTTGTCAGTATATTTTTAGGCATAATCCCATCTTCATTAGGTGCTATTCAAACCCTAGGTTTTGCAGTGTTGTCGCAAAAGATTAAACATTTAAGTGCAATTTTTATCCCAATTCCAAAACTATTTTCCAAGTTCCAGCTGCCAAAACCCTAATTCTCAGTGCCAAGAATACAAAACCTGATACGAAATACAAAAACTACGAAATTCGAAACAGAATACCCCTTTCGGGGACTCGAGTAATTTAGGCCACTGGGTGCTGATTGCTAATATGTAGCACCAGTAATTTTACAAGGGGTCACTGAAAAAGCTTTTACTGAGATGGTTTCGAAAGCTAAGAAATTTCCTGTGGTATTCCCAAGTTTTTTGATGCAATTATTCGTTATACGAGTAATCAAACTATTAAGCAGATTGGATACGGTTTTCGATTCTTATTTACTTTTCATCGGTTTCCAAATTCATGCATTGGTTGTTATCTGATCTATTTTCATTTAGGAGGTAAATCATTCCTTTTTAGACATTCTTGGATCTGTTTCAGGAACGTGGGAAATAACCGTTATTCTTGCTACATCGTATAACATATTTAAGATAATCACTTTAATATTTACAGTTTCGATACTATCAATCTTGTTAAGCTTTAATGAAGTTGGCACATTAATGGTTTGATTAAAGAGTTAAGATGTAGCTTGCGGTTTTCAGCTGACACGTTTTTACTGACGTGTGGACAGGGACTTCAATTGAGTATGTTCATTTTCAATCTTGTGCTCTCTTTTTTGGGTTTAAAGAGTCGCTTTTTACGTCCTACTGACAGCTAGTCTCTCAAAGATGTGGAGCACCTTGCTTATTTACTGCATATCATCAACAGTGTTTTTAAACTGTAGAAAACAAGGCATTTGTTTACTATCACAACACTTTTCTAAAAATTAGAAAGCTTTTTATTTTATTATGCTATAGCGGTTTGTGTTTCTACACTGCGCTCTAGATCATAAACAAAATGATTTTTGCTCCATGTGCCATTCAGTTTAAGGAGTGGAGCTAATGACATTCTGGACCATTGTTTCAGGGAGGAAAAATGCAAAATACCCAAAATGGCACTTGATTTTAATGTAGAGCTGTAATGGCCTAATTAGACAGATCGAAGCTCTTTGATGGAACTGCTAAGGGCAAAGCCAGCCAAAAATGGCGATTTTTCATGGCAAGGCCCAGAAAAATCATTCTTCCATTCAATGTAGATGTAGTTATTTATAATGGGCACTAAACTTCTTTTTATCTGAATAAAAGTTACAAGGACATACGAAAATTATAAGACGATGCCGCAGGGAGCATGAAAAAATACGTAGCAACCCTGCGACCATAATATTTAATATAACAACTCAACAGTAATTTATATATTTGAATATTAAAGATTTCATAATACAAATAAAAAATACATAAAGTAGCAAAAAACACTAAACTTTCGTAGCCATCTAAGCAAATAGGTGTTTGCTTCTCCCTTCATAGCATGACATGTTCTTTTGCTCATTCATACACATAATAATTGTTTGGTATATTTCATTCTTTATCATTTTATAAATTGGTTCCATTCCAAATGAAACATTTTTTGAAGTTAAAAAATAATTTTTTTAATTGCAAATCAATTATTTAAAACAGCTATTGACTCAACTTTCAACTGTTTGATGTTAAAAGATAGACAAATAACATAAACTGGACATTTTATTAGTTTCCGAACTTCCAGTAACAATTTTTCTCACGATACAATGTTAGGGCGTGGTATCAGCCCCACACTAAACTGAGCACCCCTCAAATTTTTATTTTGATCCACCCCTGATTCTTACAAGATTTAAACGCTTGAAAACCCAGGGTACCCCGTTCAAGATTCAAGACTACCCTGGGTTTATCCCAAGATTTGAACCTTATCCCAACAATGCTTTTTGAGCTTGTTGATAAAAAACAGCAATTTTATTCTGCCTTCATTTAGCCTCTTTCCCTCTCTGTAGAGGCGAGGTGAGCTTGATGTAGAAACACAGTAATCAGAGTAGATTCTTGCTTTTTATCCCAGCTTTATTAATAGTAAATTCTAATTACATCGTGGTATGACCTTGAAGCGACTCATTATTTGTTCTCCCATTCAATTTGTATTAATGAAGCGTGTGGTACCTAGAGGGCGCAAATCAAACAATTTACTGTGTCAATTTAAGTAATAAAAATCTAAGGATGAATCAATGCGGTGCTAGGCCATAATATGCAAAAATGTGCATTAAATTGAAATAAACCGATTTATACTCTTCCAACAGGTAACCATTGTCTTGTATTCTAAACACGCATTCAATAGAAAAGCTGACCACTGGATTACTGAACATGGGAAATGCAAATATGAATGGCTGGTGGCTTCAGGTTCTTGGCGCTTTTTATCTACTTTATATCATAAAATTTGCATGCTAACCCGTTCATTTGCAATCAAGTTTAATCTCTGCAAACTAACTACTACCAGCCAGCTAACAAGTTAGTCAAAACGATGTGCATCAAAGTGTTTCGACGTAACGCTCTGTTAACCATTAGTTCTTTTGGATTTCAAACAAGAATCATTGTTTGTCACAGCCATACAAAAATGCAAAGTCAAATCTAGCCTTCGCTAGTTATGATACAAATTCCTGAGAGCAGCACGAATATTAACGATGGATCTTGTAAGTTATCTTGATTTTCATTGATTGTTATTAGCATCAAATAAGTTACAAGCGTTTCCCTAACAAAATCTGTGGCTAAAGTTTAAGCGAATTCACGGTTACTTATAGGCAGATTTTGGCTGTTGTTATGATCTGTTTGCTGATTTGCAACAGTAATACTCAAGGTAACTTTTGCCTATATCCGGGGTAGAAGAAGCTCTTTTAAGCCTTATTTCAGATGCCTGCTATTTCTTGATCAAAATTGATCCGATAAAGGATTTAATTCTTTATATATGTTAGCAGCGGTTTTATGTGCAATATTTTCGTCTGGTTTTGTTGCGATACTACTCAAAAAGACTTCAGATACGAAGAAACAGGTTACAGGTGTATATGTTTTGCAGTCAATGATAACAAATGAGTGATCGAAGAATGCGAAGAAAACATTTAGAAACATGATCGGGAAAATTTTCTGCTATGGAATCCGCGGGGCAAGGAGCAGGGAGTCCCTACATCAAAGAAACCATGATCCACACATTTAGGATATGGGAATTCAAGTACAATTTTTAGCAATCTGTTTTTATTGGTAAAAGGTCCTTATTTAAAACATGAGTTTTAGTCTCTCTTTAGTTAAAAAATTTTTCCTTTTAAATTATATTAATTCTATACATTTTTAAGAATAGTGGAGGGTTTGGGGGGGAAGGGGGGATTCTGATCTAATCATTTTCAAGATGTATTATAAAAAACCAGCACTTTATTTTGGTGCTAATTCGTAAATTATTCAAATAGGTGAGACCAGATATCATGTACCTGTCAATGTTTGCATGCAAAGATAAAGAATTATCACTTCGTTTTCTTCGTCTTTTTTACAACAAAAATTTACACCCTTGCTCTTTACCATATAATTTTTCTCATGAATAATTAATAGCTCTACAAATATTTTAGACAGGTAACAACATTGCCATTCTTAAAACACAATCAAAAGACTATTTTTGTCAGGAAATGGGATTAGGAATTTATTACAAAAGTTTCAATTCGTAGTAAACGTGTCTCGGCTGAACTTCAGCAGGGGTTTAAGAATCCCTTTAAAAAAATATGAGAGTTTTCTCTATTTAAAGCTTTTAGCTTTGAAAATAAATTGATTTTCAATCAGTGAGCTAAGATTGCTTTATCTATTCTCAATCAGCTTCAATTTGAAGGATGTAAATGCCATTAGGGTATTTTATTTGGAGTTCAAAAATGCGAGATATTTATTAGCGCTATTTAGTGGATATTCAACGCTGAAAATTGTGATTTGAGAATCTATTTACGGTGCTGAGTAAAACAGAAGTTTATTGAAATTCCGTATTTTTCATTCCTTTTTACTTGTTCTTTGAGAAAACACATTTCTTTATTCTTGGTTATTTTTTATATGTCATATTTTATCTCGGTTATGTTTTAACATATTCTTGTTTATATTTTTTCATATATTCTTGGCTATATCTTTTTTATACTCTTGGCTATTTTTTTGCTATTCATTGGAAAATGGGAAATGTAAGCTGAATTTGGTTACCTTAACAACAATACTTTGAAGTATCATGTGAAGGGCCGATTCTTTTATCTGTTTACAATTACGTCATGCTTTAGCAAAGGATGGAATAGAACGTGGTTTAAGAAACACTATGCTTGGGAAAAATTCTTGTTGGCCAATGTTTTTACCTACAAAAGAATTTTTAGAACATTTAAACATGAATACGTAACAAAGGGCGGTCATCTCCAATTAGGTCATCTCACAATCCGTTTTGCCATGGAAACAGGGTCTTTGTTCTCATTCTTTGAAATCAATAGAAGAGTAGAAAGGCGCTTAGTAACAACTTGAAACCTTGTATGTGGGCTTACAAAGTCTTTGTAAACGTTTGGCTTTCATTCTAATTAGAAATTCGAAGATTCCTGATCAATGATGTAATTATGTGCATTTTACGGAGGGCTCTTAGTAGACGAGGGGCTGCAAAAAGGCGATAAGACCTCCTATCTAGAGTACCATGACAAAAAACCAAAACTCAGATTTTGGCAAACGGGGTATCAGGAGCCAGGGACGTAAACAAGTGGCTAATTTTGGGGGGTCGTGGAAGGTTGAAAATTCCAACTTTACCTGATGAATTTTTTCTTTTGACCTGTTAATCTTCTGTACCTACTAAATTGATTTTGAAATTTGGCTTATTCCAGATTTTTAGGTTCTGTATAATTACCAACATTTTACTTACAATAATTAGTCTTAAGCATAAAAACACTAAAGAAGATAAAGAAAATCTCTAAATTTTGATTAACGTAACACGAACATTTAATCTTTTTGTAAGATATAAAGCAACATCAAAGCGAAACCAGTCTAGATCTTGGATATTTTTAATGATAAAAAGTAATATTCTTTCAAGTCAATTAACAGCAATTGTGCAGATCAGTTTTATATAAAATATCTTTTTAACAATATCGAAGCATCAAGGAATTGACCATTTCATCTTTTATTCTTGATCCAAGGGAAATTTTCACAATTTTTAAAGAGCTAAACGTCCTTTGTTTTTTAGAACTGAAAAGGGTGATCTGAGAGCAAGTGCATATGCCCGATTCGTAAGATAAGATAAAACACTCTTCTTTGATCAAGTACTTCTGATGCAGCTTCTATAATATTGTCTGCCTTCACAGCAGCTTTAGCAATTTATGGTAAGATTCAAGGAGGTCTACAAAGTACAGGGGGAGCTTAGCATACACCTGTTCAGAAAGCGTTGAGAAGATCTAAAATTTTTACATTTAAAATCCCAAAATCCTAAGCTATTAAATTCACATGATTGGTCATAATAGTTTGAAAAAAAACCAAGTTAACTTTTAGGTTTAGAAACTGCAATTGGATTTTCCAACCGTTAGGGGGGGCGTTACGCCCCCACGCCCCCTATTATTTACGTGTCTGTCAGGAGCGAGAAGATCCTTGATAGTCTAGCCCGGTGGAGGGGATATAGGACAGCAGGCAACTCTGCACCGTCATCCAGCGACTACTACTACAACATCGGAACATGGAATGTAAGAGGACTGTTAAAACAAGAAAAGCGAGCAAATGTGGTTCAAGAAATGGATAGAGTGGATGTTGATATCTTAGGATTGTCTGAAACTCACTGGAAAGATGTAGGGAATTCAAGACCAGCATACCAACAGTACCAGGACAGTATGGCATCATCTATTCAGGAGGAAAGCAAAGCAGACAAGGTCTGGCATTCATTGTAAATGAAAGAACTAAAAAGTCCACTTCATACTATCATGCAGTTAATGAGAGAATTATGCTTATGAAATTACAAGAAAAAAGCCGTGAACTCCTTATCACACAAATTTATGGTTATACAGAAGTCGCTGACAGAGAACAGGTCGAAGAATTCTATGAGTTATTGGATATTATAATAAAGGGACACAAGGAGAGAAATGACAAAGTTATTATAATGGGGGACTTCAATGGAAGAGTGGGTAAAAATAAATTCAGTAATGTAGTTGGTAAGTTTGGACTTGGACAAAGAACACCTAATGGGGATAGACTAAAAGAATTCTGCAAAAAGCACCATCTTTTAGTTACAAAAACCTGGTTTGAGCAAAAAGAAAGCGCAAGACACACTTGGATATCGCCAGACCAAAGAACAAAGAATCAAATAGATTACATTTTGATAAACGAAAGATACCGGAATAGCGTGAGCAATTCAAAAAGCAGACCAGGAGCAGACTGTGGATCAGATCACAACCCAGTTATTGCTAAAACCAAAACCAGACTTAAAGTTATAAAGAAGAAAAAGAAAAAGAATAAAACATGGAATATCAAAAATCTACAGAACAAAGATGTAAAGGAAAAATTCAAGTCTAAGTTTACTAACATATACCAAGACGAACGCAACATGGAAACAAATGAAATGTGGAATAATATCAAGGAATGCATACAAATAACAACAGATGAGATATGCGGGAACAACAACAAAGAAATGAAACAAAAGTGGATGACAGTTGAGATAATAAAAAAGATGGAAGATAGAAGAATGAAAAATCAAGCAACCAAGGGCAGTAACAAAAAACAAAAAGAACTAACCAGGGAAATCAAAAGAGACTGCAGAAAAGCAAATAAAGAACACTAAAAAAGAAAATGTGAGGAATTAGAAGAACTGGATAAGCTACATAGCCCAAATCTATACAAAAAACTAAAAGATCTGACACCAAAGTCCAGGAAAACCCAGCTAGGAATCAAAGACAGATATGGGGAAATGATCTATGAAGGAGAATTAATAATCAAAAGATGGGAAGAGTACATAGGAAGGGAATTATATAATGATAAAAGAAAGACCTTACCAAATATTGACGAAGTGAAGGACGAATTCAATAGAGTAGGCGAAAAAGAAGTATGAGAAATTATCAACGAGCTACCAAAAAAAGAGGCAGCTGGAGAGGATGGAATATGCGCCGGATTCTTACAAAGTCGGGGAAAAAGGGGAATAACAGATTTTAATGAACTCCTCAACAAAATCTATACAACAGGAGATCTTCCTCAGGATTTCATCAAGATTGTGTTTGTTCCAATCCCTAAAGTCACCAAAGCCAAAGAATGTAACGAATACAGAACGATCAGCCTAATCTCACATGCTGCGAAAAATTCTACTTAAAGTAATAAAGAAAAGAATAACACCTTTTATTGAAAATCGAATCAGCGAGAATCAACTTGGTTTTAGAAAAGGCAAAGGTACAAGAGAAGTTATTTTCATCGCAAGAATCTTAAGTGAAAGAACTATTGAGAAAAAGAAAACTATTTATCGGTGTTTTATTGATTACACCAAAGCATTTGACAGAGTAAGACACGACAAACTCATTGAAATAATGAAAAGAACGGAATTCCTAATCATGAGATCAGATTAATTGCCAATTTGTATTGGAAACAGAAAGCAAGTGTAAGAACCAACCGAGGGGAGAGTGAAGAAATTGAAATAAAAAGAGGCATTAGACAGGGTTGCATCCTATCACCAATTCTATTCAACCTGAACAGCGAATTGAAGAAGCATTAAGCAACAAAAAAGGGCTAAACAACAATGGAGAAAATATAAACAATTTTAGGTTGGCTGATGATACTGTACTAATTGCAGAAAGTAGAGAAGATCTTCAAAAAATGATTAATGAGCTCCATCAAAAATGTGTAGAATATGGAATGAGTCTAAATGCAAAGAAAACAAAAGTAATGGTAATAGACAAGAAGGAACAAATTAAATGTGAAATTGAAGTAGAAAACAAAGAGCCAGAACAAGTAAAAGAATCTAGGAAGTTGGATAGTTGATAATGGAAAATGTGAAGAAGAAGTCAGACGAAGAATAGAAAAAGCAAAAAGTAATTTTTGGAAATTTAAGGAATTTTTGAGAAGCAACATCAACCGCAATTTGAAATTAAGGCTACTTAAAACCTACATTTTCTCAGTAGTAGGATATGGAAGCGAGGCATGGACATACAGCAAAGTAATAAAAGAAAAACTTCATGCTTTTGAAATGTGGTGCTACAGGAGAATTCTGAAAATAAACTGGACTGAAAAAGTGACAAACAAAAAAGTGTTAGAAACAATTGGACATCAGAGAGTTTTAGTCAACGAAATGATAAAAAGAAAAATGAGATTTGCTGGCCACATTATAAGGGGATCATCCGGGTTCTTGGCAAGGTTTGTTTTGGAAGGTATGATTGACGGAAAAAGAGACAGAGGAAGACAAAGAAGAACAAGGGGAGACGATGTCAAGGAATGGAGCGGGTGAGAGAGCATTGGGAGGGCTAAACGATTTTCTGAGGATAGGGATAGTTGCAGGAGTGTAGAGCTAAGGGGGCCGGGGAGGGAGGCTGAGCCCCCCTTGTTGATGCCAAAAATTGGCAAATTTCTACTTTTGCTATTGTTTTTCGAAACAATTTGTGCAAGGGCCCCTTGTTATTTTCATAGCACTACACCACTGGATAGTTGGAGGGTCGTGGTTACACCTTCATATAGAAGATGGTACCTGATGATGATGAGAGTATCTCCTAATTTTATCTCGTTGGTTTCAGCTGTATACACTTTCCCGTTCCAAAAAGAAAAGCAATGTGTAACGGCACAGGTCGAAACTATCTTTTCAGATCAGCCCCTAGAATTCTTTGGGATTTGATTAAAAAGGGGTAAATTTTCATGTTACGTTTTTGGTCCCAGACTCCTCGCAACAACGTAGTCCCTCACACCCTCACTGATCTGTGTCTGAAGCGGGAAACAGGAGGAGGAAGTGAACGGATGATGCCACAAAACAAAACAGGTAAACGAAGAGAATACAGCGTTAAGGACTGTACCAGAGAGAATCCGGCGGCTTTTTTCTTAAAATGATAACTTTACTGCTCTTATTCATTACGTGATTGCATCAGGGTATGGGATGAACCTGGTTCACTGGCAGACAATCATGTTACACGTTTTTTATTTTTTAAGAAACTTGAATCAGCAGCATCCAAATTTTGGCATTTTAATTCCTACTAAAAGTCTCTTAGTTGGTTTCTTATCTCTGGACCTAAAACTCAGCATTTTTGGAAGAATACAAACGCAGATCGTCACGAAAAAAACTCATGCAGATCAAAATTCAAAGTATGTTATCTTTTCCAAAGAAAAAGCAACAAAATAAAGTTCTTCTGGACTCTTTTTTTAAAAATTTACAGTTTCTTTTTTTTTCTTGACCCTAGTACCAAAGTTTCATAAATTTTTGGGCATCCCAGTACTAGTTTCTTGTAAACCATATATAAACAAAAGATGTGTATTTTTTCCGGGGTTGGGGTTGCTCAGAACCATGGTATTCCAACAAGAAAACAGATAGAGGTATGGAAGCAGTGGCGGCGCCAAGAGGTGGTATAGGGGAGTAATTACCTCGCTACTTTTGTCGAAACATGGTCTACATATTTCGTCTAAAAACGGATTAAAAAGCACTAGGTAGGGGTAGATCATATTTCCTAAGGAAATTTGACCTGATACAAAGCACTGAAACAAGGTCAACAGGGCGTGGTCTCACGGGTAACACCCATTACCCTCCCACTCTGCAACAGCTGGTGCGGCCATTGTATGGAAGTCATAATTTTCCAACAAGAAGGCAAATGGGCAGATGCCCGAGCCCCTAAGCTTCAAATACTTTCTCCCTGTAATGTGAACACTGCAACATACCTATGATAAACCATATGAGGGCATGGCCGTACTGATGTATGATGTACCACAACCATGCACAACTTCTGTGTAATTGTTGTTAAAATAACTTCTGGCTAGAAGATCTCTAGTTTGATGGAAGGATAATTGCAGCTGCAGGCTATGTAGAACCTTTGTAGCACAGGTCGGGTTCTTGACATGAATTGTCTAACATTAATATTTTCAACTATTTGTCTAATTCAATCCTAGGTATTTTAATTTATTTCTTTAAATAGCTTTTATATCACTGTATAATACTTTCATTTTTATTCCTGTAAATAGTAGGCTTTAATTAGCTTATGGTTTTAGCTACTACTGTAAAGAACGCCTACTGTAAATAAATGAATAATTATTATCATTATTATTATTATTATGGCCTTATGTGTTCATTTTTTACCATGAACTTTTGCCATTTTTATGCAGGGTAGTCAAGTTTGGTTTGATGATGGTACAAAGCTTGGCTATTTGGTACTTGGAACCATCACTGAAAATATTGGCACACATGTTAAAATTCTACATGGAAATAAGGTGATGTGCAAGGATCTTCTGTTGATAAGATATAGCCAAATATTGCCTTTATGTTCTTCATCCTAATGTATATTTGCATATCACAAATTGCCACTTAAAAGAAACAGTTCAAGCAGTTGACTCCGCTTATGGCACCCTGTTAAAGTCCTGCAGAGTATGGCATGTGCACACCAAAGATATTTTTCTAAAACGTCCCTGCTCACTTGACAAAGGGTGTGGCATTTTGAGATCTGGGCAAAACATTGGTGTGTCCTATTGCTCAAGGGAAATGGAGAATCATGTTTCCTAAGATGGACATAATCGTTCATCAGTTTAAGAGATCAAAATAACCATCAATCTTGTCCATTTTCTTATCTTCATCGATATGCTAACTATTGCACAATCAAAGTAACAAAGTGCATACCTGCACATTTGAAAGTTTGCTCTTGCACACTTGAGATCCTGTCGGAGACTGCTGTACTCTGCAGTTTGGTCTTAAGTTTAAGTTTTTGTCTGTGTGGACTTTCCCACATTCTAATGTTTGATTTTGTTTTCAAATAGACTTACACTATTCCCAGCAAAGCTGTCAAACCAGCTGATGAGACCACACATAGTGGAATTGATGACATGGTCAAATTAAGGTAACAAACTATATTATCAGCATGTCTATGAATTTTTACTTTAACAGTGTAATGGAGAAGGCAGTGGGAGAGGGAAAATAACCATATGTTTGCCATGGAAGGAGCAAGTTGAAAATTTATTGTAAGAAAGGCAGAAATTTAACAATACAATCTGTTTCACGGGCAAAGCATAAGCTTTCCTTTGCCACTTGGTTTGATACTCTTAACTGTTTTTAAACTTAGACTTTACAGAGGTCTGTTTTTATTTTTATGAATTCTAAAACATTTGAAGCAAAAATTTAAATTCAATTTCAGAGATCTCCATGAAGGTTCAATTCTGTGGAATCTTAAAAAGCGATATCATCTTGGTCAAATTTATGTAAGATGCTGTTTTTTTTGTTTTCAATGTGGTTTTTCCTTTCTGCTTTGTTAAAGATTTAATACATTAATATGCAGTGATGTAGAATTTAGTATTAATCAAGAGGAAGATATCTAAAGTTTTTCTATAAGGAAAATTATCATTTCCTTGGTTTATTTTTGCTTTGAAAGTTGATAAGGGAGCAAATTTGCCGTTAGTAAACACCCTCTAGAAATGTAAATTCAATTTTTCTTTCTTTAGACTTACATTGGAAGCATAATCATCTCAGTGAACCCTTACAAATTATTCAGTATTTATGGCTTAGATACTGTAAGAAAATACCAAGGACAATTCATTGGAAAATTGCCACCGTAAGTTTAAAACTTGAATCAAGTAGTGAGTTAGTTTCTGTAGCACTGTCTTAGAAAAGTGAGGACCCTAGATCATATGGTATGAGATCAGGGTCAGGATTGGAAAAGGGCATGGGGAAATCCCACTCCTTGGAACAAGGGTCTGTCAGCAAGCAACTGCTGTTGTCAGCAAATCCATGCTGTTGTCAGCAAATCCATGCTGTTGTCAGCAAATCCATGCTGTTGTCAGCAAATCCATGCTGTTGTCAGCAAATCCATGCTGTTGTCAGCAAATCCATGCTGTTGTCAGCAAATCCATGCTGTTGTCAGCAAATCCATGCTGTTGTCAGCAAATTCATGCTGTTGTCAGCAAATCCATGCTGTTGTCAGCAAATCCATGCTGTTGTCAGCAAATGCATGCTGTTGTCAGCAAATCCATGCTGTTGTCAGCAAATCACTGCTGTTGTCAGCAAATCACTGCTGTTGTCAGTGAATCACTGCTGTTGTCAGTGAATCACTGCTGTGGTCAGTGAATCACTGCTGTTGTCAGTGAATCACTGTTGTTGCCAGTGAATCACTGCTATTGCCAGGAAATCACTGCTGTTGTCAACAAATCACTGTTGTTGTCAGTGAATCACTGCTGTTGTCAGTGAATCACTGCTATCATCAGCAAATCACTGCTGCTGTCAGTGAATCACTGCTGTCATCAGCAAATCACTGCTGTCATCAGCAAATCACTGCTGTTGTCAGTGAATCACTGCTGTCATCAGCAAATCAGTGGCGGACACTTGGTCAAATATTGGGGGGGGCAAGCCTATTGTTTTAATAAGATGACCTCACATTTCCCATTGTTTTAAAACAAAAGACCATTCTCCTCTAAAGTATTGGGGGGGCGGTCGCCCCCCCTCGCCCCTCCAAGTGTCCGCCACTGCAGCAAATCACTGCTGTTGTCAGTGAATCATTGTTGTTGTCAGTGAAACTCTTCCTTCAAAATCTTTCTAAAGACAGAAAACTTGTTTAACCAAAAATGCTTATTGTAAAATGCTATAATAAAATCTCAAACATTTTGTAAACTCTTAAAAATAGATACTTTGTGGAACCAAGGAAAACAAATATATCTATAGAAGTTCATTTTATAATTTGTAGGCACATTTTTGCAATTGCCGAATCTGCTTTCTTTGAGATGGTAAAAGAAAATGTCAATCAAGTCATGGTTGTCAGGTTTGTAGATTCAATTTTGTTAGCTAGTTCTGTGTTATCCATAGATATATCCATTAAAAAGTAAAGGATGATTGGTATCCTTGAGCTAAGACAATAAAAGACTTTTTTGATCCTCCAAATTTGTTTTGATTGATAGATTTAATTGCCAATTATTAAACCCTTTCTGATTTTATGCAGGCAAATTTCATGCTTTCTTGATTTTGATTTAGATCTTTAGCTTACAGGTTAATTTTAAGGGTATATGCACCTGCATCAAGTATAAGGCTTGAATGTAATTTTGTTTATTTACACCAATAGTGGAGAGAGTGGATCTGGAAAGACAGAGTCAACGAAGCTGATTATGCAGTACTTAGCAACCGTAAATAGGGCACAAAGCACACTTGTGACTGAAAAAGTAAGGAGTTCTTTGATCATTTTATTCAGGGGCTTTTCCATTTGGTAAACACAATTCAAAAACTGACAAATCTGACTTTAGTTAGGTAACAAAAAAATCAAAACTTTGCCTTATCTTTCTGTCCTGTATGAAAGGTACTGACATGTACACAATTCAAGACTCTTAAAAAAGCTGTTAAACGACTTAATTTCGTATAATGAATTTTAATCATATTTCTTAATGTCCCTTAAATTTGATAGCTGGAGCAAATCCATTCATATTATTATTATCGATGTAAAAGCTAAGAACTACAAGTTTTAAGCCAAAAAGAAATAACTACCAAAATTTGTTAGTTACTACAAATAACAGGAAAGTCAAGTTTATCATAAAAGTATCAGTCTCGGAAATTCATTCATTTATCATCATTTTTGCCTTGTATGAGACCAGACAGGACCTTACGAATAGTTCTGCACTGTCCATTGATATTGTTTTCTGCATATCTCCGGCCACCTTCTTCACCAACTCGTCTTTGTTCCATGCTTTCGACAACTCAGCCAATGCGGTTTTCATTCCACCGCCCCAACACCTCCAACATTGACATTCCTACTACATACTACATTTTGTTGCAAAACTAAAACATGGACAAAACCAGAATCACATCCTTTTTTAATTCTGGTTGTTTTTGTTTTCTTTTTATTCTTTTTTTCTCAATTTTCCATTTTTTGACGACTGTTATAGTCTTATCTTGTAAACCCAGGCTAGCCAGTTGCAAACTACCTATGTAATAGAGATGTTTGTAATTGTAGTTTAATTGAAGTAATGAAAAATTTTCATACCCAAAAGCGTTTACAGCTCTGCCTATAACGGCACTGAGCACTTTATGACCGATTGGCCAACAGAAATTTTCATTAAATTTATTAAATGTTTTTCTAGATACTTGAAGCAAATCCTCTATTGGAATCATTTGGAAATGCAAAAACTCTGATGAACGACAACTCAAGTAGATTTGGGAAATACATAGAAATATTCTTCGACCAGTAATTCATTTTTTAATTACCTACCGTTTATTTCTCATACACTGTTAGGTTTTTGGAATCCCACAGATAGCTGCCATATTTCTAGCAGCTGCTATTTCAGTTTTTCCGTATAAATAATCTCAAATAATGTCATACTCTCTCTCGTATTTCCATCTCGTATGTCGTTTTTCTTTTCCCTTTTGGGCTTTTGATTTCACTATTGGAATTTGAATTTTTGATGGTACAAGAATCAGAAATGGCTTTAAAAACAGCAAACATCTTCGAGTATAAAATTTCAGAAAAATAGATCAAAAACTCTAAGCTAGGAAATACATAAAACCCAGTTGTGGATTGAAATAGGCCAGTCAGAAACTCGAGCACATTACTGTAAAGGTTGCCTAATAAGTGTTGATAGAAAACAATAACAACGGAGTCCAAGGGTGAAAATTAACTCCTTCTATTAACACAAAGTGGCACTAATAGGCTGTCCCTTGGAAAAAGATATTTATGATTCATAAATGGATCCATACGATAATTTTTGGCTGTATCATACCTCTTCTTATACACTGAATTTCCTGAAAACGACCAATATTTGTTGAGTATGATTATTCATCATAATTCTATTTTTACCCTTAACCTATGCTAGCCTAAGTCCCACTTATATTCAGATATGATTTTTTTTGAAAGGGGTGCAATATGCGGAGCTAAAGTTTCTGAATATCTGCTCGAAAAGTCAAGAATTGTATACCAGGTTTGCCTGTTCTTGTTTTTATAGTTGTTGTTGTTGTTGTTACCTACTTATTCAGAAACTTGCCAGAGCTAGGGGTAGTTTCTTCCAGAGGAAGTCTTTTACCTGAAGAAGTCTTTGGATCCTCTCAAGCTATTTTGAGAATGATTTTTTTCATTTTTTCTCATCAGTTTTTCACTATAAGCTTTTACCAAATATCAATTGTAACTGAAAATATAACATGCTCAATTAAATACTAGCAAAAAGTTTTCTACATGTAGCATAAGGCTTAGAATGCTTTTTATAACAAAGATAATTATTTTATTCCAGCAAGGTTTTAATTTTATTGAATATGTCAACTTACGTTTTTTTTCTAGAACCCTGGAGATCGTAATTTTCATATTTTTTACGAAATGATCGCCGGTCTTCCTGCCGCAGAGAAATCCACTTACGGCCTCACGAAACCAGATGATTTTTTCTATTTGAATCAGGTTTGTGTTGGATCGTCTATCTTTTGTTGAAATGGAGTTTGTTTGAAATTCGTCCAAGTAAATTATAATATTTTAATGAGGCGATTCTAATGAAAATCATTTCAAGGTCAAAAGTGTGAGAATTTTCATTAAAGAAATGGTGACAGTTTACAAAGTGGCAGGGTCAAAGGGGGCTGTTTTGTTATTTTCTCTTTAGAGCCCGGTATTGGTAGTAGTATAACATCCTTAAAGAATTTTTTCAAACTATGAATCATAATACGGGAGCAGGCAGTGCAAAGCTGCCCGTCAAGCAGTGTTAATTTTGTCAAATAATACATTGAAATTTCACTATGTAGCTTTACTATAGGAATTTGATAGCTTTTTCTGTGTATAAATTGGCTCTTTTTAATTTGATACTGATCGAATTTTCATTTATCCAAAAAGTTTCTCCACTTTTAAAAGCTGTTTGAATCGTTGCAAACATTCTCGTAGTTGTTTGCACGTTCAAAAACCCAATCCCCCCCTCCCCAAATATGATGTAGTGTGAAACTCTGGTTCCATTCCTTTTTGCAAATGTCTTTCAGCGTGCATTAATGTAGGTATGTCATCTTTGGGCTGTTATGAATTTGACTGGTAAGCCTTTACAACTCTGCCTTTGCAGGGATCAAGCTCAACTATTGCCCAGAAAATCGATGCCAGCGATTTCCAACACACACTGTCAGCCATGGAAATTCTTGGAATTAGCGTATGTTCCTGGTCGTAACAGAATGTAACCTTAATTGATCCAATAATAATTTGCCTTGTTAGAAAGTTATAGAAAAAATGCTAATATTTTCCTTAACATGTTGTTGCTGTTACCTTCTACAATGGACTGTCATTTAAAGGACTCCTAAACAAATTATTGTATTCTGATTGCTCGTGGCACGTAGATTGCGACAGTCCATTGTAGTTCTATCTTTGTGTAATTGGTCCTGGGTAGTCACCACACCCTTTTGCTTCTCGGGGTATCTTTCCACGTACTGTTGTTTAGTAGCTTAAAAGTGTAGCCTGTATCTTGTAATTTCATATTGTAAGTGTAGTGGATGCACAAAAAAGGTGCTCTGGTTTTTACTATTTTTTAGAGGGCGTTATTTCAAATAACTTGATTATTGTCGGTCGAAGCCTAGGTATGCACCAAAATCTTTTCCCGCTTAAACAGTCACAAAAAGACCAAACTGAAATACGTGCAAACGTTGACTTTTCTTTTGCATGGTTGATTTTTGCTGAAGTTGTTTTTATTCTCTTTAAAATTTATGGTTGCTATTCTATTAAGTGCGTTAGCTTGGCAAATTTACAGTAGTCGCCTAAAGGTAAACAAATTTGCTAATGTCGGAAATCCTATCTCAGATATTTCTCAGCTATTGCAGCAACCTTTTTTGAAAATGTTGTTTCAAAATCTTATTTTCTCAGGACTTTTACCTTAGAAACTGTTTATTATTTTCTCAGTTATGGCAGTAATATGTTATTGTACTGCTTTTTCTTTCATGAAGTTTAGTTTTATGAACATTTTAGCTTTGTAAATGCCAACAAAAAATAAATTGTTATTATCTTGTTATCTGGAAAACAGCGGAATGTTTTTAGAGAGCAGAAATTAAACAAAAGAAATTAAGTAGTCAATATTTGTATTGAAAGACAGAAAACCAAAAAATGTTGTCTGTTTTTTTAGAAAGAAGAAAAAAAGGGAATTCTTGGAATCTTATCGTCTATTCTTCACCTTGGAAACATATATTATGGGCGAGCACAGGTTGGTTGAAACTGATAGTTGTTGGTCGGAGTTTCGACAGATGAATATCTTTGATTAATTCATAAAATTTTATTAATATTTCTTGTCTGTTAAGTGATTGCAAATGAATTCTCCGCCCTTTCTTCAGAACAAAGATTCCTTCTGAATAGGAATGTAAGTTTAAGTGGGCGTGGCATGTGAAATCCCCCTTTCAAAAGGGATCTCTCTTAAGGATCCACATTTGTTATTAATCTATTTGAACATGGCAGGGAAGCCCAGCGCTTAGTAAAGGGCGCTTAGTAAAGGGCGCTTAGTAAAGGGCGCTTAGTAAAGGGCCTAGTAACGGGCTAGAGGCATTGCCCCTCCGGCCCTAGTGTCAATTTATTTGTCTAAGCAGTAGAATAATCTGATTTTTATCTTACTGCCCCCCCCCCAACTGAAGCTCTATAAAAGAGGCCATATTCTACGCCAACATTATTCCAAGTAATCGATGGCCTCTATATAAGAAATTACGAAACAAGGTCACAGAAGCCGTCCGAATCACAATACAGGACCATTATTCAGGTCTAATTGAACAAAACAAAAACAATCCAAAACAAATGTGGCAAACTATTAACAAAATGCTGGACAGAAATTCATCAAAAGTATCAGTTACTAGCTTAAACTACGAAGACAAATGTTTATCTAATAATAGCGAAATTGTCAAAGCCTTTAACAAGCACTTTGTCTCGGTTGGTCCGAAACTAGCGGACGAAATTGAAACAAAATCGATTGATGACCCTCTTGCCAAAATAAGTGACAATAACTCTATGATTACTAATTTCAAAACTGTTGATACTCAGCAAATCTTAGAAGCACTGACGGGGCTTAAAAACGGCTAAGCCTGCGGGCCAGATAAAATCCCTGTCAGATTAGCTAAAGATGCATTCCAATTTATTTCCCTCCCCCTTACACTAGTATATAACTCACCACTCACCGCAGGTAATTTTCCAGATATTTGGAAGATTGCAAAGGTGACCCCAACTTTTAAATCAGCCACAAGAGGTGACATGAATAATTACAGGCCTTTATCCGTTTAGTTCACGATCAGCTGATTGACTATTTCAAAGAATGGATCACAAAATATTGCTCGAAAAACTTTCTAGATATGGTGTACAGGACAATGTGATTAACTGGTTTGATCAGAAAACTTTATAAAATTGAATGAATGTTAAAATTTTGTCTTCCATTATAAGTTTTTTAGCTTACCATAACTTCTATTTAGCTTTCTGATGGGATATCGTGTTGAAATAAGAATTTAATAAAAAAAAAATAAAAAAAGATAGTAAAGTCCTAATAAGTCATCGCTCCGGAGCATAAATATATATTTTGATATTTATTCTCCTATCCAATCTGACAATTATCACTCGTCGTTTTGCCTTTATTTATAGAAAAATGGTCAAGAGGCGGCAGTAATTATGAACAACAAAGAAGTTGAACTAGTCGCCAAACTTCTGGAAGTTGAGCTGGAAGGTGTCGCTATGGCCTTGACTCATCGTGTTACGGTTTGTATACCGTCTGTTTAGTGTGGCCCGTGTGTAACTGCCTGGCTCTTTTTATACAAAATACAAATTTCAGACGAATCTCGTCCACATCCAGAAACAGTTTGAAATAACATGAAATGTGGCTAAGAAGATTTACACAGTTTTGTTGAAATTTCTGTATTGATTTCAGGATCTTAACAGTCTTCTTGGTAGAGGTGCATGGCTTTCTCTTCCTATTGCTATGAAAGTGCAAAATCCAATTATGAAAAGTAAAACAAAAGTGAACAATTAAGATGACGCATTGTAAAGCGAACGGAAGGTTTCCAATGCCCCTTTGCCCTCTGCTTTAATGCTCCCCCCTACCTACTTACAGACTATTGCATTAATAAACTTATGTCTCACGTGTTGCTAAACCATGTAGATGATTCCATGTTTTTGAAGGGGTTCTTTACCAATTAATTGATATAGGAGGCTGCTGGAGAACGTTTCTACAGTCCGCTGAATATCGAAAGAGCCCTGGATGCGAGAGATGCCATGACACGTGCTTTGTATTCACGTCTTTTCGGGTGGCTTGTTGCCAGGATCAATCAGAGCATTCACCAACCAGATAACAAAACATCATCGTCCATTGCCATTCTTGATATCTTTGGTTTTGAGGTCATTCGTTGTTCTTTTTTTATTTTGTTTCTGTAAATAAGCTAGGCCCGAAATTGAAAAAATATCGTTATATATCTATGTAAACAAATTTTAGCTGCTGTTGTTTACCTACCAAATACAATGTAGTTTCCCGGATTTCTTTTAAGTCATTGTTCCCAGTCAAGATATTGAGAAATGTACCTTCATTTTGCGCCAGTGACCAAGAAGAACCACAGTTTCTCCCAGTTTCTCTTCGTCTTCATTCCCTCCCTTAGTTATGTTTATTGGAAATGAAAACAAGTGCTATACTACTTCTTTTGAAATGTTTTAAATAATTTTTAAGTCAAAACTCTATTTAGACCCTTCCAATGGTAGCATATCCTGTGGACTTCTCTTTATAATTGTAACTATCAAGAACGAAGCATAGGAATTTGTACCAAAATGCTTAATGCCTTAATTACTCAATTTTTTCGTTTTTCATGCAGGATTTCAAGTCCAATTCATTCGAGCAGTTTTGCATTAATTTTGCAAATGAAAGTCTTCAAGCTTTCTTTGTCGATCATGTTTTTAAACAGGAACAGGTACACAGAGTCGAAATTTATTATTTTTGCGTCAAATTTTATAATGCTTTAATTAAAATTCCATGTACCTCATTTTAATGCCCCTACTTTTCATATTTTGTATTTGTTTCTACCTAGCATCCGAAGGTAGTTTTTAGGAGACTGCGAAGCTATGTTTTTCGAACAGTGTTCTGGTCCTTCCTCGTGAAGTGACAAAGTGTTCGTGTTATAAAGAAGCAACCTTTAAGCTAGTAAACTATTCATGTTTGTAAATACATTTTAAAGCAGATGTTCAGTCGCGACCTTTTCTTGATGCCTGAAATTCTCTTTGTTAAAGACAGAGCTTGAAGAATTAAAGTAAATTTTTTTAAGCAGGCTTATCAGGAACATTCTTGCATTAGACCAAAAATCAGAGATTTTTCTTCAACGAGTTTTATCTCGTTTTTTCTCGTTTCGTAGGAGGAATATCGCCAAGAAAAGATCCAATGGAACACAATGTCTTTCGTTGACAACCAGCTATGCCTTGATTTGATTTGCAAGCCTCCATGTGGTATAGTTCATGTCTTAGGAGACGTGAGCAACTTTCCTCAGGTATTCACAGCTTCAGTTACCTCGTATTCATTTGAAGCCTTGGGATCGTCATAAACATCCTTTCAATGCTAATGTTTTTGTTTATAGGGAAGCTTGAAACCCATGACACCTAAAAAGCAAACTATCTTTTAGTCAACAGATCGTTCATTTCTGGAGAAATGTCACCAACAATTCAGGGACAACAAATACTACAAAAGACCCAAAACAGATTTACTTGAATTTGGCATTGTGCACTATGCTGGGCTTGTAAACTACCAGGTAGGTCAGCTATTTTCTCAACAAAGTTTAAGGGCTAGCCTTCAGGCAGAATATAGTGAAAGCATTAAAATCAGTTATTGCTTTTGGTTGTTTTTCTTTTGTAAATACTTTTTTATCTTTTTTTGCCGAATGTTATTTGAATGGTGCTGCTTGAAAAAACGTTAATGTAATCAAGGATTTTTGGGGGTGTTCGGTTGTCACAAGTTTTTTATTGTATTTACATTGACATATGTCATTACGTGTAACTTCTTATTAAATTTGTCTACTGAAATTATATTTAACACGGTCTTTTGTCTTTGGCTATGGAAAACTATGAAGAAACTGATAAATTTTTTTGATTTCGTGTCATTATATTATAAATGTATATATGTCTATTGAATAATTAATAAATATCTATCGAATATAATTGCCTGTAATAAAATTGAATAATTAACTCCTAGATATGATTCCAATTATCGTTTGAACCAAGAATTTTGTTTTTGCATATTCTGTTGACAGTATTAAAATGAGCTCTGATGCTTTGTTTGTTTGTTTAAGAAAATCTTTTTTCTGCGAGTCTTTTTTCATTAACGTCGAATAAAGGAAATAAAGAGTCAAACGAATGTCGGTTGTACAATATTTGGCGAAAAGTAAACAAATTTTCAGACTGTGAAGAGAGTTTGGAATGTATTATTTGAAAATTTTGTATTATCAAGTGAAGTAAGAACCCTAAAATGAACTTTATCCTCTTTATACAGAAAGATTGGAAATTTTTGTCTTGAGTTGTTTATTTATCGAATTTAAGAAATTTTGTTTTCCAATGGTAGTCATATTCAACCGATTTTTAAATTTCGTCATCAATTTGTTGTCGTTTCTTTTCAGGTCGATATGTTTTTGGATAAAAACAGAGACAACATGAGACCTGAAATGGCGGATCTTCTTTCATCAAGCAAATCGCCAGTAAATGATTACTTGAATCATAGTTAATCATTGGTGTCTACAAAAGTGGAATGAAGGGTTTCGGAGCCCCAGCATTTCTTGAATATTTGGCATTCGAAGTTTGTCAAAGACGCTCCATTATATTTGAACGTCATGAAAATTTGATTGATTCTAATTTTTACAAAAGACGTTTTGTCGAAAGATGTATTTGAAAGAGATCTGTTTCCTTCTCTGAAAACAGATAGGATGTAGCTGGACACAATCAGCATAGCAGAATGAACATAAATAAAACATGTAAAATGCGTCTGGTTTGGTACAAAATGTATCTTAAAGATAAAATATGGTAGATGTGCTGTTATTAAAACGTATTGGTCTGACTTAAAAGCTAATTACAAAGAAAATGACGAGAAAACCCTATACTGAATATGTGCAACTCAAAGAGAAACATTAAAACATGTGGAAATGCCAAGAATTTCACGGGAAAACTTTGCCTGGCTAGTTTTTGACATTAACAAGTTTGCTCGGCCTTGGCTCTACAACCCTGCCTAAGTTTTCCAAATCTGTTTAGAGGCATCTTTTCATAACCCTTATTTTATCATTTCAGATAATAGCAAGCTTTTTTCCGAATGATGCCTCTGACGGTGTGCAAGTAAGCAACATGCTGATCAACCCAGCTGCTCGACCATCTTACAGTTATGGAGGCAGCCGAAAGAGAAACCAATTCAATATGGTCAAGGTCCCAACTGTAGCCGGGGGTTTTGCTGAATCTCTTTCAAAGCTGGTCAAGAAAATGAAACAGTACGTGGCTTTGATTTTTTCATACACGGTTTTGCTTTCGATTTTCTTCATTTCTTTCAGTCCAATTTCTTCTAGATACCTCAGAGAACTCTTTTATTGTTTGCAAGTAACTGAAGCCCGTTTCCTAGATTACCCAAGAGAAAGTTCAGAGGATCATTTGTGCTGTGTAAAGCTGTACAAAAATAGTGCGGCTGATCTTTCCAGTTCTTTTGCCTGAGAATGGCATTTTTCTCGGTTTTCTCACATTGGGACGGTTTCTTTTACTCTAGGGGCTGCAGCCGCCAAGCCCTCCATCCCTCTAACACCTACCATACCGTACGCTTATTGCTGTGTAAAGTTTCGAACCTTTAACTGAAATGTTTGATATATTGTATGTTCAATGCATCCAATATTAGCATTAAATGCAAAGAGCCTTGAATTTTCAGAGCAAATATTATTATATTGATTAAAATTGATTAGGGGATTTTTAGCTTTTATGTTCTGATTTTAATTAGGTGAAATGAGTTTGTCTCTGATTTGCACAAGATCCTTTTTACTTCCCTTTCTATACCATGTATCGGCGATGCAATATAAATTTAGCAACATAAATTAATAATTGATTATCGTATTAAGATTTTCAGAGGATCGCAACTTATTTTACAATTTTACAATATGCTGTTCATTGATACGACCAACAACAGCAGATGTAATGCTTGTTTGGCTGGCTGCTATTTGAAGCCCAGATGGGCTAATTTATTGCAGAAGCAGAAACACTCTTCATTACTATTGTATCCATTTCAGGTGCAATCCATTTTTCATCCGCTGTTTACGACCGAACACAGAGAAGGTACGGGTTTTCTGTTACTTCTTGTTATCTATCTCTGGTACCTATGACTTCAATTGTTGTTTGCTAATGCTGTTCACAGTTTTCTTTATCAGATGTTGAAAACATTGGTTATTACTAATGCAGTAAAATGCGTGTTGACAATTTTGAGCATGTTGTAGGGACCATTCATAGGCTAATTTGAGTAAAGTGCTTCACCCCTCATGTTAGAACCTAGTAGATAAGGCTACCCATTTTTTTCAGAGATAGAGAATACATTTTTTTATTTCTTTGCACATTTTGTTCGAAAGAAATATTGAATAAAGCCCAATCTACGTATTCGAAATATATTCAAGTGGTTTTTGTTTCACTTCATACATATCGATAAATCGTAAATGTACAAGGGAAGAGCTCTTGATTTTTCTGGATATATCTAGATCATAGTCATAAGAAAAGGCCCTTATCTGGATCCTATTCTTATGACTATGTCTAGATCAACACATTAGCAAGTTGATTTGAAGCAACAAAAGTGATTGTTTCTTTCTCAGTTGTGGTCTATCTTCTAAAAATGAAATTGCAAATCCTCTGCCTGCTTTATTTACAGTCACCAATGTTGTTCCAAGACTCGCTGGTCATGAACCAGCTCAGGTGTTCTGGAATGTTGGAGACAATCAAAATAAGAAAATCTGGCTTTCCTGTGCGAATCAGCTACGATAATTTCATGCAGAGGTAAGTATCCTGTAACCACAACTTCCCTCCTCACTCAGTACAAAAGAGTAAATAAAGGTCTTTCTTTCTTATATGATCTTTCTTTCTTTCTTTCTTATATGATCTTTCTTTCTTTCTTTCTTTCTTATATGATCTTTCTTTCTTTCTTTCTTTCTTTCTTTCTTTCTTTCTTTCTTTCTTTCTTTCTTTCTTTCTTTCTTTCTTTCTTTCTTTCCTTATTTCTTTCTTTCTTTCTTTCTTTCTTTCTTTCTTTCTTTCTTTCTTTCTTTCTTTCTTTCTTTCTTTCTTTCTTTCTTTCTTTCTTTCTTTCTTTCTTTCTTTCTTTCTTTCTTTCTTTCTTTCTTTCTTTCTTTCCTTATTTCTTTCTTTCTTTCTTTCTTTCTTTCTTTCTTTCTTTCTTTCTTTCTTTCTTATATGATCTTTCTTTCTTTCTTTCTTTCTTTCTTTCTTTCTTTCTTTCTTTCTTTCTTTCAAATGTTTTTGGTTGTAGATTTTGCGCTCCCTATAAAATTCTGACAGCGAAGAACTCTTTTTGTAAAAAACACAAGGAAGAAGCCGTGTGAAAACTGTTAACTTTTTTAAGTTATAAAAAAGACACCTCGTAAGAAATGGAAAAGAAGTGAAACAAGCAACTGAGACAAATTTCTTCTAGTTATTAAACCTAATTGTTTTACTATTTGATAGTGATGATTTTATTGAATTAGCAAAAGAGGTGCCACCAGAATCCAAAGTAACACCTCATTTTGTGCCTTTTTTCTCGAGTTTTCAGGTTGCTGCTTTTTGACCAAACGAGGCTTTTCATGCTCCCAAAATATCTGGGGGCGTTTCGACTCTAATGGTTTTTCGATCTATCCTGCTTGCATTATCGTTTGTCTTGTTTTGCTAGGTATCACTGTATTTACAAAGGACGCTTATATCCACATGCATCTCCACGTGAAAATTGTTCCAAAATTCTACTTATGCTGCCAAACGGGAAGTTCAAAAACGAGTTTGCAATGGGGGAAAAGAAGGTAAACTTAATTGGATGATTTTGTAATTTGTGTGCATTGGTAGACAGACACAACTCAGAAACAAACGGATAGAATAAAACACGTTCCCACGAAGTATATGGCAAATATCTGTTGGACCACCTTGAAAATTCAAAAGACTTTGAAATCATTATGCAAGCAAGATCACCGTTTTATTTCGTGGTTTCGGAATCTTCCTTGATCAAAATGAAAAGTCCTTTCAAATATAGGATAAGCTCATGTCTCACATGGAAATCTGACAGCAAAGTCTCATCAAATATAACTGTAAACAGGAAGAACTTATTTTCTCATTTAGACTCTTCAATAACCCAAGGGGTAACGACTTCAAATTTTTCGAAAACAAAGATCCAATCAAACCTGTCATTTTCACTCCCGTCTTTCTTTCGGATCTTGTCAAACGAAAAGAAGTACGCATTTTTCTTGATATTTACCAGTCCATCTTTATACTAGCTTTCTAAAAAGAATAAAATATCAAGGAAAATGAATAAATTTTCCAAGAAAATGGTAGTCCTAGTTTTTTCCAAAATTTTTGCACGGGCATCAGTGGTTCTGCTAGATAGATATTGTGTAAATACTGTGCTCTAGTAGGAATTTACCAGAGTCAAGAATACGTCAAGATTGCGTGATGGCTGAAAATGAAGAAGGAATATTCAAAATTCCTCGTTGGACTGAGTACACGCACATCCATTTGTATTTCAATAGATGAAATTCATTTATTTCTCTGGAGGTAAAATTGGCTGCTTAGATTGGCTTTATGGACAGCCAGTTTCGTCTTCCCAGTGGATTTATCAAAGATATTGACAGCCTTTTAGAGACAGTTGGTAGATTTTAACCTTGGTAATCACTTTTGATTAAGTTGGTAATCACTTTACATTCTCTGACATCTCCCACACGGATTTTACGATTTACCTATTATCTGATTCAGTGAAATGGTCCACTGACAACATAGAACCAAAATTACAGTTTACTTTGAGATAAAACATAGGGCGATTGTTTCTACCAGTTGTTGGTTACCAGTCCAACGTCATAGAGATTAAACTGATATTTAAGGTCCCAAATAGCTTTAAAAGAATCAGAGTTTTGAATTTTTTTGTCTTTTGATATAGTCAGTATTGTTTTGTTTCAAATGTCGGTAATTATCGAAAAAAATTATGTATTACGGTTGCATTATATATTTTTCCATAATTAGAGCAAGTTGATTCTTGGTATAAAGCTCTCTGCAAAGGTATAAAGGTATAAAGACCTTACATGTATATCTGAAAGATTTTAAAAAAACTCGCTGGCAATACAGAGTGTAAACAGACCCGGCACCATGCGTTTGCCTGTTTCCATACATTTTGACTATTGTTAATATATTTTGTTTGAAGAGAATATTCAGACCTTACACTCAACTTTTAAGTTTTATTGTACCCTCTTGGCTCCCCCATAACATTGTTACCAGCTTCCATTCGCCTTTCTATTTTCAGATCTTTCTTCGTGAAGAAATGGAGAGGTATTTAGAAGAGAGACGGTACATGACGTTGCGAAACATGGCGGTTGTCATACAAAAACACGTGCGTATTAGGGAACCTTACATCGTTACCTTTTTAGAATCTTTTCGATGACGCATTGTTACAATTGTTTTGCCCTTATAGCTAGATGAAACTTTCCTAAACTTGTAGGATTTCGTAAGGTCTGCTCGGTTTAGTTGCTGGGGCATGATGTTGTCTTGGCACCCCCATTCAATTTTATAAACAGGTTGCTCTGGGTTTATCTAACCAAATATTTTAGAACTTTCGTATCTGAAAACCACCGAATATGCTTTATACTGTAATTTCTGGGGCAGGAACATGACATTCTTTCTATGTTTTGTTGCCATGCCTTTTTGTGGAATTTCATTTTAACAGTAAAACAGTTTTATACAATTGACTGATATGACATAATATTCATCAGAAACATTCTGTAGATTTACCGTACGGATTAGGTTGATTTGAGTTTGAACGAAATCACCAAATGTTTTTGATTATATACCAAAAGCGAGAAACAAGTTACGGTCACATATTAATTGCATAAAAACTTAGTCATGAGCATTTCATTGAATGTAATCCATCCGTCTTTTAAATTGCGTGTTGATAATCAACAAATGGATATTTCGTCAGAAAACTGTTTTTCGTTTCCCTTTCTTGTTTGGTAACGGGTCACTTATTCTCTTATTATTCACATTGTCATTATAATATTTTCGTGAACTTTAGTCTTTGCTGTTGCTATGGAAACAACATTGAAGGAAAGATTTTGTTTACATGAAAGGGCCTGGAACGTGGTTCCACAATCGTTATCTCGCCACATACCAATTTTTCACCCCAGTTAATCTAGTCGTACAAAGAAATCAGTTGTTGCCACGAGAACCCTTTTTAACTATGGCAACTCATTACTATAAAGCTCTTTCAAACTCCGTCATCTTTTCACCGAGAAACGCTCAACCTTTACGTTCAGTGAAATACTGAAAGCCTTTGAACAGGGCGCTAGCTTATGTGTTATATTTTGACGTTGTTATTAAATTGGAGTATCACGATAGTATTTACGTTGTCTAGGTTCGTTGCTGGATTGCTCGCCGTTCGTTTCGCCGAAAGAAGGGTGCTGCCTTGGTAATACAGCGAAGAACTAGGGGATACCTAGCACGGTATGAAGTCATCCATTCTATGACGTCATGCGTAAAAATATGTATGACCTGCCTTATACTTGTAATGATCTTTTAAAATTTCTGTCCATCAAATTTTACTGAATGCTTGTGATATCAAGTCAACCGGAGCCATTATGCCTAGCGATGCAGTTCAGTTATTATTAAAATAATAAAAATAATAATAATAATAATGACAATAATAATAATAATAATAATAATAATTCTTTTTTTCTTTTTTTTATGATAATGACTTTATTTTTATCCACACAATTTTTATATATATTCAGTATAACAATGCTCTTAAATTACTCCAATTTAACTCACCCTAGGTCACTGGTAGTGACCCGGTGTTTGGTCTAAAAATAGCAAATCAAAAGAAATTGACCGTAATAATAATAATAATAATGATAATAATCATAATCATAATCATAATCATAATCTTTCATATTTATACAGGTTAATCTGTTCAGTTAGTAAATTATTGTTATCAACCAAAGACCTGTAAATACTATCAACCAAAGGCCTCTCAATGGTTGAATTCAATGCTAACCCAATTCAATTCAAAGAAAAAAAGGAATAAATATTTAACGTTAGAGAGAATAAACATTTTTTTATCGCCATCAACAAGAATTTGTTATAAGTGATGAAAATTTGTTTCATTTTTCCGGGGCAGGGTAAGATTTAAGACATCGTTCCACGAGTGCTCTTTCCTCATCACTTTTGTTTTATGAGGTTCAGAGGTTATAAATGGAATAATAATGTCTTGCTGATCATATATCTTATTTTTCAAGCCTCGAAGCTATCTTTCCTCGCCATAGTTACCAATTACATGTTTTTATATTCTCTAGGAAACGGTATCAAAGAATTATCCGAGGAATAGTTTTGTTCCAGTCTTTATGGAGGGTTCATTTTAGAAGGAAGTTTTTTAAAATGGTTAGTTTTTGGACCCACTCGTTTAAAAATGTATTTGTTATTTGTTAAAAATGTATTTAAAAATGTCATTATTGTTAATGCCTAATATGTGCCAAATACGCTTGGAACAGAACTTGTCTTCTATGGCCTGATGATCGCACTAAGTGTTTTGTCTACACTTACACAGCATCGAAAACTTTTTATGGCAGACCAGCAAACAGTAATTTCCATATCTATATTGTTTCTAAGTCAATCGTAGCAGTTACAGTAAGGCAAAGAAATTCCTGGACTTTGTGAGCTGCATTAAATCATGTAACTATGAAAATTGAAATTAAGGGCATCTCAAAAGATCACCGGTCTCGGGAAAATCGACAGACGACAATCCAAATTATTTACTTTAAGTTTATAAAACTTTCAGGTATATACCAGTATCCTTCTGCATTATGATGAACCAATTATTTCTTTACATATTACATTTGATATCTTTTGAATACACTTCTAAACATTCTGTCCGATCCGTTATTGAAATATGATTGATTTTTTCATATTGTTTTGTTCCGTACGGATTTCTTTTGGCCTGATTGCACTCAAGTTAATACCTCCTTGCAGCTAAAATTCTTGACAACCTAAGGGTATAACGAATAAATATAATCAAACAGAATACTAGCTACCTGATGATTGTTTTTTAAGTGTCAAATTCACAGTAACAAATTTAGACCTCTCTTTTTAAATGCATCTAACACTGTTCAACAAACCGATTGATTGTAGTCTACAGTATATTCTAAACAATGCTGGCTCGCAGAAACCATTAATGTGTTCTTTTTAACAGTAGTCTTCAGTATGTTCTGAAAAAGGGCGGTTCACAGAACTCCGTTAACCGGTTAACCGGATCACAGTACTCTGTCAAGTGTGTTCTGAGCGAAACCGGTTAACCGTGATTTTAAGTATATTTTGAACTGGGCCGGTTAACGAAAACCGTCAGTTTTTCTTATAGGAGTTATTGTCATTAACAGCCGTTTTCTTGATTTAAATATTTAAATATTTTTCCTGACAGGATGTTCCGGATGACAAAAGCGCCCCCGGGCAGCAGCTCCAATATTACAGCAAATTTGTAAGTCTTAAATGCACATGTTAATGATTAAATCTCACGAATCCTAGCTTTATCTTGGCTGGAGTCTGCTTCAAATCTTTAGTAATCTCTCCCAGCTTTACAAATCAGCAGCAAATGCATTGTTATTGCGACGGAGGAGCCATTCAAAATTATGAAGCTGAAAGTGCTAAGAATGACGGCTTGCAGGATGAATAATTAAAGCAACTTTGCATGCGATTCAATAATCAGCAAGTTACGCATATAGGAGATTATTAATTTACTGGTCTGGTGAAATTACAGGCTTTTGCTTTGCCTGATTGCAAAATCGCGAAAACTCGCACTACAAACTATTCTTGTGTCTGGCAGCGTTAATTATGAAAACCCAGTCCAGCAGGTTTGTTTTTAAGATACGAAGTACAAAGCAAAACAGCTGCGTTGAGCAAGAATTGAAGCACATCAACAAAACTGCTAATTACCATGCTTAACTACAGTGAAAATCGTAGAACGACGAATTCCAGTTTTCTATAAGCAAGATTATCTCATATCAAAATCCGCTCGCAATGAGATGACGAAGAAAGCGGTTTTATCAATGTGAGTTGCGGTTCGGGGGTCTGCGGCAGCTTTCAAGGGCTGGCCTCCAACGGCCACTTGGCCGCGTTGACATCATCCTTATATCGTCTTATTATTTATTTATGTGTATAACATTGGCAAAAGATTCTATTCGTAGTATTTTCGTATTCTTGATGCAGAGCGCAAAAGATTGTTATTATTTAGACCGTAGGTTTTTTTGCCTATCACAATGAGCCTTGCTAAGATTTGCTAAGATCCGGCGTGAAAGGTAGCCATTGTTATGTTGGTTCTAAAGAATAACATGTTACTTCATCTCCTGTGAACAGGAAAAGAAAATGTTGGAACTTGAAAGAAGAGCAAGTGTTGATGTGACTCACTTGGAAATCCCTGCTGAACTGGCGCTTGTGTTCTCAAAGCAACCGTGTAAGTTTCGAGAAAACTATGATTTTTCTCACTGCTGTTTCAGTTGTGTTATGGCATAATGCTTCCAGGGATTGCACGAGCTCTCAAGTGATTCAGTATTGTTTCAGTTACACAATGTTGTGAAAGTTTAATTGAAAGCTACTACTTAGAGTATTCGATTGTGCTCGATTTCACTTACTTTGTAAGAGTGCCAGTTGTTCCCAATTCATGCTTGCAGATACTATAGACTTTGGTTTCGAAGTCTGTGTTGTCTTAACATATCTGGACTGCTATTTATTTGATAGCTCTGTTAGTGTCAGAATGAAATACAGATTTATCAAAACAGTAAATTTGCAAAGATTGGCTGCGTTAATCTTAAGCATGGTTCGGCAAAATCTAGTGTTAAGAACTAGAGGAAGTAATAACATTATATTTTTCGTTAGAGCAGTATCGAGTATGAGAAACATTTGTATGAGAACTGTAGATAAAAAGTTTCTTTGAACGCTTTTTTGGTTCATATCACATCAAAATTAAAACACAAAATTGGTATCTTGTTTCTCTTTTATTTTCCTCCACACAGTGCTAAATTGGTTGGTAATCAGGAAAGATGCTCTTAAATGTATTAATTTTTTGTTCTTGCTGAGGTATTATTTTATGCCGCTTGCTGCCTTAGGATTATGCTTTTTAAGCAATCCTGCTAGATGGAAAGTTTAGTTGTATCATGTTTTGGTGACTATTTTCTACTTAACAGGTATTCTTATTATCTGACTCGGCACCGTGTCACCTGTAGATTACTGCATTCGCTAGAAAACAATGGGCCTATGAATCAGCCTTGTCGTAAACACAATTTCAAATTTACACTTTTCATTGCCACGGAAATTTCTAGATGATGGACGGCCTAAGATATCAACTGACCTAGCGTGTTTTGAACTACCCTCAAGTTAATTCAGCACCTTGACAAAAATTGATATATCTGCACCAAGAAACCAAAATGTTTGTTTTGGGACTATCCGCCTGAGATGTAGGGAGTTAAGGCATCCAAAATTTATACCTAAGCCCGTTCGTAATTAATTGGTAACGCTGCAAATTTTTGTAGTTTCGAAAAATTTTCGAGTTTAATGTGCTAAGCAAAATTTTCTGCTCTCGTCATTACATAAATCAAGTCAACTATATTTCATAAAAATTACCATATGCAATTAGAGGAGCCATAATATAAACAATTCTTAAATTTTGTATGTTATTTTCCGAAAGAAAATATTTCAATATTTTTGCCAATTGCCATGAAATTCAGACATCAGAAGTTTTTGTGCAAAAAAAACATTGATCTAGCACTGTTTAGAATCTTTGCACAAGTCTCACAAATTGCATTATTTGCTTCATTTTCCAGGTTTTGTAATGTTTTAAAAATTTGATATGATGTTAAGAATCGTTTTACAATCTCGGTCGGACGAAATTGCCCCTGTAAATTCGAATTCCCCCTTCCCCCCAAATTTATGTAGGATTTTTAGTTTTATCATTTCTTCCGCAAAATCGTGCATTAAACATTACATTGAGGGCGGGGAAAAAGTTTTTTCAAAAGAAAGAGAAAATATCAACTTTCCTAGAAAAGTCTTAAACATTCTTGTCT
The DNA here is from genome assembly GCF_057945365.1 of Rhopilema esculentum. Lineage (NCBI taxonomy): Eukaryota > Metazoa > Cnidaria > Scyphozoa > Rhizostomeae > Rhizostomatidae > Rhopilema > Rhopilema esculentum. The sequence continues at coordinate 9,217,565 of NC_142827.1, forward strand.
GGGATTGTAAAACCAAATTGTGATTATTTTTACTTCTAAGTGTGCTGTGCTCTTGCTAATCTTGGACCATTTTGCATTTTTTTAGAAATATTCTTTTAGCTTTAAATTGTGTTTTAAATTCCTATACTTTATTTCTTTCTTAGCATGGGAGCCAATTCACCAGGACTTCCATCTTTCGAAAGTTACCAAGGTCATTGAAAATGACTACGCAAGAAGTGGCTTACCTTCTGATATTGACAACTTCCCTTTCTCCAAGTTCATTCAGCAATTTTTCAAGGTAAATGCTCATTAACTTTTTTAAGTTATATCGATATAGGTCTTGTCGATAATTACCACAAGTACACGGAACAGTCAAAGTTTCAATCGCATTTTTGTACTTCCTCTTTTTGTACTTGTGTAAGTATGTAGCGGTCATCAACCCCCACTTATTGATGTCACAAAGCAAGCATCGCATCAACAAAAGCTAGTCATAACAGGGTATATTTACCAAGGGAAAATTTTCTTTGTCCGAAAATAGAAATAATTCAAAGATCAGTCGTTCGAATTACCAGGCATTCGAATTATCGGTGTTTGGTTGCATACGAGTCCTGAAAATGAAGCAGATTTTTCCAAAGCATATGTTGAAATAGAAATACACCTTCGACCTTTCTAGGGACGAAAGGATCATAGCTAAGACGAGCAATATACCTTTCATTCCCGTAAAATCGATCATAACGTAGAAAAAACTAGGACCCTGCCTATAACTTCAAGATTCGTAGTTGCTCGGCCTAAGGGGTTGTTTCTTTTTTTCTGTGTTCAAAAAATGCCAGCTATCTTAAGTCGATCAGATGAATGGAGTAGGCTTTTGTTTTCAAGTCCCTTTTAGTTGTGTATCAAGTTAATGTTTCTGCAGCAAATGATACGGGATTCCGCAAAAAAGCAAAAACTATCACACTGAGTGACTTAAATATTTTGCCTAGTTTATACAGAAATATAGTCCAGTTGAATGAATTTTTAATTTGCACATGTTGAAGTACATAATCAACCTTACTCTGTACATATGTGACGTATGGATCGTATTTGCAGTCGTGTCTCTATTTTTTCAGCCTAACCTTGCTCTATCGACTTGTCTAAAGTTTGCAAAATAAGAATGAATTTTTGTATCTCATTGCAGGATGATAAAATATTTCACCATTCAAAAGCCCCGATTTACTCGCCTTTCTTGAAAGTCAAACAATCTGAATCTGTCGAGGCTGTGAAAGTTTTCAAGTTGGTAAGTGCCCTGTTAAATTTTGCAATAAGAGTCGGTAAGTGTTATGGCATGCAATGACTTTGCTTCAACAATTTTCAAATTTTTTCAGGCTTCTCTCTTTGACCAACTTTCATGAATATAAATCTTGCCATATCATGAAATGGGAAACTGTACTTATCATTTATTGATGGACTTATCTTGGGTTTAAGACACTGTAAAGTTTTTTGCTAGTTTTTTTGTGCAAGGCTTATCTCCTTTTTAAATTTCAAAATTTAATTCTGAAAGAATTTTATGTAATAAGCAACTTTATACCATTTATAACTGCGATATAGATTTGTTGTGACAATCTAATCGTTCGATAAAAATACTTTTGTATCCAAATGCTATTTGTCAACGAGCAGTTATTACAAAAAAAGACAAATCCACGTTGTGCTTTCGAAAGAGTCTTTAATGCCTATGTATCCAGAAATTTTATGCTATGATGATAAAAGGGATGGCCTTTAGAAAAAAATGGCAAGATAGAGAAAAGGGTTACGTTTTGGCATTTAAATGATGTCTCAGCTTTCTGTCCTCCCACCCCCCCGTAGCTTTACACCCTTGTATATGGCATCGTTGGTAACTTAGCTAAGCATTTTAAAGCAGCTGGATCGACTTTGTCTAGATTTAGTAATATAGATATAAAGGGTGTCTTTTAATTAGTGTTTTTCTCTTTCCATAGCCAGTTTTATACTCTAGTGCAGGATTCTTGACAAAAGTAGTATACTACATAACTCAATTTTCTGTTTCAAGATAATGAGATTTATGGATGATCCCTCCATCACCGGAAGCAGAGAATTTATTCTTGGAAATTACATCGTACAAATGGTTCGTAATTTGCCTTTTTATACTTTAACATGCGCATCTTTATGCTGTCGAAGTAAATATTTTTCCAAAATTCATTTATCTTGGGAGGGGTATCGTAGCTAAGTCTATTTTGTTGCTTGGGGGTATAGGTGGTGGCATCACCCTGTTATAAAAATATTAGAACACAATTGTAGCTCTAACAATCAGTGGATTGTAGCTCCAAAAATCTATTTGTTGCAGTTATAGAACGAATAATTTTTTGTAATTTATTTATTAAACTTGATTCGTTTAATTATAGAAGCGAAATCCACTCTTGTCTCTACTCAAACTTCCCTCGTGCATTTATCACGTTGTATGACTTCCCTTTTTGTATGAAGTACGGAAGGTTGTTTGGGAAATTCGTTATTTGAAGTATACAAAGATGCCAAAATCCAAAAATTATACTCTATGTAGCATTAAAATATTTTGTTTTGGCATTGAAGATGCATTTTCCCGGCCGGAGTAAAAGCAAGGGCACTGTTAAAAAATGTGATATTCTTCAATTTAAATCTGTGACTTTGACATATACAATTGGGTTTACGTGCATAATTAATTGCCTTAATTATGATGTTACGGAAAAATAGCATTAATTTTTTAATATCACAAAACTTTTGTGTATCCATTAGAAATTTCAGATTCATTTCATTTCATTGAGTTTATCAAAGGAAACCTCTACATAACAGATCCTGTATTAATTTTTGTTAAAATTGTCATTGCCATCGTTATATAAACAGGGAATTGGAAACCCCGATGTTCGTGACGAAATGTACACACAAATTTGCAACCAGATCTGGTCGAACGAAGATGACAAATCACGGCAACGAGGCTGGCTGCTCGTTTCCCTGTGCTTATGCTGTTTCCCGCCATCAGCGTTGATGTATAAGTATCTCCTCAAGTGAGTCAAATTCATTTTGCTGTCTAAACGAATTTTCTTTCGTTTTGCATGTGTATGTCTGGCCCCTACAAGCTCCATGCTGGTTCTTCTTTAGAAAGTCATTGCTGCCTAGATGCTTACCACTAGCCCCTGTTTCAGTCTGTTATGACTGCATCAATTTTTTTCCTTCTTTATAATACAGAAGAAAAATGTTGAAAGTGTTTATTCCTTCTAAAGGAGATGTAACATTTTAGTCGCCTTGAATTAGGCTGCGCGCAGACTACCTTGAATGTGAAGCAAGATAAATTCACATCATCAGAAGTATTACCCCATCAACGATTTTGATTGTTGCACTTAGTATAGAACAGGGCCTGCCCTACAAGAGGGGTCAGGGGGCCGTGGCCTCCCCACTTTTTCATTTAATAAAAAACTGAAATAAGCTAAAAATATTGATAAAGATAAATACATTGATTGCAACAAATACATTGAACCAAAATCCACAAATAGAACAGCGTAATCATTGCTACAATTGGGGCTAAAGGGGGGAAGAGGAAACTTTCTTTACATTGCTGGCCTCTCCATTCCGCTTTTGCGAAGCAAGTTGTTTTAAAGCTACAGTAAAAGGGCAAAGAAGCCTTGCTTGCTAGCCTTGGCCCCCAATTTTCAATTTTGTGGCATGGGCCTTGGCCTAAGATATCATCATTAAAATTTCGTTTCCTAGATTCGTTTCTGACCATGGAATGGGTGTTTATAAAAACATCTGTCAACACAAACTTCTCACTTGGAAGGCGAATCAATCCTCAAGGGCCCTACCCCCGTCTTTCCTGGAATGGAAGTCAATCAAGGATCAAGCAAAAATGTCACTCGAAATGCAGGCATCTGATGGTAAAAAGAAATCTAAGTACCTTTTAATTTGATTGATGTTCATTAGTATCAGTTGTTGGTTCATATTGCTAGAATATTCAAAGTCATGCGTCTAAAATTTACTTTGATGCAGTTATTATTGGATTCGTGAGACTAGTGGTGTCTTGCCGTTCAGTTCTTGTCAGTATCGATTTTGTTCTTCGTTTAGATCCGATGAGAAAAAGCGAGGAAGGAGTATTATTTTGGCAAAGTTTATTTTTTGTTGGGATTCTGTATTTTTCGAACTATCTTTACGCAACCAATAATTCCTATTGAAAAAATGGGCGTTCCCTATTGCAAAATTTGCTTACTATGTAAATTATACTTCTCAAACAAGTATAATGTGAATCTTAGTTCGTTGATTGCATATATGAAGATTTTTGCGCACAGGTTTATTCGCTGACGTTGAAGTTGATTCAACCACTGTTGGAGAAGAGGTTGCTGCTACTGCAATGAGAACGAGGTTACTATGCTTTATTCGTTTCTACTGTATCTAAAGACATGCAAAAAGCTATACTGGACATTAAATCTTTATGTGCGTATCTAGCGTAATGAAAAAGGAGACTTTCCATTTAGTTAATGCAATTTTTATCTATTAATCATTATTAGAAAGATATTTTCCACGGCCTTATCTATCTGATATGTCTGTCGTAGAAACAGTTTCTTGTTATCGCGAAGAAGAACTGATAAGAAAATCATGTGCAAAGTTGGGAACTTTTATCTAGGCATATCAGAAGCTCGTGTTCCCCAAAGTGTTAGGTCTTTGGCTACAAAATTTATTCAGCAGCCTGGAAACCTATCTACATCAAGACAACAGGCCTAATCTTTTGTAGGCCATAAGATTTCGTTTTCTAAGTGTGTTTCATCGTGCATGCCAAATAGGATCTGCAAAAAGTAGTTAGTTACAGTAATGGCAATCTACTACGACTTATTCCCTACTTTTTAATCTAAGGTCACGTTTGAGCATAAACTTCCCGCGTTACTAAATCTCATTCGTGGGATTGTAGTTAAAAAGGCTTTTTCTATAGGATTGAAATACGGTTGCTTGGAAGCAAGTCGCGTATTTTTTGCTAATGAATTATCAAATATATTGGGAAGTAAGTTCGGTCGAAGACCAGTTTTGCAAGGCTAAATGTTAAGTTTATATGCGGTTGGAAGAAAAATTTGTTTGTGCCCTATTTCTATATAAATTTTACGTTAAAGTTTAAATCGCGTCCTTTAGAGTCCACATAATTATTTCTGGTTACAACCTTTTTGTTAAAACATTTTCAAATCTTCATGAAAGCTTTTTTGTGCTTTTAGAGTGATTAAAGACCAGATAGATGGTTGGTCGTTAAGTCTTCAGTATGAAAGGTCATGCAGACTTGATCTTCCCGGATGTGACTTTATCATGGACCTAGTATCGATCCTTGAGGCACCCCCGCTATTTCCTCCGGTTGCTTCAAGAACGCTATTGTCGATTGATTCAACAAATCCAATACCAACTTCAAGGATGGAATCAATTGCCAAGTATGTTTTTATTGAAAATTATATTTTTTGTTGCTTTCAAATAAGTTTCCCGGGTCATTTTGTATGTGTCAGGGCCATATTGATTGTTTTCCTTTGACTATATCTGTAACTTTCTTGTTCTTCTGTTTCCTGTTTTCTGTTTATCCAAGACAATGTTCTTAAGCTTTCTCAAAGTGCCTAGATCATTTAACTTATGATCGATAAATATTTTCTGAGACGTTCTGTTTTTTATTTTACAGCATGCATTTGCAAAGGCCGTCTCATGCTTCCAAGAATTCCATGGTGCTTTTTGACTTTGAAGAAGGCGAAATTCAACAGAATATCGTAGAACACAAGAGAGATGAACTCATCTATCATTTGCACAGCCCTAATGAATCATCTTCGTTTGGATATGATCACAGAGAGCTTGTTAATGCCCAACCAACCCCCTTGATGATGCTTGCAGCCATGCCCCCTCCACCGCCACCACCTCCTCCGCCACCACCTCCTCCGCCACCTCCTCCCCCACCACCCATATCAGCGGTGCCATCAAGAAATCTTTCCCCGCCGCTACCTTTTCTGAGAACGTCTTCCCTATCACGCAGTCAATCTTCTAGCATTACAAATACAGATTCTGCTGCCTCTGCAAGCAACATATCACAGAAAGAAACTAGGAATGCCTTACATGGTGTACCAGTTTTCAAAGGCGCCGAGTCGTCAATATCTCTTGCTGAAGTGAGAAGCCGCGCTAAAGAGCTCGGGAAATCGCGGGAAAACCGGCTTTCATTGCACAGCGATAAGAGTTATGATCCAATCGTGGCAGAAATAAAGGCAAGAAATTCATCTACCGGGTATGAGAATGATCCTTTAGACAACAATAACGAAACAGTTAAAACAGTTGCTGTGGGTGAAAAGCAGAGAAATTCGTTTGATTTTAACTCATATGATCTAACTGGGAAAGATATTTTACGAAATAGGCCTGTCGTTCATTCGTACCCAAACACAAGTCTTTTAGTGCAGAAAGCGCAAAAGGAAAATGACGTCACAAGAGAAAGTGTTTCAGCAATTTCCTCGAAGGTAAATCCACCGCCACCAGTGAAGCCCAAACCTATTAAGTCACCAGACGTTAATCAAACGAAAAACGTTAATGCGTATGTCGATAGACTTTTTAACCCCGTCTATATAGGTGAGATGGAAGATTTGCGGAGCAGCAGTGCAATGAGCCAGAAACTCAAGGGTGGAGGAGGAAAAGCTGCAGTACCGTATCCATCACGTGTCGGTGAGTTTGGCAAATCAACCAATGGCAGTGCGCTTACTAATGGGAGAATCCAAACGGAAGTGCCGTATGAGGCCGAGCAACAGAGAACTCTAGTTCAGCAGCTGTTACAGCAACAGGCCTTGATGCAGGAAACCCTGCAAAAGATATTAGACGAAAACAAAAGAGCCTGGGAGTTTGCTGCTGCACAGCAACCGGTCGCTGTTGCTCCACAGTTACTTAAACACCACAATGTGTCGACCGAGCTACCAGAGAAGGATTATGGGTCAGTGAAAACTAATGGGGTTAAAAGGCATGATGTAGGAGATATTGAGATTGCAACCGGGGAGGATGAAAATGCTAGCGAAGATAGGCTGCCTCGGCAAGCTGGATCGTATGATTCAAAGTCCGTTCGCAAATTGCCTGGTGGCATACGACATGCTATTCGCCAGTTTGAGGCACAGCAAAGTTCGGAGGAAAAAGACTATATGAAGGTAGATGATCTACAGCATGTAGCAGTGGATCGTTCGAATACGCCTGTCAGCTCTAATGTTACGAAAAGCACCAAATGGGGCAAGCTATCACCTGGCAACACCCAGTTGTTTCAACAGCAAACGACTAAACTTCTAACCAAGCCTGGTAGGGATTTTCTCACATACGGGAACGTGCGATGGCAGCTGCTTCTCAAGAAGGAGGTTAATGAAACATTCTTATTCCCGTTGCATTTGACCTTATGTTTCTTGTTTTCTTGTTGAACATTTAGGCATACAGCTTTTATATCAACTTCAGTAATTAGGTTCTGAATATATTCTCAGACAATACTAATGATAAATTGTCTTGATAGCGAGCTGTTTGCTGTATAAATATGTTACCTGAATCTCGAAAGTAACTGTTAGCTTCTAAATAGTGACTCGTACTTTTTCACACAACAATCATTGCAAAAGTCCCTTTTACAAGATCATTACCTCAATTCTGAAATGTGATCTTTTCTTTTCTAGATTTTTTTACCTAATGATAACACGGACCAAAACCCAGTCATTCAAGAGCTGATATATCAACAGGTACTCAGCCTTGTCTCCAGTTAGAGACTGCAGAGTTCTTTCTTATATGCTGTTTTAGAATTTATTTTTCAAATACTTTTCGTAACGAAATTTTAATGATTTCAACAGACTGCTCTTCTTTCAAAAACAGCCCTTAAGAAGAGTGTGTCCGTACGATTTGTAGCTTCGAGGGAGGGCAAACTCGGTTTAAACCAATCGAGATACAGCTTGTCTAAGCCAATAAAATCAACTCTTTGAAGATGGTGCATTCAACTGCATGGACTCACTGCCTGTAAATCATGCAATCTGTATGGACACACTGCAGCTAGTGTAGTGATTTATTGATTTTTTATAGATTTTGCAGGACATGTATTGCCGAACCTGTTGTAGGCTCTCAGCGCAAGACAGGGCGGCCATCACCGTCATACTAGGTAGGAACCTTTCTTTGAATATCATAAATTTGTTTTATTCATTTAAATGTATTTGAATATTTTAACTGCTGCATCATATTTTACTACTTCAAATAAACTTTTAAATTGCAAAAGAACAATTATTTGAATTTTTAATGTCTAATTTTTATCGTAATTTTTGTCACATTTCCAAATTGCAATATTTTTATCCAGTCTTTATACAGCCTGTGCGCACTAGAGGATGTGAGCCGGGGGTGGAGGAGAGAATCGATTTTCGTGAGGATAGAGAACGGGACACACCTACTTATTTCTCTTCCCTTCTCTGACGACTATAGATTTAGGCTAGGCGTAGCATATACACTGTCTTTATACATTAAGCAGAATGTAAGCTATGCTTGCTTCTTGCCCTTGCACGAGGAAGTAGGCAGTTGATTCCTATTGTTGGCAATTTAGCCCGAATCATGAAAACCGATTCACCTAGAATAGATTTTCTGATTTGGGAAGAAAAGTGGGAAATTCTACAGGTATTCATAAGAGCTCAAACTGTTTCGTACCTTGTAAAAACATAGTTTACCGGTTTTATAGAATCGACTGAAAACAGACATTCGGACATCACTCCGCAAGCATCAAAGGATATGCTGATCACAAAAGCCAAGCAATTCAACTTTTACTTTTCCAGGATATATCCTGTCACTGTAAGTTCATACATTTCCCTCTGTTTTTTGGCTCTAGTTTTATTATGTCTTCATATCAAACAAGACATTGGTTCTCTGAATTAATGTATAGCCAATGCAACCGTGTATGGCTAAAGTCTCTTAACAGTAAGCCCTCATTCAAACTTGAAAGTCAAAAGTTTTGAATTCAGACTACATTTCGAACTCACTGTATGGAAATAGTGAACAATGCTTTCTCTGATACTCTTTATTGCAAATGGATTTGTATTGTCGTATATCGAAAACCATTTTCTGATTTTCAGGGATACTCAGATTCGAATAAAAGACACGTTTACCTGGCCGTGTCACACACAGGAGTCCGATTTGCAGTCAGAGATCGTCTAGATGAGGAACTTGCTCTCCATGCTTACTTCACGTAAAGCCTGCTTTTACTTACAGCATACAAATGAGAATCAGTTGCATAACTAAGTGTTACGTAGGGCACACGTAAATACGTAGTAGTTAAGAAAATTCAGCTCCATCTGGACTGGATCTTTGCACTTCACATCTAAGAAGCTCAATAGCCGTGTCTTAAGATGCTTGCTTATTCAAAGCCATTTTTTAATTTTCTACCATCAAAAACTGATTGCTCTGTGCTGTATGTCAGCTGACTGGCAGACTGAAAGCTATTTGATCAAACTTTTAACTTGGTTAATCAAACTTGTTGCTTGCTGGATAAAATTTGGGACATTTCAAGTAAAAAACGGTTAAAGTGAAACGAATTCTAACGTATTGCCAATGGCTGATTTATTTTGTCTTCAATACAACCTTTTTAAAATTTCCAGGTTTCCAGAAATTCTATACGTGAAATCCTTCAAAGACAAGTTGACTCTGGACACGATTTCGCATAAATTCACATTGTATACTGCACGGGTAAGAGTTTGCCTTCAACATATTTCAGTCTTTCTCCTAACTGATAATCGAGTCTTTCAATCTTATTCTCCACGAATCATTTATGAACGAGGTTTCCAAATTACAGTGCATTTTGTTGTGTTCATCTCCTCTATAAGAAGGTAGAAAATGCCATTGAAAATTTGAGCTAGGTTTGTATATAACAAAATGATTTAATTATAATGACACACGTTGATACAGAAATGAGTACCAGCTGATTTTGTGTGTAATAGGAGTACTAGTGAGTTTGTAGGCTCTCTTTCTTCTTACTCTCAGTGTTCTCCCAAACGGTAAATCCTATTCAAACCATCTGAACTTTGAATGTTTATTTTTGTCATAGGCCTTCACAGTTAAAAAGCTGATCGACAGTTTTCTGAAAATACACAAAAAGGTAGACTATATGTGATATTGTTCAAAAATCATTTAAGTTAGCAGTCGATTAGCAGATCTATTTGTTCAAGTTTACTGCAAAGTTTGGGCTATTTTTTCAAAGTGAGTACTTTGGCTCGAAAGCTGAAAATATGATTGACTTTATCTTTATATTTATATTATAATACTTATTGCAAGTCTTGAGTTCTGGAGACAAAATCTCAAATTGTCTAAAAAATGCAGCTTCATTCATTTTAAGATGCTCTTTTTGCAAATAATTTGATTCAAGGAATATTCTAGGCGGGTGATTGTGTCTGACTTTGTATCCCCACAATCAATCGTATGTTACCTCTCAAGCTTACGATCCATTTTCAAGAAAATCTATCCTAGAACTTCGTTATTTACTCAAAGTCAATAGAAAACCATTAATCAGTTGTTTAGTGTTGGCTATGATCCCCCTCTGATACTTTTCTTCAGAATGAGGTATACGTGCATGCCCTGTGTGATTTCAAACCTACCGAAAATGGGTTCCTTTCTTTCAACCGTGGGGATATCATTCGCATTTTGGACAGGACTGATTTAGAAGACGGCTGGCTGTTTGGCATTGTTCAGGACAGAAAGGGCAAGTTTCCTGCAAACTGTGTTGAAGACTATGACCCGGTTAGTATCTTGTTTGGTTTCTATTCGTTAACAGTTGCGATATTGCTGCAAATATGTTATTTTCAATATATAGTGCTTGCTCCTCAATGTGGACATGTTTCCGTTCCTGTTGCACATATTCTGTCTATGAAATATGCAACAGATAAGACCGAACATTGAAAGGAGGGAGGCGGAGGAGGCACTCAGTCTTTGTGAGATTCATTTTGCAGGTTTTAAGAGCTTCGCCTCCCTTTATTTGGTCCAGTCGTTCAGCTGAAGTAAGTGCCTACGATTTCCGTGGTAAAACGCCTGATAAATTTTAAAACAACGAGCCCCAGGGACGTTTAATGGAATAACAATCGAGTGTGAAAATGATAATTTACTTATTGTTTTCTTCTCATGATGTCATAAGCTGAACATTGTTTGTGTTTTTTGTGCCTTTCCCATTTAAAATTCTTATGAAGAGGGAATTCAATAAGAAAATTGATGACATGCCGACTAATGAGTTTCTTTTCAAATGTTGCAAATTTTTTTTATATTGCCCATGTAGTCATCTTTAAAATCTTTTGAATAAAGCTGGTCTTGAATGGCAATTCTTGAAATTAATCCTTCAGATACCCTGAAGGCAGGTTCTTTTGTCACTCCTTACACCTTCAATTTATCTTTATTAAAACTTCTAAAAGTGAGAAAATGATGTTGAATATGCTTGTTTTCATACACTCTAGCAAACTCTTGTAATGATTTCTATAATGATTTTAACATTAAACTTCTGTTTTGTAATGTTGTTTGCTTTTTTTTGCAATTCCCCGTTATCTAGACATCAATGCTGACGTCCAAATCTCAAGATCGCATCTGGGCAAAACCGATACGACCTGCGGATGATACGGACAGCGTCGATTCGGAGGAGTTCACAACAGACGATGGAAAATTTTCTATGATGGAATTCGCGTTCAGATATTTCAGACAGGAGTGAGTAAAACAATATTTTTATCATCATTTGCCTTTTTGTAGAATAAGGAATGTCCAGTCTTCCCTTGCTGGCTTCCAAGGTTGGATATTTATTTTTATCAATATCTAAGGTATGCAACGAGGCTCTTCCATTGATTCAAATATGTGTTTACTGTTTTTGTTACGATCTCGGGGTGCACAAGCCATATTTCCAATCAGGGAATTGTGCATAATCACAGTAAAAAGTCTGGGACACTAAGGGTAAGGCTGAATTCAGCAACCCTTTCCCCCTGGAATAATGTTGGTTTACTACAGAGTGACGCATGAGGCTAGGCAACATTTTATTGTTCTCTGATTTATATTATATCTTTCTTGACTATCTATTTTTTTTGGGTGGAAGAGAAGGAGCAAATCTGATGATATTTTGGAAAATAATTCGAAAATATAAAATCCAAGATAGGCCTCCCAATGCCCTATTTAAACTTTAAACGCAGTTCCAGAAGCGTACACCGTGTAGAACTGAGTGGTATTTAGAGCAGATTTGTTTAACGTTTTAAGCCAGTCTTTTCACACAAATAGACTCTTGCTTTCCATATCTTTCAATGATTTTGATCAGACTCAGAGAGGTTCAGAGGTGATGCAAATAATTCTAAAATCTAAATCGATTAATAAGATATCCTTTAGGACTCAGACCTTGCTGTCTTACCAGTTATTTTGCCTTGTATCATATACTTCCGAAGTCATGCTGTTGAATACAATTAAACCTTGTGATATTCTCTGATTTGTAGCGACGCAAGATCATCTAGTCAGAGAAAGAAAGGCGTAGAGAAATGGACATGGAAGACGATGACAGACCTCATCAAGTATACTTCAGTGCGTATCTCTAATGATTTGCTAATTTATTCTCTTGCCATCTTTACAGCATTCTTTCCTCTCTATTTTGCTGCCCTGTTAGAAGTATTATCCTTAAAGACTCCTTGTCGTAATATCCCTCAGTCGATTCATCATATTTTTTCTAATTCCAGCGACGAAAGCGACGAAATAGCGCTAGTAAATATCTCTAAAGCTTAAGCCCCTCTTTTCAGGAACCTCTAAACAGCTCTCTACTCAATTACAACAACAAGCAACTTAACAAGCAAGCAGTGGAAATCTCAAAGGGTTTGTTTTTTAATATAGCATTGCTATTAATTTTTCTATATGCATTTGACGGAATTTTACGAATTTTTTTATCAGAGACTTTGAAGAAAAACTTTAAGATGATTGTTGCTGAAAATGATAGGAAACCGCTAGTTTCTGTCTCTTCCTTTTTCTAAATTCTAAGTTAGATTTCTGTTATTCTTTATGTCTAAATTTTTGAAATACCAGTGCTAAAATGTAGCTGAAAAGAGGTACACCACTTAAAATTGAAAATATACACAAAATTAGTTCTCGGATAGTTTAAACAAAATTACGTAACAACCTTACTTTCGAAATTTCTCGGTAACAGTCTTACATACATGACATATTTTACCCTAATTTACAAAGTGAATCATCGTGATTAAAGAAATTTATAAAAATTTTATGAAGCGTTTTTCTGAGAAATATGACATTTTTTATACTGGTTTATTTTGATGAAAACTCAGTATATAGTTGTTTTGATATTTTGCAGCAATTTGGAAATTTATGGGTGACTTGCCTAAGGCAAAGCATCAAAGTGACGCAGAGCTTCTGATTTTCATCTTGAAGGTAAATACGAAGTGAAGCTATTTACTGTTTAAAACCATTCATTTTAATGGAAGAATATCCTCGGAAAGTCAAATTAGTTGGATTTTATAAGCTGTTGATTTGTTCAGATATCAGTTGAGGGCACCTTGTGTAATTATTTTGCATGGATGATTAATTTCGCATAAATTTCAACTGTTTATTAACATTTGCTTTCAAAAGGGTTGATAGTGTAAAGAGTGATATAGTTAATACAGTTTTGTTTTCAATCATACATTTCAAATACAAAATCTTATATCAATTTTCTGTACAGCTATTGATATAAAAAAGTGACGGGGCACTTGGGGGGAGGGGGGCACTTGGCTCTCTGCCTCCTTCGATGCAGCTTATGTGTAACAAATATGTTAAGCTGCTCAGTTATGTTCTGATTGTGTGCATCTCTTTTACATATCTAGTCCAACACTAAGCAACACTACTCTACTTTCATTATTTCTTCCAGACCGGAAGGGATGTTCTCGACCTCAGGGATGAGATTTACTGCCAACTGGCAAAACAAACTACAAACAACAAAAGCAACACAAGGTATGTGAAGCAGCCAGTACCTAGAAAGCAGCCACCACCTTAAAAGTTAACAATGAACTCAGTATCGTATCGTATAAACGGAATATAAACCTACTTGTTTTCTGTCCATTTCAGGGACAGCGTGAGCCGTGGTTGGAGGCTTATCATGATTTGTACGGCTTACTTTGACTGCTCGCAATGGCTTAAACCTTATCTTCTAAAGTATCTGAAACTGGCAAATAACCCAAAGAGAGAAATTCAAGGTGAGTATACAAGCTGATTAAAAGGAACATTGTTAAAGAAAGATCATACTCATTCGCGACACCTATTCTTTTAACATATCTGATGTTGGCTACTCTTTTTTAATGTAATTCCTACTCTAACAAAGCTATGAGAATTTATCAACAAGTATTTAATTAAGTAGTTAGTTGTTTTGTACAATGTATGAAACAAAGTAACCATATTTTTCTTTAGTAGCTGATATTCTGAAGTTTTAAATTCAGCTTAAGTCTTCGTTTCTGTAGCTTAATCTGTTTCCGGAGTACATCTTCACTTATGTGACTGTCTTTGATATATCTATGACGTAGAAATTTGCATATTTAACAAGTGAGCTTGAATCAGATGTTTTTTCAAAGGGGCTGCTGCTGTCAGTGAACAGAACTTGACAAGATCATTCAAATATGGCGGAAGAAAACACTTACCACCTCCAAATGAACTGGAAATGCTTTTGGTGTGTATCTCCCAAAGTTTTCTGCAGAGCTACCATTCTAAAGCTTTCAAAATTTTTGAAAATTTCTAAAAAAAGTCGCCATTAGATTTTTTTGACTGCAAAACAGAGATTGAACTTTGTAAATCTGTATCTTATTTTTTTATGAATGAAATCTATTAATACTTCATAGATCAGATTATAGAACAGAACCAGATTGTAGAAAAACCTGCAGTTTTTTGATACCTATCCAAGGCTACCCGTTAATTGCTATTCAAAATTTGCATTTCGAGGGAGAGCAGAAAGATTATTTTTCATTTGGCAAAGTTCTAAAGTTTACAGACCGTTACTGGTGTATAATGGTCTGTTAATTTTATATGATGTCAGATGCTGTTTTCCCATGGCCCCTTGTTTCCCAGGCACTTCTCTATAATACCTTGCCCTTTATGAACCTAATTATATAAAAACAAGATCTGATTCATTTACAGCAAGGAAAACACATGAAGCAGCAGATTGTCATTCTCCCAGGCAGCCTGAAATGCATGGTCAGAATCAACACGAGCACGGTAAGCGACGTTGAATATTTCTTTTAGGAAAATTCCTTGATTTCGGTTTTCATAAGTTACTGTTTCTCTAAAAACAATAAAATCAATTATGTTGGAATTGAACAAATAGAAATGTAATTTGCATCATTTTTTTGTTTTCTAAGGTATATATCACTATTTCAATAATTGATTGATCTCGATAATTAAACTTGCTCGCTTTCTAAATTGAAATTTATATTTCTCATATGTTCCAAACTTTTATAGGTGAGAAATGTTTTGTAAACTATCGTAGTGCGATAAAAATTTTGGTCCCCGATTATCTTTAACGATGTGAGTTATAAATGTGGGTTATATTTTTTATCATAGATCTTTAAGCAATATAAAAGCATTAATTGTTGTAAGTAACAGAAAACAAAAAAACATCTATGTGACTTAAAGTATCTTCATTCCATTTTGATATGCCATTCTAGACTGGTGCAGACGCTGTCAGTGAAGTCTGCCGCGAAATGGGATTGGAAAGTGAAGATGACATTTCTGAATACGGGATCTTTACATACCTAGAAGATCGTACGTATCAAAGCCTTCATAATTTATTGTAAGATTTAGATCAGGGGTTCTTAATCATTTTAAGTGCCGGGCCAGAAAAACATATAGATTATCTTCGGGGGCCAGTTGATTTTCAACTTTTACATACCTTGTGTTAAAAGGCTGCTCAAAATGAAACTCAGATCTCATTTTTACCAGGCTAAGTTAGTGATAAGTTAGGCATGCCTGTTATGTCGTGCCTGCCTATTTTATCTACCTTAGCATAAGCATTCGGCGGGCTGGATTAAATTTTGCTGCGGGCTGGAGTTGGCCCGCGGGCCGGAGTTTAAGAATGGTGCTTCAGATGCTACTCGCTAGAGAATTTAATACTTGATCAGGTGTATTAATATACATTACGTCTTGTTCTATCAAGCGTATTATTGGCATGTGCACTATCATTCCAAGTTAATTTTTACAAGTTTAATTCAAAGCCCGTTACCCTATTGAAGAAAACCTAGCAAGATTTCTGCTCATTAGCAATTAGGCATGTAGTTGTTTTTTATGTCACAATTTTGTGGTTGAAAGCGCGATTAAGCGAAACCTTTTTTATTGATTCTCTTTCAGAAAAGTTGCTTCTGTCACTGCAAAGGGGAGATTACATTTTCGATGTTTTTGCTGAGCTTGAAAAACAGGATATCAAATTCTCACTTGCTTTTCGAAAAGTTATTTGGTTTCAGCCAATGAAATTCAATGATGCGCTTCTGGTAGAGGTTATTTACAACCAGGTATTTCTGAATTTATTGTATGATAAAGCCCGAAGGGTGTTCCTTTTATATCCTTTACAGAAAGATGATCTAATGATAAGACATTATCAAAAGCCCAGTCACTAATGATAAGTTACTACACCAGGGGTGTGTTTTTGCTTCTAAACCTTTAGTGCCAACATAAGCTGTTCTTTTCTAATAAAACGTCTATTTCCATTAGTGCAATAGATTGTCCTGCTTTGAAGGCATTTGACAAGCATAAGTACAGTGAATCCAAAATTAACTTGATCAGAGCATGCGCGTTTGAAAGTAATTTGAAACTACTCGCGTGAAACCACTGTGAGTCGCTCTAGGGTTTCGCGGATTTGCAGAAAGGCGGAAACTGTTCACATGTTTTTTCTGTGTGCAACTTGATTGGGCAACCGCTTGGGATCAACTGGCTGTAAGCCACTTTTACCCGTGTCAAATGCCTTTAACCGCATAGCAGGGCTTAAACTAGGTTTTTTGGCTTCTCACAGATATCAGATAGAGCAAAAAAAGAAATAGATGGAAAATAGACAGGAAAAAGATAAAGGACAGAGGAAGGTGATATGATATCAGAGGACTTGACAAAATATTGTGCTATTACGTGGAAAGACCTATCTTGAAGATTCTCGTTGTACTGTTAATAGGAGTTAATTCAAGAGCTAACCATATTTTCCAGCTGTTAATTTAAAGCATTTCAAAAATTGTTGATAGAACATCAAGATAGAACATTACCTAAATATCCCATTCTTAGAGCTTCATTTCCATTTCCTTATTCACCAGCGATTTTCAACTGCTACTTTTCAGATTTTGCCGGACTTTATGAGTGGGTATTTGTTGCACCTCAAAGATTACCGTGATGAACTTTTGGTGGTGAGAAATCATACATATTTATCATTAGATTATTTATTTCAGGACGAGTTCTAGGCAATGCTTTTAAATATGTGGCTATTAGATCTTTCGCACATACTACCTAATACATACTTACCTATAAGACTTTTGTTCTTTCGTGGTACACTACTTGTCATGGATTCTTTGATGACTTAAGTCAATTTCATTTCAAGAATCATTTTGGCAATTACAAAATACAAATCATTGAGGGAAACTTACAAGATTTTAAGAAAGCATTTGATACTAAGTAGTTTATTTTAACGTCATAATTATATAAGTTTTATTATAATCAACGTAACATTTTGCCCTTTCATAAACAAAACTTTAATTAGGCCGTCTGCCAGATTCTCCAAATCCTGTGATTAACAAGAATAGCTGTCAACCATAGGGAGAAACAACTCAACTTAAAAAAGAACCAGACAATTTAAAGAGAAAGTGACTTAAAATGTGGAGATAATGAATTAGATTAACTTATATCCTCGTTGTGCGAGTTCTTACCAGCTTGTAATGTGTCGATTCTGGACAAATAAATCAACAACTCGACTTATATTGTATCGATCCATTGTTCCTGCTAGCTTGACATTTCAAAACAGGGCTGCTTTCTATCGAGTATTTTTTTATCTCATCGTAATATTTCTTTACATTTTTCACGTATCCCACTCATCAGTCTTTTTCTCTTCAGACAAGTGATTCAATTGCATTACTGGCTGCTTTGCAGTTCAAGGCATCTGGTGGCAAGGGCATTCCATCCCTGTAAGTCACCTACATCCTTTCTTTTACCCTATGTAAATTCTATATCTTTACCATGTTACTTCTTCGTAGTTCTCAATAACAATGCCGGCAATATAAAAACTCGTATTCTAGCTGACAAAAGGATAAAAGTTTTCTAATTGTTTTTAATAATGAACTCCCTACATTATACATATGCTGAAGACAAATGGAAATTGCTGTTTATTGGTCTGTCATAAAGTGCACAAACCCGTATAAACAAAGCTTTACACGCTGATGTGTTGAGCAGACCGGTTTTGAGTTGCAAATCCGAGTTTTACTCTTAACAAGAATGTTCTATTGAAAGTTAAATGCAATTTAAAGGGAAGAGTCAAAATTAAATTTCAAATGTTACAATATATCAGAGAGACAACGTTGTTTGATAGTCTTTGATAGTCAATGTTTCACCAGTGGTAACGAGCTTGTATCATTTGCCTTTCTGTGAGTTGCTATCTAAGAACTTAATTTATTTATGAACAAAACTGAACTAAGTCATGGACTTGATAAGGTGTTTTTATGTAGATATATATTATCGCTTCTCTAGCTAAGTTCATAAACGGTCTATTGACAAAAGCTTCCTCGTTTCGTGTATTTCATCGTGTTTTTCTCTCGATTTTTCAGACGCGAAATCTCAACCCTGATTCCAGTTGTTGCTTTGGGCCTACTGACACCAAACCAGTGGACCATGAAAGTTCAAGATAGCCTCAACACGTTACAACGATTCACAGCTCTTTCAGCAAGGAAAAAGTTTTTAGGTTAGAGTAATGTTTATGTTAGACTGTAAAATATATCTTACTTTATTTTAACACGTCTTATCTCATTAATAAACTTTGTAGATGTTTGTCATTATTCTGATGTTATCAAACACATTATTCTGATGTTATGACAGTTTCAGCTTAGAATAACCTATTTTCTAATAATTTTTCTGAAAGTCAAGTTATTTCACTTTGTGTATGCTTCAGGGACATTTAGATTTATCAGATCTTAAATATTTTATATCTGCTAGCTTTTTTAAAGATATTCGAGCTTGGAATCAATTCACACCTACTTCTATTGCTATGTTGTAACGCTCTCATTCTTAGTATTAATTTACTTACTTTACCCATATTAGAAATCATATCAACATGGCCATACTTTGGATCTTCTTTCTTCTACGTCAAGGTATACTTGAGTCGTCTTTCTTATAATCTTAAGTTTGAAACACAGTCAGATTCTTTGCTAATTGAAGGAAAGATGATAAATACAATGTTTATTAGCAAAATTTTGAATATGCCTTGATAGTTTTAAAGCAAGGTTTTGAAGCATTTGTAGTGCCATAGTCAATATTCTCTTAGAGTTGCTTTAAGTATTCTATCATATCTTATCAGCAGTTATGCCTTCAGGAATGCTGCGAGCTTACATTTAAAACAACTATTTCGTTTCTTCATGCTTCGTGTTCATTCCTCTTCAAAGTTTAAGCCTTTCCCCAGACCATGCTTTGCAGATGTTGATTTTCTTTTCAGCATGTTTCTCATTCAAATATTCAAGGCGAAAGTATACTAGCCATCAACAAAAGTGGCGTTAGTTTTCTGAATACGTCCACAAACGTGAGTATTGCCCTAAGTTCAATAAAGAAGATATTATTTTCATTAATATGCAAAAATATGACTTTGTTGCTCTTATCTGACCAATTTTGATTTTCGTAGAAGATCGAGATCCTGAATTATTTCATTCCACACCGATTTTGCTTTGGAATTGAATGTTTTAAAATGTGGTCATTTATTCTGAGCAACAGATAATAATTTTCAGCTGTAAAAAATGGTACTTGAAAACTACTTCAGTCAGCGGCTTTGAAGTAACATGCTGAAACGTCATTTTCTTCTTCTTAATTACTTCCATTGCTTGTACTTGTGTTTTTCTTGCTGCATCAACGATCATTTCAGAGTGGATCATTCCATACTACTGCTATATAAACGTGTACCTTGAAATGGCTATCCTTTACCTCTCATTTGTTTTTCATCAGGAAACAATGGTTTTCTTCAAGTATGACGAGGTTCTGTCAACAAGAAATCTGAGAACAGAAGCTGGACATTTGTTTCTGGATTTGAAGTGCGGGGACCTCATGGTGCAGAAAGTGACAAGACTTGAGACACCGCGGGTAAGCCTCTGATACACTCAAACTCAAACTCAAACATTTTTTTCAGCAGATTAGTTTGTTACAGGTTAGGTCCTACTATATCAAGTGGTTGATAGTCGTTAACTACAATAATTGCTAACTACAAAATAGCTAAGGTAAAACAACATAAATAAAGTTAAATCAGCGGATGGACACATGAAAAAACTCAAGAAAGAGCTATCGAATTTGCCATATTTTTGGTACTTAGAGTCAGATTAGTTCTTCAACGTCACGATTAGTTCTTCATGTAATTTGACAGCCAATCATTATCAGGATAACTTACGTTATTCTGCAAATCTCTATTTTGTTTCTTTTAGTTTAATTTTTTATGGTTTGTCTTTCTTCAACCCGTCCTATTTTCAACTGCCAACAACGAAGAAGCTAGTTTAGTTGTTGGGGTTGATTCTCGACATAAATGTGTCCATTTTCTGCAGAGGTTGTAAGATTAGGAGCAAGGGGACCAGAGTTAGACTAGCTTAGGGGTCTGGCGGAAATCTTTTGACAACGCCCTTTGCGATTATGTAAATAATCCTTTTCGAAAACTAACATGAAATAAGTTATGACATCGGCTTATTGGAGAATTCCACTTTTTTCAGAAACCAACTTCTTGCACTTTTGAGAGCTGGGGTACATACGCTTTTGCTTCATTCGACCTATGCTTCTTTGCCTTTAAAGATGAAAGTTTGATTAATACATATTTGTTTAAAGCAAGTAATTAATTTAGCCATATTTGAAGGATTCGATTTGCTGTTTTCTTTAACTTGTCACTCTTTTTAAGGGCAAAGAAATTTCAAACCTTATTGGCCAATACATCAACAAAATAACAGAAGAAGAGCAGCACAAGGAGATGGTGAATGGGGTTATGAAAGTTCATCATATCACAACTGCAGCAACTAAGCTGTAACGAAATTGATTGCTAACTGAATACAGCTTTTGATAAAATCGGGGCAAAGAATGGTAATGCCAACAATATAACGAATCTCTTCTTGAGAAGTGTCGAATATAAAATGTGACTTTGTGCACGCATAAATTTGAGAATTTGGAGTAATTTTTTTAGGTTTTATGGGATTAATTTTGTATTCAGGGCAATGGCATGCTTCGACAGGATATGAATGGGGAATTAAAGCGTCCCTTCCCTCCACTAGCTTACAGGTCCAGCCTGACCCGACTGGTACCACCTGGCAGGGTTCCCTAGCTCAGGGCTACGAGCGATGGCTAACGGCTAACTCGGCAGGAGACCGGCAAGGAGGGCGGATGAGCTACGACTCCAGGGGTCAACGGCTTCGGGCGGAAGAACTCCTGGCAAGAGGGATAGTGTCCCTTAAAAGACACTGTAGAGGTGGTTCTGGGGGCCCATCTCTACTATTAGCCCCTTAGTTTGATCTATGACCATGACAACAAACCAAAACTCAGATTTTGGGATATTTGGAGGGTCATGGTAGCCAACCTTCTGATAGAAGATGGTACCTGACGATGATGAATTTTATATGCATAATGTTAATCGTTTTTACAGCTCTTTGCCGTGAAAAAAATCAAACTAATGAATTGAACTATTCAATAAGCCTAAAGCAGAACATATGACAGCTTCATGGCCAATTTTAACCTAACAAAACTCTGTTTTTTTGATCTTAATAATAATTACTAAGCACGGAAAATCATTTTGCTAAGATCCAAAGAACTTTTAGAATAAAATGCATTGGATTTGACCTGGCAGTAGTAGAACAAGTAAACATGAGAACCTGAAATTCTTGACCCAGCAGCTTAAGAATTTTTTGGGCAACAATGTTCGAGTAAATTTGGGATGTGTCTCTATCATAAGTTAAAATTTAAAAACTTCACCAATTATGAAGTAGCTTTTTTCTTACGAGGGAAGGTATATAAAACTTACTGTCTGGGGGTGAATATTTTACCTGCATTTAGATCTATCTGGAGTATTTACTATGGCAATTTTTGAAATGGTTGTATAATAGTTTTTATGAATATTTATTATCTGCTTAATATTTTGTGTTTTTCGCGGAATATTCTGCCACATGAACACCCATTTGATTACGAGTGAGCCAATATCTACCCACCATTACATTGTCCAATACACGGCCTTAAGCAGGGATTGTAAATAAACGATAAATTCACGTAATTTAGCTGCAAATATTTCACCGAGATCAATGAAAAATGACAGAAAAGCCTAAGCGTAATGATAGGTAAATTTTCCATGCTTCTTTTTCTCTTGATATGATGAGACATGATGATCATTGATCGTTGAATTTTGTTATCACAAGGAATTTATAAGTAGCATGGGGGCGGGGATGGTTATATTAAAATGCCTGCAAGAAACGATTGCTATTAAGAAAACGTTTAAGAAATTTGCCTAAATGTTGGTATTAATGCATTAAACTTTTGCAGAATCGTTTTTGATAAAATTAAGTTATTATAGATACAAATGGGAAAAATTTCACTATGCTTTTAGCACATCCATTTTTGTGTAACCTCGCTTGTAGAGTGAGGCTCAGCAGGCGGGAAATCCGTATGCTTGTTGCTTACAGCTTGCGTGATTAGCATCGTCTACGAAATTAAAATTTAAAATGCTGCTTGTGGAAATAAATAGCGAAATTATGTTATACGGTATGAATTCTGAAGCTGTTAGAAATAGCTTGCAATCCTTCGAAAGATTAAAACCAACGAGCTACAGAGAAAGAACCAAGTTCTGGAGAGCTTTCACTTCTGAGACACTCCCCTGCTGGATAGAACGAAAGGTATGAAAAACAGCTGTTAATAAAATGCGCTAGGGGATAAACTCAGGGACACCGGAGGGGGAGGGGGCAAACCCATTCAGAATAGGGGCGAGGAGGGTAAAGTGCATTTATTTCCATGGCACTTGTATGTAGTGGAATTTCAAAATGACCTGAAACTGAGCTGAACTGAGTGCACTCTTCATGGAAATGACCTTGACCATTTGTTGGTCATTTTCTACTACAAAGGAAACTTATTTCACTTCGTTTTCCATTCAATGTTATTTATACACACAATCAATATATGTAGCATATAATTACGAGGATAAAAACCTAAAACATAAAAAGTTGTATCCCCATAAAACTTGTTCAAATGATTTATAACTAACTTTTATCGTTGATGACTTAGTGTTATATTGGTTTTGTGCACTAGTGAGAAGGATCATTTTATGTTCTTGCGAGAGAGATTTTTGCAGATTTGTGTATTCTTTGGATACCTATAATTGCAAGTTCCCAATGAGAACCCACAATTTTTTTACTGATTTAAATGAAAAATAGACAGTTTCATGTGTGAAAAAAATTTCACTCATGAAAGAAAGTTCCACCCAATATTTCCGGGGGCCCAAATGGGAGCTAAATATTTGAAAATTTGGCCTGGTACCATTTTCAGGGCTTGATAACTTCTACAAAAACCATTTCTTCCTTCTCATTTCTTCAAAATGTACAGTTTATCATGCAAAGGTGCTTAAAAAATAAAAACTGATATTACTAATTATCTAAATTTTCAGCCATGTTCGTTCAAAATTGGAACTTTTTACTTCCGGAAGTCAATTTTTACCATTTTTAAGCCGCCATTGTGGCCCAGATTTGACAAAAAAATACTTTTTGATACTTTTTGCTGAAATTGCATCTGCCAATGTCTTAGAGGATGACATTTGAAGGAACTGTGATAATTGGATCAGGAAATAAAAGGCTTCAAAGTTTGGAAAAATTGTGTTTCCTCTGAAAAATCGGTGACAAAGTGAAATTTGAAAACTTTAAAGGGTCATATCTCTGTAATGGTATAAGATATCAAGCTAGAATTTTCAGGAAGTTCCTATCTTATATATACAAACATTTTGACAGAGTTTTATGAAAATCTGAGGTGGTGCATGTGAGACCTGATTAAAATCTGGACCACTTGGCATGGAATGACCCCATTGCTGCCCTTTCGGGGAGTCCCCTTTTGAAGAGTCTAACTCTTTGGATGCGTTTTAAGTTATTTTTGAACAATCTACGCTCTTTAAGAATGCTGTTTATAAGAGTATTCAGGCTCAATCATCCAATTTTTAAGAATATTATAAAAATATTGCTCAGCCTCAACAGTAGTCTGTTTTGCAAGGTTCATAGCAGAGAGTTGCATGAACTGTATATTTTCTTTTTCAAAAAGCAAGTTTCCTATTGCAGGGCAGCTGGTTCCTTTGAAATTTAACTTTCTACTATGTTCCCCTGAAAACATTTAAGATTTGAAAATATATCTCAGTTATCTGAGGAGATCTCAGTTAGTATTTGTCCCACAGGCTTTCAAGCAATGTCTATGCAAAGTCACAACATTCCTACTGTATTAGAAAATATTTTTTAAGTTTAATCAGGTGTTGGGGAGTGGTTATTTCTGTTTTTCATTTTTAATCATCCTTTAAAACAAAAGTTCATATCCTTGCTGCTCTTTTCACTGCAACTCTTACTCAGTAAAAAATTGTAGAAAATGAAACAAACAGGCACAGTACTAGCTTGATAGGTGTTCCTTGAACTTTTGGCTTGAAAATCATGCTTGCTTTGTTTGTTTGTCATATACATAAAAAGTCAAGTTGTTGATGAAATTGGAGATTGGGTATAAAATTCTTAACTAATTCCTAAAATTCAAAAATTTTGAGCATCGTTATTCATATGTGTGTAGTTAATTCATACAACTTAAAAAAGTGTGTAGTTAATTCATACAACAGATCAAATGATAGTTTCAGCCAGGAAAAAAATTAGAAACTGTGATTCATTGAAAATAGATGAAAAGATTTAGTAAAAAGAATTAATAGCCTGGTTAATAAAATCCAAGTTAGTGTATCAGTACTTAGAAAAACTGGTAACTTTTTTGAAATATGGTTTCATTTTAATATCATTATAATATTTGCATGTAACATAAAGCTATATTTAATACTGACCTTACTATTGGTGGTTGAGAAAAATGTGTTCTTGATAAATTTCACTGATATTCAATACATCCATATACTTTCATTAAAAGATCCCATACAGAGAATCATTAAGAAAGAAATGTTTATCAACATTTCCCAACATAAGCAGCTAATTGAAAAATCAAGGCAGAAAGAAATTCTGGCAAAAATAGGAGCAAGATGAAAGAAAGTTGATTTTGCTCATAAAATGATGTTACGATAACTACAACATACAATATGGTTAACAATACCTTCATAATCAGAACTATTACAGCTTAATATTGTACCTACAGTAGCAACTATGTTCACCTTCAGTTGTATGAATGGCAATGCCAACTGAAGCAATTTTTCGATAGTTAAAAGGGAATGAACATCTTTCCTTAATGGCCAGTTGCCCCCCAGAGGTATTTTTATGAAAAG
Organism: Rhopilema esculentum; assembly: GCF_057945365.1. Taxonomy (NCBI): domain Eukaryota; kingdom Metazoa; phylum Cnidaria; class Scyphozoa; order Rhizostomeae; family Rhizostomatidae; genus Rhopilema; species Rhopilema esculentum. Next base: position 9,243,198 of record NC_142827.1, read on the forward strand.
TCCCTTGCCACATATCTGTCAGGATCATAATATGATGTCACCACAACACGACTTGCAAACTTTCGTCCAGAAAGCGAATCACTGGCAGCATTTGATTCGGCTGGAGATGTGTATTCAACATAAATCTACAAAATTATAATAATATTTTAACAATAGGAAAATGAAAATTCTCTAACCACATTATTGTACCAGGGTCTTGATCAACAGCTATGACAAGGTATTTGTTTGACAATACTATCTTTATCTGGCAATGCAGGTGTATTTCTATTTCTAATAAAACACCAGAAGCTTCAACATAATATTTTGGAAGCTCCTAGAGAAGGCTTTTCTTTAGATTTCTTTCTTTAAAAACATGTAAAGGAGTACAATGACAATTTTAAGCAAAGAAAGAAGTTTATAGGCTTTTTCTTTTAGGTTGCTTAATGGTTATCCTCTCACTTTATTTGACAAAGCCAAGAAGAATATTGCGCTACAGAAATAAAGTTTGAGAATGCATAGCCCTACCTTTCCAACACCGGGAAGTTTGTATCCATCAACTGGTCGAGGTATTTCCATGCTTCTAATTCTACCAAATTTAGAACATTCTTCACGTATATCTTCATAAATTTCTGCCAAAAGAAAAAAGTAAAGTTATCTTTTGAATGATAAATAGTAAGTAAAATTTGATATATATATATGATAAGGCCGCATCATTTTGCAAATATTTAAATATTAATGAATGACCATAAAAGCAAAATATTGGACTTGCTAATAGTGAAGGGTAAAAGGTCACATTCTTGTAAAAAAAGAGGGAAATAGATTTGGGAAATTGTTTCAAAACAAAATCTAGTTTGGTTTAAACATTTAAAAAAATTATAATATTGTTTGAAGTGAAAGCACTTAATATTCGGTTACAAAAATTTTTCTTCATATCTTACCATCAAACTCTTCATCGTCTAGAAGGTCTTCATCACTGACCATGTTCATTAGACATAGCACTGTTGTTGGGTTATTTCCTGTTGCCTGTAGATCTAATCCTTGTACTTGCACTTGAACAGGGAATACTCCTGACATCTGAAATTATAACAACATAAATGCATCACCCATTGTGGAAACTATTCTGTAACTAGATGGAAGCAGTGCTTCCACTGTTGAATTTAATACAGTTAAAGTGAATTGTCCCTACCTGGTAAAACCACTCCTTGTTTATGAACAGGGCAGTAATAAGATTTGTGATGACAATTGGGTGTATGCTAAATATTTTTTAGAATGTATGCTTTATATTTTTTATTGTAGTAAGCACTCTCTAATAGTCCTCTTAATATTAGGTGTGCAATTCTCAATGCATCTCTAAAACATCCTAGGCTGACTTTCTTTTGCACACACACTGATACACCCTCAAGCATTTTCACAAGTATATATTTTATATATTTAAGGGCTATTAGTCTTCGTAAAAATTAAATTTTATGGGTCTCTCATCGTCGCACGCTTTAACTTTCAAGGTGTGCCATTAACAGCACTCCAGTAAATGTCATATTGACGGGAATGTCTTACAGTTAAAAAATAAAGAGGATGTATGCATTTTGAACTTACTGCTCCAGGAAGCTTGGCTCCAACACTAGCACGCTGTACAATGAGCTTCTTATCACCAAGTTGCATGCCATTCATGCCAGCAATTGCCTGAAATATTTACACAAATTAATTATGAAAGTATAAAAAACACAAAGCAACAAACTTGAGGTCACATCTAGTCAATGGCTGATTGACCTATCAATTTCAGACAAAACAAGATTTACATGTCTAGATAAAAGGAATTTAGAAAAGTTTTAAGGCAACTGTGACCCAGTGAAGAACTATAAACAATGGCACAAAACTTACAACATCTGTGAGACTCAGGTCAACATATTCACAGAACGCATAGCCTTTGGATAGACCAGTTGCACTGTCTTTTACTAAGTTGAATGCCCTGAGTTCGCCAAAGGAACTGAGAAGCTCTTTTACCTGTGGAAAAATGATAAATAACAGTATATAGGATAAACAAAAACTTAATTACCATTTATGGGCCTACGCTAAGCTAAAAACATGAAAAAAAACTTAATTACCTTCAATGGGCCTACGCTAAGCTAAAACACGCCTATCCTAGATAATTGGGAATCTTCATTGGCATAATTCTTACATTCACCATAGGAAGAATTTTAGAAATGGTCTAGGGTTGCATTGAACCTAATGGTGTTAACAGTTTTGTTGTCAATGAGGCACATTATAATGCTATCTTCCAAGAAAAACTTTCCGAAATTACCAGAAAAATGTATGGATATATAAATAAGCCTTTTATTCCACAACAAGACCATGCTTTATGTTACACAACCAAGATTAAAATGGTTTTTTGTTCCCAGCAGAACCTCAACTCTTCAATGGAAGTCTTAAAGTCTATATTTGAGTGTAATTGGAAATGCATAGCTTTACATGGAAAATGGAATGGAGTTATTTGTGGAACAAGCAACGGCAAATATTATAAGTAATTTGACCTCAGGGCAAATATTATATGTCATTTTGATAATTAAATTTTCACCAATCAATTTCTCACCAGCTCAATGCATGTTTGTCTCATGCCCCCCCCCCCCCACCCTACAAAATATTGGATTTTAACTAACAAATAAAATGATATCAGACTTGAGCTAGTTGTGCAATTTATGCTTTGTTCTTTGATTGGATAAAATACTGACATGGTTCTAGTTGTCATTCTTTAAATGAATTGGATATTGTTTAATGTTTTGTTTTTGTTTAAATTTAGTTGAACAGCTACGGACAAAACATTGGCTTTCCTTCCATGACCTTTTGTGAGGTATGTGATACCTTTTTTTAAACCAAACAACAATTTATGCAACTTGATTGATCTTGATATACTTTGAAGGGGGTACCAGTGCAGAAAATCATTACTAGGGTTGACAAAAGATTTTTTACAAACAAGCAATTTCTTTCTTCTCTACCCTTTCTTCACATTATTGATGATTTCACCTTTGCAAACACATAATTTGGTTTTCTGACATATTGCCAGACAAATGCAATATGATTTTAGGTAAAGTTGGATTCTGTCTTATAACAAGCCTTTCTATACTATACTAGGATTACACTTGATCACCCTTCAAAATTATCAAGAAATTATCAAGAAAGTCTTTAAGAATTATTTATGCATAATAAACACCCGCTCTACTTACTTCTAACCCTGTAAAAGAAAACAGCACACAACAGAACAACATACAATACAACACCACATGACAAACAAGCACACACTAGGGAACAAGGAGCCTTTTATCCTATTTGAATACTGGCTGAACTGCATATAACAGCACCAGATTTTGTTTTGGAGTTTTTTGGGTAGCCAAGTAGCAAAAGGACAAACACAAACGAACAAGACACAACATTTAGAAATAAGTGTTCCATTTTATCATTTATCTTCAACAGGCATCCTGAGAAACCAACACTTGCCTTTGCCAAGTATGCGCATTATGACTTTTGGCCCCCTGGGCTACGACAAATTGGGGGAAACAAAACGAAAAATATTAGTATTGCTTTTCTCTTTATTTCTACTCAAGCAAACTTGTTTAAACATTGAAAATATATGTTATTAAACCTATAATATATTAGAAAATGTTTTGGATTTATTTTTCTTCCAACTATATTGTCACAGATACTTGCAATTTGATTAATTATCTCAAAGAAAGAGGCAAACTTAGACAAACAACAAAATGACAAGAAATTTAATAAACAACGATAAGAAGTAAACTTGAGTGGTGTTTTGAATAAATCATAAAACCTTGATACAAACCATCAAAGCACGCTATAGTTCATTTTTTTTGTGACTTCGGAAAGAGAACTTACCTGGCTGGATATGATTAGGTGTATAACAGCTTTGAAATGCATGTATTCACAACTGCAAATTTTAGCAAATACCTCATAACCAAGCCCTGCTTTCTTGGATGTCGTTTAAAAATACTTCAAACAACTAAGTGTGGTATCCTGATCCTTTGTTTATCTTTCTAACACTGAAAAACTCACCTGATCTTCGTTGAGATAATTCGGAAGTCCACCAATAAACACTTTGTGTGGTGAATCAGGCACAACAGTAGATACAACACCAGGGATGTGAACAGTTGCTGATTCTAAAAAGAAATTAAAAAAGTCACTATTAAGAAGTTTACTGTAAGCCCTACAACAATTTCCCACCTCCAAATAAGCCCCTCCCCAAGGAGCCCCCACTCTAAGGTAATTTTGTGGAAATAAGCCCCCATTCATGGGCTGAGGTCTTGCCTCTTCAGCAGTAGGTTTATCCCAATATATCTGCAGTTTTAAAGAAACTGACTCTTTACCCTGGTGATATTTTGGCTGCTGTTTGATAAACCCTTGCCTTTGAGTAAGCCCCTCCCCTCAAATAAGCCCCCCCCTCATATAAGCCCCATTCCAAAATATTGTTTGCACAATAAGCCCCCAATTTTTCCCCTGAAATACTTTTTTCTACAAAAAATGAAAAATGCCATTTCTCTACCTGAAATACCAGGAATAGGTTGATAATCTTGAGGCCTTCGAATTTTGACAGCCTGGCCCTGTGAAAGAGTAGGTAAGCTGGTTAAAATAATTCAAATATACATATCAGGAGTAGCTTAACACAAAGTGTTAAGTATAAATTCATGAGAATATCTTAAGTATAAATATTTTGATGAAAGTGGTAAACTTTTCAAACCTGTAACATGATCCCATCAAAAGCCATTGCCTGGGTTGTTTCCTCAACACTGCGAAACTAATGATGGAAATGTGAATTGTTACAAGCAAATAATTTAATCTGTTTGTGTTAAAATGATTAAAAATAATAGGTACAAAATTTTGTAAATAAAAAAAATTCATTTCATTCAATTAATACTAAGTGTCAACACCACTCAAGTCAAGTGAAATCAAGTCAAGGACAACTATATATATAGTTGGCCATTTTATTTAACTTCTTGAAATCAGTGACTCACAAACTGGAAGTTGAATACAGAATTTCAAACACAATTAAATCATATCAATATTTGTCCAATATTGAAAACTGCTGTTTTAGAATCTCAAAATGAACAAAATTCATACTCAAACAAAATCAAAACAAAACCAAAATCTCGAATATGAAAAAACTGTGCATACCTCAAGAAAGGCAAAGTTTTTGTCCAAATTGATTTGGCAAGCAAGAACTGGATTGCCAGGTTGTGTTGTTAATTTAGCTTCTATCATTTTTGCGTTGAAGAAATCAATCATCAATTCCTAAAAAGGAAACAAGGAATGAGCATAGTTATACTTGCCTTGATATTACTGTAAAAATGCAAATAAGTCTTTGGAGGGGCTTGTTAAAAACATAATGCTATGGAGGGGTGATTTGAGAGTTTTCAGAACTATATGCTTATGCATTTGTTATTCATTATCAATTCATACTACATATAATTCTACTATAATACATTGCAACTAAATATTAGACTTTATAAATAACATCAAATACAAAACTTCAAACTACAAAAAGAAATAACATTATATGATTGCATACAGTATAGACTGATTAAAAAGGGTACCCAAGAAGATAAACAAATCAAGAGCCCACCCTCCCCCAAAACAAAGTGCTAAAATTATAATAATAAGCAAACGGGGTATTGATTTTAGAAGGTGATTATTCAGGAGAAGGGATCTAGCCAAATTATTACGGTATATGATTCATGACACACACAAATCATTAATGACACATTAACTCATCCATAACTTGCTCATTCTTCACAGCAAACCTGAAAATCATCAAAAAATGAGTAACGTAAAATTGTCATATAGCCTTGTACAGTGAGTAAGGCAAAAACATTTATTAACCAATACATACCTCCGTAATACCAAATGGTATGTTACCAACATATAGTCTTCTTGCCTGCCTTGTCATTTGGGCACCTTGAGGCAATGCAACAGCAGGTACAGCTCCACCAGCAATAGGTGCTGTTATGGCAATTTGCCCAGCAGCTGAAAATTATAAACATATATAAATTTCATAAGTTTTAAGACTTGTAAATCAATTTTCAAATAAGTAGGTGAATTTAAAGAGTACAAAATCTTGCAAAATAACAAACACTATTGTCTATAAAGACTGACAAGCTTTATGATTTACTGCATCTTTCCATACATTTATAATTGAAACATTTATATATGATTTATTGGTTACTTGTGTTAAGCCTGAAATACACAATCAGTTTTTATCAGTTTTTGCTAAAAACTGATAAAAACTGATAGTTTATTTCAGGCTTTACATAACTAAAAATCTAGGGGAGGGTTTTGATATCCTTGCTCATGAAATATGCGACTGAATATAAGTTTGTATATTGCCAATAATACTGACCTCGGAGAGCTTTGTATTTGACAGGTGTTATGTCCTCATAGCCAGGTGGTGGCACATCCCACATAGTTTTTCTGATAAATAGATATTCAACTTCAGAAAACAGCTTTATTTAAAAACAAACACCTTCGGAATTGTCATTACAAAAGAGAAATACAAATTCAAGAGGTATGCTTAGAAAACCAAAGTTCTGTGTAATAGGTGTCTAATAATTTTATGTAAGAAGGAGGGCACATTACATAACATAGACATAACATTTCAAAGATCATATCAAATTGTCAACGAAAGGTTAATTTAAAAGCAGCATGATTTGCTTTTTAATTAACTGGTGTTCTTTGTAATACAAACTAGCATCAAGTATTATTTTTAACACAACTTTTGACACAACTTTTGATGACAGCCATTAAATGACTGAATAATATTTCACCCACAAAAACATCATTCATTCTTCCATTTTTTCCAATTGATGATCATAACCTGGCAGTGCAATAATGAGTATCAACATAATATATACAGTGCTACAAAATAACCTCTTCACAGTCTGTGGAACTGGAGGACTCTCCTTCCTTCTTCCCTTTTCCTTGCTTCTGCTTCTTCTACCTCTGCTTCTACTGCGTCTTCTTGGTCTTTCCTTACTTCTACTTCGGTTTCTCCTTGGACTTCTCGATCTACTCCTAGACCTCCTTCGGTTTCTTCTCTTATCCCCCCTGTCATCCCTTGAATTTCTGTCACTTCTATCATCTGCAAAGAAAATACTTCTTATGTTTCATTGTCTAGATAACAGTCATTTTAAAATGTTCAAGTTAAATCTTCCTGTAAAAAATGTAAAACTAACAGATTAACACAATGCCTAGCCTTTACTTATAAACATTTGAATAAAATCACACAATAAAACCATTAAAACCTCCTCTTACATAATAAACATTAGTGTGTGAAAAAGAATAAAAAGAACTTTCTAATCACCCGATTTTGAAATATCTCAACTTTTATTCTATTCTATTTGACTTTCTATAATCATACAGAAAGTGGTGTAAGTTTCAACAATAATATTTGAAATATATATAGTCATGACGGGTAATTCTTACGCACAGCAACATGTCAGGTAATTTTTATGCATGCAGTTTATTGTTGTTTCCTACAAAAACTTTTTATTCATCCAAAGCAGTTCTTCCTCTTTCTGCTGACATAAAACTTGGCAGTTGGTTTGAGCGACAGCCTTTGTGAAAGCGATTCGCAGACATGAATCGCAATGTACCTAGGTACAAAGTTATCAACACTACCCATCAATTTTATTGCCCTGGCATCATGCAGACAATAACTAATCCTTTTAAACATTCAAATGACTCTTTTGTGGGTCACCTTTGACCTATTCAAGCACTGCTGAGAAATATGCTTCCGTTCCTTAGAAAACAGGTGCGTAAATATTACCCGACATTCATTGATTAGGAGGTTAATTTTTACGCACTTTTAAAAAAATTGCATCGGGGTTTGGAAAAGACGGCGCAACATTTATTTAGTTGTTTATGAAAAAGAGGAAAGCTAAATGTTTGGTTTCAAATTCCTAAGGCTGACAGAAAAATCCCCAAAAATTTAGCAAAGAAAAGGTAATGACCAAGCTCTAGGTGAAATTCATAGCAGACGATTGACAAGAAGCACTGCACAAATATGGGATGGCTGAAGGAACACTGTATGTTATCATTTTAAAATGGTAGAAAATAATGAACTCCTTAAAGGGGGTGGGGGAGAGGGCGTCTCCGAAGGGATTCCATCAAATTTTGGATGTAGACGTTTCTGACATTGAGAATGTTTTTGCAAAATTGCGTGTTCGAAATTTTTTTAATATTGACCACAAGTATGAGTATTCCTTGACTATTTATCCTTAGAATAACCCTCAAAAAACAATAAAAATGAAACTCTTTTTAGTGTGATGTTGGTACGCTCAATGTTTTGTCGACATTTCAAACTTTTTGTTGCTTTCAAAAGCAAAATTTTTTCTATAAAATTCTGGCATTTCAGTTTTTATATTGCATCCTTTCTACATAAATTTCCTACCAGTAGGTCTGTGATGAAGGCTTGTGCTCTATTTGAATTTGTAGGCAGCCACAAAGATTCGTAATAATTCTGTTCTATTCAGAAATTGATGTGCGTAAAATATAGCCGACTTCCTGTAAGAATTTGACGGAAGGGTCGGCTAATCTTTACGCAATTAAATTTAATTATATATATAATTAGTAAGAAGTTTCGATTTCATCACCTATTGTTGTCTGCTAATTAAGTGTTGGCTATGAGTGCACCTGGTATATTCAGGTCATAAAATTACTTTGTTATTGTCTGTAAATTTTAAAGTTTATAAAAAATGTTTAAAATTTGCCCGCCATGACTATAGATAAAAATGGAATACATAGAAATTTTTCTGCAATAATTTAATAACCTTAAAAAACTTAAATATCCAAAAACATAAGAACTTAAAAAGCTAGGCATGTAGAAAAATGACTATCCTTTCAAGAACATATTATGAGCAACCTCACATTTCTTAAAAAAACATGTGTCATTTGATTCACTTCTTTGTTTACACACAGCTGGGAAAGGCACAAACAACTTTAGCCACTGATATTTGGAACAAAAAGATTGAATCACCTTTCAAGATCTGGGAATGATACAAACACTTTTTTCCCATGTGTGTGTAATAATTTTCAAAGCTGAAACTGATCCCTATACCTGCAAACTTGGGTGCGCCAGAAGCTCTTTGATAAAAGTATGATTAAGAAAATTTGTAATAATGTCTTCAGGTGCAAACCGAGAGGGCCCTACACAGCTCATACAAAAAGTGGCGTAGCGTCCGGGTATTGAAGGTATTCAGTGAAGGTATTCAGTGAATACCCTGAGATTTCTCAGAAAAAATATTTCTATAACGTAAAATTATAATAACTAAAAAATGCTTTGGGGCTATTGACTCTGGTTGAATTTGTTGCCTTCGATGTGCTACATTTTGTGCAAATACAAAATAACATGAAATTCATGGAATCAATAAAGCTGGGAAGAAAAGAGAAGCTGGGTGATCTTTGAAGATAATTATGAAGATTGAGCTACTTCATGTTAAATGGCGATTGGTCATGAATACGCAGTGAATACCCTAGAAGGTACTTCAACCAATCAAAATGCTCCTTCCCATAACTAATATTCACCGTTAATCAGCTAAAACAATGGTCCTGTATGCCGAAAAATATGCAGCGTACAGCCTCAAAAGAGATTTATTTGCATTATTGTGCAGTCTCGTCTCATTACCTTCAATTCTTTCAAACATTAACCTGTATTGAAATATCATGATTAGGTCATGAAAGAAAAGTCTAGACTGCATACCACAAACTATTCAAAACTCATGTAATGCCTTATGTGAATAACTTTGAAAATTTTGAAAGCCTTTTTGCATAAATGATATCAAGAGTAGATGTTTACAGTTACTTCTTTTTTACATCATTGCATATTTTAGCGGATTCAACAACAACTATTGCGACATATTTCGACCAGTATATTTTTACTGACTTTCAATGATATGTTTTAATTTGAATTACTTTTGATGAAATTGTAATTTGATGCAATGAATGAGTTCAAAGAAGGTATTTGTGTTGGCTTCTCTAGCAAAAGTATTGTTTTCAAACGAACCAAAAGAAAATTAAATAAAATGTCAATAACTAGCCCTTTTAATCTTTCTAACTTTCCCCCTGTTTTCACCAAACCACGCCAAGCCACACCCTCTCAAACTACGCCATTGCATGCAAATATATTTAAAACTAAATGGGCATCAATAAGCTCAGCTGCATGATGAATTTGTCTACTGACTAAGAATGATATAAGCAAACATTATGATAATAGTTCAAAATCAGATATTCAGACTAAAATCACCCTTCAAGTTAACAATTTTAAAGTTATCAAGGCCTGGTTTACCATCTTTCACTGATCCCAGGCAGGTGTACCCCTAAAGCATTTTCCATTCTGGGGGCTACTTTGACTTATTCTGTGTTTGATTCATAGTTACTTCATCATAGCTTATAGATTTTGTTAATTTTTACTTGCTTTTCAGTTAGAGAAATGTTTTTAACAAAACCATTTTTGTTGCCACTTTTTAACAAACTGAAAAGACTAGAGCTAGCTTTTAGTCCAACTCGACAAAGTTTTTTAAGTTTAAAAAGCGGGAGACCGGATGAATTTTAGATCATCTAAACGACCAGACAAAGACCATCTCAGATCCCATCGAATCTTGGATGGAGTCCTAAACTGGTGCCATTATGCTCCATATCAGTTGCAGAGGAGCATGAAGATCCACGCCTTTGGAGAGCTTTCTTATTTTTGCATTTCTTTATTTTAGAATCTAAGTTATATCCTTACCTCCGGAGCCACGCAGCTCTTTGATCTGCTCTTGAACGTCGAAGTCCGCCATTTTTCTCAAGTTCTAAGCATGCGAACAAAACAGAATCATTCCCGTCGTGCAATGGAACATAAACGCTCCACCGCAATCTCTTATAAGCACACTGCTCAGTGTATAAGCAGAATTTCTCGCTCGCAAATTATTACAGCCGGAAACCTTGGGAAGGCATTGATTCCAAAAAGGTCCTTTTTTGAGATCAATGGCAAAAAGCCTTTTTAAGGCCTATCTCATCTTAATACGGAATTCGAAATTTGGGTGATTGGGGTCATTCCATACCATACGAAATAATGTATTTTTGAAAGCTTTGCCCAAGTATCGGCGATCCTTTAGCCCAAATTGTTTTAGAGTAAGTTAAAGAACTCCTTGCCTCAACCACTAACGTTTTTTCAATATGACGTCGAAAAATGCTATCGACAATTGCCTGAAAATATGATCTCTTCCAATTCTCTGTTAAGCCCAATACAAATCTCGCCAGCCACTGGTCCCCCTGTTAGGAGAAAGGCATGCAGCAGTATTCAACTCCTGTTTCTTCAAGCAAAATATTTGTCTTGTTCCTACAGTTTCTTTGTACAGTAGTTATTCACTCAATATTAAACAGTGAAATGTTGTATCTGTCCACAGGAAGCGTATTGATCCAGAATAATGGACAAAAAGGGACACTGGTGAATGCAGGGCGATATGCAGGTTGAAAAACACAGTAATGAATGTAAGGAGACATTGCTCGGTATCGAAGGCTTTTTTAAGTTGCTCTGATTAAGAATTAAGAATTTTCATAATTAATGACAAATATTAAGTTAAATAGCTGATTCAACAGAAAACTGCTACCTATGTTTTTCTCAATTAACTGTATCAATAGACATATCAAAATATTTTTTAACATATCCAGTTGCATTAAAATTGATTCAGCAGAATTCAGAGCCAATGGCATTTGGCTTCGGTCGCAGCTCCTGTCAAACATTAATATTTTCTTCTTCTTTGAAATATCCTCCATAAATTTTGTTTTCTCCAACCTTCAATCTTTCTTTATTTCAGACATTTGGCAGCTTTTTCCACATTTACACCCTTATCTAAATCCCCCTTTTCCCCTCTCCTTGTTTGCCCCTTTCTTTCTGCGAGAATCTTACCAGTCTACTTATAGTTCATTTCCAAAGAAAACACCATTTAATAGATATTCCTTCTCGCTTTAAATGTTTTTATTCAATGTCATATATTTAAGGTTAATCTATAAAATGATTCAGACATCTTTCTTCTTATTTACAGGATGCAATCTGAAAATTGTTTTTCAGGCCTTACTCAAGCCGACAAGATAATGTGGAAGTTTGAAAAAATTTGTTGAGAAGAGGTAACTTAAACAATTTTTTGTTCGCTTTTATCCTTTTTTCAGCTGCTTTTGAAGACAATTAAATTTTGTTATTCTATCGAATCAATGGCTATAAAATTGTTTTCAATTGCTCGCCAGATGTTTGATTTATGAATAATAAATCTGTATTGGTTCTAAACTTAGTATATTTCAACATGGGTTGGCCTTCTAAAATGGATCTGTAGAATTGTAAACTTAAAGCATGAATGTTGTTAGCTACTGAATTTTATTAATGACTATTAATGCCAACTTTCATCTCCTCGAGCAGATTGACTGGAACCAGCCACGATTTATAGCCTAAGAATAAATTTCGGCAGTAGATGCGATTGTATGATTGGCAAACGTAATGCCAGCGAGGATCATTTGAGTAAGGCGATTAAAATTAATGGTTCTCGGTTGTTGAATAAAACATTGAGTCTTGCTTAATATCATCTCTACCGAAAGTTTATTGGAGATTTGGGTTATGTACATGATGTAAGCCCTGCCTTATGTCTCTACACAGCGTGACCATAATAGGATTGGGTAAAACTATTCTGACTTTTAGCTAGTTTCAAACTTTAAAGATTCATAGAGTTGGAAGATTTTCTGGTGATTTTAAATCAACAGAGAGATTTTTTTTGAAAGAGTAATACTTCATAATTGCCAATAAGCCTCATTAGAATAAACATACCTGAATTTTATCTGTTTTATTTCATTGCAAATCAGCAAATGATAATGCTTTGATTAGAGATTGAACCGCTCATGGAAACTAGACAGCTCTTTGCTAAAGAGTTTTGCAAAGACTCAATACATCCTTGCATATTCAATTAAAAATATATTTTCTTTATCTCAAGGTTTCTTCTGTTCAGAATATCAACAATTAAATATTTAGCTTCAAGCTCATTGTTTTGTTCCTCTCTGTTTTAACTCAATGTTAGGTACAAGAAAATTGATAACGTGTTTTCGAATTTTTCACCGAAATTGTAAGTGCTCTAGCTGGTTCAAAGACTGTTGGGGAAATTTCTTTGGAACTAAAGATTTTTCAATCTCGATGGGCAGGAGATTCATGCTTTGATACTGTGAGACGGAAAGAAAACATTCAACAGGATTTTTGTAGAGAGTGCAGTTTTCTGATTGAATGATTCGTCCTACTTGCTTTGATTTTGGGTTATCATTTGCTGAGCAATAGTACCAGGCAATAATAAGCCTCCATTTCAGTAAAGAAATTATTGATTTAGTCAGAGTCTAATTTGGTACATTAGAACCCCGCAAACAAGAACCTACTTTTCTAAAGAACAGACTGACTAGGTTGTTATAAATGTGGTACTCATGATATTTTCAGGGTGTGGCTCTTATCGCAAGGACACTAACAACTATGAAGCACAAGGTATGTAGATTTGAGAATAGCCTGACCGAATTTCAAATTGTAGAGGATATGGTATTATGTTGGGGACAAACCAATTTCAATCACAATATGAAAAATAAAATGACATGGCTCTGAATATCAATTAATCAAACCACAATGACGGCTTGATAACTATACTTTCTTACTTTGAGAATTTCATGATTTATTAAATATGATGTACAATCTCATAAGAACATGGAAAGAAATCAGTCTGCTTTTGGTTCTTATCTTTGGGTGTTATTTTCCACAAAATCAGTCTGTAGGTTCTTATTTTCCTATGTTCTTGTTTGCGGGGTTTTACTGTATTCTACGTACACAAAAAAAGCTGACTGATTTTATTGCTTCAGTGCAAAACCAGATATTGTAAGGGTTTTGTGGGGGCAAGAGCTGAACCCCCACTAAAATTTTGAAGAACCGAGCGTAACTTTCTTATAAAAAAAGTGCAGTGTCGTCTTCGTTCATGTTTGTGAAAGATTTTTATAGACAACTGACAAAATCACTAACAAAGGTTATAGTAAACAGTGTCCTGAGACACGATCCCTGTGGTACAACACGAAGTGGATGAGGTTTCTGGCGATAACATATTTCAAGCTTCTCCTCCATTGAAAGTTTAAGACTCAAGGGACGCACTTCGAGTCCCAAAAAAGGGCACCCTCGAGTTTGACCAAAACATGCCCCCCCCCCATCGTTTCTCAGTGACGACGAGTGGCTTAATGACCTTGCAGTTTAACAGACTCGACACGTCATCTCTCCGACCTTAATGTCAAGATGCAAGGAAAAGTGCCATGCAACAAAATGTTTCAGCATGTTTTGGCCTTTGAAAGCAAACTGAAGTTGAAGTGCAAGGTCCGTTTACTTCAGTTTAGTTCAGTTTGCTTAAGTTTAAACAGAGCTACATTAAAAAGTCTAATTGCTTTATATTTATCCTTATTATTTATCATTATCATTTCGATTTTCTGGCCCGCCTAAAGAAAATTTTTGAAGGATCTGGCCCACTCGCTTAAAAGGTTGCCCACCCCTGGCCTAGCCCATTGGTTAGATTATAATCCAAAGTCTTAAGAAGAACCCATATCGTTACATTTTGCTGAGAAGAACATTTTTATATATTTTTCGACTTGCAGTGAATAGGATGCTAAAGATTTTTCATTTTCATGGTTGCAAAACGACGTAGTCATTAATTCTTGCGTTAATTGCTGAGAAACCGCCGAACAGTTCTTGCTGTTGGCTTTACTGAAGGAAAACAGAAATTGATCAAATTAGGAAAAAGGTTATTGGAATTTTCATTTTATAATAAGAGAAAACGAAATGTGTAAAAGAAACTAGAATTATATATGGAGCAAATGGGGTGAATAAGGCCGATCGGTGCTGTTTGTACGCGTTCTTGGCTGTGACGTATTTGGCCGTCTCTTTTGACTGTCAGCGACTGCAGCGTTATTATGCTATCCGCCTTTTGAACAAGAGCTCTGTTGCTGTCTACCTAAGCCTGCTGCTGGAAATTATTAATTTAATCTGCTCCTTTTCCATTTTCCATTTTCCTAAAGTCCTCTTTGTTAACAGCTGTCGACGGTCTAAATCCTTCTTTCCACCATGCGTCGACAAAAACTGAAATTGCTTTTTTTCTAATCAATTTCGAAATCCGTCTTTTGCTGTTGGCTCTAAAACCGCGTCTTTAGAAGCCGAGGCTTGCAAATATACTATAGCTGGACAGCTGTCAATATTCCAAACCAAACAATCTTAAAAAAATTCAGGCGCCCCAAAAGTTTCGAAACAAGTTATCTCTTTTATCAAGACATCCTTGTCGACATCTTGTTCAAAAATCATCACTTTGTTTCTTCTATCTCAGCGTCCGCCACATTCTGAATTGGATCTACGAAAGGAAACTGATGTGTGACGTGTTTCTTCTCCTTTTGCCATTATCCATGCCGTTAGTGTTTCTACAAAAGAACCTGATGTATACTGATTATGAAGAATGTTTCTATGCAATTTACTTAACTTCTTCTCTAAAACACCCTGCTTTACGTATCATTCCACAAACAGCGTCTTCACCGAAGTTAGCCATTTTCTGTAAAAAGATGCTTTTCTTCCAGAACATTTGCTTCTTCATTGAGTTATTGTCAAGAGCATTACACCACAAACGTTAAAGAGCTCGAAGACATAGTGCATCCTAGTCTAATTACATCTTTGATTTCGCCAAAGTGATCTCATCAGGTCGCTTAAATCTGGCCGCCTTTCTAACGATACTTTTTAATAATGGGAAAGGAAACTCTGTTGTTAACACACAAAACCCTTCAAGAAACCTATAAACGGAACTTAAATTTTCTCCAAAGTTGCATTCACCTTCCGCTTACTCTATTTAGTTAAAAATTACATCACTTCTACTTCTAAAATCTCTTTTGTTCCTCTTCGACCGACCATGGATGTGCTTAGTTGGTACTGAAGTTAGCTGCCGTTTTAATCAGCTAAACAGACTCAAAAGCACTAACATTGTACGTAACACAATGAAACCTGTCGACAAGAATCAAATAGAGTCTCGCCGCTCACACAGCTTTCGTTGATTAGTTTCTATTTTCTGTGTCAATTGATTAGTTTCTATTCCCTATGCATGTTCTCTGTGTCTATTGTCTAAAGTATTCAGCTTTTGCGTCGTTTGTAATGTTTGGAAAAAGTGGTTGCTGCCCCCCATCTGTATTAGTTTGTTATTGTCACGTTACGTAGTATATGACATCTCACAATAGGTTGTTATTGTTTTTTGTTGTCTCATTCTAACACTGTCGAAGAAAGATGCACTGACTGTACATAGAGTCAGGACAGTGTGAAAGGAAAGAAGATCTAGAATCTGTCGAAGAAAGATGCACTGATTGTATGTAAAGAGAGGACAGTGTGAAAGGAAAGAAGATCTAGAATCTGTCGAAGAAAGATGCACTGATTGTATGTAAAGAGAGGACAGTGTGAAAGGAAAGAAGATCTAGAATCTGTCGAAGAAAGATGCACTGATTGTATGTAAAGAGAGGACAGTGTGAAAGGAAAGAAGATCTAGAATCTGTCGAAGAAAGATGCACTGATTGTATGTAGAGTGAGGACAGTGTGAAAAGAAAGAAGATCTAGAATCTGTCGAAGAAAGATGCACTGACTATACATAGAGTGAGGACAGTGTCAAAGGAATGAAGATCTAGAATCTGTCGAAGAAAGATGCACTGATTGTATGTAAAGAGAGGACAGTGTCAAAGAAAAGAAGATCTAGAATCTGTCGAAGAAAGATGCACTGATTGTATGTAAAGAGAGGACAGTGTCAAAAGAAAGAAGATCTAGAATCTGTCGAAGAAAGATGCACTGATTGTATGTAAAGAGAGGACAGTGTCAAAGGAAAGAAGATCTAGAATCTGTCCAAGAAAGATGCACTGATGGTATGCAAAGAAAGGACAGTGTCAAAGGAAAGAAGATCTAGAATCTGTCGAAGAAAGATGCACTGATTGTATGTAAAGAAAAGACAGTGTCAAAGGAAAGAAGATCTAGATTCTGTCCAAAAAAGGTGCACTGATTGCATGTAGAGTGAGGACAGTGTCAAAGGAAAGAAGATCTAGAATCTGTCGAAGAAAGATGCACTGATTGTACATAGAGTGAGGACAGTGTGAAAGGAAAGAACATCTAGAATCTGTCAAAGAAAGGTGCACTGATTGCATGTAGAGTGAGGACAGTGTCAAAGGAAAGAAGATCTAGAATCTGTCGAAGAAAGATGCACTGATTGTTTGTAGAGAGAGGACAGTGTGAAAGGAAAGAAGATCTAGAATCTGTCGAAGAAAGGTGCACTGATTGTATGTAAAGAGAGGACAGTGTCAAAGGAAAGAAGATCTAGAATCTGTCGAAGAAAGGTGCACTGATTGTATGTAGAGTGAGGACAGTGTCAAGGAAGGAAAATTTAAAATTTGTCCACCAGCTCCGCACGATCTAAATCGACAGAATCTAAATCTTCTTTCTGTTGACACTGTCCTCACTCTATATAAAATCAGTGGCTGTGAAAATAGTATAGGTAGTTTCTTTTTCAAAAAGGGCACTTTCTACGCTTTCTCCAATCAGGGGGTGCCTGCGCCCCCTTAGCCCCCTGGCTCCGGTTTTTGTTTTATATCTGTCGTTTTTGCTTTAGGATGGTTGGTGTTTTTGTTTTCTATTGATATGGAAAGTTATACTGTAGATTATGTATTATACACTACCACCAGTAATATTGAATACACATCCATGGACGGTACTGTCATTTAACTTTTTTAAAAGAAACTTAGACCCTGATATTGAAAAGTCTCTGTTAATAAGAAACTTTTTGAGGCCTCAGTTTAAATTAGAAGCTCTCTATTGTAAAAAAGCGGTTTTCTTATATGCGGGTACTTACAGAGTTCAGAAAAGTTGTTAACCTTTCTCCGGCCAAGAAAATCTTATTAAAAAACCTTCCTCATTTTTAATGGACTTGATGAGCGTGGTCAGAAAACTTGGTACTTAGCTAGTCTTGATCAACTGTATCTCATGGCAGTCTTGATCATCCTAGTAGGCTTGAATTAGCTTTTATTTTGTGGCTATTTTTATACGCCTACTTTAAATAAATAGATTTGATAGACAGACGTAAAGTAAAATGCATTTATCAATTGATAACAAAAACGTTTCATTATTCATATATATAAATTATAAAAAGTTAATGGCTAAACTTTACAGTGCAAACAGTCTTGCGAGCATATTCATATTAAAAAAGCAGGAGGGTTTTAGAAATTTATTTTGATTTTATTCATTTTTAATGGCTGTATTTTGAAAACCAAGAGCATTATAATTTTTCCAACTTTCACAATTTTCCCAATTTTTGGTCGCTTTCCTCAATTTCTCTTTGTTTCTACAACCTTCCGGCCAGTGGCCATGGAGCCGTGATGTTTTCCTGACTCTGGGTACTTACTGTATTATTCTCGTTAATGGATCTTCTCTTGTTTATCATAATATGTGCAGGTTAGAGTAAAGTCTATCTGTTTAGTAGAACTTTAGTAAAACAGTCCTCTTTTCCTTGAATTGTAGTGTTTAACCTTCTCGACCTATTGGTGGTATTAACATGTCAGCATTGGAGAGGGAGCTATATATTTATTTTCCCTCTCTGTCTCCGACCCCGAATTGTGATCCTGTGGCAGGAGAATTTCTACAATCATGGATACGCTATCACAGATTGGCGCGTTATCGCTTTTGTTGCCTCTACTGCTATCTAAATTCCTGCCTCCCACTCGATTTGCTTTCGATCCGCCCCTCGACATACGTTTTGCAATATCCAACGTTTATTCGCTGCTAACTTTCGGATGAGCTGTAATTTATCATGCTACTATCAGCTTTTTTGACCTTTCTTAAATTTCAGTAAATCCAACCGTAACGTTATGGCTTTTACTAAAATAAAGACCATCAAAGATGACGCATTAGTTATAAGCAGACATCGTAAGTGGCCACCGGTATTCTCTCTTCTTAGCCATTTTTAATAACCATCGGCTTTTGCTGAGAAGAGCACCCTTAGATACTTTCCGACTTGCAGTGAGTAGGGTGTTGTTAAAGACAGTTGATCATTATTGTTAAAAAATCTCTTACTTATGAAGTCTTGTGCGGTTGCTGAGTGGTCGCCGAACAGTTCCTGCTGTTTGGGTTTCTGGTGAAAAAGAGAAAACAATCGAAAAAAGAAACTGGTAATTGAATTTCTAATTTCATAATTAGAGAAAATGAAATGTGTAAAAGAAAGAGAAATTATATTTGGAGCGAAGTTGGCCAAATTAGACCGGACGGTTTTGTTTGTTCTTGTTTTTGCTGTTTCTTTTTTCAAGATCTCATTTGACTATCAGCGACTACAGATTGTGTATACTCTCCGCTTTTTTGAAGACAGCTCTGTCTCCCTTTGCATGTGTCAGCTTATGGAAAAGACTAATTTAATCTGCTCTTTATTCCATGTTTCGTTTTCCCAAAGTCATCTTTGTTAACAGCTGAGGACGTTCTAAATCCTTCTTTATCTATGTGTCGACCAAAACTCGAATTGCCTTTTTCTAAACATCTGCAAAAGACACCTTTTGCTAAAAGTGTGTCCTTCCTTCCCATTTTATTACTCTTTTATATTTTTACAACTTCCACGGGGTCTTTATAACTATCCTCTTAGGTACAGGTGATGTAAGCGTGTTGCTCGAAAATAACACGTAGGTCTGATTATGCTAAAATTTACTGAAATTTTATATAAAGAATATTTTTATTTCCTTTACTATTGCGTTTTTGCTTTTTACGCCTCTTCTGTTACATCAAAGACTCTTGCGCAACCAGCAAGCTTTGCTGTAGATGTTTTTTTTGTGTAGAGAACTGGCCAGTATTTAATATTTCCATGCAGCATGATATCAGGCTCGTTTTGTCTCTAAGCATGCCAGTTGCACAGTATCACAGCACTCCTGTCTTTTAAATCTTAGAGTCGTCAAATCCTGTGCTCATTTCTAGTTGACTCTGTATTTCATCGTTAAATTTTTCCTACATATAAACCATAGTTTGCCCTAATACAGCTGCTCCTGGTTCAAATTTGCTTCAACTTGATCTTCTCCTATTCAAATACGACATTATCTTGTCATCCAGAAATGATTTATTCAATTCATTGCATTGCTTCTTCACATTCTTAATGTATTTTACACCTTTGTTTTTTTGCGTTGCCGTCTAATTCATTCTACTTTTCCTAGTCCCTTCTTCTAATCGGTGGTTTTTCCTTTACCTCCACCGTGTCTAGGTAGCAACCTACTTTTCATATGTAAGTATAGGACCAACACCCAAGCAGAAGCTTTTATAAAAAGCATCATCACAAAATCGTGCTGTGATACTGTGAAGGTGGAACTCTGTCTGGCCTGTGGTTGCCATTATTAGTTACGGAGCCACTGGCCCCAACAGCTCAAGCAAGCATCGGCATTGGTGAGGCTCATAAAAATAGGCTCGCCAGAGGTGCAAAATCGT
This sequence comes from Rhopilema esculentum, assembly GCF_057945365.1. Lineage (NCBI taxonomy): Eukaryota > Metazoa > Cnidaria > Scyphozoa > Rhizostomeae > Rhizostomatidae > Rhopilema > Rhopilema esculentum. The sequence continues at coordinate 9,263,722 of NC_142827.1, forward strand.
TTATATTTACTGCTTTCTTGCTTCGTTTCTCTCAGGCCTCCGTAAAGTGGGTTTTTAGGGGTAGAGCATTTTATAGGGACCAAACAAAATAACGTATCGAAGCATTTCTTTTTCCACGCTCCTAAAAAAACGTGAAAGATTTACTTTTTACGTTCTAGGACACCTGTTACGCCCTGATAAATATTTCCAATATTTTTAATATTTTTCTTTTGTGAATACTACCGAATACTATTATTATTTCAAAACAGACCAATTTTTTCTTAGCAGGTGTTTTAGGTTGAATTGGCAACAATTTTATGATAAGCAGTTAAGTGTTTGCTTATTACAGCTGGTAGGTTAAAGAGAGCAAATCCGAAAAATTTTAGACAGGAGGTGATAAAGGGGAATTACCATACCCTGTATACAATGATGTAGTACTATCAAAGTAACAAGGGGGGCTCTTGCACATAATGCTGCTAAAAACAATAGCAAAAGTAGAAATTGGTGATTGGCTGAGCCCCCCCTCCTAACACTACACTCCTGCCTGTATATATATGATTATGTACCTTGTATCTTGGATAGGTAATCAAGGAAAACATGCCTATTCTAATAGTTTTCCTTAGTATGTGACATAACTCAAGCTACGGAAATTTCGAAGTCCTATAAATTCATTCGTGGTGTTCTTGAAGATCTATATTTTCCATGGACTTGGATATTTTCCATGAAATTTTAGGTCAAAAAACCAACCTTATACCGCGGTACGTAAAACCTCTGTGTAACAAGCCTGTCAACATATGCCAGAGGACAAAATTTTAGGATAAATTTGGCTTGACTGGCAGGGGATGGGCAAAATTTGAACCAAACAAATTGAGAATTAATAGGGAAGAAACCTAAACTTGCAGGGGACGTAGGGGAATGGAAAAGTGCCTGGATAATTTAATTTTTCGAAAGGAGCTCCCCAGTCAGGAAATTTCTCACCAGAGACAAATTTTACTAGACAAGCTACACAGAGGTGTAACGCACGTATACTGCTTATAAAAACCTCCAACAACTAACTTTTAATATCAAATGGAAAGCTAACAGTATGGGAAATTCGCAGCTTTTTACAAGCTAATGTGTTTAGAATTGATTCCACGAATGACTTAGGCTCCATTCTATTCACCTCATTGCCCTGGTTTGATAATAACGCGGTTATGTTCAGGGAGTGTAAATTGCTTGTTGGAAATTCCGTTTCATGAATTTTTTGTCTTTTTTCTTCACATTTTGAGATTAAAAGTCTATATTTATCCATAATCCTTTTGTGTATTTGAACTGCAAAGTAAATCATATCTTTCAATAATAATAACAAACCTGTAATAGTAACAACAGTCTCTTTCTATTTCTAGCTTGCAATGCATCGGTTTTTTTTCTCAAGAAAGAGGCCCAAGAAGTATCTTTTTGCTAAACGTTTGCGCGGTCAAACAAATTTTGCTTGTATCTGGAAAAAGTTTTGTCTTCGTTCTCCATTAGGTGACGTCATATACTTTTGACAACAACAACAAGGAATGTAAAACTGAGATTCTAATGTGAGGAAATCAAACCAAAACTTCCCGAGGAATCGAATCGAAACTTTCAATGAGACGTTGAGCTTTGAAGTATTTGGAAAGTGTATGGGAAAGCCAATTTAAGTGCACACTGACTGCTTCAAAAATCGTATGCTGCCACGCCCTTCTTTATTAGGGCATCTAGTATTTCACAATCGTATTCTCAAGTTTATGGAAAGTGGGGGTACCTGCCCTCCAAGCCATCTTGCTCATAAGTCTTCTTACCGAGTAAACTGATTTTTAGAAGTGGATTTTGTGCGTGTTGTCAAAACCAATCCCCTTGAAGGGTACCAAAACTAGAGCTTACTTCATAAAATCACTTTCTATCGTACTTCTATCTTGGCTTGAAAAATTATTTCTCTGTATTTTAGACAAAAAGAATATGCACGAGTTGGTACAAGACACTCTCGTGGCTCTTCTCAACGAGTATCTATATAGTAGCCTGTGTTTCTGACGTCACAGGTTCTATCTGATCAACAGATGTTCCAGACAGGTAGGAAGCAACCTCTACTGATACCTAATGACTTTGATAACTTTGATCTAACTACAAATAAATTTGTCTCTAGAATTTTCTGCTTTGATATAATTGTTATAAACATTACTCAAGCCTTTGAGCCACCCTAGCTCAAAGTGTATTATGATTGAAATTCTGAAGGTGTTATAGTTTTAAGAATAAACGCAATAGTATAACACAACACAAGCATTTCTACAAATTCTTGCTATTCACTGCCATTTCTACCTATTCTGGCACTCCTATTTTCTAACCCACATGCAAGCTCCCTCGTCTTTATTCATGCAGTACTAAATTTGGTCTAAGTTTGCTAAAAATAAGATTTTGGTGCTTTAGTAAAGGGGAGCTTTTGGTGGGGAGTAAGTTTGGGGTGGTTCTTGGTGGAATTTCTTTAATTTTCTGTGCACGAGGCTTGAAAATATTAGTGGCCAAGTTGCCACAATATCGTAGAGGTTATTCTTTCTAGATTGAGAATGGAACCATTGTATAAGGCCTTTACGGATATAGCCTAACATGTGCTAAATATGTCAAGTTCAAAGTATTGTTTTCTTTATTGAATATCAAAGTAGCTAGTCAAAGCTAATGAATGTTGAATGTTGCAAGTGTTGAACAGTTATAGAGCAACGAGGGACAACAATTGGCACTGGAGCAGAGCCACGATTAGATTTTCCCATTCCCTTTTACACTTGAAAGTTTTGCCTTTGACGATGTTGAATTTAAGCTTTGAGTTCTTCCGCAGCAAGTAAGATTCATTAGATTGCAATTGGAAGCCATTTTTCACTCGTTAGTGACATCAGGTGTCTGAAAAAGGTCATGCAGCACTGCACTGAATTCTGGACTAGATGGAAAGCGAGTCAACAGCTTCAATGGTGCTCTTTTATGGGAAGTCTCCCCAAACTCACTCTCCTCTTCATTTATACTGTCTCTCGGTGACATAAGTGAGGAGGCGATCTCGTGTTGAGTGCCGTTATTCCATTTTTTAAAGTATTTACTGGCCAATGGGTATTTCCTTGCTATATGATGCTCGCTAATCGAAGGAAGTGGAGGAATATTCGTTGAGTGCGATTTTGTTCGAGGTGTTGGACATTTTCGATCCTTTTCGACGATTTTGTGAGACCCTTTACCGCTTTTTTGCTCATCAGATTTGATATTCGGCAACTTTTCAACCCAATCACTTGTATGGAAAGAAGATTCTTTTAGTTCATAGTTTTTATGTCTCTGAGTTTCATCTTCATTTTTTCTCGTCTCCATTATCACTGGCACGAAAAAGTCTTTTTCACATGTCTCTTCAAGGATGCTATGCAATAAGGAAACCGAGGCCTTCAAAGAGGTTTTCTCGACCTGCCATCGACTCTTTTCCATTAAAACTTTAAATGATTGCATAGAAAAAGACTTATGAGTTTACCAGGTGGTCTAAACAAATTCGTATCCAGAACAACAATATGGATATTCCACCATATCGTTTACGTGCATTGCATCTTATGCAAGTTGTTGTCCATACCAGAGGATTATTGCCTCTATTGTTTTCCGAACCCTTTCAATTGAATTTAGCATTATTGGATAAGAAATGAAAAAGAACAACAACGCATGGAGCTCCCTCTCTCGTTAGCCAAAGGTGATACTTGATTGCACCTTTTGTCTCCCAATAACTAAACAGGAAAGGAAGAGAATTTTCATCTCATCAGCTCATCAGAGGTCATACTGGAAATGTCTTCTCATTGTATATTTAGGTTATGGATCTATTAACGGATATACATTAATCTGTATGAATTGATTTATGAAGAATGCTTTGGAGATTTGTTTAAAAACCCCTTTGGTGCTTTGGAAGGATGTTCCTTTCTACCGTCCCGTGGACTATCAGTGTTTTTTCGGGCGACATAATCAGGCCATGAACAACTGCTTTGTCTCTATGCGGTGCTAAAGCTAATATCTCTTTTGTTTCTCAATATTACCAAGACAACAATTAATAATGTCGTGCTAATAAACAAACTTGTAAACTTCATTACGCATGCAATTTTGTTCTCCTTTGTGACTAGCCTGCGCGCAGACCCAAGGCTTCTTATGACAAGATCATACCAAAGAATAACAAAGACAATTTTCCTGCTTTTTGCAAATACTTCTCTTGTGTTCTTTGCAAGTACTTTCCTATTGAATTAGAAGAAATTTATCGCGGAGACTTGGAAAAAGAAAAGGTTTCAAAGAACTTGAGCAGCATAGTTAACGCACGCGAAGGTTTGACGCTGTTGTTGCAGATTCATATCAAATACCCCAAAGGTCCGGTCCTTCCCGCAAACGAGAAACTTGTAGACCTTACGGGAACAGTGGTGGCGCAGCTACTGCAGAGTGGGAGGGTTATGGGCGTGACCAGTAAGACAACATCCCTTTTGCCTCGTTTCAGTGCTTGGTACCAGGTTAATTTTTCTTAGGAAATATGATCCACCCCTACCTAGCACTTTTCAATCTTTTTTTAAAAGAAATATGTAAGTCATGCTTTGTCAACAGAGGGAGGCCGTAATCCCCCCATACTCCCCCTTAGCGTTGCCACTGAAAGGGAATCTCTCAACCCCAACAGTTACTCCCTGGTACCACCCCTGGGTTTGTTGATACTTTGACCTTTCAAATTGTACAATACATTAAAGTTTAGATCATTATTAAAACTCTTGAGTTTTAGAGTTAGAGGGACAGAATTAAGTACAGCCTCCACAACGACAGCCCATTATGATAAATCCCTTACAATGATAATTATAAGTCGATCAAGTTTGTTATTGCCAATCGAAAGAAAAACCATTTGCTGTCAACTACTTTTTTCTTGCGAACAAGTTTGTCCGTCTGGCATGATGAAATATGTTATTGGTTAAGAGACAGTAAAATGTTTTCACATCATTTTTATCTTGATATCATTAAATTATAATGGCAAAACTTTGTAGTTTTCAAAATCCCAATTATCAATGATCACAAAAATAATTTCAGCTGAAGAAACTAAATATATTATTTTCTGAAAATGCAACCATTTATGTAACAAACCCTGGTAACAAAAGTCGTAGAATGGTGTGGGCCTAGTCGCGATAACTACATCCCCAACAGTTAAGTCCTTATACCACAATAAAGAAAAAATAGACAAGCAAAGATACAAGTAAGAGCTTTCTAATCAAAACAGAATTCATCTGATATCGCCTCAGCAGTCGGGCGACCGATTATCTTTTTAGCAAGATAGAGTAAACAATCAAGTTCTTTAATTTACTTTGGCGATAGTTCGCATCCTTCACAGCATTTTCAAGTGAGAATAATAATATTTTCTTTGAAATTCAAAGATACAATTTGTGTCCATGATACAAGTTTCGATAATTCAGTACAGAAGATTTATCAAAATTCAAAAGCTTTTTCTACACCTATGAATGTGTTGGCATTCTTATCAAAACTTTTTAATTCTCCTTAGTTACATGGAATTTGTTTTTAAAATAAAGAAAACTATTCTCCCCTGTCAAACATAAACACTTTAAGCAGTAAAAACTAAAAAAACTTAACACATTGGACACTTCTCTAACACTTTTCTGGTCTAAAAACTCAGTTAATGGCTGAAAAGTGGACAGAACTCCTTCATGGGATCTGATTGAAGAAAAATGAAATAAAGAATAGCTTGTTTGAATGCTTTATTTATTTTGACCAATAGGGTTCTAAAGTGATGACGTCACAAACATATGTTATAAGAAATTTCGAATTTAGATCCAAAAACCTGTAAGACCATCATGAATGCGTCTAAACTTGCAAAACCAGTTGAATGTGTTTATGAATAAACTGAGATATGGCCACATGAGCACAGACTATTCCCCCATCAAACGTCTGTAATTACAGTGGCGGAAATTGCGGAATGGGGGAAGGGGGCAAGTGCCCACAGGTTTTGCTAAATTTTCGGTTAAGACACGATTCTGGGGATAAATTATGTGATTTGTGGGAAAAGTTGCTTATTTTGTGGACATTGCCCCCTCCCCCATCTAAAAAATGAATTTCCGTCCCTGTGTTATTTCCTTATTTGTATGTAATGATGTTATTTTGCCACTGTGTAAATTGGGATCATGACTTTATAGTAAATTTCTAATCTTTCAATGACCATATATTACCTGACCTTTTTTATATTTAATTAATTTTGCATATTTAGAAGATTTGATGGTGCTCTCTTAGCTTGCGTGGTCTTAGGAGAATGACTGCATTACAATAGAGTCTACAGTCTATAAGAGTATAGATCTGAATCGTTCTTGAAAATGTAGAGCTTTCTCATCAAACACATTGCATGTGTTAGTAAATATGGATGCCAAATAGAACTTAGCAAAAACAACGATGAAGGTCAAATGGTGTTGAAAGCTTTTGTTAAGCTAAACGCAAATCGTATTAATCGTAAATTTGCCTTTGTAGATTTAGCTTTTGGTTCTGCACACCTCAAATTCGTCATAATGTATTCTAATTACATTTAATGATTAATAAAATTTAACGAATTTAACAAGTAGCGAATGCATACACAGCTGCTTCTTGTAATCTCCCGTCAAATTGACAACACGCTTATTCTATTAAGTGCTCATTTTCTTTTAACTTTCTGAGACAATATTTGAACTAAACAATGCTCCAAAGACAAATTTTAATAATCACAAGATCTGAATTGCAGTGGATTTGAAACGTTTAAAGACAAAGAGGTAGAGACAAGCTACAATGCCAAAAAAGGCCATTACAATTGAATAAATGATAGATTGTATCAAAATATCTGAAGTAAAATACAAAAGACAAGAAAAACAAAGCTTTTTGATAGGAAAGCAAAAGAAGGCAAGATTGAAACAAAGATGGTGCTTGTTAAGAGATTATTGTGAATATGTCTGCCCTTAACGCCACAGAATTTTATCTCATTCTTACAATTTCTTTCACGTTTGCCTGGTAGTCTTGATATCTATTTTTGCATTCGTTTTAATTATCAATAATTTGTCCAACCACAAAGTATGATATTGGTGGTTTAAGCCTAAATCCAGCAAATTCATTTCGCTTTGATACCAAAACTACGCTGGGTTGTCATACCGATCCTCAGCTTTAGTAATCTTGTAAAATTCCGTTGCCTAAGCAAAAAAGCGGATTAAAAGCCGGTATAATTATTTTCCAGTCATTCCAGCTGAAAGAGTTTTGGGTCAACGTTGATGTACAAAGCTTCAATTGCAATTCAAAAATGCATCTCAAGTAAAAATAAAGCCTAAGAATGGCAAACACGTGAATTGAAAAAAGCTGCATGGTTAGTTTCACGTGAAATTTCCTTAGTTAAATGCATATTTTTTTGCTGGGGAAAGGGGGTTGAAGAATTTTTTTTGAAATATTGAGCTTTTATTCAAAGCAAAAAATTGGTCTGCAAGTCCACTGTCCCCTTACTTGTTCATTATGCTTTGTTAAAGAATTGGCAATTAATTTGATTAGAAACATGATATACGTATGCAATGCCCGTTCTGCATCAATTTGATGAAAATGTCGCTGATGAAAACTACTTATAAAAACTACTATATTACCACTGAAAATTGTCTACAAATCAGTGGTGGTAGCAACGTCTGCTGGGACCCATTCTCGACTAGAATGAACCAACCTTTTTCAAATCAGTTCTAGCATAAAGAGGAAATTCTATAGTTGGCTGGTACAGGGACAAGCTCTTCTTCATTGTAAGTTTTTTAAAGATCAACTCTTTAAGTATTTGTATCTGTTGCTACCTAGCCTCCAAAGGTAGGGTTTTATCTAGCAGCGTCCTGGTCCTTCCCTCAAAGTGACCACATCTTTTGATTCCTGAGCCTGAATTTACAGAGGGCTGGTGACGTTTTTCACTCTGAGTAGAAGTTTGGTCCTGTCATTTACTCAAACTACAGACCCTTTTGAGATTTTATTCCACGATCCTGACCATTGTTTCAATAATAAGTGGGATGTGCCCCCTTCTTCATCTCAAAAATGCCACCCTGCTACCACAACAGCGCTTCAAAAACAGAATACTCATCAGTGTATTAAAACCATTTCAGTATTTCTACACAATTAGAAATGTCCCTCTAGAGCATATTTCTTCACAATAAAACAAGCAAAAAGCCGGTGAATTTTGATTGAGAAGTTTGGAGATCTATTAATTCAGCATTCAGCTACTTAATATCTATCTTCTAGTTTTGTTTAACGCAATCAACATCCTTGCAATTTCCTTAGATAATACACCTTATTTTCACCAAGACTTTCTTCCTTCAAAATTGTTTGGTAGCCATGGTGCTGCTATTATAAATCTTCAATAGATTCTATTGAAAGTTTTCTTTGCATGGGGGGAGGGAGGGGGTGAGAGTTAGAGTAGATGCTAGAATATGCACCTAGAACGGATCCATGTGGAACTCCCAGTTTATCTTCTTGTTTTAGTTGCACTTCTACAGAATTTTATCTTTTGAAGTATTTTTGTATTTAATCATGTGAATATTCCCGACGTTTCTGAACAGAAATTTGCATTCTAGCGAAACAATTAGCGCTTCCTGAGTTTGGTTCCCCTGACCCAAGGTTCAACCGGATGTATTGGTGAAATCTGCGCGGTTGAATTAAAAATCTTAAGGTAACTTTAATTCATTTGAGGAAGCACTTTTTCGGCAGTCCTTTATTCACACAGCTTGGTTGAATTTTTTTCATTGAGTCAAGCAGAATTCTAGCAAATCCCTAGTGTCTATATTTATTATGAATGAACCATACTTTAGAATAAGTCTGCAAATCAAGAAGTTATCGAATTATCAAGAAAAATCCCTTCAAGACACTCTGCTTTGTTCTTTCGAGAAACTCTGCTTTTTAGAGCAAATAATGACATATCTGGCCTGACAATATTTTTACTTTCGAAGAAGCTTGAAAAAAATTATTAAACTTTCGAAGAAAATTATTATTCACATTAGTTTTTTCCTTTCCCCCTTCCAAACTATGCTGGATTATGTGTTACAAAGTCCTGCAAGTACTTTTGGCAGTAATTGTAGCTTTCAAATTTAAAAACATGCTATATTATATGTTATAAGAGCAATTGTTTAATAAATATCAAACAAGATGTAGGTAAAGAAATATTATTAATCAGCTGCCCGACGTTATAAAGAGAGGAACGTTGAACAGCAGTTTATAAGGCGCATGTACTCTTAACGGCATCTAGCAGGGCTGCTGTGAAGGGGTGTTCGGCGGGCTCAGTTCCCCTTTTTAAAGTCCAGAGAAATTTCGGGGGGCTCGGCCTTCCTTTTACATCTGATCACATCACATGTTTCATTGGACGAATTCTGTGTTTGCCATCCTTTATTTCCTTTAAGGCTTTTGGGATCGGCAAATACTTTGAATGATTTCATATACGCAACAGCGAATCCTTTAGACAAATCCAATTATGTTTAGGGTGTTTGAGGGGGAGGGGGGTGTTGTTTTGATGGATGAAAGAAGGCTTGGGATTAACGGAACTATTCAGTGTGCTTAAATCTTATATAACGCTTTGTTTCACACATACATTACAGGATAAAATGGTGCGACATATTGGAAGTACAGTCTTCAACCTGAGATCAAAACAACCCATAGTGTGCATATATTTTTATTCAAAACAAATAAGCTTAGTACGTTTCTGGTACTGCAAAATTTGAAGCTCAAGCATATCTTTGTAACAATCATAAAGTAAATATGATGGAGCTTAACTTGGATCCTTGAGGTACAACGTAAACATAGAAGCCACAGCATTGCACTTTTGACACGCTTTTTGTGTTGCTTGTTGACATCTAAATGATAATAGTAGTGTACTTTTGATACACTGAGGGCATTTCAATCCCTTTGAACTCTACCAGTAGTTTTGCTAAGAAAAATTTTCTTAGTTTCATAATAAAAATGCTTCATAACATATGAAAGAATATAGTTGAAGTTATTAGCGCATATTCACATAATATTTTCTACGATATTCTCAGGTAATAAAATTTCCTGACTTGGATTCATAAAATTTCACCGCCCAATATAGAGAACAACTTCAATTTTTTTGAGCCCTCCTTAACACCAATATTGTTATTTTGACATTTGAAAAATTCATGTAACCTCGATTTATTATTTAGGCACAATACTTGGCCTACCAAAGCTACAGGTGAACTCAGCACAAATACAATGTGCAGGTGTCATGCTAAAACAGGTGATTTTCTTCTTGTTCTTGATTACATAAAAATGTCATGTTTTTGCAGGTGCTGCTTATCATTTTAATATTTGAATGAAACCTTTTTATCAGTGCATTTAGTTCCTCTTTGAAGTAAAAATTGTACACGCATTTCCGATCGATCTGCTTCATTAGTATGGTATCAATTAAGGGTATCTGCGACCAGCATATTCTCTATGCTGGAGATATATGTCATTAGTGACTAAGAAGTTATTATCAGTTTTCATTTATCTTTCGCTAAATTTGTCTGTTGTTACTAAGTCAAATTCAGTTAGGAGATTAAGTGCCTTGAATCAACAGTTAGGAAGCGAAACTATTGACTACACAAAGTTATGGACAGCAATGTTATGCCTTCTACTTACTGATAGTAATTTTCTCAGGGTTTTCAATTAAAGGGTTCTTGTTTGATTTGATTAGAAACCCCTAGCCCCACTGATAAGCAGAGCCATATTAAGGGCACACGAACTGGGGGTATCTGCTGGTTTTGTTACTTGTACATTCGTTATATTTAGCAAAACAATTCGAAGCGAACTGCAAATAGATTGAAAGAAGGGGCGATTATCCTACCCAGTTACTTTAATGCAAAGAATTGAATCAATAAATCTCTTTCTTATCTGTAAACTAACACAGTGGTGAAAAAGTCAAATTATGAACAATATTCAAACAGATTGCTACAACGAAAGCAAATATTTAGCATAAGGGTTGCTAAATATAACCTCAAATATCTTAATACAAATATTACACAACACACTTGACATTCTAAAAGAAAATCTATATGTACAGGCATAAGAGGTGGATATAAAGCTGAGTGGCGGCTCAGCATCCGAATACAGAGGTGAATGCTATGACCATTTGCTGTCGTTTCATACAACTCTGGGCAGTGGTTTATACTTTCAATACCCTAACGATTACATGGGATAGAATAACCCGGCCTATTTGCATTGCTTGGAGAAAATGGTAGACCAATTTTCCTTTTCAGCGCTGCTCACTACTAGCTCAACAACCTGCCCTAGTTTTTCGTGTCAATTCCGGGGGGTTTGATTCCAATCGATTTTAGTAGGTCATTTGTTTTCAGTAGGGAAAATTGTTTGTGTAAAAAGGTGCTAATTTTAGTCATTAAATTTGCTATGGAATAAGTGATTGGATTTGATGTTTTGAACATGATGTACAATATTGAGAGACAGAGAGCAAAATTATTCAATTTTGAGAAATGCATCTAGAAGCTGCATTGAAATAAAATACCAATTTTACAGTTGACATAATTTCTTACGTCTGTTGCAATGATAATACAATGTTGATAATACAACGTCTGTTGCGATGATTATTTGAAAAACAGCAATAGGCCACATCATCTTCAAGCTTTCCCCAAAACCGTATTTTTTCATTCTGTTCACTAGTGTCTAATAGAGTCATTCATACAGAAACACACAGTAACGAAGCCTATTCAATGAACCTGCAAGAGAAAGCTCTAACTTGCATCTAATCAAGGCTTTATCTTTTATTGTCATTGGAGCGTTCTCGCCCCTCCAAAAATTATAAAAATCCTTTTTTCCAATGAACAAACCCAGTTTAAGAAATGGTTTCTCTTCCCCTAGAGTTCTGAATTCTAATTGCAATATTCTACACAAAATTACCTAACTACAAGGTAAGGCTATGTGAAAATGTGAGTTATGATGGACTGGAACGAGACATGTTGTTGCTGTAGTTAGTAAGCCAGAGGGAAGAGAGAATTGAAGCGGAGATTTAGGTTGGCTAGGTTACAGAATACATTTTGAAGTTAAGAAGCGGAATATCGAAGACGAAGAGAAACTAAATGATCGTTTTTATCTGCTTTTCCTTCTTGCATGTTTCGTTATAGCTACTTACAAACAAACCTAACGTCCATTACGTAATATGACATAGGCAGAAGTAAAAACTTCTGAAATGCGTTGTTGATACAATTACAAAGTTCTATCCCTTAATCCTCGAAGCTAAGTTCGTCATATTACATAATGGACGTTAGGTTTGTTCTGCAAGTATCCTTATTTTGTAATTAGGTGATTTTGTTTAGAATATCACAATTAGAATTCAGAATAGTATTGAATGTAGAATTATGGGAAAAGAACCGTTGAGAACAAAGGAAATTGTTGATTGGAAGCAAAAGAAGAGCTCCAACCTTCAAAGGAAATAAAAAGCTAAGCCTTGATAAACAAGTTAAGCAAAGGAAGAGCTCCAACCTTCAAAGGAAATAAAAAGCTAAGCCTTGATAAGATACAAGTTAAGACTTTTGCATTCAATTTGCTTCTTTAATGTGCGATTTTATTACCAAAATGTTTATCAAGATTGAAATACCTAGCTATTTATAGAACCTCTGATACAGGGGTATCAGTTACGGAGCCTCCTTCTACTACACTCCTTTTTCGGAAGAACCGGATAATTTTGGTGGAGGCTCGACGTTCTAATTTTCTTGATAATTTGAGTCTCGGTATGTTTTTAGTATTGTTCTTGCTTCAGCGTTGATTTTTACAACTACATGTTATAAATTGTTGCCAAGACTGGGCCAGTACCACCCAAACAACATTTTTGCAAGACATTTTTAGTTGTACGGTTGATTTGCTGAGATAACTTGCTCTGTTTAGTTAACATAAGTGAACATTTACAGGAACACTTTTTTCTTCAAATTTTTCTTCTGAGGCTTCGCACGTCCTTACAATGTTCTTGTTCCTTGGCAAATCATGCCTTTAAGTTCTAATGAAATGTGTTCTTTTACATTAAGTGTGAATGTCGATTGTACAGCAAAGGTAGTCTCGCCATTGGAGTACTCAGCTATCAAAATACTGAAGTTTCTATTTTGCGGGTCTAGTATCCTTTATGCTGGTAATTTTTACAATAGATTTCTTCATTTTCCATATAGCTACGGCTTCTGACACACATGTAATTCTATGCAGCTTCAGACACTGACACGTCTACAGCCTTAAGTTCTTTCCTCCATGCATACAATGCATACTTTTGTTATGTTCAAACTCAACAGAATTAAAGTCACTACAACATTTCAGACTACTAAACGTGTAAAAAGGATTTATTTCCCAAGACAATTCTGCGTAAGCAATTCATGAGTAATTCTAATAAACAAGGTCGAACTAACATTAGAAAGAAGGTACAAGAAAGGAGAAAATGAAATAAAATTTGTTATGACAGCTTGTTTTGTTGCATTAATTTCTAAATCATTTATGTTGTCAAAAACATTTGTTTCTCTTAAATTTTGTCTTTTCAATGTGCATTACTAAATTATAATCTCATATATGCGGTTTTGAACTTTGAAATTGTTTGTCATAAAGGAGAAAACGTTTCCTTTTCTTGACAATTTCCTTTTCAATGTCACAATGTAAGAAAGATGACATAGTTCTATTTAGAGCACATCAGGCGGTTACTTTTGGCAAATGTTGCCATGCCTTTTCATCTCTAAAAGCCGCTGTTTTTTTTTAACTAAAACTGCTAGAAAAGGTATACTGTGAATTGAAAGAAATATGCTTGCAAAACACTTATAATCGTGCAATTTTTTATAAGTACGCACAGTTTTAATGTGCAAGCTTTGGAATAGATTTAAACAAAGCTAAGTGAAACAGATTTCTTCCTTGCTTGTTATTGGCCAGGAATCACAGTTTTATTGCAAACAGTTATGTTAACACGAGCACGTTTTAAAGACTTTTTGCCATCAAAGAAGAGGGTCTTGCAAGGGCAGTGAAATCGCTTATGCCAATATGAATTCAATCAATTTCTATAAAAAACAAATACAAGCCATTATGTTGCATGTGGCCCGTTTGTCAGCTTGTTCGATTATTTGACGACAGGTGATGAGCCCCCGTCTGCAACACTTGTGTTCTGCTTTTTCAGCAAGGCGCAGTTCAGTTGATTACAAGTGCGAATGGGATCAGCACATTCCTAAATTGATATCAAAATAATTTTTGAAGATGATTGCTTTCTGTTCAGTGTGTTTATAGCCTCATTCAAATCTGGTGATCATGGACATTAAAGGTGCGAATAATACTTTTCCTATTCATTATTTTCCTGCAACGTCATCTACGATATGATATATTTTTGATATTATAACCAGTTTTATTCTTAGATGTTTATTATGAATTATGTTTGCTACTGCTGCTTTTCGTGGACGATCGCCAATTGTATCTTTGATTTTTCCAAACATAACATAGCTAAGAACTACCAATTTGCAAATCTTAATCATATTTTGCCGAACTGATATTAAAAGACAATAAACATGCTTACAAAGCTTCATAACATACATGCAGCTCATAGCTAACTTAGATTATTTATGAGTCGTTTCTCGAGCTTTATACTTTCCATGGGTAAGTTCTGCATGATAACTTGATCAAGAATTCTTCTTTGCTGGTGTTGGGATAATTGAAGAATCTCACACAGTAAACGACCAGCACTTGTATCAAAGTTTTCATATGTTTTTATCAAACTTAACAGCTCTTTTACTTCTGATACTATTTTCAAATGAGAAATTAACCTTAGTAAATCAGAAACATCCTTTATTAATCTACTACGTTTTGTTTTTTTGTTCCTAATTGATGCTTTAAAATCACTTGAAAAGATTGGAAGCAGGCAACTTTGGATGAATATTAATTATTTATCTCATTCTTATATTTCTCTCGTTGCTATGTATTCTCAAACTTTCCTTAAGTACCTGCAACTTTTATAAGTTTACAATAAGCTTTCTGCACTTGCTAGTTTGCTTTTAATTGCCTTTCAAATGTACATAGGTCAAGAGAAAAAGTAATCAGTTAATTCATAAGATATTGTTCTTGTTTCCACTGCTAAATCCAACTTTATATAACAAGCATTAAAGTACTGCTAACTTTTCTGCCTTCTACCAGATAACAAATCGTCCCGTAAGACTTTTAACCTTAATAGTTAATACTTGAAAGAAGTTGATTGCACTCGAGGAAGATTACTACCAGCTCATGATCTAATCAAGTTATTCTTTATGTTTCCAAAACGTGATGTCGTGCATATCCTTAAGAAGCAAAATGTGTCATAATGTCGACTTTGTTTTCGCTCTTGTTCTCATTTCGAGAAGGAGGTGCTTTCAAACAATATTCTGAAGAACAGGTGACTTATAAACAAAGAAGACAATTTTAATGCTAACGAATGCTGTTGTTATTTGGAAATTGATCTAGCAGAAGGTCTGCAGCAAGATCTTTTAGGTCTGACGACACTTCTATTTATAACTCTTGCCAGGCATGAAAGCAATCTAATGCCATTTCAGATGTCTTACATAAGGCAAAACTCTATTTGTTTATATGATGCAATGGTAAATGAAGTTGAAAATTGTATTTGAGGTGATAAAGGATTATTTTATGTATAGAAGATTACATCGATTTTGACAAGTGATTGATTCAGCAAGGGAAAAAACAATATCTTGCGCCTTTTCTCAGCTTTAAATTTCTTATCAATCCTTGCAGCTATTTTGTTCTTCTTCTATCTTTCTTTCTTCAGACTTTCATGAGAAAAAATTCTCCATTTGGCGAATGCAGCTAGGATACTTCGAATGATATGTCTCCTGATACGAACCACGTCCCACGGCGGCCTTATACCTGTCATAATATGGCTGTTTCAGTGCATTTTCTCATTTTTCTACGTTTTTTGCTGTTCTAGGATGAAACTCCAAGTCTAAGCATCAAAGGATAAAATAAGCTCCTCCTGGCAGTTCCTCTTTAATTATTTTTTTAAATTATATAACAGCAACTTATCTACCAATCGAAATTCTTTCTTGTTCTTGATGCATTAGCCTAGAATCTTTCTATCACAAATCATGATTTTTTTCAAATTCGGGCATCATATGCAAAATATTTGATCAATTATTCACAGGCAAGTTGTCTGTTGTCTGCATAGGGCATCAGTTGAAAATCTTCAGATTGTAGCCTTTCGCCTATGGAAAATTGAACAAGCAGCTGCGGACCTGTGAATTAGGAAACTTTCTTAATTATGAGTGAGCTATCGTTTTCGATATGCCTTTGTTTGTTGTTCTACCATGGTTTATGCTCGGTGCCGCGTTTTGTGTACCGGCAATCAAAGTTTTGGCTTCAGTATATTCATTTTCTCGAGTTAAACCACGATTTTGGTAATCTGAATTATTAAAAAACAGTCTTGGTAAGACCTTGTGTTGATTTTTAACTTTCAAAAATGAAAGGTCTTCCTTAAAAATCTGCTCTTGCATCTCACTAAAGCCTCAGCATGGCTCATATCAAGACGATAGGCAGGTTTCTCTCAATAGCTTGTAATCTTTATCTATACCTCTTTTTAACAAACACATTCTTGCTCCTAGCCTTGCCACAAAGTTGCTAAGCAGATTTTCAAATGTTAGAAAATATTTTATCATTTATAGTAATCTTCCTGATTCATCTTTCCTCTGAAGCATCAGTATCCTTTTAATTCATTTCAAATCAGCCTGAGGCAGTGACATTTTCTGTATTTTCTGACAAGAAAAGCTGCTGGAAGTCGCTTTGTAGTTTTTTTCTTTTGTTACTTTTGAAAGCACCATTTCTACAGGTTATCTCTCTCTTCTCTTGCTCTTCCCGTGAAAAGCTAGCTATTGTTAATAGTAATAGCTATTTATACCATTTATTTTTAGCAACAGAGCATAATTTATAGGGGGTCGAGGAAGCATATAGGAGTCATGTCATGTTTCATCTTTTCAATATTAGTCTGACTACACTCACAGTCAGGGTAATGAGATCTCTTGATCAACTTTCGATTCACAGTGGCATGTCCCTTTCTTTACCCAGCAATTACACCTATTTCATTGGCTCTTGAGTGACTCTCCACCGAATCAAATCCCTTTCAGTATCACTGTGGGAACCCTGGACTGGCCTTGTATACAGCTTCTTACCCAAAACAAAACATGTAAATCTACTGCAAAATAAATCCACTTCCTATGTTTATATCAATGTTTTAGTCCCATATCTCCTTAACCCGTGTAGATAATACCCTTTACGCAATGACTTTCTATAATGTCATTAATAACGTCACCCATTGCGTTATCATCTTCTTAAAACCAGCGTCACTTAGAAGCAGACATTGCAAGTGCAGGTCAGATCTTTTAAACGGGAGCAGAATATCAGAATGAAATGACTCAGTTATTCAACGAGGCAAGCAGGTAACGTGGAATTCTTCTAAGTATTTTTCGCTGAAATTGCCAAGGGCATGGCAACAGCCCTTTACCGGGAGTATAGGACTGCTAGAAAGCATTAACTTTTAAAACAATCTTACCCTCGGTGTCAAAGATCTATTCTAGTTTGAATCTAAAGACGTACACTTCTGAGTTTCAATTTTATTAACTGAGAACCACCAGAACATATGATGTGAGCTGATCTATATATAATTAATCATTGAACAGAAGCCTGTCACGCAGAACAAGGCCGTATTTTTCGTACCATTTAGATACATTCAAACAGTGTTCAAGCTAATTGCTTTGTAAAGAGTATGCAGCACCTGCAATTCGATTTTGTGCTGGTTATTCTTTCGCCTCAATGCCACAAGCGCCATTGGAAAATTGCTTATATGCCGGTTGTTTAATATTTGTTTCACCTACCTTCTAGATTTGTATCTTTTGAATTATGACCTGGCATTCTAGATCAAAGTGTTATTTATTGTTAATTTGTGCGATTTTGTCACTATGAAATACGAAAGTAATGTTTTGCTGATTCTTTGGAACTATCCTTGTAAACCATCTGCTTCTTCTATTTAAACCAGTTCCAAATCTCGATACGTTTATTCCTTCATTCAGAGTTGAATTGATAACGCATTTAAATCCCCTTTGAATAAAGTGCAATAGAAAAAACTCGTGTGCTGCCAGAAAGCCTATTGGCAAACTTCTAGCGTCATTTCCGTGTTTTTTCGACGATTTGCTAATCTTCAAAGTTCGATCAATTTTCCTGGGTCACTTTATCTTGCAAAGCAGATGTAAAATTGTATATCCCGTTATGAGGGGCTTAATTGT
The DNA here is from genome assembly GCF_057945365.1 of Rhopilema esculentum. NCBI lineage: Eukaryota > Metazoa > Cnidaria > Scyphozoa > Rhizostomeae > Rhizostomatidae > Rhopilema > Rhopilema esculentum. Next base: position 9,281,982 of record NC_142827.1, read on the forward strand.
GAATTGCATTTTTACCCGTGTTTTTGTTACTGGTGCAAAGCAATGACGTCGAGAAGATTTTCTGTTGCATTCATTCCACTCCTTCTTTTCGGATTCTTTCAATTATTTTTTGCGAACAAGTTTATATTTTGTTGGTATGTATATTGTTTGGAGACTTGTATAGCAAAATGTTTTCCCTTGAGCACTGTTGCTGAACATGCCCCATGTGCCACGCACCCCTGCTTTAAGTTACTTCACCCCGAATATCTTGTTTCTCACTCATTTACCTTGCTTCACCTCACTTAATCTTGTTTTACTCTGTCTATAGTCGATTTCGGTTTTTCTTGCCTTTATTTGCCACCTGAAGGTTTATTTCATTCGAGTTTCCTGTCATTTATTTCATTTAAGCTGCGTTTTCGCGATGCCGGATAACTTTTAATCCGGATAAAGAGCAATACGGATGAGAAACAAGTTTCCCTTCCCCTGCTCTTCGCGTTTGCTTTACAGAGGTTGCAAATTCATTTGGGTTTTCTCCTCAACTGCAACCCACGTCAGTATTTAGAAGCCATCAGTTCAGTACGAAAACTAATTACATCGTAATCCTCCTGAGGCTTACTCTAATTGACAACAGGATTTTACCCAACCTCAGTTGATCAACAACTGTAGACCATAGGTGTAAGCCAAAATCCGCGTGTTGCTAAAAATATAGTTAATGTTTCTCTCATAAACGGAGCTGCAACCTTCACAGGCAGCTTTCCGACCTAAACGCACCTGATATACACATTTTGATTGCAGGTGAGCTGATATAGGCCGAATTTGTTTGCAGGAGAAATGACGGTTGCACGGCCGAGGCCGACGGACCGCGAGGAAGGCCGTTGAAAACAATGAAAAGTTACTATACCCGTGCCACGCCTGGGTTTTATTTATTAAAGTTTTGGTTCATTTGATAAAGAAATGATAACTATTGTTCTATGCTTTTGATTTCCTAATGAACCGCATGTTTCTTCAGACCGTTTATTTAGTAAGCTTTGATACGATTTTACGCATATGCAAGTGGCCATGCAGGTGCTTGTCAAAAACATTTACTTGCACGCATGACACCGTCCCCGTCTTCTCCGGTGCATTACAGATGACAGCACAGCTTATTTCCACAAACCTTTTCACTGCTTCTCAGGCAACAAAGCTTGCTGCTTTATTCATCTTGGAGCACACTGATGATTTCAAATGATGACCGCACAGTGATGCATTTTGTGAGATGTGATGCATTCCCTTTTTAGGTTACCGTTCTGCCGGTTGATGCTTTGCAAAGCTGAGTGAGTGTGATGAGCATTTATGGATAATCGAAAGAATTTCTGCCCAAAGACAGTCAAGCTTCTTGTTTTTAGCGATCTCAACTGCAAACGGAGCTTGCTGACGTTGGCACAAAGAAAAAACAGGTGAATTAATTTTATCTCCACAACATCACTTTCCGCAGCTTTTTATTACAATTTAGTAATCATCTACGTTCCAGTTTTCAATTATTTCTCTTTAAATTTTCAAATAAAGCTCTTTTTTCATTGTCACGATGCACTGAATACTTCTTCCAAGACGCAGGACAAATTTCCTATTTAAGGAGGTAAAGACCCTGTTAATCATCCAAATAAAACCAGGTTTCATTCATCTTTGTAGCACAGCATTCACTAGGCTTCTACAGTATTATTCTTTTTTTGTTTGTATTCAGACCAAGTTAGATAGAACCCAAACCAGGGAATCTTGATTACATTCATCGCAAAGTAATAATCTGCTTCTTAATTAAAACTCGCATTCGCTTGTCAGAAGAAGTATAGACTCTTCCTCGTATCTTCATTAGTTCTTGATTGCATCACTCTCTGGCGCATTTATCGTTAAGTAAAACTAGATTGATACACATGGCACCGTGCTAGCCTCGACTTTGTAGCAAATATTGACAAGATTCATCGTCAAAATCTAGCTAACAGAAAGCATCAGTTGTCATTTTTCGATGTAGTGAGAAATGACACCCAATACAAAAGATGAAATGTTTCTTCTACGTGAATCCTGAATTCATTCATTCAATTATATTTTCTTTGATACAGAGCAAACATAAAAGCTCTGTGATAGTATATATTGTTTTTCTATCAATTTTTTACCTACACCTCAAAAATGTCTTGGCAATTACTTTTTGAGTCTATATATCCTCAGAATGTTGGCCAGGATTTTTAGCTCCCACAATGTTTATGCTCAGATGATTAGCCAACGCCTTTTCTTCTTGTATCCTGTACTCTCAGAGTCCTAGCCAAGATTTATCCCCTTCAACCTCAGTAATCAGAATCACTTTATACTCAGAATCACAGAACCTCACGCCCTCTATACTAAAATTCTTAGCCAAGATTTTTAGAACCCTTTATAGGAGTTTCTTTAGCTCCTCCCGCACTTATGGGAATATTTCCAACTGTAATGTAGCTTCTTTCCTTTAACAGTGGTGATTGACTTATTTGTACTTCAACACTGACAATGCTACGGCACAAGCGGCAACCATCAAACTCCCAGGACCTGGATGAAGCACCGAATGACGATGATGATGAACTTCCAACTCAGTTCGAGAAGTTGTCTTTTGGCTGCATTACCAGAGAGAATTTCATCCGCAAGCATCTGATCTACATTGTTCGATCAAGGTATAGTTTCACTATGAATAATTCCCTCCCACTTTTAACTATCAATTAAAGGTGCTGATAAATTCTGCTATGTGCATTTAACTTCTATCGATCAGTGTTTGAATTGAAGAGGACAGAAAGGTAAATTCACCATTTGATTGCCTTTATCAATAGAGAATCGTTTCGACCAGCCCCTCGCACTACAGCTTGGTCATGTTCATCAGCGTCTGTAGGTAAAAACTTCTATGAAGGCGGTGGCTTTCTTAACCTATGCCAGGGCTCACACTACCGATGCTACAATTGAGGCTAGCAAAGTAATAAAAAGGGCCGGCAAGGTCTTACCCCCTCTAGCCCCTATTGTGGCAAAATTTACCTGTGGGCTTGGGTTCAATGAATTTTTTGTAATCTACTGGTTTATCTTATGAAAATTTGGGCTTATTTCAATATTTTATTTAGCCAAAAGATGGGGGATAGCCACCCCGCACTTGCCCAGTCCTCCTCTGTGGCGTGGGTGTTGCATGCACATAAGGGCTTTATATTTCTGTTTTTGGGGTCAGTTTTCATCAATAGATACAGCAAGAATGTTTATGCAATCATGCAAAATGTTGCTTAGCGATTTAATGTGAACGAAATCCCATAAAACTCCATATTAATAATTGATATCAAATTAATGATTGCTGTTGACAAAACAAGGCTGGATAAATAAGCATTTAATTTGTGTGTAATCTGAATTAGAAAATTGGCGGTTTTCTTTTTACACATAGATGTTTGATTAATTAGTACTGTGAGTTCTCGAATAAGCCTCAAACTTTGAATTGAATAAGCACCCCGCCCCCCCCCCTTTCGAGTGAGCCCTCACCCAAAAGTATGTTTTGCAAAATGAGCCCCAGGGCTTTTATTCGAAGACTTACGGTTGTCTGCTATGAATCAAAACCTTTCATTGTACTCAGCATTGCGCTTAGTCTAAAAGAAAAGAACCCCTTTTCGAAAAAGTATATGAAAAAGTATATCCCTACGGACCTTTTTTCAAAATTATCGTTTTGTAGAAGTCATCAAATTTGAGTACTTTTTGAGATGTTTTGTGGATGAACCTTGCCCAGCTACGTCTGTCCTGCTTTTCGAGCCCTCATTTTTGTTTTTCTTTTAACGGCGGGCTGACAACTAGTCATATCGTCACTTCAATACATTGCATACATGTACTGACAGTCTCAACCCGCGGGACTTTCCTCAAAAGCGCGAAGATGACTTACAGAAACAATGCCTTTGGGTTTTTAGCGCTAGTTTTTTTCGAAAGATTTAATTTGAAGAGCACTTCAAGCACCGATTTTTTTAATTAAAAGAAGCAAAATGAGTCATCTTCATAATCTTTTGGTCGATTATTACTTGCAGACAACATCATTCACTATCTATATGCCATGGCCCGACTGTCTATATTTCTGATTCCTAGAGAGATCAGCTCATGAAGGTAAACTGTTGTCTAGCCTTCTTGCAGAATCGACTTTCAATGTAGTAATCAACAAAACCAATTACATTGAGTTCTTGCTGTCTTTCAATAATTCATTTCGAACTACTCATGTTGATAAAGTCAGTTCAGGATTGATCGCTTTTGTAGAACATATGACTATATCAACTCATTGATAGCATGCCATATCTACAGATTGCTTCATCTCATTGCTGAAAGTATCATTTCATATTGAAATTCATTCATTCATTTTGTGAAAACGCCTTGCCGCTTTTTAAACACATAATGTTACAAAGTTAGAATGCATTTGAAATCAGCTATCGAAACTTCCGCTGCATGTTTACTGAAAATATATTGTAATGATGTTTTAGTTTTTCCCAACAACAATGAAGTGAAATTGGAATTGAAACAGTAAAAACTATGGTCCAAACATTGCCTCGTAAAAGTGAACTATCTGAAGAACGAAGCAACAACAACATAAAAGACAAACATGGTTTAGTATTTAGACTAGAGCCCAGGACTCTAGAGAAGTCGTATTGTGTTATCATGAGATTTAGGATCGTTATATTTTGCGTCACGAAAATATTCCATCCTTTTTACGCTGCTGCAATTGCGAACTATTTTAAAAATGGAAACCAGAATAGTTGAATATACGGATTTATACGCTTTTTGGGTATAGAACAGGACGGTTCTAAGTTGCTACTCCGAGTTTCACGCTTAATACAAATATCAAGCAACTGTATCGCATTAAGCATGAAACTCAAAGTAGCAACTTAGAGCCTTCCTGTTCGATACCCCCAAAAGCGTGAACAGCTCTGCCTATACGGCACCGAGCATCTTCAAACCAGGAAACAGCAATTTTCATTTAATGGGTTTATTGACCCCATATTCAGTGAAATTCAAATTCATCTTGTTTATTGATACTTCTGGTACAAAACAAGCCAACTTCCAGATGCATCTCCATTTTCTTACAAGTTATGATGAATCTTTGTTTTTCGAAATAATCTTTCTGTCGAGCATGCCTTCACTTATGACTACTAGAATGCAAAGGTTGATGACAGGTTACTATAGAATGCAAATCAGCAATGGTATATCCAGCAGTAGTGCACTGCTCGTCCAAACATTCTATTGCCACCTAAAACGCATACAGTAGAAACCCGCATGAAAGAACCTAGGTTTTTTTCTGGCAGCCTGAATAGGCCTTGCTCACATTTACAATGCTTTCCACTTGAAGAATTCTAACAGACACACTTAAGCCAGCTTTGTTTTTCATGTTTAATTTCAAACAATCAAATGAACTTATGTTGTTAGATTGCTCAATGAGAATGTAACATACTATAACCTGATCTTCTCGAAGCTGTTTAATTAGCCAGTGCGAAAAGGGTGTAAAAATATCACTTTAAAACCCTCTTTTCTTATATATATATATATATATATAGGTTTATACATACACGATGGCTCTTTGACTCGATGGCCCATTTACGATGGCTCTTTGACTCGTAGTAAGTTGTCCCTCATGAGGTTAACTCAAAGCCAGAAATCAGATCACAGCTCATGCTTATCTGTTAACATCCAAATCAATTTACTTAAATGTTAATTACGATGGCTCTTTGACTCGTATATATATATATATATATATATATATATATATATATATATATATATATATATATATATATATATATATATATAGATACTCAATAAAAAAACAACTTGGTTGACGTTTCGCTATAAGCTTCTTCAGAATGATTCTGAAGAAGCTTATAGCGAAACGTCAACCAAGTTGTTTTTTTATTGAGTATCTAGTTATATTTTTAAAGAACTTTAAAGTTAGGAGCTATTGAATATATATATATATATATATATATATATATATATATATTTATTTATATATATATATATGTAAGAACCTTTCCAAATTTCAGCTTCTTGGGGGTTCTTAATTATGTGGTTTAAAAGTCTTTGGCTCATACAGCAATATTATATTATACTATACTATTTTAGCCACTGCCCACATATGGTTGTTGTTGAGTTGCAGAAAGCCGTAAATGAATTGGAAGATCTGTCGAGGATTTAGTTATGTGTCTAGAAAATTTATCATTAAAAATGCCGATGTATTTGTAGCCATCTGTTTTTGTGAATATTCTACAACATGAGTTAATTACATTCTTCTTAAATTACTCTCGAAACTTGCGAATTAGAGGCATTAAATACAAAACTTGCGAAGTGAATACAAAAAAGCTTATCATGAGCAATGTTTGCTATTAGATATTGATCAAACAGCGGTTGAATAATTAGGATTATCTCAAACTCTTTCTCGATTTCTTTGATATGATTCGATCTAATAATGTACTTCCAATGTGTTGACCTGACGGTCTCATAACATTCTCTCGGTGATGCCAACTAATGTGTACGTAAATTATGCACAAGCGACTGCTTTTTGACAGTGACCTCATTGAATTGGCTCTTCCCTAAACTAACAATAATGAAACGTATTCTTTGATTCGATTGGCTATCACTCGTGTAAGGTAGCCAATCCTATTGCTGTGCACTGTGATCATCAAGTCAGCAGCTATAAACTGGTAATGAATGTCATTTGATGATATCATTAAGATAGACAAACTATTCAATCGACAAGTCTTTCTCCACCGGGTTTCGACCGCAGAATTCATATTAATTGATTGTCCTTATTATCTCTCGCCAGTATCCTTAGTCTCGACTGTTTTTGTTATCTTTTATTTATATATTATATTTTATTGCAAGTTTCGGATGGTTCAGTAAACGGCCTATCCGCAACAAGTGACAATGCCAAAGGAGGGCTTTAATCAAATACCCGCCGTCCAAACGAGGTCCACATAATTCTTAAGAATTGATTAAAATGTAATGGGTATGAGTCGGTCATATCTTTTGTTCAGGCCATGTTTTCAAGGGTAAATAACACCATTAAGATTTTCTTGTTGTACCACCTGTAACGGAGACAATTGTCTGCTTGGCCAGTGTAAGTCACGAGATGAAAACATGGACTCGAGCAATGACTAGAAATCTTATATAAAAACTTTATATAAAAACGTAATCAAGGCTATAATTGCATATTATCTCGCGTTTTTTGTCCTACTGCCTTCTCCGTTCCCGAGTACCTAGAGCCACTGCCCCTATTCAGCCTACCATTCTTACTAAAATATTCTTGTTATCTTACTTTATCATGGCATAGAATTGAAACACCATACAGTTTGCCCGTGACTTCTACAAGATTAGGCTATATCTATATTTCGGTGTCCATGATTAAATCTGCGAACTTTCCACTCTCAAGTTGTTGATTGTCTCTAATCTCAAAAAAGCTTTATCTAAAATTGGCTTTGAATGCTAATTGTTATAATGATTTTTCTTAATCCTTGAATCAGGTGGTTCGAGAGAGTTGTCATCCTTGTGATCTTACTGAACTGTGTGATGCTGGCTATGAACGATCCCTTGGACTCGCAGTGCCAAAGTTCAAAATGCAAGCATTTGGAAAAACTGGAAAGGGTCGTATTTGCATTCTTTGCTGCTGAAATGCTTGCGAAGATGATCGCAATGGGCATAACCGGGCACAAGGCATACTTCTCAGATCGATGGAATATTCTTGATTTTCTCATTGTTGTTGCTGGGTACATGCTTAATTTGTTTCTACAGTTTTGTTCAGATACTCGCATTTTGTAATATACGTTTCCCACTGAGGCTTCGAATCTGTTAGGAAACACTCCACTCCGCAACACAAACACTCTGCTCCGCAAGAAAAACGCTAAAACCTCCTCACATTTTTACATTTCTTTATAAATCAGACTTTGCAAGTCGAATGCTGCCGACTACGAAAGTTGTTTGCTATTCTGAGCTTATTAAAAGGCCAGAAGAAATGGAAAAAGCTAAAAATCATGTGATATTGTAATCTATTATATGGTCTACAATTTGCTGTAAATGCGATAAAGTTTCGTACGAAAAAACAACCAGCATGATTTGTAATTCGAATAGGGATTCAGAAATTCTTATGTATATAGAAGAAAATCTTTTTAAAACTTATTCAAGTTATGAATTTTGGCTTAAAGGTTTACTGAATTTATAAAATAAGTTAATCATGATTTATTGTATTCATGGTAGGGGATTTGTAAACAGCTTTTCGCTCTGCGGGCTTACTTTCTGGCAAACGCACTTATTTGATAAAAAGAAATTATATTCAATGGGTACTGAATCGTCATAATTTATTCCAAATATCTTCATAGCAAAGAAAATCCACCAGATTAAAGTTTAGTTTTGGTTCTGATTCTTATGTTCAGGATCTTTGGACACCATAGGCAAGTGCGTTCCCTCCTAGCCTGCGTCACAGACCACTCATCCACGTGAATGAGTGGTTTGTGACGCAGGCTAGTACCCTCTATGCTTTTTGAAAGAAGCCCTTTATTTCAGAAGCGCCCTTTTGAGAGCTTCTGTGAAAGTGCCTCGTTTCTAAGGCATAATGGCCTTTCCTACCTGTCCAGTTTCAACTAATAAATGCTTATAATGAGCCCACATGAATTGGCTCGGTTTTTTTCTTTAATAAATATCTGAACTTTTTTCTGGATTTTTCTTCCATAATTAGGTAAATTTTAATTTTTTCCTTCTCATATTCAAAGGGTCGTTGATATGATTGGGCCAGATGGAGATTTTCTCACGATCATTCGTCTGTGCAGAGTTTTACGTCCTCTAAGAGCCATCAACAGAGTCCCAAGTAAGTTTAATCTGTTCTTTTTGCATCTAATCCAGTGTCGCAAAGATGTTTTTCAAAAAGGCTGGCAATGTTTGTGCTGATATCAGTCTTTTAAAAAGACCGTGAACTCTCTCTGCACTATTTTTAACCCGCAAGCATTTTCAGGAGGCTCCTAGAATCCCCCAAATCACATTGTATGAATGACCAAGTTTTTGTTCAAAAAACAATTTCTCTCAAATCACTCAACCCTTAATATCCAGCGTATTACCTCTCTAGAAGGGCCGAAGGTGTTCCTTCAATTTGCTATGCGTTTGGATGGGGGCTCATTCGAGGTGTCGTTTGAATAGAGGGGGAAGGCTTTCTGCATACTTAACGTCTAAAAAAATGACATAATTTAGAGATTCTAGTAGTGCTTTGGAAACAATGGAATTGTTAACTACAACTGCATCAAACTTAAGCAAAATATTTGCCAAAGTCTCCTGTTTACAACAAGCTGAAGAAGATAGATCATTACATTCTCCTAGTGTGTGCTTTAGCATCTATATGATTGCCGATAAGGAGTTTCGAGCGTTTCTATATAAGGAGTTAGTTTTTTTTTCAATTGAACATTATTAGTGAAGTGTAAATTCGAAGGGTTGTTAAAAAAGATGGGCTCAATTCAAGCCTTTCTTTCGATTCACGGCTCCGTCGTAAACTTGTCAAAGTATTCCATTTTCTTACAGTCCGAACTTCAATCATACGTTTTTAAAGTTCCATGTTTATTTGGTATCAAAAATTTTTACAACTTGAAATTATTAGTATTTTGACGAAGACATTTTAGTCAGTGTTTGTAATGAAAGTAAATTGAATTAAAGTAAATTCATTTAATCAAATTTTCATTCCTGGTACAATTTACTTACATTCATCGTTATCATATCATTATATTGTACCGCACGCAATCTAGAATATTTATGGAATCTTTGTAATAAAGTTGAACAAGACAATACATATCCAGAAGCACAAAGCTACAAATTGACTTCCTTTCAACAAGCACTTGCATCTAACTAAAGTCCTAATATTTACATTTTCTCAACGAGAGCCACCATTCCAGCCCCCTTGATAAAAAAATTAAAGTAGCTTCATAGTCAGTAATATTTCAACTAGCGTTCACAAAAACACCATCCTGTCTCCACCAATCAATGCAACAATTTTTCATGAGCCTCAAAGATTTGAACTAAAATCTACCCCATTTCCTCTGTGATAGCTTGCAACAATTGTGTACAGGCACCGTGGAGCGGTGAAAAAAATTGGGGGGGGGGGGGTGAAATCGTAGAAAATGAGGCTTTACTGGTAGTTTATTACTTAACGATTGGCATTTTTTGCAAAAAGTAGGTGGGCTAAAGCATCCCAGCCCCCTGCTCCGCGGTGCCTGGTGTATATTTTAAAAATACGAAACATTTATCTTCTTCAATGATGTCTTTTTGCAAAAGCCAGAAGAATTTCTGCAGCCTATGAGATTATAGTTCTCGCTTTTCGTAAATAGTATAGGGATTAGTTTTGTCATGCAAAATGTCTTCTCTCTACAGCAGAAAAATTAAGGGTATCAACCTTTCTTTATAAGCAATGGGTGTGACGTCATCAAGTGATTAAGCTCTTTACTTTGCTTATGTAAGATAGGGCAAAGAAGGTTAGAGTTATGCTGTAGTTGTGAAAATAATTCTGTTTTCTGTGAAATTCTGCACCGCATAGCCTGATATCGTAACCCGATAATCGTATATGAATTTATATTAGTTCACGTTTTAATATCAGAAGCAAAGGGATGCAGAGAGATTAAGACCAATGTTTTTCTGTTAATGAAATCACGAAATGAACCTTTGACAGCACTGATAAATCAACGTTATTAAATATAATTAAATTGTCTAATTTAATTCTTAATTCCAAGATTTGTTTAAAGAAAGGGGCTCTGATAACAGTATGTTTGCAGTATTTAGGCCATGCTCCCTGCTTGAAATTTTGTATGCTTTGCTTGCCTCTCGTCATATTCGGCACGTACAGGTTCGAGCCTCATCGCGGGCTAACATAATAAGGTTTAGTTGTGAAGGTGAAGAATTCGGTTCGGATAGTCCGATTAACCTCATATCATACACGTTGAGTAGTTTTTTTGACTGCATCAACGAATCACAGGTCACCATGGGTTTTAGGGAACGCTCTCCTAGAAATATGACATCTACCAAAACATGATACCTCTCCGGATTCTTCATCAGAGATAAAATAGACCTGGTTATATTGAAACAAAGATAACAGAGATAATCCGGCCATGAAATTTAAAACTAAATTTTCTAATAATTGGTTGATATTTTCTATCAAAAAGCAACTTTGTATCTTCTTTCCATACTTAATCATTTTTGACCGTAAATGTATTACAAATGTATTTTTTAGGCATTCGCATTCTTGTCACATTATTAATGGACACAATTCCGATGCTTGGAAATGTTCTCCTCCTTGCATTTTTGGTTTTCTCAATTTTTGGTATCCTTGGAGTGCAGATTTGGCAGGGAAAATTAAGAAACCGTTGTTTCGTGACAGAAGCCCTCCGCAACGAGACTCTCCGGTAATTTTTCTTGCATTTTTCTTTTTCTTTAAGTTCCCTACTCATTTCTTTTCAGTTATTATAGAGCAATTGCCACATGGACCTGGAGCAGACCGACCACACCATACTACCCCACATCAAACCACACCATACGAGTGGTATGGCGTGGTACACCACAACCACACTATCCCACATCCAACCAGAGCACCCTATACCAAAGTGGCTTTTCGTGGCCTTTGTTTACAGTTTTCTGTTATCTGATTGGTCAGGGCTAGGGGGTGTGATTGCTTAAAAACCAATCAAAGATTTGCAGCTCATGCTTCATTTCCCATATCACACCAGTCGATACCAACCTACACAAACCAACCCCACTCTACGTGCATATCTTTGTTTAAAGCTCAGACGTGGATGTTTGCTTTTCCTTATAACTTGTGTCTTTTCTTAGGTACAATCGTAGCTTATTCTACCAACCTCAATCTGGGGACTTCCTATGTAGCCTGCCCAAAGCTCGTGGTATGCAGACGTGTGAAGACATTACAAAAGAATGCACAAAGATGGGAACATACGCAAACACAACCTGCGATTCATATGGGAAAAACTACACGCGTTGCAGCCAAGAAGGTCCAAACCCATATTTTGACAATATGTCTTTTGATAACATTGCGATGGCCTGGATTTTTATCTACCAGGTAAGTTGTTCTTGATGATTGTAATTCGTCTATACTGGACAGTTCGTCTATACTGGATAGTTGAGGTTAATAGTTGCACGGGGTGGAGATCCATTTGAGTGAAAAGTTAATTTCAAATAAGGTAAGAAATCTGCAATATATGTGAACCAAGCTGGCAGACTTTTTAACTAGCCAAAAAGCTATGGACTTCTTAGTTCAATTCCTAGCAACCATTTCAACCATTAATCGCCCTTAAATACTAATCTTTATGTATGGCGTTATGCAAGGTAGCTCAGTAAAGTTCGTGACAGGTGAATTTTTGTTTAATAAACAATGAGACTGCCTCAGTACTTTGAGTTAAACATTGTAAAATCAAAGCAAAATTCAGCCAGTAATAAACACCGTTAATGTAAGAGAGGTTTGTTAACCATAAGCTCTTCCTCGTACATTTTAGAGCCGTTACCAAATTTCAGAAGCATTTTATTAATTTATTTTTTTCATGTGGTACTCCAATAACACATTTCTGTGCCATCTAAGACTTCTTAAGTGACGATGTAATAAACATATATTTTTAGAATTTGTGAGTTGATATCCCTTGCCCGGAAAGCGCATCATGAATACCTCTAAACATGCAAAATTAATCGAATGTGTTTATAAAGTGGCTAAATCTCACCATATTTTTGACGTATTTAACTGATTTTTCATATTTTTATGTGTTTCATTCTGTTCTTTTAGGTTCACAATAAATCAATTCAAAAAATATGTTTATGACGTCATATTCTATTAGTTGAAATAAACTGTTATGGTAGCTTCGAATTTTCAGCTAATTCGACTGTAGCTCGGTATATATTTAGGATACCGACGTGTAATACTCACCTTGCTCTGTATTTTTATTCACTAATTTTATTTGGTGATCTGTAGGTTGTTACGGGAGAAGGCTGGAGTGAGCTAATGTACCTCATTCAAGATGTCAGCCATCCATCATCATGGATCTATTTTGTAGTATTAATTACGGTAAGGACTCAACTTCTAAATTTTCCTGATTTCATCATCTTGATCATAATGGCGTTTAGCTGGTTCTATTTTCCTTTGTATGCTAGTTTTAATTTTTTATCAATAGATCTAAGGTACTCTAAGTCTAGCCTTATCGTCCACACCCTTGAATTGTCTTTTATCCTGCAGTCATTTTATTGATGAAAGAGCTCACACCTATTGGCATTTTTCAGAAGTTATTTAGTAAGAGCAGGTGGTTTGTTCAACCTGTATAGTTCCCGTTTTTTCAAAGAATCGTAGGATTTTAACTGATACTGAACTTTATTCAAAATTGGTCATTCTTGCCTTAATTTTTATCTTAACGTGATCTAGAATCATAAAAGTTTAAAGGCTTTAGTAATCCAATCTTCAACATTTGAAAACTTTGGAGACGAATTTTGATTCTGCATTAAAAAATTTAAAAAGTTATCAATTTTTCAAACTGATAACTACAGTACGACTATTAATTCCTAGATTGTGTGTGTAGATATGATTTTTAATTCAAGAAAAATCGATCAAGGCATTGTGGAATTTTGTTGGGTTCTCTTAGATGTATTTTATTTCTGAGAATTAATATCAAGTTTTCCGATCCAGTGTAAACTTCTTTCCAACGAGATATAACGAATATTGCCTATGTTTTTCATTCAACATTTTCAATAGTATCCTACGCATCAAATTCGAAACGAAGAAAGGAAACCAACTTTCATCTTTTCGGCTTTAATTATCACAAGTAATGGTCTAATACCGGGTCGCTTTGCAGGATAATGTTTTGTTATGTTATGTTATGTTATGTTATGTTATGTTATGTTATGTTATGTTATGTTATGTTATGTTATGTTATGTTATGTTATGTTATGTTATGTTATGTTATGTTATGTTATGTTATGTTATGTTATGTTATGTTATGTTATGTTATGTTATGTTATGTTATGTTATGTTATGTTATGTTATGTTATGTTATGTTATGTTATGTTATGTTATGTTATGTTATGTTATCTTTATACGTTCAAAATGTTGATATGATTATATGCTAATATGTTTCTATGTTTATATGTTGTATGTTATATGTTATATGTCATACGTTATGCGTTATATGTTATATACTATATGTTAAATGTTTTATGTCATATAATCTGCTATCCTTTTTTCCTAGATTGGTTCGTTCTTTTTGGTAAACTTATCTTTAGTCGTGATAACTATGCAGTTTTCTGAAACCAAACGTCGTGAAATGCAGCTGATTCGAGAACAGAGAAAACTACACGTCTCGGAATCACAAATATCTCTTATAAGTGATTTTAGAATCTTTTGGAGCAAGGTTAGATCATGGTTCAGTTGCAAACGAAGAAGAAAAAGCGTTCATCATTTCCATCACCATGAACATTTTCACATCCATCATCACATGATTCGTTGTGATAAATGCAATATGTTTTGTGGCAAAACTCAACCAGAGACAACAAGTCCAAAGGAGATATCTAGTGATAATGACAATTCAATCCCCAAGGTCGAAATCTCTTGTTTTGACGATGAAGTCGAATCTACCTCTCGGTTGAGCCAAAAACTATCCATCTCTTGTCCGTCATTGTTCGGTGTTGAGCGAGCGCTTGAACGGAAGTTGAGTGGAACATCTGTTAAATCAATTCATAGGACATACATTGGCTCGTTCCAACATTCGAGTCTAGATCAAGGTACGTACTTAAAAAGTGAAAAGAAATTGGAAACGAAATCGTATCTTACCACGCAGAATGAAACCGCGCCGGAAACAAAACTACGAACGCAGTCAGATCTTTCAAATACTCTTTCGATAACGGCCGAATCAGTTTCATCGGTTACTGTTGATAAAAAACAAAGCCCGAACCATGCGTCTTTAACTACCAAAACATCACTATCGTTGCAAGTAAACGGAAACGCGACTCAAGTGAAAAGCCGCGCGTACTGTGAGGCGAACGCGTCCATAGGTAAAGAAGGAACGCAGAAGAAGACGGCAGTTTTTGCAGAGACCAAGGCTAATAACTCAGTCACGTTACAGACGCCGGACAAAGGAGCTCTATGTAAGACATATAGCAATGCATCGTATAACTCTGAAGTTCGCAGTGATGATATATCGGATATTGCGGACACAAGCAGCGAAGCTCTTTACGGCAGCATGTTTGATCTGCGGAATGCTGATAAATATTACGTTTCAGTCGAACCTACATTCTTTCAAAAGTTCCGCAAACATTGCAAGAATTTGTCGGAGAGTAGGAAATTCTCACATTTCATTATGTTGTTTATTGTTTTCAACACCATCTGCATGGGATTAGAACATCATAATCAGGTACGCAGGAAATGTTTTTAGATCATCCATCGATGCATTTTGTTAAATTGACTATAACTTTTGTTTAACTTGGCCAAGCAATTTCCACTCAGTCTGCTTCCATTGTTAGGCCTGGTTCAAACGTCGCACTTCTCATGTGCCGAACCTAACTCTGTTTGGAGCGACACTTGAGCATGTTTAGCGTGACTCCCGTTTCAAACGTCGAACTTAATCATGTCGCGCCAAATGGGTTTTAGGATTGTTACATGAAGTACCTTGGTTAAGGCGCACAATCTCAAATATTTGTTTGAAACGCATGCGTGAAGGAAAATAGATTAAATATAATTATACATTGAGTTCGGTACATGACAAGTTCGACGCTTGAAACCGTGCCGTGCCGTGCAGCTCGGCAAGCTCTGCCGATTCAAACTAGTCTGCCGCTCCTAACTAAATCTGCCGTACCAAATTGATTCAAACGTCGCGCCCCTCATGTACTTAATTCTCGAGTTAGGTTCGGCACATGAGAAGCGCGACGTTTGAACCAGGCCTTAGGTATCCATGGTGGATCTAAATTTTGTAGAAAAAACTGTGCTGTATTCGATACAAATGCTTGTTTAGCGCCAAGGAAGGAATGTACTAGCAGCGAAGAAATATTTCCTCCACATTTCAAACCCAACCTTTGGTGCTATTAAATTGTTATTATTTTTTCTTAAGACCAACACTATTTCATAGCAATTGGGGGTCATAACAAATCTGATAAGAATTTTCTTGTCCCTAGATTCTACTCCTAACCTTTCTTGTGAAAAGACTGGAGAAAGACCCAGTGTCTCTCACTTCCAATGCTTGCCTTTTTGTTAATATCGCCTTTTGTTATGCTTAATCACTTATTAGCTGTTCTTTTGCATAAAGATCTTGAAAGCCAGAATCCAAACAGTATTTTGATTGAAAATTATGAAATTTCAAGAAAACTTCGAGAAATTTGCTCATTGTACAAGTAACTCGTTCATAATTTATCACTCTTGATCATTTCAGCCAGAAAAAATGACCAAAATTTTGGAATGTTTGAATCTGATATTCATCTGGATTTTTGGGTTTGAAGTCTGCGTGAAACTTCTAGGAGTTGGGCCAAAGTCTTATTTCAAAGTTGGATATAACGTTTTCGATTGCCTTATCGTCGTGTTAAGGTAGGTATTTTTCCAGGCTATGTTCTATTTTTGATTGAATATATGTTATTTTAAATTTATTTTTATGCTTACAAAAGATTTGGTGAAACGTAAAATTGACACGCCACAATATAAAATGTAAAAAGGGTTTAATGTTTTAGAATCTTTGATTGGAGAAGGACATTTTTATTACATCTGATAAAATTTAGATATTTACTTTCAAATTTAGGGCTCAAATCGCAATTAGGGTTTTGGTAAACAAATTAGAGGAATAATGTGAATAATTTGCTAGCATTGCAGTAAGTTGAAGATTGTTGAAATTATCAGAATATTTAAGGACAAATTGTGGAAAAACTAGGGACATATAGTAGTTTGTAGGTGTAGGTTATTACGAAAAACGATGGACAATAATTTTTACTGTGAGTCTATTCCAGTGTGAGTCAATCTCAAAAGAGCGACATGTTATTTTATCGTTTCACTATCAAGGTGTTTCAGGTGTTTCACTACTAAAAAACATCGGAAATGCCTGCATAAAGTATAAAAATCAGTTTGCTAGCCGTCGGACGCTTTCTTATTCAAATTTTGTGCATTTATGTATCAAATAAGCGAAAATATCGGAAAAATTACATGGCTAATATTAATTTCCGCTTACCTTTGGTCATGCTTTTCTGTGCCATCTTGAACTTCATAAGTAAGAATCGTCTATTATTTGTTAATTATCTTTCATATGATAATGACGTCATCAGTCTAGATGACGGCATAGCTAAAATTCACAAGATAGGAAATGAAGTCAATAGTATCTTAAGCTTATAGTGTCTGAAAAAGCATTTTTTGCTAGATAAATGACGTCATCGCCAAAGTTAGATTTGAAGCCGTCAGACTCCTAGTTTATTACATAAGGCCAAACGATGTTGATAGTGACCTGTCTTTTCAAATACTTTTAGCGTTGCGGAACTTCTTATCAGTAACCGAAATGGAAGCAGCAACGTGATTGTTCTGAGAAGTCTTCGCCTGTTGCGAATATTCAAGCTAGTGCGACCAATGAGACATCAGATGATGGTGATGATTCGAACCATGTCCAGCGTGATGACGTTCTTCGCTCTGCTCTTTCTGTTTATGTTTACTTTCGCCATTCTTGGCATGAATCTCTTTGGTGGCAAATTCTTTTTCAATGGAGTACGTTCAAGATCAAGCTTTGACTCATTTCCATCTGCTATGACAACTGTTTTCCAGGTTAGTTTCGTGTGCATGCGTTTGATTTTGGCTCAGGCATTATAAGCATGTGATTTTGGTTTTTCTTACCAGGGCCTGATTTAGTGTGGCCCTGTGCTAGTTACGTAATGAGTCTCCTTACTTAGGTCTTGAAGGCTCAGCAAAATTTTGAAGTAGTTAAAACGTTACATGTTATGTGATTAATCATTTTTTAATTTAAGCAAATTTTCGAAAGATTAGGGAACAGATTTGGAGAATGTTTTAGTTGTAAGGCAGACTATATGGGCTATAGGTCAGAAATGTACCTTAAAACAATTTAGAAATGTTAACATAAATTTTAAAAATTTTAACGAAATTAGAAGACAAAAATTGCATGTGTCCAACAATCCGGTAAGTAAGAACCCCACTCTAGACTGTGTGCCTTCCCATATTGAAACGGGCATGATTATGTCCAAAATAGCATTTATGTAGCAAATTTGATGTAGGATTTTTGCTTGATCAGAAATGAAGTTTATGCTAAGATTGAAGTGTTTGTTTTAGATATTAACCCAAGAGGACTGGAATCTAGTGATGTATGATGGTATGCGTGCAAGGAACAAATGGGCTGCTCTATATTTCATTGCACTGATGACAATTGGTTACTATGTTTTGCTAAACTTACTGGTTGCCATACTTGTCGAGGGTTTCACTACGCCAATGGTAAATACGAATCTACTGATATAAACTGACCCTTTGCAAATGACCCCCTTTATGCAGTTGACCCCCCTTTACGACTTGGTGCAAATGACCCCCCCCCCCCCCTCCACCCCCTTTACTACTCGACATCAGAGTACACTTTTTGTAACAAAGCTTGGCTTTAAGCAATTATGTTTTCATATTATATTTTAGACTTTGAAGTCAGGAGGGGTTAGATTGTATGTTATTATTTTTTAGACCTATTTTTCTTTTTATTTCTGTTATTTCAGATGCATTGGCCTTCGTAAACCAGCATTGTTGAATGGGATACAATGCTTAAACAAATGATATTATATGACATGATATGAACGATATAAATGATATTGACTCTAAACGATATAAACAAGCACAGGCTCTCCCTTTTCTTGGAAAACGACCACCTCTGGTAGTATTTTGGCTAAGGGCCCTGTTGTTATTAGTATTTATTCGTTAATTGACTCTCCCACTTTTGAAAATTCTTCAGAGTCCCTCACACCTATAGCCTTCAAATCACTTCAAATCAAATCGTTGTTTGCATTTGTAGGAAAAAAGGCGCATGGCTAAGAGAATAGCGACTATGCTACTGAACAAGAGTAACTCCCAGTCTTACCCATCCAACATGGCGAGCAGTGGTTTTAACCAAGACCTTCGCGCAGTGAGCATGCCAGAAATTCCCGATTCTCCATTTATCTACAATGGAAAGGGACGCTTAGAAAGTCAATGGGATTGTTACCTCAAGGCCCGCAATAAGGCGATACCTATATCATTGAGTCTTCGAAGTATCAGCTCTCTGGTTGGCGTCAGGAAGGATTATGCGTCAGGAAAATTGGTAAATGATAAACCGAAGCCAGGAGAGCCTATTCTTGTTTCAGCAAGACCAAGGACATCGAGATCTGGATCTTTAAACAGTCCGTATTACTCAGTTGATGCGAATGCCAAGGATGTTCTCATTGGAAAAGTTAGGGTATGTGTTTGCAAACTTGTAGAAATACATTTGCCTATAGAAGTTAGAACAAGGGGCACATAGCCGTGCGCTCCACTTTTAGAGATAGAGGTTAATTTTCTATTTGCAGCTCAAGGAGGTGCTTCCTTTAGCCTTTATGTACTCCCCTCTCCCACTTTTAAAATGTTTTCTACGTCTTTGCTGTTGCCAGCTCACTGGTATAGGCCTGCATTGTCGTATGAATCACTTTAGAAGACGTTGAAGTAATTTAAACGTGTTAGTACGTTAATCCAAAGCAAATTGATTTTAAGCCAGCCACAGTAATTGAGAGGTTAATTATTATCATTTGTTACCTAACTTTATTATGCCATTCATTAATGGAAGGGTATTGGGGAATGCAAATGTGTTGGGAAAGGAACGGGTGTTAGGGGATGGAGGCGTGTATAGGAAGGGTATTGGGAAATGCAAGGGTATGAAGGAATGCAATCGTCTCAGGGGATGGAAGGATGTTAAAGAATGAAAATATACTGACGATGCATTTCAGAATGGAGAATACGTGCTTGTTTCAAACAGCATCGACAAATCCTGACCATGCATGTATTTTTTTAAAGTGTTATGAAAAGCTTTTTCTTAGCAGTGAATAATAACAGCGACGGGGAGACTCTCAAATACTAGGGCATGTTTGGGGCTTGTGAGGCTCTAGACTCTTTCGTCCCACATAAACTCCAAAGCAGTTCTACATCCATTTACAAGGACATTGAAGTGCCACCTTTGGGTTCCATGTGCGGAGGTATCAGCTACACTGAAATACATTTTGACTTCGTCAGATTCCACTAAGTATGTTACTTGTTTATCCCTTATCCGTTTCTTACACTACTATGTTTATTTCAGTCGTCATCCGGTGCATCGGAAGTCAAAGGCTGCCCGTGCTTCAAGAAGCGTGCTGAGTGGTCGCTCTTCATCCTGTCGCCAGAAAACAGGTAGGCCTTACATAAATCAATAGGATTGAGCATGCCACATAATCATTGTACTGCCGCAATCAGCGATTAAATTATATTACAAAAATTTTTTTAAATGAAAGATATACAGAAACAAAGCAATACGACGACGAGAATCCAATGTCACGAGATAAAATTTTCAAAATAAATTAAATTTAACAAATATACTTTTTTCTATATTTTTGAGTATATTTTTAAAATTTAATTTTTTATGAAAATTTTATCTCGTGACATTGGATTCTCGTCGTCGTATTGCTTTGTTCCTGTATATCTTTCATAACACCACTCATTGCAAGATTCACAGAATCCAACGGACAGCCTATCCTGCGGTTCTTCCTTCTTACACATTATTTTTTAATGCTTGTTTTTATGAAGATAGGAGCATGCTTGGATTTTACAAGATAAATTTTACCTTTTAAGAGTGAAAAATGCCAATTTCGATGCAGCATGATCTGATCGTCACAACTGTTTCAGTACTTGATCTTATTGCATATAAAAAGTATAACTTTATACATCCTACCGCAGATCAAGGATGCTAGCTAATCTTTTGTACCCTGGGTACCAGAATCTCAGTTATTTAGATTCCTCTGCATCCACTCATTCTTTGCCACCTCTGGTACCAAGGGGTTTTTGTAGTTTTCTGTATTTCACATTTCTATGACCCTTGTCTTTCAAGGTTTCGCCAGATGCTCCAAGCAATCAGTGTCAACAAATGGTTTGATTATTTCATTCTGCTGCTCATCTTCTACAGCTGTGTCTTACTTGCATTGGAAAATCCCAACACGGAACCTGATTCAACGGTATAATCTCCCTAGCACTACGCCTCTGATTAAACTAATTACACAGATGACTTTTTATCCTTCAACTTCTTTTCTTTAATCTGGTGTACAGGGACGCCTTTAGGCGGCAAGGATTGGGGGGGGGGGGGGTGTGTTAGATAATGACTGCAGGGGCGACACCAAGAAATTAAAAGTCTAGCACTGAAAACCAACTTTTGAAAAACGCACTAAAATGCTTCACGATATTTTATGCCTATGATTTTATTCAGCAATCATTGGAAGAGGAAAGGTTGCCGGAGGCCCTAAGTAAATGTGAAAAAAGAGGCTAAGTAAATGAGAAAATGTTTGCGAGCATGCCCTTTAGATCAACTTAAATACATTTCATATACTTTTTCCAGTCTTTTTCTTGGAATCGTTCATAACATTTTACATTTTCTAGGCATGCTTTTATTACGTTTGATTAATTCCAGTCTTGAAATGGAATTCGATACTTTATAGGGCCCCACCGCTCTCGGCTCATTCCTTGAAAACTAAGCAATTAAAAGATTAATCGCACTATTCTTATATTCTATATATTTTCTTTTATTCTTTTTATTTTCTTAAAATTACTTTCTGAAGCCCCCCAGCCTCCCGTCTGGCGCTTTCTATGGATTGGACTTTCTATCACATTCTACTGGCTTTCTAATTATTAGATCTTTACAAAAGGAAAGCTCTTGACAAACAGCTTGGCCAGTTAATAATTTTTTATATTCTTCATACAGAGCTTAAAACTTGGGCATGTTTCTAACTAAAGCTCCCAAAACTTCCTTCTTTTTATGATACCCCCGCCCCCATTTCATGCAGTCGTATCTTTACACTTATGAAACTCTGAGTGCTTCTTAATAGTTGGGTGGTTGCTTTCAAATCTCAGTGTGGCGATAGTTCTGAGATTTAAAAAGAAAACTGAATTATTAAAAATCAGCGAGCTAATTTTGACTATTTTTCTCATTTTTTTTATCTTTGTTAATTTCATTATATCTTTTCACTTATACTCTTGTTTATACATTATACCTGGATTTGCATTCTCCGTAGATACAAAGAGTCATTGATACGTCGATGTTTGTCCTCACTTGGCTGTTCTCAGCAGAAATGATCATCAAGGTTTGCGTCTATAAAAGTAACAGCAACATCTTCGTATTAGAGCAGCTACTCTGCTAAAATGCAGTATCAGTGAAACATTGGTTTGTTAAGGGAAATTGACAAAAGCAATCTTCTTGTTGTTGTATTCGTTTTAGCTGTTTTGGCGTGTTTTTCATCAAATTTATCATCCTATACAAAAAATCTGAACTTATTTCACCCGAAGCAGAAAAGATCTAAACTTATTTCAAAATGCAAACATCGGAATAAGTTTCCTTTATTTAACCGCCAATAAGTTCATTCTTCATTCTTGCTTTGCCAGTATTGTGAGAATCCTTCAGAAAGTTTTCTGTTGTAGAAACATTTTTCTATTCATCCTTCAAATCTATCTGTGTTATTATTAGGGAATCACTCAATGTCGAGCGATGACTATAAAAAGGCCTAGTGTCATGTTTTTTTGAAAAAGACTCAAGAAATCATTTTAACCAAAGCCTTTCTAATGCACTTCAAGTGTCATAGCCTTTTACGGATGTGGGATTTCTTTTTTAAAAAACAGCAAACGATTCTATTTTTTGTTATAAAAAATTTTGACATCCAGGTGAATATTTTTAAAAAAGACATTGTTTTTTCTTGAACAGGTTCTTGCACATGGATTGGCTTATGGCCGTGACCCTTACTTGCGCAAAGGCTGGAACATCTTAGACGGTTTTTTAGTCATTCTCTCGTGGATTGATTTCGCCTTTTACCTTTCCACTGACAACAGCCAAGCCGATGTAATCAAGACATTAAGGGTTTTGAGGGCACTGCGCTCGCTCAGGCCGTTGAGGTTAGTGAAAATAATTTTCGCATATCTCCTCCTTAAAGAGTCTTTTCATAAGTTTGCATGCATGCTATCTTTTTTTTCAATTTCTACCAAGAACGACAATTTTCATGTTATTTATGCACCTTTTCTAATATTATAAGGAAGCTAAAGTTCTGTTCCCATGATGCTTCAAAGTTTGATTAAACACAAATTTTTGTACTGAATACTTGAATTTAACCAACTTCAAACTTGGAACAAAATCGTACATATTTGGCTTTAATTTGTACTTATGTGAATAACTGATTAACTATTACTGCTGTTAATCAAAAAACAATGTTTTCATATTCATTTCATTGTTTCAGGATGATACGCAGAGCGCCTGGTCTTAAACTAGTTGTTCAAACACTCCTTTACTCATTAAAGCCAATTGGAAACACTGTTCTCATCGCTGCCATATTCTTTGTAGTATTTGGTATACTTGGTGTCCAGGTACTTCCATTGCAAATTAATTATCACGTTTAACTCAAGCATCAATTAAGGAATTTTTTTCTAAGGCTTTAATAACTGTCCCGTCACGTTTGCTGTCTATGAACATGCTTGGAAATGTTCTGTAAGACATAAAGCAACGACAGCATGTCGGCGTTTCTTATGATTTGGTATAGGCCTAATATTGAAAAAATACAGGTAGAAGTCTAGATGAGGTATTCACAGCTAATATAACAACCATATTGTGAAGAAAGCTCCAGAGTCACTACAGAATATGTGCCAAGTATAGACAGACCATCGATTCAAATCATTACACTTAGCATATGTTTTTAAATGTAGGCTACAAATGCAAAAGAGAAATACGAGCGTAATAATGCTTAATATTCTTGATAAGTGCCCATTTACTTGTTGATTTAGCTATCAAGGCATTATTTATCTCACTGTGAATAGATATCATTAAAAATCTACATATAAACATGATATCATCATAATGCCTAAATAACTTTTGAATAAGCTACAAGCTATCCTTTACCTTATCTTTGCCTTTTCTGTGCCTTCTCAATGCAGTTCTGGGAAAATATAAAGCCACTTACACGCAACAGACATCTGAATGTACTTGTAACTTGTAACCCTATGTTGACATTCCTGCAGCATCTTGACCCACTTTTCATTTTTCTAGCTTATGAAAGGTATGTTTTACCACTGTGAAGGAGCGATGCACGTTGAAAACCGGCAGCAATGCAATGCAAGTTCAACTGGTAAATGGGTTAATTACCAGTACAACTTTGACAATCTTCTCCAGGTATGTTACTATTTTAGATATCTCCACCAACATATACAGCATAGAAGAATTTCTAGTAAAAGTTACCCATGCCAGTGGAAGAAAATATACCATTGCGGTTCTAGCTGCATCACGAGCACGTTAGATTGAAAGTTTCAAAAAATGAAAGTTTGATTGTGAAGATTTTTACTGAGTTGTAGAAAGTTTCTTCAGAGTTATAAAAAAGACATATCCCCTTTTGGAATATGTCTCTGGATATGGCCCAGGTTGCTCAAATCTCAAATCTTAAAGGCTTGGTTCGTGGTGAGACAGAATGAATTTAAAGGGATAGAAGTCTCCAGCTTCCTGTAGGTTCTATTTCCAAACAATAATGAATATATGAATGTGAACGAAGCTGTGGCCACGAATGTGTCTTTTTCTTGATCATCTGTTTGACCAGACATTCCTATTAAGATTAGGCTTCTTAAGATACATGCTTTCTTTCAGGCGTTGATCGCTTTGTTCGTTGTCAGCACAAAAGACGGCTGGGTTGAAATAATGAGACAAGGGACAGACGGTGTAGACGTTGACATGCAGGTTTCTGCTATTCATTTTAGAAATCGTTCTTTTGCTCACCTATTTAATCCTGCTCTGTAGTTGCTTTGATTTTGAGGACACTGACCTGGTGTGGGGGATAAGTCAGCCCTATCGTGGCACCGCCACTTAGTAGTTTTTCTTTGAAAACGGTTATCCGCGGCTATTCTTCTTTATCCAGCCAAAATCAAAAAAAGGCTCCTGTAATCTTCACCTGCGTATGTAGCCAGAAAATATCTTGCATTTATTTTTATCTTGTAGCCAAAAAGAGATTATGCACCGTGGCGGATTCTATATTTTATATCCTTCCTTTTGATTGGCGGGTTTTTGGTTCTTAATATGATAGTTGGTGTTGTTGTCGAGAACTTTCAGAGATGCAGGGAATTGCAGGGTGACAAAGACAATGCTAAGAAAGCCCTTGCTAAATGGAGAGAGTGTGCAAGAACCAAACTTGCTCATGGTAATGCTAATTTTGTTTCTTTTTTTCATTGTAGATTGCTTTTTATAAATTTGATTTTCAGCTTTTTAAGTCATTGCTACTTAGAATTTCATGATTTGTCCAAGAAGTCAAGTGTTTATGCTGTCATATATTTGAGGATCCAATGATTAGAAGGCTCAAAGCAAACTTTTCAATTGGATGTAGGCAGGATTATGGTTGTAAAGCAATAGTTTGAATTGGTACCAATCGATGTCACAAATTTACTAAATAAGGGGAACAGGATGGTTGAAACATTCTCTTTAAGCTAATTAGCTGAGGGACTACAATTAGGTAGTCACTTTAGGACTTTATGGTTCATCAAGAAATAGCTGGCTCACTTTTATCTTTGCTATTTTGATAGGATGATTCGAAGTGAATAACAAAGATTTATTCTGTATGATTTTAAATGTGCTGTTATTATTGTTGTGTTGCAGAAAGTTTCTTGAAGAACTACTCGCACAAAAGGCTAATGCTGTACAAAATCTGCACCCATTCATACTGGCATATTGGGATCACAATTTTGATCTTGCTTAATGTTATTTGTATGGCAATAGAGCACTATCAGATGCCCACCGTAAGTCACTTTTCATGCTACAAATATCTCTATTCCATTGATAATCAAAGTAATTTAATTTAAAATTATTATGCCAGGAAAGCCTTGCTATTTAATTACGCTTACTTAGAGGTATAAGACTGGTTAGCAAAAGCTAAATTTCTAGTTTTTTAATCCGAACATCTCTATAAATTGTTTTTGAAAAATTTTGATCGGCCTATTTTGATCCACAGCTGGGTATATATGTTTCATAGCTTAGAGTTTTCCATCAATGTTCTGATGTTTTGAAGATTGTCAGACAAAAAGCTTCAGTACTTTCTATAATGTTGACTTTTTCAAAGCCATTTCAAAGTTTTTTGCCGGCAAAAAAAGTTTATTGAAGCCTTTCAAGAAGAAGTCTATTGGATTCTATTTTGTGATCAGTGTGTACATAAATGTTGATTCAACAAATACTTTTACTATTACTATTATGACCTATATCGTAAATCCTCGAATTAGCCCCCTGGGGCTTATTTATTTTTGATATTTTTGGACGGGGGCTTCATTTTGAGGGGTCCAATTCGAGAATATACGCTAGCCGTAGGGGCTTATTCGAAAGGGGGTGGCTTATTGACAATTTGTAGTTCTAGGGTGAAGGCTTATTCGAGGGGGGGCCAATTCGAGGATTTACGGTATTGAAAACACTTTCCTGGTTTTTTGTTGCTTCCTATATAATTCAATTCTACTGTCCTTTTAACAATACTTTCAAAAAGGAAGATGCTCGATAACAATTTTTTTCACCCAACAGACCTTGGATGATTTTGTAGAAACCAGCAACATGGTGTTCACCATATTCTATTGTCTAGAAGCAATCTTACAAATTGTCGCTCTCGGATTCAAGCAATACTTTTGCAACAAGTAAGCTGGAACACACTCTTTCTTCATAGGCTTCTTGTCATTTTTAGGCTGAAATTTTCCGTTTGTGTCAAATTGATAACATTTCACAAACATAAACATAAAAACAATTGAATGTAATTTCAGACCTTGATCGAGTTTTGTTTTAGAAAATTTCTCGTAGAATGTAAAATAAACCATTAGCTGGTTTGTTTAATGGTGCTTAATGCAAATTCTTTAATGGTGCAATTAATTCACTATTGCTTTACTTTGACGGTCCATTATCCTAACTCAAACAAAGAACTTTTGTACTTGGTTCTAAAACTGATATGATATATTTTTTTAGGTGGTACTTGTTCGATTTTATAGTCGTTGTACTTTCCGTACTTGGAATTGCGATTGCTTCTATCTATATCAGCCCTGGAGTCGTCAGGGGCGTGAGAATGCTTCGAGTTGTCCGAGGTTCGTTTATAGTCACTAGACTGAATATTCTGCTTTTTTCTCACGCCTTAATTCCTCACTGTTACATAACTAATAAATTACTTTTTTCATAAGTGGGTCGCACGCGAGGCCTGTTAGACCAATATCTAAGCGCAGCAAGAGAATACTCAGAGTTGGGGTTAAACCTATTTTGGATTTTTCCGTGAAGAACTTTTCATTTCAAATTTTAAGCTGTCAGCTATTTGTACATTCAGAAAATATATTTCATGGAGAATGGGTCCCAAAGATTCATTATATATAATTAAGATTGTTGCTTACTTGTTGTTTTTCTATGTTTACCTGTACACAAAGCGGTACACCCTTTTCTTTGTAGTGAAGAAAAAATTGTAAGTTAAAGCTACGAGCTTTTCATTTGATGCAATCCTCAAGCAACTGCCTGGCTTTTTACCGTTGCTAGATACTCATGTATCTCTACTTATAAATAACTCTTCAATGTGTACATTATTTTCAATCCTAAACATTTTGCCAGAATATAAAGGACCAATGCCAAACAGATTTCCAGTGCTTTTATAATTCTCCTTCCATCTACACTCATTCGTGTCTTTAAGATATAATTACTGAAGCGGTACTAACTGCCATTTTCTACCACCAGTTCTGAAACTACTTAAAGTGGCAAAAGGACTCCAGTTTCTTTTGGACCATGTGAAGGAAACGATCCCACAGGTACACAGATTGATACAGCTCTTTGAAATTTTTTTTCTTATTATTATCACCTTTTGTTACCTTGAGTCTGTTACCTTAATTCAGTCATGAGTTCTGATGTCATTTCACAGCTGTTTTAAAGGGAACTTCCATTTTTGATTATCAAAAGCATTAAGATGGCATAGCAGGAAAAGGTTATGCATCCGACGTCCAACGCAGTCTAGTTTCTACAACAGCCTTGATATGTAGCTTAACGATAGCTTCTGTTTTAACTATCTAGCTTCTGTTACATTTCAGGTGACGAATTTGGCTCTATTGTTCATGCTGCTGTTTTTCATATACAGCTGTCTTGGAAGACAGTTATTTGGAACTATAGGTAAGCCTTGAAAAAGAAAAAATTTGGCAATATTTTCAAAGTTGGCAACATATTAGGTTTGTTTAGGTTTGTCGATCATTCGTTTTATACTGTGAAAAGTTTAAGACGGTAGGGTTTTATACGTCACAAAATGTTTGCTTTTATCAAAGCTATTACTAAATTCTGTACCTCCAAAAAATGTTTATAGGTAAGCTCTTAACTAGAATATAGTCAAACGAATGCACTACATAGCTGCTGGGGTATATTTATGTAATTGATCGATACCCTTCAGAATAACGCTTTAGTGACTCAATCCCAAATGTTTTAAGCCTTACACATTCAGTAAAACCAGTTTCTCTTTATTTAGAATGCAACGCCGAGACACCTTGTGACGGACTAGGAAAACATGCCAACTTTAAAGACTTGGGCAGCAGCATGCTTACATTATTCAGGATAGCAACAGGAGACAACTGGAGTGGAATACTCAAGGTAATAAGGGCTGCAAGAGGAGCTCTTTTGTTGACTAGATTCATCATTGCGGCTAGAAATTCAACCTCGCACCCTCGCTTCGCATCTTTACACTTTGAACCGAAAAGAGGCTGTTGTTAAAGTGTATATGCAATTTCTCTTCATTCACATTTGTAAGCTTAAATCTTAAGTGGGTCCCAAAGATTCTGCCTTGATGTTTTAAAGAAATACAATAACTTACAAAATGTATATATTTTCTTTCAAATTAACTATATTGCATGATCCTACCTGACGAAATCTCCTGATACAGTCGTTTCATCTGTGTTTTTATCCCTGTATCTGCTTATATTCAGGTGTATTTCAAATGCTCTTTTTGTAGGATACCCTGAGACCAGACTGTGACGATTCATCGAACTGCACTAAAAATTGCTGCATGAGTAATTACGCTGCTCCCGTTTTCTTTATATCCTACGTCTTATTTGCTCAATTTGTTCTTGTCAACATCGTCATCGCCGTGCTCATGAAGCATCTGCGTGTTACTAAACTCTGCAAAAGCAACTTGCATTCTAGAAGAAACTCCGTACGAAAACAGTCGGTAAGGGAGGAACTGAAGACAGATCCAAGCAGAAATGCGCTGACAAAATGGAAACTCGCAGCGTCCAAACGCAAGGTACAGCGCCAAGAGACGCAGGAGCGCCAGCTTGGCTACGTTCGTACCAAGCGCAGCACCGATGATTTAGATAATATCCAACTGAAGCAATTTAGGAACCATTTGGACGAGGAAGCAGATAAAAGTCCGTATCAAAAGAGAGGCTTCATTAATAACAACCACGAGAGGTCGAACGATGACAATTCGTCAGATGAAAATGATAAAAGATTTATCAAGGCGGGAAATGACCGAGCTAGAACAAAAATCAACTTGTGGAAGAGAAATCCTTCTTTTAAAAGTCATGTTGATTCAAGTCCTGATTTAAATGAAAATCAGAAAGAAAATGAAGTGACTTATAGAATCAAAGAAAATATTAGTAAAAATTACGCGTTAGTTCCATTTGTGTCAGTCAGAGGCACAGGTATTTCGAATGACGTAGGTTGCATTGATTTGAATCGAACTGCTGAGACTTATGTGGAAGCTGATTCAAGGGAGAATGCAAGTAACGATTGCTCAATAGAAATTCCTGATGGCGAGGAGGAGAATATTAGTCACTGTCTTTTCGTTGTTGGAGACGATAATAAAGATATTTGTGGAGCAAGGAACTCGCCTGTTGCGTCGAAGAGAAAGAGGAAAGATAATAATTATTCTTCAAAATGTCCTCTTGATCGACTTAATTTCGATGAAAATGGAGATAAGGTAGAAAACTTTTTTGATGAGAAGGAACATGATTTAAATGAACTAGAAAGGAGCCCGTCAAGGTGTAGTTCTATTTATGAAAACCCGGTCTATGAAGCAGAAGAGTGCATTAGTTTAACTGGAAGCCCGGTACTTCATATTCCGGACGACTTTTTTGCAAATCCGGACGATGAAGCCAACTTGAGTAATACCAGTTTAAATCAGCATTCACCAAATAACCTTAGTGACAGAAGTAGAATGGACAAATTGAGAACTCCAAAAAAACAGCCAAAAACATTAGCAATAACCCAGCGAAGTGAGTCGAGTGAGACTTGTGGATCATTTGAACTTATTCTGTCACCCCATGGACAGCAAAAGAAGAAAGAAGAGGTCGGGTCTGAAGACAGCTTTGCTATTGTCGTCTCGGACTCTTGTCAATTCAAAACGTCAAAAGTATAATGATAGCTCCTTATAGTCAATTTTGCAATAGTTGCTAGCTACTCAATGTAATATAACCAACGATGGCGTGGCATTGACCTGGGTATTGTCATCGAAATGTCGTTGAAATATCGTTGCAATCCACATTGTTCCCATGTTCAAGGCTAAGAATCTTAAACAATCAATCAGTGAATTGTTTCTACATTCAATGGATTCCTTTCCTATATTTACAAACTTTTGCAGCCTCGATATACAACATGCTCAAAATCTTTCAATTGTCAGTCATGTTTTACTCCTATAAAATGCAATTGATCTTGCAAAATCAACCTATCAAACAGACTTTTTTGAAAATACCATACAGATCTTTGGCTATTAATCAGTACTTGAGTTTTACACTTATGTTAATTCAATGCAGCCTCTTCCTAATTACGAGGCCATGACTCAAAGCTAAAAAGTAGACTGTTGCTATGGTAATTTATGATTTGGAAGTGCATATATGGTAATTTAGCTTAGTGCTTCTTTTGTGTACTTAGGTATGAAGTTAAAAAAGAATTTTGCATAGCGATGTCAGCTTTTTACTGAAGTTGAATAATTATTGTAATTTTACAAAAATGATATTTAAAATATCATCAACTATGTATGTAATTTGTTGTTTGTTCTTTCTCTACTTATTCTAAAAAGGCAAAAACGTCGCGCCTGTTAGCAAAAGAAAACACAATATTAGAGATCAGTGTATCTTTTTTGACAACCTTTTGAAAACATGGAAAATTGAAAAAAACTTGGAAACCGCTTTTCAGATAAATTGTTTTTCATAGAAAAAAGAATTTCGAGAAAAATAAAGGGCTGGGCTATCGATATCGTATAGATGGAACAACATCAATAAGGTAGAGTCCTACGAATTTGGTTTCCACGTTTCGTTTTTGTAAATTTTGGCCAGAAATAAAAAGAACCCAAATGATTTTTGTCGAATACCTTTTTTCGATGAAATTCAAAATGGCGTCTGCTGCATATATAAACAGCCAACCAATCATAATCAGACTCATCTTGTTATTAGGCATTCCATGCAAGAGTATTTTCGGATTTGCTCCACTCTAATTTTTCTCGATACCTGGTTCTTTTTAAATTTCACACTACCGGACATTGAAATCAGGGGTGTAGAGCTAGGAGGGCACCGAAAATTGGCACATTTCTAGTTTTGCTATTGTTTTTTGCAGCATTTTGTGCAGGAGCCCCTTTTGTTAATTCGATAGCACTACACCACTGATAAAAATAGTTTTGACAACTATACGACAGGAGCTCTCTACCCCATTCACCCACTCTTCTCAGCAAGAAGAGATGATGAGGTTAACCTCTTGCCCGCAAGTAAATATATTTTGGCTCATGAAGGCTGTTAGTTTTTAGATATCAAGTAGCACTTGTTTTGAGCCATATGAAGAATTGACAGAAAAGAAATAAAGCTCAAAAATCGATTTACCAGCCTGAAACAATCATTTGATAAGCTGGCCTTCACTCATTCATATATCATTGCTTTTTAAGTATGCCCCAATACCTCATTAATATTAGGTTATTGATACCTCATTAATATTTTATTAAAACTAAACATAAAACAAACAACTAAAGTACCAGAATATCATAACAAACAAATACTAATACATTAAGATAAAAAATTCATACGATGTATAAATAGAAAAACTGGAAAAATGAAACCTACCTATGGGGAAAATTACTCAAAGGAAGAGGTCTCTCAATAGATAGGAGAGAGCCCCTTCAAGCTAAAAGACAAAAAGCGCAAGATAAAATGCATTTTTTAGCTATCTTTATGCTAGGAAATAGCTATTCGAAATGAATTGTACAACTTATGAGATAAAACTCTTTTTAGGGTAAAAGAATTGTTATATAGAGTCTTTGCTTTCGATAGAATTTCTCGTCTGTTCGCCTGTATCTTATTTTCTCTATAATCACTTTTGCAATTTTACAACTGCAGGAATGTGGATCAATGATGTGACTATCGCAGGAACATTTTGACCCCATTGCAGTCACTAGACCCAGAATATGCCTGATTAAAGAAATTGACTTAATAAAAGATGTAACTTCCTTGCTGATAGAGTGTTGCTTGTCTGCTTTCAATTGCCAGAGTTCCATGGGCAACATTTTAAGCCAATTAGCAATTAGCAATTAGCAGCCGAATGAGGGGAAGGCAAGAAGGAGCCGACGCCTCCGCCCCCCCAAATTTCTTTGAAAAAGAGTGAGGACCATATTTTCCTCGCTGAATTCGCCTTTTCTCCCTCCCAATCTTATCAGCCTGGCTACGCTCCTGAAATCAATGATATCATCAACTAGCTGAGCTGAGGTAAAGATGTTGCCATTCTATCAGAGTCTTATTGCATTGGTAACATGGGATAACATCGCCCATTAGTGCAATGTTAGCTTCTTGTTCAACATCAAGAAATTTTGCCAAGAATCCTTTTAATGTTGTCATTTTTATTTTGCCACGAAAGAACAGGTCCATGACGTACAGCAGCAGTTGCGCAACTTGACCTTCCAGACAAGGGTAGGGTTTGGGGGGGGGGGGGTGGAGGGTCATCGATTGTGAAATTTATCGATTAAGACTTTGATGATGAAAAATTTGGGTGCTAATTTTTACTATTATTATTATATATTGCTTATACGCGAAAAATCCCCTCATCAAAAAACTTGAAATATGCAAGCATACGAAAGATATATGAATGCATTTAAATAAAACAAGGGTGAAGCTGATTTTCCAGAAAGGCGTGTTTTGGCTAAATACTGTAACGTAACGTGCTATAACGTGAAAAACATGGACTTGCTACAAGTCTCTCCCTCTGAAAAATAAAGAAAGGGAAAAAAGGAAAAGTGGGAGGGAACGAGAGAGAGAGAGAGAACAAAATGCTTCTTCCCTTCCATTTTTTCTCTTTTTCCTTTTCTATATTTTTCAGATTACTAAATGGATAGAGAGAGAGACTTGTAGCAAGTCCAGAAAGAACACAGCGAAACACTAGTGGGTGACACGAAGGAGCAATTGACCACAGGGATATGTCAATAGAAGTTTTCCCATGCCTGCTCAAAGCACTTGGTTGGACTGGAATCACAAATGGAGAATACGGATTTACAAGTTTTTTGTTTTTCACACAATTGAAGCTACAGCTTATCATCCAAAACGGCTACTAAGTACTTTTACAACAACTGCAGCTCCTCTGTAAGTAGGAGGCAGCAAGACCTCCGGACAGGCATGGCTGAGGGAGGTGTTTTGCTATTCTCATTGAAGGGCAATACAGAACCATTGGCCGTGAACGTTGCAAAGTATGCCATTCAAGAAAATTCAGATCATTAACTGAGATATTCTGCAGGAAAATAAAATTGTGTTGTGACTATAAGCTATATCTCGAAAAATCTTTTAGGGGAGAAGGGGAATGTTGTGTATGTGTAAAAGATAAAATAATCACATGCTGCTTAGTTTCAACTCTTAAATTTTTGCGGATTTTCGAGAAAAAAATCCTCTAATGTAATAATGAGTAAATGTATATGTTGAAGCCAATCCATTTAGCTGAAAGTTAGTATTTGTGCCCATAATCACTGGGAAAAGTGCTGATATTGTATTCAAGTTTGAATTCATTTTATTTTGACAATTTTACAAATACACTAGGGTATCAAAAGTATTGCACCACCCTGCTCAAAATGGCGGCACTTTTTGTCGACTTTTTGACAATGCAAAACATTTGAATGCATTAATTGGGTGAAATAAGCGCATTTTAGAGCAAACTTCGGCGGGAAAAGTTTGCAAATCTTGCTGACGCCATAGAAAACTTAGTTAAAAATGTATAAATTACGCAAAAACATTTTTATCTGTAAAAATGTAGCCCATGCCTGAGGAAACAAAATTGTCAAATGAGAGGCGAGTTGCTATAAAACATTTACGGGGAAGTGGTCTTTAATTTTAAAAAAAATGTTGACCAAGTTAAATGCAGCTGCACAACAGCTGCGGTAAATCAAAAAAGATTTCTCGAGAATTTTACAGTAATGAAGAAACCGAGAAGTTGGCGACCAAAATAAATTTGATGTTAGAGGGGAAAGAATTTGTCGGTTCTATTTCACTACGTACAGCACCAAGGGGCAGTAAAAGGCATGAAACCCAACACTGCGCAAGGTTTTGCAGCTAAAAATCCGTCCACAGAAAATATAATGAGTGTTTTGCACAAATACAAAAGAAAAAGTTACCTGAGTAAACGGAAACCATTTTTAAAAATATTTATTTCCATACAAAAGAAATTAAAGTTTTGGCATAGCCAGAATCAAGTCCAATCTTTAACATCGCTAAAAAAGTTTGACTTCAAATGAAAAATGTTACAAACTGTGATCCAAATGGTCGTCCAAAAGCCAGAGAATCATTAATTGTAAGAATTTTCCAGGCCTATTGCGAAATTTCACAAGAATACATTGACCAAAAATGTGGATCCATTTAAAGGAGGCTTTTTGCGGTTTCAAAAGTTTGCGGCTACCTATCAAAATATTGAAATTTGAAACTGTTAAAGGACGTTTGCTACTGTTATTTTTCAAATAAATGCTCTAAATAGATTGAAGTTTTGATTGGTGGTTGTTTGGCTTCCGACCAATTGCCATTGGCCCTCTAAAAACAGAAGTAATTTGCAGAACAATAGCTTTCGATCATTCATGCGCCATTTCTCCTCCTTCGAGTTGGTGCAATACTTTTGATACCCTAGTGTATATGACTAATAAAAATAAGTCTGAAAACAAATAATAATAATAATGATAACTCCTCTACAATTATGTCTAATAATAAATTATAAATAAAAATGATAATAATTCCACAGCCAGGGTTCTCAATAATTTTTAAAGTAGAAGGCTCTCATTTAAAAGTCTGAGGCATCTATAAGTTTACTAAAGTTTGTGCAGTCATGCTAAAGTGAGGGTGAAAGTAGATGGCAAAGGTTTGCTGAGTAAGCGGTGGACTTTTGCCAGTTGCCGGCTCCTAATTATATCCCTGCACAGCAAATATGTCTATAACTCAGCAACTGTTGCGAGAGAGAGACATGATTAAAAACTGTGGAACTTTGTATGCCGGGGATTTCTTCAAGGAGGACCAGGATTTCAATCAAGATAAGAGTACCCCCTGTACCAATGGCCTATGAAATTGTTTTAACATTTCATTATTTTTATAGTAGCAATGATTGAAAAACTTAACATAACATAACATAACATAACATAACAAATGCTGTAATGTAGGCTATAAGCCTGTTACAGATCGCTTCTAATCTAATTGTTGTTGTTGGTAGGGGATATTAGACTTGGTTGGTAGGGGTAGGGGAACTTAGTGTTAATTGTTGGTTGGTAGGGGTAGGGGAACTTAGTGTTAATATTAGAGCTTGTCATAGACCTTATATGTATCATTGCATTCTTCTTATTCTATATCTGTTTTGATTTTTAGGAGACTTGGTATATCGCTTGCTTCCTTGTCCATTGGGTTTTTCAAAAACACAGGTTTGTTTTGATCTACTTTTTAAAATGAAAATGCACTTATCAAATATTCTGAGGAAATTTGATATCAGCCATTAAAATTAGCTAGTAATTCTTTTCAGTTTTATCATATTTAAGCTATTATGTCATTCAGGATTGAAAATTTACTTGTAGAAACAAAAATTGAAATTGAAGCATCAGTAAGAGGGAAGGATGTGTTCTTGCTGCAAATTGTTGACAAGTAAGTCTTTTTCTGTGACTTCAGTTTCCAGAACATAATTTATGTGATTTCATTTTTTGTCTTAAAAAGATATACAGGTACCACAAAATTATTTACGATTGATGTTGTAGAAAAATTTTTTGATAACTTTTCGATAACTAAGAATTCTTTAAGAAATTTATGAATTAGGTAAGAAAATCCCCTTTTAAAAAGATACAAAATTCTCTGATTATTTGGGTAACCTTGAAGGTTCATAATTCGCGACCTTTCTCTCCCATTCCTCCAGCTCTCATCAGGTAGACATTAGGTATATTGCAGGGTTTCCAAATCAAAAATTATTCAACTTATACCTTTGAAGGGTGTCTGAAATTGGTGTTAGCAATGTGCAGTATAAAAATTGCTTGTTGGTACATAGGGACGTAAAACAGGAGCACCTATCTAGAAGTGTGTATGATTTTGAAACCACAAAGTATATGTCCTTCTTGATGGACAATTCTGTCAATGGTGTATGATTTTAAATCAAAGAAATGGAACACAAAAAGTGGAACAAAGATGTGTTCTTGATTATATTTTACCCTTGTAAAGTGAGCTACAAAAGTAATTAAAGGAAAAAGATTTTTTTTGTAGATTATTCTTTGTATTTTTTGATTCAAGTTTAGTTGATTTTTCTACAGAGATGTGGATTGAGTATGAGCCTTCATAAAGTTATAAGATCTTTCTCCAGATTTTGGTTTGAAATAGTTTCCACTTCCATATTTATATACCTATTTCTATGTTCATGGGCCTTGATGTGGTTTTTCTAGTAATCCAAATGATGCCATCATGGAGTTACTCATCACCTCATATGCTTTGAAGACATCTTGTGCTAACAGAGTTGTTGGTAAGACTACAAACAGTTCTACTCATTGCTACAATCACTGGTACAGCATAATTTTGATTGTTTGAGATACTTTGAAACCAGAAACTTGGTGCTGTGGAAACAAAACTTCAAGTTACATTATATTTTTTTACCTGATGTTTTCAGGCAAAGATTGCTTATGATGTGTGTTCTAGGCCATCAGACATAATAATCATTATGAGTAATCAATTATTTCATCATTGCAATCAAAATCAGACTGATTATCTTTTGGAAGATTTGAATAGCTTAAGAAGATTGATTATCTTTTCATCTTAATTTTAAGTCTATTATATTTTTGTTGATTTTGTAATTTTAATAGTTGCATTTCTTTAATCTATTTTTACTAGTAGATTTTTAAGTGAAAATATAAATTGTCCTTATAAAAAGAAAAAAATAGTGTTGATAAGGCTTGGAGCTTGGATACATAGAGTAAAGTTGGTTTAGTAGGGTCTGTCATGTTAACAGTGGTGGTGCATTAGTTTTAAGTTTGATATGCCTTTTGAAGAGCTTCATATAAAAGTTTTAGAAATGCACATCATAATTCTCATTGAATGACTACCCCTTTACCCAAACTACACAATGGGGGCTACCCATATTACTTTCCATTAATTTTTGGTTGCTTGGTAATTGACATGTCTCTTCTCACTGTTCAAAATAGGTGTCATTCCATACCTACCATATTCTAAACAAAGCAAAATGAGAAACAGGGGAGCCATTCCTGCCAAACTGATTGCAACCATGCTTTGCAGATCAGGTTTGTATAATATCTGACTATATATCTATGTTCTTTTACTGTGTTCATTAACCGATAATAAGAGCATACTAACAATTTGTCCATAGTTATATTAAAACATGTTATTGTGTCATCAAGTTGGTTTTTTCGTTCTTATAACAACAGTAGATATATGGTGCTATGTAAGTGGAAGAAGGGATTTATTTCAGATGTAATGAGTGTTGTAGCAAAAATTGTTTTCTAAATTTTTTATTTAACAACTTCAAAAAAATAGTTGTTCTTGGTATAAATAAGGGCCTAAATGTGTCTGCTTACAGTGTGGTATGGTCATATGTAGAAGAAACTCAGTGTTAATCAAATTTATCTATATTAACAACTAGTTTTGAAAAACCTCAGCTCAGAAAATATGACAAAACTGATTCTCACAATCACAGGGAATTCTCGTGGAGAATTAAAATGAGAGGAATCTTTTTTATCAAAAGGCAGGCTCATACTGATTAATAACATCCTCCTTTTTTCTTACCAGGTATCGATCAAGTCATTACAATGGACCTGCATTCAAAAGAAATTCAAGGCTTTTTCAATTGTCCTGTTGATAATTTGAGAGCTTCTCCATTTTTGATTCAGTACATCCAAGATAAGGTATGCAAATAAATAGTTCATTGCTACATTCTTATTTCTATTTATGTTTATTCAATAGCTCATAATTTAAGTTGGTAAGATTTGCCCATTTTTGTCAACTGGGGACCAGTGGCGGCACCAGCTACTGCAGAGTGGGAGGGTAATGGGTGCTGCCTGTGAGACCACGCCCTATTTGCCTCGTTTCAGTGCTTTGTATCAGGTCAAATCTCCTTAGGAAATATGATCTACTCCTACCTAGTGCTTTTTAATCTGTTTTTAAACAAAATATGTAGACCATGTTTCGACAAAAGTGTGGGGTAGTTACCTCCCATACCACCCCTTGGTGCCCCCACTGCTGGGTAGTATGAGTTACTGTATCATTTCTGTAAATATAGCCTTCCTTTTCTACAGCATTGTCATCCTTGTTCCAAAGAATTATGGCGTTAAGACTAAAAAAAGGGCCTCTATTATTTTTTCCTTTCATAAAATGTAAAAAAAATGCAACATGGCTTCCATGATGAGCATGGATATAAATGGCTTTCTTATCATATTTTGGTTTTTCTATTTATTGCTTTAAAATTTGTTTCACCCAAACAACTTTCACTTTATCTGGTTGGTTGCCATGTGGGATGTTCTCTGTGTGATACTCCCTATAGCAAAGTGTTATTTAAATGATCTTTGTAGGGTTGTCATTAACTGTCCTGAAAAATTATTTTTGATAGATTGATACCAGTGAGTTGATTCAGACCACATGACTAAAACCCACAATATTTTGGCCCTTCAAAGTAAAAAATGAACCTGTATATTTGTGCTGTTTAAGATTTATTCTTGTTGAGTTACATTAAGGCAACAGCAATGGTTTATTTATGCAATGACAAGATGACAAGATTTATTAAAGAATGACAAGATTTATCTTCTTCTGTTTCTCAAAGCTCATTGTTTCAAAATGCAATTGAAATCCAGAACATCACCAATTTTTGTGGGGGAAACTAAAGATACTTTTAAATTATTTATATCTCTCATTATTTTTTTTGTATTTTCTTCTATCCACAACTGGATATCAACTTTCCATTCACATTTTTATGTCAATGCTCAGACATTTCATACTTTTTAATGGGTCAGACAGAATAACACATTTGCCCCGATACTAGTTTGATACAAAATTCAAACTCATGTTGATTATGTTGTATCTGCTATCATTATAGGTTCCTGATTATCGCAATGCAGTCATTGTTGCGAAAAACCCAGGTTCTGCTGCAAGGTTTGTTTTTTTTCCAAAACTTTTAATAATGTTTAATCTAGTGTAAATAACAAGTTGACAAGGGATACAGCAAAGAGGTTGATGTAAGTTGGGGGGATTTTTTAAGAAGGGTTTTTACCTGTTGACAATCTAGAAAGAGCACCCAGTTTTCATAAAAATTTGTTTTATTGTGTTCAAAGATACCAAAGTTTTGATTAAATTGGAACCAATTCCAAATCAGAAGACTTAGATAAAATGATTGATAAAAGTTAAAGTTGATTTTTTCAAGCTCCTTTAATAAATTTTCTTTCAAAATATTGTATAAGCCTTAAAGCATTTAAATATTAAAGGCCAGGAAATATATCTAAAATCTGGATGAATTCATTTAGAGCTCAGTCCTTTGCTGAGAGGCTGCGGCTAGGTCTTGCTGTAATTCATGGTGACCAATTTGAAGCAGACAGTGAAATAGTGGATGGGAGGCATTCTCCTCCTCCTGAACGAACCCGAAGGATTTCAAAGTCTATGTACAGTGAAGTTGCTTCTGAGCTTATTCCACCAGGTATTGTAAATATGAGACTAATCATTGTATCTTTCACTTATTTTGGTCCTCTTTAGATTTGTTGCCCCCTCAACTATGTTGCTATTGTCTTAGACACAAAGTCCAGTTACTCTATATACTTGTGTGAATAATCATGATGTGAATGAATTATTTCTTTGAAACAGGGCATGTTAACATATGACAGAATAAGTTTTATCCAGATTTGGTCAAGTGAAGACCAAGCTTTTTCTTTAATTTTTTTCAAATGACCACCATCAGCAATTATGTGCTACGCAACATGCTTTTGCCCCATGTCTAATTAGATCTTAGGTTTTTCATCACTTTATCAGTTGATTTTTATTGATAAAGCGGATATGTTATCAAGAGAGAGCACAGAGAAGTACACAACACTCCATGTAGCCGCTAGTTAAACCTCTTTTGCACTAGTGCATCTCTGGCCAATTGTGAAATCTCTTCTTTCCTATAAATCAGTCTTTGTTATATGAAAATAGGCCACATGCGGCGTTTCGCATGTTTTGACTACTTTGCGTGTGTGATGTGGACCGCTTTTTTATTGGTCGTTTCTTTTTCCTGTTTTCAAGAACTATAGGGTGCTGCTTTCAAGGAGACCTTTGTGTTATACACTGAACAGAAACCAAGGAAATTGGCAGAGAAACTGTTCTTGTTCTTCTTATGTTAAATTTAATTCTTCAATAAATTTTCTAGGAAGTAATTATAGAACCTTTTGTTATCCTTTAAAGATATCTGGGTTGAAAAAAAATACTCGATTGCTCATAGAAATTACAATGCATTGTCGAGAATTACCATGCAGCATCATTGACTTCAGTATCATCGTTAACGTAGCGAATATCATAGCGGAAATTCTGGAAAAATATCTTACCATCACTTCTTTGAACTCAACAATAAGTTTTTACAGCTCTTAATCTTAAAAATTGTTCGATAGCAGTTTAAAATAATTAAATAACAGTACAATAATCGTCCCTTTTTCCTCAAAGCTTTCTTCAGCTTCCTCCTCTTTCTCTAGTTTAGGTTTCTGCTCTTATGAAAAATAGAGCACCATTGCCCTTTTCAATATAATTTATCTTTCTCTGTCAGTCCATATATTATCATTGATTGCAATACGAAGTTGCATCTCCATAACACTGTATGGCATTCTATTCTTACGATAATTCCGTTTTTTCCCCAACCAAAAAATGTTGCCAGCTCCACTTTGTTTCCTCCCGCCATGATCACTGAAGAACAGAATAATCGAGACTGAAGACAACTCTTGGATCGAAACTTTAAACCACAGATACTCCGCCTTGGCATCCCCTTGGTTAAAAACTGTTATGTTAAGCGATCTTGCTGTTACTACTTTGTGACACTGTTGTTAAGTCTCGTATGGGAATGCTTTAGAAACACCTTGAAAAACGACAGAACTGCCTTTGAATTTGGCAACTTTGATTTACTGCTGCTTTAAAAATATTCAAAACATATTTTATGGCAAATTCTTTGTTTTGTGGGTGCAATGATTTGCATGCTTTGGAAAATTTGGGCATGTGTTTGTGTGATCGCAGGCCTTAAAGACTGATTGATTGATACTATAATGCTAAAAGAAGCTCTTTATTGTTTAATGAATAGAGGATTGTTCTTGTAGGAATGCATATCAAGACAAAGCAACCAATGAATTTGGTGGGAGATGTTGACGGGAAGATCGCAATTATTGTGGTAATCATTCTTATCTATCCGGCCAGTAGCCTTTTTTGTAACATAAATTGCATTTATACAACTCGATTATCTTTTTTAGCACATAAGTTGATTGTAGATTACTATCTTTTTTATAAGAACCAGTAAATTTGCGTTTAGGCTGTGTTTGATCAGAGGTCTTGTTCATATCAACAAAAGAGAAGCTTCTAGTTTTGATTCATTTACCGCAACTATGTCTTCTTAACTCAACGATAATGAACAAGAACATACAAATCTTCGCTTGTATTTATATCAAAAAACAGTCCAAAGTCCAGCTAATTTTAGAACAGACGCTTTTATCTTAGGAAACAATAAAAACTACTATTTTACTAAACACATGTCTCATACGGGTTTCTTGCTCGTATTTCTCTGAAATGTGTCTCTTGAGGGAATTTTGACCTTTAGAGTTAGAGGGAAAACTTCCTCTTCAGTGTTCATAACAGGCTGACTGTTCTTAATTTTTTGAAAATCTGAGGCTGGATTGTTCTTAATTTGTTCTTAATCTTAATAGGGTGTAAGCAGTGTGAGTGCTAGCTTTTTTGCTCTAGGGTGGTGTTCAGGCCTCATTTGCCAACAAAATGAGTGAGACAGCCTTAATTTGCTGAAAAATCTGAATATTCACAGAAAAAGCACCCACACATTGCTAAAAATCCTCTCTTTTGAGAAAAAATCTTGTTCAAAATTGCATTTTGCAGAAGCTCAGCCTCAGCTTGTTCTTAATTTGTTCTTAACTTTCGACCAGTTTTGAGGCTTGAATGTGTTCTTATAAAAAAAGAGTGTAGCTTTAATTGCAGGGCTTTTGGTTTTCCTTAACAAGCTCTGATAATTAACAAGAGAAATAATGTTACATATGTCATTAAAAAATGTCAATAAATTTGGAATAGGGTTGTTTTATACAACAGCTTTGAATTTTGTGTTTGAAATTTTTTTCCTCTTGTCAAGAATTAAAAAATCTTAGATATGGAAATGGTTCTAAAATTTAAAAGATTTGTGATGTCAAAAGCTTCATTGAAGTGTTCTGTGCATGAAAAATCAAAATATTTTCCCATTAATTTCTTGTAGAAATTTCATGATCTGTTTGTCCTTTTGCCAAATATTTAGAAAACAAAACTACCTTTTTAATTTTAACAGGATGATATAGTGGATGATGTTTCACCATTGGTAATGGCAGCCAGACTACTCAAAGAAAGGGGTGCATACACAATATATGTTATGGCAACTCATGGCTTGTTATCTTCAAATGCCCCATCAATGGTTGAAGATTCATGTATTGATGAGGTGATCCGCATATTTTCTTACTTGTTAAATTTTTCAATTAATTTATTTTATATAGTGGGAAATATAGAGTTTGTGTTTACTT
Organism: Rhopilema esculentum; assembly: GCF_057945365.1. Taxonomy (NCBI): domain Eukaryota; kingdom Metazoa; phylum Cnidaria; class Scyphozoa; order Rhizostomeae; family Rhizostomatidae; genus Rhopilema; species Rhopilema esculentum. The sequence goes on from NC_142827.1 coordinate 9,325,404, forward strand.
CACAGAAAAGATACGCTGTTCTAATAAATAATCTTGGTTTGATGTAATCTGATGGACATGCTGCAGTTTGTCTATTTTAGTTATTTCATATTAAGGTTTTGTTTAAAATGTCTGCATTGTAGGAGGAAATTAAACTCATTGAGAAGTATTTGCCATGTTGTAGGTAATTGTGACAAATACAATTCCATCAACTGAGAAGGAAGCAAAATGCACAAAAATCAAGTCAGTTGATATCAGTGCTATCCTTGCTGAGGCTGTAAGAAGAATTCATAATGGAGAATCCATGTCTTACCTCTTTAGGGACATTCCACTTGAAGATTAGGTACATATTAAATTTATTCTTTTTTAACCCGTGGATAGGAATATAAAAACAGGTATATTCCTACCTCTTTATGGTTCTGTCCTTGTCTTCCATTTCTGTCCACATTTTCATTCGGAATTTTTTTATCAAAATCTATTTCTAGATCTCATTTTATGGATTGATGGTATCAGTTGTTATTTTAAAATGAAAAATTCTTATTGTCCTACTAGATGGTTAAAAAAGTTCAAATTGGTTTTAAGTCTTTGAAGCTCTGTTAGTTTCACCTTTTGAACCTAAAGACTGTCTAGCAAAATAAACTAGTTATCATTTATACAGTCCTGCTAATATTAGATTAAATATGTTGACTTCTTGTAGTACTTTTATTGAGTAATAACATGATGAGTAAATAAATTAAGTGCAAAAATACAGTAGACTGTTTTAAACATATACTCATTAAGAAATGACTCTAAAAATGTCCAGCCAAGAAAAGAGAAGACAAGGCTTAACAAATAGGAAAGAATGCCTGATTCAAGAGGAATATAAGAGTAGAGCAGAAAAGAACAAAATGTTGTGTAAAACTAAAATGTTTATTTAGTTCATTAATAAGTTTATCCTAAGATGTTCCAATGTTTTTCAATTTCTTTTAGTAATAAAGAAATATGTAAACCTTTACTCTGCTCTTCAACCTAGCAATATAATATTCAAATATTGTAAATAGTATGCAGCATAAACTGTCTTCAGTTACTTAAAAAATAATTTTTAAGACTGCAAAACAATATTTTTGCATAAAATCCCTTCATTGCTATAATTCATCTTTCCACAAAAATCACCAGCAAGTTTCTTTTCATATCTTCAGGTCATTACAAAAAATTCCATCAACATGTCCAGCCTATTTCTTTTAATGCGTGCGATCGCATGCGCACGCACCCACACACGCATGGAGTTAATAATGAGTGCGATAAATTGCTCGCATGAAACAATTTACTGTTACTATTTGTGCTGCATGATAAATTTGACAATGTGAAGTGTTTTATGTTGATGGTATGTAATCTAATTAGGCAATAATATTTCTGCCAATGTTGACAGTTTTGAAAAGTGGCGACGGGTGTGTGACCTTGTTTCCGCTCTTTTGCATGCCATTCATGTGTGGTAGTTGCCAGCCTCACGTTCATGTGTGGTCATTTCATTCACTTTTTCGTAAAGACCGTTTCTGTTTTTGCGAGTAAGCAAGCAGGCTTTTCTTCACGTGATGACTTCGAAAGGAAAGGTTTGTTGTCAATATCAAGAGGCTCCCTAGAAGGCCTTGGTTAAAAGTGTCACCAATGCATAAAAGCTATATATGGAAACAAGGCTTAAGATTGAACTGAAAACGTTAATGTCTTATGGGAAATCAGAGATTTTAGGGCTCGCTAAAGGGCACACGGTATGCGAACGAATATCCAAATTTATGCTTATGCGCTGAAATCATAATGTCAATCAGCGTTTCCAACTCTACTGTGGAAAGGGCATTCGGGACTCTTTGCCCCGTTCCCTCAGACAGGAGACTAAGAATGGAACATAATCGTAAAGAAATGCTTCTGAGTATTAGTATAAACAACAAAAATTGGTCAATTGAAGAGAGGGAAGAGATAATTCAGAGCAGTGTTGAAATATACATTGAAAAATGCCGGAAAACAAGAGCAGCCCCCCTTGACGAACACATGGCATTTTGCATACCTTGCTTTTTAAAGAAAAAACATCTAAATTTCTTGTTTAAAGCTGCAGTAACACCTGACAAGCATAGTTTGACAAAAAAGTTTAGTTAGACAAAGAGAGAGTCAAAATACTAACAAGAAATTAAAGACAGTGCAATCCATTTGATGATTTAATTTCAAATATGACTTTGATTATTTGAATTTTGCACTAGCTTTACTTTTGAATAAAGAAAATTCTAGTTAGAAAAACATAAGTAATACAAACATAATCAAAATTTTGAAATTCTTTGAAATCCTAGTTAACTATTTAATTCCTGATTTTCTCAAAAAATTCTTAACTACAACACATCACATTGGCACAACAATTTAGGTTCCAATTTTGATACATTCTTTTCTCATACTTCTAGGGTAGAAATAAAACTACTAGTATTAAAAACTATCAATAGCCTAGAGTTATTTTGTGACTTTTAAAAATTTCATTATAATCTTCATCAGTTTTTCATAAACTAAGAACATCAATGCTGCTGTCGAAATTGTTTGCAGGAGCTTTGCTTCAAGGCCCTTAAACAGTCCAACGAAACCTCTGTCTCTATAAAAAAGAAACAAAACTAGTTATAACTAGTTGTTGATATCAACATTGGACATCTGACTAGTTTTCAAATTATTGTTATTTATATATTAACTGGTTGAAATTGGCAGTTAGATGGTAATTGTTGACTCAAAGAATAAAACTTGGTGTAAGAAGCTGTTGAGTATTCTACTTTTAGAAAACAGACATATGCAAGAATTGTAGTTCTTTGATCTTTTTCATTTAAAAGTTGATCAATTTACTCCTTTTTTCTACCTCTAAACTCTGAGGTATATGTAAGCCATCAAATTTACTGTTAAATGGCCTTAATTCACTAGAAACATGAAAGAAACATTTGACTTACCTGTATATCTGAAGTAACATCTTCAACATTCCTTGGCTTTCCTTGGCTTTAGAATCCCTGTTCGCCTGTAAATCAAGACAATTGCAGTCATAAATACTATAAAAAATCTAAGGACTTTTTCTATTGAAATTGTTATTTATGTTTATAATGAGTAAATTATCATACATTAATCAAAATTCATCTGATTAAATTAAATAAGAAGATCAATTGTTTTACTTGCTATACTTAGCCTGAAGATTTGGCATGATTAAAACCCATATTCAACTTTAAATTGATTTTCAATTCATAAATTTAAATTCAAGTGAAACAGCTTTTTAGGATTTAAAACAAAAAACTGAGTAGAACAAATCAATTTAATTTCTTTGGGAACTTAGTTAAGCCTATTTGCAAACTTGTTTCGTTACATCTAATTAACAAGTAGGAACAAGTATTAGAAGTATTTTCTCTGTTTTCTCATTTTTCCATTTTGGATTTTACAATTTTATTCACATATTGGTTTTTTAGTTTTTACCTTATATACCTATGAAAACATGTTTACTAAACATTATGTAAATGTTTACTTGTTTCTACTTGTTTCTACAATAGTTTTAATCAAATATAATAAGTAAACATTATGTAAATGTGCTCGCATAAATCTTTTTTCTTGCACTATGTCTACTCATTCTCAGAAAAATTTCATTATATATACATTAAATTACACTTTTTCGTACCCTGAGCCTGCACTGGGCCAATTGCAAGGGGTATGTAAGGATGGTTGCTACTGCTTTTGCTGCTCCTCCCATCACAAAGAATTCAATACTTGAAATGGCCTATTGAATAGAGATACTCTTTGTCAGTGTTCAAAATAATGATCTGTTGAAAACAATAATAGAATTTCATTTCCATTTCTGAAGGTCCAAAAAAAGAAAAGGTAATAGCTGTATCAGATGTATGATATGAATAAACCAGAAGCTAAAAGGACAGGAGAGAAGCATGATAATGTACAGAGCCTTTCACAAATGCGTCGAAGAAAATATAGATTTATGCTTTGTAAAAAAGCAACAGGAAACATGTGACAATATGGTATTTATTTCATGGAGTTATTGTCTGGTTTATGATTTTTGATAATGTATTTTAATATGAGCCAAGTACCATTTTCTTTCCTGATTCAGTTCTTTTTAGTCTGTTTACAAATCGTTTGATTGCTTCATAAACCATAAACTGGATAGCTGGATTCGCAGAGAGGAAGACTGAGGTTTGAATACCTTTCCACAATGCAGTTATACCTTCATCCTTTGCAATCTTTTGAACAGCATCTAAATTATATTTGAGATAATAAGTTTATTTGAACGACATTTTAGTATACATATATACATTTAAAAATTACTGGAAAGTTGTAAGTTTGTACACTAAAACTTACTTTTGAGCACCAATTAACAAAGGCGACTTAATTAGTTCAATAAAATTAGCTAGGCTTAATACAATAAAAACAATTTTACATAAATATTTAGCATTTGGTCTTTACAGTTCCAAAGAGTCTTTAGATTTTTATTGAAGCAAAAAGTTCTGGAAGTAGTGTTACATGATTTCAGCAAACAGACTAAACCAATTCTACAGCCTTACCAAAAAGGCCAGAATAATTTGTTGTCTTCCTTTCCTGGTTACTTTTGCTATTCTTTTGCTTTATACCTTGCAGTTTTAATCTTGTGTTTGCAACCCATAGTGGAGTTGTTAACACTGAGTTCACAAGTCCTACAAAATGAAATGCAAGTGATAAGAGTGGGGCACGTGAATCAAATTCATTTTTTAACACAAAGCAATAAAGTTTTTTCTATTGAATTATTAAACATGGCAAACCGTTTAATAAATGAACTGAATGCTACACCTTGTATAGTTATGTTCATGTTTCCCTCGGGAGTGATCGTGAAGGGTACTGTGCGACATAGAGATGTTTCATCTTCAATCGTTATCAACCGAAAACAGAGTTGTTTGAAGATGGAACAGCGAAAACAAAGTTATTGGAGAACGGAGTCATCAAAAAACGAATTGTTTGAATGAGAGAATTGAAAACGGAGTCAATTAAAAAAGAATTTATTCATCTTCAGTTTCAAAATGAGCTCGAACAAAAGATATGAAAATAGACAAAACAGAGTAATGGGAAAACCTTCATTTTCGTTTTGGCCAAGTGGGCCGGGTCATTTATTAATATTAATATTATTAACTCTTTATTTACAATGTTGGCATGAAAAAGGTATAAAATAGCCAAGCATAGCTAACCAAAGCCAACTATTTATAAAAGCCAGCAATGGGACAGCTCAAGAATAACAGAAAATGAATGATCAGAATACACAGACATACGAAAACGGAGTAGTGGAAACAAGGATTCAATGTCAAACTTTCATTTCTAAAAAGAGTTTCTTAAGTGGATTGACCTATCAGCATCCGGAAATCGCGTTCTTCAAGAGAAATATTTATCACTGGGTGCGCAACTAATTGCTCTCAAAGAGAACCTTGGGCGCGTGCCTAGGCACGCTCGCACGCTATCGCGTGCCCTCCATTGGAAGCCTTGAAATGTATAGCTTTTGTGATTCTATATTCAAATCAGATTGGGACATAATCATTTTTCTTTATAAGCTAAATGGATTAATATGAGCCAAGTCTTGAAGTCTTACAAAGCATGGTGGGGTTTTGTTTTCGGGATATTGTAGTGCAAAAAACCAAATAAAACCACATTAACTTTATATTCAAATTTTTAAAGTTAGACAGTTCCAATGATAAGATTTGGAAAGGGTTAATACTGAGTAGCATTTAAATCCATAACATACCTGCAAAATATCCTAGAGATAGATCAAGGAAAGGTCTATGCTTCATATCTTTGGAATGCAGGAGCTTCTTCAGGCCATGAAAGGTATAGAAGTAAACAAAGTTTGAGCAATAGAGACTAGATAGGACAGGGACAAGCCCACGGTATAAAGTTGCTATGCCTTCTTCATTACAGATTTCTTGGACAACTTTGTATGTAGGTTTTGCTTCTCTTCTATCTTCCACTGTAAAGAAAATTATTCATATTTTTTAGACTTCTTTGATTTTTTATCTAGGTTTAAAAGGAGAACATTATTCCAGTATTTCTTAGCAAAGACATGCCAGTCATCAAAAAATGTTGCAAAAAGAGGCACATATTTTTGTCACAAAGACAAGCTTGCAAGCTCCTTTGTAATATTGAAAGCTCCAACTTTTAATTTTCAGAGCTCATGTCCAATAATTTGAACTACAATAGATCTATGAAACATCATGTGTCGATTTCCCTCATGTTAATATAAGCAACTGTGGATCCAGGTATAGAGCTGCAATCTATGCATGTATGAAATCATTTTCACAAAAGAGTTTAGGGGAACTTAGATTAATGATGACACTGAAACTATGAACATTTTCCCAGTTGTAACTTTTCCTAATATACATTATATATATCTGAAAAACTTTGAGCAAAGTTCCTGCTTTCCTGTTTACTTTTTGCTGGAGCATTTCTTAGCACTTTCTATCAAAATATTTCATGCGTCTTATTGTAATTCTACACAGGCATACCTTGCAGTCTTGTACGGATTGTATCAAGAGGATAAAAAGTTGACATTGCCAAGACGCTACCCTGAAAAATTGTAGAAATGAACTTAATGTTGTTGCATTTAATAATGAACTTAGATAGAATAAATAAGAAACCAAAAATAGTATACTAAGTATAAGCTATGTAGCTTGACCTGAGTTGCCTTATTTTGCTTTGCAAATGTTTTTAATTAGAGTTTTCGTAGATATACTAAAACTATAAAAGTTCTTCATGTAATGCTTAGATTAGAAAGTATTCTACCACCTAGAGTTCCTACATGAAATTGATGTCAGCAAAAATACTGCAAAATAACAGATTGAAAGAATGCTGCAGAATTCCTTTTTTGAAAATAATGTTTGTATATTATCTAGGCTTTTATTGTTCTAGTTAAGCCTTAGAGGCACTATGTCCCCTGACCAATGCATTTTACTGTCAACTTAAATTTCCTATATGTTGGAATACACAATAGACCTATTGTTATGCATCCAATCAGATAATTCTCAATTTTTATCAATTATAAATGAGCTGCAAAGTCTATTGTTAACTCTGAATGTTTGACTGACCAGACATTGTGCCTTTAAGGCAAGAAGATTCTCATTTGGTTCATACAAAAGTTCCTTTTGCAACAGAATACTTTCCCCATGCCCCCCCTACTGGAAACGAAACAAATTGTTTCCAGAAATTAAATCATTGCCACAAATGCCAGAAATTAAAACTGAGCAATCAATTGGGGCCAGTATCCTTCGGTCTAAAGTTCATCCAAGGTGTCAAATCAGGCCTTGCTCTAAGCAAAATGAAGGTGCTCCATAAAAAGAGCCCCTTAGAAACTCTAGGCGCTCTATTTCGCACCTTTAAATAAAATATCCTTGAGAGCATCCTTCAAGAGCTTTGGAAGATCGAGAGCTTCATATCGAAAGCTTTGGACGAGTGTTAAATAAGAAATTCAACGGTGATACCAAAAAGCACCATATTATGAAACAACAAAACATGCAGCAAACACTATGTTAATACAAATATAGAAATATAGGAAAACGCATGGCTTTAAGTCGAACATTAGCTTTGTTTCCCTTTTTATGCTATTCTTTCTATAAGACACACTAGAACATCTACTACTCACGAAAGCAAATGAAAACTGAAAAGCAATGCGGTAATTTGGACGGAAATGTGATCTCTGATTTGCAAAGGTGATTCTAAATTATTAAGAAAAAACAGAAAATAATACTTCAACAGAAGATTAACGCTTGCTCGAAAATCAAATAAATCTTCCGGAGATGGGGGTTGATGGCTTGTGACCTTGGTGGTTATTAGAGGGTTATTAGATTAAAAACGGTATCGAAAACCCAACGTTGAATTTGCTGAATTTTTTTCTCAAGGGGTAATCTTACGCAAATCATAATATTGCGGTCTATTGGGAAGATTGTTTATGCTTGATCAAGTTTATTAGACAAAGGCCAAGAAATTATTTTGCTCCGTGGTAATATTGTTTTGACGTTTTGAGGGGCTCTATAAATCGCTCTCCAAGGCTTCTTTTGGGTGCGCTCTAGGCGCGCGCGCTCGATCGAGCGCCTTTCCGGGCAAGGCCTGTCAAATTCATCCAAGGTTCTGTCTGCCATAGATCTGTAGAGTAGAGTAAAAATATTCCAGTATGCCAAATGCTCAAGGGCGAAGCCAAAAAACTTTTTTGGAGGGGAACAGAAATAAATTTTTCTGACAAAAGGGTGTGTTTCACTCTTTAAGGGTGTGGTCATAAGATGCTGCTTCATGTCCCTCTATTTCAAAATTTATACTTAAGTGCCGATCTTTGAATGTTCAACTTCTACAGGAAAAAGATGCCAGTATGCCAAATGCTCAAGGGCGAAGCCAAAATATTTTTTTGGAGGGGAACAGAAATAAATTTTTCTGACAAAAGAACGTTTCACTCTTTAAGGGTGTGGTCATAAGATGCTGCTTTCATGTGCTTCTATTTCAAAATTTATACTTTAGTGCCATACTTTGAAAATTCAACCTCTACTGTTATTTGTTACAATCCAGACTGGGAAACTTACATACGCACACAGCTGATAATGTAGCGTTGGTTGCAATGACGCGTCTGCAATATCATACATGTTCTCCAACCTGGAGAGCGCCCCCATACCCTCCCTTTCTGGCGACGCCCCTGCTCACGCACCCCCAAACTCCAAACTAATGCATTCTGGCTAAAAAAGCAACTCTTGCAGTTTTGCAAGACGGAGACGAGTTGAAAACTTATTGTCACTTACAGTAGCCCCAGAAAGTGCATGTGAAAATGTTTCAATCGAAAGCACGGAAGTTGATTGATTGTGCACGACGACAACATCCTTCGCTTCTTCATCAAGATCTTCTATAGGATTTGCTTCCTCATGTGCGTCCTCTGGACTCTCCATCTTTGTTCCTTTGTCGAACTAAGATCTCGTACTCAGATGGCCTCGATCCTGCACTGCGAATTTGGCGCGAATTCTCATCTGATCAGAATGTTTTGATAGTCAACATGGACTGAATCATATTCACGTCTCTGAATTCCAATCTTAGCTTTGATAACCTGAAACAGCCTAAATCTATATGTCAGTTGAAAGGCCAAGGATCCCGGCACCGGCACGGAAGATCTTCATTTCGCAACTGCAGTCTGTAGAGCTTGTCCCATCGCCAGAAAGAGCGAGACACAACGATCAAAATTTGTATGGAAAATTTGTTTTAAATTTAGGAGGAGGAAAATGTTTTTATTTAACAAATGTCTGGATTCAGGGAACTATTGAAGACATATTACATGACAATGACAACAAAACTATCGTTAGATTGCATGATGGGACTGGTGTGGCGGATGTTTTTGGCATTGAAGAAATAGTTAGCAGGAACTGGTTCCTGGAGAAGAGCTTCAACAAAGGTCAACGAATGTAGAAAAATAATACTTTCAAGGGTTATGTAAAATATATATATATAAATGATAGTGCACAGGCTACTGTTGCCCCTTCTCTTGGCTTTGTATCCAAGCAAACACGCTTCACACATCTTATTTTTCATTTTGTTACAAAAATGTTTTAAAGCCCCTGTTTCTTAAGTAGAGTAATTTTCACTGTGAAAATTTGCTGCTATTATACTATTTTACATCTCTATCTAACCAGTTAACGATTTTTAATAATCCTCAATTTCACTATCTATTAACATAATACCTAAGTGCAGGTTGAAATACAGAATTATTAAAAAAATAGGTATATACACTCATTTTTCATAAGCAACAAAGGTCAGTGTTGAGTATTCCAGTTTCTTAATGTTCTAGAAATTTTAATACTCATTTTTTCTTAAGAGTATTTTTATTATGATGTCATGAATGATGGTATAGATAGATAGTTAGGGTTTAATAACCAATATTCTTCTATGACATGTAGCACAGAAATTTAAATTGGTTTTAAGGTTTAAAATTCAATATATGTTATTTTGAACCTTTGTTCAGGAATGCAAGTCATGGTCACGGGAATGGTTTTGCAGACAGGCAACAGAATTCCATGTATTCAAGCATTTAGAATTTCTGAATTGCATGGTTGTACTATGGATGACTGGAATTCACAGGTGGAAAGACTTCAGAATTACTTAGTACGTAAGACCAAAGAAAATGCTAGATAGGCCTAGCTATTAAATATTTATATGTAATGTTATTGTAAAGTTTTGTTTTTTAGATGAATTTCTGTATACTGGTCATAATACTTTTTCTTTGTGTAAATCTTGTGTTAAGGATTTTCTTTAGTACAGAAGGACACACTGTTTTGTAGCTAAATGGCTTATTTTTGAGTTTTTTGTAAATCTCACTTTGGGTCTATTGTTTTGCTATCTTTTTATATTGTTTTGCTGAACAACAGCTCAAATAGTGCTCGAAAAGATTGCCGAAGAAGTAAAAGAAAGCAGCTATTATGCTCTCATAATTGATAAAACATCTTATTTTCGTCAGCACAAACAAATGTCAGTTTGTGGCAGTTTTTAACTAATTGGTGTCCGAAAGGAAGTCTTTTGCCAAATTTTACAAAACTCTGTCTTTAGCAATTGTACAAATTGGGCTTAAAAGCATGTGTAGGAACTTGTTAGGAAAAGGTTTGACAGTCTAAAATGAATCGCAAAGCCAAGGGTTGGGGAAAGTGAATGAAGGACTGTTCTACGCTGAGCATCTATATCCACTGCCCTGGACACAAGTTGAATCTTACAGAAAGTGAGTCAATGAGAAATTGACATAGTGTTGTTCAAAGTCTCTACAATGTCATTGAGGCTAACCCCAAAAGTGATAGTGACTATCACATTTTATGTGCTTTGGCGTAATGGAGGCATCTGGGGCCCTAAGCAAAAACTGCTACGGGACTTCTATTCACTGAGAGCAAGACGATAACATTCAATGGTGTAGAGCATGTCAAACGCAATAGAAAAAGATTAAAATGAGAATTATTTTCTCGTTAGCTAGGGGGAACTGAGTTTTAGAGCTTCAGTTGAAGAACTTTCAAAGTTTTCAAAAGTTTTTTTAACTTTAGCAAAGCTTTAAAGATACAAAAGTAAAAGCACCTTGGACCCCTTTTGGTCGGGGGCCCATGGTTATCAAACCAAGGCAATGTTTTCAACTACTGTGTCATGACACACTAGCGTGCCTTGAGGTATAGCCTAATGTGCCGTGGAAAATTCTCCAATACATAACTATCCGCAAATAATGTGCTGCAGATAAAAAGGTTGAGAAACGCTGAATCAAGGTGCTCTAAACGCTGTGTTAGTGTTAAGTTTTAAAAATGCTTATTAGCTATCATTATTTTAATGAAGTTGCCTTTTAATCATTCCTTGCCTAATATTAGAAGCTCAAATTTGTTTAAGGATACTCCATAAAAATTTGGGCGTTACTATTTTTCGGGAAAAAAAATTTCAGCCCCCCTTACCTGAACTCACCCCGTACGCCTATGAATGAACTGGTTGTAATATACACGCAGTGCTGTCGGAACAAAATTCATATTGGGGGCTGCCCATTGTATTTCTTCTCATTCAGTGCACTGATATAAAGGAAATATACTACAGTTTGACAATTATTTGGGGCTCCACCATTAACTAGGAAAATTTATGACACATTCTAAAGATTATATATGTTATCTATGACATATTTTAAAAAAATTGCTAAAGAAAAATCTGAGTAGAGTGGAGTAGAATGGAAAAAACTTCTAACCATAGAAATATTCACGCACCCAGAACCAACAACAACAACAAATGTTTCAAACAAGTAATGGCGGCAAAGGATGTTGTAGGAAGATTTTTTATTCGTCTTTGCCGTCGATATGTCGCGGATTACATGCAAAGCCATTGAGATAAGTGATTTTTTCAAGGCAACATGTAGGAAGGATATAGAAGAGCACGTCGCTATTTTCAGTTGTTGCTAATTTCTGACCGAATACATTATAAAAACAATATGGCTGTCAACAGACAAGAATGCAATGTAAAGTTAGAAATAAAACGACTTGCATTGTCATTATCAAGAAATTCTGTGACCGAGTTTGACTTGAATAAAGTCAGCCAAAGAATAAAGTTTAAAAGTACGGAGCGAGCATGCGAAAGAAAAGCCTGGACAGTGCTACTGACGTCTCTAAATTCACCTTATGTTGTCTCGCAGGATAATTTCATTGTGTCTGAATACACGGAAGACAGTGATTTCAAAATTTACAATGATTTAATGATCAAAGCCTTCATCTTGAAGGTGCAAAGGAGAAGTGCCGAAGGATTAAAGATCGAAGAATTAGCTGAATCCTTCAAGGGTAAAATATTTTTTTTGGACTGATAAACATTTGAACATTTTCAATCATCATATGATGCATGGCTGTACACTTTTCTGTCTGTGCTTAAAACGATTTTCTGTTAAAGATAGGATCTTAAAACTCAGAATGGGACCGGATTTTTTAAAGAAAAACCCTGCACAATTTTGTTAATTTGATACACATTTTGTTCATCTTAGATCAAGGATTGGTTTGCTTATGTAGCGAATTAGAAATCTGGACATCTTTAGATATGTGCTGGAAAATTAATCTGCAAGCTGTATGAATTCTTTGGCCCTTTATTCAAGGAACATAGATGAACATTTTGCCACTACCAAGTTAAAAACAGATCACTAGCTATCAAAAAAATAAAATGGGTGTAGTGTGTTTGGGGATCATATTCTATAGGGAACCCATGTAGCTTATTTCCCTACAAATTTTGACAAAAGCATACAGGAAACAGTAAAATATTGAAAAATGTGCATTGTTGAAGAGGCCTTTTTAATCAAATTTTCCATCAAGCTTGGCTAATACATTTTTTCCATCTTTGTGTAGCCAGCTAACAATTGTCTTTACCTTGCTAGCCATTGTACATATAACCTAAGTGCAGGTCAATAGACAGTATTGTTAGATATGTAAACAATGTAATAATGTGTCCAGCCTTAGATGGAAAACCAAAGCATAGCTGTCCAGCCCCCAGCCACAGCATCCTTGAAGTATCTGACCTTCATAGCCTCCCAGATTTGAAAGGGGTTTCCTGGTTTACAATTTTATCTCCTGGTCTCAAAGTAACTCATCAGATTCTCATGGTACATATAAGTAATAATTTCAAGAAATGATACAACTAATAATTCCTTACTAGATGATATCATGTAAACAACTTTCATAAATTTGCTATTCTTCTCTGGCATGTGCACTAGAATAAGTACACTAGGATTTTAGACCCTTTTTACATAAGATACTTTTCATTGTAATTTTAATGCTTTGAATATTTTTGTATAGAATAGAAAAAGGCCTTATCAGCAAATAGATTTAGTGGATGATAACTACAAAGCCATCAACTCTCAAATCTGCACCTGTAGCATGTTTCAAAAGTTTGAACCACAATATAAATTCTTAGAAGTTCTACAACAGAAAAAAGACAAATTCTTTGACAGAAAATCATCAATGGAAGTTTAAACTTGTTTAAAAAGATATGAATGGCATGTAATGTTATATCTGAGATGTGATGTGATTAACTTATTTAGGAATTTATCCCCATTTGCTAATATGACTTACAGTCAATTTATCAATTGTTGTTTGATAGTAGTCATATCTGGATCTTTGTGCTAAAGTGTATTTATTCTTATTTGCAGCTTTGAAAGTTAACCCAAAGATAATAAAACTCCTACTGAGTTTATCAAAGGCAGATGATGGTCCAGTTGAAGAAGATTTTCAAAATATTTATTGCCTTTCTTCAGCTGAGAGTGGTTTCCAAGGTGACACCTTAACAGTAAGTACAGTCTTTATCAATTCCTTACATTTAAATATAAGTCAAAGTTGTATATTTATTCAGATCTGTTTTTATATTGTGGGCTATTTAGTAACTTTAGGACTGAGTTGATTGCCATCACATTAAAGATATATGTTTAAACAGGTTATGAAGATTCATTTTAAGCTTCCATGTGTAACATGGGACATAAAGGAATGGAGAAATATTTATCATGCTAACAACATGATTTTACTCTAGAATCAATCATTGTCAAGCTGGATTTCCACCTCAAGCAGCAAAGTTGCAAGAAAAGAAAAAATGTGAGTAATGTTAAGTTACAATGGATGTGATACATATGCTTTAGGTAAAACTAGATTGTTGAAGCCTGATAAACAGAAAACTTTAATGGTTTGGCATGACTCATGATATTACAACCAAGCAAATAAGATAACAGTTGGAGAACTTCCAGTCTTAATACCAGTTATACAAGTTAGGTAGCCGAGAAACCAGATGATGCATGGGCTCCGACATAGGTTGGAAAGCAGGGGGCTAAAAGAAAATTTATCACTCATACCAAAAGAATTTGAAAAAAGCTCTATTGTTTTGCAAAAAAGTAGGGGGCCATGGGCTCCCCAGCCCCCTTTCATCAGAGGGCCTGTATGCTTTGTTAATTTAGGATTCAAGTCAGTATGGGATTTTAAACCTGTTGATAGATATTTGGAGTTCTTCTATGTTAAGTTTTAAGTTTGTTTTGGATTTTTGAATATTTTATTACTTTGTAGATTCTTTCAAGTTGATTTGCTGCCAAGTTCAATGAAATCTGGAAAAAATGTAATTGCTTCGTTTTTGCTAGATAGTACTTGTGCTAGAAAAATATAATGCTTAGTTTTGGAGATTTCTGCCATGAATTTGATATCAATTTTTGTAATCATGAACCATCATTGTCCACTGTTTATACTCAGAAGAGTGTTGGACAAAAGTACTTTAGTATGCTATGATTCCACTACTATTTGAAATCTTCAAATTTTACCTTACCAACTACTTATTTAATCATCATCATCTACTTCATTATTAGCTTCATTATCAGCTCCATTATACTCAAGATTTGATTGCAAAGATTAGCTAATATATTCATCTTAATCACAAATGGCTGCATTCATCCTTGACATAAACGTCTAAAGTCTTCAGATTTTCCTGTTTCTATTGGCTATTTCAATTGTATTTAGATCAAGTTTTGTTTTTAGGTCTTTTCTGAAACTCCAGCTTGCAGATTCATTGACTGTAATTCAAGTCTCCAAAGCAATGTATGTATAAAGCTTTGTTCTATTTTGTCCTGCTCTAAAGGGCCTGTTTCATGCTTTTGTAAACAAACCAATAATATGATTATGAACCCTGTGTGCTCACTGCCTATTTTAGACATTTGGATAATGGTTGATGGTGCTTCAGTGCTTCAATAAACTGGATGAATTGTATTTTCTCAATTGAACATGAAATGGAAAATTGATATATTTCTGCAATTAATATATTTCCACAAAGATAGCTACATACCTTTTTATTTTATTTTGTTGATTTTCACTATTCATTTATTTATTTCATAGGCAAACAACAAATTCGTGAATACCACACAGCAAAGGCTTTTTGGTGCCCTTACAAATCAACAACCCACTAAATCTCCTGATTCGCTTGACCTGGTCCTGAGTTTACCAGAAATGTCACAAGACACATCATCATTGATTTTTAAGCCTAATTTCAAATCGGTAATGCTTTCTATTTTCAATGATAGACTAATGTAATTTTGCTATATTTTTTACTGAATCTGGTAATTTAAGTAAACTGATTTTATACTAGCAATACAAAAATGTTTGAGCCAGATTCATTTTACTGAACGTTTTCTAACAATCTGTTTATTTTTCGAAATAGATTTCGATAGATGAAGGCTTTATTGATGACAACTCAAGCCAATCTTCAAATGAACTTGCTGATTCTCAGTACAACCCAAATGATTATTTGCAAATTTGGACAGACTGTCTTAATTCTACTGTTCAACTTCAATACACATGGGAAAGACTGACTTGGTGAGTCAATATTGTTGTATAAAAACATCTTAAATGAAACGCAAATTTTCCGTTTTATAATATTTATTGGACTCATTATTCCAACAAAAAGCCCCCTGTGATGGTCTGAAAATGCTATGTGAAGTGAGCACGCAACAAAATTGTATCACCTCTAGAAAAGTTACATGGTTCTTCACGTTTGAGATGTCATGGTCTAATCTTAGGCTGTTTTGTACTTACCTCCAATCTACACTCCAATGTTTTTCTTTTCAAAACTCAGGTTAATAGCTACGTCATACCGTGGGCTTTAGATATGTTACGTCATGGGCTCATGCAACGACCAATGGAAAGTCGAATGGAGATGCGAATGCCAGCTTCTGCAGCCGATACCTTGCTATGAAAGTAAAAGTGAATTCATATTTATCCAATAAGTAATTGATTACTGTGCTTTGTTATTTTTAGTATGCATGGAACAGACGTCTCAACTTATTTCTGTGAAAGTGGGCCTGCAGCGATCGACCATTTGTACAATTTACGTCGAAAAGAGGCAAGCTACATAACAGACCAGCAGCAAGAACACTTTTATGTTTCTCAGAACCAACTTATAAAGCAGTCAGTTAATGTCCTTATTGGTCTGCCGTCTCGGTCATTCCATTTTAACAGAGTAAGTTTATTTTAGTTATACCTTTTATGTACACGGTAAATAAAGCATTTATCTTGTTTCTTTAATCGTTGACTGTTTTTGGAAAGACAGGTAAGTGACAGAGTCTTAAGAAACTTTACTGCTTCGTGATTTTCCTTTCCTCTACATTAGCACATCAACACTTTATTGTTAGTTTTTCATTTTATTGATCCAGAAAGATTTTCTGTGACTTATTTAATGTCATAACGTCTCCTAGCCTTACTGACAGAAACTAAATTTCGACATGGAAAGAACCTTTTTCAGAGTTGGTATTTTATCAATCACCACACTTTTGTTTCAGGGCAGATGTTCCTTCACTGTTGATTCCTCCTTAAGGATCTCTGGTCTCAGCCCTGAAGCTTTGCAAGGGTTTCTGCAGCGATTTGCAGAAACAGGAACACATTACCGACAATTGAATCGATTTACCCAGCATCATTCAGAAAAACTGACTGGCCTTTCTGGTGGCTTAACACTGGAAGCATTTGTGACAAGTCTTCGAAAGTATATTGATTCGTATAAACACGCTGTACTGCTCCTCCAAGGTATCTTAATCACTCTTGTTAGCTTCTTTTATGGAATTGGTTTTTTCGCGGAACAGAATTTTAAACACCAGTGTAAATCGATTAAAAAAGCCAGAACAACTTTAGTTTTTCTGACTTTTTTAGAATCTGGAGATTGTCAGACGAAAAGCTTCAGTATATCTTGAAATGCATGCTCTTTCCAAAGCCATTCGTTCCTTTGCTTTGCAGTCAAAAAGTGTACTTGGTACACAGGAATTTCTAAGAACTTTCGTTGTTAGTCTTTTTCAAGTCTGTTTTTTAGCCAGATTCAGCTCCAATCCCTATTCATACCTCCACAGTGCCTTGCAGCAAGTCAGCCTTCCCAATTTTGATATAATCTGGCTCATACAAGCTGCTAAGAATAGATGCCCTCAATGTATGTTCCATAATGATATCTGTTGTAGTCACATACCAGCTTGCAAATACTTTAACATGATGGACATAAAAGAACTGCTACCTCTATGTCAAGTATGTTTCTCGAGCCTATCAAACTACGCTTTTAAGCAATTCAAAAACAATAACGCTTACTTGCTTGTAGTTGAATATTAAGCGTACACTGTCTTTTATAATTTATCTTTATAATATATAATTGTATTTTCTTCATGCAGAATTTTTATATTGGATTTAATGTTTTTACTGATGAATTTCGTCAATAAGTGTGGTTCGTTTCTAGACAATTTTCCAAAAAGTATGCTGCAACTGTGGGCTATCTTCGATGACATGGCTCTTCAAATGAGGTCAGTAATAAATCTTTTTAATAAAAATTATAATTAGAATATAAGTTTATATCATCTTTTTTCTTCCTTTTATCCTTTCAAAAATTATTTGTATCATCTCTCCACTATCCTGTACAAGATTTCTTCTCATTTTAGATTCCTTGCTGAGATGTGCTTGTGTTCTGCGGCTTTTCGGAGAACGGAAAATGCCCCTAGGCCAAAATTTCCAATGGTATAACTTTCTTTACATTGTCAATTCACTAACAGTGTTAGCATACAACTGGAATGCTGAATAAATTGTAACTTCTTTGTTTATCATTATTTCTTTGTTGTGGAGATGAGCGAGCGAAAGTCTTTCAATGTGTGAGATAATCCCCCGTCTTGGAGTGAAAAGCATACACGATGATGGCTATGTTCCATGCGCATGCTTATTGACTCCAAGACGGGGGGCTGCCTCACTGATCAAAACACTTTCTCATTGTCGTCTCCCGAACAATTTTGTAGTGTATTTGTAAACTAGTTATTATCAAGTGATGCTACACGAATTATACTTTATTTTTTTTTCTTACAGGGCCTAAAACTGTTATCCTACCTCTATGATTTATGTATCAAGAACAAATCAACAAGACATTACTCCTTGCTGCTACATCTTTACAAAGATACAAGCTTGCCTTTCTTAAGGTAAATGAACATCTCCTGTACTGTGTCAACTTTATTTCTCTATATGCCATCAAACAGTCGAAATGTCAAAATAAATGATTATATTTTTATAAGTATGAAACCAAATTATTTAATAATCAGCCTAACTTTTTACAAATTCACCTAGCATAATAGACCTGGGTATGCTAAACATGGAATTCTAAAAATTTATCTTAATTCGATATCATCCAGAAACGCTAATGTTTATGTAGCTTTTTGGCAGTGAGTGATCAGTTTTTGGAAGCAAAAAAATTTATGTTGCCTGTTTTTACAGTGTTTTAGATCCTTTTCTGAATGCCCTATAATTAGAGTCAATTTGATATTGGGTCTAAAATTGAATCGATCTGCCATTTTGGCTTAAAACCTCGAAACAGAACGATAAATTGTGGATATTTTAAGTGGAATACCATTTTATGTCAGCTAAAGGAGTCAGTGTAAAATGCTGTCCTACAATTTTGTTAAAGTGGCTAGGTTTTCAGCTCAGGAATGTCGTGTTATCATAACCGAATGTCCCAAGGAGCACTTGGGCACAAAGACCTTCCAATGAACATTTTGATTTTTGAACGTTATCCAATCCACTTCGGCTTGCTGTATCTGTATTGGCCTGCTATTTCCCTAGAGTCAAATATGAATGAATTTGCGAGCTCTTTGTTCCAAGGTTTGCGAGGTGCACTATTAATTTAAGCATGCGTGCCTATAATTTTCGTCCTTTTTTAGGTACATTGCGAACTGGATTTTCGATGGGATATGTCGCGATCCGTACAACGAATTTCTTCTCGATGTCGATGATCAGTTTTTATGCTATCGTGGTATGTTGGAAGCGTTTTATTCAATATGTAGGGGGAATTTTCATTTAAGTTAATCATTTCATATGGATTGTAAATAAGAGTTTTTAGGGAAACTGAAACTTCACCAATGTAATTTGGCAATATGCTTGAAGAAGTCAATAATTTTCAAGTTGTCCAAAGTATCGACGAGTTACAAAGTATTTTTGGTTAAGATGGCACATTAATTCCTGGCAGGGGGATTTGTAACATCGATATTCCGTATACTATTTAATTGAAAGTAAACACTGTTCTAAATTTGAAAATTTAATTCTTTAAGAAGGTTTTATAGCTCATCCTTGAAAGTTTAATTTTTTTTTGGCATTTCGGCAGATAAACACTATTGGACACATGGTTATGTTCTGAAGCCAAGTAGAAAAGAATTTGGAATGTTTGACAACGATTTTATTGATCAAATACACGCTTGTGGCAAAGCTATAAATTTACTGAAACTGACAAATCAAAAGGTTTGAAAACATTATGTTTGAAAATATCAGGTTTTAATCTCTTGTTATACGGTGAATGAAAGTTCCCTTTTCGCCATCACATGCGATAGAACAAATTATTCCTTCTTGCCAAATTTTCTTTAACATTAACATAAATTCTTATTAGACTTTAATTTGAAAGCTGCCTATGCGCAATAATTTAAAAATGCGAAAACTTTGACCTTGGGCTTTTTTGTCATCTGCTGTTTCTAACACATCTTTCATCTTATAGTTTCTAATTTATCGCTGTGTATATAAACTTGTGATATTTCTTGGATCCACGCGAAACATTAATTGCGTAGAGAATCGTATACTGGAAACCCTTCATCTGATACCATAATAAGAAATAGTAACCTCGGTAGGCCCACACAGCAATTCTACTAACAAAGAGGATCGTATTTCTTCTTCCAATTTGATTTGTTTTTAGAGCATTTCTATTTCATTTCTGACATGAAGAATTTTTAAAGAGGAAGGCTCTTCGACAGCGATGCTGATCTTCCAAACCCCTCCACTAAAAACTTCGAATAAAAAACATGAATAATGAATCCTGATTATAGTATTTAAAGCCTAAACCTAACTAAGATATGTATGGTTATTAAGATTATTTAGAGTATTGTCATATAAATACAAGTGAAATAGAAATCTGCTACAATCATGAAGAATGTTATGAATGATAAAAGTGAATAACTGCTTGACCCTCAGCTGAGAAACTATTCCAAAATTTAGTACCTCTAAGTGAACAATTCTTTTGTCTATTCATATAATTTTCTTAGGCAGCTTTGTATCATTTACGGTATTGCAATAACTCTTTTGTTGCGTAACTGATGTTTTTTAACGTTGCTGTCATAGAATTTGTCATCTTTGACTAAAATTTTTGTTATGGTAGTTTCTGCTTATCCATAGCATTACCTCCTACAAGATCTGCAACGGCCATCAATAGGAATTTTGCTGTCAACCTACGACCTAGAAAGAGTTCAAGATATAAGTGCCGCGTATGTTGCTAGAGTTAACCAAGCCAAGGCTGAAGACCTGCAAAGCAAGAATGCTGCCGTGAGTGCCTATAACTTGCTGTTTTAAAGTGTTGCTTGCACCAGGATGTTTTTCTAAGCAGTGGCGTTTCAAGAATTGAACAACTGAAAAGTTCAGTTAAAGGCTTTTGTAGGAATAATTTTTGAAAAACAAACAATAACAAAAGGATGTGTTTTATCAGTGTGTTATTTTACTTCTTGCTGACTGCAATTTCTTTCTAAACAATCTGCAACTTAGCTATAGGAAATAAGTTGGTCGAAAATCAATAGTTTATTAAAATTTACAATGATGACATTTCTCATAATCGGTCAAACTAGGTTGTCATATCATTTGATATGGACCAGAAATTAAACCTGGTACAAACATATAAGGTTCATTTTGCTCACTTTCACTCTTCAATCGCAACCGAGACTAGAAGGCACTGATTGGCCAAAAAGGAGCAAATCACGTGCATCCCTTTTCTTTTTGGCTTGTTTCAGCTGTTATCTGAAGACAGGGTAACTCACCTTCTCGATACTTTGGTGGATGCTAGACTAAAAAAGGTTTTAATTATATCTGATAAAATTCCTCTGATCTATTCCATTTTAAAAAAAATTCGATACGTCAGGCGTTTTGTATTTCTTGTTTAAGGAAGAATATGAATTATCATTTCCAAGTTGGTATATTTTTGTTATCGTACTTGGTGATCAATCCAGGAGAAGAAGACCTTCAAGCTTTCCTCTTCCCCAGAAACACTGCTCGTTATTGGAGCTTTTAACCCTGAACCCAACTGAAACTTATCACCTTAGTTTTAACCTATGTTCACCAAATAAGTTAAGCAGCAGGTTTGTAGAATGGCTCGACTAAAAATGATTCTTGCTTTCAGATGGATGAACTTCTTCTTAAGAGAGAAGAACAGCATGAACAAGAAAAAAGAAAAATACTTCAAAGCATGAAAAAGATAAGTGGTAAGTCTTGTGCCACCAAATGTTTCACGCCTGCTTTGCCTTGTCTTACTTTGTGTCTTGTTCAACTTTTATAAAAAGTTTGTTGTATCATAGTTCTTGCCAGTATTTTGTTATGAGTGGGTTTTTGTTTTTGTTTTGATAGATATTGAAAAGAAGCTAAAAGAATCAGCCCATCAGAAAAAGTTCAAAGAATTGCAAAGACTTAAGAAGCAGATGGAGGATGATTTTGAGGTAAGTGTTCGGTTTGTATATAACATACTTAGTTCCTTCTGGGATAATTTGTTCTTATATAGTTACTATCGCTAAAGTTTCCATTTTTCTGACTGACTAGTTGTTAAATTAAATTTTGTATATGTTTTTAATGATGTTTTTAATGTTGATATATGTATCTAGATATATCACTAATTCAAACATTGGCTTTTATCGTAGAAACGAAAAGCTGAAAAAGAAATTAGGTTAAAAGAGGACAAAGAATTCATGAAGAATCTTGTAGCAATGGATTCTGAAAAAGATGAAGAAACAAGAAAAGCAAGGTGATTTTATGCCGCATAGCCACAATAAGCACATAGTCACAAAGCCACAATATTGAATCTTGACTGCTGTTTTTGTAACAGGTGGGAAGGGGCTGGGGGTAAGGCCAGCGGTGTAACCGAGGCACCTGGGGCCCTTGGAAATGCCTTAGACGATCCCCTATTTATGGGCTGCCAAAAGTCCCATCCAGTGTGTAAAGAATGTTGAAATTATATCTGAGTTCATTGCTTCAAACATTGGTTTAAACATATTTTGAGGCCCCTTTAGATTGGGGGCCCTTAGTTATCGAGCTGATGTGCCCTAAACTGTGTTACGCCACTGGTCAAGGGGGCTCATAGGGTTTCTTGAGGCATCACTTTTGTTCACACTGAATGTATATCGACGTCTCCTTAGGCAGCTTTCATTCAAGCTTGGTTTCATTTATTTGACAAAATATACTAAACTGCATTAGATGTAAAGACTAAATATTTGATCTGCTTTCTGGATTTTTTTTCCCAATAGGGAACAGATGTTGGCGCATTATCAGGAGCTATCCAACAAGGCAATTGAAAGAGAAAATCGAGCTTTGTGGAATCTTCGTCGATTGGAGCTTTTTCAGAAGAGAAAGGAGTTCCTTAAAAATGATGAATTGACCTTGCAGCGAGAGAGAGAAGCTGTTGTCGATGTGAAAGCTGTGAATCCGTCAGAAGCTCTTTCTCTACGAAGCGTAGAAGGTCGTAAAGAACACACCAGTTTGCGTGATCATTTTTCTGAGCAGCAAGTTGAAAACAGTGCAACAACTTTTCTAAACGATGAATCAGTTACCAAAAGAGCGAAGGAGCATGCCACGGGTAGCGATATTAATTTGGATGCAGGTACTGCGAAAATGGAAAGCGAGTCTGTAGATGAATCTAAACAGATTCAAACTAATCATGACGAAGTTGAAGGGAAAGATTCTGAAGAAGAATCAGTTGAAGGTGAGGAAACATCAAGTAAAGAAGCAAAACCTGTCGTAGAAGGAGATGCGGCTAAAAATCTTTTGTATGGTAGTGGGAAAATGCAGATTGAAAGTGCAAAGAAATCTAGTAGAAAGCTTTGGGAGGTCGACGAAACCGTTGCCAGTAAAGAGGCAAAACCTATTGTAGAAGGAAATGCGGCTAAAAATCTTCTGTATGGCAGTGGGAAAATGCAGATTGAAAGTGCAAAGAAATCCAATAGAAAGCTTTGGGAAGTTGAGAAAACCGTTGCCATTAAAGAAAAGACAGAAGTGAAAGGCTTGCTGTATCCTGATTCACACGAGGAACACGGAGGAGATATCACGTGGCAATCAACAAGAGGGCATGAACCGGCTTCAAGGATTAAAAAGCTCCTGTATCATAATGATAATCATGCCACAGATGGTCAGTATAATTCTTTGCATTTATTGCAACTGATTTTTACTGGAATATCGGACGTATTTTGCAAATTTTGGCTCTTTAAAGATGTAATTTTGAAAATTAATACTTTTGCATCCATTCAATCAAACTACTGCATTCACTGAAATTCTTTTGTTCATAAGATATTTTTGCTGTTTTATTCTTTATTGTTCTCCTTGTCGATTTTCTTTTTACTACATTTAATCAAAATCTTTGTGTAATTGTTTTCTTGTCAATTTTTCAGAAGATGAAGACGAAAACACTCTGGCTAGTCTAACAGACAAAGAAGTACTTTTGGATTTTGAAGTTGAGCCCCTACAAACTGACTTTCAATCGATGAGTAAGATCTGTAGCTATTTTGAATTCACCTATTCGGTACTTAAATGCTCCTGAACTTGTTGTGACGAACTAACTTCCTAAGAAATTTTATTAGCATTCAGCATTTTGTTTTGTACTGATTTGATACACATATCAATTTTTTGCTTAAGTCTTTCTTTCCTATATCTACAGATTTTCCGCCAAGCCCGTCACTTTTTGATACATTGAAAAATGACGTCAAAATCAAAGAAACGGAGGTGCTTTTAAGAACTGAAGATGCAATTGATCATCTCTCCCTGGAAATGATTATCGATCGCTCTATTATTGGACCAGTCTACGCACAGTAAGCCGCTTTGAAACTTGGTCCTCACTAGTGACACAAGCACAAGCCCAAACGCTAGCAATATTAGGAATAACTCAACAGAAGAGTCTGTATTGGTGTTTACACAACTAGTACTATCACAGGATGACTATGTAGTACAATGTTATAGAATATACATATAGGTGTCAGGGGGTAACACCAGATTCCAACAGCAAAGATCTTGTGTTTCGATATTCATATGTTTGTGGTTATGTTCTGTCAAGCCCCTCCACATTAGAGAATAATACCCTAGTACTTGCATTTGTGCTTACTCACTATTGAGAACCAAGCTCTAGGTAAGACTTGAAAACATGAAAACACCACATATCAGCGCTTCTTAAATCATTTTATTTCTTGAATATTACTTATATCAAATTCGACCGTGTTACAGCTTCATAGCTCTTAAAATTTTGCTATAAAAGAGACGTTAAGTTTTTGTATTTTTATTTCAGTTTGCTTTTTATATTTCAGTGAAGAAACTTAGCTTTTGTAACTTTTCTATTATTAGGAGTTGTTTGGGCGAAAATTCTTGTAGCATTTGCAAATTTGTTGGGGTTTTTTGTCGCTGATCGGTCTCAGTCAAAATAATATTTTCATAGGCAAGCGGCACTGATTGGGCAACCTCAACATTCTGATTTTGCTCGCGTTTTTGATTGGCCTATTTCGATCCACAACAAGGCATATATATTTCCTAGAGTAGATGTTCTGACGTTTTATACTCTGAAGAGTGTCAGACGAAAAGCTTTAGTATGTTTCATAATGTTTTTTTTCTAAAGAAATTATTATTCAGGATTAACAACTATTGCTCTTCCATTTTTTGCCAGGGTAAAGCTTGTACAAACTGCGGCCGTTGAATATTTTACGGACACTTTGCAAATAGGCCACCATTTTGATGCGTTCAGGAAGTTTTTGTTGTTGGAAGATGGAGAATTTGGACACAGCCTATGCAATGAAATCTTTAAAAAAGTTAGTATCCACTTCAAATGTACTTGTTTGAACCAATTGAGTATTTTAACTATGAGCAAGGTATTTTGAAAGGCTCATGCTTGCATTTTTTTAAACAACAGATTGTATATATTAATTTTGATGACGCTAGCTTTGAAGTAAGTAAACCTACTCTACATGATTCGTGGAAAAAGATCATTTTATCGGGTTTAGTCTCCAAAGTTCCTCTCTCTACTCTACAAATAGCCATTTGGAAGTTCCAAAAGAACGTAAGCCATATTGCAGTATGACAATTTTCAACGAGCAACCTTGTATGTATTAATTTCTTTCTTTGAAGTTGTTTGTGAATCACCCAAGTTAAAGCCAATTTGATCTTACAGCTAACAAACATTTTTAGGCCTTCGTGTGCGTTTCTCCGAAAGAATTTTGCCAGCCAAGCATCTTAAACAACATGATCAATAAAGCCATGCAGTTTTCTGTTTTTGCTGATAAAGTTGAATCGGCGAGACAACTAACGTTCTCGCTTAAATGGATTCCTGATGTTATCAGGACAACAGGTAAGGGCCTAGCCTGTCTCTAGAGTTTACATTAACGAAACCCCCTGCCCGAGGCCCTGTAGGCTACTTTATACAATCAGTTTTCTATAGCGAGCCATGAATGTAAATGGACCTTGAGTTCATTCATTAATTTCCTTATCAGAGTGCCCAACTTAACTTGATAACCATTTTCAGAGCTTTCATTTCGACTCTGTTTTATTTTTCACCAAACTGTTAAGCAAATAAAGGTACAATATCCTCTTTAGGCTCAACAAGATTGCTGTTTTAGAAAGTAATAATTCTCTTTATTTGTTGTCCCAAAGGCTGGTTTTTACTGCTTTTTAACATATGATATCAGAAAGCTGAGTGTAATTTGCCTTCATTTTGCCTTATGAGAATCACGTTTGTTTATTTTTGCATTCTGTTTTTTCCCTTTATTTATTGTCGATTGCTTATTTCGGTTTTAGATATCGCTTCACTGGATTTCTTGCAGCTAAGATACAAGGTATGGGCTTGTTCTTGAAAGTTTCACTGACGTAGTGTGCAATTTATACTCGTTATCTAGCTAGTCTTTTACCTAGTACCCAATAAAATGGTTTTTCGTTTTCTGTAAAGAGTTTTCTACCAGAATTTTGCGTTTTATCAACACACAAGCTGCTGGTTCACTAGTCTCTACAAGCAATTGTTTATGATTTGTAATATTTGATGTCATATTTGTTGCTTTCTTCACGTTGCTGAGTTTTTGCCTCTCTCTTTGCAGGTGCCTTGGCCATGCAACATTATCATCACAGAAAACTGCATTGTCAAGTACAACAAGGTAGGAAATTGGAGTAGGGAGCTGGAATAAGGAGTTGAAGCCACACCTTTTCCAGTATGACTTGGGCCTATTTTCTCGGTTCTTTCTCGTCTTGGTTTGTTGCACACCCTGCATTGTCTCTAAAGCCTATTATTCCGCATTCTTATAGCATTTTTATATTACTATCTTCAAATTTATCACTGAAAAATTTCAATAGCTAAATACTTTTCAGATTTTTAGCTTCCTTTTGCGATTAAAGATGGTGAACTGGGCACTTCGAAGGGTCTGGAAAAATCTCAAGAGAGCAGGTAATAGCTATATGGCTTGTTGTTCATAATACCTAATTACTTGTGCATTATATTGTACATTCTTGGTTGTGCAAAAAAAATGTTCCTTTTTGTTTCTATCCCATACTGTCCCGCCCCATCCCGTCTTGTCCTGCTTTGTGCTGTCCTATCTCGTCCTTTCCTGTTCTGTCACATCCTGTCTTGTTTTTTCCTGCTATGTCATATAAACCAAACTATGTGAAGCTCTGTTTATCCGGCATCGAGCACTTTGCTACAGAATGGCAAACAAGATTTAATTTACATACTATCAGATACCTTGTCTGGCCTAATCGAGCCTTTTTTCAATCGAATCTTACATTATTGAAGTCATTGCTAAATTTTATAAATACTTTCGACGTTGTCTTCATAGGCCACAACAACAAAGCTGCCGCATCTCCACAGTTAAGACAACTACAGCTTTCAAGGTATTTTGATTTATTTACCGTAGTGTCTCTTGCTTATCAGTTAGGCTGAACAGGCACAGTGTTTTTATTTAAAAAACCTGTTTATATCATCCTAAAGTATATATAGACTTAAAGTAAGATCAACTGATGTTCATATAATTTGAACCTTTAGATATGTTTCTTAGGACTAAATCTCTTAGAAATTGGCAAGATCTTGTTATAAAGGAAAGACGCAAGTTGTTTGCCAGCCTGAGTTAATAGTAGATCATTCTAAGAAACTTCTAAGGCAAAGTGTAATGAATTCATCGTGTCTCCAATCCTGTTTGTTTAGGAGGCAACTCTAATGACGTTTTGATAAGTGTTTTGCTGTGAATTTATCCAGCCTAAGTGACACGTATCAGCTGATCAGCTGACATTAATATTTTTTATAAACATTGTTATATTGCAGACATGAAATGCAGCATTTTGTTAACAATGTGGAACGTTATCTTGTCAACCAAATTATTCATATCAGCTGGCAGGAATTTCAAGACGACCTTAAGAATAATGTGAGTCTTTTGCTGTATCTAATGCATGGATTTCTGGCTCAAAATGTTTCTTAGAATCGATGATAACTGGCTTCATTGACACAGTGGTTCGAATAACAGTGGTGGCGCCAGGGGAGGGCTAGGGGGGCTACAGCCCCTCCATCGGAAGCATCTAGCTCTCCCCATCGGAGGAAATTTTAGGTTATTGTCGGAGCAAATTTGACAAAATAACGTACGAAAACTGCTTATTTTAGTCATTTTAGCCCCCCTGTCGGAAGCTCCAGCCCCTCTGTCGGAAGATTTCTGGCGCCACCTCTGTCGAATAATAACATAAAATTGACCAGTGATTGCATGGAAAATCGTTGTTTCATAGACAATCGTATTATTTTTTTTATTTCTTTAAAGATACGTATCCTCCGTAGTACTTTTTACACTTTGCTCCCCATCTACCCAAGAGTCTCCCATTAGGTTCGATACTTTGTTTTTGTGCTGGTAGGCGATAAGCCCTTGCTAGCGTTTTGTAGACCCTTGATAAACCAATCTTTTTCCTTTTCAATGAGCTGCAATTCTTAGCTGTAGCAATGTGCTGATACTTATTTTCCCTCTCAATTTAGGGTCTGACAATTTGTGCAATCAATATTTCAGTTTTGGTTAATAAATTTTAGAGATGATGTCTTTAAAACATCTTTGACATCTCTTAAATTTCTAGTGTATATCATTTGTATACTTGCTGTTTTTTAATTTGGCTCTGTTTTTCAAAGGTACACAATGTTGACGATTTACACAAATCACACGTTGGTTACCTTAACAGAATTATATTCAGGTATTTTCCTTTGGTCTCATTCAAGTCGTCCCTAGATTTGGCTCTCTACTAAAGCACAGGTAGTGTCCTTTCCTTACTCTATCCGCGGATTGGCAGGGGCGTAGCTGATGGGGGATATAGGGGGTGTTACAACTCCCCTCCAAATACTTCATGAGTTGGTCGGTATATCTTCAGCTGGTCAACAAAATCTTTACTTTGTTGGTAAAATCATCTATTAGTAGGTGTAATGACACCTTAGTTTTTCTTCATCTATGTGTGCGTCGGTAAATATTGCTGTTGATTGGACATACTTGAATGTTGTGTACTTGAAAGTCTTTAGGGCCCAGGTTTATCATAACTCAAGAATATTAGAGCAGTAATGCCTAAATCAGTTTCATCTGCTTTGATGTCGTTGCTAGTATTTCTTTACATAATCATAATATCCTGTAAAGCAAATTCTCGTTTTACCTTATCCAAGAGGTCTGTTATGAAGAATATTTTTGAAGTTTGGCTAGCTTCTTAAAGGTTTAACATATCGATTTATTTGAAAAGCAATGATGTTATCCCGTTAGATCTCAAGTAGATAGCCTCCCCTTGTATCCATAGGACATCATTTTTAAATGTTTAAGACATGTTAAGATAATTTCGCAGTAGCAAAACATACTCTTCTTTTTAGGTCATTGCTGAGTAAAAACGCGACTCCAGTTCTCAAAATTATCACAGACATTTTCTCACTGATTCTCAAATTTGATTTCCAATTATTGAGTTCCCAGTGGAATGAGAATGACGATGGTTACATAATCCATTCCGCATTCGCCCTGATGTGCGCCACTCACAAAGCATTCAAAGAGTACACTGCTTTCCTCTTCAAAGGTACAATTTCATTAACGAGACTACAAAGATATTAAGAAATGGATTCTACATATATCATTTTTGCATCTTACTTTAAATTTGCTTATATTTTGTCCTTTTGCGCAACCAGACCTGATTTATATCTTCTGTTGCCCTGTAGCATTATTCCCGCCTTGCAATCCTATGTCGTCAGCATGTCCTTGTGCGCATTCGGGGTTTTTCTAAGTATCTATTTTCTTATGTAAAGTAAAAGCCAATCTATTATTAACTTGTTTAGTTTCTAAGGTATTTGAAATTAATACCTTCGTTGCCCTAATGAATCGTCACATACATTGCCAAGATCGTTCTGGCGCTATAGGAGGATTTGATATTTCCAAAATATTGTTTTAAGCATGTTTTAAGGCTTTGTGGTACTTTGTGGTACTTTGCTAGATTCTTTTTCCCAGTTCCTTTGCCAGTTTGCAAAATTCTTCTTGCTTCAATATTAGATTAACGACCTCGCGTTATTTTTTATGTATTCCCTTTCTTTCTCTCTCTCCCTTTTAGTTGTTTCAAAACTCATTCGACGTGGATACCAACACCATCTGGACGATTTCTTGTTGCAAGTTAATTTCAATGGATTTTACGAGCATGCCGTTTCTTGATATATTGTTTTTCGGATCTAATTTAATGAAGGTGACATCAGGGGCGGATACTTGATCAAATATTGGGGGGGGCAAGCCTATTGTTTTAATAAGATGACGTCACATTTCCCATTGTTTTAAAACAAAAATCCATTGTCCTCTAAAGTATTGGGGGGGCGGTCGCCCCCCCTCGCCCCCCCAAGTGTCCGCCACTGGGTGACATTGTTTGTAAGAGACATATCATAACTTGGATAACTTGGAAGTTGATGAATAATTTCAGAAATATGTGCAAATAATGTTCAATCCTCCATGTGGTTATGAAAAACTTCCATGAAACTCGAAGCTTGTCCTAAACGTCTACGTAGACTTTGATTCTGCCCGGATCCAGCAATAATTCATGACACTATCTTGAGAAGTGACAACTGGATTCTGACAATTCTGGCAACCAAAACATGCTATTATTAAGTTTTGTGTGTGTAAAAAAGGCATATACCAGTATGTTATAACATTTCTGTAATCCGAGATACAGGGAGGGTTTGGCAAATATGCGACAGACTTAAAATGTGTCGTCACGTTATATTTTAATTAAACTTGTTACTGTTAGAGAGTTTATATTTCATCAATGAGAGCCTCGAATAATTGACAGAAGTCTTTGACCTTTTTTGGACAGTATTCCTTGAAGTAATGTTGCAGATACATTTCTTGCCTCTTATTTTCCATCAGATCTTTTTGTCTTTGCGACAGTCTCCTTATTCAACGATAGCAGTTTTGTCTTCAATTGTTGATAAAAATTGTTCTTGTTTGCATAATGTAGATTAATTTACGTCAAGCTAGGTTTGTGTGTCATATAAAAGCTAGTGTTTATCCAAGCGGTCAACGACGTAAAAAATAGGCAAATGTAGCTCTTTCATCGGCAGAGCGGATTTAATTTACGAATTCCGTTCTAGAAATAATTTCAATGGTATTATCTATTAACAAATTCCGTACTTTTTGTCACCCGCGCCGCATTTTCGCTACCGCGAACTTTGCGTTCATGTGACATTTCTTCCGCGACATCCTTGCACAACCACAACAACAAACTGAACAACAACACGATAACATTCGGAGAAATGGCTGCCGAAGGCGCAGAATTCACTGAAGAAGTTGTTGAGTTCTTAGACAAGGAATTCGGAGAAGATCTCGACAGGCTCAAAGAAGTAGAAAGAATAATAAAAGAGCGGGAAGATCTCAGCAATTTACTTCGTTTAAAGGTTTGTAGAAGTCAATTGAAACATTTTCCCAGCTATATAACTTCAATATATATGGGAGGGAGTAGGGTCGGTCACAAGTCTCGACAATATGTTTTGCATGTTAAAGTGAGGATCTTAGAAAGGATGTCAATAAAAAGATCTGTAGCAGCAAGCAGCATCAACTGAGTTAAATTTATGGGCATCCGGTTGCCAAACTTTATCAATAACTCGTTCAAATTTGTTTTTGTATTAGCTTTTAGCACTCACAAAGATAACCTAAGGCCCGCAGGGAAAGTATATCAGGAGCCAACGAGCAACTGAAATGGTCTCAGACTTTGGCTTACCAGGCCGGAACTATTTTGTAATTTTTAAGAAAACCTTTTCATGTTAAGGTTGTCTAGGTTTGAAAAGTTAGCACCAACATATTTCCATATATTTACCGTAAATTTTCTTTTAAGGATACAACTTTCCTCTCACAGAACTTGATAAGATACTCTTTTCAGCATTATAACTTTATAGATATACTAATATTTAGCCAAAAATTATAACATGGATATTTGTGTGTCTGTTTACCGGTCTGCAGTGTATCACAAAAATTCTCAACAAGTTCAATAATATGACCTGCAAACAGATAGATTTGGAGTGCAATTTTAAATTTTGTCTTCCAACCTTACACTTACCTGTCTCATAGATCGGCCTATTTGTGTGCTTTTACTTTTGGCTATATCCAAATGCATAATATTTATATAGCTTCATGCAACACTTATTTTCTGTCTCTTTCCAACTTTCAGTAATATCCTTTACAAGCACATCACAAGCACTAAATTATCCTATTATTTTGCATTTTGCTTGATTTTTAGATTTCCAAATGCAGCAATGAAACTGATGTGACAAAGGAAAAAGCTCAGTTGGCTGGGAAAGAGCAGTTAGAAGAAATTGACAGATTATTAGAGGAAAAAGAAATTGAAGAAACAAAAGTCAAAGAATACTCAAGTAAAAATGAGGAACTTGTTGAAAAGATAGGGAATATTAATCAGGAAATTGAGCAAATTAATTGCCTTCAAGTTTACCTTAGCTGGGTTGCCCAAATAAGTCATTTGAGGTACGTATATTTTTTATTTCCTCCACACTCTTTAATTACAAATTTTAAATTTTTAATTTTTTGTTTTCCCAATTCTGTTCTTTTTAACAAGCCTTTACCTAGCACTCTTATGTTAACAGAAGCAGGTATAATTTCACAAAACTTGTTATAATCATTTAAAGGAACTAAAATATTATGTAACTTTGTTTTTTTAATTTTTGTTGAAGCAGACAAAGTCTTGAATCTACAAACTCTTCATGAATTTGCAAAATCTTCAACATAGCAGTATTTATAAACCTCTCGTTGTATTTCCTGTGGGATGTTATATACTGAAAAAAGGTTAACACATTTCAAGGGGGGCTGTTTTAGAAGTCTTGTTTCCCTAATTCTTGGGCAACGTGAGATTTGGATCCCCAATTTAGTTTGACATTTATTGTTTTAATAGACGTTAACTTTAAGCCAGTTTATCATTCTGTTAAGTTTGTCTAAAGTACATACTTTTCCTTACATTCAAGGTAAGAATTCCCCTTTTTTTGCTTAGCAAAGCAAAGTTAAAGAAACACAAGCCTTTTAAATCACCTCTTTGCTAATTTCTTGTAGTATGATATTTCCTAACCTGACAAAATTGTTTCTGTAATTGCAGCAGTGAAATGAAGAAGGAACTGACAGCTGGAAACTTGGAAATTGCCACTGAGTTTTTTTATAACTTGACAGAAATAACTGGAAGACTGAAGGATTCTTCTTGTCAAAATCTAGTAGACTATGCTGTTACTTCCCAGGAATACTGGTTTAAGGCTCTTTCTGACTTGTTAGTGAGGTATGATTTAATGACTCATTTTTCAATATGTGATTACCATATTTTCTCAAATCAGGGCACTGTGTGCTTATGTAACAAACTAGGGCCAAAGGTGCATGCTTATGCAAGCATGTGCACTTATTACATCATTGTTTTTTTCAAACCTATTCGCTTATTTGAAATTTAGGGTAGATGATTACAACCTTTAACATACCACTAGTTGACTGATATGAATAAGAGGGTCAAAACATTACCTTGGAAACATTGAAAGCACACCAACCTTTTGGCTATTTATAGATGCCTAGAAAATACTTTCATTGTATCAGCTGGGTAACTTTTTTAAACACTATTTTCAGTTTTCCTTGAGGAACATCGATTGTAAATATATGGAAATAGCCATAGTTCATGACAGAAAAAATATCATACATTAAAATAGCCTTGTAATTGAACTTTTTTTAAATCAGGGTACAGTTTACATAATTAGAGATGTGTGCTTATTCAAATGTGGCAGCTTATTTGAGAAAATACAAAATGTTTGTTTACAGATGTATTTAGCAATTAGAAAATAACCCTGTTTACATTTTTGAAGCATATACTGTTCACATATAGTCATCTTTCAGTAATTTTTTTGTAACAGAACAGTGAGAATGGTCAAGTGAAGAACTGAGTGTTGTTCAAAGTTCTTTAAATGATTTGTGTAACAATTCTAAAGCAATACAACTAGAGTTCTTGTTTGTATACAGAATATACAGATTTCTTGTTTGTATGTGGAATTCTTACTAGACTCAACTTAGGTCCAATCTATCTGGAAAGTTTTATGCAGCTATCCAAGCCAAGCTCTGGTCAATTGTGCTAAAACTTTGAAAGTCCAACCTTTGTTAACAAAGAGCCTTGTGGAAGCCAAATTTAGTTTGCTGGTGTAGATTTGATAGATATCATTCTGTTTTTATTCTAGAGAATTGGATGAGACCTTAATAAAAATGAAATGGCCTTTTGCAACTGGAACATCATCACCTCAAATTGCAGATAATAAAGATGATGTGATGTCTAAGTTTTGTGCAATCACAAAACTTATTCTCAAACTTGATTCTCAGTATCCTTTTTCAAACAATGTTTTTGCAATCTTGAACTATGCAGAGAACACAAGTCTATAGTGACCTTCACGAAGTATCTGCAATATGTGTGTTTGCTACACCCTCTCCTCTGACACCCTCTCCCCTTATACCCCCTCCCCACCTGTGAATACAAACCCTATTAAACTTGCTTACAAGCAGTCCTAGTGTAGAAATTGTTGTTATAGTTGTTCGTTAACTAGTGATCTTGTCGCCTTTTTTATCATATCAACTAGTTTTCATCGGTATTAAGGCAATTAGTGGATTAACATTGAAATTTGTCGTTTAGAAAAACTTTTACAGAGAACAAACTCCTTAACAAAAAACAGAAAAATTAATTATGAGAAGACAGGTAAAACTGATGCTCTCATCTTGACAAAAATTCTTGTGAAACCATTCCAAAAGAGATTTGCGTTCCATTTCTATGGATCAAGACGAACAAACAATTTAGAAAAGGTAACTTAAAAGATAAAGTCAATAAATATATAAGTATAAATATATGCTAGGTGGCCTGTTGTAAATTTCCCTTAGGAGAAAGCATAACTCGCTCTCATTTCAAGAAGGAAAATCGGTTTTCTTCTTTCTGCAATCACTTTAAAAGAAAACTTAGAGGAAAACTCAAAGCTGTATTTTGAACATTACTATCAAAAAAGAAGTAATGGAATTTAACTTTTACTTTAAAAGATAGAGAGTGGAAATTTTTCTTTTAGCAGATTTTGTAAATAGCAAACAAGTTTTTAGTTCATGCCTGCCAAGTTCATTCAATTTCATTCGTATACTACGGAAGAAGAGTACTATATAAATACTGCAATATACACGATCCAAGTAAAACTATGTACTTATCCAGCTTGGGCAGTTGACAAAAGTTATAATTAAAAGCATAACAGTTATTACAGTTACAGAAACAAGGTTGGTTAAATACTTTGTAAACTGGAACAAGATAATAAAGCATGTTGATTACGTTTAATTTTTCTCTCATTTCATAATGTTCTTATATTTTGTCAGTAATTATTTTCTTAGTGATAAGGAAAATTTCTTTTTTTATTTATCTTTTATGGGCTTTGGGAGATTATTAGATTATTTTTTGGGCTTTGCAAGTGTTAACAACACTGCTGCCATCACTAGTTCGAGCAAGAGTCACTAAAGCTATCACTATTAAATTTACTGATACTAAACAGAATGCAAAAGAAATTCAAGACTGATTTTTTTTATCAAGGAACATCTGAAAATTGAAACTTTTCCTTCCCTTATTAATTATGATTCGTTTTCCTACTTTTGTAGCCGGAATGGTATTTCACGCAGATATTAAATTGGATTAGAGATCATTCTTCATTTCTTGAAAGTTTTGTCCAACCAATAATTGATGATGCAGGGTATCTTAACCATTACGTACAAGTAAGAAAATTCCAATTCTTTATCTGTGTTGATTCCGTAGATCATTTCATTCAGTCTTCCTATTATTGGTGTATAATAATTATACATTTAGCTATCTTAATATTGTCACTTTGATAAATTGTGTCACGATTTAATCTGCAATAACGACATCTTTAGCATGTATTGTCTGTTCATCGCTTTTTTCTGCTAAAATTGCTGTCTTTTTAGGCCTATGTTAATGATTCATAACTCAAAACGCACAGTTCAGTTATTATAAAAATGAAGTCTGCATTTATTTTCACTTGTTCAATCATGGATTTTTAGTCTCTTTCATCATCCCAAAAACCCTCGTTTTTTGAATGATAAGTCTTGCGACCCGCCGTAGAGGTGCAATTTATCGATAAGTGCACACTGCACTATAAGTTTGGTTTACAGTGGCTCGAGAAAACATAAAGGTCATGTTGCAATTCCGTACTTATCCATATTTGTTCACTACCAGAACGTACTGTAAATGACAGAGGCTCATTCCTACGTCAATTCTTTTGATTTTCGATTGCCTGTTTTGTTTGATGTAAAAAAGTGACTGATATCGTCGAAAATGACTCTACTTCCATTGCTGTTTTATACATTTTTTATTTTTCTTTGCTCTTTGTAATGTTTTGTTGCGTTATACAAAGAAATCACATTAATTTTGCAGATTTTAATTGTATGTATTGAGGAATGAAAATCAATATTTTCATTCCCATCTTCCTTTTAGCACGAGTTTATACAAGCCTTACTGGAAACGTGCATGGAGAAGATCAAAACAACACTACCTCAAGTAATCACAAACGAAAGCCTATTCTCACATCTTATCGATGAAACGATACTTTTCGATAATGAACTCCGATCCTTGTTTGATTATCCAAGCCAACTGCCAGGATGTACATCTGTCTTGCTTCAAAAGCCCTACCTCGATCATTGGATCGATCTTGAAACGAAATGTATGTAGTGCTTTTAATAAAAATTGTGTTTACTGGTCTGATTTTAAGTGCTCGATATCTTGTAGATTGATCTTTACGAGTAGTAACTTGGAGCTTTCCTTCCTACCAGGGGTATAGAGCTATGGGGCTCAGGAGGTCGAGCCGAAAATTGTTAATCGAGCCGAAAAGGCTCAGGAGGTTGTTAATGCCGAAAATTAGCAAATTTCCCATTTTGCTATTGTTTTTGCAGCATTTTGTGCAGGTGCCCCCTTGTTATTTCGATAGCACTACATCACTGCCTTCTTTTTTGCCGTCTAAGAAAGTTTTCGATTGTAAATATATATACAAGGATCGCGGAGCACATCACAGATTGAGGGGGTGAATACGTTTTTTTTGGGGGGGGGCTAAACATGCAAAAAACCAAAAGCAAAGCAATTTTTGTATAGTTTTATGTGCATTTTTGAAATTATTGGGAGGCCAAGTCCCCTCAGCAAAGCCCCTTCTGAATGTCTAAAGTTCAATCTTCCGGCATGAGAAGATTTATGCTTCCTTTTTTGTGAGAATTACGTGCGACAGACGCTAAATCTAGTAAAAAGTGCAAAACATTTCACTTGCAGGCGCAATTGATGCAGTAAACAACATTCTATTGGGGAACGAAGCATTCACTTCTAAATACGGTGACCCTGATGTAGAAAACAACTTGAAAGTTCCCGCTTGTGTTGAAGATTTCATAGAACAGCTATCACTCATAACTGGTAAAGTTTTTTGCATTAGTATCAGAGTATCTTTATAGAAAGGTAAAGGAAGAAAATTGAATCAGAATAAACAGATGTATAACGATGTTTTAATATTTCTGGAAAAGAAGCGAATGATATGTTATTAGTTCTAATATGATTGTGATGCATCACCTTTTTCCAACCTACTTTTCTACGCTTGCTTGCCACTCTGTTTAGCAAAATTAACTTTTTTAGAAATGATACTAACTTTTTTTAAAGGTCCAAAAAATAATGATGTTTTGTCTCCATAACTCGAAATACCCAAAAATATTTTAATGGAACAGAGGACAAGAGCTTTTTGTCGTTTTTGTTTCGACACCGTGCAACAAGCTAAAAGCTAACAAGTGACGCTTTAATTCACACAGTTAATTTATTATCGATTTTTCTTAGTCTATCATATTGAATATAATTTGACATAAGTTCGAAGTATTAACTAACACTTATTTTTGCTGCTCTATACCTTCTTCCAACAATCTTCCGTAATAAAGTGATTTCTGCTTTGTTCCTTCTAAGAATAAACCCCAGAAACAACTATTATAGCCAAAAGGCTGATGTGACGTGGAGACTTCTTTTTCGCAGAAAAATACAAATCGTTTGGCAATACAGAAGCACAACTTAGATTCTTGGATCTGCAATTAATGCTGTTGGAATACTTCATAAAGAAGTTGGAAGAAATCGGTGACATCGAGTCTTCATCGCTGAATTACAAAGCTATATATTCACTTTTGAATGGGTCTCAGTTTATTGTTGATATTCTGACCGACTGGACCGAACAAGTTGTGAGTATAGCTAACTTACCCGGCAAAGGTCCTGCGTTACGTTAATGCTCACCAATTTATGCTTTAAATACGCTGCATCTGTTGCACAAAAGACTCCAGAAGTTGTGCCTACTTCAATTTTTTTCTTGTCAAAGAAAGACTTGCTAGATTGCCAATAAGAAGAACTTTAGAAATAGGTGTACAAGCCCCGTGCCAATAGCTCGAATTTACTCCATGTGAAATGTATAACAAGTATCCTGTTTACTTATTTTCATTTTAAAGTATCGTAAAGGAAAACTTTGAAAAAAGCTCCCTTCTCAATTAAACTTCTTCCATGGGTTTTGATCTGACGCCGGATGAAGATGATTATCATTATCAGTCTTCATTGAAACACGACATATAACCATTTATCTGTCTGTTAGTATTAGTAATTTTTCACAAATGTGTAGCTTGATAAACACACAAAAAGACATTTTATAACTTTTATATTCTACTTGTGAAGTTGTGAACAAACCTTAATCTCCAATAAGCCACGTTCTTTTCTAGACTCTTATCTATGGAACCTTAAAAATTGAATAAGCCTCCTTCCCCCTACCGTGTGGCCTATTAGAGTTTTAACGATATCACTTTCTGTTACTGCTTCTCCGCCTCTCTTTATCTTATTCCATTTTTCCATAGTTTTTCATACAGTTGTTTTGCATACGATCGCAAAAGTCAGATAAAATGCTATCGAAAAGCACCAGACTGGATGACTCCCTGGCTGAAGAACAAGTAAGTTTTGGCAGTATGGATGCAGTCAGTGATCAACAGGACTCGCTGTTAGAACGAGGGCTGTTTGATGACGTAATCAGTTCCCTGGAGGATTTCATCAAATCTTTGACAACATCCCTGCTTAGAAACAGCGAGAAAGATTTAAAATCAAAATTAAAGCCTTATCGAGAAGAAAGGTATTTCGACTCAAAATTTCTTAGTTTTGCTAATGCATAGCTAGTCAAATTTCTTTTTAATCTAAGAAACAGGTTTTTAAGTCGTTTTTGCTTAACAGAGGTATTTGTTTCTGCATTTCCCAGCTTGTCCATATGTTAAAATAGTGTTCTGTTTGTCAAAAGCTTGCTCAAAATTCACAGCCCATAAACTACATCGCAAGATTTTTGAGCCTCATTCGAGGCCTGGATTGAATTTGATATATAATATCCGCTAAATGATTGAATGCACTAAACTAAGCCTTTTCATACTCCCGTCCTCTTGCGCCGGGTAACAAGGGGTATCATTCACAAATATTTACATCTTTGAATGAAACTGAATTAGAAATTTAACAATGCGTTAGTTTTGTAAAGCTAGCAGTGAATTTGTCAGCAATCGATTTTAGAGGAATAATGCGGCTGTAATTTGACAAAAATGAAGAATTCATCAAGCCACCCCCCCCCCCCCATCCCTCTGGGCATCCCCAAGCAATAGCTGTAATTCAAAAGACCTCATTTCTTAAAGGCTAAGCGATCACTAGCTGGTAGACTATCTAGTATCTGAATGTTATTTCTTTCAGATGGCATTGCTGCCCACCACCAAAAGATCTCGTCACGCAGATGCTGTCTAGCTCAGCTTGCATTGTTTTGATGAATGTCAAAGAGACATTGCAGTCAATGAATGACGAACTCTGTTCTTCGATCTTTGGCAAAGTTTGGCAGAAGTACGCACAAATTGTTGACAGGCTAATATTTGAGGAAGTACGTATTGCTCAGTATTTAAAGTGTAGTAGCAAAATCTTGATGGTGCCAAACTGGGACGAACATATTTTCCTTCTTTCAATTTTGCCAAATTTTCAAGCTGGGAATAAAGGTTTTTTTCTTGACCACATTCTATTTTGAGTGCTATGTTATACAGTTTATCATTGGATATCAAAAACAAACTTTATGAGGGTCAAGCTGTGTTAGATTCCTCTATAGAAGGTAGCTAGGTTCAGTTCAGGGTATAGAGATTCTTGTTTGAAGGTCATAGTCAACCGCTATAGGAACTTGACCAGTTCAACTGAATGACTCCAGCAGCTTAGTATCTTGACTGTAACTTGATGTTTAAAGCCTACTGAATATGCAATATGAAGACTTTTCTTCTTATTTTACCTTATTGTTAAGAATATAAGGATCAGCAAGATAGTTAGAATGAAATATAATTGTCTGTAGCTTCTTATTTTTGTACGTTCCTACATGCAGGGATAACTGTACGATAAATACTGAAATGTGCACGTAGCACGATCTTAATGTATTAAAACTGTTTGTTCCTTTATGCATTTTTTCTACTTAGTGCCCCAACAGATAAGGATTCATTTCTATGCTATAGAATCCAAGTTTTGCTGTTACGTTTTAAAGATGATTTAATTTGTGTACAGGTGATTTTGAAAAGTCATTTCAATGAGGGAGGCGCTTCACAGATTAAATTTGATTTAACAAAAAATTTGTTCCTGATCTTTGAAGAGCACACTGCCAAACCGGATTCATTTTTTAAAATGTGAGTAGTAATTACTTAAAAAGTTTTACTGTTTTTAGGAGTTCATAGTTTTAAGGAACTTTAGGAGTACATGTCTCTCTGCCTTTGGGGGAGAGATGCTGCCTTTGGGGGAGAGAGGTACACATTGAAGCTCTTAGCCTGATTCGGAAAGAGGCTATGTGCTTGACGGAGGCAAGCGTAGAATTGTTTTCCCTTTTCTTTAGATAGTTTGCCATGCAATAAATTTTTGTGCATGCCATGTGAAAAGCTTGATATTATAGAAAACCTGGTGCGAAAATTCAAAATTCGAAGTATGGTTAATTCTCAAATTAATTATATGAAGAGGTTGGTCAACGTTTTCTGCCGTGGTTGAAAGCATTTAATTTCGAAGTATTCAACACGGTCAAAAAAATTGTTCATTTAAACAATAACTCTGATATCAAACGTCAAAGTGTGAGATTGAATTTCAATTGTTTAAGCTATTAGTGATATTAACAATACCAGCATACTAAAATTTGTTTAGGCTAGAAACAGCTTGTAAGCTTCAGTTTAGCATAATCATGCTTAGATCAAAGTTTGTGGTATCAATTAATAAGTGGTATTATATCAAGCTTTGTTTTCTGGCTGTTTAAATATTTATCAGAAATTGTTCTGTTTCAGGACAAAAGATGCTTGTACCCTGCTAAACCTTCTTTCTGGATCAGGTGTGCTACTGCAGGAAGCTTTGATGTCGTCGGATAAAAATAAAACTGAAGATAAAGAAAATTGTGCAAAGAATGCCTTGTTGGATGTTGGGGTGAAAAATACATCGGTAGAAACCGCTTTGAAAATTTTACGTTCTAGAATTGACTGGCCAAAAATTTGACCTCATTGCTATGTATTTAGTATAAATTATATTAGGCCTAAAGGCCTATATCAATCTTAAAGATTAGAATTTTAATAATGCAGTCAATGAAGTTACACTGACTCAATCACCCTCTAGCCTTTTGAGTTTAGGTTTTCAGTATTCTCTTTGATATCAGCCTAATTTCTATTCTT
Organism: Rhopilema esculentum; assembly: GCF_057945365.1. Lineage (NCBI taxonomy): Eukaryota > Metazoa > Cnidaria > Scyphozoa > Rhizostomeae > Rhizostomatidae > Rhopilema > Rhopilema esculentum. The sequence goes on from NC_142827.1 coordinate 9,367,177, forward strand.
AGGTATTCCATTTTTGTATTGAACCGTGAACAGGGTTGCTTTTCTACTTTTTTCAGCGAATTTTTTGGATAAGGGAAAATTGAAGTCTTGACATAAAAATAGAGATTTGCCTCTTTGTTTTGCATATTATGTTTAGACCTGGTCTGTTTCAAAGACTGAGGAAGGCTTTTTCTTAAATATTAAACATCGTTTCTTTAACGTCATACCCCGAACAAAGCGTCCATGAATATTCTCTTTGCAACAGAAGTGATGTGTGATGAAATGATCAGTCCTCTTGAATTTTTTATACCTATGCACAGATTTTTGATGTTGCTTGGATTTTCAGTAAATGGATTGTGCAAAGGGCTGGAGCCCCCCAGTAATGTCAAACTGTACTATATTTTCTTTATAACAGTGTACCGAATGGGAAGCAATACAGTGGGACCCCAGCCCCCCTCCCCCCAATAGGAATTTCGGTTTCACAGCATTGCAAAGTTAATCTTTAAACAGCCTGAGGTAGGAGAACAGACAGAGGTGTAGTACTGGGGGGCTCACGGGACTAAATTTCTACTTTTGCTATTGTTTTTTTAAACTTTTTATGCAAGAGCCCCCCCCCCTTGTTATTTTGATAGCACTACACCACTGAGCACAGGGTCCTGCTATTGGAGTAAACAAAAGCAAAATTTACAAAAACGAAACAGCACAGTTTCATTGTTACTAATCAAAACTTTTATTGCTACTACATCCCTGAGATGCACGATGCCGGATTGGATTCACCCGGATTGGTTTTTTACTTCGGATCTAGGGGTTTCAGCTGCACGATGCAGTGAAAATTCCAAACGCCTTGGATTGGCAAACCGGGGGGGGGGGATGGAAAGTCGGTCCTTGAGATTCTTGCAAACCTGATGAGAAAACTTCGGGGGAGGGGGATAGGTGCGTTATCTAGATCGTCACATTTAAAAAACATTTCTTAGAAGACAGAAGTTGTATCCTCCGGAAGAAAATGTTTCAATCAGGGGGAAAGGGTCTGGTCTAAAAGGGCGTGGTCCCGGACACACCTTTTGTCCCCCCCTAAAAACCCAGGCTGGAGCCGCCACTGAACCGGAATGAAAGTCAATCCAAAATACTCCGCTTCGCATTTTATCCAATGTAACCACTCCGCTTATCGTATCGTTTCGGATTTGGAAGTAAAAACAGATCCGGCGTTGTGTCAGAGTCATGAATTTTGTGCTGCAGTGGTAGGCCTGACATTGATCACATGAACTCACCTCGAACTGATTTAAAAAACAGCCTCCGTCAATAGCAAGTTGTCAACAAACATGAACGTATTTTAAACAAAATAATTCTTATGAACAATGCCGTTGCACAAGTAGATAGCGGCCTGTGTGAACAGCCAAAAGTGGGGGCAAGTAAGCATAAACTCGCCCTCTTCATCAAGCGCCCAGCGTGAACCCCGGATTTATGGGTCCCGGGTCTAAGGCCTAGTTACAGGAAAACAATGAGGTATACACCTCATTGCAGGAAAAGAAGCTGGCTGCGTCCACAATACACAATCCTTTCACAGGCGCCTAAACGTGCTTGCCGACTTCCGTTTTGCCAATCCCCCGCAGTGTTCATGATCCAAAGATAATCGCACGCGCAAAGCAGCTTGCTGAGACTAAAAGGCTTGTTGGCTGGCAAGTAGACTGTAGTTGGTTACTCACATGCGCGTGCAAACAAGATGGATTTCGAACTTCTTATTTCAGAAGTGAAGAAACGTTCAGCTTTATGGGATCCTAAAAATCCCAACCACAGTAACAGGGGCTTTACTGAAAAATGCTGGACAGAGGTCGCAGAAGTAATGCGGTTAAAAGGTTTGTATCTTCAATTTTCTCAGAATTCAAAGGCCGATAAAATAAAATAAAATTGAACATTATATTTCAAATTTTTTTTTAAAATAAACATTGTTGCTCAAAAACTCTAGAAGAGCAAAAACTCCAAATAAAGTTACATTTTTATAAGAATGATCGGAGAAAATGTTTCTAGGTATATTGTCAATTTTAAATGTTTCTGACATCAATGCTTAAATTGGTACTCCGTAGAGCCTGATGCAGGTCGGCTCCCACCGGATCACGATTTCCCCTCCACAGTCTTTTTGATCTTGAAAATCATTCGAAGGTAGGCCCTTTCTGCACGCAGGCTATTTCAGGCCAAGCGAACGCTTTGACATGAAACGTCGAAAAAGTTACTGCGACTCTTCGATAAGGTATTTTGTAAAATGCGAAAAACAGATTTAAAAATTTTTATTCACCCTTATCAGTAGCTGAAAACAAGCAATTCACAGTAACAGCTGTTCTGTTCGCTCGTTCAAATGCCCAAGTTTATGCCCGAACAAACTCCGACAGTTGTTTAAAATGGCCCGAAAACCAGCCCACACCAGACGAAAGTCCTGAACGACCCTATTGTGAATTGCCCAGGCCAGCTAAAGACAATACAAGTAATCCCTAGTTTTGCTTTATTGCTTTCTGTGTTGTTTTAAAATTTATGTTACATCTTCACCCACACCACAAGGCCTACTCTACTTTCCTGTTTTCTTCCCGATGTAACCCGCGTGCTTTGCAAAAGACGGGGTGACGTCAAATTTTTTCACAAAACAAAGAGGGTTTTTGTATTTTGCGAAAACTCGTCGAAAAGGGTCACTTATTGTTCTCTCGCTAGAACGGGGGTACTAAATATACAGGCATTATACAACCAAATATGCGTGTGCCCACTCCAAACATGTTCTTAATGACTTTATGCGTCTTCTGGGTCATTTAATTTGCTACCCTGGGCTAGGGCCACGGAGAGGATTTACGGACCCCGGGTCAAAACGCAGGGGTGGCGCTAGAGACAAACCTTGAAGGTGCCGAAGTTTATATTCTCCGTAACTGCCGACGCTGGATGTGTCAAATTGCCGACCGAAAAAAAATTCGATTTGCCCCATATAGCAGGCAGGGCCGTCGCGAGGCAAGCCTCGTTTGGGGGGGGTGTGGAATGCAAATTTACCTGATTAAAAAATTATTGCCTGAAACTTTTTAGCTGGTGTCACAAACCTCTGCAATACATTTTGTCAATCTAACTCTGTATGATAATAACCGACTTTCCCATTAGTCTTGTCAAATCTCTATATCGGGACGGGCAAAATATATAGTTACTACCTGAGGCGGCACCATGGTTGCCGCCGAAGGGGGAGGAAATTTTCGAATTGTGATGCTTCTAGTTCCCTGGAAAATGCACTCTCTTAGGCAGATTCACTAAAGCAATCCTCCTAATCCTATTTAAAATTATTGTCTTTTTGCAAAACTTTTTTACAGCAGATAAAAACAACAATTTCGCCGTGGTCTTGAAAAATACCAGGTTGTCAGTTACTTTTAAATTTAGATCCCTCTCTCCATCTTAGCATGCCTTATGAATGTTAAGAAGAATCTGGAGCTCATAGTGAATTGCAGTTGACGCTTCTACTGAGAAACTTTAGGAGAAATGAACACGAGGCACAATTTTACCTAAGATTGCTTGATCCTTTATTGATTTTATGACAGGAAGGTCTCTGAAATACCTAAAGCGTTTCTTCCACCGAGCGGATTTTACCTGAAATTTCCTATTGAGATACTATTGGGGTGGGTGTGACAACCCCCCAGTCGCGACGCCCCTGAGCAGCACCTCCAATGAAAGGGGCACCGATAAAGAGCATTTTTCCAAGAGCCAGCAAGCATATAAAGCAAGCAATAGAGCATTTTTCCAAAATCGTTTGTTGTGGGTGCAAAGTTCTCCCTTGCCCCCTCCCCGCCCCCACTTTCCAACCTGTGTCGGAGTCCACGAGATTTTCTCGGCAATTTGTGCCTTGTAAGAAACTTAATGCGCAAATATTGCCTATTGTTGAATATTTCTTCCTATCTATGTTGGAAGAAGTTAATCGATGGTTTTCTCTAACCATTTGTTTGTCGCAAGCTATGCGGTGAACAATGCTATTGAAAAATAGTTGATGAAAAAGGACAAGAAGTGTTTTTTGAAAAATTTATTACGCATAATGTGCTAATGATCGAAATGTTTTCATTGGCAATAATAATGTCTTGAAACGAAAAGAGAATCCCTTAAGAAGAAAATTCATTAAAGACTTTATTTATGACAGCGTGATTTTGCTGTTGTTAGGGTAAATTTCCTTGAAACGGTCCAAAACATGATCCAAATCAAGCATCTCTGCACGTTTTGCATGAATCGGCATTCGCATGAGCAGCAACAGGGATTTCAACCCAGAGGAGCACGATGGTATTGTGGGTCATGCGAAGGAGCACCATGAAATTAAGTCACAGCTTTCACGGAAGCGACAGGATATAATGCCACTATGATAGTAAAATTGCCGAAGAAAAGCCATTGAGAAAACCATAAACCAGCCAGTGCAGTTTTTTCCTCGATTATTTATGTCATTCAAACAACATGTAAACCGGGTGACATCCATCAAGTGCCATGTGGTATTGAGAAAGCAAAAATTGATTGGCTGCCGACGGGGGGGCTAACAAAAATCTAGGGGGGCTAAAGCCCCCCCTTGCCCCCCCATGCCGCCACTCCTGTCAAAACGAAAGAAAAATAGCAAGACACGTCTAAGGCAGAATCATTTAGGGTTCCGGGGAAAATTTTTGAGAGGATGGTTGCTAAAATTATTTTGGTGGCTTATTTAGTTTCCGAAATATTTATAGTGGCTAAATCATGCACTGCGGAGCATTGATAAAAGTGGGGGGGGGGTTTAAAAAATGTGGGGGCCTAAAATCGTATAGAAAATGCTTTACTGGTAGTTTATTACTTAATATTTGGCATTTTTTGCAAAAAGTAGGGGGCTAAAGCCCCCAGCCCCCTGCTCCGTGGTGCCTGTAAATTGTGTTGATTAGCTGTTACTTCTTTGGCCATTTTATAATAATTTAATCTTTGCATTTGAAAAAATCCTAAAAAATGAAATACGCTCGATTACTAACTTCGAGCAAAACCCGTCTAATAAGTTTCTAACCGAGTTATTTTTCAAAATTTGTTGTATATTCTAATTGAGTTTTATATTATATTATTTATTGGCCCTTATAGTCTTGAGCCCCTAGGTCAGTAACCCCTCTGACCCCCTTTTTCTCAGCACTGCCCTGGGCGGAAACAGAAGATTCTGTTTATGTGCTCGAAATTTTTTGGCTTTGGTACCCAGGGTAGAATCTCCCAAACCTTGGACGCAGAACAGTAAAAAATATTAGTAGATGTAGATGCTACTTGTAGAAAACAATAGCAAAATAGTTGTGGTAGTTGTCCCATTATTGGCAGGATTGGTCCAGCATTTTCTTATTCAAACATGCATGTTATCTACTTGTCCAAAATTTTCTTTTGCATTTTATGATGAGGCCGTTTGGTGGAATAGGCATGAACCTCTTCTGTAAGCAGGCGCAACTAATTTTTGTTATCTCTTGACAATTCCTGAAACTGTTGAAACTTTAAATTGGAGTGCTAGTGAATGATAAGGCTCATCTGTAGCCATGAACCTAAAATAAAGAGAGAAGTTGCTACTTACTGACTGAATTTTTTTTTCAGTGGATATTGTGAAGAAGAAATGGAAATCACTTAGAGACAACTTTCGTGTCGAATTGAGAAAGGTGCCAATCGGAAAATCGGATGATCCTAGTCTGCCAGTTGATCAGTACCTATCAAAGTGGGTCTTCTTCAAAATGATGTTCTTTCTGAGAGATCCCATGGTTGAAAAGATGTTGTCCGGCAACCATACAGCTGCTTCGACTGCGGCTGTCTCAGCAGAAACCGTAGACAACGAGCCAAATGTCACTTCTCCTGTACCCTCATTGCAAAGTCTGTCGGAGACAAAGAACGTTTTACTTTGGGAAGAAACTGTCCCAAAAAAAGATGCAACAGTTTATACGGCCCTTCCAAAAGTAGCGAATAAAAGAAAACGAAGAAGAGATCAAAGGGATGGTGAGGCAGAAGGACTAATTGCTATTCAGATGGAGAAAGTGGACATAGAGAAGCATAAACTACAGCTGCTCCTGCAAGATAACGACAGAAGAGAAAGGGAGGAAAATGACTTTGACAGACATTTTGTTTTGAGTTTATTACCCATGCTGAAAAAAATTCCAGAGAGAGAAAGAACTGGCGTAGAAATTAGACTTAAGCAAGTTTTGCACGAAGCAGTATATGGAAATTTCAACGAATTTGCAACGTACAGGCCTTGAAAAAATAATCACTGCATAAGATACATCTTGCTACATAAGTATTTTTTTATAAAATGTGGGAACTCATCTAAAAGCTGGAGCGAGTCTCTCTTCTGCTGAAATTCAGCCTTTCAAATTTTGTTGTTTTTTTCCAGATGTGGCAATACGGGTTCCAATATGATGTTAAATTTTTTTCTCAAACTGCGTTTACTCAAAAAAATTTTGGGGTCATTCTTAACCCAGCAGTTCAGTTAACTGGCCTTTTTATTGGGAGGATATCTTATTTTCTCCATGCTTTAATTTCTTATTAAGATTTAAATTTGGGTTCTCTATAAGTGCTTGACAAATATTGTCATTCCCAGGTCAATCCTACCTGAAAATCGGAAACCAAAGCGCGTTTACGCAAGCAAAAGCGAGCCCGCTGAAGCAAAGGACGCCCTTTTGATGTTCCTGTCCGGCCCGCGTGAGTGTGTTGTCAATCAGAATATTAACTTCTCTAGGACTTTTTTCCACTTGAACCACACCACAATTTCATATATCTATAAACAATTTTACGTAACATCTTTACTCTTGCCCGAGATCTATCCCTGCCCGAGATCCACTCCGAGGCCTAGCTAACGAGGGTGTGGGGTTGTGTTGTGACACCCTCAATTCTTCATGAGTTGTTCGGTAAATCTTCAGTTGGTCCACAAAATCCCTAGTTTGTCGGGAAAATATCGTCTTTTGGTATGTGGCCCCCTATTCTGGAATATTCTGGAAGCAAGCTACACCAGCACTGGAACAACCCAATAGCGGAGGCAGGAAAATGCATTCGAGGGGCGAGAAAAAGAGAATTTCAGACCAAAGTCCTAAAAAGAATTTAATTGTAAATGAGATTGCCAATCAGTTTCAGAGCGACAGAATACAATCTTCGTATGCAGCTTTAAGACCTTTCCTCTAAAAATGTACCAATTGGATAAATACACTTTTTTTTTAATTAGTTTTTAAAATTTAGGAACAAATTAAGAACAAGCTGAGGCTGAGCTGCTGTTAAATGCAATTTGAACAACGTTTTATCTCAAAACGATGATTTTTAGCCAGGTATGAGAGCTTATTCGGTGAATATTCAAACTTGTCGGCAAATTAAGGTTGTCTCGCTCACTTTGTTAGCAAATGAGGCCTGAACACCTCTTAAGAACGAAAAATCTAGCGATGGCACAGCTTACAACATTTTAATTTAAGAACAAATTAAGAATAATCCAGCCTCAGATTTTCAAAGAAAATAAGAACAGTCAGCCTGAACTTTGATTTACTGCTTATTTTTAGGAAAAAGTGTGATAGACAGACTGTCTAAGACAGCATGATATATTCCGAAAAGATAGAGAGTTTTCCGATAAAATAACTTTTTAGCTTTACACAGGGTCGTCGGAAGCAGGGGCAATTATCATACAAATATTTGTGTTATACAAATGGGGGGTGGGAGCTGCCCATGTATTTCCGACCATACTGTTACAGTTGGGTTCTTCGCCCCTTCTGACCTCAGTTCTTCATTACGATCTGCAAAGAAAACGAAAATTTGACGAATGAAAGAACTGACTGAAGTCTCCCTAACAGGCGTCCCAAAACGTCCCCGTCCAACTTCTGCTTTGTAGTTGCTGTTGCGTTTACCCACAATGCAACCGAGTCTAGTGGCCTAAGCCTTGCTCGTACTGAAGCATTAAAGGGAGTCGGAGCAAGAAGCAGACTGTTCGATATCTCAAAATGGCAGCTCGAAAAGCCGGTCAGTTAGCTGTCGACTGGATAGCACTTTCTACGAAGGTTCCAGTAGCTGCTAGAGCAGATTTCAATGGACTAAGATCTAAATTTGAAAACCTACGCTCTGGGTAACTGATCAAAGATACTTGATATTACCAACATGATTGTCTGTTTACGGTCTTTCTTTAGATATTTTTATTATTATAATTGATTTTATCTTCTTTCGAAGAAAGCATGCTTTTTTATATCTCAAGCTCTGAAACAGACAAAACCGTTTTAGGCGAAAGTATTTTTGTCTTGTTGGAACGTTTAAGCACTGCTTTGGTATGTTTTGGCCATTAGGAATATAATAAGCTATAAATTTAAACAGTAAAATTGATTAGAAAACCTCTCTCCATATTTCCACTGTATAATAAAAGCATGAATACTTTTTGTGTATTTAATAGACTGTGGCTATAGACACCCCAAAGTTGCTTGAAATAATATATATGTTGATGAGTATAAGCATAAATATATAAAGTATGTTATTCTGCTCATTGATAAATACATTGTGAAAGACAAATGTCAGGATATGAATGACTATGGGTAGTTTGCCTTGTTTTTAAATTGGGTAATGCAAGACAAAAGTTTGTCAAAATGTCTCTAAAGGTTAGGGTGCCTCAGATCTTTTCTGCAGTTATAATACAATATTTCCATTGAGTGTGTGCATAAATCTGACATTGTCACAATGTCATTTATTTTTTGTATTTCTTTAATGTCTTTATTTTTCCCATCCTCTTTAGCCTGACCTCCATCCCTGACAAACCACCAACAATTGATTGGGACTTCTTTGCAAAAACTATTGCCAAACCAGGACTTGTTGAGACTTTCAAAAAGCAGGTATGATGTTCTTGTTGTTATTTCAGAACTAAAATGTAAGATTTTAGAAGCTGTTCATACCTACTTTATTATTAGATACACACTTGCTTGTGTGCAACTCAATTGATAAATTTATTTTGTTCTAATGCATCATCTCTTCTTTTAGTATGAGGCCTTGAGTGTTCCATACCCAAAAGATACAGAATCTGTCAAAATTGAGGCCCACAAAGCTGAAATGGTAGGTTTGGCAAACAATTTTTTGAATATTGTACTTTAACTTGCCTGTGAACTTGGTCAATTTTTTCAACTCTTTTATGTTTTGTTTAGGAGACAGAAATTAAAAGGGAAGTTACTGAAGCAAATGAAAGGGTAGCACACCTTCAAGCAGAGGTTTGTTCGATGATTGAATTTTGTTGTAAACTAATTCTGCAAACTTTCACAAAATAAGAACACAAAAATCCGCTATATCATTAACAGGATTCTTGTATCCATTAACATGGAAGGTTGGGTCAAATTGTGTGTCTTCTCATTGGTTTATACCAATTTCAATGTATGAGATCATTGAAGTTGGCAAGAAACAAGCACCTTGGTTTCTAAATTGAGCTCAAATGCAGGCCCTTTTTGTTTGATGCCTTGAGATGACTCATGATCACGTCAGTACTCACACATACTCAACCATGTGCGCATTTGATCACTCACGCAAAATGGTAAATTGTGAGGCATAAATGTCTCATCAATTAACAAAACTCTACTCATCTTTTGTGACCAAAGCAAGTGACAGACAATACAAAACTGGTATATCAGAACCAGCTTTGTTTTTTGTCTGCTTTTTGTTCCTTGTAGTTTTCAAAAATGATCCATAAACTGGAGATATATTGGTATTGATAAAGATTTCCTTAAAGGAATCTCTAAAATAGCACTAAATAGGGGAATCCCTACATGATACTGAAGTATGTATATACTTCTTTGACAATGTTCCAATTTCTTTTTTATTTTATTTAAAGATATTTTGTTTTTTGTAGCTAAATAAATTGAAAGCTGAGAAACCATTTGATGAAATGACGGTAAGAGTGCATCAATCTGTGCACTACTTGTTTGTTTTTTAGAAACCATTTTATCAAGACATGTTAATATTATAGCTGTAGTGGTGGGTTTAAATGCTCACAATATTTCTGAGTATGACTTACACTTATAAGGTAGACATAATACTAATACCAACGATGGAATAAGTAGCGGTAGCAATTCCTTTCAATGCTTCCAGTAGGCTTGTAGCCTTTCAGTTAATTAGGGTATTAAAGAGCATGATGAGTATCAGTTCACTAACTCTTTATATATTATACATACAAGTTCAATCTTTGATGTTTTTAAAGGCATTTTACATGCATAAGTACAGTGAATCCCAGAAACAACTTACTAACAGACAAAATTGATCAGAGCATGCGCGTATGAAAGGAATTGGAAACTGCTCACATGAAACCACTGTGTGCTAGGATTTCACCGATTTGCAGAAAGGCAGAAACTGTTCACATGCTTTTCTCTGTGCGCAATTTGATTTGACAAACGCTGATGGTTGAGTGGATGTAAGCCACTATTACCTGTGTGTCAAATGCCTTTAAATTTTGATTTTAAATCTATTTTTTATCTTATGCTTAGAATTATGATTAATATTTGAATAAATTATGCTTCTGATCATGGAAAATTGTTTAAAATTAATTAAGTCTAAATAACTCATCATAATATTTTATGAATATTTACTTTTCTTGTATAGATTGATGATTACTTGGCTGATAAACCAGAGCTGAAGGCAAAAATAGATGATGATATTAAAAACCACAGATGGTACCTCACTGGCGTTGGAAAGTGACATTCCCAATTTTGTTTTAATTTGAAAGAGCTTTGAAATCACCCCAAATGTTTGCTCCTGTTTGTATTATCCAACAAAGTATAGTAAATGGTTTGATTTGCAACAAGTTTGAAAGCAAAGAATGTTAAATTTGTCCATTATTTGAAGAAAAGAAACAGTCATATTTCAAGTGTATTTTCTTGCTCTTGATTCTCAAGATTTGAAGTTAGCATGAATCAAAGATTTATTTACCACATTTCAGGGATACAATTTGTTTGTTTAAGTAACTGTGTAGACATTCAACATGAAGCTCTCTGTTGTTGTTCAACAAAAGTTCCATTTAATAATATATCTCGCCAAATCTCCGTTTCGTAGCAGTTACTATAGCACAAACACAGAATTTCCAGGAAAGACGTCATGTGCAGTATAGTACCACAGGCTAATTTTCACTTCAGTTTGAAAAAGTTCAACCAATCTCTCAATGTGGTACAAAAATTTTTTGTTTCAAACTCCTGAAATTTATAAAATATTGATGTGATCATGACTAATTGAAGAGGATGAGTGCCAATTTTGCTACCCTTGGATAATTTATATAAAGAAATATAGCAAATCTTTCATATAATATTTAGAGACATCAATAAAGTACCATTTTAAGGAAATTGAAGGAGATTATAAGGACTTTCTTGGGCCATAACATCAATAATCATTAAAACACTAAAAATTACATGTGCCAAAGACTTTTTATGAAACGTAATTAAATTCTCATTTATTGTTTGCTTTTTGCTCAGTCATAGCTATGTTTGTAGCCATGTATTGCTGTTAAGATATCCCTTAAACCCATATTGAAATCTTCTGAAATGGTAGTTTCCCTTTTCTCTTTTTTTCTTTTCTTCATGTTTTGATTTAATTTGGCAATCATCTTTTCGCTGTATACTATATGCGTTTTTCTTAAGTTTTATAATTTTACTTTCGTCTGACTTTAATTTAAACATGTCAGACACATCTTGTTCCCTGAATTTATTTGTTGTAAGTTTTAATACCTTACTCAGAATTCAAAGAAAAAGAGGCAGGGTTTGGGCGTTGTTTTTCAATTCCCTTCGATTTCATTTCCTTTCTGCGGTGCATTGTTAAACTATCAATTGATTCGCTACCCCGCCCCCCCCTTTCAAACTGAAAACGAGACTGCTGACTGCATTATTTCCAAGAACACATGGTGAATAGAGGCCATAGAGCCTCGCACAATGAAAGAAAATGCGTCGACCGTAATCCACGGAAGAAATCTGATTTTAGTGCCATATCGAAAGGAGCATGTTCGGAAGTAAGAAATCGTCTTCTAAATATCTTCCCTATTCGTTTGTCTTGGCAATACAGAAATCTACCGTCCCCTTCCCCCCTCCAACGGTTCAATAATATACCAAAACAAGATTAAACATAAAATCGTACACGTGAAAGGAATTTTGAACCCAGTAAATTTTTTTGGACTACAGAAGGAATCGATAAGAACTGGTGCACTTGTTGTAGATGTTTACTGTAAATTGAAGTTCACATACAATAATGTGGCTCGATAATCTTCATGGTTTTTTCTAAGTGGCCTAGACCACATGCTGATCCATATATGTAAATGTACCAAAATAAAATACGTAACAACATTGCCATTTTATTTTCTTTTAACTAAACATAAATAAACTTGAAAATAATGTATTAGAATTTGTGTTAGATATCACACATGGATGCAAAATGAAGAGCTACTTGAAAAGACTGCCTCTGAAAGGCTTTCATTAGAACAAGAGTATGAAATGCAGCAAAAATGGTACAACGATGCTGACAGTGAGTTTTCCATGGCAGAAATTCTATACATATCACAGTTTTTGTTACACATATGATATTAGTATGTTTTGTTAAAATTATTGGCAAAATAAAAATTGATGTACCTGTTTCAAGAGATGCTTCATCAACCAGCAAGCAGTTAAGGAAATTTCTAAGATGATATTAACTTTTGCCTAAAGGCTTAGTTTAACAATTTTGGCATAGCAACATCCAGTTCTTAAAACTTTGTTTTCCTTGAAATTTGATGGGGTACTTTCTCCTTATTTTTTCTCAATTTATAGAATGTACATTCATCATCCTTGCAAAATCTCTGTGGAAAAAGAACAGAGATGAAATTGGTATGTTTACAGGACAAATCCTTTCTTTTATGAAAGCTCTAAATAAATACTTCTTATAGTGAAATTCTTACCAACTTAAATCTATCAAAAACAACGAGTATAAAGATTTCACAAATCTAACTAAATTTTGTTAGACAACTTAAAAAGGAAAACAGCAGGAGCTTTATATCAAACTGTCAACAAGGAAAAGAGCAGATGAGTATTCTGACAATTGTAAATTACATCAACATTGCTTGAACAAAAAACTTACCTTTCTTAATTTTAACAAAAATGTCTAAAAAGATCTGAAATAGCTCTAAACACAGACATCCAAATAAATTTATATCGTTTTGTAAGATATCACTGAGAATGGATATCTTAGATACCACAAAAACATCTGGAAGTCATCTTTGACAATCTGAACAAATGTGTTCCAGGCTGGCAGAGTGCTGAGAAAAGTGGGGGGTCTAAAACTATGTGTGGGCCAAAATCAAATTAAGATAGGCTTTACTGGTGGTTCACTTATTAATATTCTGCATTTTTGCAAAAGGCAGGGGCTAAAAGTAGTTACCCCCTAGTTCCCCTGCTCTGTGATGCCTGAGCTGTGTTCACTGTATTAGGTGCAGGGACGTTATCATAACAGAAATTCAAAATGTAGATTTATTTAAACACAAGTCAACATGATAATCATAAATAAGTTTTGACATGTCTAACAGTTTTCATTGGATCTCCTTTAGAATCCATGGTTGGAGATGTAAATCTTTTTTTAAATAATCCCGACGATAGAACAGAAGCAGAAGTAGAAGTTATGGTTGCAGGTATAACAATATTTCCATATCTCAACTTGCTATCTATGATTCCTTTAGAGAGATGTTGTCTAGAATACTTGATTGTTTTTCTTCTGATTCAATGGTTCTCAAAGACAGGCAGATGCACTACTTCCTTAAAAAACTTTCTTTTATTAATCAGCAGAAATCTCTGAAGCTAATATGTAACAAAAAGCTAATAAAAAATGGGTGAAAAATTTATTCTTTATCATGGTAAAGAAGCAATTATAAAAACTACTAGCAATTTTTTTGTCAAAGAAAGAACAAATTCTTTTTTCTAGAACCAGCATCAAGGGGGTGTGGTATTGGCACAGAGGCAGTTTTGGCAATGTTGTATTACGGTATGTACACCATCTGAAAATATTATATTATAATTTTCTAGTTTGATAAGTAGCATTCCAGTCATTAATAAGGTTTAATGAATAGTAAACCTTTGTTGTTTCTTTGTTGCAGGCAATATGTCTCTTGGAATAAAGAAATTCAATGCAATAGTTGGAAATGACAACAAAGAAAGCATTGCTTTATTTTTAAAGATGGGTTTTGCCAAGGTTTGTGCATTTCACTACATTTACAATAAATACATCAGTTCATGAATCAAAGAACAACAGCTGTTTCAAACCATAATTTTTGAAAAAAATATCTTTTTGATTTTGTCATGTAAGAGTATCACAGATCATTAAATCAGGGCAAACAGCCAAATTTTAATCAACCACAAGTCAAAGTGACATTTCATATTCTGAATGTTTTAATATCATTTGTCTTTCAAAAACTAAATGCATTTTACTGAACATAAGAAAACATGTTTTCCACAGATTTATCTTAATTATAAACAAAGTTAGCAAAGCCTTCTGCATTTTACCCAAAACAAGTTTAAACTAATGCACCCCTTTTTCAATTGATGTGTCTGAGCAATTGTTCTTGTCAGTTCCCCTTTGATTTTCATTTGCAAAGGCTGATGACTTTCCCTGCAAAATTAGGTATTATTCCTAATAGGAAAATAACTTTTCATCAAGAGGCAAAAATGGTGGGAAAATGTTGATCATTGCATTTTTAAAAACTTTCTTTATCTTTCCTTTATGCCAACATACAATATTATCATAATTACCATCATTTCTCTGTAACACAAAGCTATTAATTTTGTTTTAGATAAAGGAAACAGCAATTTTTAACCAGTCCACTTTTGAAATTCAAATCAGCAAAGAGTCATTTTATGATAAATTTGCAACTAAACTTTCATGTCTATGTATTGCTACCTATCCCATTGAAGAGAATTAACATGACTCTTGTATCAAAAAAGTGTCTTATTGGATCTCAATTCTCAGTAGAATCAAACAATTTTTGCCTTCTCTTTTCTTCTGCATGTTTGTCAACCATAATATTGTGAAATAAAGAACATTTAAAGAAAAACAGGTTCAATATGATCTCATTCAAACTTCATTGACTTTGGTGGCCCCTCAACATCAATATGAAATGTTTTTAAGCTTTTATCCTGGTTTGGGTCATAACCAAGACCAAGACCTCTTTTATTTCTTGAGGTATCAAATGCTTGTTGATATTGCGTCTCCAGTTTGTTATTTAACCTCTTCTCTTCATCTTTACTCATTGCAGCACTATTAAATTTCTTTACTCCTTTAAAGATACTTGTCTTTCCTTTATCATCTACTGACTTGTCTTTGTTTTTAAACCCACCAAGCAGCCGTATGAATTTATTTTTTTGCTCTTCAGATCCAAAAGAGGCTTGACCCCACTGTCCAACATCAACTTTTTCCTAAAAAATTGATGATTCATAGTTTATTTTGCAAACTCACAAACTTCCTTCACAATGGTCACAGTTCACTTTTAGGATATAGAATCTTTTATCTTCAGTTAGTGATGCTGTTGTTGTTTATGTAGAGTATGAGACTTTAGGAAAACCCAAACATTGAATAAAAAATACATTTTTGCAAGACTGGGTTAGATTGAAATGTTTACCAAATACATAAATAAGAAATAGTTGGCTCCAAATAACACAAGTTGCTACAACAGAAGCATTTTTGTAGCATTAAAGGTGG
Source organism: Rhopilema esculentum (assembly GCF_057945365.1). Lineage (NCBI taxonomy): Eukaryota > Metazoa > Cnidaria > Scyphozoa > Rhizostomeae > Rhizostomatidae > Rhopilema > Rhopilema esculentum. The sequence continues at coordinate 9,382,819 of NC_142827.1, forward strand.
GAACAAGGGAAATTTGTAAATTATTGTGGTAGAGTTGAAAACAAAATAACTTCTCAAGAAGCATCATCATAGATTGAAAAAACAGTATATTGTAGTCCAAACAAGCCAATTGAGAGGGAAAGGGTAAAAGGAAGAGACTGTCCAAGGCCCAAATGCCAACAAATTCCAATTTTAATTTTAATTTTTTTACAATATCAACATTGGAAAACATTGCAAAAGAGTGTATATATATATATATATCTGGTGAAATGATTTTCTCAAATCAACTTTTGTCTGGCAATATTTCAAGATAAATGTGGAAACTACATCCTTTAAAAGAGTTTACAGCATTTTTCATAGAATGTTGAGAAACTACCCAGCGTTGAATATTTGCAACACTTAGCAGAATATGTCCTGTTCACAAAAGAACATATACCAAACCAATAAATACCTACCTCTGATTTCTTTTTATTCTCTGGTAATTCTTCCTCTTCTTCGTCACTTGTCTTTTCCTTTTTACTCTTCTTTCTTTTCTTTTTCCGTTTTGCTTCTGTTGCTTCATCTTTGTCTTCAAAACGATCTTTTTGGCCTTTCTGTCCTTTTATTTCTTTAACATCTTCTGCTTCATGCTTTCGTTTCTTCTTCTTTTTCTTTGGCTGACTTTCTGTCAAATCCGAACGTTCTGTATCTGTAGAAATTTCGGCTTCTCTGTCTTCATTTTTTACTTTCTTTTTGTGCTTTTTATTTTTTTTCTCCTTTCCATGTTCATCATCTACAATAGTTGATTGATTATTATCATTTTTGAGTTCAAGATCATCATCCTTTTGAGATTCTTTATGCTGTTTTTTCTTAATAGATTTCTTTCTTTTTTTCTCTTCATGTTCTAGGGCTTCACATTCCATTTTATCTAAGAGCCGCCTGCAAATAATTTTAAAAAACTTTTAGGCTTTGGAAATACATAATGTGAGATAATGAAAGAATTTAGCAACATTCAAGATATCTTGGACACTATAATGATTTACATGCCGCTCGTGAAGATTTGAGTAGGTTAATGGCTGACCACGTGCGTAAAAGCAAACTTTTAATCAAGTTGGGCCATTAATAACTTTCTGCTTAAATTGCACTGAAAAGCAATAATATCACTAATATTGGTGTTACAGATTTTCTGTGCCAATTTTAACCCTTGCTATACCAAAGGATTATATAACTATCATCTTTCAAGTGTTATAGATACTCAAAAAAGATACTTCTATTATTTTGATCCTAACATTAATTCATAACAACAAGAATAGTTATAATAAGAGTAATGTTCTAAAATTAAACTTCTGTAATAGAGTTTTGCTTGAATGTTTAACGGAATCAATCTTCTGAACGGAATCAATCTTCTGAAAAGTTGTATTCAGCTCCATTTGATGACCCAGATGATTGATGGCACAATCAAAATATTGCTTTACTCATTGTGAATGTAGTAATTTAAAAGGTTAAAAACAATATGACAAAAATTTAGATGTAAAAGGAATCTTTACAAAGTGCAAATGACAGGGGGGCCATAATGCTACTGTCTGAAAATCAGGCCTATGACAACATGTGCACCGTGTCTTGCCTAGGCATGTGCTGAGACATGGGCCGGCAACCACATACCTCAAACTAACTGAGAGGCATGGATTCATAAAATTCCCACAGCAAGAAATATTAATAGCCTTAATCTTTAAAAAATTTCTTATACAGTATTTCCTCTAAAGAATGCCGCAGGGTTTATTACAGAGTCCAAATTTTGGATGCGGGGTTCAATAGAGGGCACCGTTTATCAGAGGGCAGCGTTCAATACAAAATGAAAAGTTTCTCTTATGAAAAATGACAAGAAAAATGCGATGAAAAAAGATAAAAACAGACTTTAAACAATTTTTTCCCCACAAACATGTAATAAAGATTGTGTGAACAATTTTTTAAAGTTCACATAAGATGTTTTCACGTTATGGAAGGTCAAGGAATGTCAATATCTTTGTCTCCGTCAGAGTCCTTGTCTCTATGGCATAAAAACTTTCATAGCTTTCGAATAGTGGTGTGTTTTCTAATAAAGTTTTTTATTTATTGAGGGACTAGACTTCCTTTCTCCGAAAAAATCATGAAAATTAGAATTGAAGTTGAAAGAAGAGGATCAAGGCCATGCTGAACGTAGTAAAATTGTGACATTTTAGATAAAGTTTAGTTAATCACATTTTATTAACTTCATTCACAACTTTTAGCAATATTTATGGACCAATAAAACACAGGGCTGTAACGGGGTAAAGCACCCCGAAACAGGTCAAAATTTTGGCTAGATCCGCGCCTGGTGTAACTGAGTCACATAACTGTAAATTTTTAATGACTCACGTGGCAAATACGTGTTTTTCAAAACAGATAGTGTGAAACTGCAAGTAGTGACGCATAATTGGGCCAATATATATGAGGCAATCTTGCTGAAATGAAAAACCAATGAGGAGAGCTTACTTATTATTTAACTCCTTTGTAGAGCTTACTCTTACCTTTGCCAATTCACTACGTTTTACCCAAAGATGATTTCACGATCAGAAGCCACTGATTTGGGATTTAACCATGCCGCCAGACTAGGCCATTTCGAATGCGAGGCGGGATTGCAAAGGAGGATTTTAGCAAAACAATGTAGGAATCCGTGCGGAATGTTTAATGTGCCATTTGGAAACTGTAAAGCACAGAAGACAACTTTAGGCCTAAATAAGATTAGAAATGAGCGAGAGAAACAAGACTGTTCTTTTTAATCTTCTCAAACAACCTGGCAATGATGGTTGTGCAGAATGTGGTGATAAAAGTAAGTTTTTTTTCGCTTTGCTCGGGGGGTGTGGCCTAAGTCATGCAAAGTGTTAAAGAAAATAGAGCTTATAAAATTCTTCTGCCTTGTGTTTGATTGTATTTTTATTTGTTTATAGGGGAACCTCCAGATTGGGCTTCTGAAAATCTCAGTATTTTTCTATGTTTGAAATGTAGCGGCCTTCATCGAAACCTTGGTAGACATGTTTCCTTCGTCAGATCCCTTAGACTCGACAACTGGTCAGATGAAAAATGCGAGGTACTTCATTCTTTCTAAAAATGTCTAGCCTATTAAATACCTAGATTTTTTGTATGACGTTGCGTTTAGATGGCATTTGATATTTTTTAATTTCTTTTCGTGCGCTTTGCCTCGAGACCAGAGAGAGGGCCTTGTAGGAAGTCACGAATCCGGAAGTCGTTTCTAATTGGACTTCGCCACTATCATAAGCAATATGACACACCGGTCTACTTGCTTCCTTATTCTTTCAAAATCGAGCTTTCTAAAATTGCATCAAAAGGGGAGAAATCACAGTACTTTCAAAAGATCCCGTATATTTTTAACTTTCTGGAAGTGAAAGAAAACGAAGATATGTCAGGAAGCGTTGGTTTGAAGTTGTTCGATTTGCTGGATCAGCCTGGAAATAGCCGGTGTGCTGATTGTGGATGCGACGGTATGTTGATTTGCAAGTCTCATTTGCTTTTTGGTTTCAAAAGGAGACCTTTATAGAATAAATAGTTATAAAATACTTCTCTTGACGAAAATTGAACCTTTAAGAAGATTAAACGGCTAATACCTTGACTTTGCTGATTTGCTTAAAAGATTTCTATTTATGATTAGATTTCTAATATGACTTCGGATCAATGATTTAGGGTACTGGGCTCAATAACTTTTATGTTTTTTCTCACTGTCCTAGAGAACATGCTGCTTCTTGTTAATATCATATCTAAAATGTACAGCTTTGCAATTTTTTTAGAATAGTGGTATTTATCTATACTTGTAAATAATGTTGATGAATCAGACTATAATTTAAACTAATGCAACACCTTATTGCAACAAAAATCTTTTCTAGGTCTCCTGCAAGCTTTAATTTAGTTTGTGTTATATGTAATATATCATTTTTTTCTCTTGCAGCATCAGCACCTAAATGGGCTTCTATTAGCCTTGGTATATTCCTCTGTGTAAACTGTGTGGGGTCACATCGTAGTCTTGGTGTGCACTGCTCAGTTACAAAATCACTTGAACTGGATAAGTGGAGTGAAGAAATGTATGAGGTATAAAAGTGTAAAAGATTGTAAACAAATACACCAAACTGCCTTAGCTCTATAGACCTTTTATCCTTTTCATTTGACATTCAAATAGATGCACTGAACAAAGAATGAAGAAAAACTTACAAGTCTGAAAAGATCAAAGTCATAATCGACCAATCAATATATAATTACACATTGTGAAATAATTACCCATTTAGCCCCAATTATATTTCTCAGAAACAGTTGACACAAAGGTTCTGTTTAGTTCAGTTCAGTTCATTTAATTTGAAAATTCCACAAGATACAATTTAATAGCAAGTAAACAACAACAAATATTAATAACATACAATATAAATATGTCATGATTTGAGAAAAGAAAAAAAAAAGAATTGTATGCAGGGGAATTTCTCCAGGAGGAGCTCTCTCAGTAGCTGGGCTAATCAAGGAGAGAGCACCCCCTTTATTGAAAATGACTAGTGAAATTGGGAAGTAGTTTCTGGGCATTTAATCAACTTTATAATTTAATTCAATTCAGTTATAAGGTATTACCACCTCCCAGTCAAGCAAGCAACCAGCCACTGCCCCACATGACCAACCCACAGAAGCAAGCCAAAACACCTGAACACTGTCCCACCTACCAAGGGCAAGGCATGCCCCTCAACACAATCCCCACAATCGAAAGACTCAACTCCCAACTGCAAAGACCATGCAGAGCAACCCCCCACCCCTGATAGGACAAAACATCACCCAGGAAACCAACCAGCCCCCCAAGTAGGCCGACCCCCAAAAAAGGCAGTCCATCATCCATTCAGCCGGAAAGCAGAGCCATCTAAAAAGACTATAGGTGTAAGCCAACTATGTAAGGTAATTGTTTTCAAAAAAGAAAGCTTTGAGTTTTCGATGAAAGCTAAAGGCAGCTGGTGAACAGGAATGCTATTGCAGCACTTTGCTCCGAAGTATCGCACAGACCTGAGACCATATTGAAGAGTATTCTTCTCAGTAACAAAAATATCATTCTTGCTAGCTTGCCGTGTACCATATTGATAAACAGTTTTAACTTGTTTGAAGAAAGAGTGAAAGTAAGGAGGAGATATCTTATTTACACAATCATATACAAAACTCTGAATTTTAATTGAGAGAGGTCATGCAGCTTTAGTATTATTAAGTCAGCAAAGATTGGTGTAGAATGAAAATTGAAATGTTCAAATGCGATTGCCCTTATTATCTTTTTCTGCAAAAGAAATACTGGCTTGATGTAGGTTTCATAGGTAAGACCCCGAACTAAAATTCCATATTAGAGAAAAGGTGAAACAGAGATTTGTAAAGACAGATCAAAACACTTAAAGGTAAAAAGTGTCTTACTTTGAAAAAAAACCACAAGCTGATTAAGACTTTCAGCTTCATAATATACGTATGTTGGTATCATCAGCAAATAAGTAGTAGGTTGATTTTGAGGATGAAAGAGGCGAGTCATTAATGTAAATTAAGAAAAGAAAGGGTCCAAGGACGGAACCTTGTGGAACTCCGCATGAGACACTGACCTGATTGGAATTAGAACCATTGGAATTAGAGGTTCTGAAGTTGTCTTAGATGATTTGGTGACAAAGATCTGCTTACAAAGAAATGTGATTGGTAAAAATAGTCAGATTCATCTTATATATTAGTTTTCATATTTTGAGAAATAGATATCAAGTGATGTCTGGCTTGGAGACTACCGTGTGGAGACACAACAAACCTATGCAGACTTTTTGAAATACAAGTGTCATCAATTAGCTAGAGTGGTGAGCAAGATTGCCATCCTGAAAATTTAGAAAGGGGGCTGTGCTGTATAGCAACACTCATGACCACACCCATGACCACACCTTATAGTCTTGCATTTGTGTTAAAGATCCTCTGTTGTGCATATGAAATCTTTCAAGCTGTTCACCAACTTTGAAAGGCTAATAGAAATTGCTCATTCATAGAACAACAATTGCATAATAAATGGTTTAAGATTGCAAAGTAAGAAATTTTCCCATCCAAACATTTACTGACTTGTTAAGGTGGCTAAGGTGACAGTTTGTTTTCCCTACTACTGATGGGGTATGCAGTTATTTAGTCACTACAGTTGACACAGTCAATATTTTTGTACTGAAGAAAAATAAATTTCTTTAAAATAATAACTTATGTAAGATTCATTCTTTTGAATAAGTGTGTTCTAAAGATTTTCATGAAAAAGCAAGAAAATTTAAAGTGTAGTTGAAGGTCAAAATTCTATCAGCCAACAGAACCATAACTTTTGAAATATTTTTGTTTTGAGTTTATACTCATTTTTTATTTTGCTAATTCTTGAAAACATAATTGTTTTCAGAAACATTGAATTCTGATAATTGTTTAGAAAATGTATTTTAAAGACAGATATTTGTGTCTTTTGCTTAAGAATTGAGACTGAAACAAACAGCAGAAGCAACAAAATGCACCCACTTGATAGGATGGACAAATTTATATAACTGTTTAAGAATATCATATAAAAGCTAGAATAGAAATATATGAGGATTTTTCAGGTAAATAAAGGAAAACAATTCAGTTGAAAAACTATTGATGAAGAAGAGTATAACAGTACCTGTACGATCACTTTGTAAATGGCCTTCACTAGATATTGTGGAAGGAGGTGTTGGTCCCATAATTGACAAGAAGGTTAGCTAACCTTTTTTGTCTAAATAGTTGAAAAAATGGTATTCACCCCGCGTTTTCGCATGGAGGTTTGCTGAAATATAAAAACTACGTTAATAACTCGTTGCTCAAACTAACGTAGGTATTTAAATAATGAAGGAAAGAGGAGAGAAGGATAAAAAGTCTGGGATACAAACTACAGCGCTAACGTTAGATAACGCTTTAGAGACGGGCGTGTATTGCCGAGGCGCGTATGATTTTGAAGAAACTCTTCTTATTGTTGATTAATCTCTGTCATTTGAGGTTTCCTTGACGTAAAGATGGTTTCGTGTCCTGGTTGGGATAATTGCATTTACCGGCAGTTGCAAAAAGTCTAAGGATCCAAACAAAAAGCCTTAAAGGTCTTAGCTCACACCTCAAGTAGTTTTTAGCCACTTATACTACATTTTGCTTGCCTGTCATGGCTTCAGTGCATAAATGCAAGTAAATGATGCGGATGGCGGTTTTTATATCTCTAATTATTGGCTGTTTCGTTTTATGTTTCCCTGTGATTTCCAAAATCAAATCTTGATATTTTTCAGAAAGAAACATGCTCGTGATTAGAAGTTTTGTATAGGTTCTTGAGCAATGATATACATTTCTTGTAGTCGATGTAACTATTTTCATTCATTTATTTATTTTTGTACATTTACAACAGAGTTTTTATGGCAAAAACCATCATGAGTTCTACTTTTTATCTTCATATGCTCATTTTCCTGAATAACATTTCGTGGCATCATATTTTATGATAACGCCCTCCTTTCTAAATTCAACCATCCCCCCATCCTTTTTATACTCGTGTTTTTTAGGGAGTTGGACTCTGCTGCATGCAAATGTTGAATGCCCTGCCCTAATCATTCAAAATTTAACATAATACGTTGTTTATGAAAATTACTGTTTAAACAGTCTGTCGCAAAGTTCTTTATAAAACAGGTGTATGGAACAGGGCGGTTCTAACTTATTATGCCTTGTTTATGCTAAGTATGCTAATGATTATTATGCTAATTATGCATTATCATTTTTACACTGGTTATCTTTGAAACAACATCCCGAGTCGCTTGTAGTTCATCACACCGTAAAGAGCTCTCACAGAAATTTCTTCAAATCTATATCCCTGTGGTTTCGAGGCAATAAAAAGCAAAATTTTCTCACTTTAATGAAGCCATGTACGCCGGGGCAAAATATAAGTATTCATTTAATTTAGTTTATTTTGAAAAGTTTATTACATTGGATTCTGATCGTCGTATTACTTGTTTCTGAATTTATTTATCTAAAATTTTCCCAGTCTGACAAGCTAACAGCATCTCTCCCCACCCCTCTTCCTCACAAAATTCTTTTTGCTCATATCTGGTGTGAGAGAAGATTATCTTTTCATTTCAGTCAATGGCTGCGAAGGGCAACATAAAATCAAACGAAATTTATGAAAAGAATGTGCCAGTATGCTGGAGAAGGCCAACTCCTATCGATCACAGAACGGATTTTTATATCGAGGAGTGGATCAGAGCAAAGTATGAAAGAAAAGAGTTTATGGAAGGAAATGATTCCAAGCAAGCCTATTGTAAAGGTAGGCATTTCTTTGCTAGTCTCAAAGTTGAATATACACAATAGATCTGCTCCAATCAGAAATTGATTATAACTGCATTAAGATCAAGTATCATACCCCCTTCTATCCGTTTCTTTTTTGTTGGATTTTTGAAGACTCCAGCTCCGTATTTAAATAGTCGAGAACTTTTGACAAAAAATTGAAATTTTCTTCAGAATCGCTTTCAACAATGACTTAGATTTATGAGTTATTTATAAACAATGAACCCCATTTATTATATTTTGGACTCAGTCATGACCCCTCGTTTCTTCAACATCCATGCCCCTGTTTATTCCCCGTCTAAGAGTACACAGTTACGGGAGGGTGGGGTAGCGATGTGACAAGAACGTCACCCAGCTTCCTGCATGGATTCTCTTTAATTGGAAATGAATCCTTGAATATTGGCACAAAACCAAAACCAATAATTGTACTGTTTTATTACCTTAATTTCTATTTAACAGTTCTTATGCAATTCAAGGCTCGACCCTGTCTTCATTACTTAGTGTTTTACAGTTTTTGTAATAAAGTGGAGCATGATATTTTGGTATGATGAAATTTTCTTGAATAAAATGGTATTGCAATGAATGGTAGATGACGTCATTATATGAGTTTTCTTTATGGACCATTCGCTACTTTAAGGGCCTGTTTGTATGGAGGCGGTCCTGTCCTTTTGTATCGTTTGTTTCTCGATAAATCCATTTTACAATACCAAATACACGTCAGCCTTGAGCTCAGAGTCTTTCAAATTCGGCTCGGTTCGTGCAATTTGTGTTTAGAGCTAAGGAATTACCTATATTGGATAGATTAGAGTTACTTCTGCGGAAGTTCTGAATGCCTGAAAATTCACATTTTTGGAGGCAGATGAGTCCTCTCTACGTTTACTATGAAATCGGTGTATCTTCTTGTTATTGAGAAAAATGTGGGTGTTTCAGGGCATTTATGGCTCTGCCATGTACGTGTTATAGTAACGTTATACCTGTGCACAGTCCTTTCTGTCGCCTTTTATTTTCACATCCCAAAAATATCAGTTTAAATTTTTCCTTCGTTTTTCAATTCTAATTTGCTGATATTGACTAGTTTGCTCGGATGAAACCTAGAGGTCCATTTTCATTCATAACAGGACATCGTGCAGTCAGTTTATCTAGTTATAAATCAATACGTTATCCCTAGGAATGAAGGATGGCCTGCTAAGAAAGAGGGACCGAAATGGAAACTCTTGGAATCTAAGATACTTTAGGCTATCATCTGATACGGGATCACTTTCTTATTACGAAAAAAAAGAGGTTTGTTTATTTGTTATCTGTTTTGTCAACTCTTTGTCAAATATCTCGTGAGTTGCAGTACGCAACTTTACTCTATTTAGCAAACTACGTTTAGTGCAGCTACTAAACCGCTAAATCCATAATTCTACAATTTTATTTCTTTTCCATGTCCCTCCTGCTATTTTTGTTACACAGGGCTATTGTAAAGTTAAAATCATTTGGTATAAAATATGGTTCCAAAAGCTTGAATATTTTAGAAATAATATTTTGTTTTGAATGTAAAGTTGCATTCGAGTTTGAGTGAAAATTGGATGCTTTGCCATTGAGAATTTCAGTGAAACACGAATTGAATTCGTTTCCACTGACTAATTTTTTCAGGATTTAGCCCCCATAAAAAGACTGAACATCAAAGACGTCAATGTTATACTGTGCAGTGAAAGCAAAACTGAGAAATTTTATAGCATGGAGATTGTGTCACCGGAGGTTAAAGAGAAGAAGGGAAAACCTAAAAAATCTTGCAGCCGCAGTATTTATGTGCACGCAGAAACTGCCAAGGTTAGCTGTTTTAAAATATCATCTTACTATTTGGATGTTTTTTCTAATTTTTTAACGGTTTTATTTACTAGCGTTTCTAATATTTATGATTTATAGAACTTAGCAAAGTCGAAACACGGAATGCATTTTGGAACATATATCTGTATTTCTCATTGAACCTGTTGACTTCAAATGGGAAGAAGACATTGCCCTGTAATCTGTGACGTGGGGAAACGGTCTTGGGGCCTTGCGCCATAACGCCTTAGCAGCAAAGGCAGCCCTCGTGTTTTACTCCTGTTGCTCATTCTGTGTACCTGGTATCCTCGATTAACATTGTTTAGTTTTTCGAGTTTATATCTCCCAGGGCTCATTACTTAGGCTAAGAAAAGCCTATACTTTGATGTTTTTTTCATTACGCTATAGATTATTAATTCGCTACATTTTTAAAACCTTTTATTAGAATATAGAGACATGTCATTCTAAAATTGTGCAGTATATTATGAAATAAATATGTTAAAACACCCTTTTTATTAATTTATTAGATTTTGAGTTTTTTTCTGTCTTACCATTCCTAAATTGTAATAATTTTTTGTAATTTTCAGGAAATTGTAGACTGGTATCTTTGCATCAGATCTGCGAAATTGATGTTACTTAAAGATGAAGGCTACGATATGGATCCGAATGATCTTAATGTATGTGTAAATAAGCTATTTTTGCCTTTTGCTGTTATTTTTAGTTAAGATCTATCGCTTACCAGCAACACTGTACTGTTTACGTATAATACTAGCATCTTTGAAGTGAATCAACCAGAATTCAGTATCGTTTTTGTTTCTCTGGAGCCTAGAGGACAAGGATGTTTTTTTACCTTGATTCCCTGCATAGTTCTTGGAATGCCCTTTTGTTTGTATTGTTTTGTAAAATTTTAGAATTTCTGTGGTTACCGGTGCAAATGACCGACTTTACACCCTTCTCCCCCCCCCCCAAACAATGTTGACAATAGAGTCGAATATCATACCTAACAGTTTTTTGTTAGAAATTCTAGCTGTTATCATAAATAACATTATTTTGACGGTCGAAGGATTCAATAGAAAGCTTGTAAGTAGTATATATACATAGACAGTTGCTGGCATTAGCCACTTGACAAGATATTTTGTCGAATACTGCAACTCATAATCAGGTTTTGTTGAGCAGGACTCAGTGATTAAGGTCATGGACTACAGATCTAAGGTTCTGGGGCCCCAGCACTTGATGTGACAATTTTACACTTAGATTGAGGAGAGTGGCCAGCTCTGAGCTGTCTTGAATTCCAGGAGTATGAACCAGGAGGCGTAGCCACTACATCGAAGAAATAGCCAGAACATTGGTTTTCGTTGTCTAAAACTGTCTTCGGAAGCTGAATAGCAACAATGAGATAATAGCTGTTTAGTAATAGACGAAATGCCCGTGTGTATATATATTTGTTCTTTGTGTCCTTTCTTATTGGGTAGCGATAGGAGCTTGGTGCAAAAACCACAATTTTGCTTGCAATGCAGATTGGAATTGAAATGTAACTATTTTTTTGAGTCATTTTTGGGTAGTGGCTATGTATCTTGGATGAGAAAAAAATTTCTTGCTGAGAGTACCATTTTTCATAACGGTTCATACAATTAGGGCGTGGCCTAAATTTCAGAGTGGCAGATATTCTTCGAATTGAAATTGATACTTGATGATATTTTGTGGCATCTTGTATATTTGTTTTCTTTCAGACTGAAATGATACTTTCCACCTGTAGAATCAAGGAAGGGCACTTGAAGAAAAGTGGTCCAAAAGTAAGTAACTGAACTATGCTCTTCTCCATGTAAAATGTGACATTTCAATATTTGAAGTTATCGGAATCCTGCCTAAGCTGCTCTGTTTGCTGTGTCCGCTGATAACGTCTGTTAAGTTTATGTTTACGGTCAAAATTATCATATATTTTGCTTTATCGTCAGCTATTGTCGTATATGGGTTTACGAATAGGTTAATGGTGCATTGTACATTCGTTATTAGAAACGATATTTAAGTATTGCTATTTTCTTTAGGAGAACGATCGATATAAACAAAGATGGCTGACTGTGGAACCAAACAAGTTTTCATATTTTGAACACAAATTGGTAAGGCTTTCTTTTCATTTTTATTGTGGAATCTTGTCCTCTGTTTTCAAAACATTTATTACTTGTGACGTCAGTGCTAATCTCAAAGCTCGTGTGTTTTTTAATAAGGAATATTTATGATAGTTTTGAAAGTGGTATGAGAAAGTAGCAATAACTCGGAATTAATCTCTGGAACGATAAAATAAGCTTCAGTGTTTAAATTGAACAGTAACTATATGTCAAATGATCGCATTAAGCGTGAATCTCTGAAAATTACTCATCGAGACCTTAGTTTTTCGTTACGATGGCTAGCGTCGTTCTGTCCACACGGCATAGACCAATGCAATGCCCCAAAAATTTGGGTATATATTAGTCTATTAATACTGGGATTATACAATTTTTCTTTACATTCAGTGACATAGGGAAAGCCAAAACATAACTTATATTTTTCTTGTTGATTGTTTAGCATTCACTGAAAAACTTGACGTTTTTTACTGTAACCAAGATTTGTCATATCATATTGATCCCCACATCACATTATAGGTACATATCATTATTTCTGACTTTATCTTTGCTTCAACATGTAGGATGCAACCCCAATTCAAGAAGTATCCCTAAAACCTTCCCCGGAGATATATAGTGTGTCTGAAGGGGTAGATGGCAAGCACCCAGATGAACCATATCCATTTATGGTAAGAACCCCAGAAAGAGTCTTCAATTTCGGAGCAGAATCGAGTGAGGATTTTACGGAATGGATGTCAGCATTCAAAAAGGCATTGGAATTTGAACCAGTTGAAATAAACCGGAATACGAGGATGTCCATAGTTTCCACAGCGTCTCAGTTTTCCCAGCTCTCTGTTTCATCAGGTGACTCTACAGCCAGTTCTTAGATACATTTTCGTCCGTCCCTGGAAGTTTTCAGTCATTTTTAGATAAGTTTAGTATATTAGTGCACAATCTGACTATACTCTGGTTTTTTCAGTCTCAGATTTGAGACGTAAAATGTTATTAAGCTGACATATATGTCATATGGAAAACAAGACTTTCATTTTTCATAAGTCACGGTAATCTATATTATTGTTGGACTTTATATTTTTCATCATATAATATTACATATTTTTATACAGACGGTGTTTTCGTTGTTTCGTAGTTTTCGTTGTTTTATGCAACTTTGTTAGGATGTACCTTCAAAAATCCCTTATTGAACTTCACTGTCAGATGAAAATAAGATTTCTCGTTGAAATAGGAAGATAACTTGCAAAATGTTTAATCGTGTACTGCAAAAGAGTTTCATGACTGTTGATAGTCAAAATCTCCATCTGATTTAATATCAACAAAGTTTTAAGTATATCATTTATAAGATTTGTTCGAGCAAAGTTTATTGAAGTATGAAAATGAGTATATTCTTCAAGGATTTTAATTTAAACCCAGATTTTGTTTGATTTTATGACGATTTGGGCAGACAGCAGACAGCATAAACCCTTTCCCTTTTAAGTTTAACCTACTTTTAGTAGGATTCATTGTCACTAGTTAAGCGTGCAGTTTTTCCTGGTAAATCGGTATTTTTAGGAATGTATTTTGATCTCGAAGAACAAAGTAACTATTTTGGTCTACATATTGTGGTATATAATATATTGTTTCCGTTTTTCTTAAGCCCGAGAAGACAATTTTTGTAAAAACCATGTTCTTAACATGCCTTAACTTGCTTTTTATGCGCTGTATCTATCATTTCTGGATTATTTTATATTTCTGGATCGTTAATATATTACTTTAATGTCAAGCGTGGATACAAGAGCGAACTTCCTCTCCCAATTTTTGTGCATGTATAATTCTGTTGTAGATGGCTGCTTTTGTAGGGGGTAACGCTATAGTCCAAAACCCAGTAAAAAATGAATCTACCAAATTTTTTGAGTTTCTCTGGCTCGCTTTTTAGTGTATCTGCATTGCAGTATCTATTAACTGTCTACTTTTCAAAAAAAGTTTTATAATTGTTGTTAGCTGGTCACCGATTTTCTCGTTTTTTAAGGTCTAGATCAATACTAATTTTGGTTTTAGGAGAATTAATATGCCTACTGAGTTTTAGCCTGTACTCAAGACCCCTAAATGAGTTGTGACTCCCTTTAAACCACCATGAAAAATTATGTTGAAAAGTAGTCTATGTGACTGCTATTTATTTCCGCAATTTCGAGTTACAGGGAGCCTGGTTTCTAGTAAATTTCGCGCCAAATTCAATTCTCCCGTCACGCGTACGATTTTAAACAAAAATTTAGCGGAAACTGAAGTAGGTCTATGTAAAGTTTTTATCATTTCGTATTTTTTGTATCTAAGTTAGTTACAAACAATTTTAGTTTGTAGTATTCGTCATTTTAGATCTTTATTACATGCCCATGAATGGGATTTCATTCCACTCTTTCAAGTATTCGCTTTATCGTCATTTTGATGTAGGCCTATCGTATTGTAAATTGGCCTTACTCCCTCGTGTTTTACATTACAACTTCTTTTAGTTATAAAAATAGTATCTAGTGTTTAATACGTTTGATAAAACCGATTTGTAATTGATTCCTTTGATTTTTGATCGATGACTTTAGCCAATCTCTAGTACTTTTTTTACAGTAACCTTGTTCTACATTTAGGGCTATATTTGTTGGTTCATTCTACATTACCAACCCATCATCTTTCCTTGATATTCCCTTCATCACATTAGCTTAATTTTTGCAGATGGGAATTTGAAATTATAGAGATAGAAGAACATCAGTTAAGTGAATAAATCATGAGACGAAACGATTTAGCCAACAACAGACTTCAATGGCCAGATGGCAGTACACTGAACATGCAATCAGACGTAAATACGACGAGAGAAAATATTGAAAACTTACAAGCTGGAATCTTGAAAGGGGTGAGCAAGAGTTAGCAAGAATTGAGAAAAATATAATACTGAAACGCTGTTTACCTTTATTGTTTAGCATTTGCTGGAAAGCTTGACGTTTTTCACTGTAATCAAAATTCGCATATCACATTGATCACATTATAGGTTCTTATCATTATTTCTGACTTTAGCTTTGCTTCGACATTTAGGATACTACTCTGATTCAAGAAGTATCCCTAAAACCTTTCATTTGAAGGTGGGAATCATGAGACTTGGGCAAAGGTTAATCGTTTAGGCATACCTTAAAATTCAAAATATAGTCATCCCTGAATATGTTCCCCCTTCCCCAAATGTAAATCCCCCATTCCTGGCACGCAATTGCCGAATGTGAGCCCCCGAATATAAGCCCAGCGCTTATATTTGGATTTAAACATGAAAGCACCCTTAACAGCGAATTTCAATATGCAATTTTTCTTTAGCGACTTTCTTACTTTTAGTTTGTAATACTTGTTACCTATAACATTATATATTCAGCGTATCACAATGCCTTCTTTTTGAGTCCATGTGAGTCAATCTTTCCTGTGATGGTTGAAATATTCCACAATGGTTGCAGCTTCATTGCAAGAGTCTCTGGAATATGGCCGATATTTTAGTTCAGTATTGAAAAAAACTGATTTTGCATTTTCTTCTGACGTTAACTAATTGCCAATTGAAGCCCCCCTCCCTTCCCCACCTCCAAATTGCTGTTAAGCGGAAGTGAAATATCAAACCTGATTATAATGCTACAAAGTTCTAAGTAAACCATTTATAATCAACTGAACAAAGTGTATGGCTATATGGTAGTTTACAATTTAAATGCCTTCTGTTTGATTTGTGACAATGTTCGATTGACAATTCAAAATTAGAGAAGTCTCGGCGATGTTCTAACTGAAGGTTGATCGTCTTCCCTCCTCCTTTTATATTTTGGTCTTGGCCATGATCCTTTCCCAATTTATTGCAAACCCCGCTTAATATCGAATCGACCTCAGTGTATATATTAAAGAGCAGAAAATGTGTAAAGGACATGTCACTTCTATGTTAACCAGGCATTTTGTTACTCTTTTGGTGCCCTATTCGCAAGTTTGCAGACCTCCCTTATTTTGTTTCTCTTTCTATATTGTCTAACAAGAATCTTTTACCGTAGTCTATTGCAGGTATTATCATAGCAAAGCAAGATGCAAGATCATTCGCTGACAGAAAAAGTAAGAAGTCTTTGCTTCTTTACTTAAATGCATATTGAGGGTCCTGGGCAATCAGGCAGAGGGCTCGTACACCCTGTAAATAGCTGCTTGCAAGGTACGCCCGTCCATGCGCTCGAATTTATGCAGGACAACATCAGCCAGCCAACATAAATATTTTTTATGTAAAACTTTATGATAATAAGTGATGTTAAATAAGGAGCACATCCCATCCCTGCTGATAACCTAGCTGGTCCAAAAAACCATCTTATCCCTCTATTCTTTCAATTTCTTGGTAGCCAAAGCCAATTATAGCTTTCGCGTCGATAACAAAAACGCAATTGTTTTGAAGCCAAGCTAGAAGTGGGTTGGATACACTGTAAATGCTTTAGTTATTCGGGGGTGTTGATGGGGTCACCTTGACCCTAGCTTGTTTATTTGGCTTTTGAAACATCTTTCTTAAGGTTACGGTAAACGTTTTGAACACGAAAATTGGTTTTTCCTTCCTAAAGGCCAAACGGCTCAAGGAATCTGGATAAACTACATATCATTCGATGTACAAGATTATGGCGTATTTAGCCAGATAAAAATTATTGGCAAATAATGTCAAATGTTATTTTCCATGCGAATTTACTGGTCAAAAAGTGTACCACCTTCAAAAGCTATTATGTACCCTTGCGTTTGAGGTAACAAAATCTGACTTAGACCAGCAGGAAGTGCAGGTCCTAAGCTACCAAAGTGTGTCTCAGATTTTTTAAATTCCTCCTCTTCTTGAAACTATACCCTGTCAAAAATTGGCAAATAACTTTTCCACCCTCCGGCAGCTGTATTTGGGTATAAAAGACGGACCAGAGAAAATAAAAAAATTTTGAGACACACTTTGTTTGCCCAACGTCTGCCCTGGCCGTGTGCAAATTTTCGAGCCATTCGATTGGTTCCTTGGGTACATAATAGCTTTTTCGTACCTTCATGTAGAGGAATTTCGAGTCCGGAGAAAACGGGATTTTACTGATCGCACTTGCAAGATACACTCGTAAGCCACAGTGTAATCCGGGTCAAGTCACTTAAAGATTTAAGATCAATAAGCCTGTTTAAATAAACACGGGCGTACATTGGATATATGGATGTGCCATGCGATATTGTAAAAGAGACATGCGACCACAACCGCAAAGCAACGATAATCGGCTTAACAGGTCAAGCAATTTTCAGGCCTCAACTAAAAGTTTTGATAAAGAAATTATGGAAACCTTCGTTTACATGGGATTTTTTCCACTTTCAAAATTTCTGTTTGTTTCAAATTTGGTATCATTGTGTGCCTTGAAAGCTCGGCTACTTGAATGTGAAAAAATCGAAAAAATGATGTTTTCATCCAGAAAACGTTTACCGTAACCTTAAAAGCCTGCTTTTACCACAGTACTTGCATCATATGGAAGGCAACAACAGTAAGGGGGCGGGGAAAATTTTAGATGATATGCTCTCCGAATGAGTCAGGAAATAAAAAATCTTTGAAGAACCTAAGAGCATTGTCAAAGAGCCTGTGAAAATGCACTTTTTTCATTCTTTTAACAGATCCTTCGCAAATGAGATGGCAACTTACTTTTGTCCTAAGGGACTCTGTCACTGATTTTGCAAACGTCACGTGCTGGGGCAGTGAAACATTTATTAAAGATATCGCGAAATCATTTCGAATTGGGGATGCTGGTCTGTATTTCTGAGTAATGTTATGAGAGATTTCTGTCTATAATTATGTGAAACTGATTTTGTCTAACCTGGATTTGTAACTGGAATGTGTTACTGAATTTGTCAATCTGATAATGAATTTGTCTTTCAATTCAATTGGATCAAAGTTGTTGAAAAAGTTTAAAAACGTCTCTTCTTGTCGTGTTATGTTTATCTTCTTTATTATCAAGCTGCATTTTCCAAGATATGATATTTTTGTTTGTTGAAAATCACTAAAAATCTCATAACTGCCCCTTTGGTTACCCTCTCTGGAGACAACTATCATACACAGCTTGCAGCCATACTTCTTTATTATATTTATTTGTTTAGTATTGAAAAAATATGAATTTTTCAGTTGAGATTAAGAATGTCATGGTTCAAAACAAACAAAACACTCAAGCTGAAGAGAAGTTCAATCCATGGACACCCAGGTGAAATATCAAGTTTACTATTCATGACATTCATTATTTCGATGCTAGCGCATGCCATCTTTGATTCACAGTACACTCTGCTCTTTGTCAAATTTCTATATTAAATTTATCGACGTTTTATCAAGAAACAGATTGAGTTTGCAAATAGAAACATATTTAGAGTATAACACCCTTACTACTTTGGGACGAAATCAAGAGTGAAGCTGGATTGAAGCCAAATAAAAGCCCAGCCACAAAGCGGGGTACACCATGTTTGCATGACACGTAGAGACTCACCTTTGAAGAGAGAAATCACCCTGGGTGCCAGAGTCTCCATTATTTAGTCTCAGAAATATTGTTCGAAACTAGTCTCAGAAATATTTTTTGAGCGAGGATTGGAAATAGAAAACATTGATTGAACTGGATCCTTCCCCTTCCCACATCCACTCATTCTTTGCCACCGCTGCCGTCTACAATACTATATCCCTGGATTCATCAGACTCTGGTACCCAGGGTAGAGAGTAATGAATATCTGGCCACTTGAACTTGAGCAATTCAAGTAATGTTTGAACAAGACAAAAACTCGACATACTAGACACACGAATAGGCCGGCACAACCACGTTAATGTTTGACTCACTTTACCCACTAACATTTGGTTACAAAATGAAACAAAATTAGCAGTAACATGAAATGTTTTTAAAGGATTGGCCAAAAGTGAGATGGAGCTAACTGTAAATGCAATGCCTTTATATGTGACATACCAAAATCGTTCATCTTGAAGAAAAAGCCATGTGCTAGTGGAAGCATTTTGTTAAATTCATCTCTTAAGCGAATCACATCTAGGTAAAAAGAGGTCTGAAAATTTATGTTGTTTATTTACTGCTGTCGTTTTCCTTTAGTCAGTTCAACATTGTTGCAAACGAAACCCATGCTACTATAGAACGCTGTAGCATAGATGAGTTTGCATCGTTTGCTTTCATCCCTGTGAAGAAAACATACGATTATTACAAACTTGGTGACATCATTGCCAACGGACAAAATTTGAATTGTCTTCATCTTAATTTGCTGGCGGTATTACGAGACGTAAGTTTTCTTAGATTTAAAAGAAGTTTTTCCTAATAAAGTAACTGCAAATCTAATAGCCTTGCTCAAAGTTCTCCTTGGTTGAACGTTTTAGGTGAAAAGGGAGTTGTCAGGACATTTCTCCAAATGACTGTTAATTGTTGTTGACATTATCAAAAGCAAACCTCCACAAATTTGAAAAGATTTTCCGCTGCTCCTCACTATTGATCCCTAAAAATCTAAAACATTTCAAACTCAAATTTAATGGACAAAACCTTTTAGGCACCCCCAAGCTAACACACAGAGATACACATAGTAGATCTTATCGAAGTTCTATTTTTAAATATGCATTCAGAACACATGGTATCATTTCATTAGAGTGGAAGTCCGAAAGAAATCATAACAAAGTCTGGGAAAACGATTCAAAGAAGAGAATTACTGGTTTTCGATGATAGCTGTGTCTCCTTTCCAATTGTAATGTGAGCTATTTTAATGTTTATCATTGATGTATTTACAGACCTGTCAACCTTAAATTTTCAAAACCTGGAGATTTTAGATTTTTCCTAAAGAAAAACAGGGAGACTCGGTCAAAAACAGGGAGATCACAATAATTTGTTAAGGGAATAAATATACCTGATAAAATGTTGTGCTCGGCAAACAGTTTAAGACAAAAGTATTTTCATAATAACTTTAGGTGCTTTTTTGTCAATCAGTAAGCACTAACAAAAAACTGTTCTCATGTGAAGTTAATGTGTCCGTTATATCTTAACTATACCTCCTGTAAAATTAAGACATACACAATGGACCTGTCTTTGAAGCAATAAATATTTCCTGTATTTTAACGAACATGCAATAAATATTTCCATATACATTAAACACCTATACACATTGATATCCACACATTGAAATCTTTTACTAATTCATAATGACAAAGATCCTAGTATGTAGTTGAAATGCGGGAGGGCAAAGCAATGTAATGGACTAAACCCAATTACAATCGTTGCCTAGCCTGATCACTCCCACCCCCTCTATTTCAAAGCCTCTATTTATAAAGGCTTTGTAAAAAGCAAGCATTTTATAAAATACTGGCTATATGTTATAAAATGTAATAAAATGTGTTATATTGGCTATATAAAATGTACTATATTGGCTATATAAAATGTAATATATTAGCTATATAAAATGTATTATATTGGCTATATAAAATGTGTTTTATTGGCTATATAAAATGTGTTATATTTTATAAAATATGTTATAGAATGTTTCCTTTTTTAAAAGACATTTTCAAGTTCTCTACCGCCAAAAAACGGTTCGCCTCTATTTATAATAGACAACTGTCTAGAGATTTCTTTTGCCGGTTGTCATACAAATGGGAAACTGTAACGGAACAGCTTTGTACAAAGATGATTCTTTTTAAGAACAGAACAAAACCATAACAAAATTTTTACGACCAAGTTTCTTCCTCGATAATTTTTTTATTTTACACTCCTTGAAAAATGGGGGCAACTACCCCGGTACTCCCTCTTTAATGGTCACCGACAGTAACCGCAATTTCTTGCCTTGGGTCAAGAGTATTTTTCTTTAAGTATAAACTGAAAAAAACAAAGGGTATTCGTATAGTATTATGTCATCTACAAAAGTAGCATTTTTTTAGAAAACCCTTCCAGAGCAGACATGAATCATTTTGGAGATGACGTTTTATTCTGTATCCCATATGTCACAGCTGTGAATTTTTTAGCTAGTGCTAATCAGTATATTACACTGATAAAATAAAAGTCATGGTATATAAGCAAAATATATTAAGATGTTCAGTTATCCAGGCTGTGGATGTATGAGATTTCATAATTTGTCATCCACTGCTATTTGCTATTTGCATTACACTCCATTAATATTGTTTGTTAGATGGAGCGAAGAGTTGAGTTGGCTGGCTGAAGGCTGGACTCCTCATGAGACAGGTAATTTAACTGTGTCATTAAGGGGATCCTATAACCCGTTCAGTAATGATTTTTTTACAAATAATCTCCGTAAAGTTCTTTTTGTCTGTATAAAACGCCAGAATCGTTTGAAGTCATATACTGTATACAGACTTGGAAACATTAATAATTGGTAAGAAGTAGCTAGCAAGTTTGATGGGGTCTTATTATTGCTGTACACGTTTCTAAAATGAATTGAACAAGATATTGGAAGAAACTATTTTGCAAAAGAAATTTCTCAAAATTTTTATTAAATTGCTTAAGTGGGAAATAGGAAAGTAGGGGAAATGGGGAACCCTTTTTACATGTATGACATCGCATTTAATTTGTAAAAAAAGTGTATAAATTATAGACTTGCTCTATAACTAAAAGGAACTTGATTAAGCCTGGTTTCTTGACATGAGCATGACATTTGGCAGCAAACGACGTTTCCTATACTCCATTCAATTATGTGCAAGTCTTGTGTATATCACTATTATTATTATTTTTCATCACTGTTACAGAACTTAATCTCACTATTATTGATAATCCACATTAATACACTACTTTATACATTCTCAAACGAAAGGAAAATTTCTTTTTCAAATGTTCCCTTTTCTAGTTTTATTCTTTGCTGATGTGAAAGCCCAATATGATGACTTCAGAAAACGCATGGTGACAACATGTGACGGAAAGACGATAATCACGGTCAATCCAGGCTCGTACCAGGCTTAAAAAGATTTTTCATTAGTTTTCATCCAGAACACGTAAAACAGGTTTCTTAAATCATTTAATGTAAAAGATTGACAGTTAATTATCTTTATCGTTTCTGACTGCATATAAACAAGTTTCAGTTTGATTTTCCTACAGTCAGTGCTGTGGAAAGGATAGAACCATGTGTGGCACTATTGTTTGTTAACAATATCAACAAAAGTATTGTTCATTTGAAACAAGGAATTTGCTTAATTTTTAGAGGGCTCAACTTCTCCCCCCGCTCCTCCTCAAAAACACTAGTAACTACGACCTAGCCTGCGTCACAGTGATGGTCTGTGACGCAGGCTTCTACGACCCTGCCCACAATTGCTCCTTAGGATAAAAAGGTAGGACCCCTCTCACTGATACCTTGATCGTTGTTCTCAGCAAAAATTTGAAGGAGAACAACCTTGCTGTATGTAAATGAGATTTGTTTGAACAAACTGCAGTTGTTTGGGTTGTTAAAAACAGACGATGTAATATAGTCGACACCGTAAATGCCCAAATAGCAAAAATACTAAAAATGATGAAAGCAAAAACACTAGCTCTTGTTTGAAAGATTTCCATTACTTCGTATCTATGTAAAACTTCTTATTTATGTCAACATGGACGCTCCTAAACTTTAATGTTCTCAATGTTCCAAATTTGGTTTTCGTGAGGTGTTTCAAATTCTAAGACATCGTCCTTTTTCATTATTTTTCTTGTTATTTTCCTGTCAAACCAGCACATCCAAAAAGACCATTATGGAAATAAAGCCAACTTGACCTTTTAATCCTATCCCTGCCACTGAAATTAGAGGTGTTTCTCTTTTTTGAATTTATATTATTGTATTCTATTTTTTTTAACTTTTATAACTTGTAAATACAATAAATGTAGCGATTTACTTACATGCATACATACTTAGTGTCCATCCAACTGAAGTCCCATAAAATGGCTATAATCAGAAGCTGGTAGCTTTAAGTAACCCTTTGTTTGATAATGCTACAAACTAATATAGGGGAGTAAAAAAATTCATAATGCAATTAATTTCCCTAGATATCCCAGATGCACATTTGCTGTACAATTATGCGCAGAGCATCGATGTCTTAGACGAGGAGTTCATGGCTGATCCACAGTCAACCACCATACCATGTAAGATTTCAAATATTGTTTTTAAGTAAAAATTCGCATCATTTTTTATAGATGATTAAATGTTTATTTCGAGTGTGCAGTATTCATTTTAATATTCAATTGAACTGTATGACGGCAAGTCTACCTATATAGTTTAGACGACAACATAAGTTTAATTTAGAGGTATACTCAGTCTATTAGACAATTGTCTGGCCCCTCTTCTCGCAGCTTTTATAAAGTATTCAGACTCTCTGCATTGAAAAATTTGCCAAAAATTCCTTTACTTTCACCTTAGGTTTTTTAAAAAAAATAGTCAATTTTTATTCTTATATATTTTGGGCAACGTTCACTGTCAGGCGCTATCTGGCCCGGGTGACAAAGTGGCGATCGCCACCCGAGCCCTTTGCTTTAAAAGAAAAAATTGATGACAGGACTTTTTTCATAAAAGTTAATGTTGATAACTTCTGATAAATTTCATTCTTTCTTTCGCCTAAAATATCTACTAAAATCCCACAGCAAATAGTAAAAAGCACTAAAATATTAACAAATGCTAATGGTTGATTTGATAACCAATATTAATAATAAATTTAGTGAAGGTCACTGCAAATCGCACATCGAGCCACCGAACATAATAATAACATAACAAAATGAGATGAATATCAGTGCAGACATGCAGCCGCGCACCACGTTTAGCCGTGCGATTAGCGGTTAAATCCCGTTCATTAGATGATTCAACAGTCGTTAGCCAAACACAAATCTCTATCTTGCCCCAATGGGAGTAGTTAGGACTTTGACATTGGGGGGGGGGGGCAACATTTTTTATAAACATATAGAAATGACTATATTAAAAATAACGTACAGCGGCAGTACACAAACATGTAATAACCAATACAGTCATGGGAGAGAAGGTTAAGAGGCAACATGTTTCCAAACTCTGTACGATCTGCAAACGTTTTTTTGGAGACCTTCTAAAATATTGAGGGGACCAAGGTTCCCTCTGCCTCCCTTTTTGCCACCCCTCTGCCTACCCTGCCACCCTCATGGTTTTTTGAAAAACTTTACCCATTCGGCCAATTTTCATACAGGATTGGAACTTTAATCGAATGAATTTTTCATATTTTTAGCGTAGTTAGAAGGTAGAAGTTTACCAGATGTTCAAGGATGCTTCGCACTTTTGCTTGTGTATTAGAATAATGTGGAATTTAACGCAATTCTTTTAGAAATATCTATTCTCTAAAAAGCTGTCTTTAAAATTGGTATTTTTGCTAAAAATTTCAAAATATCTTTAGTTATAAATGAAAATTGATCTTAGTTATCGTGTGGTATGAATTTTTTCAAATGTTTCAGCAAATCACCGGTTTAGCCGATATTATGCCGATAAATTTGCTAATTTGTTTGATTTTGCTCACCAGTATATGGGGTGCTTGTTTTCTATTTTGAAAAAATCGTTTCTTGTCGGTTCACCTCTTGAAACGTTACAGACAAAATCTGGTTTTCTACATGATGACAAAATCTTCGTTTCTTTTAGACATAAGACATAAGACATAAGAGCTTTCATTTCAACCAACAAGAATTACAATTTAAGTTATGATTAATAAAAAATAAAGAAACGAGTACATGAATTGGACTAGGTTTACCATAATCTATGATACCAAGTCATTAAATAGATGAAATTGACATTGATCTTTTCTTCCCAAAGTAGGACAAATCACGGATGTCTACACAATAGAGAAAGTCCAGCAATGGATAAATGACAAATACAACGAAAATGATCGATTTCTGCATGGAATAATTTACGGATGCATAACAAATATCAACATTGATTCATCAAATGTAGAAGATAAATTTTTTGTGCAAACATGGTAAATTATTATTAATCATATCGCTATAGCCCTTTAGCCTATCTATAAAAAATCGTATCTTCTTATCTGTACTGTTATTCATACTTTAATCATTTCTACAGGTTATATGTTTGATATTTTTTATCAACAGACCCTCGCAATATTATTTAGTAAAGAGTAACTTAGTCTTTCTAGGCAAAAACCTGTTTTCATCAGATTCCCTAACAAAATAGAATTATCTTCCCTATTAATGCTCAATTGACAAAATAATAACTACTTATCACCCTTTTTTACTAAGTTTTAATCTAATCAATGTTCTCTGTTTGTCCGCCAAATTTTATTTATCGTTGGTATTTTCTTCCTATTTTTCCTTTAACTGTATTTGTTCTCTTTGGTAAAAAAATATTGAAGTATTTCCCACCTTTGCATCTTTAATAGCTATCAGCGATAATTTTTGGGTGACACAGGATGGTAGTGAAAACTGCTTAGATACTGCCATGCAACGACATACATCGTGCTTTACTAAGGAATGCATGATGTGTAATCAAATTTTTTTCTATTCTGTCTTAGCTCTGCATGTAGAAGAGTTGTTGACCGAGAAACTGGATCGTGTACCAATGAAAAGTGCTACTCCATTTTGCAAGGATCTACTAACGACGGAAAACAGCAATTCAACCAACAGACTACCGTAAAGAAAATGAATATTAGAGTCGATATAAGCGATCATACAGGAGGCATTGCGAATTTTCGGCTCAGTGGATTTATTGCTGAAAAGTTATTGGAACACAATGTAAGTTTCACCACTTGTAAAGGTTAGAGGTAGCTTTTATGACAAAGAATTAAATAAACAATGACAACACGTTTGATGAAATTTCTAACCAATTCAGTTATAATTTTTGATACCTGAAAATTGGTTGACTTACTCAGCAAACATAATGCAATATTTTATGACAGTTGGCATGATTCGAGTTTTAAGTTGTTGGCCAACAAAGATCAACTCGGGTTTAAGCGAGTTTTGATTGGATATAGAAGGACACTTTTTCAATAAATATGGTCAATTGCAAGATCAAAAGAGAAAGTAAGATAAAAGGTGAAGCATTTTTTTCACATATACAAGAAAAGCTGAACACTACCAAAGCCAGGTTCATCAGACTTTCACAACCAAAAAGTTTATTTTAACACAACACAATTTTGCATAACTCACCACTAGGTATTCCACACATTTCATGGTACAAAAGGATATGAGACAAACGTCTTCAACCTCCTTCCCTATCTTTTGCAAAATATGGTCTCGTTAATAATTCTAAAAATCATTAATTTTTTGGATACAGATAGCTTTTAATTCATTTTTTATAATAATGAATAAACAGCATTTTGAAATGTATTATCAAGGGATAATAAAAGGATAATAACCAGTATATATTGCATCTTATCTATTTATTTGCAGTACCAGATTAAAACGTATTCTTAAATAAGACACCCCCATGTATGTTTTAGGTTGATGAGCTACTTTCCTTGAGCCCACTGGAAAGAACTGAATTAAAATGGAAGTACCTCATGGATCGATACAAACTGTACTTCAAGGTAAATTATATTTCATTCATACTTCAATTAAGTTATATAGTATGATGGGTGTGTCCAACAGCCTCTTTAACAACAGATGAAGAGAAGACAAAGGTTTGAATTGGAGAGGGAGGTGTTCTGTAAAAACAACCATCTTATTCAGGCACAACGGAGCGATGAGAAACGTGGGGGGAGGGTCTAAAAAGTAGGGAGGGGGCTAAAACCTTATAAAAAGAGGCTTTACTGGTAGTTTATTTCTTAATATTTGGCATATTATTAACTAGCTTATTTTTCCAGCTGTTCATCTCAAAATGTTTCTTGGCTGTTTAGAAATTATTTGTGGCTCTGTTGTCCTGCCAACACATCACAAACATCATAAATATTTCATTTTTAAAAGAAGCATATTAAATGAATAACAAACTATATTTTGATTCCAATTTATAGTGCACCAGAAGAACAGACAATAACAAACAAGCATATCTTGAGATAATATCAGTCTCACAATTTGAAGGCTCAACAGCCCAAGTGGTATGATTTGCTTTAAAACGTTGCTAGAGCACTCATTGAAACTGTAATAATACATTCTTTGAAATGCAAATAAAGCCATAACTATTGTGTTAGAAACACTTCTATGAAGAAAGATTATAAAATTAAGACAAAAAGTTGAAAGTTATATAGTTTCTAAGTTACAGCTCATCATCAAAGCTCTCAGAACAGAGCTGATAAAACAGTACACCAGCAGACATATGTGCCAATTGGTTTTCTTTTTCGATATCATGATACCATTCCACACTGCCCCATTTTTCAATCTTCAATAAAATAAGAAATACATAGTAATATATGCTTTAAGTGTCATCTGATACCTAATTAAGTGACCAATGATTTTTGGTGATGAAGATTACTTATAATGTCCTAGCCAAGCTAAACTGATCAACCAGATACAGGAATTGGGGCAAGTGGCCCTGCATTTTAGAAATAGAGGTAACATGCATATTTGCTGCTTACAGTGGTGTGAATTTTCGAGATGTGCGCCCCCAGCACTTTAAGATGCTTTCCACATCTACCACCAATTTTTTGCTGGCTTATATAATATTGACAATTAAAACATAAGCGCAACTTTTAGGTTCAATTACCAATTAAAATACCTTGTTTGGAAGGTGATTTTTTATTTGATACCCTTTCCTTTTCACAATGCCCCTGAGGACATGTGGCTTAGTATCTTAAACAATCATCTTCCTCTGGCTTGGTATAAGGTCAAATGAGCAAAATCCAGTGGTTAGTTGACCTGTTGCTAGATATTTGGTTTTTTAAAATCTTGTAGTAGAGAAATGATAGTTTGGTTATTTTTAGAAGCTAAAATTCTCAAAAAGGCTACTTTGAAATTTTAAAAATAAAGTGTACAGTTACAAAGTGAAATATTGCATCAGTTTTTAAATTGTTTCAAATCATATGTTAATTGGACATACTTAGACATATTTGTTTGATTACCTGCAGGTTCACTTCTAGTCTTGCAAGATATATTGCTTCGTTTATTGTTGTATAATTTTCAATAACAGCAAATGGGATGATAAAAGATTTGACACTATCTACTGAAAACTCCAGACCTAGGGAAAAATGGCATAAATATGAATCACAAATTACAGAGACCAAAGACAAATACATTGTAATCAAAATATTTTGGACAAAAGAAAAATTTTAATATTTTTGTAAGTACCTTCAAGTTGCCATCTGCTGAGCTTTGATAAATACTGCTTCATTTTCAACATAGTCATTTCAGGTTGCTCAAAGCCAAAAATATCAGTACTTGACACAATTTCAACATCAAATCTAAAAGAAGATTTTGAAAAGGAGGAATAATTTATAGCAATTTAATGGTTTGGTGCTTTGCCCTACATAACACTCAGATCTGGTTTCCTGACATCCGTTGCTTTCAGATCTTGTAACGTGCAAAGAAGACTGAGATTGTAACATACTTGGCTTTGAGATTATTATGTCTTGGCCAGTTTAATGACAGATTGAAACATTGCTCATAACATGAAAGGATCATACTATGGGGTAATTGGCCCTGTAACTGTAGATGCAGACACAATGGGATATGTAAATTGGCAGTACCAAAGAACAGTTTTGTACAGATTGACAATGGTCATTTAAAAAATAATTGGCAATTTTACATCTATTCTAAAGCTATAAACTAAGATGTTTCTTAAAGAAGCTCCATACCGTTTGCTGAACCAATGAAGTACTGGGTCCCATTTTTCACTCTGCATCTTTGCAGTGTGTTCTGATTCTTCGATAGGTGTTCTTGCACTAATAAGAAAACATTTATAACTTGCAGCATTATATTTCTTTCAACATTTTATTTGAAGCACTACAACTAAAAACTTTGTATTTATTGGCAACTTATCTGTTACTTGTATCTAAAATATTTTGTAATTTAAGAAAATTTGGCTTTCTCAAAAAAACATGAAAGGAAACATTACCACAAAGTATCTGAATTTAAAAAACTGAGGGCATCATGTATCATGTCCTCTTTTGTTCTTTTCCTTGGGTTATCAATGCAGGTGTTGCATAATGAAGTCTAGAAAGACAAAACATTGAAAATTTTCAATTATTATTTTTCTAGCATGTAGCTGTAAGATTACTTTTAATTATATTGCAAAAAAATTACATTTAAAAATAACTATTTCAAAACTCAAAAATCTTTGTGAGACATTATTTCAGTCAAAAATCTTGGTAGGATGTTAGTGTTCAATTCATTAGTATTATCCAAATATATATAATATTTTTTCCTACAGAAATTTTGCTAAAAAATAAATAAAGTGAAACTTGAGTTGAGTGTCAAAAAATGTTCCTGAAAAAGTTACAGAAAAAGGTCGATTTAATGGTGTCTTAAAAAAACAGTTTCTGAATGATAAATGTTGCTGATCAGAAAAATGTTTTCTTATAGAATTGTTAGGAAACAATGTCTTAAACATATTACATATTAACTCTGTTTTCAAATGGCTGGAATATGAGAGTTGAAAGTCGTGACTTCTATTCAAGGCTTACTGTTGTTGTTCACAAAACAGTCACTTAAAATAATTTATGCGAGTTGGCTTACCATGTGCATTTGATGAGCCAATATTGTCTGTTTTTGTGAACTCCACTCAGAGGCAACTATTGATGCAAGTTTTTGTGTTGGGGCATACAGATCATTCCTAAGAGGAGTTTTCACATTCTTGCCATCCAACTGTATGAAATACTTTCCTGGAAAAATTCAAATAATGTGTTTTTTTTCAAGTCTTCAGCTATTGTGTTCTGGTTCAAAGACTTTATTTATCAGGGTGTCATGGCAATTTTGTTAAAAAATCTTTTATTGTCAACATGAAAGTTACAATCTGATTAAAAAGAACTTTTCTTAACAAAATAATTTTATCATACCTTAATAAAATAATAAGAAATAAAAAATAAACATTAACAAGATAAGAAAGTACAAAAGTCACAAGAATAAGAATGCTTGTATTTAAAAAGTTATACTGAATAAAATACCCCCAATTTATAATACTGACATTCATATACACTTGAATGTATGGTAACCATGAATATATACCTTTATCTTCGTTGATTGTTACATTTTTGTAGAACCGTTGCTTTGCTAAAAAATAAGTACTAAAAATTAAAAAACTAAAAAATCGCTTTCAATTTTGAAACATCTCACCAGGATAGAGGAATTTTCCAAACAAAGTTGTCAAACTCAATATTTTTGATAAAATGTCTTATCTATTATTTCTGTGAAATCTCTACACGCCTTTTTTCTATTTGTGAAATTTCTATGGGAAAACTTTTTATTTCGGCATATTTTGAAAAACTAGGCCTGTGTGTTTCCAGTTATCAAGCTGGTTCCGAGCATAAACTAAAAGACTTTTTCTTCACGAAAGGTTGACAAACTCACTTCTTATATAACTCAGAAACTTTTTATTCAAGAGTCTCTGTTGAGCTTTGGTCGTGGAGATTAACAACTTGTGGAGTCCTTTGGCATTCATCTTGTTTCCTAGTTCAGTAGTTGGGCTTCAGCACAGCAGTGAGCAGTGGCTTTGCACGGACCAGAATGTGTATTATTTTCTTTCGATTAACATGGGCAGTTCAAATCATAATAAATTCTCTCTACGGCATACAGTGGTGTCTAAAGAGATCTGTTGGTCAATTTTGCACAATACAGTAGCAATATGTATCAATCAGAGGTAGGTTTCTTATTAGTTTTTGCCCATGCGATGTTGGTTTCCATTTTTAGAGAAACTCGCTTTCATATCCATGTGACCTCGTTCGAGACTCGTTTGAGTGAACTCAATGAGTGAACTTGAAACTTCTGGGACAGAGAAATACACCGAATCCTTTCTGCTTTTGGAGATGCTTCCTTTAATAGTTTTTGTTGTTCCTTGCTTCGTGTTATGGTGGTTGAAGAAAACAATTTTCAAGCCACGTAAAGTTTTCGATGTTAAAGACAAAGTTGTCCTTATTACTGGTGCTTCCTCAGGTCTGGGAAAAGGTAATGATGAAAACAGATAAACTTTTCGGATCCTCTTTTGTGAATTGAATTTATTGATAAAAAAATGTTGATTTCTCCATAATATAGGTTTATGTAAGCAATTCAATCAATATTGCAGTGTATGGTAAGTGCACAGCCAAATTTTTTTCTAAAATGTCCCTGCATACCTGGTTAAGGGTGTGGCATTTTGGGATATGGGCGTGGCATGGATGTGTCCTATTGCTTAAGGGAAATAAAAAAATTTTTAAGCCTCCTCAAGGTCAACATAATGATTCATTGCTTTAATAACAAAATAACTTTCAATAATGTACATTTTCTTATCTTTGGAGCTATCATTGTACGCACTAATGTGCACAATGAAAATGGACTCTTGTAACAAAGTCATTGTACTTGTGCATTCAAGATTTCAGTGGAACTTGTCGTACTCTGCAGGCTGATTTTCAACATGCTGATAAATTGAATATGGAATTAAAGTATCAAAGTATTGGAATGTTTTTCCATATGAAAATGCATGTGCATACAATTTTTACATGAGTATTCTTGCTTAAATTGCTAGCATGTGCATACAGATTTGCTGAAGCTGGTGCAAAGCTGATATTATCAGCAAGAAATGTGGAGAAGCTTGAGGAAGTGAAAGACAGCATCATTAAAAGATACAGCCTGGTAATTGTGATTTTGATTGGTGACTACATTGCTTGTGTTATGCATTAGCTTTGGTTATAATTGTAATTATGTAAAAATTGAATGGAGGGCCTCTTGTAAAAAAACATTCCCTGAAGGGCTATTGATCCTTAAATTATTTGAAAATGAAAATAAAAAAGGAAGCATTTGTTATGTCAAACTCTTAGATTATGTCCTTCTCATGTGAAATTTATTTACAGTGCAAGAAAATGTAAACTACCAACAATTTGTGTTTCAATTGCTTGCACTTCTGTCCACTCTTTGTTTAGGTAAACTGTATTTTAAGTCAATCACATATTTACCTCTTTTAATTTGCATGTGTTTTGGAAATGAAATTTGTTCTTTTAGATGTATTTGTTGTTCAGTGTTGTATGTTGTGTCAAAATTAAATTGCAATTGAAATCTACCATCAAAATTAAGAGTGAACATATGATAAATTGATTTGCTTTAATGAATCAAGGCTGATCTACTTTGAAAAATTCATTTGATTGCTTTATAATTCAATGAAGTCTTTGGCATACTACATGCACCTCTTACTCAAATTCTGAGTTTAACACCCTTCAGTCTTCCATTTTGGTTTGCTTTCTTATTAAACCATTTTAATATAAAGATTCATTTATATTAAACAGTGATTTTATTTTCAAGGATTCTGCACTTGGGCCAAAGGTCATACCAATTGATCTGAGCGATTGTGAAAGCATAACAAAAGCTGCGGAACTGGCTCTCATGGCATATGGCCATATTGATATTCTCGTCAATAATGCTGGGATAAGTTGCAGAGGCAGCATAGTTCAAACTAAAATGGAAGTGCATAGGCAGCTGATGAATGTTAACTATTTTGGACCATTGCTTCTTACCAAATGTAAGTTTTGTCTAGACGAAATACATTAAGATAGAATTACGTAAATGTACTTTGGAAGTAATAGACATTTTCAAAAGCCCTTAATGAACACAATAATTTGATAAACTCAAATTGCTGTGTTATCAGTATTTTTAATGGGTGATAGTATTCTTATATCTGTGCATTTACTTTAGTATAAATGTTTTCATTGCCCTTTCTTGCTGGTAATTATATTATTATAAGTGAAGTGTTTTGAAAAGGGAAAAATGATATCTCCTTTTATCATTGCATTGTCCCCTGGTATACACCTGTGCAAAAGTTGTGCTCCACCCCGAAGCCAAGAATCGCTAATAAGCCCCAACCTTAACATATAAAACTTTGCAATAAATGATATCAGTCCACAGTGAATTACCAGTTCATCAGTGTTATTACCTGTAGTAACAACTAATAAATCATGTGTATGTAGGCCATCTTTTAATCACTTACAAACTACAGAAGTTCTGTATGTGGGGAACTGGGTCTAGTGAATTATGATACTTAGAATAATGGGATATGACAATCAGAAATTGAAGAACTGAAAAAAGCATTATATCAATTTTTGTTGTTGTATGCATCTATTTGCAGAATATAAGTCATCAAAATGAGCACGAAGAAGTCTAAAAAACTTTGAAAATGAGCTTTTCTTCTTATGATTTCCAAAACCCTGTTGAAGCCCTATCCACAAATAAGCCCCCATCCCAAAGCTTCCCAATTTATTTGGTAATAATTATAGAACTGTATTTGGCAAGAACTATAGAACTCTACCTGTGTTTTCAAATCCTGTTTGTAACTAACTGATTTGTAATTTCAAATGAATTTTTTATACAGCTTTGCTACCGTCAATGATTGAAAGAAAAGAAGGTCACATTGTTGGAATAAGCACGGTTCAAGGAAAAATAGCAATTCCATTCAGGTCACCATGTAAGCATGAGTTTCTGTCAAATATCCTTGTGTCAGACATTGCTTCTCTACAAAAAAGGTTCATTTAGTCCTACGGGGCATTGACTCATTTATCTTCCTGTTTCCTTGGGTATAGTTTCTTTCATGCATATCTCATTCAAATTTGCTCAACCAAGTGTGATAATTTTTCTTTTAATTCATTAAAAAAACAAACTTTCCCTCTTTACAAGCATATATTATTTATCAACACATTTAACGCCTGCGCTATTAAACTCTGACAGCAAGTTACTTTGCTGAAGAATTTAATTTCTAATTCGTTCGAGAAAGTGGGAAGTCGAGTTAGGGAACGGTTTTTTTCCTCGTCCTTATTCAAGATAGCAAATAATCAGAATAGTGGTTGTATGAGATTGTCGGAGGTATTTCTAAAAGTGCGACCTCGACTAAAAGACGGACAAAAAAATTTTATACCGTAGTTGTTATAGTCGGCAAAATTTTGGGCCCTCATTGGTTAGTTAGTCTTAATTAGTCTTGCAGAGAACTGCATCGTTTAATATTATTTCTGAATTTGTAGACACTGCAAGCAAGCATGCATTCGATGCTTTCTTCACCTGTCTCAGATCCGAAGTTGCCAGCTCAAATATCAATGTTACTTTAATCAGCCCTGGGTACATTCGTACGAATTTGTCCATTAACGCACGAACATCGGATGGAACACAATATGGATGTAAGTTTTTTCTGTTACTTTCTTACACTATAATTTCTATGAGCAGGGACGGATTTAGCCGGGGGGGGGGGTGTAGGGGGTGCGACACCCCCCAATATTTCTGTGTCCTTCGGTTTGTTCCATTCGGTAAACATCAATTTTGGTATTCAGTAGTAACAAAGTAACGTCAAGATTTTACTTTATTTATCTTCTTATCTTTAGACTTTACTTTATATACAGCGTAGCGGCCGCTCCCCGATTTGTATAGAAAAGTCCTTCTCGTTCTTTAGTCATTCCCAATAAAATAGAAACTAAAATGCTAAAGCGCTTCAATACTTTCAAAACTGAATTCTGAAATATTTGTCAGGGATTTTGCTCCAAGTAGAGCGGACTTAGTTTGAAACTTTTGAATACTGTTTATTATTTTTAGATATTTGATTACAGCTTTGGAAAATCAGTTTTTACACGTAGTGCTTTCTTGCCTTGCACAATTCAGAATATAAACGTTTGGAAGGAATTGTAAAGGAAATGGGATCAGCCACAAAAGCTACATAAGACGTTGTATAAAGCAAAATTGCCACGTAAAAAAGCCATAGCTTTTCCAACTTTTCCAAACGTATTTACAAATTAGGAGAATTCTTAAGGGTCTAGTTAGCAAAAATTTTCTTCTCCTTGCCCCTCCAATCTTCTACCCCTGGTTACCCCCACTGCTTCTTATCGTCTTTATCTTAAAGTTAAAAACCGAATTTTAAAAATGGGTGTTTCCATCATTTACCAGTGACCTGAAGGGTGTGGCACCAAGATTTGTGTCTAACACTCCCCCCCAATCATTGTTGCTTAAATCCGCCCCTGTCTATGAGGTCATTTCAACATGTTGTTAAACTATTTAGATCTACGTTTCATTTAAGACAGTGTCTTCATGTTGATGATGTCAAGTCAGCTGTTCTTTGGACTTCATTCATTTAGTTTTTACCAAGCTACTTTTACGCAGATTGTTTTAGACTAAGCTACAACACCCCCCAAACAACCCCCCCCCAAACAACTCCCCCCCCCTAATCGAGCCCCCAATCGAAGCTTGGCACTATCAGCACTAGTACTGGTACACATTGCCTAAAAAAAATTTCCTCTCTTTTAAAATTGAAATGTATAATTTAAAATGTACCTTTTTATTCAAATGGTACAAAAAACTTTGGAAAGCGGATTAACAATGGGCGTTTCTCGATATTAGCACTGGTACAAATTGAGCCTTTTTAGAAGTTAACTAGGCAGGCATGATTATTATTGTTCCCTGACGTGTTTTGACTAAACTCTGGTTTAAGATGTCTTGTCTTTGTTAATATCTAATTCCAGTTTGAAATTTCACACTCTAGAATTTAAGATAATATTGATCAATGCAGGATTTCTGTGTTTGCGACGAACTAGGTGCATCGCGAAAGTTTTTGACTGTAGAAATGGTTAGTCGTTTTCTTTGTTAAAAAGTAGCTGTCTTGCACAGTTTGTGTCCTACACCAAGATAATGGTGCTACGTTGGGTACACCCATTCTTTATAAGCAACCGTCTATAAAATACTAAGGCCTAAGATGACTAAAAATATTATTTAGACCAAAAAACCATGCTACTGACCACCCTTAACCTTAAGAACTTCTCATGGCCGAACTATACTTGAATTGGGCGTATGAGAAGAGCGACGTTTAACTTAGGCCTAAAGATATTACTGAGAACAAAAAGGACCCATATAACTTATCACCCACCACATTAAAAAACTGCTGGAAAATCCTTCATTCAAAGGTGGGATCGAAATAACTCTTTTCGACAATTAAGCAACTCCTCCTGCTTAACTGATAGATAAAAAAGGGATCTTTGTGGCTAATAAGGTGTTCTCATTCAATATCATAACACGTTTTTGTGTATCTAAAAAGTAGCTCTTTAGAAGTTTGTGTTTAATAAAGCTTCCATTAGGGAAAATATTTAGAAAAACCGATTGCTAATCCGGTGCTTTGTTTCTTATGAAAAAATGAGTTAAGAGCAAAAAAATTAACTGGCAGTAAACAGAACTGGCGTAGAAAGAAAGTCACTATTGTTAAAAGGGCAGGTGTTAAATAAGGACCAGCCTAGAAGGTAACGAAGAGTTATTGTCTTTTTCCCGTTTTAATATTAGTTTTTGTGTATGCATCTTTTAATAACTTTATATTCAACCCGAAGAGCTTAGATTGAGAGCAAAGGTTTTCATCCGATTTTAATAGTTAACAATCTTTTTGTTGTACAAAACTTAAAAATGGCTTTGAAAAAAGCAAACATTTGAGTATACTGAAGCTTTTGAGTATACTAACTAATCTTAACCCAAGCATTAGTATTGTAATAGAGCTCATAATCTCGCATTATGCTTATATTTGTTCATGCTTCTCTTTAGTCAAGATATATTAGTTTTTCGCGCGTTAACTTTCCATGTTTTCCAGTAATATAATATTTTATTTACCTTTTTCCCCGACAAAGTTCCCCCGCGTATCCTACCATATATTTATTACCTCCTACTTACGTATCGATGTATTCAAACTAGATACCGTCTTTACACTGCGAAAAAAGAAGTATTGTAAGTAGATTAGTAAAAGCCATTGTGGACACTTTATAAGGAGTAGAAACTTGTATCAGACACACACACCCACTCACTTACACGTATACACAGAAGAGCCATGGACTGATTAGCTAAGAAAGGGCTCGTCATAGACTGATAAGCATTCGTTTCATATATATATATAGTTTAATGGCGTAACAGTGCTTGTGAAAGACTGTCTAGTACCTAAGTATTATTATTGTATTAACAGAAAGACTTGTGGATTTTGTGTGTCATAATGTGTCATTTATAAATGGTCAGTAATATCTATCAATCAAACAATAAATTGTGTCAAAAATTTTACAATAATGAAGCAGCAAATTTTACAGTATGCTCAAATGTTTGCTTTTTTCAAAGCCAATTATAAAGGTTTCACGTTAGATAACTTGTTTTGTCAGTATCAGTTGATTTAAATATCTCCACAAAAATATAAAAATGTAAATATATATCCTTAAAAATTTTGTTAAATAACCTTATATTTTCTTTATGCCCCTTTGAGTTCATGTTGCTTTTTTTTGTTGCAGCTCTCGATCCAACAACTGCCGCTGGGATGGAGCCAGGCCACGTTGCTGAGGAAATATTGAGCGCAGTGGAATGTTTACAGGAAGACGTGGTCATTGCTGACATGAAAGCAAATCTTGCTATCCTTTTGAAAACGCTTTGGCCATCGTTGCTAAGCAGAGTGATGAAAAAGAGAGCTCAAAAAGAGGAACAAAGTGAACTAGTCGTTACAAAGAATAAAACTGATTGAAACGTACGCTGATTATTGTAGAAATATTCACCTGTCGGGAAGGGGGGGGGGTTGTATTTTAGGCAGAGCCCACAAGAGTAGCGTCCTTTCTGCGTTGAAATTCTTGAGCTCTGAAATTCTCTCTTTCTCAGAAAAACAATGAAAACATGGTAGGGTTTTGCTGTTGACAATTTTTCTTTCCTGCCTTACATTCGTTAGCCTGCGTGCAGACTTTGACCCTGTGACTGCAATGTTTTCTGGGCTCGGTTTATTAGCATGGGCAAATTGTTCTCAACATGACCATTTGATTGTCTAAATAAAGCATAAATGCGGTCCAAATAATAGTGAACTCTTCGGATTTCAGAGAAGAGGGTTGAGACATGCCCCCGCCACAATCCATTATCCCTGCTGTATTAGCCTGCGTTCAGACTCTGTTGACAAAATTGAAAATAGGAGAAAAAGTAGAGTCTGCGAAGCCGAGCCGATTTTCTTGTTCAAAGGTTCATCAAAATCAAGGAACCGAATTTGATTAGTTGGGGGAATTTCAATTGCTTTTTTTTCAGTTTTCAAAGTGGCGCCTTCGAGTAGAAGTATAAATGAATGGTATCAAGTAATAGAATAGGTCTGTTTGTTCTTTTTAACAACTAGAATTACAGAAAAACATTGCACGCTAATGGAGTTGTTGTTTTAGTGCTTAAAATAAAATGTTGATGTCAGCGAACAAGAAAAGCGGCTCTGTTGCGCAGACTCTACTTTCTCTCCACTTTTAAATTTCCGAGTCTGTACGCAGGCTATGCTGTATTAGCTCGTTCACTAACTAGTTTTAACCCCCCTGACTAACTACCTTGTAGTAATTACCCCCCGTATTTTGAAGCAGCTTTTCGATTTTCGCTAAGAAATCGGCTCGTCCTTGTTGTTTATGTCTTAAAAACCGCTTTCATTCGTATGATGTTTTCAGCTTAAAAAGGCTTGTGTATATTTTGTGTTTTTGATTTATATCAAATAAAGAAATTTGTTTTGTTCCATAGAATATTGGTCAGCGATAGGTTTTTGCTTTGTATGCATAAATCTGATGAATAATTGAAACACAGTAACAATTTGTTGGCTGTATAAAAAGTGTGGAAAAGGATTGTTCAAGTAACGATTGGTAAAAAGTAACAACTAGTGGCGCAAATAAGAGATAATTTTCAAGGGAAGGAGGACTGTGACGTCAAGGAGGGCATCTCTCGACGAGAAATGAAGCGACTTTTCTAAATTGATGCTTGCGAGCGTATGAGAAAATTATATCATTGGAAAAAAACTTGACCTACTAATTTTCATTCTATTAATTTCTGACAGACTATTTCAATTACTTGAAAACGTTACTCATTTGTATTATTTAGTGCCAGATAGAAGTATGGCTTGGCAATAATTATTGATGTCTTGAACTGTAATTTAGCAAGTATTAAATGAATGAATGACAATAACGTTGCAATGAAATGTATTCTTATTCTAAAATTAAACTGGGTAACAATTTTTTTATCTATGATCAAAAATTACGATGACCTACCCGTTCATGTGTTATTCCAATAAGCGGTGGAAGTTTGTGTGCATTCTATAGAATCTAAAAATGTCTCCATTCCTCTCTTCCTTCTACCTTTACCCTCTCTCCTCCCCTTTTCCCTCCTCTCATCTCCTTTTCCTTCCCCTCTTTTTCCTCTCTCCATTCCTCTCTCCCCTCTACCTTTACCCTCTCTCCTCCCCTCTTCCTTCCTCTCCTCTCCTTTCCCCTTTTCATACCCTTCTTTATCCTCTCTCCGTTCATCTCATCCCTCTACTATTCCCCTTTACCATTCCCTCTACCCTTCCCCTTTACCGTCCTCTCCTTCCCCCTCTTCATTCCCTTCTTTATCCTCTCTCCATTCCTCTCACCCCTCTACCCTTCCCCTTTACCCTTCCCTCTACCCTTCCCCTCTATCCTCCTCTCCTTTCCCCTTTTCATTCCCTTCTTTATCCTCTCTCAATTCCTCTCAACCCTCTACCCTTCCCCTCTCGCCTCCCCTTTTTTATCCTCTTCTCCTTATTCCGCCTTCCCCTCCTCTTCTCTTCCCACCTCTTCTTTGTCTTCTTTTCTCTCCTTTCTCTGCTTTCCTCGTCACTAAAGAGATTCGCATATCTTGTAATGAAAATTCATTTTATTACAACTGCAAAAACTTGGTAAAAATAGATGAAATTTTTCAGATATTGTTTGGTTAAAAATGTTGAACTTTTTTAGGTGTGAATCAGTTGAAAATAACTTGAATAAGGTCTGGAGCAAGTTCGATTATTTTGTAGACTCTGATTTCGTTATAAAAAAACACACCGGTACCCACCGAGTTTTTACAAGAGTTCCCTAACTTTTCTTGAGCCTCATTTTTCTTAAAAATTGTGATTCTCCGCCTCCATTCTTAAATCATTGGTGACACTGCATGAAAGTGGCGAGAATCTAAGAAGAAAGTAAGCAAACAAATCTTTGTCACTGTCGTTTTACACTGAGGAAATCCAACCTACTAGCACATACAAGCTTGTCTCGCTTGCTCAAAAGTCTCAGATAGAAAAAATGTCAAACCGTGTCAATCATCATCTTAAAAAAATCACTCATGAAAAACAAAGGCGTCTCTAATATGTTACTTCTACCTTTCACTTAATCACAACTAACTAACAAGTACCAGATTTTGGCACTTCTGATCCCTTTATTGTGATAAGGGTCAAAGTTAATTGCGTGGTTTTAGTAAGTTAAAACTCTTATCAGACATGATATTGTTTCAAGTTTCTCTACCGGATTTACGTGTTGCTTTCCTTTTCAGAAAAAGTAACTTAGACTCCAAATATTTAGTCCATGGACGAACAAATTATAGTTCAAGTTAGCTTTGGAGATTTTCTTGAAATTTGAGAAATCGAAAAAGGAAATTACATTTGAGTAACGACCATCATCGCCATTACAATTTACTTCCTAGTTTATGTTGCATCATGGGATGGGTGTCAATCAAATGCAGCCAACCATTTTTCGAAAAGAGTGAATTTGATAGCCTCGGAATATCAGGCTGCGGACAAAAGTAACCGGTAGACTTTTGCAAGTCCTTAATGCAGAGTACATTTGCTTAACAAATTGAGCGGCAAGGCTTTATTCTTTAAGTTACTGTTCAACCCAACCATCTGGTGATTAACTTTCAGATGTGGACATAGCGGCATTTATCATATTGCTTTTCTGTTAGGCCCTTTGCAGCATAAACCACCGGAGTTTCTTGCAAGAGCAAGCTGTACACAAACAGAATGTCGAGGTCAGGAAAAGTAACTCCAGGACATTCTACTGCATCAGATGTAGAACTTCGTGACCTGGGAGGTTAGTTAGAGATGTATTTTTTTCTAAATTTTCGCCGGCTGCTCAATTAAATCACGCAGTGACTATTCTGCGTTTTGTTGTTATGCCTAGCAACTGCTCAGGTTGTTTAGGAATTTTCCGCTGAGATTCAAAAGCTTAACTTCTTTCCATTGACTATATTTTGTTGTACGTTTCATTTTAGTTTGTCAGTCACTGAAAAGTTAGTTTGTATTACCTCCCGGCAGAACTAGTCAAGGGTGGACCTAACATTGGCAGTATCAATTTCCAACCCGTTTAGAAAGAGGATAATTAGACATTTTTAATCGAAACCCGATAACAAATCGTATTGTTAAAGTGGCTAGGATTCATTTCATCTTCTAATTGTTAAAAAATGATTTAATTAAACAATAACAAATTTGGCATACGAGTGTAAACAATCATGTATCGGAGATTGAAATTGCACCGACTGTTTTGCAGAAATTGCTCACCACATTTTGTGCATAACGTAACGTAAACTTGGCAAGATATTTTCTTGAGTAATCTCAGAACGGCACATTCAAAGAGAGTAACTTCATATTTGAAGTATATTCAAACACGCAGCATTTTGTTCTTTAACAACTACCCCAACAATTTAATCAAGAACATAAATATACAGTTCCAAAGTAATAACTAATTAGATTACAAAGCAGCCTTATTTGGAAGCAGACAGAGCAATGCTTTGATAGACTGTTTGTCAAGTGTGTTCTAGGAAGACATTTCCGTTTTTAAGAGAACTTGCAAAGAATACCCTTGAGTTATAAAAAGTGCAATTTGAAGAAGTTAAGGTGGGATGAGACGCATTGTTGTTGCCAGCAAAACATTGTTGGTGTTAGCAATAAGGTAGAAATGTTAAAAGAGCCATTAAAACATTTTATGTCTTTTTGCATTAAAATGTTCATGCTCAAGTACAGCACAGTATGGTATAGGTATCAAAGTGGTGATTGCTTCCTGGACCCTTGATTATCGAATGTTAAAAGGAATCATTTCCACAAAAATTGAAGAAGAAAATCTTCATAAAAATTGCAGCCAGGGTCTTAAGCTGAATCTGAAAGCACAAAACACAGGAAACTGTCATCAGGGACCCCTTCCCAATAATTATCAAACTGTTCTATCTATAAACTTTATAACAGTGCAGGCAAGAATCTAGGCCGGTTGCACAGGTTTAAAAAAACCGGTCAAATTCTAACAGCTATGTTTCTCTGTAAATCTTTAATTTTTGATCTAAATTTCAATTGCAACAATTGCTGCATTTCTCCCTGACTGACTACAGTTCTTCTGTTAATATACTGAATTGAACCCTCACAAGAGTTCAACGGAGTTCCCAGCTTTCTACTTCATCTTTTATCTCAAAGTATCCAAGGAATTCAAAATCGAGGAAATCAGCAGCCACTCGATGTGACCCTTTGCATTATGCTATCTTTGCGCCAATATTGAAACTGGTGGCTATTGTTTTCTGAAAACCTGTGAAAACTGGTACCTATATAATTTCCTTATGCGGAAAAACCATTGACTAAAAAGCATACTCTTTATCGATGTCCATAGTTCAAAAGGATGGAGGTTTTAAAACAATATAATAAAAAATGAAATACGGATGCAAATAAGAATCTGAGGTTTTGTATTAAAGGGGACTACCTAGACGTTTTTTCTCTGAAAAATTCATCTAGAAAATTCATCACCTGTATAAGAGAAATTCTCACTCAACCTTTTCCCCAAAATTGTTTTGCTCACTATGTTATTAAACATTTCTCACAAAAAGTGAAAAAAACATCATTTTACCTTTGAGTCAAATTGATCAATGTTCAATATTTCAGTTGAAGATGAAATGGAAATGGACAATCCTGATGCTCAAATGTTTGGTGACTTGCCAAGCAGATTAGCAAGTAGATCTGCCATGAGTTTTCATCACAAAGCTGCAAGTCGTAGAAGTCTCAGGGGTAAGTTATCTAACACAGGTGAAAGTGCAGTTGCCCTTCCTGTTGACAGAGTTGAAAGTCAGTTAGAAATGCTAGATCTTGAGGACAGCACAAATGACCCACTAGCTGAGTCAAGGAATCTTGATAAAATCAAGGCAGCTCCAATTTCTCTTGCTCAGAAGAAGTCTATCAAGTGAGTGTGTTTCTGTTCGTTAGATTGATTCAAACATCTTTGGACTAATTCATGTATTCTTTGAGCTCAACTTTGCATAATTTTATGAGCTCCAGTGATATCAATGCTTCAGGTCTCTCTTGTATTTTCATGATTTTTTGCTTATTCATTTAATACATATTTTATCTGGATTAAAACCAAAAATTTCAAAAGCTGTTATAGATATGAGCTCAGTAAGTTTCAAGCTACACCAAGGACATTAATAAACCAATCATCTATGCATAGCTTTGATATTAAAGTGATGGTAATAAAATTATTTTTGTTGCTGTGGCTATTCTAAGAGCTATTACCATTTATTATATACTGTTAACCTTTTAAGTTGCTATGTTGTCAGTCCATAACAAGGACTTGTTGTAACTTTCATTCAGAAATTTACATGAGAGAGAAACACAGAGGAAGAAGCGAAATCTATCATGCTGGAAGTCCTTCAAGTTGAAGATTGGAATGGTATGTTTAAGTTACACCAAAGAGATATCTTTTTGCTTTCATGGATTTATCCTATTTCTTATAAAAAACGCATTTCTTCTCTCGAATTACTTTATGCAATGTTTACAGCAATGCTTAACAAAGCCTCTGGTGATTGGAGTACCGTGAGGCACTAGGGGGCAATGCCCCCTCTTTGCAAGCATGACAAGAACTTCAAGGGCTTCAATATCTTCAATCTGTAATTAACCCTTGCCTCCTGCTTTTATGCTTACTAATATTCCCTACTAATAATAATTAAAACTTTGCTTTCTTGCATAAGTATATAGGAGGGTGCCCATAGACCTTGTACATGCTAAGATTGCTGATTTATTTATTGATTGAAGCTACTTCAACAAGAAGCAGAGTACCATTTAAAAGGAGGCTGAGTCAATTTGTTGATCATTGCGAAATCTTATCATGGTTTCTGCTGTGCTATTGTTTGTCTGTCCAAAAAAGACTTATACAGTCTATTTAACCTCGCTAATTTTTCTTCGCCTTTTAGTCCTGGGCTTTGATGAAAATGCGATTAAATGAATTCTTCGGTTCTCTTGAATTATGGCGAGGGCCTTTGAAAGAAGTCGAAGGTATGTCATAATTTATTCATCCCAGTGCCTTGTTCTAACCATTTAGAAAGACCACAACTATTTCAGATAACTTTTGTGATAATTCTTCGTCGTGGTTTGTCCTTGTTTTACTTCTTCAGTCTAATTAACCGCAGCTTTCCTATATCTGTTATCACATACCTTCATATAATGCTTGAAAGCGACCTGCTCTCGCTCTAAGCATTTTTCTGTTTCTTCCCAAAACGTCTGTATTAAATATTAGTGTAGAAAAACAAACACTGCAACCAATTCAATGTTTTTTCGCTTCTCTTTGTTCCATTTTCTCGTCACTTGTAGGTTTTTGGACATTTTTTTTCTCTTTCTTGCCTTCAAAATTAGCATTTTGCTTGCTTTTTTTAAATTTTAATGCTAGAAAGCGAGCGAAAGTTTGTTACTCTACCCGTTTCAATGCTTCATCAAGAATGATTTCCTTAAGGGTAAACTCCTCGACTGGCCGTTTTGAATTTTGATTAATGCTTCTTGCCGTTTAACTGTGCTAAAATAAGATCAAAGGCAGTATTTATAAGCTTTCCTTTACTTATATTTACCTAGAATACTTTTTATTAATCGCTGAAGATTTTCTATCTGAAAGATGTGCAAATTCGGTGCAAATTTA
Organism: Rhopilema esculentum; assembly: GCF_057945365.1. NCBI lineage: Eukaryota > Metazoa > Cnidaria > Scyphozoa > Rhizostomeae > Rhizostomatidae > Rhopilema > Rhopilema esculentum. Next base: position 9,427,783 of record NC_142827.1, read on the forward strand.
TTTTAGCTATATTTTAATCTACAAAAGGTTTATACATTACTTCACCCCCAAGTTAAAGTTAATTATTTTGTGTAAGGGAACGTGCTGCAGTTCATGCTCGATTTTTGACTCAGAATTACTGCCCTTCGGTTATGTGAATCTCGAAAACTTCTACCGTGAGGTTGGTACGCCGTAAAGCCCCCCCTCCCCCGGTTGGTGGCAACAACATTGTTTAGGCTTAGTCCACAATTGTGAAAAAAATGTTCTTGAGCGATGCGTCAGCTTGATTAAAGATACTCGAATGTCCCCCTTCACGGATTTATCAAATTACCCCCCCCCCCCCTCCTTAACTTGGAAACCTCTGTCATACTAATTAGATTTCTTGCTACTGCAATTCCTTCCCGTTATACTTTGGTCAACAAACCAACTTCAAATTTAAACTTACTTCGATTTAGCTGTTATGTCGTGTTCAGTTTCCAGTGCAAACTTTTCTAAGGAATATCATCCAAATATTTTCTCTTTTAAGCGTTAAAAATGCGTGATTCCATTTTCCGAACATTTTGAAAGTAAAATGTAGTAGTTTGGAAATTCAGTAGTCTTTGCATCTTGTTATTAGTAGTTGTGACTTCAATCTCTTTAGTTTATCTAAAATTTACTTTTTATCGTAGGTGAATTTGGAAACGGCGTGCTCTCCTATTTCCTGTTTTTGAAATCACTTCTACTTTTAAATGTTATTATCTTCGTATTGGTGTTCAGTTTCCTGACAGTGCCGCAGATTTTAAAAGAGGGAAACACCTTAAAGGAGAGCAATGAGACAGTTTCAACTACAAGTCCAAACGTAACTTTACCAAATAATGGCTCCTCCTTCAGTCCGCTCACAGGTGGCACGTGTTCTGTCCCGTTGTATAACTCGTCGGGCAAAAGTGTTCAAGACCATATTGTAGATTTTATCACTGGTCAGGTAGGGCTCAAAGCGTGTTTACGTTTCAATTTTCGAGTTAAATTTGTGGCCCTAGGCTACTCCACTTATTACTTCTCATTAATTCCTTTGCAATTCCTCTTTTAACGCCCTTCGGCTTGATGAAAATTTCCAGGAAGGGACATTGAACAGATAGAGGCCTTACAAAGAGGGGATGTTTATAAATTGGTTAAACAATGAACCAATTCACTTTTTAATGTTTGTCGTTGTTTGTCAGAAAGGCCATATCTGAAATTTCCTATGTTCCTTACAAATATAAGGAAAAATGTTGAAAGGTTTGACGATTGACGTTTCCTGATTTTCTATTTTTATCCTCTTGAAGAAATGAATCCTACATATACTAATTAAAGTCCCCCTCAAGTCCCTAAATTGTCTAATAGAGGGACGTTAAACGTTGGACAATAGTTTCACTCAGCTGAACTCAAAGTAAGTGTATATAAAAGTTTAAAAGAGCATGGATGTAGAATAAAGGATTTATCTTTAAGAATTTGGCTGCGAAAGCGATTTGTTGCAAGTTTTGGTATTAGCATCGTATTTAGACTTGTCTCATACCTCGCGCCTGTTCCACAATAGAAGCGATCTTTGAAATTATTTTGAAGAAATTTGGGAAATGAATGGTGATTAATTTTAATGTTATATTAACCCTGAAAGTAAACCTCTGAAACATTGTCCCCTCTCTAATTCAATGAAATTACCAATCAGTAGTTAACGTGTTTCCATTCTGCCGGAAAATTGAAAGGCACTGACAGCGTTGAGTATAGGCAACTCTATCCCCCTTCGATTTTAATTCACTGAGTTCCTTGAACTTCAATTTTAAAGATATGGCGTCGATATTTTATACCAAAATAAACAAGAAGAGTGCCCATTTTGCAAAGTAGATATTAAAAATGACATCGAAGCTTTGGGACCTCTGTATCAAGCAAACATTGCAATAAAAGTCATTATGGTATTTTTCACCATACTTAACAATATATTTGTTTGCCCGTTGCATGATTTTGATAATTCATAATATTAGCTGTTTTAGTATAGTCTTACATTCTTCTCTCTGCAGGGTTATATCAGCTCAACTCTGATGTTTTATGGCACGTATTCCAACCAAACTCTCCAAAATACAGACATCAAGTATGATATGCCTCTTGCCTACATGCTGGTTGGAATCAGTTATTTGATCGTCAGCCTCATCATCATGGTCCATAAGTAAGTATATATTATCTTAATTCAAAACATCCTATAGCGTAGCCGGCGTGGTAAGATTGGGGGGGGGGGGCAAAGGCGAGTTGAGCAATAGAAAATGGGGGTCTGCCACCTTTGGAACGCTAGAAAACACAATTTCTCAAAGAGACTTTTTGCCATTGGGGGAGGGGAAACTTCTGCCCCCTCTTGCCTCCCTCTCTCTACGCTACTGAGAACATCCTATTAAAGCACAGGACTTCAGTATCTCAGAAGCACAGTAGATTAAGTCTTCCTTTTGTTTTTGGACTTGCATAAAGGTTAAGCATATTTTTGCAATTTATCTGCATTTCCAGATGTCTGTTAACAAAACAGTTGTTTAGGAAATCCTATTTCAATATTTTTGTAATTTTTTAATTAGAACCTCTGGTCCTACCTAGTTTTGTCCTACCGTATTAAACAGCCATAATTTTGCTGCCTTTTGGTAACCGTAATATACTTTTGTATGTACTAATAATGGACTTTTCTTCGTCAATTTTCATCATTCCTCCCTGTTATCGATTCAAATTACCTGAAGAAAATGAAAAATTGCTTCAAGAATGATCTTGCTAAAAAACGATTTAATTAGAAGCTGTTTGTAATTCAAATATTGTTAAGACGTGTTTTTGTCTTTTCAAGCTTTTCAACTGGGTTTACAGAAAGTGTAATTGAAAGTGGTGGACTGTTCTATTCATATTGCAATAAAATATTTGCCAGCTGGGATTACTGCATCACAAGCGAAAAAGCTGCTGTTTTGAAGAAGAAAAATGTTTTCCAAGATTTACAAGTAAAGAGAGCTTATTTTAATTTGTTTGGAAAATCTCTATTTACCTTTAGTTTTGTTATTGATTAACTAATTACTAAATTTGAGTGTGTAAAAGCCAAAATTTAACCATCCTTGATGAAGTGAAAATCTTTCACTTGTTCAATTAACAGTTCAGGACTCCTATTTACAGGGACGCAGGAGAGGGGGTGAGGGGGTCAACCGCCCCTGTTGCCTTTGATAGGAGGGGCAAGGGGGGCCAAAGTGCTTTTTTCATAGAAGTGTCCTTGACAAGTAATTAAAACAGATTCATATGAAATTTTGAAGTATTGCATTATTCATGACGACATTTCTCAAAATCTGTAAAGAAATTTCTTATGCTAAAAGTTAGCCGAGTTTCAAGATACCTATAGACGATCGAAGCAAAATGACAGTTACAAAGACGCTTGCTCCTTGCTTGACGCTTGCTCCTTGGTTGTTCCTGCGTCCCTGCCTATTTAACCGTCCTTCTAAAAACCCTGCGCATAGATCTTTGCTTCCTTGTTCTCGTTCAGGTCTATTTCCCGTTTTTTAGGCTTTTTTATGTATGTATTATCTTACAATTTTCATGATAATTAGCATCTATTTATACTTAGGTTGAAACTAAGCTTTTGTTTTGCCCATTGTCTGTAATCGAGGCCTCACGAGAAAAAGGCTATGAAGCATCTAGGAGCGTATAGTTAGTTGGTCTAAGTATCCCCCAAATTAGAGAGAGGAAATTCTTCTTACCTTTCGATCAATAAGCCCTTTTTGAATCTTGGTTTTAGAACATGGTTTATAATTTTTCATCTTAACTTTCTGCCCAGGCTGAACTCGCTGAAGAAAAAAGAAGGGAGAAGGTTCAGAGTCGAACACGAGCTCAGAAATGTAAGATTTACACAATCAGAGGTGTCATCAACTTGCTGATAATGGGTTTCCTTGCGGGCAGCGTCTATGCAATCATCAAAACAGTCGAGATATCAGAGCAAGCTGTAGCGAGTGGGGTAAGATGAGCTCAATATTTGGCCTCTAAACTCCCGATGTCCTTTCAGAGGGTTAATTGGGCTGGAAGCACCTTCAGATCTGCAAAAATGGGAAACGAAACCATGTCTCAATATCTGTAGAATTGTAGCACTACTCTGGAACATGTTTGAGAACCTTAGTTCTTTTCCTAAGACTCGTCATAAGTGATCTACTAGTGATCATAAGTGATCTAGTCATAAGTGATCTCGTCATTTACTTAGTTTAATTTTTCAGAGGTCAATAAAAATATCTTTCAACATATATATTAGCAGTCAGATATATATATTTTCAATGCTAGCGAAACACCCAAATTCATTTCTAACGGTTAATTTAAATATTCTTGCAAACGATCGATTTTATGAGATTTATGATATAGCTGTAACGAGCAAGTAAGTAGGAAAAACTCTGTTGGTCAGTCGAGGAATAGCCTTATTTTGTTTTAGGTCTTAATAAAATTCTAATATTTCGTTAATTTTGTCTCTTAGTAGACATTAAACCCTCCGTCTGCCATTCTTTATTTTCTGAAAGGCTTAATTTGTGTAGATACTTTACTTAAGTCACCTTATTTCATTTTTTAATTCTAGATATTAGAATAGATTTGCGTTTCTTTTTGGCTCAAATCCCCGCTCAGTGTTTCAAATCCCTGCAATGAAATACGTCCATTGATTTCTTAGGTAGAAGTGCTTAAGAGGATAAATCCACACTGTGAGAAGGAATTAAATACTGTCGAAGAAGAATTTAATCTCTTAGCTAAAATCTAAGGATTAATAATCATTGTTAGATATTATTGAAAACTAAATTTAAAATTTGTTCGCTTTTCCAGGAAGCTGATCAATCAGATTTCAATGCTGTGATGAAAAAATGGGCATCTTCGCTCACAATCACTGCTTTAAACTTGGTTCTGCCACTTATATTTGAATATTTAACAGAAATGGAGGACTGGAGTCCACGTTTGGAAGTAGCACTTGTTCTCTGGAGGTACGATGACGTCATCTTTTCAAAATCAAAATGGCTTCCAAATCACTTTGGATTTTATCATTGTTGATTGTTTGGGAAATCTGTGATACCTTGCCAAATTTTTGTGGTATTTCGTGGTGTTATTTTTAGATCGATATAGTCAAAGGGAAAAAATCATGAAAAATGTTTTTTGTGACGTCATATTTTTATCATACTCTTATTCTGAAACATGCAGCCTGTTAATGATCTTGTAATTGTTTTCTATACGATTTCTTACGCTATGAGCTTTTGGTTAATTGGTGAGCAGGTAGCTCCCAAAACAGTGTTTATACAAGCGTTTTTATGTTTATAGAAGAACATACTCTCTTTTCAAACTGAATATGTATGAGCTGCTGTTTCTTTTCTTCCAGATCTGTTTTGTTGAAGCTCGCTTCCGTTACTGTTTTGGTTATCACTCTCTACACAACTGCCAGTTATCGCACACAGGTCAGCAGTCTATGGTTGTTACAAGCTACCTCAGTGTTATCGTTTAAAAAGGAAATTAGTTGGGCTTTATCTTTGTTTGTTTAGGCCGATTAAACGCATATACATTCAGTACCAAAAATTTCGGTGGGAATTATTTTCGGTGAAGCAGGGCAGCGACTGAAAATTAATTCCACTGAATTTTTTGAGACCAAAATTTCTTCCTCCCAAAATTTTTCAAACGCTAGAAAAATCTCGTTTTACACCGATCCACTTTCAAAATAACAAAAAGATTCATTGATATGGTTTGAGTATTACTATACATACGTCCAATACACATCAATTTTCAGTTACTGGTTGTCCTTTATCATCAACAAATAAGATATGCAGCTCATCCTCACTGTCTTTTCTTTCGCTCTCTACATACAAGAATTTTGAGTTGACATTCTTGCCTACTCTTCAGTTCCATTTATTGACAATAAAATATTCGATTTTTGTAACTTTTATGACTGCGCTGCAGATAATTCTATGTTGAAGATAAAAATAACTTACAGAAAGTGGTTCATTTCTTTACTCAACGAAATCTGTTCTTTCCACCGAAATTTTTCAAGTTCTCACTAAAATATGACCGAAATTTTTTCCACCGAAGTTTTCCACCGAAAATAAATCCACCGAAATTTTTTGCACCTGATTTTTTGGTACTTAATGTGTGGTTGCAATGATCGCTGATATCGCCAGGATCACACAAATCTATTAAAAAAATTCTCTCGACGCAACGATCGCTACCAAAAACAAATAGACAGTTTCCATCAAGACACAACGACCGCTGGTCACAAATTTGTGCGATCCTTGCCAAACCAGCGATCCCTGAAATCATATGGAAAAAAGGAGCATGTTTTGACCAAAGACATGTTTCGAATCTTTAGGGGGCCCTAGGCCACTGTAAAACCCGCTTACAATTCTCTTTTTTTTAAACAGTGCTGGGAAAACTCGATCGGTGCACAGATGTACAACTTGATATGGATCGACTTGTTTGTTGTTGTATTTATCACCATATTTGCAGAAACATCTCGAAAGTAAGTGTTCATCCTGTCTGCCAATTAAATAACTGTGTTTGTGGGGATGTAAGATGAAGTCTTTCCAGCAGTGTGTCACCACCTCTCTCTCTCACTTCTTGTAAATTAGATAGCTTTTATGTTTGGAAATGTGTGCTATTTGCCGTTGACCTGCTAAACTAATTATTATGAAAATATGATTCTTTCTGGAGAAGCATCATTTTGGCAGAGTATAGTCCTTTGAAAGTATAAAGCATGGCGTCACCCGACAGCATTGTAAAATGTTTTTACCATCAATTTTCAAAGGTCTTTTCCACAATCATTGGCTGTGTGTCTTTTTCTGGGCTCTTTTGATCTAACTTGTCTTTTTAAAAACCAATCGTGAAATGGTGAATTCCCTTCTGTAATATCTAAAACTGTTTTTACCTCCCTTGTTGGGTACCCTATAATTCCTACAGATTTGAGAGCCTTTAATTCATGGCATAGTGGCAAAATCATCCCACTGTTCTGTTGTTGCCTCCGCGTTCTTTTCTCTGCCAATATCTTTTTACTTTCTGATTTAACATATTTTCATTTTGTAGATATGTCAGCTTGTATCTCAACTGTGGCTGTAATCTTGGAGAGAAAATAGGCCAACAAGAGTTTCAGATTCCAAAAAATGTTTTGGACTTGGTGTATGGGCAAGCTCTCATATGGTATGTTTTTATGGACTTTTATTTAGTAATAGCCATTGATTGGTATTCCCATTAAACCTTAGCACTTTAGACTTCTTTTGATTTTCTCATTACCATGTACCAAGCATTTGTGTTGATAATTTTTGGTTTTACAATTGAATATGATCACGGGATTATTCTAGATTTCGTTTTGCAGGATCGGCACATTCTTCGCCCCACTAATCCCGGCAATAGGAGTTTTAAAGTTGATCCTCGTATTTTACGTCAAAAAGGTAAGCCCCATACTTTTTTCTCCAATCTCATACATATTGGCGTTTTTAGTTTGCGTGCTGTCGTATCTTTTCAACGAGCACTTGTCTCTCATTGTCTTTTTGAAAAACCAAGAAAATAAAGTGATTTATATTTATTGCCTACTTTTCACATCATATTGAGAATATTCTAAAATTAAATCTCGTTACATCGGACCTTCAGAGGCGTAAGGAAATGGTCCGACTACACAGACCTATCCGGGGTACAACTTTTGAATAAAATAAGTTAAGATAGAAATTGAAAACCGCAGCTTGGTCCTCAAATTTCTCATAATTCTAGGGTTAACTATCACAGAGCAATTTTTACTTCTTCCAATTCTGATAAATAAAACAACCCCGTCAAATTATCCACCCCTTAGACCTATAAATTCCCCTATTCTCCAAGCATCATTAATAATTATTACAAATGAAAAACTTTATTATTATATCTCTTTTTAGATCAGTTTGATGTTAAACTGCAAACCAGCCTCAAAACCTTATCAAGGATCCAGAAATAACTACTTCTTCACTCTGTTATTGTTGCTGACTTTTTTACTTTGTGTTCTTGGCGTCGGATGGGGATTAACACGGTTTGTTAAAAGTTCTTAAATCTTTTCTTAATTAATTTTCCTTCAAAAAGGTTTCCTTGTACCTAAAGTAGGTTTTGTTTTGTGTTAAAAACAGAACTAGTCAAAAATTATTTTCAGAAGAGATCTTTTAACTTAAAATGTTTCAATACATGACCCGTTGTTGTTAGAAATTACCATCAAGATTGGCCCACCAATAAAAAAGATTCTTGACATGCATTTATAGAAGATTATACGATTTATATTTTTGTGTTGACATTAGTTTGTTCTTTTCATTAAGCATTCATATGAAACTTTTTAGCTCACAAACAGGCTTTCCATATTTTATCTTCCTATTTTCTATATTTTGGCCTACTTCCAAATAAATAAAACTGTCGTTCTAGTTTTTTTCAAGAGATAACCGCCCACTACCGTGCATTTTCTTTGTTTGCTATAAAGTGAGGGAGCTCTATACCGATAGGTAACTCAACATGCTTCTATGCTGATAAGATGATAATGTGCATTACCGTAAATCCTCGAATTAGCCCCCTGGGTGCTTATTTATTTTTGATATTTTTAGATGGGGGCTTATCTGGGCAAATCTGGGGGCAAATCACAGCTAGAATGTCTGGTGTTTGTCACGTGCCCAATCAATAATTTTTTCAACCTACAATAGAACCAACTGACATTTCCTCTGACAAGCATGCATTCTGTTTTTCAGAGTCACAACTTCAAATTGTGGACCATTTAGGTAATTTTCTTTCAAATATCATATGGTTTTTGTTTAGACTCTCACTGTGTGAAATGCAAATTCTTTAAACTCATCCCTTTGAGAGAGTTTCCTCATAAACTCATGAAAGAGTTTCCTCCTTTATATAATTCCCTGTGTACAATACTAGCTTGCTTTTTCTGTTATGTATTTGTTCTCTTTTGTTTATATCAATAAACTTCCTTTTACACTGTTTATACTTTTTAAACTTGGATTACTGTGAACTTACAACAAATTTATGTGTACAGTAAAAACTGAACTGATCTGAACTTTAGGGGAGACATTTTGGAATGAGTATTTTTTGGCAAATGTAGAATGAGTTGTATTCTGTTGCTGTGTTGGGTTGTAATTTTTGTGGTATTGTTTTTATTTTTTTTCGAAATAATGTTAAGTATAATATGATTATTAACGATTTGACATTTTCTTCAACAGAAACTTTTTATGTCTTTCTGACAAAAAGATGTTTGATATCATATCACTGAGAATAAAGGATTGGCCGACTGTTTTGTCTGAAATAATGAATTTCGTGGAAACGCCTGCGTTTTTGGTTCCAGTTCTTATAATCATATGGTGAGTTTGTCTTTAACGTGCATTCAAACGCTTGTCTACTAGACTTACAACTGATGAGACTTAGCAATAAGATCTCCGAACAACGTAAAAGCCCCCTGAAGGATGCACCATAACACAGGACTCTTCCCATACAACTAAGTAGCGTTATTGTTTACCCTTTGTGATTATTAAAAATCAAGGAACCAGTCAAACGTGCCAATACTTCTATCAACGGTCCTTCGATCCGCACTTCGATATAAACTTTTGCTTACCTTGGACCACTGTCCGACGTTTTAAACTCTAAGGAGTACCGGAAGAAAAATACTATAGTATGTAATGTTTCCGATTTCCTAGGTTCTGGTACGCAGAGTACCGATCTCCTTGCTACCTTAAAACTTTGATTAGGCCAAGGGGGGGGGGGGGAAGGGATTGTTAGGGACATGGTAGTGAAAAAAAAAGGAGTGCTGGTTTTAGAGAGGGGTATTACCCTTGATAGTGTCCAAAATGCGAAATACCTTGGAACACAAGTAGATAACCACCTTAACTGGAAAGGTCATATCAAAGCTCTGTCAACAAAAAATCCAAGAGCAATTGGCTTTCTAACAATGCCAAATGTTTTTAGCTCAGGACACCCGAAAGATACTTTATACTGGTATTGTTGAGCCCCACTTTAGACACTGCTGCGTAGTTTGGGGAAACTGTGGTGCAACCGAAAAGGACCGTTTGCGAGAACTTCAAAATCGAGCAGCAAGGATAACTACAAATAGCTGCTTTGATGCTTATGATAGCCCACTGTTAGATACTCTTGGACTGAAACCAATTCAGGATTTGATCAATACTGAAATTAACACTATAGTTTACAAGTCCCTAAATGGACTAGCACTAGCATATATATCAGACTTATTTATAAGAAATTCAGAAAAGCATTTGCATGTTTTACGCTATTCCTATACAGACTTTCAACTACCTAAAAACTTCAATAATTGGCAAAAATGCTTTTCTTTAGAGGTTTACAGGCACGGAATGCCCTTTCCGTCCAAATTAAACATCTCTCTGCAGATTTCCAAAATCAAAAGAAAATAAAGCTTTAATTCTATTTCAATATTTATTGTAAATTAGTTTTATATATTGCTAGATTTTAGCTTTGTTTTCAATGAATATGCTGTAATTTAAATAGATGGCCTCTTGTAGACCAGCATTTGCTTGAGGGTTACCTTTCTTAATTTATTTGAACATGAAAAATAAAAAAAATTGTTCCGCTACATGTGTGAGAAGGATATTACGCGCTGTGTCATATTGATCAGAACGGTTCTGAGTTGCGATTCCGGGTTGCGATTCCGGGTTGCGATTCCGGGTTGCGATTCCGGGTTGCAACCGGTTTGCACGCTTAGTGTAATTATCAAGCAACTGCTGGCTCTACCTATACCATAGTGAGCACAATATGACAATCCAGTGAAACAGTAATATTCATTAAAAAATATCATATTGTTTTTTCGCTCCTTATTTGCTAATAATGCACTGCCCCCTTTCAGTTTGCTGCTATATTACTTCCGATCAATGACAACAGCTCACGAACGTATGATTGAAATGCTTAAAGACCAGCTTGTCATGGTAAGATACTCTTATTTCTTATTTTTTGCATGTCAACAACTTTTCCTCCACCAGTATGTACGAATGCTGAAAAGTTTTTGCACCACCAGCAGGTTTTACCTCATCCCAGCACTTCCCCTTTTTTATCATTAAGAAATGAAATATTGTGCGCTGGATAGCTAAATATCAAACTGGAAATATCAAACAACGAAAACCATACCCAAGGTCAGGTATTAAATCATATAATCGTGCACTTATCCCTTCGAATACCTAAAACGAATGGAAATATCATTTCACCGCTTTTCGCTCCTTCAGATGCACAGAGGAGGATACAGATCATTTAAAGAGAATTAGGGAGACAGGCCGATACCTGTTCCTACCTCGACTGCCGATCTCCATTTACTTCGCCTTAAACTTTGCATTCTATATTTGTTTCTACCTAGCATCCAAATGTGGTTTTTAGAACAATAAGAAGCTGTGCATGTCGAGCGGTGTCCTAGCCCTGCCTCTCGATGTGACCACACCTCATGATTCCTATGCCTGGAATTGCAGAGAGCAGGCGACTCTCCTCACTCTTTGGGAAAGTTTGGTCATAGCAGGGACTCGTCCCCAGATCCCTGTAATCGTAATCCGGGACCCTAACCACTGAACCATCGTACAGTGTCGTTCTACATATTCAGCTGTTGTTCCATTTCAATATACAATGTCCTCATTACCTTCAATTTTCTTACATATTTGCATTTCGACTGAATTGTATCTTAAATTTGTTTCCAGGAAGGAAGAGACAAAAGATTTTTAATGGAGAGACTTTTGACACTGACGAAAAAAACAGACGATGCTTCCCAAAACCACACCCTATTACCGTCAATGGGTAACAAATATTAGCCTGCAATGGCGAGCGTTGTAAAATATAATAAATATTTCATTGCTCCTTAAAGGTGTATATAGTAATCTACTATGGGAGGATGACTTGTGAAGATTTGCTTCCCTGAAAACGGAGGGATTTTAACGTAGGTGGCCTCAAGATTTAGTTGCTATAAATGGCATCTATGTGATTATAATGCAATGCATTTGGAATGAATGAATGGAAGACGGAAATGGCAAGGCTTGATCCGAGGGTGCAAAGCTTTTTAGATCATTGTCCCCTTTATAGAATCCTTGATTTCGCACCCGGCCCCAACCCCTAGCATGTGGAAAATAGAGTACTGATAATGACAAAGTAGATGTCAATCCATCCTCCTCCGAGGTTGATATCGACCACTGTGAAGTCCTCTGGGCTATGTTATCTTTAGTGGGCCCTCAGTGATATTTTTTCTCCTTTCCGAGTTTGGCGATAAGGAAACCTTAGAGGTTTTTTCGATTCAGACAAAACTACCTATCTTAAGGTTAAATATCTTGAGAAAGATGGTAATGAATCGTATTATTGTATACAGTAGACATATGGAAGACATAAAAATATGATTTCTGCGTCATTGGCCTCTTATTGCTAAGGTGGGGCCCTGACCCACCCTTCTTTGCTAGTTTTATTCTGTCAGAGAAGTACCTTGTCATCGATACCTACTGAAGTGTATCCAGTTTATACTTGTGTAAAATTTTTGATTCTGTAGAACCTATTTATACTGCTATTGGTAAACGTAGTGCATGGGGCAATTTTTCTTTTCGGCGGAGAAATCTTATTTTCTGTTTCTTTTACCCGTTTCTTTTTATTTTCATTTAGCTTCTTGCTGAAAAGTTATTGTTAATTTTCTGTTTATCAGATGAATCTTTTGCTATTTGTTAGAGTAATGTTTTTGGTATGTGTGTTAGATTTTAGCCATTGAACCTGAGCACAGGGCAACTCACGTAAATCCATTCGTTCCCAGAAATATGTAGTTCTGTCTCTAAGTCCCTTAAACAACATCATGATAATAAACCTGAACAATTCAAGTGTTGGATGTTTATTTCTCAAGTTTGAGTGAAATTTGCTCGTTCAGTTTTACAATTTGCCATCAGAGGATTAATTTTGCTAGCCTATTGTTACAATCAGAATCATTCAATCATGATAAATATATTATGTTGGTAATAGTCGATTTATTATATTAGAAATAATGAAGAAATGATTTGAATATGGCCGTGATTCATCTATGTGAGTGAATTTTTTCAAAAACCTGTGAGTTGCTCTGTTGCTCCAAAATTTATAAAGGCTTTATTTAGTAGACTTATTGTATTTCCTATACACATTTGAATCTTATTTGTCTTCGCTGTATGATAGATAGAAACGTTGCCAAGTGTTGAAATTTGTTGTATAATGTTATTGTGTTAGTTGTTATGGTAGTTTCCAAGTTTGCAAGTTATTTGCAAATTGTAAAAGTTTTCTAGGGTATGTGATGACTTTTAAATGTTTTATATATTGATTTTTGAAGAATATCTGATTATTGATATGATACTGTACTTTACTAACGTGTTAACAATTGATTTTTCCTGATTAATAATTTATCAATCGATTTCCATCATGAGCTCTTTTCTTTGTCGTTTGGTTTCAACAGAGTTATCTTTGTGCAATTCATTTTTGTGGTGTATTCAACACTCTCCTTATATTTATAAATTTCAAATGTTCCTTATTGAGCAAAAAGTACTAAGAAGCTTGTGATTTCACCAGTGAACCAATAGAAATTACTGGCTACACGATTTTATTTGAATTCCCTTTTCAAATTAAAAAAAAGTTGATTGATGTAAAATATTCTCGTTTTCATATCAGATATTTTGCTCACAAACTTCTAATAGTCTATCTTGAGTTGAGGCATAATTATTTGAAATAGATTTCTTTTAGAGTTTTTTCAAAAGCTTCATTTATCAAAACTCACTGAAATTTTTTGATTGTACCAGCATGAGCTTCGAATCTTTGATTGGTTGATAAGAAGGCAATTTGAAATTGATCAAGAAAGTAAAGCTGAATATAAAAAGTTTTCCAGGTTTCTTGGCAAGTATGTAAACTACATGTGCTGGCGATAGAGGTTAGGCCTAGTAAAGAAAATACCAAGTTGATCAATCGACACAGAGGGGCTTTGGAATGAAATCGTTCATATAGATGTATTGGATAAATGTTATTGAGTATTCTTCCTCCCCACCCAACATTTCCGCTCATATTAGGGGCAAATTAAGACCAAAATTTGCAGTAAACAGTGTTGAAATGCAATTGTCAACTTTAGGATTTCAGAGAAAGTTCGCGACAAAAAATTGCCTCTACTTTTGTGAACAAGATTCAGTTAAAATCTTTGAAATCAATTTATCGTATCAAATTTTACACCCGGCGTTTGGAATGGATGGCACTAAAAACGATTAAAAGTGGCCTCTCTTGGCGTTTGGTTACAGTTTTCCGTTTTATGATTGGTTCGGACTTGAAAGTGTGTCTGTCGCATCAACCAATCAAAGATTTGAAGCTAATGCTGATTGAACCATATTTGGAACACAAAAGTGGAAAGTTACAGCAACAAAATGAAAATGGCTCTCCAATTCTAGCTGAGATGAAATTTCCCCAAATTATAGTTTCTTAATTTAGTTTATAGATGTTTCTCATGCTCTAATCTAATTATAATATCAGTTATATTTTGATACAAACCGTGAACTGTGAATTTTTTCTGGTGAAAATTTTTTGGTCAAAACGAGGCAGCTCTGCTAAGAGGCACGGTTGAAGTAATGGCGGCAGATACGATTGTGAATTTCTCAGTGCTCTTCAAACTTTTTGATGAAGAGATCTTGCGAGAAAAGCAAGTGCAGTTGATGAAATTTGCAACAGAAATTGCAAATGGTTACATTTGGCAAAAAGATAAGTTTGGTTTACAACTTGAAATTTCGCCTTCGAAGTCAGGTAATATTTGTTCCATTTCCATCATCAAGTTACCGTAGAAATACATTTGCAAATGAAAATAAGATGATCATAAGAATATAATTGACCATTTTCAGTATTGTAAATATTTTGATATGAAGCGTCAAATTGTGAAGATAGTTTCAATTTTCCGTTCCGGGTTGAGGTCATCGATTTTGATCTTGCTATCTTATCTACAGACCTTTCTCAAAAATGAACTCCAGATTTTAAATCTTCATCTTGAAATTAGTCTAGTTTAGACTGAAAACTTTATGTCTTTTGGACCGTTCGGTCGCGAGTTGCGTCAATTTGAACATTTAGATATTTCTGTAGATTTGACCGGAATTCAGTTCTGTAGTAAAAAAATTTCACTACACACAGCGAGAAATTCCATTGATGAAGTGTAAGGAAAAGCTACATTCTGAAAGTGGGCTAATTCGCTATCTGACGGGCCAAACAACATGACATTTTCGACATAGACTAATTTTAACATTAAGATCCTAAATTTATGATCCATTTTTGGCAAATTTCAAGAAAGAAATACCTGGAACAAAGAATACCTTGAGATATTTTGATATTTACATAACTCATATTCCGATATTACTTCATTAATATTATATTTAGATTTAATATAGCTAAAAGATTTAACATATATTAATTTTAAATAATACCCTTAATGCCCAATATAATCAACTCCTCAGTAAAAATATGGACCTGGCTTATAAGGGATTTTCTTGTATTGTCAAACTTGAAAATAGTAGAGCAGTGTCACCCTCTTGGTAAACTTTTTTATAATAAAACTGTTTAAGAATAATAAAGCTGTTACCAACGTATAAATATAATATATACCATTTCCCAATAAAAATGATATATCAACATTGTTCTCCTAAAACACCTTCTGATTTGCTCTAACTTTTTAAGGTTACGGTAATCGTTTTTGATACGATATTTGGTTTTCCCTCCCTAAAAGCAAAACTATTAACGGACTCAGATTAAACTATACATCATTTGATGTACCAGAATGTGGTGATTCCATATCAAAATAAGTGGCAAAGATTGTAAAATGATACCTTCCAGGCAAATTTATTGCTTAAATGAGTGTATCACCTTCAAAAGCTATTTTGTACCTTTGTGTCTGAGTTAACAGAATCTGACATATATCAGCAGAAAGTGCAGATTCTTAGCTACCAAATTATTTCTCAGATTTTTCAAATTCCTCCTCCACTTGAAATTATACCCTGTTGAAAATTGGCAAAAAAAATTTCTTCCCTCTCATAGCTGTATTTGACTATAAAAGATGGACCAGAGCAAATACAAAAATTTTGAGACACACTTTGCTTATGGGACATCTATCCTGGCTGTGTGCCAAGTTTTGAGCCATTCGATTGGTTCCTTGGGTACAAAATAGCTTTTTCGTACCTGTATGTAGAGGAATTGTAAGTCCGAAGAAAACGGATTTTACTGATCACATTTGCAGGATACACTCATAAACCACAGTGTAATCCAGCTCAAGTCACTTGAAGCTTTAAGATCAACAAGCCTGTTTAAATAATCACAGGTGTATATGGGATGCATGGATGTGCCATGCAACCAAAACTACAAAGCAACAATAATTGGCTTAACAGGTCAAGAGATTTTCAGGCCTCAAATAAAAGTTCTGATAAAAAAATTATGGAAACCTTTGTTTACATGGGATTTTTTCCATTTTCAAAATTTCTGTTAATTTCAAATTTGTATCATTGTGTGTCTTAAAAGTTAAGCTACTTGAGTTTGAAAAAATCGAAAAATTGATGTTTTCATCCAGAAAACACTTACCGTAACCTTAAATCTCACACATCAATACATTGTGTCAATGCAAAAAGGCTTCTTTATTAGCCATTCAAAACAATTTTTATTCAAACTAAAAAGAAATGAGAATTTCAAAGCAAAACTTTTGTGTTACGGAAAAATGAAACAAAGAAATAAAGGATTCTTATAAACTTGTTCAAGGTAAGCACTTGAAAAACTTGTCAGAATTATATTTCTTTGTAAAAGAGAATTCAGAAATGACCAACAACTGAAGAAAATATGTCAGAAGTTATTTTCACTTGCTTTCTTAAAAACTAGGCCCAGTCTACCTTCATTTACATTTTTACAAGGCATATCCAAATCATGCAGTTTCTTGGGAAGGCACCAAAAGGGAAACACTACTCTAGTTCTTCTTGGATTTGGGACAAAGCAAATCTTGTACCACATAGACAGAAACCATGGAAGGCCATTTAACATGCTTGTCATTTATTTATATTTTAGCTGGTATCTTTGTTAACTTTATGATAACCTATAGCCAGAATTTACATTAAGACTGATTTAGGGATAACTTATTTGCCAGAAGCCATTCAGATATAAGATATTTTTTATTTAACACTGTGTTGCATTTTGGAAGTCGTCTTGATCATTTACAACTGCCTAATATCAGACATTTACATCTGACAAAATCAATAAATTGCTAACAGTTTATAAATGCATTGGAAATATCCCTTGATAATCCATTCTTAAGTCTTTAGAAATTAAAACTATTATTTAAAACATACGTTTTGTAAAAGTTGTAATATAAAGTTCCAATTCAAAAGTTGTTTACTTAAAAAGTTGCTAACTTTGATTTAAAAGTTATTTGCTTTTATAACACACAGAATTTAGAGTTTGCTCACCATGCTTTTTCAATCATATGTCTGGGCAAAACAAATGCAACTTTAAAGGACAAGTGACACACTTTTCACCCTATCTTTTCTTTTCATTAACTTATAGATCATCTTTTAGAAGTAAGTTTTTCCTGGTTTAGAACAAAAAATTCTAATCAGGGGGTCAGGGGGTGCGATTTTGCTTTTTTCACGTGACCATATGTCGTACATTGTGATAACTCGGAATTTTCCTGTAATTAATAGAGAGTTTACTAAACACGACGCGACAGGTCCAGAAGAACTGAATTCATTTAGAAGCGTGTTGTAAACGTTAATATTGCACGGTATACCAGTAGCAGAAATAACAAATTATCACAATCTATGTCATGGTGTCACGTGATTCATTTCCCGCCATAATTTGAAAAGGGTTTTTAAGTAGGGAAATGAAATTAGAGAGGAAAAATATTTCAACAACACTCTCATACAGCATTTTACTATAAGTTAAAAGAAGAAAAAAATTTGGCACCAAAAGCGTGTCACTTGTCCTTTAAAATATAAATTGCAACTTTTTTATCATACAAAATTTGATTTTTTGTTAATCTTGATGTAAAGATAAGTAGGTATTCCATCTTTTGGTTTCATCTTGTTCTTTTTGATCTAATATAGACAGCTATATTAGGATCCAATATAGAAAGCATCGTGCATGCTTTTAACCATCTTTTTGATGATCATTTACTGTATTGTGTTATTGCACATATATTTGTTTACTTCCTTTGATTTTCAGAATACCATGGCTGTTTAAATGGCTCTGTTAACTGTGGTGATAATATCGAAGATGAATGGTTCATTGTATACATCCTGTTTCAAATCTCCAATAATGATCACAGTCTTATGATAAGGTAACATTTTAATTCATATTCAATTGAATTTTTCATAGTAAATCATGACCATTTTCTAATTTTAAGAGGATCAGATTTTATCATGTCCCTCTTTTAGAAGGAGTTGATGTTCAAATGAATATACAAACTTAAGATGTCATGATAATGGCTTTGAAAAAAGCAAACATTTTCAAACGTGCTTAAGCTTTTTGTCTGACACTCTTCAGAATATAAAACTGCAGAATATAGATTGAAAACTCTAAGCTAGAAGATATATGTACCCCAGTTGTGGATGGAAATAGGCCAATCATAACCGTGCGTACAAGTCTGTTGAGGTTACCCATTCACTTTTGCTTGCATTTCGAAAATATTACCAATGAAATCCTAGGCTGAAAATGAACTCTTTCTTTCTACACAAGAGCGGCTTTTTCATTTCAATTTAGATAGATTTTAAAACTGCTAGATGGAAAGGCGACCAGGCTCTACCAATAATCCAAAATGTGTTGCCAAATTTAGTTTTTGGCACAATCTGGGATTTCCAGTATGATTTGTTCCAAGTCAATGCTTGACTCGGAACTAGACAAACAAAGAGATATCAGTCTGGAAAATGTCTATCTAGAGGATTGCTTTGCTACTTATATCAAGGAGATAATCACAAGTCTGCAAAAATGCTTGGTTTATTTAAAACTACCACAGATCGGTAACATTTCCTTGCAATTTGAAAGTCAGATTAAGCCGACCATATACAAAATGTTTCTTTGCTGTTTATCCTTGGTACTAGGAAAAGTACTAGGATAGATACAGTACTAAGAAAGCCTTTTCTACCACCCCAAAGAGTTCCGTTATCTACAAGTTAAAGTGCTATTGTGATTCTAGTTACGTAGGACACACAACCCAATATTAGTAGCATAACTCTCCCCCAAAAGAGAATAGCCACCTCGGTATTGCAGTTCAAAAACAACAACTAAAACATGATTCTGCTATCAGGCAGTATGTATTTGAAAAAAAGCTTGTGCCAAAGACTATGATGGCACAATAATAATGTTTGGGATTATTATTAGAGCCTGATCGTTGTCCCATCTAGCAGTTTTGAATTCTATCTAATATAAAGATGAAAAACCACTAGTGTGTATACAGGAGGAGTTTGTTTTCACTTGGTAACAATTGGTAACATTTTCAAAGGCAAGCAGGACTGATTGGGCAAGCCATTTAGTAATACGCTCCCGTTTTGGTTGGCCTATTTAAATCCGCAGCTAATATATACTTCCAAGTTCAGAGTTTGCCATGTATGTTCTGAAGTTTTGTACTCTGAAAAGTGTCAGATGAAAAGTTTTAGTATGTTTCAAATTGTTTGCTTCTTACAAAGCCATTTTAAATTTTATACCACCAATAATGTAATAAGTAAAAAGTTACTGAAATAGAATACATTATTTACTGTCCGTAGAATCTTCATCAAGTTTCCTTTAGTCACAAATATGTGATTAACCTCCGTTTTAAGCTTTGCATGTTTTTTTTAGGATCTGGAGGGCTTTCTTCATTTTGTTTCATGTTGTTTATGCAGTTGGAAGGGTGATCACCCAACAGTTCTCTGTCATTTTAGAAAATTTCTTTACCATAAGGTCTTTTATCAAATGGATTTTTAAGGGTAATTGAAAATAGGACTTCATTTATAAATGCAAGAAAAATATGTTCTTGTAGTGGTGCGGATGTGGCTAGTCTGGTAACTTTGCTGTTAAACTCTCACTGTTTTGACTTAGGTGAAAAACATGATTTTTATGATCAATGTCTTATTGATGTTTGTAAAATGAAGATCTCTCTGGTAATAATGATTTCATGTTTAGTATTACAGATGACGATGGGCAGTTTCTTCTCATTGAAGCAGCTGATTACCTTCCAAACTGGCTGAATCCTGACACATCCGAGAATAGGGTAATGTTTATTTCTTATGTCAGTTTAACTAGCCTGAGCCCAAGTTCACAAATGCTGCTACATTTATGGACTGTGCAATATTGATAAATATTCTGTCAAGGCAGAGGGCTGGGTCTAGTTTTTCAATATAATTTATGCAATGAAACCATTGAAATCTTGCATGAAAAATACTTGAAGAAATATGCACTGAAACCAAACAGGACCTAGATAAAATTGTGCATGATTTATTTAAAATCTTACAAGGTTGGAACCGTTGACAATTTTAGCTAATTGCATAATTTTGAAGGGTTGCATAAATTATCACCAGATCCTGGTGGAAACTGTGGACAGGATATTTATCAATATTGCACAGTCCATTAATGTGACCGCATTTGTGGACTGGGGCACAAGCTTAGTTTAACCTGTAGCTTGAGTATCCATATTCTTCTGATTTCACCTGATTTATTGTCATTTGATTCTCAAAACTTTTTATGGGAACATTCTTCAAAATAAGCTGCAAAAACGTCCTTAGCATTACTCCTATCTACATGAGGGCTTGTGGTTATTTGATCCTTCTCCGGCAATATTTTAGAGGCCTCAACTCTACCCCTAGCAACATTTTAGTGCAGAAGAGATTGAGTTGAATAGCAAAAAAGTATGTTTTCTCCAGTTAATTATCTGCAAAACAAAACAGGTTTTTTAAAGTCGAAATTCTCTATCAAAGGGGCATTTTGATGTGTACTCGTCAACACTTGAAAGGTATCGTCAGTCTTATTAGGTATCTTGAGTTATTAGAGGTAAATGGAAAAGTCGACGTCTATGCTTCGCTTTCCAACTGTGTTATTCTGAAGCCATGCACTCATTATATTAGGAAGAAAGTTAAAGTATATTTATTTGATATCTTTGTTCAAATGGTCTGAAAAATAATATTGATAAATTCCTATAGAAGATTTGATACAGAAAATATAATGTAAAATGGAATCCTTTTTTCATTTAGCTATTAAAAGCTAATTAAAAGCGAAATATTATCCTGGAAGTAACATTATATAGCTAGGCTTCGATGAGTTACACCCAACGTGTCAAACTACTGCTTGCATACGTCAAATGTGTTGCCTTATCCTTCAATCGAAATTATCCAAGGACAAAGATGTCTTTTTACATTTGGGATTCTTTTCCAAATTACTCTCATCTAAAATTACACCGTGTCGAATCTATATCATTTGTGATTTAGGCCCTTTTTCAATTCCGATTTCCTTAAGATAAATCTCCTTTTCAGCTTGAGGGAATATTTCCTCAATGAAGGTCGGTATTTTTGTCTACGAGATGAAACTGTCTCTACGAAGATTTTATTTCAACCACGTGATGTCTTTTATTTCCATCAAATTATTTTACATATTTTTGTGATGATACATTTACATATTTATTTTACATATTTTCAACAGAAGTTGTTTGGCTCATTTTGTTGTCATTTTTCCTACCCCAAAATATCCTAATAAGGGGGAAATGATTGAAATGTAGCACTCATGCCTAAATTTTTTTGTCCGACATTCCTCAGAGTGTGAGCGTCGGATAATGTCCAAAAGTAAGCAGAAAATTTGTATCCAGTTGTGGATCGAAAACAAGGTGAGAGAAAGAGAAACACGTTTGCTTGGTTCTTCGTTTTCTGACCAATCGCGGCCAATAACCTTTCGCCTAGTTGGAGGGTCCAAGAGAGAAAATGCTCTTCCGTGCTATGTTAAAACTTTATGGTACTAAAGACTTATTTAATAGTAGAAATGTGGTATAATAACAGTCTTAATCTTGATTATTTGTTTATATTCATTCATTTAGAAGGAAAAGTCCGCTAGTGCATGCCCCATTTCCCTGCTTCTTTGCAGGTGCTCTTTCCGTGCTCTTCCAATTTCAATTTGCTGATCCGATGTTATCTTGCTATGAATACATTTCTGTTAATTCATATTTCAGCTATCATAAATCCAGTTAGCCTAGCTCGCAAAATTTGTGTTTGTCTCTCATCATTCAAAACTTTTACTACAAACCACTCTAAAGTGGTCTAACTTCTGACTAAAATACTTCATTAGTTGATTTACGATACTATCGTAAAACATTGTTACATATATTGCCTTTCTTAAAAGAAACAAGATCTTATTGATATACCGTATTCTCTCTTGTATTCCCGCTGTGGGTTTATTGATTAAGTATCCTAATTTAATGCGGGATTATTAGAAAGGTTGGATTATTAGAAAAGCGGGATTTTTAGAGAGGCGCGGTTATCAGAGAGCTGAGATTAATTTTTCAACGTCCTTTTTTTTAGTGGGCTCAAATTATCAACACGTTCTCCTCTTTTTGGCGTGGCATGTAATCCTGTTCTCCGTGTTCTCCTTTGCATGTAAATTGCGAAGAACGTTGACGAAAGTTGGTAGGAAAATGGACGCTCACTTGCTCCAACATTATTCACCCTTGCTGTTACCAAATAAGAACGACAAGACACTACGCTGCATGTCTGTAAATCATTCAAAATCAAAACTCCAAACACATTTGCAATCCATTTGATTTCTTTCTTTAATCAAACCTGCATGCGTGATTATTGGGATCCGGGATTAATTTTTCAAAGTATAGAAAAATGGCGGGAATATTAGAGAGGCAGGAGTAGTAGAAAGGGCGGGAATACAAGAGAGAACAAGGTGTTTATTTTGTGATATACGGGAATACGGAAATACAAGCGATTAAAAGATCTTAGTAGTAAACACACATTTTACGCACAACTTGGTTGTTTTTCTAGGTTTACATCCACAAAGGTCGATTACATGTGATTCCTTTCCCATCAAACCCTGCAGAAGTTACCATGTTTCCTACTGGGAAACCCTCCATTCAAGAAGCTATTCGGATAATTTTTGGTGATCATGGCACAGAAGTTAACTCTAGGATTCAGAATTCCATTGATGCTAAAATTAACAGGTTAGGATTTTTATGTAAATGGTCTTATTTTCTATTCTCATCGCGTTGCGGTGTTCCTTATACACTACTACTAATTTTCTATGTTTGTCTTAAATGTGATATTCGTTTTGCTAAAATCAAATTACTAGAATTTTTATGTACGAAGATTACGTTCCTTTCTTTAACTTGACTTGTGATGATTATATATGGTCATTCATTCGCTCGAATCGTCAATGAGAAACATAACCACAGGAATACCTCGAATTCGGTATATTCTTTTTAACATACACGGGCTATTCAACTTGATAACGCAGATATGATGTGTAGTTTGCGTGAGTCAGTTGCAAAGTAAGAAACTTCACACCAGCAATGATTAATCTGTTTTCCATGATAATGTGATGCTTCACTGAAATTTTGGCAAGAAATCATCAGTGAATTCGAATAATCCATTCATTAATATTTCATAGATTAGGCACATTTGACTAACTCAAGGCCGTCAGAAGGAGGGAGCGGCTGGGGGCCTGAGCCTTCCAATAATTGTCAAACAGTGGTATATTTCCTTTATAACAGTGTACTGAAAGGGCAGCTATACAATGGGCAGCCCCTCCCCCCATATGAATTTCGTTCCGACGAACCTGCGACTGAAACTGCAAACTAATTCAACTAGATGCTGAAGATCTTTCTGTAACTCTCTTTGAAGTCACAAACAGCATTAATTTTTTGGAAGATACATTTCATTGAAACAGTAAATTGGCTTGTATTTCAAAAAGTTGTGTGCAAGCTTAAAGCGATTAGTGTGTTTACAATCTTATGAGAGAAGTTTGTTGCGGACGAATTTCTTGTCTTTAATAAAAAGCACTGCTATTTCAACTACTGACAGTACACAGCCGCAGACATTTTAAAAGTCTTTAACTGCACACATAAAGATGCACTTTTTTCTTATGCTCCTGTGCATTATTGCGCTTATACGGCATTTCTACTTATTTCAAGAGTTTATGCAAGAACTTTTGAAAACTGAAAATGTATAAGTTTCTATACTTTTGGACGTACCTCAATGGTTAGTGCTGGGTCTTGTTCTTTTCGATTTTGACAAGATTTTTCAATCCTGCATTTTAACAAGCAAGCTTGCTGCATTACATTAACAACCAACGAGACTACGGAACTAATAAAAAAGTCAGAAAACTTCAAGCATTTCATTTGAAAAGATAGAACAAGCAGAATTCACAATTTCAATTCTTTTTTATCACGGCCTAGAGCTTTAGGATCGAAATCTTTGGGTTGAATCTCAGTAACGTGACCACCATCTCTTGTCTGACCCTCTGACAGACATCTGGCCCTCTGACAGACCTTTGACCCTCTAACAGACCTCTGACCCTCTGACAGACTTCTGACCCTCTGACAGACTTCTGACCCTCTGACAGACATCTGGCCCTCTGACAGACCTTTGACCCTCTAACAGACTTCTGACCCTCTGGCAGACACCTGACCCTCTGACAGACTTCTGACCCTCTGACAGACATCTGGCCCTCTGACAGACCTTTGACCCTCTAACAGACCTCTGACCCTCTGACAGACCTCTGACCCTCTGACAGACCTCTGACCCTCTGACAGACTTCTGACCCTCTAACAGACCTCTGACTCTCTGACCCGCGTTTCAATTTTACTGTATCAAAATCTAGACTTTATGGAAAAGAATATGCCAGACTTTTATTTGAATGGATGATTAACAGGGGCCTAAAACGAATTGAAGTGAAAACCTAAGCTAAAGAGCCGATACTAAGGTAATGACCACCACGTCAGCTTCTATTGAAGCATCCTCTGTGTTGATAAGTCATAACAGGGGCGCTAGCATTCCAGTTGGACCAGGCATCTAAGTACAAGTGGAAGCCCAATGGTGTGGCTGCTTGTAGTTCAGGTCATTAGGCTCAAATCGGTGAATTCCAGATAAGCTTCAGCAATGAGTAACAACACTGAGCTCCTTTTCTGTGGAATGGATTAGTGATAAAACCAAACTTAGAGCAAAAATCAGTTTGCTATTTTGAATTTTTGCTTCGTTTAGTCTCCTTTCACAAATAAGGTAATGATAAAATCGCTGATAAAGACATGTCATTTCGTCGAACAATGTATTAGCTCTTTGTTAGCTTTTTTAAGAAATGTCGCTTATATGATTCATAAGTCAGAAAATTGGGACCAGTTCCTGTATTTTTTCGATTAATGATGCTATGACCAATGAAGAGCAGGATAGATATTTTTAAATAGTATAGTTTTGTTAGAACAGAATTAGATGGAATAGTTTTATTAACTAGAGTTCTAGTTTTTAAGGTGCAAAAATACTGTCAATTCTTTATATTTTCATTATACAATTCACAGAAAGGATTTTCGATGTATGAATCTGCAACATTTTCTGTTTGATTGCAGATTTGACTCAAGTTTTTCTATTTTACAGGTTTGATAATGGATTTTCTCACTTACTTCACAATGCCCATTGTCTCTTGCCACCATATTTGGCGTGTATTCTTAAAAAGGACCCTTCTGTGGCAAACAGGATATCGGATATGCTTGAGCAGTATGTAACTGCAAATTTCGGTAAACGGGTTAGTTGAACATTTTTTTACATAACACCCATTTTGCGTTTGTTTTTCAACAAGCCAAGGAGGCAGGAGTTAGGAGGCTTGAACTCAGCTTACAAGGCATCGCCCACAAATATACTGATTTCTTCTATTCTGCAAACTTTCGTCCGTAGATTCAAAAGCTTTCCTTTCACACGTCTCAAAATATGGATAACCTACAACTACAAATCTCTCTGTTCCACATATATTTTCTAGCTGACTAGCCAGTTTTTACAAAATATAACTATTTCAATCAAGCAAAATATCTAGCAACAAAATCTAAATTAAAGACGTTGTAAATTTTGACTTTTCCAATTTTTGTCGTTAAAGCACCATAGCAGCAAATTCTATCTGTTGATAATGAGTACATGCTCGAAACGTCATGTTTTTAATAATCTATTTCATGTTAGTCTTAGTTAATTCGCTCATTATATTGTCGTTACAGTTTATCCTACTTTCTTATATACCTTGATTAACAGGAGCACTGAACCAAGTGATTCAAAACTGAGTACATTTGTGTTTGCCATGATAAAAATAATGATAATACTAATTTATTTATGTTGCATGGCATTAAGAAACCGTAACCTTTTGATTCTTTCTAACTGGGAAGCAGAAATAATCTACTGGTCGAAGCTTGACACATCAGCAGAAGAGATTAAAGTTTTCTTATTTATTTCCATACTATTATCCATACTATTTTTATTGAATTTCGTACGTTTTGGGGACCTCTAAAATCTACTTTCATTCAAATTTGAGTTTCCTATCGATAAACAGATCCCAGACTCAGCAACTTCCGAGTGATTTTAATAACATCTTAAATTCTACAACTGTTTTGCTACAAAACACTATTTTAGAAATGCTATTGATTTTAAATACAACTTGTTTCCTTTTTACAATTTTTTGACATTGAATTTGCATGGTCATCTTATTGACTTACTCTTTATTATTTTCAGAGGAAAAGCGTTGGCAAGTTTGAATTTAAAGACTGGATTATATCAAGGGTAATTTTTCTGCTTATCGATATTTCAATCATCCAAAAGTCATATATCAAACCTTGATATCAAAATATGTATTTGCATTCGGTTATTTTGTTAAGCCCATTTATCATCAAGGCTTTACCTTTATAACTCTTATACTTTTAGAATCACAGACTGGCTGTTAACAAAATTTGTATCGTTAATTTTCGTCACATTCCTGACCAGTGAAATATTTGATTTGCTACATTTTCTGACAACAATCAAAACACACGACAGCCAGATCTGAATTTTATCATTTGCAAAAATTTGAAAAGTCGATTTGACTTTTAGGTTGAAGATATAAAATTTTGAATAATGTCGTATCGTTTTGAGTCAATTATTTAAAGATTGATGTACCATTTTGAATTAGGCCTAAGTCTCAGATGTGTCAGTTGAGGCTGTGGTTTTCAACGAATCCGATCTCCCTGTATTACATTCCGCATTGTAAGGCAGAAATGTTAAACGGATCTATTATTATCATCTGAAACTGTTTCTTATATTCTCTGCAAAAGGCTTCATGCGCTTAATTTTCCCTCACCAAAGGTTTGCTTCACAAAATATACATATGCGAAGCTGCTGCATACAAATATAGAAAACAAAGGATCTATAGCAGAAATGCAAAGTGGCAGGAAAGGTGCTTCACATAAAGCATGTGACCTGGGGTCGAAACTTGTAAGCATTCGTTATGTTACTAAAATTTATATTTTACAAATGTTTACCAATAATGAGTAGTATTTTTCCTGCCAAAATCTGAGGCGACAGAAATTTGTATGTGTTAAGTTAAGGAAATTGTGAATGAAGCAAGAATTAGGAAAGAATTAAGCAAGAATTAGAAACGAATTGAACAAATTACAAAAAGTCGCATAATTAGATTATCGATGTAGAAAATAACTTTTGCGAACATTTTTGATGGTATAAAGTTTAAAAGTGGCTTTGAAAAAATCAGAAATTTAATGTAAGCCAACATGCAAAAATAGCTTATCTGGAGCAAATATCCGCATTGATTCCAACCTTGATCTGCAGCTGGTTATCTTGCTGGTGTTGAATAACAATTGCTTTAATACATTGATACATGAAAGCCCATTAATGCAATCTATTTTGCTTGTCGATTCTCGTTACGACCTACCCAGTAACTTCCATGTAAAACCAAAGCAATTTAGCCGGCTTCTGGTACTACTGCTGCCATCCATTTTGTCTCATTTCATGTTATTACCCTTAGTTATTTGTTAGTACCCAAGGTCCAGCAAACAGGGCTCTGCTGTGTCTCTTTTTTTGTGTCACTTATTTCC
Organism: Rhopilema esculentum; assembly: GCF_057945365.1. Taxonomy (NCBI): domain Eukaryota; kingdom Metazoa; phylum Cnidaria; class Scyphozoa; order Rhizostomeae; family Rhizostomatidae; genus Rhopilema; species Rhopilema esculentum. The sequence goes on from NC_142827.1 coordinate 9,455,798, forward strand.
CCTTTTCATCGTGTCTGTTTATTGATAACAAAATATATTTTACTTGTTGTAGGCCTTTGGATTCGAGTTGTTACGTAAAGAAATCAATAAAACAGAGGTGCCCAATCAGGTGTGTTCATTTGTTCTTTTTGTCGATGCCTTGTGATTTTATTTCTTTAAAGTTTTTTCCAGACGCAAGGTTTAATGTTATGAAATACTAGATTTTTACTTGATGATGTTACTATGATAGTTTTACAAGGCTAGCCGAATAAGCCCTTTTTCGTTTCTTTTTCCTCTTTCAGTATCTTGTCAGCAGTGGTGGCGCCAGAGGAGGGCTAGGGGGGCTACAGCCCCTCCGTCGGAAGCATCTAGCCCCCCCCCCCCATTGGAGGAAATTTTAGGTTATTGTCGGAGCAAATTTGACAAAATATCATACAAAAACTGCTTATTTTAGTCATTTTAGCCCCCCTGTCGGAAGCTCCAACCCCTCTGTCGGAAGATTTCTGGCGCCACCACTGCTTGTTAGTCAAAACAAGCATTTTTCTCTGATATCTGTTTAGGACCTCTTTAATATCAAAGCTTAATCTAATTTATTTAAAAATTAATCAATTATATTTAAGGTTTTATTCAGTATCTAATATCATATCAACGTTCTCTGTTTTACCCGCTATTTCTTGTTCTACCCCAGGACATTTGTCAAGCCGAAGAAAAATGGTTGAAATATGAAACATCTTTGAAAAACCTTGGATATTTTAAGGTAACATGATCCAAACTAACAAAGTACAGATATTACTGTTATTCTTTTTTTTTTCCTTTTATAAATAACTTTTCTATTCATGTTGATCGTTATTTAACTTTTTTCTATTGTCTGCTGAGCCGCCTTCCGAATCGATTCTAGGGCGAAATCGAGGGTTCTACGAGATGGCGACAGCTCTTTCGTGAAGCCAAAGACTATTTTAATGCGACGTTGCCAGATGACGATCAGTAAGTCAATTCTTTTTCTGTTCTTTTCTTTTTGGTTCTTTTCTTTTCTGTTCTCCGTTTTGGTGTTTGAAAGCTAACCGAACACTAGATTTTGAAGCAGCACATATCAGGGAAAGCGTACATTCTAAGTCACTTAGGATTTTTATCAGCTAATATTAAGAATTGTAGAAGTGTTAACGGTCTACTGCAGATAAAAATGGTTTATTTTCCAACGCTGCCAATACATTTAATAATCAACCACATTAAAAAGGCACGGTTGTATTCTTTGGTCAGTTATTCTCATGCAAAGATATACTTAATGCTTAACCCATCAGTCTAAGAATATTTAAACTCAATCACGAATGATTCTTTACTTAACCTAGTATAAAATTTCTAGAAACTATTCTTAACGCAGGAGATTTTCAGTTGCATAATTTTTCAGCGCATTGTATCCTGTTCTGGTAAAAGTGAATGATTTTTCAACAATTGAATTATCTTCTTGATTTTACGTCATTTGCACCCTAGAAAGAATGTCTGGCAAAGCAGAAACTTGCGAAAATTATTGGAAGACTCAAAAAATGAAGTTTATAGCGAGGAAGATACTTTGCCTGAAGACGGTAATTTCTTTTTTGATAACTGTGTCATTGATGAGTGACTACTCTTAAAACATCACTGATCATTGATGATCGATCGCTTTAAAACAATACTAAAAGCTGGCACTTTATAGCTTTGAAATGGCATTGATCACTGATGATTCATCGCTTTAAAACATCACTGATCACTGACGATTGATCGCTTTAAAGCTCCACCGATCATTGACAATTGATCGCTTTAATACATCACTGATCATTGATGATTGATCACTTTAAAGCTCCACCGATCATTGACAATTGATCGCTTTAATACATCACTGATCACTGACGATTGATCGCTTTAAAGCTCCACCGATCATTGACAATTGATCGCTTTAATACAACACTGATCATTGATGATTGATCACTTTAAAACAATACTAATCGCTGGCACTTGATAGCTTTGAAATTGCATTGATCTCTGACGATCCATCGCTTTATAACATCACTGGTAACTGACGATTGATCGCTTTAAAGCTCCACTGGTAACTGACGATTGATCGCTTTAAAGCTCCACCGATCATTGACAATTGATCGCTTTAATACAACACTGATCATTGATGATTGATCACTTTAAAACAATACTAATCGCTGGCACTTGATAGCTTTGAAATTGCATTGATCTCTGACGATCCATCGCTTTATAACATCACTGGTAACTGACGATTGATCGCTTTAAAGCTCCACTGGTAACTGACGATTGATCGCTTTAAAGCTCCACCGATCATTGACAATTGATCGCTTTAAAACATCCCCGATCTCTGACAATTGATCGTTTTTTCATCACAGAAGGCTGTATAGGAAATAGTTTTGAAAGCTTTAAAAAATGTCATTTTTAGCTTCCGACTCTCTATTCTGTTGATTTCGATTACAGATGATTCTTGGCTTGAGTTGTCTTTAGATGATGTTGACAAACTGTTACGGGGATATCATCAAGCAACAACAAGCGAGGTAATTATATCAAACTTGTCTAATTATCAACAAAAGATGGTAATTATTGCAGTTTCAAGTTTCAACTAAATAGTTCCCAACCAATACAAGCTTTCTACAGCGGATTCACCAACATTGAAATGAAATGTTTTATTTAAACTTTCTACCACTACCACCTTTAGTGCATTAAAAACATAGATGTTTTAGTTTATGTTGATAGCGCGCTGAGTATAAAGCAACGCCCTAAACATTATACAGGGTGATATTGAGTGAGCAAAGGATGCTTTTCCTTCACAGCTTTTTCACAAGATACCGGAAAGAAAGCTTTTTCACCATTGCTAGCTGGAGCCCTTAGCGAAATGTGATGTCAATAGCATGCTATTTTATGCATTATGTGGTGCATTCTGCTGGATATGATTTTGATTCTTCTTCCGTAAACTTCTCAACAAATCCAGAAAGTGGCCTACAGTTACTGTACTCGCTCTTAAACCATGCCCTCGGGGTTTTGATTGCATGTTGTTATGTCAAGAAGTTGATAACACAAAGATATCTTCTCATTGAAGTGTTCTTAATATTTTGAAATTGAACCATTTTTAAGGATCATACTATTGTTTTGATATTCAAGCTAACTAGTTTGTCGATGCAACTAGCAGTGGGTGCTTTCATTCCCCGTATGTTTTAGAATAATGCCCCAAACGATTTTTCATATTGAATATGACTGAGTGACAAGTTCCTCCCTAGGACCTCAATACAAAACTGGACGATGTTGCCCAAAACATGCGAAGGTTCGTTGGCAAGATGTCTGATTACGAGGGCGTTGAGACAGCCGAGGACAACGTTGACTTCGACCCATCCTCAATCATCGAAGAACTCAAGAAGATAATGGGTAACTTTGATTTCATGTTGTTTTCTATTAACTAATTGTGCCGTAAAACCACGAGGTTGCAATTTTATCTGCCCAAAATAGCGTTTGACCACCAGTTCGATAACCTGACCAATGATTAAGGACAGTTTTAGGTTCTTTGTTTGCCGTACATTTTTGCTACAAGCAAGTTATCTTGTCATCGTATGCCTTGTCAGATTTTGTCATTTTTTTTTCTTTAGATGGAAAAACAGAGAACAACAGAGATGAGGGAGATGATTTTTATGAAAGTGACTCAGGTTAGGAATTAATAAGATATAAGTATTTTGATAGTTTCAGTAGAAATGTCTTTATAGAAATGAAATGTTTGAAAGGACCTTCGCCAGCTCCACCGGGGGATGTGTTCGATAATAATGTTGGGAAGTAATAGACCAACAACAAGTTTTCGGTCACACGAACAAATAAGAAAAACGAATCGGGTTGGCAAAACTATTGAGGTGACTCAACTAAACTTTTTCGTAATTCTGAACTGTCCTGTATGTTTTTTTGTCAATTTAGGCCAGTTTCCAGTTGTTTACATTTTGGTTCTTGATGTTACTCTTAAACCCAGTTGCAGAAAGAGAGCTTCGCGAGAATTTGGTTTGAGTGCAGAAAATTTTTAGAACCATTTACTAATGCAAACTTTTCTCACACTTTAAGTCAAATTATCTTATTTTTGAAGCAAATTAATATTTAGCGAAAGCAGGGTGGGGGCACGAGTGCCATAGCACCACAAAACCAATTTTCAAATCATTTCCTAGTGATCTCATACAGCAGGAAACACAAACTTTACACCTTAACAAATTCAAGTGCAGCTGTTATGATGCTAATGGTAATTCGTCTTTCAACCAGACCAGTATTATTCTGATGATGAAAATGGCATTGATGATGACGAAATAGCTCAAATTGGTTCGTCGATGCAACAAGAGCTGCGAAATACAACATTAGCGAAAAGCTTTCAATCCAAATCCCAGGTACTTTTTCAGCTATCGTTTTATATATTGCTCCAGTTTCGAGGTTCATTCTAAGCTTCCTTTGATGGTCCTACTCTGTCGTTTGGACCTCGTTTATGTTCCTTAAGTACGTATCCGGCTGTTCAGCATTCGCTAGTGGCTGTAACTTTTACCCATACAAACGGATTCATGTCCTCTCTTAGAAAAGGTTGTAACAAATTCACCTTACGGCATTTTATCAAGGTATGAATAGAACGGTCTCACAACATTGCACAAGTAACTCATGATAATGTAGCTGGTAAATCACACAAGAAAAACGGTTTAGTTTAGTCTTTAGTAAACTAAACATCCAGGTTGTTTCAATCAAATGTATTTTTGTCCACAGCAATAGAAGGTTGCTTTGTTATAAGCATATTGTTTTGATAGGCGACAAACATGACCTCTGTAGCTCAAGGAAGAAGAATCAGGAACCCTGGGGAATGTGGACAGTTTAGTACAATAGCGAATCGTGAATTTGTGTCTCCTGTTTTGCATGAGGTGCTTTGTCCTAGATGTAGTCAACCATCCGTTGCGTTGTTTCTGGTTGGCATTTGCTCTGTAGATGACCAGCTTCAGATCAACCTTAAGCTACATTTTATTTATTGAAATATTCTTTCAATGAATGAATTGATCACGGAAAACACCTTAAAATATGTTTCCTTTACAAAATTCCAACGAAAATTCATAATTGATTGGAGAACGAGTGCAAATTACAAGGTTAAAACTAAATATGATATATACCGAAGTTCTGTTGTGCACAAAATGTTCTGTACCTTTACGCGTTAGCATCTGAGACGGGAGTTAGTAATCCTTTTCTGGCTACTTTTTGTTTTCTTACTCAAAATGACCTTTTTTTTAGTCAAGAATAATAACTTTTTTTTAGACGGATGGCAATGGACCTATCGAAGACCAGTCACTGGACATTGATTTCAATTTAGTGAAAAACTTTTTAGAATCTGTTTCAGCGCAGGACAGTTCTGTTGGCCCTGTATCAAATCTGTTGACATCACTAGGAATTTCGCTACCCTCTGATGACACTGTGTCAGGCCAATATGAAGAGTAGAATTTTCTATGAGTTTTTTAGTAAAAGAAGGTGTTTTTGATAAATGTACATAGCATTGAGTCTAGTTCGATATCTAAAACACGAAAATTACAGAATAGGATTATAGAAAAAATCAAGATTTGTTGATTACTACTTTAATTATTATTTAATTTCAATATGTCAAGTCAGTAGTAGAACTAATATAGTATAAAATGTTAAGATCTCAATCATACGAAGTTTTTGGATACTTGAAAAGCAGAGACAATCATTTGACAAAAATCTTCTAAATAGTTAAGAATTTCCAGATATTCACCAATTTCTGAGCCAATGCATAGATTTAGAATACATTCTTATTCGACTCCTAATTGTAACAATTTGTATTCATACATAGTTTTCTTAATATTTTTGTTGGCTACCTTGTTTATTATGCTCAAGACAGCAGCTTTGATGTCTTATCTTAATGTTTGATTAGCATTATAATGAATAGGCGATATTTAGTTGAAATAGTAAGATGTTCTTGGCAATCGGGACACAAGTTCGTTCTGGAGACCTAAAAAGTATTGTTTTCTTATGTAGAAAAACTGGTATTTCTATCAAGTGGATAGGATAGGTATAATTTCTTTGTTTTTCGACCTGATTCAAGAAACGGCTGCAAATGGTCTTTCTAAATCAAATTTGCAAGCCTCCTAAATACTTATATTCAAAGAATGCACCTCAGTTGATAGGTTAAGATTATAACAATTGTACGAGCTAATTCTTAACTTGAAGATACGTAATAATAAATCACAAACATTGAATAAATGTAGTTGAATCAAAAACTGTAAATGTTACCCATTGTTAGTTGCTGTTAGTTCAGACAACTTTGAAGTTGAGTGAAGCGTGCAATCCTGCTAGCTGCTTTGAGCTGAATGTTGCCAGCAAACTTCTTGTACCCGGCTTGGTCTAAAATTTGAAAGTTTGAATGTCAGTAGAAACAGTTTTCTATTCAATGTAGGTACGTGTAGACATTGTTTAGACATTACATTAAAGGAGTTGTCTAGTTTCCATACTGTTCGACCTGATAGTCATAAATAAGCATGATCAATAGTCATAAATTAGTATGATTAATTATTTCAAGTAAAGGGTTAGGGTAAGGGTAAGGGTAAGGGTAAGGGTAGGGGTAAGGGTAAGGGTAAGGGTAAGGGTTAGGGTTAGGGTTAGGGTTAGGGTAAACTAATTACGTCATCAGGTCGAGCAGTATGAAAACTAGCCAGCTCCTTACATTGAGGGAGTTGATTTTAAAAAAGAAGTGAGCTTTTAAATATCAGGTAAAATGCCTCAATCACTGTTGTGATTTAATAATACATCATGCACCGGGTACTTACTTTTCATCAAGGTTTACATGAAACACTGAGTAATGATTGATAGAAATTGCCTTGCTACAATATTGTTTAAACTTACATTTGGGGTGATCTTGATAGCCAGTTGTGAAGACATTTTTCCACCAATGTTTCTGAAATGGAACAAATACGTGTTAGTTCATTGGAATAATAACTACAGGAAGTTTTTGAAGAATATCGTATTCATTATTATTTTTTTGGCTGTAAAAAACATATTTATTATTATGTCAAAAGCCTGTTTTCAATGCTTGTCTGATCTCTGTTGAAAATCTACCACCCCTCTTAATTTTCTATTTTCAAATGTAGAATTTGTAGTAAGCAGTACCTGCCTGAACTCTGCTGAAATTCTTCCTCCCTTCATTATTTTTGTTTTCAAAGTTTTCAATCGGTACTAAGTATTGCTTACCTGAATTCTGCTGAAATTCTTTCTTTCATCAGTGTGCCATCCAGATGAATCATTCCATTTTGCAAGGCAACGTCAAGAGGGTTTGCAAATTGAACCTTTAATGTAACTTCTTTATCTAATTCAACCTCGCTTGGAACATCTCTGAATACGAGTTCAGGCTTCCTTATTTCCACGATTTTGCTTGTTGTGCAGACCTGACTTGTCTCTTTTGCAGTGCATGTTATGAACAATCGAATCATGGAATACTCATTCAAGTGTCCCATGTACCCACTTGCTTTCAAATTGACTGTTATCTTCTTATCTGTTTTTCAATTTTCGACAAAAGAAAATAAACACATGAGATATTTACACAGTTTTATCTCGATACGCTTTTTCAAGCTTTTCTAAATCTTTTGTTGCATTGCTGTCACGTAAATAAGATCAAAATCCTACTTATATTTCATTGTTAGTTCCAAAAATATTTATAAGAGTATTCCATATTATAACTATTTCTATTATTTCATGAATCTTCCTTTATCTGGTTGCCAATTTTAATACTTGAGTGTGCTTGTTACCTGAGTCCCTTTAATCTATCATTCTCCTGTTGTAAATCAATGACTTTAGAAAGTAGAAGTTTGAGTTTATTTATATTGAAATAACCTCACCTTCTTGTGCACCGATCTTCTCATTGAGTCGTTTATATCCCAGCTCACCTTTCGACACCCCGTTGTACCTCACGATGTTTCCTCCGACTATCAGTTTAAGCGTGAGGTCTTGCTCCCCTGTGTTCTTCAAGTAAACATCGACATTAATGTCGTCGCCAATCTCAATGATAGAATCTTGTGGCCTCGCTTTCATTTCAAGTGTTTTTGGTGTGCTCCTCACATGCATGTTTCCTGCCTTGTCCATTGCTCTTCTCACTGTTGCTCTTTCCAGAACTGAGTTTTCAGGGAATTTGTACTCATTTGTTATGTCTTGTCTTGACCTCTTCCCAACAATTTTGGTACTTATTTTCTTGCCTGTAAAGTAGATATTGAATTCAAAATGGGAGAATTTGTACAACAACACCCCTCATATTTAGATTACCTTATCAAAAATATCAAGAGATCTTATTTTTGTCTAGCATCTTATAACAAGGCCGAGGATTTGAAGGACTGCGTCGGCATGACAGCTTCGGGGAGTGGACCAAGTTTTTTTATAAAAGATGTCGAGCCTTGTATATAAGTTTCAGTGAGTTGCATGAATGTGAAGCCATGATACTCTAAAAATTTTGAAAAAAACTTGGAAAAATAGCAGTTGGAAAAATGACAAGCAGAAGCTAGACTAGATACTGATGAAAACGCCTTCTTAAAACGATCAGTGAATAAAATGTAAATGTGATGACGTCACGAAAATCTATTTTTAGAATTGCTTGATTTTGAACATATAGCTCGAAAGAACACCATAAAACATCTCTAAATGTGTATAGGAACATCGTCAATCAGCGATCCTATAAATGGTGACCACGACGTGACACGATTGTTGATTACGTTACTGTGGATACGGAACGGAGGCAATGGACAGTGACAATATGGAGGACATGATTACGTTTAGACCATTGCAATTTGTCTGAGATACAGTCACATGAGTCCCAACCCATATTTACAGTAATCCGGTAGCAAATTTCAAACCTTTTATTGGCAATATCTCAGAAAATATGTAGCAGATTTAACAGATTTCGCACATTTAGAGGCTTTTCATTGTTATTTCTGCTCATCTGGTCAAAATTGAACAGTTCTAAAAACATATTTTGATGACGTCTTCATCGGTACGTTAATACAAAGCTCGAAATTTTCACCCCAAAATTTGGCGCAGTCTATGAAGGTACCATACATTCGTGGTCCTCAAGAATGATGTGTTGGGATTGACTTCAAAGATGGATGCGCGAGGTCTCTTTTGAGCATTGGGGTTAGCAGTTTATATATTTTTAGACAATTACTACAAAGAGACTGATGTTCTGTTGTATTGAGAATAGGCCAAGGCAGAAGATCAAGGAAAAGTATGTAAAACATTCCATAAATGAATATGTATTTTAGGCAGCAGTGATTTACGTGTTCAGGTAATCGAATCTAGACAAAGCCAAGTCTTACCAACGTGGGTTCTGTTTGCACGCACCACTTCCCATTTGCCATTCTCGTCCTTCTGATGATATAGCACGTCACTATTCACTTCAGCCAAAATGAATTTGCCATCGTGAGGGAAATCTACCTCGCCTTCTTTGATCGCTTTAAGACTGCATGGTCCACATTGATATTTGCCTTGAAATATGCATGATACATTTTTTTATTCAAATTCTCGATGTTCAAGAGGTTGTAAATCTTCATATGCTAATACTTACATAAAAGTTTAACCGTGCTATGTACAAGTATGTACTGCTAGAATTTTACAGATTAATTTTGTGTGCATTTCGCGGCCAATTTTTCTCTGATTTTAAGAAAATACTAGAAACGAAAAGGATTGGTTTTCGTGGCCAAACTAACGATTTAGAATCCAAGCTGGATAAAATGTTATCTATAAACATGGACTTGGTTTGATCAAGGCAAATCATTTAATGACTTGTATTTTGGCATCAGCTTGCCTGTGATTAAGTTTTCATAGACGCTGTTTTATTCCAAGTACAAAGCCTATTCCAACTAAGTGTGACGTATCCACAGTTTTAATTTCTACGCTTCATTCTTATTTTATTCACTTTATTTAACGTTGGTTTACACAATAATTACACAGTAAATGCCTTATTGATCTCCAGGCTCAATCTTTTAAATCGGATTTGCCAGAACGTTTTGCAGGGGCCTTTTGGTCTGTCCTTCCTTGCAAAAGGCTAGAAAAGTTCTGTCTGCTCCCGCTTCAAGACAGGTAATACAAAAAATTACCTTCGCTCCTTTCTTGTGGAGTTGCATCAACTGCTTGCCATCCTCCATACCCAGGCTTAAGATCTGGCCTTGCCATCCATGCATCGTTCCAGCAATGGAAGTTCCTGTTGGGATGTTTCTATGTTAGTCTATGGAACTTCTAATTTTTAGTGAAAATCAATATTTGGTTTGCCTCTTGCAATTTTTCTTCATGTGGCCGATTTGGCTCTCTTGCCTCTTAGCAAAGTTTTGAAATAGCTTAATTTTTTATCATACTTATAATTTTGTGAGACTGGTATGAATGTTTGCTTGTAACGAGTATAAATTTTTATTTCACTCTCTCCAACAATCTTCGAGAAAAAGTTTTTGGGTTATTATGTCTTTATGAGGTTGAATATTTGAAGTCTGCACATTCCGGTTCTTGTGCGCTGTATATATTGGGGGCTATTAGAAAAGGAAAGGAGAGGCAAATGCCCCCTGGAGCCAATCCATCTGCAATGTTTCGCCAAGGTTTTTGGCAAAGAAATCAATATCAAAGAAGCGGGAAATAGACAGTTTGGAATCTGTTTCTGCAGTGCTTGGTGACACAGCACTACTGCCCCCCCTCCCCCCCACGAATTTTTTAGAAAAACAATCACTACCTTCACGAATGGCCGTCATTACAGTTAACTCATATTTTTTCACATCATTTATCTAAGCAATACATACCAAATACTGTCTGACGTCATGCCATCAATCTGTTTGCCGTCTTCGTCCAAGTAAATATCTTTGCTGACGTTGGCATTGGTATCATGTGCCGAGTTGAAGTTTGTCACTGAGCGGCATGGAATCCCGAGAGTTCGCAACACTAAACAAAAGAAGTGTGATTAGAATTTCATTGCTTGGTAGTTCTAGGCAGGGCCTTTTCTACTGGCTTTAAGGGGCTTTGTGTTTGAGACATTCGATAAAAATGTCGTTCAAAAGCGAGGAGTTTTGCCTGAAGGATGGAATACCAAAACCGCTGACCCTCAAACAGCTGGCTGTAGACTGGTCTCGCCCCATTCCAGAGTTCATCTGTGAAGTTACACTGAATGAGTTCCTAAAGCTGACCTAGCCTACCCACTTTGACTGCAAGTTGAACCTGACAAAATCCCTTGAGCACAACATCTAGCAACATCCCTGGTCCTAGCAACAAAGTCTTGCAATTATTTCCTTTAAAGCACGTGGATTCATTTATTTATAAATACACTAAGTTGCATAAAAGAAAACCCAGAAAATGACAAACCTGTTGTGAGAAGTGCGCTGAAAACCCAACATTGACCAAATTTGACTGACTTCTTTTCTTTCATGTATTCTTCAAATATTGGTGGGCTGCTTGTCCAATAGAGCGGCGATTTACCGCCTTCGTAGTCACCTGACCAGTTCCCAACCAGCAAACCTCTATTGTCGCAGCTGTTTACCTACGAGGGTAGTTAGACAGATCATAACAGCAACATACCATTCAAAATTAAGTGTAAATCAATTTTCTGTTTATATGAAACAGTAAATGAAATGTCACTCCATCGGAGATATATAATTACTTGCAGCATAAAAAGAGAGCCTTTTGGGAAGTTTTACAAATCATTCGACAAGGGAAGTTCAGTTTAGAGGAACCTCCTCGACTGACTTCAAGCCTAGCAGTGGATCCAACGAGGACATTGGGGTTAATAGCCTCCCACTTCTGTCAAAATATAGTCAACCTTGCCCTTATTGAAATGATAAACCTACTGTTCCATCAAGCATACAAATGAAACATTCTAGAAAATTGCACTGACTTGAACATGATCATGTAAGCAAACACAGTTGTATGCATTTAAAGCAGTCGTACAAAGTGAAACGACAATATTAAGTTGTCAAGGTTGAGACCTATAAGATTGGAAAATTTTCTTTTCTCGGAGAAATTTGCAAGTATTCTTGAAGGCAACCAAACACAAATGTGCACATTATTGAACTTTGAATCAAAGGAATCTGCGGGTCGCTGCTTACGTTGACTTTGACTTCACGATATTTCTACGACGCAGTTCTAATTTACGAATGCCATGATATCTATGCGATGCAGTTCTGATTTACGAATCCCGTGGCACAAGCAAAAGCAAAAGACATGGCTTACCAGCGATGACATCCTTCTGGTAACTTCAATTACACTGTCTCTACCCGATGGTTTCGTCAGACTCAGCAAATAGAACGTGCACTCGAGGGATACGTCTTCAAACTGTAGCGAGAAAAAGCTTTTGCTTGTAAACATTTTGCGAAAGGATTTTAACTTACTGATTTCCTAGAACGTCAATCTCTAAATTTTCTGTAGCATTTATTCTACATTAAACCGTGAAAATCTTCTAAATCGTGAAAATTTAAAAAAGAAGAATATTTAGTTACTATTACATTAGTAATATATTCAAACAGAACAATTTCCATCTTCTCTCTGTCTTGACAATGGACGCAAGGTGAGCTTTGGGGTATGGAACTTCAGTTTCTTGACATTTTTGAGTGTCAAAAATCTACTTGCAGCTTAAAGACTCATTGCTAACAATGAGCCATTGCGCTACGCAAGCATCCCATAATGCATTTTTAGACTGTCTGAAAACAAATTTGGTTAATCCGTAGAAGCTTACTGCCATTGTTTGGACCGTCGCCACGCTCGCAAAGGCCCATTGTTAGCAATAAGTCTTTAAAGAACTTTGCCATATATGTTCTTACTGACTTGCAGGGTTACTGTTATCCTAGAAACACGAAGCATATGCCCCCTGGTCCCAATGCCCCCTGGTCCGGTTCAAGGCTCTAGCAACCTCAAGCTTCTGCGGTACCTCACCATCTTACCTGGCCGAAGTACCAGTCCTTTCCACTTTGGTACTTGCTGCTTCCAGTGTAGATAACTCCGTGTTGGCGAAGAACGTATTCCCTTCTGTCCTCGTCGTCCTTCATGTAAACATCGTCAGCTGTAAAAACAGATATAGTTGTGGGTAAGTTGACTGGTGATGACGTCATGAAAATAAACTGTGAGGTTATGGATAATATCTAAGAAAATATTATGAATTTGTTCTACTTGTAAAAATTCATTTGAATCTATTAGTACTTGCATGGGATTTAGCCACACGAGCCTCCGAACTTACCCAATCAAAAAGCTATGATAAGGTCATGTTCAAGTCAAAATAACAGTTATATTTAAAATAGCACGAAGAAGCATAGAAATACTAAAGAAGCTCGGATCTCCACAGAGAATTAATGTCGGATAAATTTTTTTGGAGATTTATTAAGTAATCACCTTAGAAGATTCAAGATATTATAATATAAATTGTTGTAAAAATGTGAATAGCTTTAATTATAAAATGCCTTCTATGAAATGCAAGAAAAGTTGTGCCATCATTCTTTACGAATACCCATATGATTTAAAATGATGTATTTTTATTTGAAGCATAATCGTTGACATTCAACTTATTTCCGTGCTTCACTGCTTCGTTTATCCTGATACTCGTACATACCTTTGTTCCATGGGTTGAACAAGATGAACAACGAATTTGGATGTTGATAGAGTATATCATCGTCGTCCTCAAATGCAATTTCATATTTGGCTGGCAGTGCATCTACCGGACAGTTGACCTCCAAGTTCAGAATGTTTTCTTTCATGCCAATTACTTTGTAGGCCCATTTCTGATTTAATGCATCAAATTCTTCGACTTTGGGAATATGCACAAACGATTTATCGAATTCTCTTGGCTTATTACCAGTCTTTAGCGAGATGTAGAAGTTATCTTCTTCTGGTTTGTACGGCCTAGTCAAATGAACGTCTATAAAGAAGGCTTGTCCTCTTCGAACAATGAGCTGCTTTGAAATAAACTTGATGGTGTTATGCAGAGGCCTGTTTTTCTCATCTTTCTGATCAACTTTGACGATCTGCAGGGCTAAAACAGGAGCAGGACTTCTTATATAAATGACATTTCTCTTGATTCTAATCATTTTAATACAAGTTATTGAAAGCAAACCGAATTTCTATCTCTACTTAGATTGATTTTCTGTGGACGTGTAATGCATATAGGTATGACACCTAGCTTTAAGGACAGAGTGATTCAGTGTCAACATACTTGTTGAACATTCGCACGTACCTCATCAGACAACTTGGCGCTGAAACATTCAACTCGTCTATATATATATATATTTATATATCTATCTAAGAAGCAGTTGTTACTACAATAAGGACACTTTACCTAGGTTTTCGATCTCAATTGCAATCTTTTTATCGCCTTCGTCCTTTGCTAGCCATCTGTTGCAGTGAAAGTTGTAGTTTCTGCTCGTTGTTATGTCTTTGATAGTAACCTGATGAAGAGGTGTCAATAGAATTCTTTACAAGGGAAAGATCTAGATGCAAAATTTTGATTATAACGAGAACATTACGGCACCAGTAAGGGCAATCATAATGCACAAAAACAGTCGTGTTGTTACCTTGTTCAAATGCCATCCCGAAAAGTGCCCGGAATCGTCGTGTCGAACAGCTATCTTTGTAATGATCCCGATTGCCTTGCCAACTTTGACAGTAAATTTGTCATCGCTACGAGAGAGAACAACAAAGTACTGCACCTATTCTGTACTGCACTAAAAACTCCATTTCATCTTCATAATCGCGTCATATTATCTTTTAAAATAATTCACATAAGATATTCAAGGTATTTACAAGATTTAGCTATATTTTGTCCTTGGCTTCAAGGGTATTTTGATATGCCAGTGGTCATTGTTTTGTGATATCTAATGATTTTATTTTTCTCGGAATAACTTTTTCATTTGCTTAAAGTAACTAAGTAGCCGAATAGCTTAAGTATTTTCTATAATATGATATATATCCTCTGCCTTTTTTTGTCTTTGCTTATTATTGTCTGTATCAAAGTTGCTTCTAATGTTACTTTTCTGGATAAAGTTTGCATTTCTGGTGCGATGCTCTTGCGAACTTCCTGTTAAAATTTGTGTCCCCTGTTGAGAGCCGTATGTTTCGTTGGCAGACATACAACGCTTCCCAGAACTGCTTATCTTTCTAAACTATTTACTTCTTTTAAAAGGCAAAAGCCGCACAAGCTAAATTGAAAAGCATACTTTGTAATCTCTTACGTCATTTTGCAGTAAAGCAATATTGTTTTGAGTTGGAGAGGTGGATGGCTGAATTTGACAGTGATTGACTATCGCCAGTGGCTCTATAATACCTACCTTGGGTACAGGAGCCTTCAGAGTGGGCCAAAGACAGTGGAATTCACCGACCCTCTCTGGCACCCAGGGTATATAATGCTACCCGTTTTTGTTTTTGAGAGAACACGTTATAAGAGAAAGCAAGAAATTGGCTGTGAGATTGTACAAGTAACAAACCTTTAGTACATGGTGCACATATCTCAAAACATTTTGCTCATAATTAGAGTTTAACCGGATTTTCTATTGACGGCTTTTCTGTAAAATTTACTTCGAAATAAAGCTTGAAGGAATTTTACGACTGCCTGAGACAACGGGCATTATATTTTGGCATGTTGCATTTGTCATACCCCTTCGAACTGTTGTTTGCGATTCTTCTTTCTATCAGCTAAGACCATTTAATTGCCTTACAACATGGATTAAGTACAGGCATGGGTTAAACACCGCTCATTTGCCATGCTAAACTTTATGAAGTTCCATTGTTTTATGGAGTTATCTAGGGTGCAAGCGCAGTTAATGAATGGAACAAACTCCTTCAATGCAAAGAATGTTTCCGCAATCAACAGACAATTAAGGCCAGCACGAAAAAAATGCTATAACAAGAAGTTTTTTAATACACACCTTCCAGCTTCGAAAAGCTTCTTCCCTTTCGTGTTATCTATAAGTTCAATTTCATCACTTTCTCCATCTGATCCAAAGAGCTTGATGAACACTTTAGCATCCGTCCCAGCTGCAAATTTTCCACTTGTTGTAGCCAGAGTCGAAACTCAATAAGAGAATACTTCTAGTGGTTACTTGTATGAGATCTATCACAGAATAACCAAAACACAACAAAACAGAATTATATATAAAGGTGGATATTACGTAATGTTCTTAAGGCGAATACCGGGGGTAGATGTAATGCAATAACTATACTCCCTAACATTTCCCCCTTCCTATAACTGAATAGCTGTCCATGGAATGTTCTCGGGAAAATGACGTGCTCTTCTTTCCCGCAAATTATATCGTCTGTAGGGTCGTTCATTGTCATCATGGAATTCCTCATTGTCCGTATCGGTAGTGTAGTCTTCGTCAGAACTGGTATACACCCTTTCTTCATCAGATTCAGAGTCATTTGTCTTTGATGCGAAACGATCCAGAATATCATCTTGACGAAAGGAACGATCATGAAACATCACGTCTTGAACTGGACGATCTGTGTTTTTGTCCATGGCAACTGGTGTTAAGCGATCATGATGAACGGTTTTCGTTTCTTTAGTCTGGTCGTTTTCAATCTTAAAGTTTACTCCGTTAGGCAACTTTTGAAGGACTGTCCATGGACCCCGGCGACGGGGAGCTAGTTTACGATTCTCGCCGGTCTTATAATACTTTACTTTAAGCCATACCTTTGCACCTTGGGGAAAGTCATTAAAACGAATATTCTTGTTATATTGTTTTTGCATATTTGATCTACTTAATTGGAGATTGTCGATTACAACATCATAGGCCGTCTTTATTGTTTGATTGCGATCGTTTGCATACTCGGTAGGAGTGTTAGAATCCATCGGAGTATGGTCAGCAGTAGCGAATAGAACATCGATAGGGAGGCGTGCAGATCTGCCAAACACAATATCAAAAGGTACATGATTTATGGCCTTACTGACACTCGTATTTAGGGCAAAAATTAATTCAGGCAATATTGTAGACCACTTGGATTGGTTCAATGAACGATGTAAGAGGGCAGAGCGAAGCATGTCCTTGACGCTACGAATATTTCTCTCTGCGAAACCATTTCCCTGAGAGTGGTAGGCGGATGAACGTCGTTTCTCGATGCCAAATATATTGCAAAGTTCGTGTAATGCTTGGCTATCTATATTAGATCCTTGGTCACTGAGGATATATAATGGTATACCATGAATGTAGATCCATTTAGACAAGAGTGCTGCAATAATCGAGGATGTCGTTTGATCTTTTAACGGAACTGCTTCAATATATTTAGAGAAAATGTCACCTATGAGCAGAAAATATTCGAAACCTTTGTTATCTTTCGGCATATATGCAATATCGATGCAGATGAATTGCATTGGGGCATCAGGGGTGACCATGTCGACTAGAGGTGCTCTAGGAGGGGCAGTGTTGCATTTAGTTTGCTGACAATGTACACAAAGAGAAATGAAATTCTTTACGTAGCCATACATACTTGGCCAGAAAAAACGATCTTTCAAAATTGCATAACATTTATCAGTACCAAAATGTGCCGTGTTATGAACTTCAGCAATAACGAATTTGCGTAGCGATGCTGGAATAACTGGACGACCTGATTTTGTTAAAACTCCGTTCTCTATTCGGAGTTGATTTTGGATTCTCTTGAAGCGACCTTGTGAAATCCGTGTTTTATTTTCTACAGCATGTTTGACACTATTAATGACTGGATCTGATTGTTGTTCTTCCAATAATTGTTCTTTAAAAGAAATATCGCTGAAGAAGGCTGCGTAAATTTTGTCATCGAATAGTGAATTCGGTTGTGTAGAAGAGGCATTTTTGTTGCGTGAGAGTAGGTCAGCTTTGATATTAGTTTTACCGCGGATATACTGGACGGTGTAATCATACTCTTCTAGCTCTGCAATCCAGCGAGCAAACTTCCCACGTGGATCCTTTTGCTGGCGAAGATGAACCAAAGGGTTGTGGTCGGAATTTAAAACGAATGGGGTACCAGATAAGTACACATGCCAGTGACGAATGGCCAGTATCAGAGCAAATGCTTCTTTTGTTATGGTGGCCCAGTTTCGCTGAGAACTGTTAAAAGCAGTGGAAAAATAGGCTATCGAATGTAAAAGTCCATCGGATCCCTTTTGGGACAAAACACCACCGGCTGCAAAATCGCTGGCGTCAACTTCGATGATAAAAGTTTCATTAAGTTTCGGAAAAGCTAAAATTGGCTGTGAAGTTAATCGACGTTTTATTTCACAAAAAGCGGACTCACAAGACTCTGACCACGCAAATTGAACATTATCACTTGTGAGACGATTGAGTGGCTGCGTAATTGTTGCAAAATTGCGAATAAAAGCTCGGTAGAACCCAGCTAAACCCAAAAATGACTTCAATTCCTTCCTCGTGGTTGGTGGAGGAAAATTGCTGATGGCCTCAGTCAGGCGCTGCTGAGGCTGGATGCCGTCAAATGAAAGTTCATAACCAAGAAAATTTACTTTTTCCGAAGCAAAAACACATTTTGATGCTTTGAGAGAAACCTTGGCAGATCGCAGACGATCAAACACTGTAGCTAAATCCTGAATATGTTGTTCAAACGTGGAATTAAATACTACTATGTCATCCATATACGCTAAAGTCCTGTCCGATGGAAGGCCAGCGAGGCACATATCCATCATGCGCTGGTATGATGCCCCTGCATTGGAGAGTCCAAATGGCATCACGTTGAACTCGAATTTACCGTTTGGTGAAGAAAACGCAGTTTTTTCTTTGTCGCTTTCCACTAACGGAATAGACCAATAAGCAGATGCTGCATCTAATGTAGACCAATATCGGGCTCCTGCCATTTTGTCGATGACGTCCTTGATGTGAGGTAAGGGGTAAGTGTCCCTTTTTGTAACATCGTTTACGCCACGAAAATCGCATACGAACCGAATACTGTTATCTTTCTTCTTCACTAACAACACCGGAGCATTCCATGGTGAGGCTGACGGACGAATAATTCCATTGGACAGCATTTCGGAAACTTGTTGCTTCAAATCATCTTGCCAAGCAACCGGAACTCTATGTTGTTTGCGGTTGACGGGTAAAGCATCATTAGTAATAATTCGATGTTTAACGAGTGGTGTTTGTTGAGGCTTTTTTGTGTTAGCAGCAAAAACATCTTGGTAATCCATTAGCAATTGTTCAAGTTGTGACTTTTCCTGGGCAGACAGTTTTGAGTTTATGTCAACATCATCAATTTTAAAACTGGAGGCCCTGCTTTCTATGTTGGCTGAGGAAATAGTCTCTCCGGCTGGTTGTAAGGTACCCATCGTAGTTTGAGATTTAAGAACCACATCACACGATGAGACATTCAATGCAGTAATACAAAATATGCCATCAATGTTGGGTACAACGCGAGATCTAGTAATATATAAGCCACGTGACTTTGGCAGTCGATTTGGTTCAAAATCTCCAGTCAACATAAAGTTATCGGTGGTAGACTCCACTGAGAGAACCTTTTCTGAACGAGCAGGGATAGTGGTGTCCTCACATAACCGGACACTGGCGTTCTGAGTTGATAAGCAAGAGATAGATGTAGGTCCTAGTTGTATTTTGTTTTGAGCAAAATCAAATTTGACTGAGCCAAAGAGACGCATGAAGTCCCTGCCAAGTAGGATATTTGTGTAATTAATTGAGTCTAGAACTTGAAAAACATGTTTGCGGGGTGGCAGGTTAGAAATTTGGACGTTGAGAGTGACAGCACCCAATATTTTCATTTTTTCACCCGAAGCATTAATCAGAGTTTTCAGCGAACTATTATCTATTTCACTGTCCAAACCGATTTTCTTGAGAGTTCCTAAGTCAATAATTGATGTGCCAGAGCCCGTATCTAACATAACATGAGTGTTTACAGTTTGTATCTTTGCAACAATAACGACTAAACATGGGTCTTCTGATTGAAAAATATCGGCACTGGCGGTTAGTCACTGATAGTTTGGGCAGGATGGGTTCCAGCTGTCATGGCCTTGTTGGCCGCAGGCCTGACAAAATCGAGTTGGACAACTTGCAACAAAATGATCAACGCTTTTGCATGACCTGCATTTGTTCTGTTGTGAGGGGGTGTTGTTACCACGAAAGTTTCCAGTGAATCGTGAACCACGGCCCTGACCCCGATTACGGTTTTGAAAACGGCGACCAAAAGGGGTCCCGCGGCCCCTATGAAATGGTTGATTGGATGTGTAATTTACGCCACTCGCTGATGAATTGTTACCCCCGGATTGATCATCCGTTGTCATCGCATTCAATTTTTCAACAACTTTATCAGCTATTTTATCAATAACCGTGGGATGTATTTGTTCATCGCCACTGTCAATACTAATTGCATTAGCTGAATGGCATTTTGCAATTGTCATGTTTGACTTAACACCAGCTAATTCTAAGCGTACGGTTTCCGCTGCTAGGGCTTTAACATCACATGATTGGAATTTTTCCATTGCCTTCAAGGCAGAACGCATGTCAGGGTGAAGTCCACGAACAAAATAATCCTTAGCTAGAATTGCTCGAGCTGAGTCGTCAAAGCCTGGGTAGGCCAGTTTAATCAATTCCATTATTTTGTAGGAGTATGTTAGAGCAGACTCACCTTGTAGACGATTTCTATTAGACAGTTCAAAGATTGCTTCTTCACGATTTAATTGGCCTTTCTCAAATTCTTTGAGAAGCTCCCCCTTTATTTGATCGAAATCTTTTCGTTCTTCTGCAGATAAACGAAGGTAAACATCGAAGGCAGGCCCCTCTAATCTGCTTGCCAAATTCTGAGCTTTTTTCTCTCCTGTAAATCCTTTCAGGGCTGAATGTAATTCTACCTTAGTCACAAATTCCGTAAGATTCCCTTGGCCGTTGAAACTTTTTATTTTGTTTTCCATTTTGATTATAGCTGAGATAGGTTCTGTGATAGAAATGTAGCCAGAGTCGAAACTCAATAAGAGAATACTTCTAGTGGTTACTTGTATGAGATCTATCACAGAATAACCAAAACACAACAAAACAGAATTATATATAAAGGTGGATATTACGTAATGTTCTTAAGGCGAATACCGGGGGTAGATGTAATGCAATAACTATACTCCCTAACATTGTTGAAACAAGAATTTCGAATTCTTGATCTGTAACGAAGATTTCGTTTTTTCTTGACAATGACTTGATCAAGAACTTTACAAGGTTGTAGGTTTGCTTTCGTTGCTAAACCTTCTCACATTTCAAAGCCTTGCTATGCTTTGCAAACGCTAACACTTCCGTTTCAGTTCCAGGAAAACAAAAATCCATGTTTTCAATATTTTGATCTTTTATTAAACGGAATTTGCAAATAAAAGAATTTTTTATACCTCACTATGGAGGTATAAAATGAAGGAAGTTCCATTAAAAAGGCTGTCTAAAGGGAGGCTAGGAAGTCTCAGCCCCCCTCAATAATTGCTTGGTTGAGCTTTATTTCTTTCTAACAGAGTACTGAACTGAAGCAACTGAAAGGGCAGCATCTTCCTCCTCTAAAATGGCATCGATTATCAAGAAAATGTGGTTGCAAAACTTCCTGTTTGCTTCTCTCGCAGGGGCTTTGTGTCTTTTTTGCCCCAGGGTCACCGAAACCTCTCGGCGCCCTTGATCCTTGCCAGGTATAAAGTCTGAAACAAAATTTCTTCGTTCAAAAAAGCCGTTTTAATTATTTGCATATTGTCCTTTGTACTCCTCAAAATTTTCACTTACTATTTTCAACCCTCCAATCACAATTAGCTATTATTATTAAAGTTGGTGCTGCTATTTTTTCCTGTTTTATCGTGTCTTTTCAGACACATCTACTGAGTATTTGAATACGTTGTTTTGCCTGGCTTTATAATCCCATCCATTATCCCAGCTGACAATCTCAGGCGTTGCTTTCTTAAAAGCACCAAATACTTTGTTGTACATCTGAGAATTTTACGTTGGTACTCAAACTAGCCTTGAAGCCAACTCGGTGTGAAATAACCCATTAACGATATAACTTCCTTTTACTCACCAAATCATTTATAACTCAATAGTATTTTAAAAAAAGCAGGCATTTTCAAACCGGAGTTCGCGATGGTGGACAATTTTCCACTCTACATATAACTTTCTTTCGTTCACTCTTGAATTTTGTCAATTATCGAATCTGCAGTTATCTTGTGTCTACGCAACGTGACAACCTTAATGCATATGTCACTGTATTTAAACGTTGAGAGTGCCAAAGCTCCTGAAATTAATAAAGAGAAAATAACAACGACTATGGTTGTGTGACCGCGAGTGGACTGCACAGGAAACCACACAGAATCGTCAAATGCTATATTAATCTCTTAGAACCTGATATTGTTCTCCACATCATATTGTTCATTATTTTATAGGAATTTCTTTAGGCAGATCTTGTTCTGAATTCTGAATCAACTTACCCGTGGTCTGCATTTTACGTTAGGTTTGTCGCAGTGGAGATCCAAACTTCTTATATCGTCTTCCTGTAAAATATATGCAAGATTAACACTGAAAGCAAAATATCAACCAGTCCATGAAGTGTTTACTAAAAACAAACGGGCCTAAAGCACGTAGTTTGTAGTGTACAATGCAGATTAAGAATAGGAGCACCAAAGGCCCTTATTAACCTCATTTATATAATATTCATTCAACAGCCACAAGCTGCAGGTGTCAGTTGATAAAAAGCAATACACACGAAATTGCTCGCTGAAATTTGTTGATCTGCAAACAAAGAGAACTTTACATTTCATGTCCTTGTAAAACTGGCTCTTCGCTGATCAGCGAACAAATAGTTTTTCTCTGCTACATATCCAACGAATCTGATGCTCATTTGTAAAATGATGAATAATTTATATGCGTAGAGCTAAAGGGATAGTTGTTGTTTTCTTCGATCTGATGTTTTAGTTGCAGCAAGGAAGAAGATGGCGAATTGATCCGGTCGCTCAAGAGTTTCAATACAGGTGTTCTGTATCGAACTATTTAAAACAGATTACAATGAAAAGAACATGGGCTATCTGATAGTTTATAAAATATTTCTAACTTATTCTTTGTTTCATTCCTCAATCATGAAGAGTTGGAAATACATCTGATCATGAACGTGAACTCACAACAAATACAATTGAAACGACTGCAACAAGAACCCATTGATAAAAAAGATGCAAGGGATTATTTGTATTGTGGTGCCATAGAACTCATTTATATTAAGCATTCTGACCGCGTGTCCTGATAAATTATGTGGTTTTAATACCAATCAAGATTAATATAACTTTTAGCTAGTAAAGAATAAAATTCAAGAAAACACGCATTAAAGTTCACCACTCACCGTGTTCTGCCACTCGCCAATGAATTGTGCGATACTGTGTTCCTTGCTCGCTATTTATACAGGATCTTCGATGTAGGGGAAATCGTGGTTGCTCCGTTTTTCCCCTTCGAAACTCTTAATAGGGGAATCCAATTGAAGGGAATCGATCAAAGTACAATCTTTCTTTACAAGGAACAAAAAATTCATGTTTCAAGGGTGCTTGAGAAACCTTTTTTTCGGGGGCTGTTTGCGGAAAAGAAGTCATGTTATGAAAATAATAAAAAACAATTTGACAACCGCGATGGATAGAACCTGGTAATTTATGCGTAAGATCTCTTAGCACTTTCTCTGCTTTTCCCCTTCGAACTATCGGATGACTGTCTCAATGCTAGTTTCCCAACAAAAAGCTTGTTTTCTGTTATCTCTTTCCATTCTAATATTTCTTGTCTTAAATTAAAATCTAACATTCAATGCTTGCTCAAAGATAGAAATCTTAGTATTTTCCATTTCCTCTTTACAGGTATGTTTTAACAGGAATAAGCGTTTAATTTTTCAGTAATTGCTTATTGGTTTCTCTAGATCTGTTTATGCAATATTTTTTTTATAAGAACCAGATACGTTTTGCTGTGGCTCAGTGCTCTTGTTTTCTGGAAGATCTGGGGTTCAAATGTTCTTAATGTTGTTCTTTTCTACAATTATTTACTTAATATTGTTTCTACATGCTGGTTTTTATATAGCGTATTTCGACGCATTTCATCGCCATTCAGGAGGGTGTAATCACGAAGTCTTGTTATCATAAGTTGCAGATCCATTCCACGGTTCAAAATTCCTCACAATCCTTTAAAAGCTCCTCCTGGGCTTTTCTGCAGTTTTTCTTGATTGGGTTTCCTAGTTGCGCAATAAAGCCAAGGTTTTTATCAAATCGTCTATTTTGCATAGAGCTATCATGTGATATGGCACCGTTTCGATTACAGGGATTTTCAATGTTTGGAAATTATTCCAATTTTTGTGGGCTGGTTCAACAACTATTGCAAGCACACTAAAATGTTTAGTTTTAAAATATTTAGAGATCATTTTGTCTCGTTGTCGAGCAATTTCGGTATAATTTTCGTTTAGTCCAAATTGCTACAATTCCAAAATCTCTCTTTTTCACTTGTTGTTTGCAAATGGCTAGCTTTGGTTTAGAAGATGGCAATCGAAAGATAGATAGCAAAACAGAAAACCGAGAAAAAGCACAACAAAACAAAAGTCATATTGAAACGAAAGACCTAAAATTTAGTTATGCCACCAACGTAAACCTGCTTATTTTGCTTGAATCACTACCAGCGATGTGATTGAGACCTACCATCAAAACTTTCTTGACATATACTGCCCTTTCTACGGATTATAAACGATTTCTATACCCAGGAATCTATCTCAGAATTAACTAATTTAAATTATCAAATGATTTAAAAAACAGTTGGAAAACCTTGCAACAACTTCCAGGTTTCAAATTACTTTTGTTATAATCGTCTCATAATTGTTTCCTAGTTCTAGGAAAACTTAGACCACTTCTCTGAATCCGTATTATCAAGATGAAATAACTTTCCTCATTGCAGCCATTTCTGAAGTATCTGTTTGATGCTCATTCGCTTGAACTACTGAGTGGTTTTCCCAATGTTAAAAACGGTGAAAGAATTTTGCTACATACTTCATGCCTTGCTTTGGCCAATTTTCTATGGGTATCAAAATTTTTCTTTACGTCAGTTTGCAAATTGGGCCACATCTCGTAATTGCTAAACCTGAAATTGAAAAACCGGCTTTTCACTGTCCACGTAACGCCCTTGTCATGCTAGAATTCGGGTTGAATTTACTAGGGTCTGGGCAGGGTTTATGCTATGAAAATATTTATTGGCACAAATGAGATAGGCCTAGACTGCCGATTCTAAAGAGATTCTTTGACTGTTTTCCTCAAGCAACTTCTATAGGCAAACACAGAGCAATATTCCTCTTGTATTTTTGTACTTTTAATCAATATTTATCAATTTCTTTTCTTTGAACAAAACCACCTCAAATCGGTTGCAAATAGCTTCTTTTCAGTTTGAAATTATTGTTTTGTTTCTAAAAAAGTTACCTCGAAATGTCCGAATTTTATTAATTAGAATAGCGTCCTTTGCTATTCCAATATTCTACAGTATAAGCCACATATGCGTGAAAATATCTATGCCTCTATGTGATAGAGTACCGAAGTGTGACGTCATCCAAAATATATTTTTAGAATTTCTTAAATTTGGCCACATAATCTGAAAGAACGGCATAAAATACTTCTCAATATGCAAAAACTGTTAAATATGTTGCAAATTGGGCGAGAAAAGGCCAATTCAAGTTTGCTAACGGATTACTGTTATTCTGGTCATAAAGTCAAGTACAGAGGTTTGATGGGGCAAGAGCCTGTGCTCATATTGCCATTTCTCAGCCAATTTGTAACAAAATCAACTGATTTTGCAAATTTAGAGGTATTTCGTGATTCTCTTTCAAGTTATGGGATCAAATGTGAAAAATTCTAAGAATATATTCTTGTGACGTCATCACTTCGGTACTCTATTATCATACAGGCAAACACTGGGAATTCCCCTCCTTTGAATGAGGGTAATGCCAGAAATACACAGTGTCATATTATTCTTTTGGATAATGTTTCTCAGTTATTGTGCAACATTCTTCGTTATTTCGAAGAACTGCTCTTGCTAAGATCTTCGTAATTTGAGAACATTTGAATCTTAAGACTGTGAAAAGATCAGATTTTATCGTAAAACACAGTACATTCAAGCCCGCTATCAAATCTTGATAAGGTTTGAACGTATATTTCATGTATACATTTCATATTACAATGACTCGGCAAGTTTTATGTTAAACACATTTTCAATGGGAAATCTTTTCTGTTAATTCAAATAGAAATTCGATTCAGAATTTTATGTAAGTATTTTAAGATTACTAAGAAACAACTCTATCAATGGTGGTGCCACCAACTTGGCTTTTTGGGGGGGGGGGGGGGGTACAATTGCAAAATCTTTTCCACGCTCTTTGTTCTCTCAAAATGGCCCTTTTCCAACAGAACGATAATATTACGAATTGCAAGCATGTTCAATAATAATTCAATGTCCAAAACCATCAATGCTATTTGTTTCCAACACAAGATTATATTTACTCTTATGTTAATGTAAATTTATAAAAATTACTGTTTACCAGTATGTCATGGGCTGCTAGATGCCGTATCGACAGAGCTCTAAAAGCTTAAATGCATGTTAAAATTTAACTGAAGTTTGACACATTTCTTCGAGCATTAAAACTAAGACATACAGAGGGCCCTGAACTTGCATTTAAAACAACGTATTTATAAGATTCGGGTAAATTGCCTTTCACGAGCAGCTTTCATTTTGCAAAGCCTAGTTCCCAACTTTTCAACAAAGAATCTGTTCTTCCCAATGCACGTAAGTAAGCTAGTTTTAAGCCTGAAACTGATATTTGACAGCATTTAGCGACAATTTTAACTTTTGTCTAAGTGTGATATTTTGATATTTGATATATTTGGTGCTGAGTGTCATATTGTTCTAAAACACCTTAATAGCCTACACCCAGCCCTCCAGTTTACGTTTGAAAAAAAAGAAAATGATTCCTTGCCATTTTTAGATGTTTTGGTCGAAAAGTCTACCACTGGATTTCTTACCAGTGTATATCGCAAGCGTACTTTTACCGGTCAACGGTGATGGCGCCAGAGGGGAGCAGGGGGCTACAGCCCCCCCACCCCGTCGGAGTTGATTAGCCCACCCGTCGGAAGATATAGGAAGAAAATCTATAATTTTGTCGGAGCAAGATTTTGCTACCGTTTGTAAAGTTTGTAAGAAAAAGAAGGAGTAACGGTTACGATTACGGAAATCCCACTGAGCATAAATGTACAAACAGGGAACCCCCAAGTAATTTACACACCATATCGGGAAACTCAGCCCTCTCTTAGGGCATACAAAACGGCAATCGGATTATCAATATAAGTAAAATTCTTGAAAACAACTGGGACATAATTTCAAAAGTTAAAGAACTAAAACAAGTATGGAAACTGTTAATTGTATATTTTAACTGTTAAATGGCAAACCCAAGCCAGTGAGAACCGAACTCCACATTACAATGTTTCAGGGTTGGGTGCGCGAATGACGAGAATAGCGTTTCGCCTGTAGATATTAACGCTAAGAGTAATGTTGTATTGCAAAGGTAGAAAAATTGCTCCAATGAGACATCTTCCAGCTAACTGGAATCATCAAAATTCGAAAATTTCCTTACCCTCTGCGGCAACCACGGTGCCGCCTCAGGTAGTAGCTTTCGTGTACTTATTTATTGCGAAAGGGGCAACTGCAAGCTAGCAAATACTTAGCCTGTAAAGCAAAATTGGTCCCTATTTTGTTTAATGATTAAATGACGTTATTTTTACTCAGAAAAGTTTAGAGCGTTGAGAATATTGAAAAATCACTGAAAAAGATCTACAAAAGACTTATTTTTTCTTTTAGGAACATTTTGTTGAAAAAGCGAGTCCTCCACAAAAAAGTAATAATTCCGCTCTAAAGAGCCGCTCTTTTTTGTTTGTTGAATTCATGTTTTGTCATAATCTCAATGTTTTATCTGATTGCCTAGCCCCCCTGTCGGAATGTTAAACCCCTCCGTCGGAGAATTTCTAGCACCACCACTGCCGGTGAGTACATACGCTAGAATTCATTTAGCCCAAAACAACACAAAGTCAACCTTGTCAAAACTTTAGTACATAGGGCACTGATGATCTGCTCGAAATCTAAACTGCACGCTGAACTGGAAAAACTCAAAACGATCTTTCTGGACAACGGCTATCCAGAAGATGTCATTTTATCTTATACTAAGGAGAAGATCGCAAGTTTTTCGGCTGTTAAAAAGTTTGGTCTGCAAAAGTGCCCAGTTTATTTGAAACTGCCATGGATTGGTAACACTTCCTTGCGATTCGAGAGTCAAATTGGGCAAGCCTTAACTAAATGTTTCTTTGCTGTCAATCCTCGTATTGTTCATAGCACTAGGAGAGCCCTTCCATCCATTCAAATGGATTGCGTTCCTACCAACCAAAAAAATTTCCGTTATTTATAATTTTACGTGCCAGTGTGATTCTGGCTACGTAGTATGCACAACTCAAAGATTGGGGGATAGGATAAAACAGCACGTTCCTTTCAACATAAGAAACAAAACTGCCCCTCAAAGGGAACAGCTTCCTCGATCTTGTAGGTCTAGAAACACTGTTAAAACAAGGGATTTTGCCATCGCTAAACATCTTTTAGACAACCCAGATTGTGCAAAACTTTATAATGACGATATGTTTCAGAAAATTGGCAGAGCCCGGTCGTCTTTCCATCTAGCAGTTTTGGAATCAATCTACATGCAAACGAAAAAGCCGCCATTGTGTAGACAGAAGGAGTTGGTTTTCTCTCTTGGACTCAAGTGGTAATTTTTCTTTAGGCACGGGGCACTGTTTGGTCTTGTGCTTGCGTTTTTCTGATTGGCCTATTTCGATCCACAACTGGGTAT
Organism: Rhopilema esculentum; assembly: GCF_057945365.1. Taxonomy (NCBI): domain Eukaryota; kingdom Metazoa; phylum Cnidaria; class Scyphozoa; order Rhizostomeae; family Rhizostomatidae; genus Rhopilema; species Rhopilema esculentum. The sequence continues at coordinate 9,484,649 of NC_142827.1, forward strand.
ATATTTTTCATCGTGTTCTTTCGGACCCTTATTCTGACATTCTATGCTCTGAGGAGTGTCAGACGAAAAAGCTTCTAGCCAATATGTTGTAAAATGATTGCTTTTTCCAAAGCCATTTTGTCTAAGTTTATAATAAATAATTTTTGGCAATAATGCTTAGCTCAAAAAGTGCTCATTTTGCAAAGCTTAAATTTTTGCGCGAAATATTTTTCCTTTCAAAGATTACGAAAAAGTTAGATTAAAGCCTGAAACTATATTTGACAGCATTTAAGATCTCACTAAACTTTATCTGAAGTAATATTAAATGTTTAACGTCCTAACTGCTTTACTAAAAAATTCTCATTTTGTCAACCTATAAACAGACTTTTGAACAAATATTTTCTGTTTCCAAGACTCAAAAGGTGTTTATCTTAGACTTAAATCTAGCTGACATTAAACAACATTAAGGATTACAATAAACTTTATCTGTCAGTATCTTAAATTGTTTACGTCAAAGATGTATTACTCAAAAACAGCTTGTTTTGCCAAGCATAATACTTTCCTTTCTTAGCAAAAAATCTGTTGTTTCACCGCCACAAAATAAAGTTAATTTTAGGCCTGAAATTCTAAGGCGAAATCAACTTTATCTGGGGATATATTAAATTTTCTTATCAATGAATGCTTTATGCAAAAATTGCTCATTTTACCAACCCTATTAAATTGCATTTAATGCAAAAATCTATAATTTTCAGCCAAAACTAATTAAATAGTTTTTGGCCAAAACTGATGTTTAATAACAATCGAGAATCCAATTAATCTTTTCTAAATTTAGTTCAGATATCATACGTCAAAACAGCTATACTTAAGAATTGCAATCCATGCCAAGCCTATTGCCTTACATTATTCCAGCAAAAATTCTCCTGTTTCCAAAATTTAAAACGGAGTTACTTTTATACATTATACTGATGTTTAACAGTGTTTAAGGTCAGAATTAGCCTTGTCTTAGCATATTTGAAATTTTATGCGCCATAAAAGCTATACCTGAAATGGAAATAATGTGCAGCCCATAAACACAACAAGCCAGCAAGATATATTTCGTAGATTTATAAAGTTGCAAACTCAAATGCATTGTCAAAAACTGTTTTCACTGCCATGGTTTGTTTTCTTTAGCTTGAACTCAATAAATATGAATAAACATTCTCACTTGATAAAGAAGAACATGTCGACTTTCATTTAGGCCCGGCTACTCTAGGCTAGGCCTAGCTTTAGTCTTCCTTGCGGACGCGTCCCTTTTGTAACGTTTTACTTTTCGCTCTCAAAAACTAAATTCTCCCTCCACTGTCTTTAGCATGCTTCTTTGTGTCAAAGATAGGTCCTTAGGGAACTGGGAGCAGGCGTTCACTACCAGCGTTATACCTCTGTGGGATTCTCCTGATTCTAGTCGACTTCCTATTATATTCGTAAACAATACCCAAATATTGCTCATTTTGTCATGCTTTTGCCTTAGTTTCTGAGCAAAATTTATTTATGTTTACATTCAATGTTTTACAGCAAAAATGCTTTACTTGAAAAATGCTCCTTTTTCCAGGCTTATTTGGTTAATGAGCCAAGATTATATTACAACAAAGCTTTTAAGGAATTTTTGCAAAAAGTCCTTTGAAAAAAGATTAAAATTTCTAAGCGACCCCACAAGCATTTTAGACTAACAGTTAATTATTTTTTAGTTTAGTAGCGTTTGCTGAAAATTTAGCTTTGTATTCGCCATAGCCGTTTTGTTATTGATGCGTAGATTAAAAATTGTAATTGTAAAATTGTAATTCCCTGTAGTACTGTAAGCGGTTAAGGGCCATCTCGGCCTAGATACTTGAATTGCAAAAAAAATTTATTACGTTACTTTTTCAACAACAAAATCTGCTGTTTTCCCAAAAGTTCTGAATCTGACTTAGTGTCTGAATTTGATTTTTGACAACATTTCAGGAGATATTTAACCTCTTCTTATGTAATATTAAATGCTTTTAGCATTTAAAAACTACACATCAATAATGCACAACTCTGCCTTTATTGAATCGAAAATTATTCAGCGGACCGACAAATAGCAATCTTAATAAAATTCAAGATTCAAGTTTTCTTCTCTACGTTTCACCTTTTCTAGCATCTTATTCAAATCGTCTTAAATCTTTTTAAAAGCCAAACTAATAAAATACAAAACCAAAATAACTATTTTATCACTTGCAATAACAGTCGTGCACTAATATTAAACTAAGTGATAATATCGATGCTAATGCTCTTGCTTATACTAATACTAATACTACTACTAACTTTTATACTAATACTTATATAAATAGTAACACTAACATTAATACTAATATCAATACTAATAAAAATACCAAGACTGATACTGACTGAAATACTAATATTTACACTAATATTTACTCCAATATTAATTCTAACACTAATACTAAAATCAAAAGTAGTATTGATAATTGTCTCAAATACTAAAGTTAATACCAATATTAACATTAATGCTAATAATTATTATACCAGCACTAATACTAAGACAAATATTTGTTCTAATATAAATACTAAAAACAATACTAAAACTTACATTCATACTACTAGTTCAATACTACTACTAACTTTTATACTAATACTTATATAAATAGAAACACTCACACTAACATTAATACTAATACTAATACTAATACTAATACTAATACTAATACTAGTAAACATACTAAGACTGATACTTACATTAATACAAATACTAATTATTACACTAATATCGATATCAAAACTAGAAAGAGCATTGATAATAATGCCAATATTAATTCTAACACTAATATAACACTAATATTCACACTAATACTAAAATCAACAGTAGTATTGATAATTGTCTCAAATACTAAAGTTAATACCATTATTAACATTAATGCTAATAATTATTACACCAGCACTAATACTAAGACAAATATTTGTTCTAATATAAATACTAAAAACAATACTAAATCTTACATTCAAACTTCTAGTTCTAGTATCTGTGCTGTGACTAAATAATCTGATCAAATTTTTAACTCCTTACCAACAAGCATTCACCTATCAAGAAAATACCCACTTGCACTTTATTTCCTAAATCTAATGAAATCATTGTTCAACGTGTTATTTCCCTTGTTATTGTATTTAGTTATTTCCCTTGGTATTTGAAATTGCAAGATATACTCAAAGATGGTAAAGACTTTTTGAAAATTTTATAAATGACAGTAATAACAAAATTTAAAATCAAAGGACATTTTGAATAATTTTAATTGTGAATTATCAAATACTACAAACAAATCCTATAAAAATTGAGGGCTAATTAGTGTTATTCTAGAAATATTTAATCAAATTATAAAATGAATACAAAATATTTTCTAAAATGACTGCATGCATTGTACGACCTGCACGATCGCTGGTATTCTTGTATTCAGTGCATGAGTTAAAGGTATTGCTAGCATGTATGTAGGGCATTTCAAGAGGCGAAAACATTTCATGTCAGTGTGAAATGAATTTCTTTCATTAGTAATGGACATTCCTTGCATGGGTGAGGGAGATTCCTATTCTGGGTAAAGGGCATTTCTTATATAGATGAGAAGCAATACTTGCATGGGTGAAGGGAATTACCTGCATAAGTGAAGGGCATATCATGCAAGGGTGATGCCCAAATTTTGCATAAGTGAAGGGAAATCTTTCCTTGGAGAAAGAGATTCCTTGCATGGGTGAAGAAATTTATTAAATGAAAAAAGCGTACTTTCTGCACTAGTGAAGGATTCTTTCGCATAGTGAAGGAAATTTCATGAACGGGTGCTTTGCATGGCACGCTTGAGTGAAGAGAATTCGTTGAATATGTTGAGGGTACTCTTTGCATGAAGGAGGACAATACTCTAACGAGGTCAGAAGCCTGTGTAATACTATACTTTGCTCAAATGTTTTCTTTCTAGAAGTTAGCTTTGGACAATTGTCAAGGATTGGACAAAACTCGAAAATGGGTATCTAATGACTCGTTCCTTTCTTTGCCTTCAAAATTCAAGACTTTGTCGCTCTTAAAGTAATCATAGATGATTTGAAAAAAGTCCATGAACAACAAATAACGAACATTTATTAAATTAATCAATCGTAGAAAATAATCATATATTCTATATTTTTTTTGATGGATTAATGAATATATACAGCATAGAGTTTTTTTTCCATAAAAGAAAACCTTTTATTGACTGTTATAAAATTCAAAAAGGGATGCTCTCATATACAGACTAACAGAATATGTAACTATCAGGGTTGGTTTTCAACAAAAATAAATTTTGCTCCGTCAATTTCGACAATGTTAGGTTTTGAGGTACAAAAAGTCGACGTTGGATTCTAATGCCAATATTCTTAAAGCAGCATTACAATGCCTGCCAAAAGTTATTGGAACACCCAGCAATTTGCGTTGCATTTTACATCTTTTATTCCTTTTACAAAAAAATTGTGCTTCAGCCCCTTCCTCCTAAAACAATGTTGATAGTTTAGGCAAATATCAAAAGAGAAACGCAAAATAGGGTACTTCCTAATTCCCTTACCAGTTTAATAGTAAACGAACATTGTTCCGTGTGGGAGAGGGGGATGGCTAAATTTGACCTTAGTTGCAAACTGACTTTAGTGTTCCAAGACATTTGGTAGGCAATGTAGAACAAATTTAAATAAACTATCAACGAAAATTTCTAGAATTCCTTCCTTACTTCAGTTTTTTCTCATTAAATTATCGTTTTAACCCCGACAGTTAAACTTGGTCGTATTCCGCTCAATATCTTGCTATAAAATAGGCTGGGCCTTGCAAAACGATGATTATTTACTGCCGTGTTGATTGCTTGAGTCAATCGCTAGTTTTTCATTCCTCATAAATTTTGAGAGACATTCTAATTTTAAACAGCAAATGATAGTGTAAGATTATAATCGCAAATCCAAGTAAAAAAACCGAAATCGGTGCCTGGGCTTTGAAGTTAGTGCCTATTAAAGTTCAAGTGCTACCCTAGCTCGGCTCCAAAATCTTTACAAGCAGTTATGCTTGAGGACCCAAAAGTGTTGTCAAAACTACAGAAATGTTCTGCTAAGCATTCAGGTTTTGTCTCTCGTCTTCTCTCTGATATCTGGCAAAATTTAGAAACACTTGCTCCAATGTTGTCTGACTAACTGAATAATCTTCGATGTTATATCTCTCTTTGTTTTTCTCGAGAACGCCAAACACACGTGCCCATGAATTCGTTGCATCTTTGAGCTGATAGTTGATAAATCCTTGATGCTCATCTTTCAGTATAGAGCCAGGAAAATTCTGACTGATTAGTTGTTTCAAGGGCGTTGTATCAGGGTTGATGCCACCTTCGAGAAAATAAACATTTAATATCGACATTAAGAGTATCGAGAAAAATACCTTAAGATCAGAGAGAAAAAGGAACTAAGTGCACAAACCAATTGTTCTTTCTAAACAAACTTAAGTGCACAATCCCATACATACCAACTCGGGCAAGTAGAGTGTATCCCTCGCCAAATTTGCTCTTTAGGTGTTGCGGACTGCCCAGGCACTTGAACTGTCCGTTAACCATGATTGCAAGCCTTGTGCAAAGTGCTTCACATTCTTCCATGCTAGAGATAGAAAAAGAATTGACGATAAAAAACTCTAGAGTCAAGAAAAACACAGTCTCCTTCATATTTAAACCAACTTTTCTAATTCCACCATATATAAATAGCTTGGACAAATTTCGTTTCCCCTGAAAGTTCAAGTCACTGTCAGCTGATCTAGGACAGATTTGAGGCAGATCGAAAATGGCACATGGAAAGTCAGACCAAATTTTACTCTAAAGGTCTTCACAGGCATTGGTAAAATCGGTTCAGACAAATGACGCCATTTACACACACTCATTGAAAAACCAATTCCTAGTAGATATTTCAATATCGAAGTTTGAAATGCATTAGAAGGTAAAGGGAAGTGTCAGGGTCTGAGTTCAAACAAGAAAAAGCACTATTAATTTATCTCAAAACATTGCGGTTCGGCAAGCAACTTGTGCAATATGTTCAAAGCTAGTTACAATATTGAAACGTTTTTAACTTATTTGAAGTTTCAGAGATTGTATCCTCAGTATTAAGATAGCAAAAAGCGAGTATCCAGGTATGAATGCCAAGATGTTACGGAGGCAAAGTCAATATTGTGTTGCATAACAAAATATTGCACTTCTCACGAAAATATCTTATGTTCACATACCGACACTTTTATGTCAAGGCACGTGGTGTACTAATGTAGGCCTACCTATGCGATGTTATCACAATTGATCCCTTTTGGTCTCTGAATCTGGTTAATGCATTCCATAGTTTTCTTCTTGCTGCAGGATCCATGCCAGAGGTAGGTTCGTCTAAAAATACGATTTGTGGATTTCCAACCAATGCCAGCGCAGTGCTTAGCTTCCGCTTGTTTCCTCCACTGAGAACAAGAATACAAAAGTCACAGAACAATTGACAGCACGTGCATCAAATGACAAATTCGCAGTTAAAGGCAATCTGTCATGACGTTGATTGATTATAAGAACAAAGGGATTTTTATTGTTTCCAGTCCTCTATAAATTTATCGCATTGTAAAAAATATGGCGGAGCGCTGGAATCGTGTTTAGGCTATTGTTCCAGCTATTGTTCTCGTTAACCAATCCACAACGAGACAGATTGCCTTAAAAGTACTTTCTACCGCAGCCATGAAAAAGGTGAAGAAAGAGTAAGTCTATCCTCACCTGTAGGTTTTGGATATTTTGTCGATATGCTGCTCAAATGACAAAGAAACAGCCAATTCTTCCACAATTTTCGGAATTCTGCTCTCTGGTATGCCACGTAGTCGAGCATACATGGTCAACAGTTCTCTTCCCGTCAAAAGATCAATCAGAGCATCAAACTGGGGACAATATCCAATGCACTGACGCACCTAACAGGGGACAAAGGAAGCCACATCAGATCAGACACGGTAAAGAATTAAAGCGGAGGTATTCAAGCTACTGAATCGTGAAGGTTCGAAATAATTTCAAACTACGTCACCAAATACGAAAAGGCAATCTTCGTTCATTGTCAAATACTTCAAATTGTAACGTTCTGTGATGCTTTGAATATCGGTAGATAAACACAAGTAAAAATAACAGAGCTTTTGCCAGTTCAGCACCACGGTAAACAACTCAGTTCTCATCATTACGTATCACGTGACGAAAACAAATTGAAACAATCATGCAATGTTACTTACTCTATCTTCTGCAGCAACAGTAGATCAAGACATTAAATCTAAAGAAGCCAAGTTTGCTAGTCCAAAATTTAAGTTAATCTCATTTCACTTTCATACTTTTATTGGACTTGCACATTATTTATTTACCGATATAAAGAAGATTTCCTCCTTGAATTTCGTTGTATTTGCCATTTTATTCGAACTTCAACGCAGGACTCTTTGATTCCGGTGGAAAACTTAGTCGAGTGCACCCTTCTTTTGGCAAAAAAGATGGTAAAAATGAAGATACACAGCTGGTAAATACTGTCAAAAGTAACACCGCTGAAAACTATATTACAATATAAACAGCGCCCACCTTGGTCATATTCTGCTCAATATCGTAGCCATCTACATAGATGCAGCCATCAGAAACACTTTCATCTCCAGTGATCATCTTAAATGTCGTTGTTTTGCCAGCCCCATTCAACCCGAGCAAACCGAAGCATTCCCCCCTTGGCATGCCTAGGAAAAGGCCATCAACGGCAAGAAATCGCTTGCCTAAAACAACGAATTAGTGACATACATATCAATGAATATAATAATTACGAATATAAGAATGCACAAAACAATTTGGTCCGAAAATAATAAAGGAATTATGCATTTCTTTTGAACAGCTTTTTGCCTCTTGTCTGATAACGAGGAAAACAAAAACTTTTCTCAAAACTGGAACGACTTTGTAGTTTTAGTGATTCTATTTGGTTCTAATGTTATCAAGATTAAAACGGAGATAAATGTTTAGGTTTTCAGGTTCACTAACTTTATTTTTTGCTCTCTTAGGCTAGTTTTTATCAGAAATCCATCACCGGGCCGGTAAACGTAGCTATATTCGATGTCTCTGTCACCCACAGTTTGAAACAAGACCCCTAGGTGACAATAAAAGTGTACTTGATTGAATAAACTCTGTGGTTTCCAGAACGAAAGTCGTTTCCATGACCCCTACGAAACTGATCGTTGATCAACGATTGTGATCGCTTGAACGAATTTGCTAGTCTGACTGGTGTGCGCAAATAAAGCTGTCAGTCAAGGACAGCCAATCATAAAACGAGTTGAGGTCTTGGAACAGTCAAGTTAATTAAAAGGTTTCTGGTGCATTTAACAGAGAAAAAACTTTAAAAAGGTCAATTGTGAATAGTAACTTTCACAGTCTTTAAACATACCCACACTTCCGTAGTATTTTGTTACATTCTCTAAAACAAGAACATCATTCGCAGTGTTGTTTCTTTGAATCTTCCTCATCTCAGCCGCTACGTCATCATCTGCTGCCACACTCATTCCATTCTCCATCATTTCAAACACTTTTCTCGAGCTGCTTCTTAACGATTTAATCAGCAATTTGAATCCTCCGTACTCAAAAAATAAAACAAGAAGGAAGAACACGAGTCCTTCACAAGCCATGAACACAAGAGGTCTGCCAATACCAGGGAGTTCCCATGACAAATAGTTATCTTGGAAAACTACTTTGCTTGGACTGTTTTTCAGTACATTAAGAACAAACTCTCTGCAGATTTCTTTCTTTTTATCCTGCGGAACTGGAAAGGGCAATTTTGTCTTCATGCACAATTCAAAACCTTTGTTGAACAGCTCAATGTATTGATGATTTACAAAAAGGTCATTCAGCGCTTGTCCTAGGGCGTAGTTTGGTAAGAAAAGGAAAACCCATTTGAGAGCTGAAGCCACGTCAAGAAGATCCAGCTGAGGTTGGCTCAGGATGAAAATCGTTAGAAGAGTTGCAAGGCCAGTAATAACGTTGAATATTGTCAGTCGTATGAAGGCTGTTGATGGCACCGTAAACAAAAACGACGAAAGGTATACCAGAGGTATGATGGCCCAGCCATACAACAGCAAGAGAACAACTACGTAGCCAAGGCGATTTCCTGGAAGTCGAAAAAGAACTTTATAAACAGCTGTTTTTCTGATAGATAAGAAAGTATTTCTTCACGCATTCCCGTGCATAATTAACAAGTCGTGACTTCAAACAAAAAATTTTATACAATATAAAATTGCATAAACCTATAAAAATTATATGTGCATGACATATTTTTATATTGTGTTACACGTGTTCTTATCAAGTACAGCTATAATTCAGCCATTTCTATCTGATCTTCTGCAAATAAATCGATAATAATAATAATAATAATAATAATAATGGAAACATTTCATTTTCAATTCAACTTAAACTACAATTACAAATCTCACTATTACAAGGTAATTTGCAATTGGCTAGCTTGGGTTTACAAAATAAAAATAGATAACAAGGGAATTCACAAATAGTTATGTATGTAGTTAAAAGGGGAGTAGTTCCGGGTTAGTCCATGCTTTGTTCCTACAGCAAAATATGTAATAGGTGGTACGAATGGATATCATAGAAAGCTTAGAAATGAGATATCGTTTGTGTTGATCATCGATGGAAATAGAGTCACACATTTCAAGGAATGAGCCGCATGAGTCGCTGAAGATGCCAAGAGAGCTGATGGAGAATTTACAAATATGACAGATTTGAACCTTGGTCTTAGATCTGAGACAAGGCGAGCATATTTTAAACGTTTCCTTTCTGCATTGCAGTTAAGGTTAGTTTCAAATCCTATCGTTAGTTCCAAAACATAAATAATGTTTTCCTTTGTCTTCAAAAGTAGATCTGGGCGCAGATTGTCTCCTATTATGATGGATGTTGAGGAGAAGCCAGGTATATTAGCAAAAAGAGAGGACCCCTCTATTGCTTTTAAGGAGGTGGCAAGAAAATTTAGAGCAGAATTATGACGCCAGGTATAACGACCTTGTTCGAGATAAACTTTGCAGCCTGCAACGACATGGAGTAAAGTTTCGGGAAGAAGGCAGAATTCGCAATCAGATGATTGGCTTAGGTTCCAAAGGCTTAGATTTTTGCGCGTAGGGAGAGTATTGTTCAGGTACTTGATGGTGAAGTTGAAGATGTTCGTGGGTAGGTTGCTCTGCACAACAGACCAAAGACCATTGAGCTTTTTAAGAGAGTGGTCCAACAGAAATGAAATAATAGCACCCTGGGATAGTAATTGGTGTGCCAAGCGCTCTCTACTGTCTGATTTTACTGCTTATAATAACAATAACAATAATAATAATAATAATAATAATAATAATAATAATAACAAACAAAAATTGTTGCAACACGGTCAGGGCTAGCTTATGGAGATGAAAGAAAAACAGATCGACAGACGACATACAGGATGAAGTAGTTAAAAGTAGAACAAACCTGAATACGCTGGTACGTCAAACGCTGCGAAAATTATGACGATGAAAATAATTGGAATCAGAAAGTTGATCAAGTCCCACGCAAACGATGCTGTCCAGTAACAGAATGGGCCAACACCACTCACAAATTGTAGGTGTTTCGCTTTGCTTGCTCGTTCCTGGACTAGAAAGACGACAAAACTTGAAGCTAAGAAAGCCATCCCAAATAAGATGTTGAATGAAACGTTGAACCCAACACCATTTCTGTCAAAGGAAAATATTTATCAATTATGCATCGCTATTTGGATGAATATTTTCATAAAAAACAAGGCTTACTGTCTGAACATAAGCAGGGACTACAAAAATGACTCGGTGAACTATACTGAGCATCAAAACGGTATGCTAAAATAGAAAAACAGAAACATTTTGGACAAATACTTCATAACGATACGATATTTATCAGCTGTTCAATTTATCGTTTTTCAATCAACGTTTGTTTGATCAATCGGTCTTAAATCAGAATAGTGTTTAACACCAATGGAGGGTTGAGCTTTTTTCCTTTCATCTTTAAAAAGGCAATTGACCGTCAATTTAGTTTTGGTTTTTATATATTTTCACTAGTCATTATTACAATCAATACAATAAATGGCATATAATAGTTTTCGTGGCATAAAATCAAATGCTACTTCAAACATGAACCTACAACCATTGCACAATTCTCAGAATCGTATTGGTTAAAATAAACATCCAACCGTCTGTACCAATTACCAAATTGCATCATCTGGACCAAATAGAACCACTGCCAGTAAAAAGATGGCCGGCACATGACGAAATAAGATGTCCATATAATCCTTATCAGTCTACGTATTCCAATGGCAAATATTATCAATCCTTGCATTTCAGTGGCGGCTAGCACGAAAATAAAATGGTACTAGGAAAGCAAAAATTTTTTTTTAGCAGAGCGAGCCAGCTAGAGAAAGAGCGGGGCATGGGCGTGGTCCCTGGAAAATTTTGATATATAGCTAATATGGCCAAATTGTCTTTTAATGGCTTGTCAGAAGTTTTCATATGATACCTAGGTTTGTTTGACGTCATGTGATATTGCCAGCTGCAGGGGTTAAATAGTCTCGCAGCATTTTATCATTAGAAAGCGGAATCTAGTACTGCGAACAATTTTTTCATTGTTGGATTGTCGAAAGACAAACGGTTTTACGTCACTTTGAGTCACAAATGACAATGGGACAGACTTCTGCAGTACTGGACGAATGAGGTCTAGTACCGTGGTGTACATAAAGGGCTTATTCAATGCCAATATTTCAATAAGAATTAAGATAGGAGGGTCAGAATTAAGATATAGTGTATTCCGCTGCTCTTCCCTTTATTCAATTATCTTAAAAAAAGGAAAATCATAAAATACAAAAATAATTCGAGCTTTCAAAATAAAGTGGTACTAGACTGGTACCACTAGTACCGCTGCAAGCCGCCACAGTTGCATTTTAAAAATGTTTTGTCAAAAAGGAGACGCAATATAATGAATTGACCAAAAGCTGAAAATCATAATAAAACTTGCCTGCTAAGATCATCAATAGACTGAGATGTAGTTCTTGGTAGAGGGTGATTGATCGTTGTAATGCTACCAGAAGTGCCTGTGACATACCGAAACCTGGCATTATTCACTGCATTTATTACAGCTGCCGATGAGTGGTAAGCGGCATTATTGAACCAGGCCTTGACGTCCACTAGGAAAAAACAAAGAGTTTATGTTCTGTCCACCAGAATTAATTTAATTACAAACATAAATGAGGATTGGTTTTTGTCATCTCGGTTCAGATACTGACTTACAATAAAGCCAAGATAAATCATAATCATAACCTTGTTTTAAGTTGGTATCTTTCTAGTTAACATTTATCAATGTACACCAAATATCTACAGTATGTTGATTTCAGGACAACCAATCCGCTTTCTGGGTTGCTATACACGTGACACCGCAGTTAAAATAGATAACATATAAACTATTGATGTAACAAGAACAAGTAATTAAAGAGAAGTCATTCAAAGTCAAAAGACGATCAAATATTCTTTCATCTTGCACGCATTCATCATGTTAACAACACAACAACAAGATAAGTAAAACTCTTGAGATATCTGCATATATAGGCTTCAAATGACCACACATGTCTATAATGAGAATTAACTGCGTCCGTCAGTTTATCAGTTCTATATCCTTTAGCAGCACCAGCCTCTAAAAATTATTGGCCTTCTAGGTATCCTGAACAATATATTGTGAAATTTTAGGTGTTTTTTTGAAATGTTTAGCTGCTGGAGGGATTGAAATTTACAAAATAGCCATTCCTTTTTCTCAGCACATCAGGCATGTTAGGACGTAAACAGATTTCGTCGCTAGCTTTAAGAAAGGCATTTTAACAGTTCTGTTATTTCCAAATATCTTCTGCAAAATAGACGATGATTCGCAAACTTGTTTGACAAAAAGCAGCTTCATCCGTAGTCACTCGTCGAACAGGCAGATCCTACTAGATAATTTAGTAATATACAAGTTTGAAATTTGAAAAGAGAAGTGTGAGATTCAGATTTTAAACGTGATAAACCACTAAAACAATATTTATCTCAAAAATAAAATCGGCGATCATTTCATGCCAGCATGCTGTTACGTATTCTTAGATCTTAATCTTAACTCTATTGGTACGTAATTCTTCCTTCACACTGGAACTAATAATATCTTAAGCCTATACTTCACATAATCGGAGAAATAAAATAAAAAACCGCTCTTATAGTGACTTTTCTAATCTGCTTTAAAAGAGCTCTGCCAAGAAATACAGAAGCTTAACAGGAGCTTACCATACCTTGAAAAAATTGAGTACAATTTGTTACGACTTTGACCAAACATTGAGACTGGAGTGACATAAGGTTTAAATATTCAAACGATACACAAATCTTTGAGAAAACACAAAATCTGAGCTTGGGAAGAAACATCTGAGTTGAAAAAGGAAAGTAATGCCAAAGCAAATTGTCTAATAACCTACAAATATTACTGCTTTCCTTTGCATTCACGGCAATCAAATACTTCAAGTTGAATTCACCAATATCAACAGCTGATTTCTTTAGGATATATGATGTCAGGTTGCCATGGGATTGCTTTGTAACATTTCTTGGTTTTGTCTGTGTGTTTCTGAATTGATCAACGAAAACTTGGAAGAATCCTTTGTTGCTTGGGTTAGTAGTGCTACAAAGAAAATCTAGAGTAAACAAAATTGTTTTCGTGTGAAATAGTCTTTATCAAAATAGTCTATATACACCTCTAAACGCATTATTTATTAATTTGAAAATTAATAAATAATTAACTTTCTTTAATGAATAATTCGGCTTTGCTTGCAAATATACACTTGTTTTGTCAAGTTCGTTAAAGACTTGGAGAAAAATAACAAACAACTGAATAAAGCATAAGAATTTTCTTACTTATGAAGAAATTGCGAAAGTTGAACAGACACACTAAGTAGGTCGCAGCTAAAGTCAGATAAAAATTCACCTTTCCGGGTCAGAGTAATAGACGTAATTTTCCTTAAACATGTTTGAGTCAAGTGTAAGAGGCGGTGAGTCAGTTGGCTGTGGAAAGGTTTTAGCAACAACCATGGCCATCAAAGTCCAGAACCCTGGCATCAAAAGCTGAGTGATGATTGATCTTTTGTAACGCTTTGAGTTTAAGAAACGCTTCACAAACATAGCGCGCCATTTTTGGTAGAACAGCTTCTGTCCCGTGATGCGTTGCGAAGATCCAAAGTAGTCGTCATTTTCTTTGTGTGTCGACTGCGAAGGCGCTGATCTACTGGAATCTATTTCAAATCCACTTCTGTCTCCGTTAGACCTCTTCGAAGATGCTGTATTGAAAAAGGAAATACTCAAATTATCCTTGAAAATGCGATAGAAACGTAAATTATTTTAAAAAACAAAATTATAATGCATACCTTTGCAAGGAAAATTACTTCATATCTTTATTTTTGAGGTATGCGCACTTTTGTGATAAAAAAGAACAAATCCTGCATAGTTAAACAGTAACTTCCATGAAAATTTCTCACAAAGAATTCAGTTTCTATAATTTCTGGCAAAGATATGTTGCCACGAGTGATAATTATTTTACGGATCAATCTGAACTATGATCTAAAAAAAGACAATATACCAGCAAAAATCAACTTACAATTAGATTTTGAACTGAGCTGGCGGTAAAGTTTCTTTGAAAGCGATTCTGAATCTTCTTGCAATGATTCCTCTTCTTTTACTCTGAGAAACACTTCCTCCAGGGTTGTGACGGACGCTCCATAACTTGATATGCCTAACTCGTTTTTGTTCTCTTCCAAGTACGTAAACAAAGTCACAAAATTTTTAGATTCCTCGCTTGGTAGAATGTATGAGAGTTCTAATCCTATATCAAAATGAAATATAATTTCAGACGGGTGAAAAATGAAGAAGCAATTATAAATTCTAACAAAAGTGTGAATCTAACATGTGATATGAATCTAACAAAAGTGTGAGGTCTAGCGCCACCTTCAAAATTAAATGCATATTTAAACTCAATCATAGATCCTTAGGCCAGGTAATCAGCAGGGCATGAACAAACATTTCTTTTCTGCGATTGGATAAGAATCATGCATAAATTTCCTGCAAGAATGGGTAGATAAAAGAAAAATGAACCAGGGTTCAAAAGGAGTTTTGATATATCACCAGCTTTGTGTAATTAAAAAAGAAAGATATCAATGAAAATAATCAACACTCCACCTCTATCTAAATCGATAAACTATATTTAATAAAAAGGATGGAACGATTTTGCTTTTATTATAAAATCATCAATTTTTTTGAAAATAATATGTTATGCATATATAGAATAAAAAGCATAAGAGAAAATATATTTAATGAGTTAAAATCGCCATGATACGAAATCTTGAGCACATCAACATAATTCTAAGAATTCTTAAAATAATCGAAAATTCTGCATAGACAGTTAAAGGGATTCTTAAGACAGATAAAGATAGTAAATTTATCAAAACAAGTGAAGTCCACTGTTGATATTGATCAAGGAGTTGGGCTAGGGCCTAGTCGTCGGAAGGTCGTTGAGGACGTGCAAAAAGGTTGAGTCAATAGCGAACGATTGCGCGAAGAGCAGAAGAAGCAGAGCTTAGTGCCAGTTAAAGAATATATGAAATTTATATTCTGAAAGAATATAAAAATGTGAGTTTTTGCCAAAGTATATTTTCGTCGCGAGGTAAAAACGAGGGTGTCATGTTGTTTTCTCCACAGCAAACCCCTCCTTACGCCATTACGACCAGATGACGCCATAACAACAGAGCCCTCTGATTGGCTAATCAACTAAATGTAAACAAAACAAAGATCCTATTGTTACAAAATCTGCCCTTGCTTATCAGAACAGAAAAATTTGCTGCAGAAACCTACGCATGTAAAATTCCCTGAGACTGCCGAGTATCTGATGCGACTTTAAAGCATGCCTAAATTAAGATAAAAAAGCTTTGCGTTGCATTTTGATTGTTACTACCTAGCTTCCGAATATAGGTTTTTGGACAATGAGAAGCTATGCTTATCGAGCGGTTTCCTGGTTTTATTCTCTCGATTCTTTCTCTTCCACACCTCGTGATTCCTACGACTGGAATTACAGAGAACTATCGACCCTTACCACTGAGCCATCCTCGCACCTGTTCGTGTGGAGTGCAGCAAATAAGAACGAAAATATATGTTCTTCTTTCATATCATCTGTCCGGTTACACACGTCATCTGGGTCTATTTTAAGGAACTTTTATCGCTGCACATTTTCAAAATTTGACCATACCTATCGAACTAGCTGTATGTGAAATTATCGAATTACACCAGCTCTCACCCAAGCTTTACAAGAGACTTTGACACGGAAAAGTGGTCTAGGTTTGAACAAGTTTTCGAGAACAAAGATTTCAAAGGACAAGATGAAAAACAGAACAAACTAGATACTGAATTCGATAAACTTTTAGAGAAATTTCATAGATTAGGATCATTGTAACTGTTGTGTTCTCGTTTTTAATATTGTAATGCTCTTTTGTAAGCTTTATGTGTCTACTGGTAGTTGTTGCAATTTTACTTTGTCACTATCAAATCTTTTTTAAGTTTTATCGCTGCACAAAATTTGAGTTTATCACTGCACAATTGCGATTTATTACTGCACGTTAAAATAAACTCTGCGCATCACGTAACAAACATTACATCAACGAGCAGCGTTCACAGGATGGCAGGGAAAGTTGGTCAAGTTAAGTTTTGCCTTTTCTACAGCAATGAATAAAACATGAAATCCTTCCAAATTAGATTGCACCTACCAACATCATTTTCAAGTTTTGCACTTGGTATAAACCGCTTGATAACAGACGAAATCTTGGAGACATCACAGTCAGCTGATTTCACCATGACCATATGATACCCAACGCCATATTTATTCTTCAAGAACAGCGATGTTCCGCAGCATTGAAGGACTCCGTTTGCCATAATAGCAATGCGATCGCCTGTCAAAGAAAAAAGCATTGTAGGTCCCTATGTACAATAACATTGTACTGCATCCTAGGGTCCCATGTACCATAATAGCAATACCTGTGAAACTCTTGACACAAAAACAATATATTCATGTAAGTGACAGGAATTTCTTCATTTCTGTTTGAAAATCGATGTCCAGACGAGAATTTGGCTTTAGTTGTGTACCAACTGGTGTATCTAGTTGATTTTATGTGTACACTAAAAGCGTGTACAGCTCTGCCTGTATGGCATTGAACACTTTATGACAGACTGGTAAACAGTAGTTTCCATTACTTGGTGTATCAATGCGTATAAGCGTTGGTTTAAATCAACGCACAAAGGGCCTACTGAAGGTTGATACAATAGCTACAAAGTTTGACAGGTGTTATGAAAGAAGTTTGGGAAGGCGACTTGAGGCGATTTGAGACAAGGAGACGAGAGAAAAAAAGCATACCAACTGTAGCATTGATGGGCATACCTCTAAGTAGTACAATTTCAGCAACACTACTTGAGAAAAGACGGAGAGGGGAGGCGACGTATGGCGAAGTGAGGTGAAAGGAGGCGAGAGGAGACGAGTGGAAAGCAACATCTTAAGTCTAGCATTGATGCGAATACCTCCAAAGATTTCATTTTCAGCAAAACTACTTGAAACTATTTGAAAAACAAGCAACAACTCATACCAAGTAAGTCAGCTTCATCCATGAAATGTGTTGTGAGTAGGATGGTTCTTCCTTTTCGCTCTTTTTGCAGAAGATCCCATGTGAATCGTCTAGCAGCGGGGTCCATACCAGATGTCGGCTCATCAAGAATCACAATCTGTAATATTAGAAAGTATTAGCAAGACCAGCAAGGAATAACGACCTAAACTTTAAAAATTCCAAACTTTAAAGCCAAATAAATCGATCTGCTCCAGGTAGCTCGAAATTTGATTTTCTTACATTAATTCTTTTTCATCTTTGATATTATTTGTTCTTCGCTAAAAAAAGTATTAAAGTAGCAAAATACTGTGTTAAAAGATTTTAAACCACACGCCCCAATTACCTGTTGTGATGGACAAAAAAGGGACATCCGTGAATATAAAGAACAACTTTAAAAAACTTTGAAATAGCTACACATGAATACTTGTCATAATTATTATCAAAATCAAGATGAAAATTTATAACGGCGGCACTCTCAACTGCAATTGAGTTTTGCAACAAACAATATCTAATATCTAGGTAACGCAGTTTGCATCAAATGCTACTTCTAGGTAACCCTGTCTTGCCCCCTCCCTGCAATGGTGTCATTCCGTTGTTCGTGGGCCACACTAAAGTGACATAAAGTGACACAGTTTAAGGTAAGCTAGGTCGCTAATGATAGATAGCCAAATGTTTTCTTATCTATGGTCACCCCACACATTGATGTTCAAAATGCAGTTACTTTTGCTCCCTTGATGTTAAGACCCTTGAGTATCAGAAATGCCATACAGAAAAGCATAAAAGAGCAAATCTTACTTTTGAATTGCCGATCAAAGCGATTCCTACAGACAACTTTCTCTTCATGCCACCAGATAACTTCTTCGTTTGCACATCTCGCTTGTCTTCTAGCCCAACAGCATTTATTAGTCGGTTGACTTCGCCCTCTAGCAACTTTTTGTCATCGATTCCTTTGAGTTTAGCGAAAAACCAAAGATGTTCAGCCACCGTCAAGTTATCATAAAGTACGTTGTGTTGAGGACAGATACCTGAAATTGATTCGTTAATACGAGTTGAGCACAAAGAAATATCTTGAACTGCAGGCTGCTTCTGCTTAGGCCAATACTTCGTAGAAGACAAAAAGGGTGTAAAAAAGTTTTTAAATAATTAACAGGACCATGGTTACATTTGATCTGAAAACGTATTCGTATAGATATTTTCAAATAAAACGCAATCATTACTTGCCAAGTATGTTAATGAAAATACAAACACTCGAAAACGCCAGAGCAGAATCTTTAAGCCTTTGGTGCCTAGTCATGGTTGTAAGATGTTTTTGTCTATCTAATATCAAAAGCAGACACATATATCAGCAGATTCTTTCAAACGTCAGCGATACCTTCACTTCGTTTGTTGTTATCGATTGCTTTTGTGATGCTGATGGTATAATAACATTATTATATAATGTCACTTGATTGTCATGCTTGAAGGGCCACACACACTAAGCTTTATAATGATGAAGATTTGGTCACTCATCAACCACTAGCAAGCTATCATACACAAATAAACTTGAAAACTTGCTTGTAAATAATAACAACAAAGCGCTATGCACATCAATAGCTAACAAAGTAAAGTACAAGATTTTAATACATAGTTTATAAACCCATAGACCGAGATACAACTTTTTGTTTGGGGGGGGGCAGCCCTGATAAATGAGTGTAAGAACAGATATATTTTACAAAATAAAAGTATTTTATTTATACTAATTAAGCCCCCTCCTGCTTTCCTGATATCTCGATCTTTTCATAAACCCCTTCTTCTTGGTCAACATGCAAAGTGAGCCTGAGTAGCACCAAAACAAGAAATACTAGTGCTGCTCTACCTAAACTCTCTCTGACACCAGTTATATTTTCAGTGATGTCGTAGCCATTGACAACAGCAGTGCCTGATGTTGGCGGAAACAGTCCTGTAACCATAGAAATTGTGGTTGTCTTCCCAGCTCCATTATGGCCAAGCAGTGCAGTGATGTGGCCTTCATACATGTTCAGCGTCAGTCCATTAACTGCAACTTTGACGCCTGGAAACCAACAAAATTTAAGTTCCTTAGTTATATACTTATTTACTTGTACTGATAATCAGTTAAAATGTATAAGCTTTCCTGTAACTATTTTTTTACCAAAATCTTTATCAGTTTCCATGTTTTTTTGTTTTGTTACAATTGATTTTTTTCTCATTTCTTTTTTTTCTGTGTCGGCCTTCCTAATTTATTTCCTTTTCATACTTACCCTGGCTATTTCAACAGAAAGTCTACGAGTTAAACTGCTGCAGACATTACAAGACTTTAGTGCTTTACTAATATAAGTGGTCCTTGTACAGTCTTTCAGATATTCAAATTTTTAATTGTGTAAAGAAGCAAGTAGCTCATAAAAACTTAGAATATCTAAAAAACTATATTAAGTTGAAAACACTGCAGTCAAAATGAATATAGATATTTCTAAATGTATATAGATATATTTATACCTGTATCAGTGGCAAACTGTTTCCTCAGATTCTGAATCTGAATTCCAGCTTTGAGATTTGCTGGCTCTTTCTCAATAAAACTTTCATTTGCAGAGGGCTTGTTATCTTCATCGTTTCTATTCTCATTTTGAAACTGGACATAATCATCATTCTGCAAGGCCTGAATTGAGGATAAAACTAAGATAATTATTTGATGTGGCTTTGATGGCAAACTCATCTACAGTTTAACACCTAATGGAATCATACAGGCTGGATAACGCAGGTACCTACTGCTCTTGATACCATATTCTAAAATAGGTACAGATAGGTATGTATAACTGCAAAATACAAACAATCGCTACTAGTTTTTCAAGTGCAGCTGGATCTAAGTCTTACGGGAAAAAATATCCTCTATATTGAAGTTGGAGCTACTTGAGGAGGGTATAAAACTGACCATCACAAAACATTGTTTCTGTTAACCTGTGCAAACTTTACAATTTGTAAATTTAAAATTGTTTGGTGCAAAAATAGTCCTTAACTGCAGAAATCCAAGCTCTTGACAAACATTTTCAATCTCAATTTTTTATCAGATTATGACATTGTGATAGATTAGAACTCATAATTGTAAACAATTTTGAAACCTGATGGAAGATATGATGAGGGAGAATGCCTGCCCTCTTCTTGATGATGAGGGAGAATGGTTTTATAGAGACTATGTTTGCAGAGGCCAAGAGAGGATTCCATTGGCCCCAAGCTATTGAAAAAGCATACAAATTGACCGCATAAAAGATACAGCATACTGTTAAAAAAATCGAAAACAAAATGTAGCCTTAATTTAACATTGCATTTTTTGTGATTGAAGATGTGATGTACCTACCTCAACCCTTTCACCACACCAGTAACTCTTTTTAAATGGGAAATACCATGGCTGTGGTATTCCATATTCACCAGGGAAAACTGCTTCAATATACCACATGATCAACCCATAAAGCACGCTGTCAAACATCATCATAAACAGAACAGCTCCAAAAGAAAAGCTATCATCAACCGTAACACCTTGAAAAAGATTTGACCACTGAACCCCTATACCTTGACCTTCAAACTTCCCTATTAAGGCCGCACCAAAGGCCATACCTACATTGAAATCAATGCAAGATATGGTCTTTTGAGGTGTATTCAGAAGATCATAATACATGGAGAGAAAGAAGTATGGTATATAACTAAGAAACCATGTGATGCCACCTCCAGCGGCAGCAGTGTTTGCACGTGAGAAGAATGTGCTAATCATAAAACCATACATGATGCTGGATATTGAATAGAGCACCAGGTATACAAATATTAGAGAAGGATCACTTTTCTGAAGCATTTTGCCATTGTTTCCAAACTTAACAGTAAGCATGATAGTTATAAGTGCCATTGGTATGAGGAGCAGCACGAAGCATTTAATGAACCAAGCAACCCAGTGCAAGTATCCAGTCAGTCCCATTATCTTCATTGATTCCTAAAAAATATTGATTATCATCAGCAATTGCAGGCTGGTCAATAACATAAAGTGAATGGAATGCTATGTTGGTATATTAGATAAAACTACCCAGACGTTCAAATGTACATATATCATAATGGAACTAGTCTATACTGAAAACTTCATGTCCTTTGGACTGCACAGCTTGAAGTAAGAATGTTTTGAATATTTAGATATTTTTAAAGATTTGACTGGAATCTGCTGAATTTCAGCAGAAAAAGTGCAGGACAGCTTAGTTATGGGAACATTGCAATCCACGGCCTGACTGTCCACACAAGATGAAATTTTTGTCACAGACTAATTTCAAAACGAGGACATTTGATCCTAATATGAAGATCAGTGAAATATTTACCCACAGGCTCACTGGGCTCGGGCCCAGGGCCCCCCTAAAATTCTTAGATTTAGGGGGCCCTGGGCAAGATTTTGAAAAGCCTTTGAAGTGCTCTCGACTTCAATTTTGTGTTTGAATTGAGCTAGGGGGCCTTGCAAAGTAATGAATTCCATTTTAAGAAAGGAATAAAGGGCGTGCTCAAAAAGGTTTTCTTGCAGGGAGCCTCATATTTTCTATTTAGTCCAGGGCCTTTGAAACTTTCGGTAGCCCTGGCTGGAGCTTTACTTAATGAAATGACTGCGCTCAGTTTGCCATTGCCATATGGAGGTTCCTCCAGTGAAAAAACTTTTACTATGCTGAAAAGGGCAAAGGAAAAGAGTGAACTAAGGTCCAGTAGCGGATTGTTGCTTTATGTTCAATGGCAGCAGATTTTGCTGTCCTGGGAGTTTTAAACTCCAATAAAGGGGCAAGGGTAGTTTTATTGGGAATGGACTGAAATGCGAAATGGATGCAAGTTTATTCTTGTCTTATGGTTTTGATCTATCAACTATTTAGTGAATATTAACCTAGTTGCTTTTGATTATGTTAAGCCGAGTAAAATGCATGTGACACAACTTTTTGGGTATATTTTAAGGGGCCCCAATCAACTTTTGGCCCAGGGCCCCAACAGATGTAAATGTGGCCCTGATGAAGATGAAAATTGACAACGCTAACTTGAAACCAAGAATACTGTTTATTTGTGCTTATAATGTCTTTGAAAAACTTGAATGAGTTTATGTATTGCACTTAGTGATTACATGCTCTACTAGGTGACTGGAGGTTTGTTATACACTCACTTTAAGTCGCTTCTCTTTCTCATAAACTACTTCCTTGACAACCAGCAAGGCATTGTAGACCAATGACAGCATAAGAAGCAAAGGTAAACTGATCTGAATGACAACCACAAATGGGTCTTTTATGTATGCAGGATAAGGAAATCGTTGCATCTTTATCTGGCTAATATTCAAGTTGACACTTCCATTTATTTGGCCTCCTTTGAAAGAGATCAAGGCAGAATCAACAGCTAGTTGGACAGAAAGGAACCCCTCTTTGAAATAATCAGGAGGCCCTCCAGATTTTGATTTATTACTCCTTGGACCTATTCCATCGAACGTACGTGGAAAAACAGATTTCGTTTGCCATGTCCCTTGTCCGGCCTGAAACCCTGAGAATTGGCTGGTTTTATTGGATTGGCTGTTTCTCAAACTTGAAGGAAATCTGATTTTGTAAGTTACATGCGTTTCATTCACATTTCCCTTGAAAACAACCCCACAGAGGTAATTCCATTTGTCTGCTGGTTTTTCTTGATCGTTGATTATTTCCGTCACCATTGCTTCTTCTGTTCTGTAGCCAGAGATAGATGATGCACTTAGGCCTAGTGTAGTAACAGCTTCTTCCATAACTGAGCGAATTTCTGCATTGTTTGGAGTGTAAGCAATTTTCCATTTTCCTTGGCCTGGATGCTTATATGGTATACTTTCTATGCTAAAATCTTTCCAAACAGTAGCACCTATGTGCTCTTGTTTTATCCTCAGCACACGGATTAGGAGAATAATGAAAATAAAAAGTACAGGCAGGCCTAGCCGAAACAATGTTGCTACCGGCCTTCGAATTTGCAAGATGTAGTTCTTCCATATCAACAAAGACAGTTGCTTGAAAACCTTCATTTTTAACTGCAAATGAAAACACTTTCAGTTCCCCCGATCAAACACTAAGTGCACAGTAAGCAGACATGATTACTCATCATTTTTCTCCTCACAAGACGCCTGTTGTCATGCATCCTCCTCGTGATAAGGGTGCAACCTCGTTTTCAACTGGTTGTATAGTAAACGTAAACACGGAAATTGCATTTACTCGCTACACTTAATGGAAGAACACGAGCCTCAAAATTATTCATCAAAAGAATAATCCTATAAAAACACGTCAAAAGTCTGCACTGCTTATACCCTAAGGTAATTTAAGAAAAATCCAGCTTAAAAGTCGTGAAGTTGCCCACCACGCTGGTTAGTCACGTAATAAGCAATTCAAGACGATTCAACAATCGCGGGCCTAACATACATCACTGTCTTACCCCATCTTGCATCTGATCGTTTTCTTTACTTTTGTGATATAGCATATAAGAACTTGATCTGGTCGCCCCTCGGCTTTTGCACATTTTCAAAATAACAAATGTCTTCTGCAAATTCACATTGTTTACAGTTTTCTAAGCTTACACTATAATTTTGATACACGCTTATAATACAGCAAAACTGTTTTTTTGCAAGTGTTTTCAGTTAACAGGTCTTGTTCACGAAATTCTCTTATGTTAACTCCACAACATGTTTTGTCACTTGATCATATCAGTCAATTGTTTATAATGCCTCCTAACACTTTGCATATATTTGTCAAAAACGATATTTCTCTGTAGTTCGATCTAGCTTTTTTGCAACATTATTCAAATGATGCGACTTTTTGACAGTTAGGGCAATCAAAATGAGTCAAAAACGCTGTTAAAAATTCTGATAAACACGGCACATAGTGTATGAGAGCAAAATAAAGATCCCCACAGTTATGACAAAGCAAGATGTCGTCGTAGGATTCTTTTGATATAAGTAGTACAAAAGGCACAATTATATTAGAAAAATAAAAGGCACAATTAAGACGTTTATCTGATTCACACAGACTACGAAATATGCAAAAACTGCATCACAAATGCTAGCAGCAAATCAATTAACTGATAATTTGTTTTCAGATGAACGTATACTTAAAGGCTGCTACTTCAGTGGGTGTGGTCCCTCAACCTCACCCTCACCCGGGCCCTTACGGCTTCAGAGCCACCCTGCAATTAGGATACCGGACCGCCGCTGCTCAAAGTTTAGAAAAGAACATGAAAAGCCAACCTGAACGTTAGTTTACTGGTTCCTACAAAAAGAGGGTATTTTTGGAACTCCATTTATGCATGATAGGCTGATTTTTTAACATTGCTTGAAATTCAAGAAACTCTGTTTACTTTCTGTTGTTCATTGTATAAAATGTGGGTGAATTAGTATTAATTCAAAAGTTGAATCCCCTTTTCATTATTCTTTATTTTTCACACGAGAACTGAATGTTTTATTCTTTTTCAAAAATTGTTCAAAATTTGATCAACAATCATTATGTGCTGTTCACATTGTCCTCCGTGAATGTTTATCCGGCCATTTCTTTTCCTGCTACAAAACATCCAAAAAACGGGACTAACATTGAAATATGACAAATAAATGTTATAATTTATCATGTTCGCCTAGATTCATCCATGTCCAAAGCATTCCTGACTAGAGCATTTACCTTTTTCGATTCATTAAAACAATTTTAAACATGTTCTTCTATTATTTGTTGATGGTCCTATGTTACTCCAAATAATTTAGCATTCTTAAATTCTTTGAAAGTAGAATCATTGATTTGAATTATAGATTCCTCTTAATTGGATTGATTGGCTTTAAAAGTTATAAGCTTATACTTTTACTATCGTTGAGCACAAACAGATTTTCCCAAAACTATTTTTAAGCATGCTGCTTCTGAATTTTAAGGCGTGGGTTAGTTTATTATATCAGTGCTTGACAGCAAAATGTTTGTCATCTGCATAGTTGTAAAGGTTGTTTTTTTTCAGCTGAAGAAAAATGTCGTTTCTGTTAATTTTGAAAAGCAACAGGTCCAAGACAGATACTTGAGGAACTCCCTGCTTTATCTACATCAAATCACTAAAATCTATTTTACTCATTTATTTTACTAGAGTTTACTTCTACTTATTCTACTCTATCGTTTAGATACCTGTACACAGGGGCGGATGCAGAAAAAAATCTGACATTCGCAAAGTTTCGACCACGCCTATATGACCACGCCCAAAAAAATCAGTCAAATTTTACTATAGTCTCAGAATCGAAGTTTTCCACTTAAAGATGTTTTTTTCCTTATATTAAGTTTTAGGATTAGGAAACTAACAACACATTTTTTAAACAGCATAGACTAAATAAAAATGTTGAGGCTCAAAGGTTGAGAAATTTAAGGATAGATATTGAGGCTCAAAGGTTGAGAAATTTAAGGATAAATATTAAGAATAACATCCAGGTCTGGATTTCATTGACAATTTGGCATTTTACTTATTGAGTGAACAAGAAAAGAGATCTCTGGAAAAATTTTGAGAAACACTCATCAAGCTTTTGTTGTGTTGGCATGTTTTGTTTCCTACATGGCTTTTGTGATGGAAAAACAGCAGCAAAGATTTGAAATGTCCTCTTAATAATGATTTAATGGCAAGTCTAGGCACAGAACCACAAATTGTCAAGAACAAAGTTGATGAGCTAAAATAAGGGTATATTAGATGTGTGTATCACCCCTTCTCATGGAGAAAAACTCATGAAAAACATTTTATGTCACTCACTTAAAAAACAGCCATTTAAAGAAAGGAATCTTAGTTCTATTTATACAATGATATTATTTAACAATCAAATACTGTGTTTAGTGTAGAAATTTTCAATGCAATATCCACCCAAATGTTTGACTTCAACACCAAATACCTTAGGGGCTCAGAGCTTTTCTGTTATTTATTTTGTGCATTCACCTTTCTATCTAAACTGCTGTGTGATGTGCCTTAAACATGGCCAAAAATACCAGTTAGGTCAATACACATCATACAATTTTAGTATTTTCAGGTGTTGGTAAAACAGCAAATGTAACAGAATTTAAAAAAATTCATTGTCTTTCCATAACAAGAACATCATAAATATATATTATATACAAATTTAAAATGTACATCAAACAAAGTCAGTAATGGCAAAGAAATAAGGCAAACATGGTAACTTTTACTATATGGATTTATATAAGATATTTACTTGGCAGGACCAACTTGCTGTGAATTTCTTATTAATAATGTAGTAATTCCCCCATTAGGATCATTCCATTGATTGCACTTATTTACTACCCACATTTACATTTATTTACACACACAATAACATAGAAAAGAAAACTGTCAGTCACTTGCAAATTCATAAACAAAAATTAATGAATCTTAAGGGTATTTCAGAACCAAAAGTTTCAAATGGTATACTCTTATAGTGTGGAAACCACAAATAATTTTACTAGTTTTAGAGGTTAAACTCGTGAAAAGGGTTACCATATTTATGGCATGACCAGACAAATAAAATCAAAATACTATTACAATTTCTCATTTACAAATATGGCAGTCTAGATTTTTCCAAAACTGACAGCATAAAATTAACAAGAAAAGAATACGCCGTAGAAAATGCAATATCTTATTCAAAAACAAATCCCCAGCACAGTCAAACTATTTACAGGTTTGTGATAATAACAACATCTATCAAAAAAAATATCTAGAACTCTAAAATTCAGCATATTCAAATTCATCAAGATATTTATAGAACAGCATCATTCGTCAGAATGCTACATCATCATTATCAAGATATACCTGACTTGAACCCTAAAAGTTTTGATTGACAGCCTGCATAAAAATGGCTATTTACCTTAAAAAGCATCACGTATTCTTCAAAATATTATTTGAGTCTGAATCTCTGTCTAAATAACGTCCTCCATCATGAAAATGAAAACATAGGCAAAATTTTGGTTCAACAATTTTAGGTCCAACTGAACTGTCCTCGCATATTGCCATCTATCAAATTCCATCCATCAACCAAAATCTTGGACAAACTTTGAACATCTTCATAAGAAATCCGCTGATTCAAATTAAAAATCATCTGCAAGCAAATGTCTCCACAGCTTTCCAACAACAATCATGGCCGTTGATCTGGAAGCGAGGTTTCTATCTGCCCACTTTCCAAGGTTCTCTCCCTCAACTGGCTACCGAACATAGTTCGCATCTACCTTCGCCACATTCGCAAAAAAATTTCCCATATGCATTTCCTATTGGTTTTCAGATGGCTAAATAACATAGCTTGACTGACATTCGCACAAATTTTTGGCATACATTTTTCAGTACTACTTCATTTGCGCACGCATGCCTAATATATTATAATTCCATTCGACATTCGCATCAAACCTTATTGGTGCTCTGTGAATTTATGCGTAAAAGGGGGAGCCCTCTTTCGAATATATCATCTCTAAATCACGAAAACGAGGGAATAAAACCTAAAAAGTAAACAACAAGGTGACTAGCATAAGCAACTAGGGCAGGAAACAAAACTTTTATTTCTTGTATTCTGTGGACCTTTTTTTATTATCTGGCCATTTCTAGTACAATATTCGCAATGCTAAAATGTATTAACAGACAATTACAAAAAGACATGTGGAAATCTGACATTCGCCAGTGCGAATGTTGCGAATGTCTGGATCCGCCCCTGCCTGTACATAATTTCCATTGCATTGTCACTGAAGCCAATTTAATCTCGCTAGTAGAAGTATTGAGATAAGGAGGTGAACAATCCATCAGCAATGCACCAGCAACATTCTTCTTTAACCAAGCTCTTATTAAGGTCTTCAGTACGTCGTGATAGAGTGTGCTATAACCTTTTCTGAACCCTACAAAATCCCCACTAAAGAAAGAGAACAGTTTTATATTGATGTAGTTGTAGATTTGATTAAACGTTATTCTCTCAAAAATCTTTGGAGCTAAAGGGAGCACACTTATTGGTCTATAGTTCTTGGTTCTAATTCTGTCACCTTTTTTAAAAACAGGGCACACATAAGACTTTTTAACAAGTTAAACGTTTCATTTAAAAGAGAGCGATTAAATTCTTCAGCTAGTGGCTGAGAGACAACATCTATTGCCATTCTAAAGAACTTTTGACGGAATATCTAGGTTGTAAATTGTCTCTTTTACATCTATGGAAGTTCAATTTTCAAAGTTAAAATTAGGAATTTGATGAATTTGATCAAATGTTATCTTGATTTTTAAAATACTATGATGGCTATCTGAGCATTTCAATGTTATTAATGGTGATTAAGCTATTCTTCATTAGATGTTTGTTGCGTAAAATCAGATAAAGGCTGGGCTATGTTATGGCCTGATTATTCAACGTTTGTGCTGCTCTTCTATTGTCAGACGTTATCGTTTTCTATCAGTATAATTTTACTTGATTTAATATTTTGTTATTCGATAATGGCTGGATAATTTTCCGGTATTTTTGTTATCCTAAAAGAATTTTACATCTAATTTTCTGAAATATTTTCTTCTAGTTCATCTAATTAATTTGACACATTTGTTCTGATTTATTGTACTTCTCCCTGTGTACAGTTCCATTTCTTGAATACGAAGCTTATTTTTTGCTTAAAGTGAATCCAAAATTTCTTATTTTATAACCGAATTTGCAGCAACATTAAGTAACTCTGATATTCTGGCACTTGATGTTCTTATTTCCTCTTCAATGAAGTTTTAGATGTCCCCGTGTGTCTCTTTGAAAATTTGAGGTAACGTTCTTATAGGAGCCACTAACTCCTACATAGGTGAACCAAGATTGAACTAGCCGGGTGAACGGATGAAATGATTGTTGAAGGAGACAAACGTTAATTTATATGGCACTTCAATTGGCGTCAAACTTGAGTATGGAGATGACATAAACCATTTGCGTAAAGAGACAGATTAAAAGATGGGTGTAGCATCATCATTTTTGAAAAAAATTCAACTGAGCCTAGAGATCATGGCGACCACACGGTCAAGGACGGTAGGTAATTTTTTAAGGAACTAGAGTACAATGTAGAATACAAGAAACCAATTCACTACGAATTCGCTTTTAAATAAATACCTGAAGCAGTTAAAACCTCATAGATACTGCATGAATCTAGAGGGACAGTATTCAAGTTTTGTACCAGTTTTTTTTCTTTAGAACCAATCAACACCACAGGAGAATCTAATCGACAGATTTAAATCCTCCCTAGGCAGTAAGGACGAAGAATGATTATCGATTCTGGTTGCCTTCAAAACGAAGGAACGGTTAATTCACACACCAAAAGGTTTTGTCGTTTTCATTCATTCAAACTAATTCTTGTGTAAGGTTTTGTGTAAAGTTTTTAGTCGATTTGCTGGAATGTCACGGCGAAATGAGTTTTGACAAAGCTAATGGAAAGTTTCTGCGTCACAAACAGGTATCTAATCTGCTAGGGTTGGTATTATCTTATCAGTGGAAACATGGAATCATAAAAGAGAAAAAGAATGGGGACCAAGGTATGACACTTGTGGAACTCCATATTCTGTTTCTCCGCTGTTTAAATTGGCACGCAATTATAAAGCCTTTTAAGGAGAATTTCACGATCAACTGAATTGAATGTTTGTTACGATCAATGATTGCCCAATCCACAAATTCACTATGCTTCAAACTGTTTCACCGTAACTTTAAGTTTTTGAGCTGATGGAAAGTCGAAGAGCTGCAATAGTTTAAACGAAAAGTAACAATTTTGTCTCAAATTAACATTTACAGATATAATTGGTCCAAAATAACATTTAAAACATTGACTTATATTGTACCAAAGTTTTATTGATGAAAATTAGCGTGACCATTGCTATTCTCTAAAAACAAAATGCTGCTTCTCAAATTGAAAGGATATTGTACTTATTTTTCTGCATGATTTCACAAGGATTGGGGGGAAGGTGGGGGGGCGTGGTAAATTCTTAAGGCTTTACGTATCCAAGAGCAGTGCAAAATTTGCAAATTGATGCTACTCTTTGATAGTGAGTAGAAATTGAATTTGACAATGGTAAGGATGTTGACAACATAACTATTCTGATAAAAATTCGATTTGTGGTGAAACAAATAATTTGAATACATGCTTTATCACTGTTTTGGATCGAAGAAGATGTTGATGAGGGCAAGGATGAAGGTTTGTCGCCAAGTTGAAACAGAAACCAAGCAAGACTCTCATGAGCTTTCTGCTAAAGATCTCCAAGAAGCTCTTTAGATGATTCTGTTGCACTTTGTCGAAATGAATAAGATTAATTTTGATATGTATACTCACTGAATTTAGCAGATAGGCCCTTCAAGCAAATTATCCGGCATGACCTGGATTTCATTACTGTAGAGCTCTTAAGTGTGAAGTCTCAGAAAGTGTAGATATTTTAAACTTTTGACCAATCAATCTGCAAATACAAATTAAAATGATCCTAAAATGCAAAGCAAGTTACATCCTTTGCAAGTTGACTGAAATAAATCAGTAAGAACTGAGTTTTGAAAGGTAACTGTTGTTTTGGCCTGGTCAATAGACTTTAGAACCAAAATCAAATGATTTGATGTTGAACAACCCAGCGCTGATACGACCATACCCCAGCCAGTTCGTGATATTGTTAACTGATTTTGCCTAATTAGAGGTAAAACATAGTAGTCTTTCAAGTTT
Source organism: Rhopilema esculentum (assembly GCF_057945365.1). Lineage (NCBI taxonomy): Eukaryota > Metazoa > Cnidaria > Scyphozoa > Rhizostomeae > Rhizostomatidae > Rhopilema > Rhopilema esculentum. Next base: position 9,516,058 of record NC_142827.1, read on the forward strand.
CTCAAGTAAAAATCTCCAAACCAGATTTTCGTGACGTCATCACTGAAGAACTCTGTCGTTATTCTCTGCATGGCTGAGCAAAAACTTTATGTAATTGGTATGAAGACTTATTCCAGGAAGGAGAGTTTTTCGAGACCATTTATCCCTCATTCACGTATGAACTTATTTTCTCTTCATGCGGGAAAACAAACTGTCCCATCAACCGGCATCTTAGCTGCGTCAAGTGAGATCTCGCTAGGCGGGAAGAAAATTTTCGCATATGAACACGCTATACTGCCTACCCGGATAAAATTTCTTCGCTGCCCATGCGCTAGAGCTGCTCTTATCCGCACATCTCTTACCCGCAAAAACGCAACAATCAGAAAACCATCAGGATCAAAGAGGTAGATGGGACGAAATTGTCCCATATGAACAGGCCCACATTCTCTCCATTGGTCCACCAAGCAGGAGACGTATTTGGTGACGGCATAGGTTTCACAAAAGAAATAAATGAAACTTGTCTGATGGAAGAAACCAATAGCTAAAGAAATGCACGCGTGGAAACATCTGCTTCTTGCTTTGTAGAGTTGCCTGTTTAGATTTGAAAATACTTGATGGCAAGTTAATGGAATGCTAACATTTATAGGATATTCTCAAAGCAACTTAATTTCCCATAAATTACCAGTTTGGTCCAAATGCTTAGAATTTCTGAATTTGCAATGAAACCATAATGCAAACCCGATTTAAAAAGTTCACAATTTCAAAAAACGATGAAGAGAGGCACAATGAAATGAAATCAAACATTATCTGTGACTGACCTGTTAAAACAGTTTTACTTACAAGATTACGTCTGCATGATCAAAATAAAAAATAATTTAAATGTACCATCAATATTCATTTCTCACTGGCAAAGAAATCGGAATGAAAATACAACGGAAAGTCATCACTTAAAAGCCTTTGATTCTAAGTTAGCGTGAAAGTTTGCCATGAAGACAGTAGGACCTGTAATGGAAAATGCGTTTGCTAAAGGAACTTCAAGACCGTACACGAATGCCGATTGGATATTGACTTTCAACACAAATGAACTAATACCTAAATGTATATGCATCCCACCGCAGGGCTGTTTTTATTTACAACGGGCTTAATATTTTCCCAAGTAAGTAAAACAATCCAATGTATGTAGGGATTGTACCCAGCAAAACAGGTGTCATAATGAAGAAACACTAAAACACAGACCAGAAGATTGTTGAAAGCGCTTAGCCTATTAGCATGTTCCCTGAATAAATTGCATAGCATTAAGATAAATAGATTAGCTGGAAGCAGCTTTATTTAACAGGTGAAATTTGCCAGCTCTATCGACGATTCAGAGAGACTGAATCGCCCATTGGGGTTCAACATACATATATTCTCTTTACAAATGTCTGGTATTACGTTATAGGATGTTAAAGGAAATGAAGACATTAGCATGGTGCTTTTCAACACGCGGTATAATACAGTTTGGGGATACGTATACTCTGTACGAAAATTGGTTGCTCTTCAAAGAGGCGATGGAGTAGGGGCAATACCATTAGTTGACTTCCATACCAAACAGTAACGCCAAGGGATTACTGCAAATAATGTGAAGGAAATTGAGACGATGTCTCAATGTCACACTTATGAATTATTTTGAGAACCAATTGCCAGGTGCAGGAAACAAAGAGCTTTCTCATTAGGAGTCAGATGTTTCGTTTCAAGAAAGAAAGGACAAGAATCGAATTCAAAATCAATGGACCTTTGAGTGGATCGTTATAACGAAACATCTTCTCAGCGGAACGAAGCAATGAATCAAACACAGCTTGAACTTACGAGCTGCAAAACAGCTTTCTTGGCCAGAGTATTGCTTTCAGAGACCCAGGCATTGATCATTACATGCCTCTTGTCTCTCTCTGCCCCATTCATCACAGCAATAAACGTTTTGCTTTGTATGTCCCTGATCAAAACCAAGCAAGCCAAACGCAAGTCTCAACGGTTCATCTTAATACTTGGAATATCTGACACTTGTGTTGGCACCATCAGTGCCCCAGTCATGGCAGTAACATTTTCTATGTTTCACAAAACAAGGATATGTTGGTATGAAAAATTGAGCTTATTTCTCGGTCATTTCAATGCGCGATTAAGTGCCTATGTGGTATTCCTCATTGGTTTGGACCGATACTTCAACATTATCACTGATTTTCGTTCTGAAAGTACTCTTCGTAAGTTAACGCAGTCCGAAATGGGACATAGAGTGTTTTTTGGTATTGTTTTAGTGGCAACGGCAGCCCAAGGATCACTTACTATAGTTGAATTTGATAACCGAAGTTTACCAAATAGCATCAGCTCGGCGGTTGACGCAATAATTTACTTAACTTATCTTTTCATTTACATTCGACTTTACTACAAAGTAAGAAAATTTTCAAAAAACAACAGTCTGCATCTTGATCCAGAAGGAAATAATTCGAGGGGTTTCAGACCTATGTACGTGCGAAACTTGATCAAAACAGTTCTGTACCTGCTTTTGAGCGTTGGTTTCTGTTATCTCCCATACGTCATAATGAAATTCACCGTGACGTACATCGAATATCGACTGCATAAACCGGTGGGGCAAAACCTAAGGTTTGCTCATTACTTGTCATTCCAACCCATCATCTTCAACTCTTTCCTGAACACTGTGATTATACTGAATCGAAACAGTGTCCTCAAAAAGTACGTTGTATCAACAATAAGCTTTTGGAAGAAAAACCAAGTTGGGTGCCAAGAGACAGCGATTGGTCAGCGTAGTGCTTCGATGTTGAATGAAATGACACTTGAAACAAGACGGCGAATCAGCAACATGAACACTGTTTGGACCTTACCTACTAAACGAAGGAAGAAGGGAAAAAATCTCCAAGTGCGCTTTTCTACTGGGAACAAAGTCTTGCCAGTAATCAAAGACGTAGTGAGCAGGGACGACTCCGATACGACAAACAGCGGACATTCGACTGACAACGAGCAACTGTCTCGGCAAGTAAAAGGTTTCTAAGCAACTTTAGACAGAAAATGAATACGATTCGATCCTGACAAAAATGAAAGGTTGGATTTGCAAAAGAACGCTAAAGAATGGTAAATGATAAAACGGCAAGCAGCAAGTATTCGGTAAAGGGTGGAATCTTGTCTGCTCTTATAAGTGGTGTTGGTCTGGAAAGCAAATGTGGTGATGGTCTGGAAAACAGGTTTCTATAAGAATGAAGATTCCTGAGTCCCGGATAAAAATAAAACTTAGACTCTTCATACAACCGGTAAAATTTAACAAAAATTAATACAATGATGTTCACTTTCCTTTTTTCTTTCTAAATGTTTGCTTATTTCTACCTCCTTTTTCGGATCGAAATTTCTTTGTAAGACTTTTTAAAGATGTTTGATCTTCATCATCGACTGCATTTAATGGTCTTTTCCTCTTTTCCCCGATATCACGTTGTTCCTAAAATGCAAGATCACTTCAATGGAATTGTGTATCAAAATTAAAACGAAACAGCTAAATTCGTTTCATTAAAGTTTTGGTAGGATTACATTTGGGGGGGAGGGGGGATAAATATTTGGAGTTTACAATTAAGACTAAGATTGTAGACTTTAATAACTTTTCGGGTAGAATTGTTTCTATATAAGTGTCTCACTTAGGCAAATCGAATCAACGTTTTAAAAGTCGAAAAACTTTTGTTAAAAAAGCTAAACCAATCAAGCTGAATCTAGGGGTTTCTTTTCAAGGATACACGAAAACAAGACTGTCAGCGCTATTTTGTAAATTGGATTCAAATATCAAAGTATTGATCTGCTAAATATCTTCAGACCAAAAATTCAAACACGGTTATGATAGATGCTTCAGATGGGAGCGCGGAATTTTTAGAAATAATGTTATTATCGGGTTTTGAGTCAAACTCTTTTTAATGGCCATGAAAGCGTTTCTGATTAGATGAGGTCAAGAAAGCTGCAACATAAATTTCTTCGTACATGGCGAAGGCATTGCTACTTTTTCAGAATGGAACTATCCTAAAGCAAGGAGAATTCAATTCTTGTACCAAATGCAACGATTTTGTTGTTGACCAGTCTCTTGCAAACCTAAAAGTGACGTTTGATATAATCTTCATAAACAGGAATCAACTGATATGAAATTTGATGTTGATGATTTTGGCATCAATTAACATCGTGCAGGTGCCAATCCATTTGTCACGTGCACTAGGTTTTGTCACGTGCACCAGACTATTTTTGATCATGGCCTAATATTGAAAACTTACCTAACTAGTGCGAACACTATACCCCCAACAAATTATTCCTACCTTTAAGCGTTTTGACTTTTCCGAAAACTGTAACAATGACTGAAATTGAATCCCAAATATCAAAACACGGGCGTTAAGCACTTATAATATCATCAGTCATCACAATTACCATGTGACCACGGAAGCCCCCAGGATGACTGGACAAAGCCGAAACAAATTTATCATAATAAAAAACAATGGAGATAATTTATTCGTATTCGCGTGTTCAAAAATAATTATTGAATTTATACTTTGTTCCCTGTTGTCGAAATGGGCTTGCAACAAAGTCCCCATTCTCTACAAGAGGTTTCTATGTCACGTGATGAGCCTTCCTAGCCACAGGCGTACCCTTATGCAAAGATAGGTTCAAAGATTTAAAACTGAACTGGCGCAGGCTCTGAAGAGTTTAATGTTCAAACGTATTTTTCTCTGACCAATAAAGGATTATTTTTAATTTTTTCCGTCAAGTGGGTTTAACTGCACTAAAAACAATAATCAGGGAGGATTTATCGAAAACATTCGATTATGCTTTGATGCAAAACTGAATAAGCCGTTGGGATAAAAGCGTGCAAGACTAAGAAGTTCCTTTAATCGCTAAATTAATGGGGTCGCAAGTGAGAATAAGTGAGTATGACGTATTTATACTAATCGGTGCTAATCAACGGGCTCTGGCTGGGCAATGAATAATTCAGCAATACAAAGAACGGGGCTTATACAGACGAGCAATTAGATTGAAGAGGCCTAATGACCAATAAGATAACTAATTCAACCACAAGTAAATATGTAAAGGAAATATTTAGCGACATGCCATAATTAAAAACGTTCACTTTTAATTACATAACGGTAAATATTATCAAGAATAACAGGTGCATGCAAAAGCGTGTTTGGGCAAACTTTTGAGGAACAATCTGAAATATCATTCAACATGATAGTTGACCAAATGTCTCCTAACACGATGAAAGATGCCTAGAGACTGTAAATACCTCAAAGATTGTTTGGCCTAAATTGAAGAGTGATGGAAGGAAGGTGAAAAATGTTTAAATAAGTTCTCAGATCTGCTGTTTTTGGGAAGATCCTGATCACAAGAGATGTTAATGAGAGCAATAAATAAACTCTTACCATTTTTGCGAATCTCTGAGCTTCAGTGACCCTCTCGACAAGTAGCATGACCTCCTCCTCAACAGTTGGGTACAACGGCAGTTTCTTCTCAATCAGCTGTTCAATTCGCTGGTACAATTCAACATCATACCTTGAGCAGAGAAGACACTTATAATGAAGAAACAACTTACAATCCTCTATAAAACATCAATGTACATAACAGCCTTGACTCAATTACTTTCCGGCTAATTATTTCCAACTCAGCTACATTTTCAGCAATGTATTTTTTGAATGTGTACGTTTATCGAGGAAAAACTACTTGAACACAGTGGCGGACACTTGGGGGGGGGGGCAAAGGGGGGCGACCCCCAATACTTTAGAGAACAATGGTCTTTTGTTCTAGAACAATGGGACATGTGACGTCATCTTATTAAAACAATAGGCTTGCCCCCCCCAATATTTGATCAAGTGTCCGCCCCTGCTTGAACTGAACGGTAAAAAAGTAAACTTGAAGGAAAGTGAACAATAAATGGGTGAATAAAGGAAAGGCCACGGTAGCAGGCTGCTCGACGACTCCAAGGAGTTCTTGCGGCGAAAAATCGAACAAAATGTAGCAAATAAGAAACACCGCAATGCGACGAAAATAAACAACAATAAATACACGTAAATTAGTGAAGGCTAATATTTCACCCCGGCATACGGGGCTTCATCAGAGCTAAACAATAAATGCACATGTAAACAACCAGATGTGAATTAACAAAGAAATAAACAAATAAGCAGCGTGATTCTTTTAATAATATTTTCGCGATTCTTTAATAGCCGTTACTTATACCCGCTAGATATACGTTCAGTTTTGACTGAAAATTTTTGTCAACATAAAAACGCACACGAAAGAATCTAAAAATCAGCTTAATGTTGAACTAATAAATGGCTAGATTTTTTTGAAAATTATATGCAAAGTTTTCCCATGGACAATATTCAAAATCTTTTTAGTTCGTTTTCACAGTTATTCCTACTACCAAACATCGGCATGACCATTCTGCATATTAGAAGAAAATATCATGCAAAAAAGTGATTATCGATAATTAACTTCTTTCGCAAAGATTTTAAGTCATATTCTTACTGTGTCACAAATGTTATCGATCTTCCAGATCTGCCGGCGCGTGCAGTTCTTCCCACACGATGGATGTAATCCTGACAAAAAAAACATAGTCTTCAGATAAATTAACAGTGAAATAATTGCACACACGAGCAGCTAGCTAATGAGCTCCAGTTACAGTTTTTTTATATTCTTTTCATTAAATTCTCATTTCAACACGATATCCCTCATCAGAAACCTGAGTAAAAGTTATGATAAATTAAAAAACTAATAATGGAAGACAAACATTTAAAAAATTATTCAATAATATGAGAACAATTTTTTTGCGGTACAGAATTTGAAAATGGCTTTGAAAAAAGCAAACATTTTACAACATACTTAAAGCTTTTTCGTCTGACACTCCTCAGAGCATAAAACGTCAGAATAGGTTCCGAAAAAACACGTTTGAAAAATATATACCCAGTTGTGGATCGAAATAGGCCAATCAGAAAAACGCAAGCACAAGACCGGTATAGTTGACCAATCAGTGCCGCGAGCCTAAAGAAAAATTACAGCACTAGGAGAGCCCTTCCATCCATTCAAAAGGATTGCGTCCCTACCAAACAAAAAAAGTTCCGTCATTTATGAATTTACGTGCCAGTGTGATTCTGGCTACGTAGGGCGCACAACCCAAAGATTGGGGGATAGGATAAAACAGCATGTTCCTTCCAACATACGAAACAAAACTGCCCCTCAAAGAGAACAGCCTCCTCGATCTTGTAGGTCTAGAAACACTGTTAAAACAAGTGATTCTGCCATTGGTCAACATCTTTTAGACAACCCAGATTGTGCAAAACTCTATAATGACGACATGTTTCGGATAATTGGCAGAGCCCGGTCGTCCTTCCATCTAGCAGTTTTGGAGTCAATCTACATAAAAACGAAAAAGCCGCCATTGTGTAGACAAAAGGAGTTCGTTTTCTCTCTTGGACTCCATTGGTAATTTTTCTTTAGGCTCGCGGCACTGATTGGTCAACTATACCGGTCTTGTGCTTGCGTTTTTCTGATTGGCCTATTTCGATCCACAACTGGGTATATATTTTTCAAACGTGTTTTTTCGGAACCAATTCTGACGTTTTATGCTCTGAGGAGTGTCAGACAAAAAAGCTTTAAGTATGTTGTAAAATGTTTGCTTTTTTCAAAGCCATTTTCAATAATATGAGTAAATTCAATAATAATGGAAACATTAATGTCCTGGGTATGACAAAAAACTACATCCGGTAGTGGAGTTTTGACGTGGGAGAATGAGGTTACCCTTTGCCACTACTACCTCCAGGTCACCCTTGAGCAAGGTATACTACCTGTTAGCTCTCCCCGAGGCCGTGAAATACCGGGTTGGCGTCCGGCGGGGGCTAGTCTGTCTCATGGGTAGGGGGGACTCTTCAGCCCTGGTCGGCGACCCCCCTAGTGATGGTGTCACGATAAAAATACTGCTTTGTTGGTGATGCAAAACCACAACCTCATCTTCAAAAGAAAATGATGATTAATTCTGAAAATAACATAGAGAACGACGTCAACGGGAGTGGATCCACAGGTGAAGCTGTCGCGTCCGGCAGGGGTGGTGGTGCTACGCAGGCCAGCCTCGGTCGATATCATGCTACTGCGGAATCAACTGTGAGGAGTAGAACTAGAAATCAGTGGACAAGAGAAGATAACAGAACAGTGATGGAGTGCTATGTCGCGAGCGAGCCAAATAAGAGGGGTTACCGGAAACGTATGGTAAATATCTGGAGAAGTAGAAATCTTGCTCAGGTATCAGAGCAAAGACTGCTAGACCAAGTTAGGCAAATAAGACTGAAGGGTTGGATAACAGAGTTAGAGATGGAGGAGATCAAGAGACAGAAAACAATTGAAGGCAACAGAGGTGACGATGAAAGCCAGGGTGAAAGTGTGGAAAGCGATGCTAACAACAGACGCGAAGAAATACAAATAGAATATGATGATAATGTACAGCAGAATAATGAGACAGGAGCAGCTGAAAATGATGCTAGAAATTTTGACGATGAGGAATTTTCAGACGAGGAAATAGCGCTCGCTGAGAGGCTTTTTGAAGTACTACACCAACCTGAAAGGACAAAGCTACCTGCTCTGAGAGGTCTAAATAAAAGTTCTGTCAAAATAGAAGTTGAAAAGATGAATAGCTTGCTGGGTAAAATAAGAAGCGAAAATATCACCGCGACCAATGATTTGTTATATGCAGCATCAGTTGTTACAACTGAGAGATTAGGTGTAAAGATCACTAGAAAGAAGAGGCAAGGAGAACCTATGTGAAAAAGAAGGTTGCAGAAGCAAGTAAAATACTTGAGGAAAGATTTAAGCCGAGTTGAAGAGTTAAGAAAAGGGAAGACAATTAAGACAAGATTTCAAGAACAGTTACAGAGAAAGTATTGGTTAAAAGAAAAGGGTCTCATAACAGTAAGTGAAGAACTAAAACAAAGGATTACAGCTAAATCAGGAAAAATTACAAGATATCAAGCTAGAATAGATCAATTTAGACAGAATCGACTGTTTCGGGAAAACCAAAGTCGGTTCTATGATGAATTGAATGGCGGAGAGAGAAATGAAGTACGACCTGAAAAGGAAGAAACTATGGAATTTTGGAAGGATATATGGAGCAAACCAACACGGCACAATGAAAACGCAGAATGGCTGCAGGACTTGAAGGAGGAAATTAAAATTGACAGGCAAAATGATGTTGTGATTACCAGGGAAAAGGTAGAAAAGGTTGTTAATAAAATGCCAAATTGGAAATCACCAGGACCTGACTTAGTTCAGGGCTTCTGGTTGAAAAGATTTACTAATCTGCATGGGAGAATTACATTGCAGCTCAACGAGTGCTTGAGGAAAGGAAATGTACCAAAATGGATGACTAAAGGAAGAACAGTTTTGATAGTCAAAGATCCACAAAAAGGAAGGGTGCTTAGTAATTATCGTCCAATAACGTGTCTCGCTATGTGCTGGAAATTGTTGACAGGAATATTGGCAGGTGAGATTTATTCTTTTATGGAGGCTAAGAATGTATTACCAGAAGAACAAAAGGGATCGAGGAAAGGATGTAGGGGGTGCTTAGACCAATTGTATATTGACAAGAAAATCATGAAGGAAGTGAAGCAAAGAAAGAAGAATATTGCAATGGGCTGGCTGGATTATAGAAAAGCTTATGATCTAATCCCACATTCATGGTTGAAGGAATGTTTGAACATGTTTGGAGCTGCAGAGAATGTAAAAAATTTGCTGACCAACAGTATGAAGGAATGGAGCACCATGTTGACATCTTGTGGGGAAGCGATTGGTGAGGTAAAATTTGCCAGAGGAATTTTCCAAGGAGACAGTTTATCACCATTAATGTTTGTGATTGCTATGATACCACTAACGTTAGTACTGCGTAAAATGAAAGCGTCCTATAAGTTCAGTTCAAATGGAGAGCAGATAAATCATTTAATGTTCATGGATGACATCAAACTTTATGCGAAGAATGAAAGTGGACTAGATGCATTGATACAGTCTGTCAGAGTTGTTAGTAATGATATAGGTATGGAATTTGGAGTAGAAAAATGTGCAGTGTTGGTTATGAAGCGAGGGAAAGTAGTCGAGTCTAATGGCATTGACTTACCAAATAAGGAAACCATTAGGTCTATACACGAGGAAAATGGTTATAAATACCTTGGAGTTATGGAAGCTGATCAAGTATTAGGTGAAAAGATGAAAGAAAGTCTAAAGAAAGAATATAAGAGAAGAGTGAAAAAGATACTGAAATCTAAGCTTAATGGAGGCAATATGATAACTGCCATAAACACTTGGGCTGTTTCAATGATGAGATACACGGCACCTTTCGTTGACTGGAGAAAGGATGAGCTGAAAGAAATAGATCGGGGTACTCGTAAAATGATGAATATGTACAGATCACTGCATCCAAGAGATAGTGTAGCAAGACTCTACCTACCCCGTAAAGAAGGAGGACGAGGACTTGTAGAAATTGAGGATTGTGTTCAGCTCGCAATTTTGGGGCTTGAAAACTATGTTCAGGATAGCAAAGAGAGGATATTGTCATCAGTGAGATGCGAGGCAGGAGAAAGAGTGTCAGAGAAAGATTTCAAGAAGCGAAGAAGAGAAGAGAGGCGATCAGAGCTAGAAGAAAAGGCGTTGCATGGACAGTTTTTCAGGCAGACAAAAGAAATAAATGACCCAGAGTCATGGGGATGGCTCCGGGACGGGGAATTGAAAAAGGAGACTGAAGGACTGATAATGGCGGCGCAGACCCAGTCATTGCGAACAAATGCAATTAAAGCAAACATCGATAAGACGCAGAGGGACTCGAAATGTAGAATGTGTAATCAGAAAGAGGAAACAGTAAGCCACATTGTCAGTGAATGCCCAAAACTGGCACAGAGAGAGTATAAACGTAGACATGACTGTGTAGCGAAAGCCCTCCATTGGGATGTCTGTCGCCTGTATGACATAGATTGTGGAAATAAATGGTACGAACATCAACCAGATGGAGTGGTAGAAACAACAAATGTAAAGATTCTCTGGGATGTCAATATTCAAACAGACAATGAAATCCAGGCAAGGAGACCTGACATAGTGGTTGTCAATAAGAAAGAAAGGAAGTGTTACATCATTGATGTTGCAGTCCCGGGAGATGTGAGAATAGCTGAAAAAGAGATAGAGAAAATCGAAAAGTATGACGAATTAAAGAGAGAAGTGGAAAGATTATGGAAAGTGAAAGCAAAAGTTATTCCTATTGTCTTGAGAGCCCTTGGAACAGTAACACGAAATTTGAGCAACTACATCAAGGAAATTGGAGTCAAGACGCAGATAAAACTAATACAAAAATCTGTACTTTTAGGAACTGCAAGAGTGTTGAGAAAAGTTCTCGAGATCTAAGATCATGGGTATTGATCCGATTTCAAGAAACATTAAGAACAAGCCAGTTATAACATCAGAACTGTGTACATCAGCATAATAATAATAAGACAAATATTTGTAGAGGATGGCCTCAGTCACTCGAGGGTGCTTTTCATGAGGGTCCTCTATTTAACTAATTGTATCGATTTACTAAAAAACATTACAATTAAAAAGTTCATCATATTAAGAGTGGATAAAATCAGTTCACATTGTCCAAAACCTTTGTTTAAAAATGTTAAAATTTCCTGCCAACTTAATGTTTGTGTCCAGTTTATTCCAGTCATCAACAAACAGATAGAATGACACTTGCTTCCCCCAATTTGTCCTTACTTTAGATAGATGGTATTGCTCTTTGTTCCTTGTCTGGATGTTATGCAAATTAGCAACTGATTTATATGGGACTCGTGTTTAATTTCGGCCTTACTGAGCTCTTCAAATGTTTTTAATTTTCGTTTCAACTCATAGAGCGAGGGACCTCCTTTAATTATTTAGGTATTTCGTTCCAAGCTTTAAGCCCAGAGAAGTGGAATCCATTTTTGAACTCTCAAGCTTAAATTTTGGGATGTCGAGATTTCTATTGTTTCTTGTGCTATAACTAGAAAATACATTCCTCTGATTATACTTGTTCCAGAGGCTCTCAGGTCACTGCTTATTAACTATATTGTGTGTCATGATAGATCTATCAAAAGAGATGATCTGATCAACGCTTAGCCAATCACTGTTCCAGGGGTCCTTTCGTTTGGCATTTTCAATAATTGAGAATGCCCTATCCGGTAGACGCCGAAGCGTTCGTAGCTTCGTGTTTGGCAGGCTACCCCAGACGACATTCCCGTATCAGAGGTGACTTTCAACCAGCGCATGATAAACCTCACAAAGTTTAGATTAGATTAGAAAGATTTAGATTGTGGAAGATTAGATTCAAAGTTTAGATTAGATTAGAAAGATTTAGATTTTGGAAGAATGTGCTTCAGTTTTTTCAACGCAGACAGACTACTTGCTACTTTCCCCTTAAAAGATTTGAAGTGTTCCTTCCAGTTGAGATTCTTGTCCACAATAACACCTAGAGATTTAGTTTTTTTCACTCGTTTTATTTCTGTGCCATTAAGCTTCAGATAAGCTAGAGTTTCAATTCTATTTACTCTACGTGGATGGCAGATAAGCATAAACACAGTTCAGGGCTGCGCGAGGAAATAACATGGGAGTGTGAGGGTGTGGGGGCTTAAACATTTTCAGCATAAAAATGGGGGCAGCATGATTCAGTATATTGCATCATGTACACTTCGAAAATCAATGGGGGGGGGGGGGGGTGTCTAAGCCTCCTGGTTCACCTATAATATTGCATTTTCCTTAGCAGATTAACGATCTTTCTGCATAGTATACCCAACAATCAATTACCAAATCCAAAACGGCATATTAACAAAGCTCCTTACTTTTGGTACAATTAACACCTCTAGAAGGCCTTAATATCTCTAGAAGGCCTCCAACAAACCTTTGCCATCAGCGTTAAGCATAATTATCATATTTAAAGTTAAGCTAATCGAATTCTGAACTTAATGGAAGATCAGAAGCATCTGCTGAGATTATAAGAAAAAAAACGCTTTTCTCTAACAACATCCCGGGTTTTGATGTTCATTATAAAAACGAACTAACCTTTGAGTGAGTCGGAATGTCAAAATTAACAACAATGTCGACATGAGGTATATCCAGCCCTCTGCTTGCCACATCAGTCGCTATTAAAATTGATTTCTCTTTTGACTTGAATTTGTTCAATGTTCCCAAACGTTTTGACTAAACAAGATAGTAATAAGTTAATTTGCATTCAAAGACAACAAATAGGGTCTGACGATTACTAGATAATTTTGTATAATTGGTCTAATGATATAAAGAGTTTCACCAAGCAAGAGTCTTTATTCTCTCAACAAGTTAGTCTTGAGCAAACGTATGATTTTTATTATATATTGGCACATACAGGCACGTAAATAATAGGGGGGCGTGGGGGGCGTAACGCCCCCCCAAAGTTTGGAAAATCCAGTTACAGTTGGAAAACGTAACGGTTGACTTGGAATTTTTTTCTTAAGACCAAACTTGTGAATTTTATATTTTAAGAAGTTTTTTTATTTTAAATATAAAAATTCTAAACATTAAAATTCACAGGCTGAAGCTGACCCATCCAATCGTTTTCTATTGTGAATCCCGTCTCCACTGGATCCAAATTGCACACTTGCCCCGTTTTCTTTTTCTTTCTTTCTGACGGGAGTTGAATCAAATTACGAACAGGCAAGGTGAACTTACGGATAAGAAACTTGAAACTTACAGTTTGGAATAATAATACCCGCATTGATCAGAAAATATTAGAGTGGGAATGTTTTTAGAAACTACGAGCAGTTAATTCAATAAAAGATTAAGAATCTTTCAGTACTAAAAATTCTCAACGCTTCTTATAAAAAACGAGTTTATGCTAAACTCCCCCTGTTATTTGTTAATGTCCTTGAGTCCTTATAATAAATTCCTATGACAAAACTGCTGTGGAGCAAGAACACATTGCAAAAACTGCAGTAGAAGTATTTGATCAAAGAAGAGTATTTCATCTTTCGAATCAGGCATATGCACAAGTTTGTTCTCAAATCATCATTTCAATTGTAAAGAACGAAAAGGCATTTGGCCCTCTGAAAAGTTTAAAGGTAGTTTTCTTCGATCAAGAACGAAAATAAAAGGCCCAAATTCTTGGTGCTTCTATATCGTGAAAAATGTATTTTAGATAAGATTGATCTGCGCCAATTGATTAATTGATCAATTTAGATAAAATTGATCAATTGATCTGAAAGAATACTACTAATCATTAAGTATATCTAATACTGGTTTTGCTTAAATGTTGCTTTACTTCTTACAGTATGTTTAATGTTTGTTTCATGTTAATCAAATTTTAGAGATTTAGGCTTTTATGCTTTAGGCTAATTATTGAGTAAAGATTTGGTAATTATAAAGAAAATAGAACTATGGTGTTCGGGCTATTTACAAATATCAATTTGGTAGGTACAACAGATCTACTCGTCGAATGAAAAATTTATCACTTAAAGTTGGAATTTTCATACTTCCACGCCCCCCCAAAATTAGCAACTTGTTTTCGTCCCTGGGCACATATTTTGATGGTCTCATTCAAAGGGACATTTGTGAAAAGACTGCTAATATCAAAAGAACACACGATAGATGTTTCGTCTTTGATGTTCAAGTTTTGCATGAACTCAGCGAACGTAAAAGAGTCCTTGATACAATGTTTTGAATATTTTTGAAGAACAGGGTCGAAACTACAGAAAGCCACTTAGCCAGTTCGTGTTGTGCTGAGCCAATCATAGAGTGTCAGACGAAAAGCTTTAGTTTACTGAATGTTTGCTTTTTCAAAGCCATTTTCAAGTTTTGTACCACCAAAAGATTGTTTGTATAAATAGAGTATAAATAGAGTTGAGGCCTTCGCATGTATTTTTATAGGATTGCAACAGCACTGTCTATTCCAATTTCTCTTTATGCTACGTCTTGGAGAATGCAGTTGAAATTGTAAGCAAAATGGGTGCTGTGTCACAATATAACTATTGTTGGAAAAAGTGCTAAGGAGACCCTTTGAAATACACAAGAGCGTATGGCCAAGAGAACATAATAATTGGTATGGAATAATACCGGAATTTTATATATACCTGGCTCATTTGTCCATGGAGTGGTATTGCTTGAAACCCCAAATGGCGAAGCAGCAAGGTGATTCTAGTAAAATAAAGAAGTATAACCTTTATCGACAACTGGATAATGGAAAAAACTAAATTGCCGTTTCTGCTCATCGTAAATTCATGGGATTTCTAAATTTAAAAAGTTGTCAATAACACGAGAAAACAGATGTTTGATCCAGAGTGAAGATTTTCATTAAAAAGTTTGGCGGAAAAGAAGCTTCGTGAGATTAGAAAAGTGCGAAATCTTCGGAATAAACTTTCGCGAAAGAAGCGAAATAGGATCTTTTGGGAGAAGAAAAATTTGAGCTTCTGTGAAAATCGTGAATTTTCCGCGAAAAAATTTTTAATTCAACTTTGTCTCCTTCTATTTTCATTCCAACTAATAACAAAAAACAGCGAAAAAATATTCAAAATCGTTAAAAAATTCCTTGGTCATCAACGTTTCCAAAAGGGTCATTGACAAAGGATTTTTTGCAAGAATAAACTTTCGCGAATTTCGTATTTAAGGAAGTTTCGCGGATCAAGCTCTTGCAATGTTAGGCCAAAAACGCGAAAATCGCGAAAATCGTGAACTGGTAATAATGTCAAAAAGATATTCTGCTGAACAAGTGCCTCAAGGATCAAGGTTAAAAAATTTAAATCTATTCCGACAATCCATTCTATATATCATGCACTTTAAAAGGACGCTTTAAATGTACCATATGTAAAATTGTGTTAACAAATACACTACAAACTACAGCAAACAATTGGTTATCGCGAACGACGATGTCTAGGTCAGCTCTCTATCGTGCAAAATTTAATTATCAGAAAAAGCCCTTGCCAACAGAAACCACCTGTAGGTCACAGAGGGCGATGTCCGGAAACAGCAACCCGCTCAATCTTCTTAAAGTTCAATCGTCAATTTAGAAATGTTTGAAATCAAGCTATAAAGGAAGCGAATTAGAGAGGAACATAGAAAAAAAAAGATTTCCGCGAGTTTGACCTTGCAACCAAGCACATACATGAGTCGTATTAAGGATGAAAATCCTCACAAATAGGGATAATAACAAAAAGCTGATTTGCTTAACCTTGTTTACAAATTACCTGCAAAAGTTGCTGGAAAGCGATCTTGTCTGAGCAGGACTTTGCAATTTTGAAAATATTTCGCTAGCAGTGGAAGTTTCACTGCTCATGACGAGTGAAAAGTTATCAAACCAAATTCTAGATAAACATACGACAAAGAAAGTCTGTTTATAGACCACCTTTTTGAAAGCGATTTAACATATCGTTTTTGTTTAACCATACATTTTGCCAATTTACCTAAGAAGCTTTCCAATTTGTTAAAATCAGGGCAAATCGCAAACAGAAACCTATAAACAACCCTTCTGCGTCAAACAGAAACTCAGTAGTATCAAACCTTTGAACGTTATTGCAAGTTCCGCAGAATACCATGAATGAATTGCCAGCAAGATCGTTTAGTATGCTAACAAGATAGCAGTCCTGTGGTAAAGAGATACAAGATTTACAAGAGCCATTTTAAAAACAAGAAGCAAAATCAAGGTTTTGAAAAAACAGTGAAGCAATCAAATGTCAACAAGACTGTGCATGCATAAAATTATCTATACAGAAATGTATTTTAAGATTTCTAAAATAACTTTTCTCTCTTAATTTTTCCCAACTTTTACCCTTAATCGTCATTCCTCTCTTATTTGTTCCCACCCCTCATACAAGAAAAATTCAATTTGTTCACCAAGGGCAGTTACTTCAGTAAACACTTGCAGTCCTCGACATTCAAACATGTTTTGGACACCCTCCCCCATCCACAGCTAAATATTGATACCTCGTGTAGTTGGGCAGTTGTCTCAACGGCAGATGCCAGAACAGAATTATTCACAAGCCTTGATGAAAACAGATTTTCAACTTCAACTCACACGGAGAGTTTTAAGGAACTAAACCAAGTCAGAAAATATGAAACTCAGGAGATTATTTGCTAAAATGTACAATTTACCTTGAACTTGTGGGGAATAAATAAATAGCTTTGTTGCAATTTTTCAACTGTGGTATACCTGAAAATAAAGCAGAAAGAAGATAGAAAGTCCTAAGGCATTTAGATTACTTCAATAGGCGGTTTTCACAACAGACAATCTTGTACCAAGTAGACCAACTACTGTGATTTTCCAATCACTTGAAATCCGCTTAGGCCGACGCTCTAATTTCTCCAGATCATACGTCAACAGACAACTTAATTATCTAAAAACATCAGCCCGAGATTTGAATTGCAAATATAAGCATTTCACTTGGCACCGAATTTCTGAAACGCATTCAGCAAACTGTGTTTCTATCATCTAATAATTGGCTGTGCTGGTTTCCATTCAAAAAAGGATACCATCCAAAGTTTGTGGTGTTGTATCGAATAAAAATAGGCAATCGGTGTACATTAAATAATTCGGTTCATGCAATTCCAAAATAAAACAAAATCAGCTTTAAATACAAAAGCAAAATATATTAAACTTGTTAAAAAGCAATGCAGAGCGAAGGTATCGAAATGGTTTGGCACGAAATCATAAATGCACCGATAAAATAATGGTACGTGGTCTGTTATGGTCCTATGTGTGCGATATCATTAATTTAACAAATAAACGAGAAATAAATTTTCTGAATGAGAGTAAGGTTCTTTACCACGTTGGCACAAATTTACCATTTTGGCGATAGTGTCACTAACCGAGTCCAATAAAAAACTTCCAAACTTCTGGTAATGGAAATATGGACTAACCAATGTATAACAAAAAAATTCAAGTCTATTGAATTTGATTGGTAAAAAGGGATATATCTTTTTATTTTCTTGATTTGGTTTAGTTTTTAGGCTTTTCTTACTTGTTTTGATTTGTTTTTCTTTGGTTATTTTGTTCTTGACAATGTTATAATGTTACGGTGTTGTTTTTTTCTAGAAGGCACCGCGGTTCTTAGATGTTTTAAACGGTCAGAAATAAGGTTTTGCCTGAACTTTTTCGATCTCGAGACGGAAAATTTCTTTTGGTACATAGTGTTGCAAAGTTGGCCGAAAATCATTTTATGGAGCAATGGAGGTGGAAGTGAGAGTTTCACAAACTTACTTGGTTGATACTTCTACTTTCACAGGATTCTGCAGCGAGGCTCGCTGTAATTTTTGAACCTGTAATACACAATCAATTCAGTGATTTTGTCTCATTCATGTTAATCATTAATTTCTTAAAGACTAGATTTGATCAGCTTCTAGTTTCAACCTGATCCTCTTGGAACAAAACGCAGAAGAAGAAAGATATTTCCCGCGAAAGAAACGGCGATGTTTTGATCATTACTCAACTGCTAGTTTCACCGGATCCTTTTAGAACAAGACACACCAGAAGGAGTATATTCCAAGCGAATGTGCCTTGTCACAATAATGCAGATAACAAAAAATAAAATTCCAGCTCTCTGCACATTGGTAGACAGCCGCCATGCATTGCTGTTTTCCCTCTTTCTTCATTTTATCAGCTTTTCTATAATTAAATGTTTTTGGACAAGGTCAATCTGCAAACCGAGACGTACTGAGAACTTAAAACTCAGCACAGAGTTCGATTTTACAGTGAGTTAGGGTGTCCTAGTCCAAATCTGCTTCGGCTAATAACGCAATTTACGTCAATCTATAATTGCAAAATACATACAGAATAATTAGTATATGTTATATAATAGTCTGCACCCTCAGTTTTCTCAATCCCGCTACCCCTCCAAATCCCACCTCCCTCTTTCTCTCAGTTCCCCTCTACCCAACACTTTCCCCCCTCATTCTCTCTTTTGCTGCCTGTTATCGTGGAAACAACAAACAAACTTTAAGATAACAAACGAAGCTATGCTACTAACCTTTTTAGTCATAGTTGCAGAATATAAATAAGTCCTTCTTTCTTTTGGGATAATTCTAAGTATTTTATCAACCTATAAAGGGAAGAAAGTTTTAAAAGTGATGATATATTCTACTTAAAAGTTTGACAGGTATTTTATAAAATTGATAAAAGGTGAAGCGAACTAGCTTCAATCATAGACAACCTACTTCTTCTTCAAAATCCATATTCAAAATTCGATCTGCTTCGTCCATTATCTGAAAAAAGAAGATAACAAAAAATATTGCAATTCTTCTGACTTCCTGACCAAGGAGGAAAGATTTCTGATCATGATACTTAGCTAGTTTTTCTCTGTGGCTGTGGAACGCATCTACAGCCAGGGTTTTTATTTATATTTTAAGTAGAAGGCTGTCTAATGAATTCCCTGGTCTACGGCACTCAAAACAACACTAAACTGAACATCTAAAACAGGACCAAATTTAAACCTTTGTCACTTTGAGCATGTTTAGAATACATACAATTTTAAGAATCTCATGGAGTCATTGTGGGTATGGAGGCATTACATTACTTAATTTAAAATAAAATTTAAGTAAAAAAATTTAAACAAGCGATAACTAATGTAAATGCTCAACAAGCGATGCTACAAATAAATTACTTGTCAACAGGGGCGGATCCAGAGCAAATTTGGAGGAGGGGCAGTTGGTAGTGGGGGCGCTGAAAAATTGGTTACAAGAGTACGCTGTATACAACAATTTCAGATGCATTTTCAGAATAAACAACATAACTTTGAGGTAATCCTTGGAGCAAATTAACCTATCGGTCCAAGAACCTTTTTCATCTGATTTTCATTCTTCAAAAGGGGCGCAAAATTTCCAAAAAGGGGCGCCAGACTTGCTTAAACTCGTTAAGGGAGGGGCAACTGCCCCTAGTTGCCCCCCTTAAATCCGCCACTGCTTGTCAAATACCCTTGATTCTTTATACTTTTAAAACGTCAATCTATGCATAGTTGGAATTATATAACAAACAATTTAATTATAAAATATTGGAAACATCCTTACTAAGTATTTCAAAGATCGCAAACTGAAGCCCTTTGTATTTTCCAAGTGGTCGATGAGTCTTCCCGGTGTCCCTGTCAGGGAAATAAGAAAGGCTTAAGAGGATAAAGTAGGCGGTGAAGTATTATTTTTATAAAACGAATTCTTCGTGTTTATGAGGGAATGTATATTTTGCTAAAACATGAAAAAACTATTCCATAGTTTCAACTTCTCATATTCAAAACTCTATTTTGATCTGCAATGCATTTTTTGAATCCGATACACCTCATAAATATCATTTTCTTAACAATAGCTTCTTTTACATTGTTAACATGGCACAAAAATAACAAGTTGTTTCCAAATCTGTTTAAGCTGAATCTGTAAAAACAAAAAACAACAAATCCAAATTTATGCAGACAGAAAAACTTTTGCATTTTTTACTTGGACTCTTCAAAAATGTAAAGGATTAGTGGGTATTGATTGGTCCGTGTAAGGAACCAATCAAACGTTTTTATTATTACTTCAAACTTCCTTCGACCCGCATCTGGATGTAAATTTTCCACCTTTGAATCATTTCCCGACATTCTATGCAAAGAGGAGTGTCAGGCAAAAACTTTTTTCAGCATGCTTTAACAAACGTTCCGGTATTTCGTGCAATTTTCAAAAAAATCAAATTGGATTAAAAACCCACCAGTTGCGAAAATGAATCTACAAATATTATTAAAACATTTTGAAAAAAAGAAGGCAAAAGAGAAAGAATATTATTTCATGAAACCATAGCGCACATATTATCGAAATTACAAACTAAACAACATTTACCTGCAAAAGAAAACAAATTCCCTGGTATTCATCGAATTGAATAAATTCTTGATTTATGTCTTAAAAGCAAGAGCATTTCTGACGAATGATTTTGCATAAGCCAGGGATTCCGAAAGGCAGCTGTGGAACCAACGCATATAAAGGAAACTAAAAATCATTCGGCACCACAATCCCCCCTCCACCCTCTCCCCCCCCCCATTAAACCAAATACTTCGCTACAATTGTCTTTTCTGATGAGTTGAATAGGCAATACTGCTAGGTTTTAGCAGATCATGGGATTATCAATAGGAACGGAAAATAAACTGAAACTTACCAATAATTATATGGGGCTTTTTGGCTAGAGCTACTGCCTGTGTAACCATGTCAATACCACCAATTACGACAGCTGAAGAAAAAATTCAGAAATGCGTTAACTAGCGTTGCAAAGGAATTCAGTTTCTGAAACAGTAACGTAATGATATCATCGTTTTAACGTAATGAAATCATGTGCTCGTGTTTCTGATTGGCCTATTTCGATCCACAACTGGGTATATATATTTCCTAGCGTAGAGTTTTCGGTCTATGTTCTGACGTTTTAAACTCTGAAGAGTGTCAGACGAAAAGCTTTAGTTTACTGAATGTTTGCTTTTTTCAAAGCCATTTTCAAGTTTTGTACCACTAAAAGATTGTTTGTAATCATCGTTGTATTATACTTTATACACCTTTATGGCCCAACTAAGGAGGGCTTGCTTTTGAAGGGGAAGGTAACAGAAAAAACGTTATAGCATTCTGTTGATTTGCTAGAGTTTAATTGAAAGAAGGCGAGTATCAAATTTGTAAATAGCTGTACAATTTATAAATATTCGTAATACAAAAATGAACAGAAACAGTATTTTTTATTTGTGGTTTGTTCATCGGACTAGGCAGCCAAAGGTTATATCTTTAGAGACTTCTGAAAATCGTGAGCATCTTGAAATGGCTTTCCAATGATTATGACATATTTCTTAAAAAATGCCATTCCAAAAAACCTGTAGCCTCTTAATTTTTGTGAATAATCCGGTTTTTGGAATTTTCACGTGCTATTTCAATGTAATTAAGAAAACTACAGTAATCCTGATACTTGTCATTGGATTAAATACGGCTTATCAAGCGTCCCTTACCACATTTAACTCCGATTGAGGAACCGAGGGCTTCAAACTGTTCTGATATCTGGATTGCCAACTCCCTAAAATATTAATGGGATGTAGCTGATAGGCCTGGGCAAATGACAGTACAAGCTTTACTTAATTAAACATTGGCTGGCCATGTGGCACTATATCCTAGAACAAATTTGACTGTTCTTATCTTCAGTTGGCCGATTCGGCGCATTAAACTGATTATAACGAATATGAACAAACTGTTTTTCGACAGCTGAAATGCACGGTACAGGGCATCCCACCATAGTATGCACTTTCGTATAAACGCAATATGTAAATGAATTTGTGAAACAGAGGACTTCATGACAGCAGGCTAACCACATGTCATGGACTGGAAAGCTGGAGAGCATCGTTAATTAGCAATTCAAATTTAATAAAAGAATCTTACAGTCCTTTGAATAACACTTTGAGTCACCTTAAACCCAGAAAAGAAATCTCCTGTTGTAGAAAAAGCTTCCTATTTAACTATTTTAAAGGAACAATTTCCAACGCAGTACCTCTCAACATATAAGACAACTTATATAGACCTCTCAACTTTTAGAAAATTTCGGTTTTGAAAGTTAAGAGAATTGTGATTAGAATTGATATATACACAGATGATATTAAAATGTATCAATTTAGTTTAACTCAATTAGCAAAATAAAACATGTTGAAAGGTCATTTAAGGCAAACTAAAGATGGAGAGGTTGTTCCCCATGAAATGTCTGAAGTAACTGAACATGATTAAACCTTTATCTAAGAGTACACCAATGTTACAAAGAATGATTTATGGAAAGCTTTTGTGCTTTTAGACATGGCTGAAGAAGTTGGGGTTTTAATATACAAAAAAATTTGTGATGCTAGAAATCATGAAGAAATCCATTGAATAAGTAATGCTAGAAAACATGAAGGAAATCATTGCAAAAAATGAGCTTTACTAAGATTGTACAAACAAATCTGATTTAGATAACATCTGTCTAAGAACAGCAACATTAATAATTCATACAAGCAATATCGGCCTCGTTTATGATGGAAGTCTGAAATTTTTCTGTTGTAAACAAAGATGCATATTAAATGTACCTTGTAGGAGTGAGAACAAGCGCAAAAAGCCTTTGTGGGTTTTCAAGAAGTGCCTGTAATACAGGAACGGCAAATGCTCCTGTTTTGCCAGAGCCAGTTTCTGCCAATCCAATCAAGTCTTTGCCTGCAATTTAAGAAAATGCATTTTGTGGTTATCTTTTTTCTGACAATATCAAGAGATAATGTTACATATTGATAAAAGTCACATAGAAAGGAACTTCAAAAACAGTGTTGTAAATCAATATAGTTTAAAATGGTTCACAGCAGCACTGAAAGGCAGCTTAACATAATCAAAATTACAAAACCTTCCAGTGCAACAGGGATAGCCTCTTTCTGAATTTTTGTAGGGCTTTTCCAACCAAGCCTTTCACATGCTTGACACAGAACATCGACTACACCCTGAAAAGAATAAACAAAGATACAAGAAAATGTAGAACCAAAGAGCAATTGAATTTAAATTTGACACCTGTCATTTACATGGGCTCCGACGCAGGTTGGAAAGTGGAGGGGCCAAGAGAAAATATAACAATCATTACAAAAGTTTTTAAAAAAAGCTCTATTGTTTTGCAAGAAAGTGAGGTAGACAATGGTAACATCTCACTCATCTTCACTGATTACTTATTTTTCCAGAACTTGAAATTAAACTATGTTTTAACTTAGCCTGAAGTATTTTATAATACGACCACAATAAGTGTTATCAAGTCTTGACTAAACCTGTTGTGAAGAAATCCATGAAAACAAGCTTGTCAAAGGGTTGTTTTAGGGTGTGTTGACATTTTAATCTTCATTTGTTTTCGCTTTTGTTTCATGGCAGACGATAATTTTTTCTTAATCCTTTGAAGGATGTTCTTTCTGTTCTGTTGCTCAAATGTCCCAAGAACTTAGAGAACCGTAAGGGCTGCAAGGCTGCAAGGTAATCAGAGCCCGGTTTGGTTACCTTTTTGTTGTTTCTGTGACATAGAGTCTTATTGTGATGCTGGCTTTTAAAAAGAGGGCACCACACAGCAATGTAATCATTCTGTAGTTTCATTACCTCAAGAGCAGTTCTTTATCTCTCTTGATTGGTAGAGTTCTCAAAAACGATTATCGCTGGGCTATTTTCACTACATTCTGAGCAAGAAAATCAGCCAAGTCAAGAACAGCGTTTGTAATTAAAAAAGGGTGGTTAGCCATGCCCCAGATAAAATCCTGTTAATTTAAGAAACTTTTCAAAAACTATTTATAAGTGTTCTTTTAGAAAATTATTGTCCAGAAAATGTGCAGAATGGTTTATCCTGGACAAATAATTCTGCATAGAATCCTTGTGTTGTGATTCCTGGTCATTCCTTTCAAGGTAAGGAAATCCACTTGTGATTACCAAGCCCTTTTTGAGGCTACACAAGAAAGGACTACTGGCTGATTTGAATAGGTCAGTTTTTTCAAAATCGTTGACAGGCTCGAAACCCCAGGCATGAACTGATAGCTGTTCACTGCAACCCCAAAACCAAACCCTCAAGGCACTTGGTTATGTTGTGCGGCGAAATATTCTGTGGTTGTAAGCATAGAATGGGAACTCAGACATTATGTAAAAATTGAGATAGCATGGAATTTTAAATAAAATAATCAAATTTAAATATGTTAGATGTTTAATGTTTTCCTCAACTCATCTGCAGATATATTTGCAGGGAAATGCTAAGCATTTTTGTTACATGAAAGGAAAAGTTCTTAACATTTGTCATGATGAAAAATAATGAATAATAAACATTTTTGCTCTGCAGTGACTTAGATTTCTTAAATGAACATTGACCTTCTGAATTTTATTGTTTACGAAATTGCTTAAACAGTTAGAACCATCAAACATATGACTTTTGACCTTTCCTATGGATTATGAAAGGGCGTGGTCCTAAAAAATTTCCCTCCCTTTTATTTCCGATTACCTACTTTCTGACGCTTTGCGCTGCCCCTGTTTGTCATGTTAACCAAAAAACTTTGGTGGGCAGTATAAGATCTGGGTGTGCATTCACAAACTTTTACATTGTCTAGGTGCATTACCTTTTTTCCTATTTTCCACATGCCCCCCCCCCCACCTAGTTCTAGGCACGATCAATTTTGTGTTTTTCGTCTAAATTTGATGATAAAATGTTGGGGGAGGGGTAATATTTTAGCAACATACTTTTTGGGATGTAATCCTATGATTTTCAAACTGCCTTTACATAGCCAAAAGTTAGTCATGGGCATTCCCTTCAGGTAAAATTGGCACTCCTTGTTCGTAAAGAGTGTTTTCTGGTGCTAAAAAGGGCATGGCCTAAAACTTTTTGTTTTTCCCCTAGAGAGCATGGTCCGCCATTGCATGACCCGATATCACATCATGGGTTTTTTCATGTGTCCCTCAGCATAATCAATACCAATTAATTTCTTTGACCTACATAATGTGCTAATTTTTAATTTCTAGCAATTGTATGTTATTTCAGTATATTGGGCTATTCCATTTTTGCTCCATACAGGGGGATGGAAGTAAGATTTCTGTTATTCTTATATCCCCTGGAAAGTGAATTTGAAGATCATGACCACTCTAATTTTGATTCCTTCAACCCCCCAGAAAATTCATGTCATTCTTTTTAATGAACTTTCTTAACACATTTGAGAAAACATCGTACATTTTTTAATACTCCTTAGAAAACTTCATATATGTTTTTCTTTCAACCCCCTGGAAAAAGCATACATTTGTCTGATACCCCCTGGAATATCCTTCGTGCCAGACCCCATGGAATTTTACTTCCATCCCCATGTACAGATATCAAATGGAATAGCCCATTGTAATTATTAAGCCTATTTGTGTTTGCTGAAAAAAATGAGTTTGAGCATCCACACCTAGAAAATTATAATGCCCTATGATGCCTGTTGTGTGTATATACACATAACGTACAATCTAACATTAACATGGATGAAGTTCACGTGGAAAAAAACTGCCATTTAGGCCATTTTGATAAACGATAGATGATAGGTTTCATCTTGCTGTTTGATTGCCATCAAGAGAGTAAATTGGAGGTGTATTCAATTGCTGAAAACACTGAAATAAATCAATAGTTCTTACCAAAGAAGCGAACGTAGATGCATCATCTGGACTCTGATTTTTCCCAATTTCGTCCGCCATGTTTACTAACGAAAAGGAATCTTGGTTGAAAACGAGAATCGACCAAACCACGTGCCTAGTTGAATTGAATTACTCGATTTTCAGTTTGCACAAGAAAGAAGACAAAAACTAACTTTGGGAAAGTCTAGATAGATCACAAATTTTTTCTACTTGCATCATATTGAAGTTGAATATTCTCTAACAGTGAACAGCATGTAAACTAGACACCTTGACTGTATATTGAATCTCAGAAGTTAATTCTTGAAGAAATTGATAAAGATCTCAGGAGTATTTTCGCCTTCAATTATAGTTTCATTGTAATCATAGTTTTGTTTTATTTCCTTTAATTAACATAGCCAATGTAAAAATTAAGGAAAGGAAAAATCACATCATATTCAGGCACTAGGAAGCAGGGGGGCTTTAGCCTCGAGAAGTGCAAAATTTTAAGAAATAAAATAGATTTCTCAAAATGCTTGAGGCTCCCAGCGACTCTCACTGTCACAGGATTGCGAGTATACCTCGCGTAGGAGTGCGACTGAATTTGTTACTTCATTTCGTAGGAACCTTACTTACAATTTCCGTCACGCGACCGCTGCGGAGGCACAATGGTCGTGGTGGTTAATTTCGACATCAATCCTTGTCTTTCCAAGGCTAATTTGCCATTTGGGCAGCCCGCGTAGTCTTTTATAACTCCTAAGGGAATTTGTTCTTGTCATCGCTTAAAAATGCTTTGAGATTTTATGTAGGCTTAAAATATTTTTAAAAGGAAAGAGAGACGGCAGAATAAAATGTGTTCTTAAAATCTAGATCGCACAGGTCAATATCAGTGTCATGTGGTCAAGCAAATTAGTCCCTTGAATGTTATGTTGACTAACAACAGCAATTCTCCGTGAAAATCAGAAATTAGGGTCTGGCTTCACATGTAAACCAATTACTGCGGATTATTTGAGAAAAGTTTTCCAACCTGTTGTTCGCAGCAACTGGGAATGTAACTGGGAGACGGTCTACAATCTGAATCTGCATACCAAGCAAAACACAACTTGTTTTTTTTCGAGAAAGAAAGCAGGATTTAAAACCGATCTCAAACGAAATAATTTGATCCCACCTAAAGAAATATGTACCATCACCGAGAGACATAGGTGCAGAGCTCTGTTGTGGTGTTTTGTAGGAAACTTGTGCGCTTTTAATTGTAGTTTGATTAGCTATGATGGTGGTTTCTTAACCCTGCCATACATAAACACGCTGTTTTGAGTAGCACACTTTGGACATTGTATGGAACTGACCCTTTCCTATTATAGATCACAACAAAATAATTGTTTGAGTAGCAACAGTTGAGGTAGAGATGCTGCATGATATCTAGGGGTGCTACGACACCCCAAAGATCCCCCTGCTTTTTATTTGACACCTCCAAAAAAGCCAACGGAGGAGGTTAATACTGACCAGCTACTGGACGGGGGTCTGCTGTATACCTAATCAATACGGGTGAAACTCACGAGAGCGCGTATTAACGCGAATGTGGAATTTACTAGGTTTTCAAAAACTCAAATTCTTTCAATTCACGTTGATTAATTCACAAAGTTAACTTCTTGAAATATAGCACTCTTCAAACAAGCCCATCGTACTCTCGGTCTACCCCTAAAAATGATGCAGAAAAGATGAAGACAGCATAAAGAAACTGGGCAATTTTGCAAACCGAACAAAACTGCTTATTGCTTCAATGTATTTCAAGATATCAGAGATTTTGTTATAACTTCGTCATGGAAGTAACTAAAACTTTATCAAATTTCTGTAATGCTACACAGTCACAAAAATCTTTATATACATATAATAACATAACGCGTAGTTTGAATAAAATCTTTGAATGTTCTGATTGATCAGCGGTGAGTTAGAACGAACATACTCTATTTACAACGTTAGGAGCATCATACTCGATGGTTAAAAACACAGACAGTACAGAAAGGGGGCAGAACAGCGGGGTGAAATCATTAAATACCTATCATAACAACACAGAAGGGGAAAGCTAAAGAGGAGACGCCCATAAAGTCCTAAATATTTCCATCTAATTTAACGAAACCAAGCTGCAATAACTTCTCATGAAAGAGGGTCTACAAATCTCTGTATGTTTTTACCAGAGGGCTCCTTGAAAAACAGCCTTTGCTGAAAGGCAACCCTCCTTAAAATATAATGAAGAAATGAAAACGGGAACTTTTGGCGGACAAAAACAAATAGCCCTCTGTCCCAAACACTATATACGGTATTGAATTCCACTCTATAGGCAAATGTTAAGGATTGATGAGGAGGAGGGGGGGGGGGGTTATCAACCTGGCCTTTGATTTTAGACTGCAGCTTTCGGTTTCTAGCGTTGTTACTCGGCTCTCGTGTGAAACCTTGGGGTGGATGATGCTAAACAAAATCATAAACATAATGACCTCCATGGTTACTGATGTTGAACATAGCCTCTCGGTCACCATTTGCATTTTTATACTATACAAAATTTTATAAAATTATTGTCAGAAAATCCGAATGATAATTACCCATTTCTTCAATTTAAATTCAAAATATTTATGCTACTAACATATATACATTTCTGAAATTTTGCTATTTGCTCTCAATCAAAACAACCCGATTAGATTCCGCAGCTCTTGTATACGACCTCGCATTCGTTGCTCCTCGGTTTGATTTGAAGAACCAAAAGCTGTGTCCATGAGCTCACGTTTTTGATCTTGCAGATCCAGCATCCTTTCTTCAATTGAATCTTTAACGACGTACTATAATAAACAGAAATCACATTTTATCATGCAAATGTTATTTAATATTTCTTGAAATGAAAACTGATGAATGTGCACCACATGAATCAATGACATGCGTCACATGTGCCAATGTAATGCATCATGTGTGCCAATAAAATGATTCAGTAGTAGTAATAAGTAGCAATAAAATGCACCAAATAAACAAAACTTTGACTACAATCCTATGATATTATTTTTTGCTGTTGAATATTCTGGCAAATACAAATTTTCCCTTAAAGGAAGATATTCGGCACTTCGTTGATCTTAAATGAATCAACCAAATGACGAGGCGTGATAAATAATTCAAATCTCATTTTGATGGAAGAAAATTTGTCAGTAAACCGTGATAATTGCAATTAAGTGAAGGCAATTATGAGTTACAATAGAATGCTTCATCTTACACGTGGCCTTCGTAGCGAATGGACAAAAAACGACGAAATATTCACAAACTCAAAAATACTAGGTTGAGTGGAGGAGTGCAGTAAGTGGGAGGAGAGTTTTTCGTGATGCAATTTCACAGCATTCCTGTGAATGAGCCATGGGAAAAGATAAATTAACTGTGAACCGGTGACATGCAGATTCAAAATAAGGTGCAGAAAATATTGTGGAAACAGAGAAAGCTGAACATCAGAGAGGTAAAACTAGTTTTTCAAAATACCTTAATTATTGTAACATCTTTCGTTTGGCCGAGCCGATGACATCTGTTAAAACACTGTTCTTCTATTGCTGGGTTCCAGGCCTGTAACAAACAAGAAATTC
The DNA here is from genome assembly GCF_057945365.1 of Rhopilema esculentum. NCBI lineage: Eukaryota > Metazoa > Cnidaria > Scyphozoa > Rhizostomeae > Rhizostomatidae > Rhopilema > Rhopilema esculentum. Next base: position 9,545,790 of record NC_142827.1, read on the forward strand.
AAATGCTGGGAAGACAAAATATTGGCAAAAAACTAAGGTTGATAGAAAAGGTGTAGGTTCAAGGAAGTGACAATTCAGTTAGCTGTTGGAGAAGCTTTGAAATTGCTTTGGAATAAAACCTAAAATTTTCAATCAATGACAATATTTTTCCTTTGGGTCGAAGACAAAACCTTAATTCTCCTTCAAATCGGGGATGCAGTAATGTAATAAAAGCTAAATATATGTTATTGAAATTAATTCAAAGACTACAAGAAGGGTGAAGACTTTTTTCGGAAAAAGATAAAAAAATTCTGCTTGAGACGAAGAAACGTTCCCCATCCATATTGAGGGAAATTTTGAGTGACAGTATAAATACAATCCTTGATATAAATGTTCTTTGATTAAACCACCCGTTCATCTACCTATGGTATCAGGGTAGACATTATATAATAAGTTTTAATGGTGGGGCAAAATCACAGAAAGGTTAAAAGGAGACTGGTGTTGCCCCGATCCCAATGTTTCGTCCTCAATAAATATAAATTACTCAATTTAGCTGTGAAAACGATGAGTGACCTTCCTTACATATTTACAAATGGTTATGTCAACGGTAGTCATCCTAGGAATTATCCTTCTCTCCAATTACTACGACTTAGTAAACAAACGGTGTTTTAAACGATTTTTTAAAAAAACTTATACTTATAGTATCTTGTAATTTAAAACTTTGGACAATAACTGCTAATTTCTACACCTGAATATTTCCAAAAGTTTTCTCTACCAAGTGGGGGATGAAACTAGGAATCAAGAAAGTGGAGGATGTGTCTTTAGGAATCAGTGTAGCTTGGTTCCAAACTTAGTGACCAAGATAAATATCTAAAGGTCCTGGCACTGAACGTATCGCTATTTTCAAATAATCCGCAATAATATTTTCATTTCTAGAGCCAGATGTTTTTTCAGTAATAAAATATTTTGTCCTACGTTACCCTTTCTTTTGAAAACGAAAAAGACAGATAGGGAGAGGAATGTGGTATTACAGTGATACGGTGAGCTAAAGCTAACCGAGGCGACTCAATAACAGAAGAGATGTCTTTAAATGGCGTAGAAAATGCCATAACCATAATATACAAAATAAAATTCCTTGAAATAACAAAAATAAACCAAAAATAGAAGACAAAAACAATGTTTCCAAAACTGTGAATATTGAAGAATTCAACGTAACCGTACAGGGCCTGTTTTGTTGATGGCCAAAATGTTATGAAAGGTAACCTCGTATCTAATGTATCCACATGCATACTTTAACTCCTTTTAAGCTTTTCAGCACAAAATGCTAAGGCCTGAGTTACACGAAGTCGGATTGGTTTTCGCTTCGGATTGCCCACCCCAATCCGAAGCACTTCGCTTTTCCAAGTGATTACACGACTTCGGATTGAGTTTTGCTCCGCTTTGCTGATACACGATGTCAGATTGCTATGTTTCAATGTATGGACGCAGTTCATAACACAACAAATTAAAACTATTTCTGGACATACGAAAGTTAAGTCGCCACTCTTCATCATCTTCTATAAGCCCGTTCTTTAGGTTTGACCACCAGCCGCTGCAGCGACCGGGCTTAAGCCAGAAGCGACGCTGGGCCTTGTTTTTTCTTCTTTTCCTGATGCAATAGCTACAAGCAGCTATTTGTTTCATTAATAATTTTCTTCGCGCCAGATAGTTGTGAGTAATGAACTCAAACAACATGCTTTTCTGCTGCAATAAAGTGGTAAAACCCATAAGCATGCCAAGAAAAATTTTGATTAACAATTTGATGTCAGCCATGTTTATGCTGGGTATTTCCTTCTTCAAAAAGCGCGCACATTTTGCACATAACAGAGGCAACGTGATCTGCAACGAGGTTTCGGAGTGAAAATCACTTCGGATTCAGTGTTTACACGAGAAGGAATGCGAAGCGAAGTACTTCGGATTGATTTTCGTTTCACCACCAGAGCGGAGTGACTTTCACTCCGGTTACGCCCACCGAAGTACTTCGGATTGCCTCAGCGTCGTGTAACTGAAACCCCTATCCGAAGTGAAAAGCAATCCGAAGTGAACCCAATCCGACGTCGTGTAACTCGGGCCTAAGATAAGATTAGAAAGTGACGAAGCAAACAGGACAAAAATAGGCTTACAGGATCCATCAAAAAAACTCTACTAGCAGCAGTCAGTGTCAGGCCCACGCCACCAGCGTTCATGGACAGAAGCATGATGGTCGGTGATTCATCTGAGAGGTCGTTGAATGTATCAATCGCCTCAGCGCGGCTCCTTTGATTCATTGAACCATCGAGTCTGGTGTAGCGAAATCTGCGCCTGCGCAGCTGTATCTGTATCAGGTTTAGAAATGAAGTGAATTGGGAAACTATGATGCTCTTGACAGAAGGGTCCTCGGCTCGAATCTCAACCAATGACGTCATTAATGCATCAACCTGGAAACAAGAATGGACCGATGGTCGAATGAATGACGATGGCATTAAGCGTGAAATACAAAACTACAAATTAAAACTGTCTTCCCTTACACACCAAGGTGTGTACAGCTCTGTTTAGACCGATGCAGGTTAAATTTGCAGCCGTGAAAAGGTGGAACTGCGACATATTTATCATCTATAGATTTTTATATCACGGGAAAGGACAAGAGCCATGTACCAAATTAAAAATTCAGTCAACATCACTTTTAGAATCCTTTACATGGCTTTTCCTCTTCTGAAAAATTCACAATACAGTTCTCGTTCTCGTGTAATGTTTCGTTCCCAAAAAAGATAAATTTACAATTCTTTGACAAGCTTGATTTATTTTAATAATATTTTTCGAAAATGGCAGGTATTTTTACAATTTCTTACAACGTGAAGGTGAGACAGAAAAATCGAGAAAAGACATAATGAAGAAAGTTGCACAAAGTAGAAGAAGTAAGTCTATTTTCCCCACCAATAAGTATCTTTTTGTACTTCATTCGAAATTTGTTCGTCATTCGAAATAAAAATCATAATATGGAAACTAAATGCTATCATGTAACATTAGGACCTATTTTCAAGAGCTACTTAGATTACCATATTATTACGTTGTTTTTATCAACATTTGTTCTGTCTTGTCTCTTATCCTAAAAAATATTTCAGAACACATTATGTTTTAAACTCTCCACTCTTCTCGATTAGTGCATCTACTGAGAGAGCTCCTCTTGAGAAAATTCCCCTTCAACCAAAACCTTACGTAACTGTTATTTATTGTCTTTTATTACAACCATTTTTTTTTAATTTTTAGTCATTGTAGAAATTAGTTGTAATGTAGTCATAGTGAGCCATTGTATGTAGTAAAATTTTTAAACATAAAAAACTGAACTGAAATTGATAACATTGCGTTAAAAGATATCGAAGGAGTCTAAGAAGATAGCCTGCTCACCTTGGCACTCGATTCCAAGTGCTGGTTGTCATCTTCGTTGTCATCGTCGTCCGGTATTGCTATGCTTTCTGGTTGCTTTTTTTCTGGTACCTTGATCAACTGCTCTTCAGAAATAGCTCCCCGACACAGTGGGCACAGTGATTCAAGTTGTGTGTTGATAACTTCGACAATGCAAACAAAGCAAAACACATGGGCACATCTAGCAAACGAGATATTTCCAAAAATGAAAAATAGAATGATACAAGCTCAGTTTTAGGGGTAAATAGGTACAATCACATGTTTTTGTAAAAATTTGCTTTTGTAAAAATTTACTTTTGTAAAAATTTGCTTTTGTAAAAATTTACTTTTGTAAAAATTTGCTTTTGTAAAAATTTCTAAAAAGGAGTCAAAAAAATTTTATTTTGCAAAGAACCAGATATTTTCCTGTTTACATCTCAATTCAAAATCTATCATCACATGTAATATTATGCCTCTGTTACTTATTGGGATATATTTAGGAAGATCTTTTTTGTTGCAAAATTTGGTAGGTTTATGTTACAGTCGAAGGATATGCTTCTTGACTCAACATGCAGTCAAGCTGAATTGAGTACATTAAAATACATTAGCTAAAGGGAGTCATCTGATACAATGTTAGCCCAGCTTTGGTTTACAAATAAGCATAGGCCTAACGACCAGATAGGCCTAATGGTCAGATAGGCCTACTTGCCTGGTAATAACTGCATTATTAAGGTTGTCCAGGCAAATTGCACACTCCTCGCTGTCACCTGCTTCCAGCACCTGCAACAATTGCTCGATTAGTTGGCCCTCGTTTTCCTCTTTATCACCATCAGCTTCGTCCTCGATATTTGCGTTATCTGAAACGAGGTTTGTGGGAAAATTTTGTCTCTGAATATGCTTTTATGTCATCGTAAACAAAAGTTTCACGAAACTTCTTTCTTTGTTAGCTGCTGTAAAATCTTGGGAAACTACTATCAGCAGCAAAAACTTTAGGCCAAAAACGTGTTGCATCGCAGCAAATTACTATGGATAATCGTTGATGATACAACTTTTTGGTTATCTTAAGAAATTATTAAGTATAGCTTGTACCTCAGCATAAGTAATAGTTTCAAATGCTTACTGGGGCATACTTTAATTTTTTTTAAGGGATTTTGGCAAAAAATTTTGATTGGTATTTGGAACATTGAACGAAATTTCATTAGAAAAATAGCAGTTACCAAGAATACTTGGCTTTTTTGAGTCAGTTCTCTTAGAGCTCTAAGCAGACGATGAAACTACATATCGTGTACAAAAACCTAAATGCGAGTGAGGTACCTTGCTGTTGCCATTCTTCCAGCTGCGCACGCACATTGACTGCATGCTCCATCTCCCTTACGACATCTTTGCAAAGCCAAGGGTGACAGCATAATTGTCTAAGTCGCATAATGATCACCAAGATATGAGCGTAGTTTCTCAGAACACATTTTATTCCTCTTCTTAGAAACCTGAAATTAAAAGCTTGTATCGATTATCAGGAAGTGCTGCTTGTGAAGAAATACACCTATCATGTTACGTGAGCTTGCTTTTTTTAAATATTTCAATTTGAATATCTATAACCATTTGACTTTTCAAAATGCAAACTTCGTCTTATCCTCAACGATCACGCTGCATTACGTACTAACTCACCATCTCTAAGCAGGTATGTCAAATACATTTCATATTTGGCGTTGCACAGGTAAGACAAGGCACTATACCACGGACGAAGGGGCACTTAGAAAATGGACAATTTCAAAAACAAGAGAGACCCTCAGTGCCCTACGGTTCCAATGACGTCCTTAGTTTTAGTTTTTCTCTAAATCTTTCAACAAGGTAACATCCAGAGCCCTCAAGCAACTACTGGTTAATTAGGTTACCCAATTTATTCGCCATCTATCTTTAGCGTCTATTATGTAGCCTCAGATCTCTATGCTGAGCAAATAAGAATTAGGCCTCCAGTTTTACACAGAGCCTGTATTTGGATTTGCTTCTACCTAGCATCCGAAGGTAGTTTTTAGGACACTGAGAAGCTTATGCTTATCAAGCAGTGTCCTGCTCCTTCCTCTCGATGTGACGACACCTAGTGATTCCTACGCCTGGAATTACAGAGAGCTGGCGACTCTCCCCACTCTGTGTGAAAGTTTGGTTATGCCAGGGACTCGAACCACGGACCCTTGGGTCTGTAGTCAGCGCCTCTAACAACTGAGCCATCCTCGTACAAGAGCCTGTATCAAGCAAATTAAATTTTCACTGAAGCTAGACCCTCAAAAAGAGGTTACGGGCCTTCTTTCCTTACCTGGACAGTGTTAGTTTCCCTTGGTTCTGCATCATGTCGTACTTTCGTTTCTGCTCTCCTTCCAGAGTGATTTCCTGAATTATAACTCGTTTGGCAGGCAGGTCTACGATGGGTTTGCCATCAATCAAGTCAGTCTTCATGCGTCTTATGGTCATGTGTTTCATGAGTTTGCTTATCCGGCTAAATGAGTGAGAAATGAAACGAAACTTGATTTCAAAACTTAAATCAACAGAAATCAGTTAATACCAAATTAATAAAATCAACAAGAAGCATTGCACTTGAGGACGAAAATTTGATTGAATTGCAATTTGGATCCAAAATGGTAGGCAGGAAACTTTTGCAAATGGTTGCCATGAAATTCTCTTGACATTTAAAAGACGAACAGATATCTTTCTAAACTAATTCAATTACAATGTTAAAAAATCTACACTAAAAAATAAACACCATACATATGAGATAAAAAGTCTAACATCCGTAAAAAAATAACACTGAAAAGCAATTTCGATACCGATTTGTACTGACATTTTTTACCACTGAAACATTCTGCGAGCCTAAAAGATCAATTAATTGCTGGCCTATGCTACAAAAGACAGTACAACAGGCAAGCACCTGCTAATTTCAGGATCTACTACTCTATCCTTCGAAAGTCTCTCCATTTTTCTCGTTAGCTTTGTGTTGTTTCTAATTATCCATTTTTTAAAAATACTAAAATTGCTCCAAGGGAACACGAAAAATTATCCTTGATCCCGTGAGAAATATCCGAAACAGCGAAAAATCATTTTGTGCCCACCCTTTCCAAGTCTAAGTTCCAAAGTCGCATAAACTCTGCCCTGCCCCTTAGCTCTGTCCCTCCAACTCGCCTTTCCTTCCCAGAGCTTCTAAACATTTAAATGCTTTATCGCTAAAGGCCCGCGGCCTCTCCAAAAAATTACCAACTAAAAAGAGGATTCTATTCACAGAGCTGCTTTAAATTGTACTCACTTATAAGTATCTGGGTTTCTGTTTCGCATCGGTAACAGCAAAATGTCTGTCCACCATGTTTTGTCCGTGAAAGGCTCGAATCGCAAGAACTTTAAAATAGTCCACAAATCTGCCATTCTGTTTTGGATCGGCGTGCCTAGGCATTAACGTCAGAAATTTAGAAAATAAAACTGACGTTGCGACCATTTGCTTAAAAGCTTCGGGTCTTAAGAAAATGAAATAAAAAGAAGGAAAAATTGCTGAGTACAACGTTCAAGTCTTCGTGCAAAAAGGCATTTACGCTTCAAAACAGCATATCAATCTGTGCTTGACTTAAACAAATGCGGGATATTGTTAGTTAACAAAAAACAAAATATAAGCAAGAAAAAGAGACTGATATAGCAAGACTTCTATAGTGGAAGTAAGACGGGTTGACAGCAAACGATATAGAGAAATTTTAAATTTTAGATTGTTTAAATTCCTTAAAACATGTACAGATCTCTTCAGGATAAGAGAGTTTCAAATATGGAAATTGATGAAGGATGCGCTACCAACCCGTTAACACCCATCTCCTCTTTGCAGGCAGCGCCACCGTAGCAGCACTTTGTGAAGAACGGGCATTTCGTATGACGTGACCTTCGTCTAAAATGATCCTCAGCCAGGTGATTGTGTGCAAAGGAGAATTATTCTGAAAAGTATATGAAAGCAAGCTCAGCAAACCTACAGACCTGGAAGAGGCTCATTTCAAATTGACATAAAGAGCAAAAAGACTTGCCATTTAGTATTAATCGACATGGTTTTTGTAGGTTTGTCAGAAACAAAACTACGGACTCTTCAACGTCTTAATAGGAATGAAAATTATAATGCGAACTATCGACATAAATGATTTGTCAGAACTTTGAGGCCCTAATCATACTTAGCCCTGAGATTCATTGGGATGAATTCCTTATGCTTTTCGCGCTGTCACAGTATGCAACTGTAGCCATCTACAAATCCTATAAATTTCAGCATATGCGAAAGGGTTTCAAGTACTCGGCTAAAAATTGGAATGGAATCTCTATAGTGAGGCCCCTAATCTCAATCACTTTGAACAACAACAACAAATGTATTGGCAACAAAAAGGACTGGCAATATTTCTTTACTAAACACGACCCTTTGAAAGGTCGGAAACTTGTGCAAGCATTTCATGTTTTGGATATATTTCTTATTTTGATTATTTATACATTACATTTGGTTGTTTTTTATTAAAAGCTGAATTTATTTATTGAAGAGTTTTACCATGCATAAATATATGATTAAAATAAATAAATAACTGAAAAAATAAAACATTTCATAGTAAAGAAAACAACGTAATCATACTAAGTGTATAAAACGTTGAACAAAAGCCAAGAACGAAAAGTTTAATGGAACTTTCTATTCATGTGCGGAACTTTCTATCTTAATTACCATCACAACAAATTTTTGCATGCCAAATTTTTCTCTTAATCTCTTTTAATTTAGATCTGTTCAACGCAAATTCTAAACATAAATGCAGAAACATCAAATTTACTTACACATTATGCATACTTCAAACCAAAAATTTTCTAATGAACATAATTAAGGAATACCTGTCTAAAATCATAGGCAAGTGTATTGTAGGTTGTGAGGATAATGTCTTGCCGCTGCAAAAATTCAACATCTTTAACTCTGTCACCTCCATAATAAAGATACAACTGCAAATCCAATTCAGGGTCCACGTGCTGCTGGAACTGTGTCTATTGCGATAGAGAATATGAAAAAATTATCCTTTGAGGTACAGAAAAAAGTGATAGCAGAAACTTGAAACACACCAGGGTCAATAAATTACAATTAACATGGACAATCCTGTTATGAAAACATTTCAGGTTTCTAGTAGGGCTTTCTTGCAGCTACGCTTTTGAGTATCTCTGAAGATACTCAGATACCAACCAGAAGCCATCCAGCTATCTTGATCTTTAAAAGTTATTGTGAAGTTTAGCAAAACGTCAAAGGAAAAGCATCATTGATAGAAAACTGAACTAGAAATTTCTCTATGACATGTAACTCAACTCTTTTGCAAAAATCATTTTTAGTTTGCAGTCTCATAAAGTTTAATTTCTTTGCCTTCGAAACTAAGACATCTTGTTAATGCCCAGTTAAACTACAAAATATGGTGTTCCAAATTTACCTATCTTACTTCAACTGAATGGCTTTCCTCAATTTCAAGCACCACTATCGATCACTATAATCACTATATCACTATCATTATAATCACTATATCAAGATCACTATAACAGTTACAAAGACTCACTGTCCAGTTTGAAATAACAGACATGGGGCAAATTATCAGAGTAGAGGTCCCCTCGCTTGATTTGTTTCTCTGTGACAATGATTTTCGTCTGCTGCAGTCCTTGAGGCTTGGGCCTAGAGAAACGAAAACAAGCATGCAAAAAATAAACAAATAAAAGATTTAGGCCTAGAAAAGCAAACAATGAATTGATATACCTTTCACAAATAGAATAACAATCAATGGATTACATACAAATTATAACTCAAATGTCTTTGAACAGAGCTTTCAGTTTAAAAAAAAACAAATTAAGTCAAGAATTAAACTAGAAGCTTCTGTTTTAGGTTATGTGACAAATTATTTAAACTATTAAGATTAGCTATTCTTGTTAAAACCATTGATGCAAATCTTAAAAATAAGAAAGGTTAAGAACAAAATAACCTAGAACAAGCAATTTTTAAGTGAAATTTTGATATTTTTATTAAGGCTTTTGATACATTTAAATAACAATGGTATTGATGCAATATCCATTGAATCCATGTAAAGCAATAGATTTTGACAAACCAAGAATGCAAATCTACATAAATGTATTTTGGATTATTGTTAAAAATGATCGAGAAGCATCTCAGATAAATGTGAAAAATTTGTAAAATATATTAGAGTACATTCCTAATTTCTAAATTTTCCAAGACCATTTAATTCCTTTTTTTAAAAAAGGCAGAATTTGCATTGACGCTTATCCTCTTTTATGTTTTTTTAAATTGGTGCATATAAAGGCTGGCAGAAATAGTGGATAGAGTAACAGTAAAAGCAACCCACTGTCTACAATGTTTGCAATCTCTTTGCTGATGCAGTGCTTCTCCATTTCTTCATCGCTGTCTGAAAAAAGCAAACAGTCTTCCTCTGTCTTTAACTGTTTGGGTTCATCTTTCACTTTTCCCTTTTTGCTTTTCTTCTTCATCTTTGACAAAGCCTTTTCATTTTTCCTTGGGAATTATTCAAAATGTTAACATATTATAATTTAGAAATCAGCTGAAATAAACAATATGCTTGTAAGAAATGCCTAAGATTAAACGAAACAGTTAAACTAACTGGTTTGACATTTGAGCTTTCAAGACACTCACTTTATCTCTTTTAGAAAAATCTGCCTGAATTTGAATCCCGGTTGCTTTACATCCTTGTGCCTAAATAATAAATATATTTATATTTATATATATATTAAATTTAAAAGAAAATTAGTAATCTGCAGTCTCTTAGCACAAACGGGGTGACTATTTTTGGGGGGGGGGGGAGATCTGTCCTAAAGAGTAAAAATACAAATGCAGATTAACACTGCAGAGAACAACCAAGGACAGGAAATTACATACAATGAAGCCTTAAAGTGAAAGGTGAAGAAATTTGTCATTAGTCCTTGCGAATAAACAAGGATCATATCAAGAGCCAGAAAAATAAAATGATAACAATGCCATAGAAAATATTTCAATCCAATATGACTTCAAATATTGTAAACAGTCTTTCATACGAAAAGAGCCCCATCAAATTTCACCATATTATTAGGCACAGTTATGTACACAGCTTGGTTGGAAAGAGTGCTTCCAAGTATTCTCACACAAAGGAATTTGTTATTTTAATAGAGATGGGTAATTTTGTTGGCAACATCTAGGTTTCATGACACATAAGGCCCCTTGAGGAGAAGAAGAACAGCTCATAAGGCCACCTTAGGGAAAGGGAAAGCCATTTAAAAGTGCCTGCGAATTGAGAAGCTACAAATGATACAGTCTAAACATTAACAGATTTTGGATTCTAACAGGTAATTCATCAGAGTCAAATAATGACATCAATTAATCGATACTGAGTTGGGACTCCTTGAAACAAAATATTATTTACCTTTTCCATGTTATTCGATATCTTACCCCTCCAATACTGGGAAGAAAGCCTGCAATATTTCAGTGTTTTAAAGATAATATTTCTAGCTAAGGGAAATTGACAGATAGAAATAATTTCTAAAAGGAAAGCTATTATTTAAATTGACATACGTTACTTTTTGTGGCTTAAAAAAACCTTCCTTCTTCCTCTTAAATTTAACAACTTTCACTTCATCAGCATCGTCATCAACAGCCTGGCCATTGCTTCTCCTTGCTTGCATGACAGGGTCACCTTCCACAGAGTAACTCTTTCTGTCTGCATCAGGTGCATTTGGTCGCTACAAGAATAAAAATACAAGGTACAATTATTTCTTTTATCCTTCAGACAAGAAAAATACAAAGTTACACAAACGTCTTATTCAGCCAATTTTGACAAGTTTGGCAAACATCTTTTCATTTAGTAAAATTTTTTTCATTTATTCCTAACATAAATCCAACAAAAACTGCTCATGATTGCCAAACCTACTAGATTTTGAATGCAAATAAAGAATCATTACACTGTAACATACAAACATCAAACATTGAACAACTTTGATCAAGATTTCTGTATAGCCATCAAACATATTTATGTCTACAAGAACAATGTGGTTCTATACAATCTTGAATAATGATATAGTATTAGTATCAATCAACTAGAGTATAGGCTTGAATTGCAATGGGTACTTTAACAATAGCATGTAGTAACTGGGTCATTCAATATCAATGAGGGAAACCCTTGTCTCGAGGCTGTTTCATTTTTTAAAACTTTGTTAGGGATCACAAGAAAATAAAAGCCTTAAAATTTAAACCAACCATATTATACGAGATTGAATGCACTACTAGAACTAACTAAGATATAGCTCTGAAGTTTTCCGGATTTTACATTCTTCTGATCCCTAACATGGGTGCCAAAAATGAAACAATTCTGAGGCAGTGCGTTACATTTTAAAAAATTTTGTCTCCCTCTCACATGGAATGACTCAACTGCATCCTTATTTTTCTAACTCTGTGCCTTTTAAATTCATTTCTGCATTTAGAAAACAATCTGGTAATTAATTAATACTTCAGTTCACCTTTCTAGATTTCTTAAACATTGGCTTTCCTCCAATATGATTACCAAGGATGAGAGAAATTGCAACCAAGGTCTTACCAAGACCCATATCATCAGCAAGAATGCCTCCCTTCATTGGCAATGGCTTTTCAGCCTGTGACACCAAGGTTGCTTGATTGAAGTACCCACCGGCTGTTCTTGACCAAAATGGTGCCATATTTTCATTGTTCTCTCTCTTAGTCATCCAACTGAGAGCCATTCTCTGATGCTTCAGCAGAGCTGTTGTGATTGCCTAAACCAGAAAAGTAAACATATCCATACAGGTTTGGAAAGGGCTTCTATCTTGTGCAAAAATCACAAAACAATGAAAGCAATAACATTCCAAAAATGCAGAGGTTATAATCAATAAGCATATATTTTATATATTTATGCATAAATATATAATTATATTTCTATACAAAAGAGATTATAATATCTTACAGAGTCAGAGGTGTAATGTTATCTTGCTGAAATATTTATTTAATCAATTTGGCCTTAGAAAAGCAACAGAAAATTATCCCTCTCTTTCATTCTGACATGGTCCTGGTTTCTGATAAAATGAGCAAAGAGAAAGATTCTTTGGAAAGGATCCTCTGTTATCAATGGTTAGATGTAAGCCATTTAAAAAGGGCTTTGGTGAATATCTCATTTCCCATGCAACATACAATGTTCGCACATCATTACAAGAACAATCAAAGTGTGAAGCTCAAACAAGAGCGAAAAGGTAATGAAACAAACAGAAAATATATAACTGTAAAATATGCCTTGCAAATGTTGATGACAAGAAGCAAGAAAGAAACAGCATCCCAAACATGAGCAAAATTTAGATATCGCAGATATTGTAAGAGGTCCTAAAGGGTTTAAGATTGCACATTAATACACATTGAATACACATTAATAATGGACAGGAAATACTTTAACTTATGCCATAAAAATCAAGAATATTTTGATCCTATAGACTAAAACAGGTACACGAAATAGAATATTTTTACAAAAGACAACATACATTAGTTTCCATTATTTCTTCACTTTTGTCAAAGTCTACCATTTCCTCGAAAAGCTGGTCCATCCTATTCATTGGCTGAAACAAAAATATAATTGATATTCACAAAAAGCAATAAATGGCAAACCTTTTGGATAAATGTAGTTGATTTCAATGGATTTTTTGCATCAACTAAATTCAACCTGATCATTGTGACATAAGTTATGTACAGTTGAAAAGATTAAACAAATATCAATGTGGTTGTGCAACAAAAACAGTAAGTTAATAAAATCATATGCGAAAACACCTTTAGGACACAACAAAAAAGATGGATATTTCCATAAATGAATCAGAAATCTGCTAAAAGACCAGCATGGCACAAAACATACCACAAGTGGAGGGACAGAAGGTTTCTGCAACATATCATCTTGCCGAGAGCAAGCTTCGTATTCTTTTCTCCATTGCGATTTTGGAGACTGAAAGAAATTATGAAAGACTTCATCGTCGATGTCGTTTTCTGGTGGCAACGGTTTAGTTTTAGGTTGACAAACGTCTGTCTGTCGGGCATTGCCTTGTTGCGCATTACTAGAATGTGCATCGCAGGGATGTGTTACAGTAGCTGCAGAAGCATGTACATGTTGAATTTGCTGTATCATCAACACCGTAGTAGTTACCACAAGTCCATTTTCTGGATTGTCCAGCAATCTGTTTTCACCAGTGGCGGTTGTTGTTTGATGATGAGCCAGCTCAGTTATGTGGCCTTGTGCCTCGGAAACACCATTCACTCCATCTGGAAACATTTTATTTTTCTTTAACACATCTAAGAGCTATTAAATCCAAGGGCTTTTCAAGGTATCTACAAGTCAAAATGGTTTTTTATCACCTCTTCACATGATAATTAAAAGCGCGCGAAAACAAGGTGCGATGTCGATGTTGTGTTGAGATTCTTCATGTAGAGAGGCGCTGCCTCGTGTATGCACAGTCTCGTTTCAAAGTAAGACACAATTTTACAATGAGTTTCTATATCATTGCAATTTTATATTTAATATCAGATGCTTTTTGTTGCAATTTGCAATCTATATTTTGCAAACTTTTATACCTTTGCGTGCGAAGCCTTTTAGTTTATGTTCAACGTTCACCTTCTGCAACAGAAAAAGCATTCACGTGCGACTCGACCCTTAAAACAGAGAGCCTCATTTTTATCATTTTTGCGCCAATTCTGATAACAGTGTCTCGACTTAATGAAAGCACATAGAGATAGGAATTCCTATCTCTATGTGAAAACATCAGCCAATGCATCTGGAAAAAGCCATTCAGCCTCTGTTAAAGACATCCCGTTGATTTTGCAATTTTTTACCAGCAATTAGCTTATACGATCCTGTCCTGAAAGCCTTTTCATGATTGATTAGGTTTGCCTAATTTCTTTGATAATTTGCGAAACTGATACAGTGTTTTCTCCTGTTCAGCCATTTTGCTCGGCAGAAGTGTGGCCATAGAAGTAGACTGGAAGCTAGACATGATCGCTGATGGACCCAGATAATGTTAATTATACGACTTTTTTAAGCTCAGATTTGGTTTTATCGTTATGATTTTAGGCGGGATACCATTTTTCATATTGTTTGAGCTTGTATTTTAGATTTTACCGAGAAATGAAGTTTGAAAACTTGTAAGGGATACCCCCCTAGTCGCCAATCACGGTCAAATCCCTTATAAAGTTTTTATCTTCGTGTCGTCATAAAATCAATATCGTGAGCAATATCATAATGTAAACTTACAAGTAGACTAAAATCATTGCTGTCAATCCGAATCTGAGGTCAAAAATTTTGTACAAGAGAATTTGAAGAATTTTTCAAAATGAGGCCGTAAGTCGAATTGGTGTAAAGGCATCAAATCCCCTTTTAGGTGTTAAATAGGTGATCTCGCCTTTTTTGCCCACTGCCACTTTAGAATCGGTGCCGCGGGCCCTGCTAAATACACTGAAAATACACCGTATATACACTGAAAATATAAATTAAAACTTTTCTTAATCACTGAAGTTGGAAAATTTTGAAAATTGCCTCTATTTCTTCTTCAAATTCATATAATTTTGGTGTTTTTATTTATGCTGGCTCTCTTGCTGTATTCAAAAGGGGCGGTACCATGCTATTGTCAATTCAATGATTCAATGATTAACTCGTGAGTTGGGAATCATGTGATCAAAACTATACGGTTCTCACACACGAAAAACACGGCCGTCACGTGAAATGGGCCTTGCATTCAATCAGTCATGTGAGGAGCACAGTCTGTTGTTACCTGTTTTTCTAGCCTTTTGTTAGTTTTGAAACGGTTTAGAAATATGTAAGAGGAATTTTTTAATAAATTTAGTGAGCTGCTAATCCCTCTTAGCAGTTCAGGATGTCTCCGAAGATGCACTCTGCAGAAGTAAGTAGGCCTAAATTATTTTAGACCCCAATTAATCTTTACTCAGTTATTTTCACATTAAAATTGTCGCGATAAAATAGGATTTATCTGAAATATTTATATCTCTTAGGTATCCACGATATATCTCTTCAACCTCGTCGTTGGTGCAGGTGCATTAGCTTTGCCCCTGGCATTTGCTCTGACAGGATGGGTATTGGGCATTATAGCAATAATTATCCTGTCTGTAATGAGGTAACACATCTTCTTTTCAATACATTTTCTCCAGTTTGTGCCCCACAATACCCGATTTTTAGGGAACTCTGCATCGTCTGAGCCTTTTTGAGCAGATGGCAATAAGCCCTCATTTTTTATGTATATAGAAAGTTGTAAGCCATATTTGTTAAGAAGAATATATGCACTGGCGTTGTAAGATTCTTCGACTTCACAGGATCTTTTTTTAAATCTAACTTCGAGTTTGTTCTGTTTTTCCTTATATTTATCATATTTTGAAGGAATAATCCACATTTTTAGTTATATATTTGTTCTAATTTGGGGTTTTATTTCAGTTTTATAACAGCAACTTTCATGGTAGAAGCAATGTCTATTTCAAATGCTATAGTTCGATGGCAGATGATTGCTAGTAGGGTAAGAAAGATTTTCGTTATGAACATTTGCAAGGGTGAGAAAGGAACAAAAAACTTCTGTTAATAAAGAGTGTTCTGATAGAGTACATACACACAGTGCTAATATTTATAAGCTTGCTGTTTTTTCATTTTTGTATGCAAATAAAAAAGTACAGTGTTATTTCAGATCACCGTGACATTTTCATAAAATCTCTCTTCAATTTCTCTTCCATGTGCTTACCCCTTAACTTATAAGCTTGGCTGACTTGTCTTGTGGTAATGCATAAGTTAAATTTGTTTTTGTGTTGTTGGCCTTAAGGCCCTGCCATTTGCCTTGGAAAATTTTGTTTTGTGTAAATCTTTTTGTCTTGGTTTTTTTAGAGAAATAAGCAAGCAAATGGAGATATTGAGCATACTTTGTCGCATCCTGATTTGATTGTCAATTGTGAAGAAGCTAGTCTTTTGCCAGGTAAGCTGAATATCAATAAGGTGTCTATTACTAATTTCCAAGAGAAAAAGAACATGTTTAAAAACATTGTTTCTTAAAATTATAGTTAATTCAACATTTATAGATTTGTAGTGACTAAGCTTTGGCCACTTTCCACCACTTCCCTCTTATTCCTTGAACATCCCATCATTGTGGTCTAATTCACACACCTTGCAATTATTACAAAGACTTCTTGGCTGGAAACAACATGGGAGGTAATGGATAGTTTATTTAATGGCTTCATCAATTGATTTTCTGATGTAACACTAAAAAGGTGACCACATGGTTTCACTTTGTTCCAAACCCTACTCAATTTGACTGGATAAGTCACAATCAAGCTCTAAAAGACATCACAGCACTCAGACACAAGTATTTCAATAAGCCTCATCCAACTCATCCTTGACAGCACCATGGCACTCTCCAAAGTTCAGCAGTGTCTTCAGCTTTTTACAAGTTCTTGGTTACTCATTAAACCTTTGGCATTAGAGCACACAACTCAATCCATTGCCCTCTCAATTCCTGGTCATCCAACTCATAAAACCTTGACAATTTGCACATCAGAGGTTCCTGGTAAACCTTTTCACAAAACTTGGCACCACAAATTCAACACAGTTTTTATTGCTGCTTGCATGGTACACCCAATGAAAAGAAGTCAATAAGCAAATAGGAGACTGTGGGTTGGAAACAACTGGTTTGTGGATTGATGGATTTATTGAGTGGTTGCAGCGATTGATGTCCTGATGTACACTAAAGATTCATCCAGGATTAATATTTCTTTTGTTTTTCTGATTCTTTAATGTCTTGATCTGCTGTTTGAACACATTCAACTGAAAACAAAGTTTCTGAAGCCATTCCATGCCATAACATCAAAACACATATGCTTGTATTTCAGATCAAAGCTCTCAAGTTGATCCAGATGCTCCTTGTTACAATATAAAAGATAAAATGGAAATGGTTGGTACCTATAAGTGTATAATTTGTAGAGTTGGTGAAATTAGCAAAATTAAGGGTAAAAATTTGTGCAATTTAGGGATTTTAGATTGTTGCTCAGATTATCAAAAGTGAATTCTGTTTGATTTAACCCACTTCTATCTTTCAAATTATTTCTGTCCTCTATATTCTTTTCTTTTTTTTAGGGGCAGATGGCAAAGCTGCTTTTCAATCGTAGTAAGATAAATTTACTTGCTTATGAAGTTACCTAAAACTGCCACTAAGATAATCTTTCTTCTTCACTTTTTTTTCTTTAGTAATTTGTTAATTTCAAATCGATCCCTTGTGCAACTCGGATGAAATTCCATATAAGCTTTCATGTGATCCAGGAAAAGCATTCCAAAAAAGTTAAGAAATCCTATGGGACAAATAGTCCTATACAAGCACAGCCAGACACTTTGTCTATGTCTGGGCTTTGTTAATCATTCCTTTCAACTGGGCCTAGCTCATGCTGTCAGGTCCTAGCTTCAACTTGGTCTACCTCATGCTTTTTGCTTTTAATTGAAGCTAACAACCTCTTGGCAAATAGTTTGTGTTGTCATTCATTCTTTGCCCGCAGCTGATTTTCAACTCCAAAAAATTAAGATTCACCCTGAAAAACAAATTGGGTACCCCCTGCTTTCCCAACTGGTATTGCAGCACCCAATCCCAGATTGTCTCAGTGTTGCCTAACATGCAAAAATTCTTTAAGACCTATGTTCATTATGACCCTCATGAAACTGCTCCTACTTTTACCAAAAAGGTCTTTTTGAAGATCCTACATAATTCAACAAGAAATTATTTAAGCAATTTATTGTTTTGCTTTAGATGGCTACAGATTTGTCTCAAATATATAATGATATCATCTGCTTTCTTTAACAGTTGGGATAAACTTGTTCTACATTGTCATAGCCCTGTATTTGTATGGAGATCTTGCTATTTATGCAGCAGCTGTGCCAAAATCTCTGACTCGTGTTTTATGGTAAGTTGCATTTTCCTTTTGAAGGGAAATCCTATTAAATTCTTTGATTGTTGTTTTCGCAATTCTATTCTTACATATGAAAAACGAATTTAATTAGAAATTACTGCTGGTAATTCCTTTTGTTTCCTGAAATTTTATCTTCAATGTCTGGATCTTTTAGCATGCATGTAAAGCCTTCAAATAATTCAACATCTGCTGAGGACCTATGCTTCAAAAGTATCAGCAAAGAGGGTGTTTATAGGCTTAATGTGGTAAGTGAAAGGCTCGGCAAGTCTTCAACTCTGACAATGTTTCAATCCCTTCTCTATCATTTCCGTGTTTTAAATACCTTGCGAGTGCAGTCTGTTTTAAGTTATATATATTAAATCATGACTCTTATGTTAGGAAGTACAATATAGCTCTTCCTATTAGCACCTACCATTTTTCAGTTCCCCATATAATACTGAGAATTGAGACATTTTTTGAGACTAGATTAGGAACAGATTTTTTTCCTTTGAAATATGTACCCTCTCGTATAGTGCTGACCCAAAGTTTGGTTATTTTGTTGGGAGTGAATAAGAATTCTATGGAATACTGTAAATTTGCAGATGTATTTGGTATGTTTTATTGCATACCACGAGGGTTAATTGAACTATCTCAAACTGCGTCATTGGATCGTGATTTTAGACAATTTTTTTCAGCTTGCATTTACCTTGGTTCTTGGGCCTTTTGTATTTTTTGACCTTGGAAAGACCAAATATATGCAAATAGCAACCACTGTTTTACGATGGCTTGGTAAATAGATCTTTGCTTATTTTTCTGTTTCATTTATTTTGATTATAAGCAACTGATAGTGACACCAGTATAATTCTTGATGGAAAACTATATTTCTTTCCTGCACTAAATGTTACTTTAAAGTTTTGCTATGGTCATCTCCAATTGAAGGCTTGAAACAATATTTTGTAACAAACAACACCAAAGAAACCTTATTCTGTTTAGTCCATCTGATGCTTGTGAAATAAAATTTTTAAATTTTTTTTCGGTTTCCTAGATTAAAATATATCTTAAGTTAATACTCTCACTTAACACATGTATGCATGCAAAGTTATTTTGTTTTTCAATCCCTTTTTTGTCCTTTTTAGCCTTTATTCTGATGATTGCTTTGGCATTATATGGCATTGAGCGGCATAAAAACAGGGGTAATGCTCCTGTATTTAATCTTTCCAAGCTGCCAAACTTCTTCGGGGTAAGCGTGTACTCCTTCATGTGCCAGCACAGTCTGCCGTCAATCCTCACGCCAACAAAGCAGAAAAACCGAATGAATATGATCTTAACCACGAGTTACTCTGCGATAAGTGCTTTCTATCTTCTTTTGACACTGACTGCCGTCTTTTGCTTCCCAGTGGAAAAGCTCAATGACATTTACACGTTGAACTTCTTGGATTCCTGGCCGGGTTTTGCGTATTTCCTGGCCCTGTTTCCCGTCTTTACTTTGAGCTCCAACTTTCCAATTATCGCCATCACGTTAAGAGAAAACATTAAAAGTATCTTTCAGCGAGAAGGTAAATCTTGCTCCGCTATTGTCGATAGAATTGTTTTCCCTTTAGTCACGATTTTACCTCCAATAGCTGTAGCGTTTGTAACACAAGATGTGGAAATGCTCGTTGGCGTCACCGGATCCTACGCTGGCTCGATAATCCAGTATGTTATACCAGTTACGTTGGTGTTCTGTGGTCGAAAACAAGCTCGAAAGCTTTTCGGCAGTTACGTCAATAAGCATCGGTCGATATTTCGGCATCGGTGGTGGATCATCTTCGTCATCGTCTGGACTGTTCTTTGCATTGGACTTGTGACTGTTCAGCATTTCTTAGATCTTTTTGATAAAAACTGATTAATGTCAAATTTAGCCAATTTTTCGCAACAGACGAGTGCATTTTCTGGTATGATATTTTAGAGCTCCGGGTACAAACTTTGTTTGGATCAGTT
This sequence comes from Rhopilema esculentum, assembly GCF_057945365.1. Classification (NCBI taxonomy): domain Eukaryota; kingdom Metazoa; phylum Cnidaria; class Scyphozoa; order Rhizostomeae; family Rhizostomatidae; genus Rhopilema; species Rhopilema esculentum. The sequence goes on from NC_142827.1 coordinate 9,566,146, forward strand.
CCATTAGCCAGAAGCTGGCCTAAGAAGGATTTTTGGTACAAGCCCCCTTACGATAATGGTACCTTGCACAGCGCTTTCAGAAAGGGAGGAACGTTTTGGATCTGTTTGTGCCGCGTACACGCATTAACGTTCAAAAGTTTAGTTTCCAATCTTACTGGAGTTACCAATTACATTTTGAGTTTCAGCTTCAGTAAACTGCAATCTGATGGAACAAACTGTAACAGCTTTGTAACTGAGATGGAACAATTTTTCAAAGAAATCCAGAATTTAAATGAACTTTCTGGCCCACAGGAAAATCTCGAATCTCCACTAGAACGATGAAAATTGTTTGATTTAAAGAACGTTCAAGTTATCGGGGGTAGGTTCAAAGGGAATTAAAAAACAATTCAAGTTTCCTGGGTTCGATTTATCGGGGGCTATAACCATGTCGGTTAGAGTTATTAAGGGTTAGAGTTAATGTGGATTAGGGTTAGGGTTAGGGTTAGGGTTAGAGTTGACGTGGGTTTGATTTTTGGTACATTACTGTAACTACTTCAAAATCTTGGTTTTATGTATCCTAATTTATTAAAGCACAGTGTATCGACCTTCGAACTTGATATTTATCTATATCGTCCAATGTTGTGGGAGACTTATGTAGCTGTGGAAAAATTGATATTTTTATGAAAGAACCTTCAAATATTATCCCAAGTAGCACTAATTTTCAGATTTATATTTGGGATCTTTTCACGCCGATAGTTCTGGGTCAGTAGTGACAGACTAAAGTTTGCGGTACTTGATTCTAGTTGATTGTATTGTCCTGGTTTCATTCACTGTTGCTTTAAAACGAAGAGCTATAAGCTTGATGTTGATGTTTAGAAATAACCAATAGATATCCCCTCCTATACACCCTACTCTTTGAACCAACCAATTTTAACATCATTCTGTATCGTATCAGTGACCAAGGCTTTTGCTTAGACGTTTCATGTTGTCTTTAAACCACATTTTTTAGATATCGTTCTTATTTTAAATCAGTGTACTTTGTTAGTAAAACTAATAGTTGACATAAAATCGACAATTAGTCCTTGTAACCTGTTTTTAATTAAAACCGATAATGTCTAAATTAAAATTTTTTTAGCAAATATTGGTGTTTGTTTCGTTTTCTGATTTTTTTGGCAATCAGTTTATAATTTGTTGTGAGAAAGTAGCAAACAATTAACTTTGTAATATTTAGATAAAGTAGAGTAAAATACAATGGTAGCATTGACCAAAGAAATTGTCTTCCTTTTGCATTCTTTATGTTCGAGAGACGAATTTAGTTGAATCATTGAAGTAAATTTATCACTGGTAAAATTAGTCGAGTTTGCGCGCAGTCTAGGATTCAATTAATTGGACTACACCGAACCTCTTGACATCGCATAGGAAGATTGCCGGGAGAGCGTTCGGAGAGGGATAGTGTGATCCTATCGCCATTGTTATAAGTATGTTTTACTGAGGCTTTTGGCTGCACTTAGACTTCGTTTTAGCAATGCTATGATGCCATTGGGTTATTCATACCGGTTCACTGCGTCAATGCACAGAGAAAAGCATCTACAATTAAGACTGCTCATGTGTGGGAATGTTATAAGCGGGTAAATCTGTTGATTTGTACACAATGTTGATATGTTGTAGGGCGATCAATTCTTGCAGCTTCTTCACCCAAAACTTTTGCCAATTAGAAGCTTTCCAACAAAGGAGTACGTATGTGGGGACAGCGGTAAAACTCTCTTGGTGAATTTACGGTTTCCCATCCATTTTCCTCCAAAATGATTTTATTTAAAGAACTGAACTATCAAAAAATACCTTACAAGAGTCAACTGGACAACACTGAAGCGCTGAAAAGTAAACAAACAAAATTCTTTGAAGGGGGAGAAGGACATATTATTTGTAGCGTAATTAGCCAAATTCAGAGTTTACCTACTGGTAGACGCAAGGTATCTCAAAATAGGGTAACGTACAAACCTGTCTTACCCTGAAAACAAAAGAAAAACTTAACACGTACTGTACAAGAAAATAAGAAATAAAAATAAGTGTGACAGACATAAATTCTCCTAAAAAATGAGTGGTAGATGATCCTGAAAACGTACCTGTTTTTCTTGAGCTTTGAGCTGGTAAAACGTCTTGGCCACATTGATTTCTGTACATTGTTACTTGAGCAGTTTAGATCTTTCCCACGCATGTTTTTTGCCAATAGTCAATGTAAAAAGAAGGATACGAAGGGCGGTGTTGCTGTTTCAGTTGTGTATAGCTTTGACTTCAGATTTGCTGATAAAACCGGTATTTTCAGCTATTTTAATGAGCTCCAAGCCTTCAGCCTCGTAACTTCATAGACCCTCATTTTGCTTTCATAAGAGTTTTAAACCAGGACTTCTTCCAATCTCTCTCCTTTTGGAACCTGAGCTTGTTTACCTCTCTCAGCCCAAACAGCGAAATTCTGTCTTGCAAATTGCTTTTTCTCGTGAATAGTAAACTTTATCATATTTACCTAAAGACTGTATTTTGACAATGAATATTATTTTAATAACAGGCTTATTTCACTTCGGTAAAAAAAACCTTATTTGCATGTAAACCTGCTTTAAATGATTAATTGCAAGCTTCTCTATTGGTCTGTCCTTCATTGCATACAGCTTTTGAAAATAAAATCTACATTGAATGAAAACTGTATTTTTCTCTATCTTGAAAATGGCCGGGAATCAAGCTACTAAAGATTCACCAACAGAACAACAATGCTCTTAGAAAATCATTTTTAATTAGAAATTTTCCAGCAATATTGACAAAATGACGTTAATGGCTAATAAGCCTGGACTAAGAATTGTAACTCGACTTAGAGAATATGATTTCAGTTGAAACGGTTTTGCTTTTGGTCTACGCCGTCATGACGCACAATGCGAAGATTGCTTTGCAATTTGCTAACTCTTGAAGGCTGTTCTCCAAAAATAAACTGAAAATCCCCCATTAACCATCATTTTGTTGACGCAACGACATTCATAAATAATATCGAAAAGATTTACAAAATTATTCAGCAAAACATATAGTAAAATTATCATCGGTCAAAATTCAAAATTCAACGTCTCGAGATTTACAAAATTGTATCGTGAAAATATAAATCTACTTATGGCAAAGATAATGTGGATTCAAAAACCTCTTGGACAATGAACACAAAAAGTCCGCCTTTTTAAATTGGCAAGATCCCTATATTGGTGCGATTGTACCTGATCAAGCGATGTTTGAGAAAACTGGGGCCGCAATAATTTGACCACGCAGCGATTGGAAAGATTAAGATCCTAGAACTGATTAGGTATCGTTATAGAAGACTTGAACGAGAAATGGGTATAAAAAGGGGGAATACTCTAAGGTGCTAGGGAAGGAAGTGAAGGAGAACGGACGTACGTGACAAAGATTGGTAAACAAGCGAGTAAATTTTGGAAAGGGTAAACAGGGGTAATCTAAATGTTGAATGTGGCATTAAAATGCTAAGAATATAAAAGCATATGCATTATATATATGGGTGGCGTAATACCTTAAAACCTAAAAAAATGCCTATGTTATGCAGAACGCCTCGAATTTCTGATAACATGGTCGAAAGATTCCACCTGGGCCCTTCCTTGCTACTGCAGTACTAATGCATAATATACAATAAGCCAATCTTGAATGTAAAGGACGTTGAAAAGCATAATAGTATAAGAAATTAGTAATATTTGCATTCATATTTTTGGAGGGTGCTGATACCAGTTATTCCAGCCCAAATATTACAGTAATACCCAATAAGGATTTTCTAGCTATTCTCCGAGTGTATTACGATCAATATGTGCAGCATACCGAAGCAGGGCTTTTTTACTGCAAAAGCTGAGGGAGGACTTTAATTTTGGAGGTGCTCTAGAAGAATAACCTCTCTGTTTTTTAAAAATAAGGAACGTTTACCAAATTGAGATCTCTTTGTGAATAAAAGAAAGCGTATGAACGGTGTTCGTGCGAAATGAAAAAATGGCACTATAAATTACGACAAAAACAACTAAACATAAAATTTTCGACAGCTACATACATATTACAGCAATCAAAGCAAAATAAATTAAAATGTAGAAACTCCAGATTTCTAAAAAACGTAAATGAAAACCAAGACAGGCGTTGAATGAATAAAAGGTTTTTGCTTGAAAAGTACAAAAATACAGTTATTTTAAGCAAAGCCACTAATTGCAATTTGTTTATAGTCTAAATCACTGCACTGTTTACGAAAACAAAGATGTTACATTTTATGAACTGCGTTTTTATCAAACGATTATGATGTAATCAAAGTGGAATTTTCATTTAACACGACAAAACTGACAACAGCAAACTAGCCGGGATCTGATATTGTTAATGCGGAGCTGTTGTCGACCTTTCACATTCTTTAATGGAGGTTAAAATGGGTTCACGTGACAAGAATACTCCTATTGGCTGGTGCATAATCTGGGTTCATAATTATCGTCTCCAAATATAGAAAACTTTGAACCATAGAAAGGTTTAATACTGAAGTCTACTTGTCAAAATTGTATAAAAAGATAAGCTTGCTTTTCTCAGAAATAACATTTGGGTTTCATTGTTGCTTCGAGAAAAAAACAAGAATAATTTTTGCGAGTCATTAAAGCACACTTTTGCCATCACATCAATTGCGAGGGTATTTCACTTCCAATTACAGGGATAAAAGTAAAAAATCAGGGGTTTTTTGCATATAACTACTTTTATGTGCAGCAATATGTTTCGAATAAGCAGCAGTATGTGCAACAACTAGTAAAGTTGTAGTAGTCACACATCTGATGACCCAAAGTTAAAGCAGAACTCCTAAAGCCAGGTTCATTTTTGAAAATACCACAGCTAGCTTTGTTACCGGAAGATTTGCCTTTAACAAAAGAAAACTCAACCAGCCATTACAAAGTTAACCCAGCACTCACCATGCGAACCCTGTATACCATACGAATAACTAAATTTATTCAACTGAAAGAACAACGAGCATAAAGAACTGACTCTGTCACTCTCTACATAGATTCCACTGGCACGTGTCCAGTCAATTCGAATCCTGTGATTCGAGTGGATGCTTTCAATACTACATCGAAATCCCGAAATTTAACAATAATGATCAGCTCGCAATTTCGAGCAAAGAAAGAAGCCATTGTTCCAAGCCTTCAAGGGAAGATCTGGGTCTATAAATCCATTTCTCTATTGGATGATGTGATTTGAATTTCATTCTTCTAGATTCAAAAAAATTCGAACACCCAAATAAAATTATCCTACCCGAGTAGTAAAGAAATTATATCCCACTGATGAGCGGTAAGTAAATCCAATCGGGCACTCCAATTAACTGGCGGATTCGGCAGACATTAGCCTCTTTCTGTCTTCTTCCACTGACAGAAATTCCGTTTCACCGTGTACTGCATGATACTACAAGGATATTTGAAGCTGATCAGAAAAATGCCTACTTGGGCTTTTTATGCTATATAATGCGTCATTTAAAGCTATACATACAATTGCGATGTCACTTAAAGAGCAAACAAAATGAGCAGTACAAAAACCAGAGAGTGTGATTTTCACCTTGCCAAGAATGAAGTAATTACGAAAATGCAATGATCAAAAACAAGTTTTCAGGCCGACTGGGTCCACTCAATTTAAAACTGCCCCAAGGCCTATGCCAGCCAGCGTGATACGATTCCAGACACCTAGCTCTATTTGCGCTTACTTTCCAGGATTTCTTGGCTCCGAAACAGCTTGTTCCGATAAAAGCTAGCTAGCATGGGGGTTTTTGCTGCTAACAAAATATGATTTTGGGGTATCAGGGTTTGCGGAAGAACGGAAATTGAAGAAATGTAGCCACGTATAACAGAATTCTGAAAATTCTAGACGGAATGGTGGGATTCTCCATACTTGCAGGAAGCTGATACGAAAATCTCATAAAAATTTACGTAAGAAGGAGCTGTTCACATCTTGCTCGGCGTCTATCAACAATTTTGGGACGCAGAATTTTCGGTAAAAATTGCGAGGAACGATGGATTTCTACCCCTTCCCTGAAGAAAAAATACGCTGAGTAAGTGGACTTACCGATGGCGGTCTTTCGCCTCTTCGCAATACCAGCGGCACGGTCTCCTGGGTGTCATACCGGCCAGCCCGTTGCTGTTCTCGCTGATCTTCGTCAATTGACTTGTATGATGCATCTAACGATGTGTCCCAAGATGAGTCCGGAAAATGATCTCGCCTGAAAGTGAAAATGGTCAATGAAGGCCGGTTCTACGCATTCTTACCAAAATAAGGTGGGCTGTGGTGCATTAAGGTGGATTCTGTAAAAAGCCAAAGAATGCAATTGATAGTACAGAAATTGTAAGATGACCAGGTAGAAAAGTTTGGGAAAAATAGCTTCATTGGGCTGGGAGGGAGGCGGGTTGTTGCAGAAAAGAAGACGCGAAAACTGTTAGGGGTCTTAGATTTAGTTGCTGACCATGTTTCGAAAATTCATCTTGTGAGTCCAGAACTTAAAATCTATAAAATTATTCATTTAGAGAAGACTAAAAAGATGTAGCTAAATACAAAAGCTAATTTAGGCATACTTGAAATGAAATCAGTAATTACAAATCAAAACTAGTAAATACAAGTATAAAATGCAACAATATATAATTTAATGCTATCATGTCTTCACAACAATTCTTTGTTTTTCTTCTTCTTTCTAATCAAAGAACCCAAACTAAGCTCTGCAGCATAAACATAAAATATAGCTACATTCTTCTCCTTTCAGTTTTTTATCCAAGTTTAAATTCAACCAAATTTAATGATTCTGTAACTTCTGTGGAGACATAATGTTCATTGCTTTTATATTTTTCAATTTTTTTCCCGAATACTCTTTTTTCCGCACCCCCTTCCCCCCATAAACAATGTTGATAATTTAGAAAAAATACAATAGAAGTCGCAGAAAGAAACGTCCTTCCTAACCCCCATGACATTTTGTAGCAACCCAACATTATTTAAAGGGGAAAGGGGGTAAAAAAATATATCAAGAAGGTAAATATTGAAAGAAAAGGTCCGAGGACAGATTCCTGAGGCACTCCACCTTAAAAACCACTTAAACGTACAAAAAAGGATATGCTGAGCAATCATTATCAATTTTTCACTATAATTTCAGGGTCTTGTTCGCGAGTTACGAAAAAAGCGCATATTTAAAAAGGCGACACTTAATTCATATACTTTTTACATTAACCGCCTGTGACGTAACGAAGAAATTATACAGTGAAAAATACTTTAATGCTAAAATTCTAGAATTCTAGAATAGTATCCGAGTTTGTTACCCCTCAACTTAAACGCGAGATGCACGCGGTTTCACACAGGCACGGGTTGAAACGCACGAACTCACGCAAACTTTATAGTTACCAGTAGGATGATTTACTACAATCTTAACGACGCATTTATCATTCTAAGTAAGTTCTTACATGTTTATGTGAGATTTTGGAAATTTCATGTAAACTTTAGATATCTTAAAGAACGTGGACAATAATTCAGCTAATTCTAAACCCCATGAACTCGTCAAATGATTGGAAGATTAAAAAACAAACGAAATGTGACCATCTCCCTCTCCCCATTCCATTAGTCTCCTGCAAACGTACTTAACAAATGTCTTGCAGGGTCACTTAAAAATGGGACACATACCCTCCTGGAGGTCCACTATAACTGCCAGTTATTAAATGCACGCTCCCCGGCGCAGTTCGGCGTAGTATGGATCTAAAAGAAACATGGGCTGGTCCTTAGCCTTGATAGAGTGTATATGAAAGAAAAAACAAGAAAAATAAAAGGAAAAATAAAAGAGAGATATGTATGCCTAGAAAGTGAAAAAATAGTTATATGCATGAAAGAAAACTGAATGCCTAATCATAAAATTTGATGCCCAAAAGAAATATATATTGGATAAACTACATCATCTCGCTCTTTATTTACTATTTGCTCCAAAGGCTTAGAAAACTACGGATCAAAGAACAGGGGCTTTATTCAAATAGTGGCTCCAGTAACACAGGGAGTCGATGTTCTTATATTTCTTACATAGCGCACCTCTTCCTTGCAGCAAAATAGGTTTGAGAAAAAAAAAACTTTTAAGAAAACAACACCAACGATAACAATACAAATTCATTATTACCACGCAGCCCTATCACCTCAGAAAATTTTGGCATTTCGATTTAAATTCGTGGCATAAGTAAGAAAAGAAACAATGGACTATGAATAAAACGGTGGTGGTAGAGGCTCAAGCCATTCTCCTTTTTCATGGGATGATCCCCTCTAACAAAAAGGGCGCTTGGTTAAATATTTGGTCTACAGATACCCCATATGACTCAAATATAATTCAGATCAGTCAACTTCTGTATTCAGTTATGTAACTGGGTTTCCATGTACTCTGTCTTTTTGTCAACAACTGAAGGCTCCTAGTGTCATGATAAAAATTTGCGTTAAAAATGTGCCTGGTTAGGAGAAAACTATCAAAGAAATGCAAAGTCTGTTGCAGTTAAACTTAGACCGTTGCCTGTTTACTTGAAAAAAGAAATAATAATTGTATTTAGGGTTCTGGTAAAAATAAGAGAGTTGGTATTGGTGAAACCAATAAAATAATCACCCCAACCCATCTCATTCTATAAATATAACCGTGACACTTCACTCTGCTAGTAACCATTCGTTCATCCCTAAGATCCATTTTTAGGGTCGCCACATCTCCGTAACTTATGGAACGTTACTTAAGTTTTGAATTTCTAATGAACAACAGTGTAGGTCCTGTTTATTTTAGGTAAAGCAGCAGTTTTTGGGCGAAGATACTTTTTAACGCAAACGGAAAAAAAGCAATAACAGTTGAGATTTGGATGTTTATTAAATCGTTTGATACCAATGGCTTGGCGTCTTTGAAATGCTAAGCGATTGCCCACCTATTTACCGTTTTCAAAATGATTTCTCAATTCCAATTGTCTTTGTATCTTTTCTAAAAAACTTGAAATGGTAGTCGTTAAATTCTCAAGTCAAATCAGAGTAAAACCCATTGCGTAAAAGAGGACCAAATACCAAGGGATATCTTCTTCAGGGCGCGAACCCATGGCCTAGAAGTTGTCGTTGATGAATTATTTGGAAATGCTGGTAAAAAATGAGTCCTATTGCAGATGACCTCCATCATGAGAACTGATATATTAACATTTAAGAAAATTTAGCTAAACATACTTTAGTTTTGCCATTGATTTCCAGATAGGAGTAAGGCACAAGAGCTGGCAAATGACGAAAACAGAGATGATCAACGCAGCCAAGATTATCAGCGATAGGCCACTCCTGAAAAAATAAATAACATTTGAGATAAATTTACTAAGTTATCAATAACATCATCATTAACAAGAAAACGTCTAGCATCACAATACATTTCGGTTGTAGAAAACTTTGTACCGAATTTTGCTCCATAAAATTTCACTGCAGACAAACAACATTCAGGAAGCATACAAATGATTGCTTTTAAAATAGAATTTTTCTCTAGACATTTTTCTAGTCTATAAAAAAAACAAATGGAGGACATATGAATCAAATTTGGGAATGATTAACCAAATCTAGAGCTGACGTATCAAATCTCTCCTGGATAGCGAAACTTGAAGACCCAAGCTGCAATCACTGCTTAATGTACGGAGTACACTTTTCACATTCAAAAGACAAAACACAGAAAAACTTACAAAACAGTATAACAAACTGCGTCAACACCAGCTTTGTATCGCTAAAAGAACAAATAACTGTCGATAAGATCTATTTAAGCTTAGAAAATGTAAACATTTATCCTTCGAAATTTCTATGCTTCTGTAATGTAAATTTTTCACAACAAACAGAACACAATGCGGTTCTAACGACGACGGCCAATAAATAGGCAACAACCAACATGAACAAACCTGGTTGATATATTTGCAATCCAAGATGGAAACCAGTCCATCTAAATCAGCCTTACTGCTCTTAATGGCTTTCTTTAAATCATCTACATATGGCTGAGGAAATAATAAATACTATACCAATACTTTTGGTAAAACAAATTCAAGAATACAGAGGTAGAACTTTAATACTGTTCAAATCTAAATCTGATTTAAAAGCTTAAAAACATTTGCCACTTTGAATGCGGCAAAATTCGATACAGAAAAATGGATTTTTTATGATAAAATGGCTTTGAAAAAGCAAACATTTTAAATTTTATTTAAACTTTTTGTCAGACGTCTGACTTTATTTTCGGTCATTATTCTAACATTTATAATTAAAAGAGTGTCAGGGGAAAAGCTTGAAGCTCATATTTTACAGGTTCTATGGTAAATTTCTACACTTCCTAAGATAGTCTGGATTCGTCTAAACATTCCTGTGACACTGTGATTTCTGTGCGTGCAAGCTTACAGGACAATTTAAGAGAAGTATTTCTAGTTTTCCATGGTCAGAAAGAGTAGCGCCTATATACGGTCGCTTGAAAGTAAGCGATGAAAAAGTCCTATATCTTTTGGAATCACATTTAAAAATATTCAAGATTTTCTGTACCATGAACTGCAGTAAAGTTAGATTTTTTTTGGTACAAGTTGTTCGGCCATTTCGTAGTAAGTAAAAAAGAACAAAATTTTAAGAAAATATTATGGTTAGAGTAGTCATGGTTCATTATTTTCAAATGTGGATACTAAAAAAAAATTAATCTAAAATATTGATTTAAGAAAACAGACTTAACTTGGTAAAAAGATATCAAACCCCTCAAGGGCGAAAAAACTAAAATTTTTAACCTAAAAACAGGATAGCATTACAGTGATTATCAAGAGTGTGGCACTTCAGTGAGATAGATTCTAATAAACGGAAAAAGAACTTACAACTGTTTCGTTTAATAGCAGCTTTATAATTGCTTCATCTTTTTCAAGGATTTTTACGTCAGTTTCTACCAGATTCATCATTTTACTTGTATCACTGTATTTCTGCAAAAATGGAGCGTGAATCAATGTACAAAATAAATATTCATTTGTTTGCTTATCTATGGTTTATAGAACAACATCAAAATATTGACGGATCAAATGGTTCTGGTGGCTGGCGTGGGTAGGTGGTCAGTGGAGTTTCTTTGTCAGGGCATAGCATTACGAGAAGCTCATTTTTCAAAGTCTTATCTTTAATTATGGGATGGCTATGAAAAAATCTTGAGAGATAATCAAGTGAGAAACTATAAAGAAATATGGTAGAAACAGATACACTCTGAAAAAAACTCGTTAGAGCTGACAAGTGTGATCTAACTATTTCGATTTAACTTTGTCCTTCTTAATTTCAGACAAACTTCTTCTTTCTCTGACAGTGAGTCAAATTTGTGAAAACCTTTCTAAAACAATGAATAAAAGGTATGATTTGGACATTGATTTGAAACTACTACAGATCTGGTGTCTTGTTTTCGACACCTTTCAGGAAACTACCACAGAATTTCGCTACAGACTGTTTTCTAGTGACAACAGCGGGCCATAGTTTGCTTTTTAATTAGTTTTTGCATGTAGTGAAATTTATTTGACTAATTGCCGTAATGTTCCATGAGGAGTGAATGCAACATTTGAAGCCCGGCTCAACTTGGCTCAAATATTTAACGTACCTTAATGAGAGGGTTTCCAGACCCATTAAAGCAGTCCAGATAGTAATTCTCGATTACTAGGCACGGAAAGAAAAACAATATCAAAAAAGTTGAGACAACATTTCTCAGTGAATTTAAACGAGCAAAACAGGTACATACCAAATATAAAAGTGATATTTCAAAAAGTAGTGAAAAAATGATTTGAAGCGTTTTCAAAACCATCCCCAAAGATGGCAGAGTTTTTAGCTTGATTCTGAACACACTGCTGTTATACGTCAAGGACAGTGCATGAGCCAACATGCAGTAAATCTAGTTAAATTTTCATGGATACAGAAACGTTTGAGGAAAGACATTCCATACCTCTGTATACTGGGTTTTTGACATGCTGAGTAATGGCAGCCTTTGGATTCACGCAGAGGTCTGCAGCACCCTGCGGGACGAAACACAGGATACACAGGCTACGTAGATATTGAAACCCTGGGTTGATATGGAGCATAAATCGTGATATTTCAAATATAATTGCAAAATTTAATTGCCGATGAGACGAAAAACTAAACGTTTAGGAAGTGAAAGCTTGATAATATGACTGAAACAACAGTGAATCATAAAGACGTCCCTATTTTGTGTGAATAAGTTACGAAGTATGTGAGGCACTTTTATATTTCGACTTGTCGATGAGGTTTTGAACAGCTTTTGACAAGCAGACATTAAAAAAATGTACAGATCCAAGATAGTCTAAATACAGAGCTCTTGACAAAGCACAAGTCAAAAGAAACTCTTTCTAAGAATCAGGTCAGCTCCTTTGTTTCAACTTTAAAATTGTTGTGAGTTTGCTGACAAAAGAAATCAGTTTAGTACATTCGTCACTCTAAATGTTCTTGTTAAAAAAGTCAAGTTTGAAAAATATTTGAAGAGCACTAAATATTTTTCTATAAAAGTGTTTATACAACTGCAAAGGGGAAAAGGAGATTTGTTCTTTCATATGGTTATTAGTTCGATAATTGGGATTAACAAGGTCGACTTACCACGCTTAATGGCACTTCAATGCCAACACTTGACACCATAAACAAAATGGAGAGAACTCCTTCAATGGCAATTCTGAAAAAAAAACCAAATAAAAACTCAGTCTTAGCAACTGAATGTTTCAGAGTCCAGACAAAAATATAGTTCCACGGTTGTGAGCAGGGGGAAAGTTGAAGAAGGCCAACGCATAACTTGACAAAAGTATATAGAGTGGATTGGAAATTGATGTCAGTGTTCCAAGACTTTTGGCAGGCATTGTGTTCATAGGATGCAAGAAAAATTTTGCCGAAGAATGCTTGAATGAACTCCCGATAAATTCTAAGACGCATCTTGAGGATGTCAATTGCAATGATTGAATATGTAAATACACATCTGCGTAATAATAAAGGAAACGACGCAAACGACGCATAAAGCAAGCATTTATTGTTCGTCAAAACTGTGATAAGATACTTGTACTGATGTTCAAATACGTTAAGCTCAGGCGCATTCGTCAGAAACCACCCAATCAGCTGGTGCGCTTCGCTTGTGTGAGAGAAACATGCACTAGGCAATAATCTGTTTTTTGTTCCTTTGCGCAGTCAAAAACAGACCCAGCACATAATATTTTTCTATCCCCTATAAAACTCACAAAACCACTTTTTGTCCACAGCCTTGTCCTGTGAGGTCAGACACAATCAAATATGCAGAATGATTTGCAACAATAAATGAGTGTTATACTTGACATTATGGACAGTCTAATAGTGTGAAATTGTATTACATACATTGGAATGAAAAAGCGTCTTTCTCCCCAAGCTCCATAAAGCACACTCAGGACAAGCAAAAGGTGCCAAAGGAGGATTCCAATCGTTGTCCACCATCTAAAACACAACAAAACAATATCCATAAAACAACTTCGCATTTGGCGTAGGCCAAATTTAGCTCAATTAATAGCAGGTCGAGAAAAAATGCTTCTTAAGATAAAAAAGTATGCAGTCAGTTTTGAAAAATTTTTTGACGGCATTAAATTTGAAAATGGCTTTGAAAAAAGCAATTATTTTACATCATACTAAAAGCTTTTTGACCTGACCTGACACTCCTACGAGTATAAAACGTCAGAATAAGGGTCCGGAAGAACAAGGTGGAAAAATATACCCAGTTGTGGATCGAAATAGGCCAATCAGGAATGTGATCAGCAATGTAGTAACAGACGAACGTAAAGAGGTAACCCTTTTTAATATTTTTTTAAATGGGATCAACTGGAAACTTGAAATTAAGATTAATGAACTATGAAAACGAAGGCATGATTACAAACCTGATTTTGTCATATTTCAAAGCCTCATCTGCCAAGTCCTTCAAACTGAATTCACTGCCTTTAAGATCATTTGTGCTGATGTTTATTCCACTTGATATAGAAAGAAGAAGCCCATCCAGTCTTTGCAGGACAGATGGTATGGGTATCGAGTACTTTACAAGGGCATCTTTCAGATTTTTCACAGCATTTGAAGCATCCTTGTTAATGAACTGGCCAAGTACCATATTCTAGTACATATAATCAAAGATAATAAATATCACACAATTATAACTTATTTTTATTCGTAGAAAATATTTGATATTATTTAGAAAATCAAGCTCCCACAAACAATGGTCTTAAAATAAAAATAAACGATGAAACACAATAACTATGATAAATAGCACATGATGCAATTCTACCTTAAATTTATACAGGTCCCACTGATTGTAAATGTCTGCTGCTGCCTTTGAGAAACTGTTTACACCATCCATTGTTTTGTTATTTCCATAAAACCCTAAACCAAGGGGTGCACTGAAAGATAAACATGAATCCTTTGAGCAGCAAAAAGTGACAACAATCTGATTTTCCATATTCTTCTGAGGAGTGTTGAAAACAAGGCATATATGTCTCTTTCTTCTGAATAAGTTGATTTCTAGTCCCTAATAAAGCAGTATACTTGGCTTTGTAAAACTTACAAGTGCAAAAAGATTTAATTAAATTTCATTGGAGATAATCTCACAAGAGGTGCAAGTCCATTGGTCAATTCACTTGTGCTGTTATCGTTTTCAAATCACGATAGTCTCTTTTGAAACAATTCATCAAATTGTGTGCCGTTCTCTCAAGTGTTAGCATAATGCTTCAAAAGTCAAGAATGCAACTTTTGGATAACCTTGGGAAACCAATAAGGCATCTTTTGTTCTATCTGTGGTTTTGATGCTTTTGGGTAGGACAGGTGCATTGGCTTGTGGCTGGGAAAAGGGACTTTACTTTCCTGCCCAAAATATAATTACAACTGATACTTTTCTATAACTTCTGTTAGTACCCATTTTCTGTTAGATGTTTATGTTATAGCAAGTCCCATTTTTGTTTTACATTGCTTTAGGCTTCCCTTGTTTTGTAACCTGATTGTCATTTGATACTGCAGGGAGGAGGGAGAAGATGACATTTTCCAAGTCATAAGCTGATGCTTGTGCCAACAACATCAGGCACACAAGAATTTGAGAATTCTGATAATTTACTAACTTTCTGCCATTTTTAGGCAGTTATTTAAGGATAAATGTTGCACAGAAAGTGCAACTGACAAAATAAAAGTTCATTATTTTTAGAACAACACAATAACCTACCAGGACAAAACAGCAAAAAAAGCAATGAGGAACCGGAGTGATCTGCTTTTTGATGGCCTTGGTTTCAAAACAGACGGGAAACAACTTGAGCAGTAATAGCAGGAACAAATCAAGAAATAAAATGTGAAAACAAGAAAAAGCAAAGCAGTGACAAAAAGGATGATGAGGCCATTGAACATCAAAGCCTGAAAGAAAAACATGTAATTAAATATTAATCAAAAATTAAGAGGTTATAATACTGCAGTAGTAATTAGAACTCAACAGGGGCCTAGCTAGAAGAGGGTAGGGGGTGTGACACCCCCAGTTCTTTATGAAATTGTCAGTAAATCTTTAGTTGGTCCAAACAATTCCTGGTTTGTTGGTAAAATCAACTATCAGCAGGTGAAACAGCACCTAAACTCCTCTTCATCTTTGTCTTTGTCTGTATATTTTACTACTGATGTCCCTTCACTCCTCTTGCATGGGAGGTCAAGCTGCACCACTGCAACTGCAGCTCTTGCTTGCTAATGAACAGTATGAACACCCATGAAATTTTCAGTCAGAGGCATTCTGTATCTTGGCTTCTAGTACAAGGATGTTTTAAAAAAATTGCTTGATGTTTATCAGACAATTTGTTAGCATCTATTGCTTTTCAAGTAATTTCAAGCTATGTTTGACTTCCATGCATGAAGCTTGTGGACCTCATCTGGATCTTATCTTGTAAGCTCAAATGGTTTTCGATCAGATCCCATGTCCATTGTTCAATTAAACAGGTCTAAATTATAAATAACCCATCAAGATAAAACATCTGTTAACTCACTTTAACCTCAAAAAACTTATTATCCTTTCCAAGAATGGCATTAACCCATATTATCAATGTAAGATAAGAAAAAGACATTATAAACTGGGCATGAATATTAATGACATACTCAATTTAAGCACTTTTTAAATTAAGTGAGATCTTTGAAGGAAACATTCCAAATTCAGCACAAAACCCAAACACTTGTTTGCTTTAATAAAATGGGTTGAGACATAAATTTTTTTAACAATGCCCTAAACAGAAGGTATCCCTAGATTTTTAGATATCCAAATTTCTAAAATGGGAGGCCTTATATATTTTTACAAGATATCCACATGCAATCCATTACAAAGTTGGAGACAGTATCCATTATCCAATTCGCTTTCAAAAGCATTGATAATTCATTTCATTTTTATCGTTCTTGTATCCATACAAGGAAAACCTACAAAGGCTTCCCAACTTCATCAGAAGAACAATATTACTGATTTTGAATCTAATTCTCTTCTTCCAATAAAATTACCATATCTCTTAAAACTGTGCTGAATTGTATTACACTGCATGACCAGCTGTAGTGACAAATTTGATTTACCACCACCCACAGAGGTACCAAGGAAGAACTGGGAAGTAAATCCCTCCCTCAGCTTTTGGCAGGATCAATTTTGCATATTGTCTCAATTTGATAAGAAAGCATTAGGGGAGGGGTAATATTTTGTCTACCTTATTTCAGTAGTATTATCCTATGATTTCGAAACTGCTTTTGTGAAACCAAAAGTTAGACATGGAGGTGCCTCTTTCTGGTAAAATTGGTGTTCCTTGTTGGTTATAGTATCTATCCTGACCAAAAAGTTTTGCCCCCCCCCCCTCCTCCAGAACCTAGTGGCTGGTACTACCACTGACCATCATGAGCCAATCTATAGACCTTTTATGACAAACTTGCAGGACTAGTAATTCCATTGAGCTAACCTAGATTATATTGCTCTGGCACATTAAAGACAAGGCCTTCAATTGTAGATTTTAAATGAAAGTTTGTAAATAATATTGAATTCTAAAATATCTTTCTAAGAAAAAAACTGACAAAAGCACACTTAAAACTGACATCTAAACTAATTTTAAACTAAACTCTTGTAATGGAGTTTTGCATATAAATTCTTTAAAATTGATATTGTTTTTATTATCAATCTTCTGCCCGAATTCTCAAAAAAATTAAAAGTCTGTTATCCAATTTATTTGAATGGCAGCGGATTTCTTTTTTAGGAGTGGTGGTTACAAGCAATCTATTTATTCATAAAAACCTTGAACTTACAAAAATGGTATCAAAATTTAACTGAACCAGTGATACATTTTCAAAAAATAGTGACAAATCTTCCACCCATCATTTTGCATTTTTAAGAACCTCAAATTGATATTTTGTGGGCAAAACAAACTAATGCTACAGAATCAATTAATATATCTTAAGAATCACAGTGGCAAATGAAGGATTTAAGTTTGTTTAAATAAATATACATGTAGCTTGACGGTGCTACGCACCATTCTAACAACGGGTCTGGTTACCCACACCCATATCGGCGATGGGCAATATCACGTTGTATTGCTCGCCTAATTTTTCTTTCTGCTGCACGTCTTCACAAAAATAATGATATAATCGTATATCCATTACAGAACTAGTGAAAACCGTTCAGATTAATCCTTTGAATTGAGTTGCACGTGGTTTATGGTAACTTTCAGGATGACGGCCCAGCCCCAACACAACTTAGGCTAGTAGGCCAATGATAATAATGGGCATGGCAAATTTCAATCGTCGGTATTTCATGACTGTCAAAATTTAAAACAAGCTAGAATTACCTGCTGGTATGAATTTTCTGTTGGGCTAAATATGGAAGTCGCGTTCTTGAAGTCGAAATCCAAGTGCGGGAAAGAATGGAACATTTCAGCCAGCCACTTTGACGGCGCCATGTTGTTGTTCACAAAAAATTATGATGTTAATGGCATAATAATCATAATACTATCAACAATAACGTGACCATTTACGAATCAACCATTGCTGAAGTTACTAGTATTAATAAGTTTCTAATGAAAACCACGAAATTATATTATAGGACTATTTAAAAAAGATGCTTGTGATGTAAGAAGACAATTTGAGTTTCTGATATTTTAAGTTTCGGGTCTCACCTAAAGGGGAAGAGGCAGAAATGTCACTTTCCAGACGTAGCATTTACACTCATTCACTTTTGTAAAAATATTTAGGCTCATCAGGCACGTAAATAATAGGGGGGCATGGGGGGCGTGACGCCCCCCCAAAGTTTGGAAGATCCAGTTACAGTTGGAAAACATAACGGTTGACTTGGAATTTTTTCTTAGGACCAAACTTGTGAATTTTATATTTTAAGAAGTTTTTTTATTTTAAATGTAAAAATTCTAAAAAAAAAATTCACAGGCTGAAGCTGACCCGTCTCCACTGGATCCAAATTGCACAATTGCCCTGTTTGCTTTCTTTCTGACGGGAGTTGAATCAAATTACGAACAGGCAAGGTGAATTTCCGGATAAGAAACTTGAAACTTTACAGTTTGGAATAATAATTCCCGTATTGGTCAGAAAGTATTAGAGTGGGAGTTTTTTAAGAAACTACGAGGAGTTAATTCAATAAAAGATTAATAATCTTTCAGTACTAAAAATTCTCAACGCTTCTTATAAAAACGAGTTTATGCTAAACTCCCCCTGTTATTTGTTAACGCCCTTGACTCCTTATCATAAATTCCTATGACAAAACTGCTGTGAAGCAAGAACACATTGCAAAATTGCAGTAGAAGTATTTGATCAAAGAAAAGTGTTTCATCTTTCGGATCAGGCATATGCACAAGTTTGTTCTCAAATCATCATTTCAATTGTAATGAATGAAAAGGCATTTGGCCCTCTGAAAATTGTTAGTAGTTTTCTTCGATCAAGAACAAAAATTAAAGGCTCAAGTTCTTGGTGCTTCTATATCGTGAAAAAATGTATTTTAGATAAGATTGATCTGCGCCAATTGATTAATTGATCTAAAAGAATACTTCTAATCATTAAGTATATCTAATACTGGTTTTGCTTAAATGTTGCTTTACTTCTTACTGTAAGTTAAAATGTCTGTTTCATGTTGATCAAAATTGAGAGATTTAGGCTTTTATGCTTTAGGCTAATTATTGAGTAAAGTTTTGGTAATTATAAAGAAAATAGAACTATGGTGTTCGGACTATTTACAAATATCAATTTAGTAGGTACAGTAGATTTACTGGTCAAATGAAAAATTTCTTACTTAGATTGGAATTTTCATCCTTCCACGCCCCCCCAAAATTAGCAACTTGTTTTCGTCCCTGAGGCTCATAATCATTCAGTTTTTTTAAAGTTATTAGAATGTTGCTTAGCCTCTGCCACGGGTGCAAGTTAAATCATTTTGGGGGTATCAGGACAACTTGGACCGACTAGCATGCAAAAAGGCAATCTTGGTAACGAATCGAAGCAGATTAACAAAATGTGTATGAAAGATACGTTTGAGCAAAATCCCAAGCGTACCCTGTGCCCAAATTTCTAAGAGATTTTGGAGGGGAATCTAAAGACACAAGATTTAATTCTTACATTTGTTTGTTGCATAAACTACCTTGTTGTTTTGGGGTACCTAGACAAAATCGAATCATACACCTACCAAAACTAACAGTACAAGTCTTTTGTGTGGAGGGCACAGCACTGAAAAGGAGGCAAGCAAGTCCCAGAAACGCACTGTGCTAGAAGGTTTGGCTCTGCTTGCCTCCTAGAGAACTAATAATCTGACAATTCGGTTGCTCGAGTATTCAGTTGGTGTTCCACAAGGCTCATATCTTGGCCCTTTTTTCTTCCTCGTATGAATTAACGATTTGGCACAGGCTATCAAAGATTCAACGCGTATGATTTGGTTGCTACTGTGCCCATGTATGCTGATGAAACTGCTTTTGTTGTCAGTCTCACAATTTGAATTTGCTGCATGAGGCTATCAATAGCCTCCTCAGAAAACTGGACAGAAGACTTTCACTGAATGTTGCATGCATGGTTATTTCTGAACACTTAGTCTATGCTCATTTCTACCAAACAGAAACACAACATTCTCAAACGTCAAAATAAGATCTGGAGCAGAAAATTTGCGAGGAATGGGCTTTAAGTGGTGAAGAAATCATACAAATTGTCTCAGTGTGCAAAATTGACTGCTAAACAGATCAAGAGAGTTGCTAGCAACGTCTCAAAGCAATTGGTTTTTGAAGCAATTGGTTTTAAAGATGCACCAAATCTTTTCCCCGAAAGAACCTCTTCAAACTGTATACACAGGTGTTGTCGAGCCCCATTTTCGGAACTGCTGTTCTATCTGGGGCTACGCTGTTTCGACTAAAATCAGCAATTGCAAAACTTTAAAACCGCGCTGCATCAATAATAACAAACAGCAGCTTCGATTCGGTCCTAAAAAATATGTGGAGCCAGGGGCGGTCTGGCCCGGGTGGCAAAGTGGTGATCGCCATCCGGGCCCTCAGAGATGTGAAGTAAAAAAAATTACGGGCCCTTTCTGCAAAAGTTGGAGAAGAGAACTTTCATAAACTGTGATATTACACATAGTCCGAGATACAACTTTTTGTTTGGGGGGGGGCAGCCCTTATAAATAAGTGTAAAAAACAGCCATATTTTACAAAATAAAAGTATTTTATAAATACTATTTGAGTTTTTTGTGGCCAAGGCCCCCCGACCCCCGGTATCTCGGTCCTTGATATTACAGACACAGCCAAAGCCAAGGTCAATGCGCGCTGGCTTCACAACTACGCAAGAATATGAAGTCTGCGCGCAGGCCACAGGGCCCCACTATGACCAACATCCCCTATACAGAAAGACTATTGCAAATTTTGTACAAAGAAAAGTCTGTCCCAATTCCTAGATAAATAATTTAAAACTGTATGTAGAGATCAAGGAGCTGTTGTTTGTAGGTACTGGTCTGGAGTCACCATTACATTTCTAGCTAAAAATTACTTTAACCAATAAAACAAAGAAAACAATCTTAAAATTTGTTCCAAATAATAATTCGTCATCAAAGTTTCCAGGAGTATCAACAGCAATATTTTCTGGATATTTCACTAAAACAAACTTTCGCACATTACGGAAGTTTTGCGTATCAAACACAAGAGTTTCTGCCCTCGAAAGTTCCTTTCCACCAAAGTTTCTTCCCTCAAAGTAGCAAGCAACAGACAAAGGCCTGTTCTTCTTTTCTCTGAAACCCTCTGAAAGGTGCATGTTGAAAAGTTATAGTGAAGTTTTTCTGTTTACTAATTGTTTAATGAACAATGTGTTTATAACTATAAAGTTTGGTACAGACTAAGTTTGTAGGTTAGTAAATTTCAAATTGTAGTCAAGATACTAACCTAGACCAATAAAAAGGTGACACATGCAAGAACAGAACTAGCAGGTTGAATTCTTGGTTTTTTTTCTAGGCTCAATTTCAGAATATTGCATATTGATTAGGTTCGCTTGACAATATTGCTAGAAGTATTAGAATAGGATTGTTATTTTGAACTGTAGTTGGAGTTTCTTGGAGTTACCAATTGAACTACTGTTTTGCTGTTATTGTGCAAAGTCTAACTACAAAGAATCCTTGATTTAAATAATGTATAGCACCAATCAATAATTGATTTGGACTGAGCGTGCTTTCATTAGTGGGTTTGGCTCAAAAAAGTTCATCTGTCACACCCTGAACAGGGCCTTTTTGGTTTGCTAGCCACCCTGCAATTATGATGCCAGACCGCCCCTGTGTGAAGCATTCATGCTACACGTCCTTTTCCTACAAATCATTGCAAAAACATAGAAATGTGATGCGGAATGACACTCCAAATAGTTTTCATTATCATTTGTTTTTATTTGAGCAATTTGGACTCATTAATACACTATAATAGAGACCTTTCTAACTTTTTGATGATTTTTTAAGAATATGCCTATTGTGGAGGTCAGATATTTATTCAACCCAAGTGCTCACCTAAGGAGTCTTCCAATATTGGCATTTGATTTGCTGAATCTGAGCGTTGAACCCTTGACAAGTTTTTCATATAAGTCGATATTGATGCGTCTTAAGACGACAATTTCAACGGAATTGGAAAAGTTGAAGACCCGCCTCATGGATGGTTCCAGAAGAGTGTCAGGTACCAGCAAAAAGATGACTTGGACAGCACACGACTTTCGAGCTGGAAAGTCTCACAGCAGCTCTTGAGGACGAAATCAATGGTAAACAGCTACGACAATGGTTAAGTATCTAACCCGGCTCGACACGAGAAGAACAAATTATCTGAACAAATGAGGAGACCAAAAGTGAATTTTGAAGTGCCTGTGACGCTATCCAAGAAAAGCACGCGATGCGCCTCTCATAAGGCAAGAAAATGTAAATTTTAACAAATCTTTGAATTCACTAGAACACAAATAAAATGAGCTAGAAATGATTATAATATCATGTCATTTCGTACAAAATGAAATGAATATACATATCTGGATTGACCAGATGAAAAATGGCACTTATCATTCATATCAGGGCCCATGCCCCGAATTTGAAAGTGGGGGACCCAGGCTAAAAAGTGGGGGCAAAGGCTTCTTACCCTTTTTACTGTATCTTTAAAACTACTTGCTTTGCAACAAAGTAGGGGGCATGGCCACCCCGGCTCCCCCGGTGTGGGCCCCGGATCTATACTATATATTCTTATCTTATATATACTAGATATATAGTAATCGCATGATTGACATGTCTTGTTTTTCAAAGACTTGTTTTTTTCGGTTTAAGATGAATAAGGCGAATATTGTCTTTTCGTAAAATAAGCGTAATTTTTTAACACTATTTTTGCTGGTCAAGAAATGTGCTCTCGTCCAAGCTTTGCTGGGGTGCTCCATGGACATATTTAACCCTTGCCAATTCCAGCAACTTTCACTTTCATGTTGTTCATTATCAGTTGTGGCCATTTTCCCACCGTTCTTTCAGAACTTCTACCCTACAAGCTCCACGTTGGTCGCCAGGAAGTTAGCAAAAGTAGGAAACCTCAAATTCTCAAAACCTCTTGCTGTCGAAAAGATTGTTTTCATTTCATTCATATTCATAAGTTTTCATTTCCATTCTACCTATTCTTTCATCTTAACCTTTTCTTTTTTAATTCTGCTTTTTTAATACATCACAATCGAAGAAGGAGACGTGTCTAGAAAGAATTTAAGATGCAAGAGATTGGAATAACAAGGGAATTAGTTAGGATGACAGGTAAATAGAGTTTAGTCAGTTAACTAAATCCTCCAAAAATTATAAGCTAGTAAATGATAAATATATTTGACCATATGATATGATAATATAATGAATCTTCACACAATATAAACGTTTCATTATTGTTTTTTGTATCTTATGATATATGATGATATTATTTAACGAATATCTATATAGGATGAACATTTTAACTAGATCCGCTGTTGCTGACTAGCATGTGTCTATTTTCAGTTTGAAGAATTTCCTTGTAGGCTTTTTGAATCATTTACAGCCTCCGGACAAGGTACTGCCCACGCACGTATTATATATCTGTAGCTAGGAACTCATGATGATAACTTATATTTGTACATTTTATATCTGCATCAAAATTTTTATAGCCGTTTTAAATCTGCAAAAAGATGGAATTGCCCCTTGCCCCCCCCCCCATCTGCCAGGGACCATTCATAACGTTAAAGTCCTTAGATATCCTTGTAACGTTTTAACTTTGGTTTTGTTTTGGATTAAATTTAAGATATCGTTGCCTAGTTTTGTTTTTATTTTAAGCACTAAAGCTTATTACAGACAATTGATGTGCGGCGAACGTATAGTACTAGTGTATCTTCTAGCAAAGCAAAATTGTTTAATTTATTTATCCACTGATACTTGCAACTTAGTAGAATTTTCAACTGTTGACGAGGACAAAGTCTTCCAGTCTTTTTTTGAAACTCAACACTTAAAATAGACCAAAAGTGTAGCAGGTGACCCTCCTTGACTTTTTGTCAAAACAAGTATACGAAATGTTGAAAGCACATGTACAGAAGTTCTTTTCCTTTCCGGTACCTATCCGATTTTGCAGGATAGAGGGCTTTTTTCCTCCAGTTGACGAGGAATTAATTTTTGCTGAAGGTATCATTTTTATACAACGTTTCTTCTAATATGGTAAGTACGTTGGCACTGCAATATGTTCCTATAGTTCCTTTATCTGCATTATTCAATATATGTTATGCTGTTCTTGTAACTAACATCGCATTCTCCTTCCAGAAATCTATGCTACAGAATCCGCAAAACAAGTCGAAATTTTACGATGAGCCTGGGTAAGATTTCGTATTCCCAATTCATGAGTTATAAAACCTATGATGTACATTTTATTTTTGTGTTTGATGATGGTTGTAAATATTATGTGTATCGTAATATTCTGAATACTACACATTTTTATAAGGATACCCTAAAAAAAATTTCCATTTTCCATTATAATATTTTCGAAGATATCGAAGAATATTAGCCTTGATCGTTTTAAGAAGTTTTTGTTTTGAGCCTGAATTTATAATATGAGCCTGGACGTTTTGAACTTTAAAATACATGTTATTTTTTGAAATCTGATGCGATTTCAGGGGAACAAAGCAAAAAGAATTTTCATTTCGAAAGAAAAATTAGGCAATTATAGCAGCAAGAATGCTCTTAATAATTGTAACACTTTGAACTGCAAAAAAATATTTCAATATATAAATTGGGCTGTACAATTTTATTTCGTAAAAATTAATTATTTAGAGTCTAAATGTTCTTATTAACACTATTCTTATAAAAAGAGTGTTTTTAGCATTTTTTATATGATAAAGCCTGTTAAAACAATTCTTTACGGTTCCATTCTACTTATACTTCTACCAAAACTGGCTTTTTTATTACCTGCTAAGACAGGGAAGTTGATGGAGATTAATTACAACAATGAATGACTTCTAGCAGAAAAACTTGTTTGATTTGAGAGCCATGTCTTTTATACCAAAGCATTTGATCCTAAAACGGAAGAAGAAACAAGGTGGAAGGGACATGCTTGTAACCTTGTCTTTACTGGGGATGCAGTTCGATACCTACGCGACATTTTCGATCACAAATGTACCTATTGTTGATTCAGCACTATACCAAAACCCCCCCTCTCTCTAGCAAGTACTCAGCAGGGTCAGATATAACCAGATGCTGCCTTAGCAAACTCAATCCTATGATATTCAACAACTTTTAGCGCTAGTCATGCCAATTTCACAATTTCAGAAATGTCGAACCAATATATTTACTGCTACGCAAGCAGTTTGTATGCAAGTGGCCTACGATAAAAGACACCGGCGCCAAGTTCCAACTTTGACCAATTCGTGTATCCCTCCCGGTACATCCCGGTATTGAGACCACTGATTTTACGCATCCTGTGTAACATGCATGGCTTCTCTAAGCATTTATTCGCAAATTGAAAGTAAAGTTTTACGCAAATTTGACACATTTTATGTAAAGAAGCCATTATTAATAACCTCCTGAAATGGTATGTTGGAATACTAAATAAAATATGCTTAAACGCGACTTCTTGTTGACATCACAACGTCGTGATGACGTCAATCGTTTATATGATTTACATGTTCACGTTCTTTTGAAACCCATATGCTTGCAATTTTTCCTACTTTCATCATTTTTTAGAATATTTTAGGGTTAAATTCAGGGGGGAAGGGTGTTGGCAAAATATCTTTTTGCAATGCTCAACATATATTATGGATCCTCCAACAAGTGCTTTATCTACTGCAGTTTTTCATCAGAGGTAGCTCGTGGTATAATTCTACAAATATTGGTAGGGAAAATTTTGAGATATGTATGCAAATTTTATTCCTGTTTTTTATTCAAAATTCACTAGTATGATTTTTAACAATTCATTGTCAAGTTTATATCTTACCAATGTAATTAAAGAAGTAATTAATCTTTTTTAGTCTGTTAAGAGTCCTGGGCCGAATTATTCTTCAATACAATGTGCAATAAAAAAATTCTGCAACAGCGATTATCTTCCATTTATTTTCCATTCATTGTTTTTTATTCAAACGTCTTGAAATTTCCATTCAAAATGGTCTAGCTAACAATGATATGAATGAAAGATTTTTAAATAGAAAAAATAACGAACTTATGGCGCGAAAAGGGATTTCTTAAGCAAACTCAATCTTATGCCAAATACATTGAAATTTCTTACTTTTTATTTGACAAAGGCTATTTTTGCAACGGAAATATCTAGAAATGTTAGTGGAAAATGTCCTTTATTACTTAGACATACTTTGATGGCTGGAAGGGAATAAACAAACATGTTTATTTGGATGGAATACACGGGCTCTTTGCATTTTTATCACAATAACATCAAAATATTAGTACATGAAACTCCTTCAATTTTTTCGTATTAAATCTTCTCAAGGTGGTCCTGGAATACCTTCTCCCGATGCATAAACGTATTTCGTTAAAAACCTATCTATTTATTTTGTTATCAAAGCATCATTTTTTCCGAAAAATGATGCATAATTTTTTCCAAAGCATCATTCAGGTACTGGATACTACCTAAAAATATTATCGTTTGCTGGAGTTTTAGATTCTCATCCCCAGAAAACAGTAAAAGGTCGAGGTATGAATCTCGTTGGAGGTAGATTGGCGTTCATTTGAGTATTTCTTAATTGGTATTGGGTAGCGTATCTTGAACCTTAACTGTTAAAACTTTCAATTTATTTTTAAGCACCCACATCTATAGAAATCTGAGAATTACGGAATCCGGAGTATGTTAAGAGTCCTAGGCCCATGTGAGATCTACGGATTCTGTATTTTGCATAAGCACATTACCACGAGCGGCCACGCGGTTGCAATGTTTGTTTCAGAAAATAATAAGACTATCTGAAAAGTGTAAAATGATTAAATATATCTTCAAAATACAATTAATTAAAGTAAAAAGAATCTATTTTCGAAGGTGTTTGGAGAAACCACGCCATCTAAATATATCTGGTTTCGTTTATTTTTCACTTTTCTTTTTCAAAATTATATTTTTGACTTTCTTATTGTTTGCACAAAACATAAAGAGAAAAGTGGGCTAAAAATAGATCATATTAAACTTTTGGTGGGTTTGGAACTTTAAATTGAACATCCAAAGTTTTAAGTCCCGCCTTTGTTTATTTGGCAGTCAAAAAAAGCTTTGTAAGTTTTGCAGCTGACCCCGGATTATATTATTCGCAACACGCGTTATGTCAAAACAAAATTTGCCAAATCAAGTATTGCAACCAATTTTTAATGTCGAAGCAAGCTGTACGATAACAGGTCTCCAATGTTTTGAGATTTTTATCGTTGGTATTTCTGGTCATATACACCAGAATATTTGATTCCCTGTTTTTATAAACAATTTCCTGTACTGAACAAAATTATTGTTATACTTTGCTTATCCACGTGCCAAAGGATTAAGCTGACCGATATTTCCATGTTCCTTTACGAAAGTACCTTAAGATACAGTAATTCTCTCGTTAATCGTCGAATATTTTATCTATTATTTGCATCTGCATACACATATAGTTGCTTTTTAGTCATTTTTTATTGCCGATGCATAAATACTGTAACTTTTTGCTGACAAGAACACTTACCATACAGATATTGACGGTATTCAAAGGGTAGGGATTGACAATCGTTTTTGCCTATTGACACTAGTAGCTTTAAACTGTTATTACTTTATGATAGTTCAACAAATCTATTTGACAAAGATTTGAAAGCAGCTTCATCCAAAAGAAATCAAAGAAATATACAAAGAAATAAGCAAAGAAATAAGCAAAGAAATAAGCAAAGAAATAAGCAAAGAAATAAGCAAGAAAATGAGCAAAGAAATAAGCAAGAGAATGAGCAAAGAAATAAGCAAGAAAATGAGCAAGAAAATGAGCAAGGTAATAAGGAGCAAGAATTTTAAAATGCATTCCAAAGGCCACGCCTATTTCTACGTCACAGCTCCAATTTGGATTGAGGAAACCCTTCCACTGCATATCTAGATCATATTTACGTCTTTGGACTATTTAGCTTTGAGTATTCAACACTACTGCATGGGCAACTTTTCTTGGTGACATGACGATGAATAAGCCTGATCAAGAAACCAACGGTCCAAGTGGAAACAGGTTTTTCATCTTCATTGTATTTTGGCAGCAATTTTACAGCTAATGATCCACCAAGCGTAGAAGGTTAAGCTATTTATGAAACAGATCCAAAGCTTTATATCGCTCAACAAAGCCTAGGGCACCAACTATGAAGAATTACCATTTTTGCCAAGAAGATTTTGGTTATGGTCTTTTCCTATTCTTTGATGCATTAGATTATGAATTACGGCTTTTAAAAGTGTTCTACTGGTCCTCGAATTAAATGCTTGAAATGATAGAAAAGCACTCATGTTAATGGTACAAGTATGATCAACTTCTCGCCCGGAGGAAACTGTGCCGATGAAAACATTTCTAGAGCTAAAACGCACTTTAAATTTGAAGTATACTAAGAATAAAAGTAGTTATCGATTTTTTATATCTTGACGAGACACGGGGCTTTGAAACTCTTGCTTATGTTTGTGAGCTCATACTGGCCACCATTAAACTGGCATCGTTTGGAAAGATCGCAGCTTATGTGTCACGGTTAATGTGGATTTGGTTACATAACGCTGAGGCACTTTATGTGAATTGCTAATTTAACATAATGTTCCCAGATCTAGAAATCGCTTCTCTATGATGAATTGTTACAAATGTAGAATGGATGTTGTAATTTAAGGAGAACCGATGAATCTACGGCCCTAGAAAGAAGCTTGAATGTCTTCGCAATTTTCATAAACTATATAAAGTGCAGTGATTGCTTTTAATGTGCTTTTGTGGACGTGAGCTGTGCGATATACTATAAACACCAATATATCAAACCAACTGTTCCCAGTAAGAACTAATATTTTTGGAAGGCTAAAATTGAATCTAAGACATAAAATTGAGTAGCAAATATGTACAGAAATATGTTGAATTTGTTTTTGAAGTTTGCAAAGTTATGTTTACAAGTATATTTCATCATCTTGTAGTCTTTTTTTATCAATCAAACTATGGTATACTTTGGCAGACTATTGTTACAATAAGCGAGTTATATGCAGCAAGCATTTAACGGAAATTTTTGGTAGTGAGTGGAACCTACACAGGCATTTCTTAACACGTACATTACATAAGTAATGTTTCTCAAGTGAAATTAGATGCGATTCTCAAATGATATGCTAAGTCGATATGATAGGAATTGAAGAAGAATTGTTTTCTAAAGGTTTGAATTTTTTGTCAATGGCCTAAACCAAAAAGCTTTAATTACAAGCAACGAAAATCAAACAGAAGTAGAAACTGTTTCAGTAATTCTTGTAAACGATTTTGTAAAATATGACGTCTTGATAAATTTGACTCCTGGTCATGAATGATATGTATGCAGTGCATGCTACGATATGATTTATGACATGCATTCCCTGATATGCTACTGTCTTTTTTCGATTGCAGCAATAAACTTTTGGGGACATTTTTACAGCTATGTTTCTCGCGTCAACACTAATATTATTATCATTATCAATCTAATTGATGCAATCTAGCCAAAAAAGTATACTTTTTTCTTAGGATTTCCCTGAATAAATTTCTTAGATTACCCCTTAAAGTCTAGCTTAGTTTTTTGCAACCATAGATATTAAACTCTCTTTCAAATAAGCTATCTTTTGTATAGAATGGTTTCGCTTTGAAATTTATGGCTAGGCCTATATGTAACGAATATCAGATTGATTAGAAAAAGATTTTGGAAGACATCGCACTCAGAGTTATTTAATTCAATAAAGTGGTATCAAGGTATTTCCTAGACACGACAAATGTCTCCCAAATAAATTTGCCAATCGTTGTTATTAGAAAAACTAACATGGATTTTTTTATCTTTCTACAGACTGGCGTTTGACAATGGACATGACAACACAGAGTTAGCCAACGCCCTTCTGTCATTAAGTGCGAGATACGCAATTCCTGATGTCCTTGATTCCAGCTTCAAAGATAGCAGCCCTTACGTGAAACCAGACTGCATTCCCATGGTGGCCGCCACACCGTCGACATATGGTCTTGCAGGGCAGCCTGCCGCCTCGTTGCCACGAGCAAATGCATGGATGGGAGGCTCTGCAGCCGCGCTCTTTGGATATCCATATTCGTCATATGGCATCGACCCTGTTGCCTTCTGCAGCTGCGCAACAAGGTAAAGCACCTACGCAATCCATTAATAAGCCCTATCTTATTTTTCTTGAGCAATGGATACAGTATAACTTACCCGGTGTTACCCTAGACAGCAAAGTTTGAGTCGCAATATCTACTCTCGTGCTCCAATATCCCAAAGTAGCAGGAAAAATAGTTCATTAAACTAAAACCTATTGTTTCCAACACTTTAAAGTGCTGGATATCGACTATTATGAGAACGTTTTTTAATGCTAAAAGTTTCATGATCAAATGCTTTGTTGTTTTCATAATCTTCTAAAACCTCTGTTTCTTTACCTTTTCCAGGGCAGGCTCATCATTACCAGGATGGAAGTCATACCAGCAAAGTGGGGTACCAGAGTTCTCGACAGTCAGCTCAGGTATGCACCAACCAGCGATACGGTACCC
Source organism: Rhopilema esculentum (assembly GCF_057945365.1). NCBI lineage: Eukaryota > Metazoa > Cnidaria > Scyphozoa > Rhizostomeae > Rhizostomatidae > Rhopilema > Rhopilema esculentum. Next base: position 9,596,851 of record NC_142827.1, read on the forward strand.
GCAACCCCTTCATCACCCCCTTATATTCGCTGCAAACACTCTGCAGCAGAATATGCAAAAGTACAGCCCAATTGAAAGCAGAAGCAGCCTGGCTCTTCCTATACACCCACAACAGCAGGCGCCAATCCATGACCAAGTACCCAGCATGCAACAACAACTTGCTTCCAAACCCTTGAAAATAAACACAGACATTTCTAACCCACCTAGCTGCATGAAACAAGATTCACCCACTAGATCATCTGTTGCTGTGGTTGCTCCACTGATAGTGGAATTCAACCAAAAGAACCAGATGTCAGGGATACCCTTGATTTATAACGTGAACCAGTGGCTCAATGTACCCTCGTGTGGCAATGACACAATGGCATCAGCTACTGTGAAGCCGGAAAATAGCGTCACCCAGATGCAGCAACATGATTACATTAATACCCAGATGAGCTGTGCTTCTTGGCAATCGAATGCTGCAGCTCAACGGAAAAAGGATGCCATATGCCAGCTTGGAGAAGCAGCGAATATGATATTGCAGTGTCAGGAAGCCAAACCAACATCTCATCAACATACAATGAACCAAAACAGTAATTCAGATAGAAAACACTATCAGGTATGTAAGGCTTGTCTGTTGCGAGCGTGGCATTACGGTAAACAACTTTCCATTACTTGTTAAGTTATCCGCATGGAAAGAAGTAATAGACATCCTTAAAGAGAGTTAAAGGATAAAAATCCTGTTTAAAAATACCTTCTAAAAATACCTTTCAATTCCAATACGTTTTGCATATAGGAATAAATTATTTTTTTAACGATAAATAATAAAGACAAAATAATTTTTATTGTTGTCTTGAGGGGTTTACTAAAGGTAAAGTTAGAATGAGCTAGAAATGCGAATCCAAAATTTTTATTGCAAAGAAAGGAACGAAAATCGTTGTGAAGCCATCGTGCTCCTGGGAAGGCTGTAAATTCCTACAATCAATTAGATAAACTATGCTTCTATCTTAGTATTGCGAGCTTTAAAAACCTCTTTATATTATTGTAGCAGAAGCTCAATCATCTTTCTTCAATCCTTAGAGTTGCTGCTCTGCCCCATCGGTCATTGCATCTGATCTTAACAAGCCAAATTCCTCTGAACTGAATAAAATAATCACACAGACAGCAGTGATAGAGGGACAGGCAACTGACCAGTCAAATGCCCCAAAGAACCTCAAAAACAGGACTTGTCCCTATTGCCACAAGGTGTTTGCGAGACCTTTTACGCTGAAGAGCCACATTCGAAGACACACAAAAGAAAAGCCATATGTATGTAAAATTTGTCAGCGTTGCTTCTCACAAAATGCAACATTAGAGAACCACAAACTTATCCACACTGGTGCAAAACCTCACCAGTGCAGTGTGTGCATGAAGAGATTTGCCCACCAAACGTCTTTGAAGACTCATCTGAGGATCCACACTGGCGAACAGCCATATGAATGTGAGTTTTGCTCAAGACGATTCACAGATGGCTCCACCTTGCAAAAACATAAAAGAACCCATAGTGGAGACAAACCTTTCCCATGCCGTTTTTGTCAAAAGTGTTTTAGCCAGTCTGGGAACATGCGAAGACATATGACAACAACGCATAAAGATGAATTGCGGATGGAAGAGGCGAGTAATACCTCTTTATTAAAACATGAAGGCGTTTCTAATAAATCTAAGATACTATAACAGAAATTTACTTGCTTTTAGATACGCATAATTGACTCATATCCTCTTGAAAAACGAGAAGAAAGTGTTATTAACACGGCAGCAAGATGTCAATATTCTGATCTCCCAAACCTTAAAAGGAAAAAAGATTGAAAATTGGAATCCCATTTCCCCCCCAAAATTCTCCTCCTTCTATCTAAGCATTTCTCTTTCTTCAATCATTGAGTTTTACTACATTCTCCAACTTGTATAAACTGCAATTTCTGCAATTTCTTAAGTCTTGTTGCCCTCTACTTCTTTGAATCTTTTTAGTCCAAAGTAATTTTAAATGCGATGCTGCAGAGCAATGCTGGATGAGAAGCAGCCATTCTTCTTTCAAAAGTTTCTTTCTACAAATCTTCTTTCGTATACAAAGCTGGTTACTTGAATGTACCTTATACGTGAAACTGTCGCAAGCAGGGTTGCCATATGGCCGTTTTGACGGACAAATTTTCCATTCTGGCCATTTTTCAAAGCCGTCAAAAATTGATTTGGCCAAAAAAGCTAAAGCATGTTGAAGGCCACAAAAATACAAAAAAAGAACAACTTTAGCACAGACAATATCCAAAATTTTGTTAAATAATCTTAAAATTGCAAATAACGAAGCAAAAGACAAAGTAAAAGATAGCAGAAAATTGAAATTGAAAGCAAGTTGGAGCTTTTGTAACAAACAAAGCCACTTTTGATTACACTATTATTCCACGAAATTAGCAAAAATGTAGCTTTTTGTGTGTTTTGCTTGGCTGGCCGAATTTGGCCGTCAAACGTAAAGTATTTGGCTGAAAACCGCTCCAAACATCTGGCAATCCTGGTCGCAAGAAGATGTCCCTGTGCGAAGATCTAGTTTAAGATTCCAAAACATAACGAAATGTATACTTTTCATAAAACTCTTAGCAAATAAAAAGCCAATCGTTAGCATTGAGACGTTTATTGGTTGAGTTTAAGTTAACTGTTTTTAGAATTTTTAGTAAATATGTTTTGCTCAAAGTTTTAAAATTTTGGAATTTATTTTTTTTAAAATGTAGTTCTGTTCTTAAAAATGATATTTAAAATATCGATGTAGAATTTCTACAACCTTTACCGTTACAGTTCTTTTAGCTTCTGCCAATAGGTAAGAATAAGATGTAGCCTCTTACAAATGTAATTTAAAGTGGTGAATTCTTTAAAAAAGTGGTAAAAAGTCGGGTTAACTTCTTTTAGAAAGCTCAATGAGATCCTCACCTTTATCCATTTTGACAAAATCTTTGCTTTTGAAATGGGACTAAGTTACAATTGTTATAACCATTTATTTGAAACCTTGACATGGCCTTGATTGTAAGAACAAGTTCTAACGTGGAATTTTTAAACCAATTTCATAAAAAAATGGCTAAATGTTTTTCAGCCATTCTTGATTCCCTTCTTCGTACAAAGTGTAATATGTTAAAGGTACAACAGTGTCTCCCAATTCTCGATTAACTTAAACAGTAACTTCAGTATGAATATTCTCAGAAAGATCAAATTCTGAAACTATTATATTTCACCATACGAGTACCGGCCTTTTTGCATATGAATATATCAGAGTCCACAAGATATTTTCTGGAGGGGGTTTTGAAACCAGCTTATTTGAGATAAACCAAGGGTTACCTTCAAGCACTCCCGGCTCTAGCTTCATATACTTCAAACAGCGATGAAAGCAAACTCGCGTTGGTGTCAAAGTCTTTATTTTACAGTGTATTCTCGTTTATCCGAACATCGTTTACCGAACACCGTTTTGGGTGCAATAGTTTTTATCAGACCATATTTCATTAGGCAGAAAACTATTTAAGCTGATCTCCAATAAAATTCGAGCCCCAAAATGAATCCAGGAAATTGAGAAAGCATCCAAATAAGTTTATCTTCTTTATATCTGCTTTTATAAATTTATCTGTGAGACCAATGAACGTGTTGGTCAGTAATTATAATTTTACAACATAATTTTTTTTCACACGTTTTTCCAACCAGAGAATGGAAACCTCTGAAAAATGGATCGAATCTATCTAATGTCATCGTATTGCCATGCTATTACTGAAATCTTAAAAGGATATTGTTTCTTTCTTGTTTCTTTTGTGTGATTTTCTGACCAAAATCTTATCCTCGACCATCTGAACGTTTGGCTTATCTAAACAGTTCTCCTCACTACATTCCAACCTACTTGGATAAACAAGGATGCCCTGTGCCTCGTTAAACCCGCACCATGCTTTCTTTCTAAAGGCTGTCACCTATTGCAGTAAAATGTTTTTCAGTAAAATGTCATCGATCTTAAACCTTTTCTTGTACATCAGAACAATTTTTGTTTGTCAATTGATAATGTTGTTGCGTTAATTGTTGCTTAAGATTTAATGAGATATTTGTTTTGTATAGAATTTATTTATTTAATGATTTTGAAAAGTTCCTAATGCAGTGTAAAGGAAAGTAGAATGTATTATATTATTTTTGCTGTTTTGGTTTCTTCTGGTTGTATTTCACGCTTATTGATTGCATGGCTTCTGGTGATCACGTGATGACAAATATGACGTTTTCATGTCCTTATATTTTTATTTTCTTCGTTTCGTTTCTTTAAAACACTGATCTGCCATAACGCACAATAACTTCAAGCAAATAATTTCAAAACTTTCAATTTGAAACGTATTTATAAAGGGTAATAATTCCGAAAAGACTTGATATAAAATTGGTCATACAGAGTTAATATGACAATAGCATCTTCTAATTGAAGGCAATCAGCAGATAGGAACCCACCTTGAGAAAGTTGCTTGGAAAATGGTTAATAGCTTTGTATATTGTTGACAAGAACTGCTCATACCTTGAAGAGAAAATGAAGGACAGAAGTTTTAGCAGAGCGTCACATCTCACAGAAAGGATTTTCTAATAAAATGAAATATAATGTCAATACCAGGGACAATGGTTTGTATGCACAGTCTAGCAACATTGACCAGCTGTGTAGCTGAGATTCTCTGGAACATAACGAAAAATAATCACAACGGAAATTATTCAAAATTTCTGATGTGCGTGGGTTCAAGAGTCAATTTATTCTATCGTCTCAAAATGTCTTTACATTCTGCACATTCAAAGAAAGTCCATTTCGCCAGGGCCTTGAGTCAAAGTGTTCTGTAAAGTTTGACAAAGGACCACACAGATGAATAACTTAAATCAAAACAGAATAAATTTAAACACAAACCTCAGAGCAGAACAACCAAACAATAAAAATGGCAATAACCCACGTTGTGTCTGTAAACAAATCTGCAAGAAAGGTCTTTCCAAGAAAAGCTTGATCAAATCATGACCATAATACTGTTTCAATACGAGAATAATATTCACGAGGTTGAATTTGAAATCAGACCTACCATTATAGGTCTACCATTTTAAGTGGCAGCATTTGAATGCCGAAATGAAGGCTGGGAATTCGTTGCACAAAGGCGCCTTCCGAGGGGCCTTTCAAGACTTGAGAGAAGCTATTTATGAAGAAGAGTAACAAAAAAGACCGTTACATATTAAACCCCAATTTAGACTGCTGAAATCTTAAGGAATTTTTTTGTTTTCTCAAGTCATTTTTAAAGTAGAAAAATAATCCCAAGTTACGTTAATTGATTGTTTAATTTCTGAAGAGCAACAATTCAGTTACCAATTGGCATTATACTCCAGGTTAGCCCAAAAAACGACATTTAGAAAGAAAAACCAATTTAATTGGGCTGCTTCAAAGTCTTGGCACTACTGCATGCCTCTCATACTTGTTTCCAACCAAGTCACGGGTACGCATGCCCTCTACGAACAGTTGTAATGCCCAGACCCTTTCTGAAAATATCATAACGGAGCATGTGCCGTCAGACTCGCAAGCAAGTATTGCAAAATACCCAAATTCAAGGATCCACCCAAATCGTAAGGTGGTTATTGGTAGAAGTGAAAGTCTGAAACATTCCGAATATCTGACTGAGCATAAACTCTACTCATCGATAAGAACCAGGTAATATTTGACTAAAATGAGGCTCAGGTGTTTGAAATATCATGTTTATTCCAACAAGAGTTTTTATACAACTATTTACTAAAAATTTCTTTTGAGACTGGTATCAAAATTTTTGCATGAATGTTTTAGTAGCACGGTTTCTTGACAAGAAAGAAAATTTTCAAAAATACATTGTCCTTCTCCTAATTTTTCTCCAGAGAGTGGGTATGTGCACATCGAGCCTCAGTGATTTTATTAAGAGAAAAAGGCGTTTTCAATATGCTATATTTAAACATATTATGGAAGCCGAGTCCTAAAATAAAGATTTTCAACGATCTAACAATTTGTATAACTTTCATCGAACAATTAAAACAAACTCCATAAGCGATCAGTGAAGTACAATATCCTATTTCTCTGCTCTCACTTACCTATCCAAAACCTCCCGTCGTTTAGAAAATTTCGAAAATTAAAAGGGCCTTTATAGTACACCATATAAGGCTTATTACTTTCAAAAGAAGCAGAACAGAAAAAAAGTCAAGATCTGTCAAAACCTCTACTTGCTTTCTTACTTGTAAATGCAATACTAGAATTTCCAATAAGACCTTTCTAATTAACAACGATAAAAGCTAAACGTTCTTCACTGTCTCATCGGCCCTCCCTTTATAACGCCCCCTCTTTTTCAAGCCCCCTCCGTTGAGAAACAAGGGTTTTACTCACGCCTGAGGCGTTAAATGGATGGTTATGCTATATGTTTTGGGAATGAAAATTTTCGCTAAAAAGTCTAATTTTGACTAAACGTTCCTCTAGTTATTGAAACACCTATGCTACGAAGAACAAATAGCAAGCAATATTTACATTATTATACAAGAATCCTACTCCATTAATTCTTGTTGTTAGGATGGTTTTGATCCTCTATGCAGCCAAACAGTACCTGCCATCGTAGAGGGACCGGAAAAGCGGGAGGTCTTATTGGGGAGAATCCCCAACAATTTTCAAAACTGTACTTGAAACAATAGAAAATAATCTTGCTCCAGATGTTTTGCATTTTAAGCCCCCAAACATTTCAGTCCCTTCCCAATTCTTAATTTAATCCGAAGTTCCTGGTACCATCCCATGAAAAGGATTACAGTGTCATTATAAATTCAATCAAATCTCGTATAAATGAGTCTTGTTCTAATAACTCGACATTTTGCTCAGCAAATCTTTGGCCTCTTTACTGTCTGTAATCGTCCTAATCAACATTTTGGCTCTTCTTGATGCCAATAACTTCTCATAGAATTCAGCTGGCAGTTCGGCCTCGATTCCAAGTGCAATAACAACAGCTGCTAATTTCTTTCTGCCACTTTCTTTGATAGGATCATCCTCTTTCACAGGCGCAGCCTTTTTTTTCCCAATCTTTTTATCTTGTTCTATCTTTGCAAGCATGTATTCCAACTCTATCATCTCATCTGCGTAAAGGTCATCGGATAAGTCTTGCAATTCAAGGTCAGACTCCATTTTCCCTGAATTTTTCTGTCCAAAAGAAAGATAGGGACACAATACAATGTAATGCTGTGGAAAGTACTTCAAGATATTGTGTGAAATCATATGCACCAGCTATAAAAAAGCTGACTCAGCCCTATTTGTAATCTTACGAGACCTAAGAAATTAGCCCAAAGCACATGCCACCAGTCTATTCTAGAATTCTTTACATATCTCGGAACTTGAATGGAAAAATTCAATAGCTTTAATTGATAACTCATCCTCTGCTTTTGCAAAAACAAAGCATGTAAATCTATTGAAGCCGCACCACCGGCAAAGGATATTTTCTCATGGTAAATAGCAATCTAAATACATTATAATTTAAATTGATTCAAAAGTTCAAAGACGGTTTTGGCGAAATGACAAGAGCAAATATGTCACCCGTTTTATCTTTTATCATGTATCAATCCACATTGAAAACAAGATTTCTTTTGAAAGCCTGTTCTTTTACAGAAAAAAACAGAAGATTTGTCTCAACCAAAATGAAGAACCTTGAAACCTATCGAAATCAAATGCTATCGTAATCCAATTATGTTGTAAAGAAATAGAATCTAGAGCTAACACTATCATGAGCAAATACCATTATAAGCTAATACCATCGAAATTCAATAACATCCAGAGTCAATACCATCGCAAACCAATAGTTTCGAAAGCCAATACTGACTACAGCCAGTACTAATGTACGTTAATACTGTCATAGGCAAAAAGTATCATAAGCCAATACTATCAAACCCAATACTATCGTAAGGAAATAGTATCGAAAGGAAAAATTGTCCAAGGGCAATACTATGGTGAGCTAATACTGAAGAGAGCCAATACTGACGAAAGCCAATACGACTGTAGGCTATTACTGTCATGAGCCAATGAAATTGTACGTTCATACTGCCGAGGCGCATTTCACTCAAAAAATCCCGCACACCCCTTCTGAAATTCCGAAAAAAATTCATAAACCGCAAGAAATCCTTTAAAAATCCGAAAATCCCTGGAAAACTTTATGCGATCCTAAAACATTTCCAATCTCTCAAAAATTATATTAACTATGAATTTTGTAAAATCTTAGTAATAATTCGGAAGATGTATTAAGAAACTTTCTGTTGATAACTTTGTAATCCGTTAGCAAATTTTAATATTTCATTGACAATATATCATCAGATTTTTTACATATTTAAACACTTTTGCATTTTTAAAAGATCTTCACGATATTCTTTTGGATTATGTGGTCAAAATTCAAACATTCTAAAAAGAGATCTTTAAGACGTCACACCTAAGAACTCTACTAAGGAAATATCGTAGTTGTATTGTAACTAGGTAACGTCGTAATGAGTCATCTCAGCTTCGATTTCATTCACTTGAAAAGATTATTAATGGATTTACGATGCATTTACACATTTTCAAAGGTATTCAAGAAAGTCCCTGTACATTTTTAGGAAATTCCAAGAAATCCGGACCACCCTGTAAAATCTGTTCAAGGATTTTAGAAATCACAAAAATCCCGTACGATTTTTAAGGTAGTGGAATGCCTCTCAAATAATGCCATAGGCAAAATGCAACACAAGCCAAAGAAGCAGAGGGAAAAATTAAAAACTATAAATCGCAATATTTGCGCAAAATAATAAACAGAAAAGTCAATTGATTTATAGCAGAGGTTAGGCCTCTACCCTTAATGTAGAACAATAATCCAATTCTTGCTATCGTTTTTGAGAATCCTTTGAGAGAGCCTTTCAGTATTAAATCCATTATTTATAGTCAGAATAATCAATGAAAAATACGAAATGATACCAACGAACCAACGAAATGATAAAAAATATGAATAGTATTTTATAATTGTCTAAATTTTTGTCATAAAATCAAACTCCACTCGTAATTGCCTTGATTATTCACTCTAGGCAGGCTTTTTTAAAGTTCTGAAAAGCAAAATCTTCAAGATTATTGAGTAATAAGGCTAAAAAATATCTTGCTTGATAATTTTGTCTTTTGCTTAACATATTTTAACACATTAACGGAGAAAGATTTCCGTTGAGTAGAAAGAATTTTAGCAGTTGTAAGTATACCTTAATTGGATCTTTGGCCACTTTCGACATCTTCAGTTCTTGACCGTCTGATTCAATCAACTGCTAATACAAGGCTGCGAAATATAGATGTTGATTGAGATTGAAGCAGATATGATAAAACGGTTCAATTCACAATAAAATGGAATACTTTACGCTGTAAAAGGTTTCCATGATAGGCAACGAAACTTCTTGAAAGCCGTGGACTAATATTTACCAGTCGTTTTGCTGTAATTGGACAACAAATTTCTTATAGGTGCTCGTAGAAATTAATTATTCATGACCATAAATTCATCAAGCGGGTTGACGTTTGATATCATGCAAACGATTGTGGTCTCGAATGACGTAAGGTGTAAAGTGAATTCTGCATACATGGAAAGCTGAATCAATTAATACGCAATGCAGCTCAGAACATTGCATTCTCAGTTAGGCTTTCAGACAATTCAGCAAGTCGGTTTATTGTCTGATAGATACGAAAAATCCTACAAAACTTCTTATCTGTTAGCCAAGAACCACAGACAGTGCGGCTATCTAGCCTGCGTGTAGACTTTACAAATAGAGCAAATTGTAGAGTCTGCGCAACGGGACACACTTTCTTGTTATCACGTATTTCGCAAGACTAGTCCCTTATTCAAAATTCCTTGTCTTTAGAGCCAATGAGATGTCTTTTCATGCACCAATGAGATGTCTCTTCACGAGACAATGAGATGTCTTTCATTTCGAAGCCATAGAGTACCGAAGGGACGACGTCACAAATGATTTTGAAGATGATTTTGTTACAAATTGGCTGAGAAATGGCCACATGAGCAGAGGCTCTTGCCCTATAAAACCTCTGTAATTTCGTCTTGGTTCATAACTTTATGAACCAGGCCAGAATAACCGTAATCCGTTAGCAAACTTGAAATCTTTCATTGGCCATATCTCGCCTAATTTCGAACATATTCAACTGTTTTTGCATATTGGGAGGTATTTTATGACTTTCTTACAATTTATGTGGTCAAAATTTAGAAATTCTAAAAAAATCGACTTTTGATAACGCCACACCTCGGTACTCTATTATGCCCAAAAAAGATTGCGAAAAAGACGATTGCACAAAGAAATGCTAACGTATTGGATGATACAAGATAACAAGCGCCGTTGCGCAGAATCTAAAATTCCATCTATTTGTAAAGTCTGCATGCAGGCTAACTGTTGTCCTGTACAAACTCTATTGTTTAAATGTTGAGATCTCGGACAACTTCAATGGGCATAAGAGCAGAGGCTGTACGCTGTTATGTACATGCAAGCTCACATCACATCAGCTATGTACAAGCCTTAGATTAACATTAGCTGCCATAACCCTGCATCAACAAATAAAAATATCTTGCTCGCATGCTACCCGGCATGTAGTTAAACGTTTTTTGCCTTTGCATATGGTCCTGGACGCCAGGACACGGAACACATAAGGTGACAATACAATGGAGGTGGTAGATTCCTTAACTCCTTTGCAATTACTTGAGTAAGAATCGCATAGCCTCTGATAAAAGCAACTTTTATTGAATCTTTTAGATAAGCATGGACAATATCTTATTCTGAAATGGAGACATGAAACTATGACATCATACATGTGTCACAGTCCGAAGCGCAAGATACAACAAATTTAACTCGAACATCGTAGTGCAACAAAGACTTAAATCTCTACTGAAGGCACATTTTAAAGAAAGGCAAATAAAGTATTCAAGAAAATTATTTCAGCTTACGAACGAAACAAAGCTCTCTTTTTTGGGAACGAATGACGGATTTCAAAGTGGTTGAAGAAAACGCCACAGCTGGCAGTAGACACTCGAACCTTGAATATCTCAGAATCTCGTTATAAAGCAATTTAACTACACCACAACAAACTGTATTATACCAACATTCATCGTTACGCCTCTATTTTTGCAGTTGTCATTTTGGGATTCAAGAGTTTCCTTGACCTAACGAATCTTGCTGCGATTGAAGTGATTACGCAAATCACAACCAAACCACATTTAAATTCAAAACACTCATGTCGAGCAAAGCAGAGGTTAGACAAAAGTTAATTAATACAAAAGCAAGATTGAAATAAACAAAAGCTAACAAGGAAAATATTTAGATTTCAAATTTATCCATAAGGAGAAATATTGATTTAAATACTTTCAAAGTTGTCATTGATAAGAATTATGCTATCTTTCATGCGATGAACTTTAGTTTAAAATCTCCAATCAGAAGCAAATTAAGCGTCTGTGATTAGTTAAGGTAATCGGCACAGGAATCTTTATACGCAGTCATATTGCAGAGGCAATCAAGAGTTACTAAATGAACAACCAAGAAAATTGATACAACTTACAACGCTCTTCCAGTGTCAAGGTGCCTTGCAAGGGGAGCTTTAAAAAGATACTTCCAAAGTAACAGCCTTTCTGTCAAAATGAGAAGGAGCAACGTATGGATCCAGTTGTTTCGATTAGATGGTAACCAACGATCTGTCATTTGAAATCCTCGACAGGTAGTTAAAGAAATCTCATTTGAAAAACATCTGCCGCGATAAAGCTAATCAAAAGGAAGCCTCGGTTCCAAAATCCTTGTACGCAGGGATGCCGTAGGCGTACGCGGCCATCAAAGTCGGTCTGCCAAGAAGATGGGGTGAGTGGTAATAAAGGGCCATGTTTGCGAAATTTTGGCTTTGTCGAATTACTCCAATATTTCTTATCCGGGGTAGAGCTAGCTGGCAGCTTAGGCCCGAATTATGTGATACGGGGTAATTTATCAATGCTAATTGTAAATTAAAACAGGGGAAGACTTTCCTTGAAATCAAAATTAGGATTTTACGCGATTTTACCTCCAGCGCAGCGGTTTTGTTGCGATTATCATTTGACATTCTACAGAGGGTAACGGCGCAACGAAGCAGCCTTGTCTGTGAAACTTAGACCTAGAAAAACAAACCCACTGACATTTATTCGAACAAATATTCGTACGAAAAATGTCGTGAAGATGAATCAGCTGTATACAAAACAAATACTGCATACTTAACGGGAAATGGGCGTTAAAGTACAGAGATAGGGGTAAAAAAGCATCCGAACTGGTTACTGAACTGAATACAGAATATCTTTGCGTGCACGCCAGCGTAAGCACAATATAAAACCACCTAGCTTGCGTGCACAACAACATTAATAGCGATCGATCGAAATGATGGAAATTTGACACTTTGATGAAGATTGGGGATTCAAGGACGTTTAAAGTCAATAGACGTTTTTGCAATCAAGTCAATGGACGAACCAATTACTGTGCTGGTACCTGTTGCACTTTGCTCAATAAGCTTCTTTTCACAACTGTGAATAGTCGCATAAGGAATGCAGGACGAAGGTGCAGACGTGAGGGTTTGGGGAATGTGTGGGACGAATAAAGCCAGGGAACAGGGCTGTTCATAAAAAGTTTAATCTACAAAAAGTGCTTGAAAATGGAACAGGTGCCCTAGAACTGTCTCCAAGAAAGGAGAAGTCTAAATCGCTCAATTTCTTGTTCTTTACAAACCTTAGCCGAGTTATATGCATTGTACAAAAAGTCATTTTTCGAAGCATGGATATACTGTCCAACAACCGCGGAGCATATTAGGGATTGAGAAGACTAAAACGTTTTGGGGCACTAAAACGCTTGGGGGGCTAAACATGCTAAAAATCAAGAACAGGGTGACTATTTGTATGGTTTTAAGTACATTTTGGAAATTATTGGGGGGGGGGGCTATAGCCCCCTCAGCTCCCCGCTTCCGCGGTCCTGATACTGCCCCCTGCACCCTTCCTTGACACAGATGTACTAAGCCGTGCCGTACTAAGCCGTGCTGTATGGATGATAGATACTGGGGACAAAAAAAAGCCATAGCAAGGGGAATTCTGATTTCATGGTGGGGTCCATGAGCATAATACCAGCGTCCCCATCTCATGGTGGAGTGAATTTGCAAAAGGGACTTGACTGAACCGCTAAACATCAAGAAATTACTCATTCTGATCACCAGACTTGCAAGGGATTAAATTTCTGTATTCTTTTCCATTTTTCCTTAATAACGGGGAGATATTTCTAGGAAGGTTTTTTTCTGGGATACTTTATTGGAGCAGTTCTCTCAAAATCTAGCATGAAACGAACAGGGCCTATTTGGGAAATGTTAAAAATATCGTACAGAATGGTTGAGGTCTTAAGGTGTGTTAAGTTTAAGTTATAGTGTTATGCCTGCGTTGTTATGTTTGCAAATATCATTAAAACAAAATATAAATGTAAATAAATAAATTAATAGAATAAAGGGATTTGCTAACATCATTTTTCCACAAGAAAAAATTGCTTTACCCAAAATAGTGTAAGCAGAATTCTAATAATTGCTTGAAAGTGAAAGATCAAATTTTGTGAAAATATTGTTGCAGGTAATGTTGTGTAAAACACCTGATGATCACAATAGAAAATGCAACACTTCAATCAGAATCTTTCTCCGGAGGGCTTTTTTACAGATAATTTTCAAAACTCGCAAGAACCCTAATAAAAGAAACAAGAGTTCTAAAAGGCTTCATCTACTAAAATTTACACAGCTTGACAAATATCAAATCTACTATTGCTCAAATGTCATTTTCAACTTATAATAAACAATCTTTGAGTTTTAAAATCGAATACACACCGATCTCTTGTTGAAGTTTAACAAAACAAAACGTGGAATCAGGCATTTACTTCCCAGACGAATACGTCAGTAAAACCAACAGAAAATAAAAACCTAGCAGTGGGTGAGAATCTTACGACTTTAACTGAGTCAGAATGTCCAACAAAGTCTTGGAATGTTCCTTCCTTGTAATCGATGATCTTCAAGAGTCGATCTGCAGGTAAACGAAAAAAAAGGAATTTGACAAAAGCAAAGGTCGCTAGGAGTAGGAATATATCTAAAGTTCAATGATGTTTACTTTTTGTTTATGATAACCCTTGCTCATTTATGATACCCAATATTTTTTTACTTCTAGCCTTCATTTTTATTTGTGATTCTATGTCATCATTTCATTGCTTGATTCGATAAAATATTTCTGCAAAGCAGTCAAAGAAATCGCTGATGACTGATTTAGCAGTGCTCTTATCTATCAATTAACAGATTCAATAAACTATTTCAATAAAATTTTTGCCATAATGGATTGACCTTATCCTGAGTCATCATACCTACTCGAAGGGTCTGAAATATTAGATACAGAATGAGAAACAACGAATGTTGCCCATCCTGATCATTGTCTATATATACAAGATGACTCTGGGAATTACCTAAGATGACTCTGGGAATTACCTTATATATAAACTGTTGAGAAATCATGAAAACCAATGCATTCAAATGCTTACAGCAAACTTATCAAAATAGATCTAAAATAAATTGCTAAAAGACAAATGATTTTAAGAATTATGCATTAAGGAACAAAAGAAAATAAATTGAAGTGTAGTTTTCATGTTCAAAGTTTCTTTCAAGAATTATAATATCTGTATTTTTGACCTACGATTTCCAGATGTAACGGGTGGCCTAAGCCCCAACAGCATTTTATAGAATAAGATGAGAACTGTTTATTAAAAAAAAATTTACAAACATAGAATTAATCTTGTTTTGAGAGATAAAGGGATCGATGAAAAGGAAAGCTACTCGAATAAAGGTAAGTTTGAAGTGCTAACACCTTTAGAACCAACGGCAATCAAATTTTCAGTTGGTGATATGTCCATGGTGAATGCCCATTCCGTCAATGAAACAGCCCGAATGACCTGCATGGAAAATGATACAGCCCGATTGAAATCTTGAAGAAAGAAGATCATGCTAAGCCGATTAAACACCTGAAAGTCATACAAGAGAAACAGCGACGGCAAAAATATATATTAAATTACATTGATTGATCAGAATTTGTGTCGCCGTACCGGTGTGCGCTGTGCTGATGATGATGATAATGATGATGATGATGATGATGACGAATGATTCAGAACGCTAATAATTGTATCATCTATAGAGTTCTAAGTCATGACGTCACCGAATTAACCTTTCAAATTTTTGAACATATTTGACTGATTTTGTATAACTAGAAGTATTTTTTTGGTGTTCTTTTAGGTTTTGTAGTCAAAATTCAAAAATTCTAACAAAGATTTTCAAGACGTCACCCTGAAGAATTCTGCAACATTTTCTGCCGCAAAAAAGACTATGGCCAAACGCAAATTGACTTCCTTTTAACTATATATGTTTTTGGCTCCTTTATATCTTACCCATTCTATAATAATTTGGTTAAACTTAAAAATAGAGAGATTTGTTCCTAAGAAATTGGGAGAGGTCTCTTATCTCCTTTCATCCCGACTCGTCTTCATTCTCCTCCTGACTTCTTGGGATCTGGTACCCAGGGGAAAAGATGAATTGAAAATGAAATGTATCTATCATTATCATGAAGACGGCAAGAATGGTAACAGTGCCAATTATCATGATTATCATGATGAATCATGATGAAAAGTCGTAAGACACCATGATGTCAAGAAATCAGTTTCATTATGTTTAGATTTGCAGGCAAGGAATTCCGACTCAAGATTAACAGCAATCTTTCCAGAGATTTGATTTGACGATATCGTGAACAAGCTCGTACTCTAATATTTGCACAGGTTATCATCCTTAATTGTAGTTACAAGTAAATTAATTAAAAATCTGAACAAATAATGAATAATTTACAGATGAAATGGAACTTATAGATGTAAAGAGCAGTTATTATGCTAAAAGTGAATACAGCGGTTAATTGTTTTATATAATATTTGAAAAAGTATGCTTGTTTAATAGGCAATTTCAGATCCTAAATTTTGCTTTCAGGTGGTTTGATAAATGCTTTTTAAAACTTTACAAAAATCGATTGACAATTGTTGGGATGTACAGGTAATGTAAAGAAAACATCCTAATTTCAGTATTGAAATTGTGGATTGTTTTCAAAAGAAAAAGCACAGAGTTGCTTAGAAACGAAAACACAGTGCTTGGCAAAAATATCAGTGCAAAGAATCTCTGGACAGAACTGTTGCGTAGATTTAAGTCAAGTAGATTTAAGGGTAAGAGATGGAAGGACGGTGCAAAGAGCTGAAGGGAAAGAACCCAAACATATTGGGGAAGGGCGAAGAGGGTTGTGGGAAGGTACAAAGGGTCGGGGTGCGTGGAGTTAGGGGAAGCTTCAAAGGTCTAGGAAAATGCGCAGAGGATTTTGATAGGATTCAGAGGCTTGAAGGAAGTAGCAGTGGGTTGGAAAAGTCAAATGGTTAGAGGAGGGTACAGAAGAATGGTGCTGAGAGTTGTGGGAGAATGTAGGGGATAAAGGAGGATCCAGAGGGTCTGGGGAGGGGAAGAGTGGACTTTTATCGTAACGATAATATATGTAGCTAGGACTTTCAAGTAGCTCACAGAGCTTGCTACTAACATTCATGGAGATATACTAAAGTATGTGCCGATGCAAATAGTTCTAGAAAAGGACACCAAGAGACACGAAAGAAACATAGTTTTCCAATAGGGGTAGCTACTGTTTTATTGTTTATCAAAAGACACATCAGGTTAAATGGTTTACCTTCTTCTGGGATAAGCTGTAATAAGAGAGTTGTTTCTTCATGCCGTATCCTGTGTATATGACTATGTCTGCATCACTCGGCGAAAACCGTGCAAGACTTGGAGGAAAGTGACTGTAATAATCCTAGGAAAAAGGGAAAGAAACGATGAAAAGAAAGGCAATAATAGTTACAATATAAGAGAAAAGTATTGCTGTAAAAATCTTGTTTCTTCTAGAAGACCGTACTTTTTTTGACAGTGAAAAATAATTTCTTTCAATATAACATACAAACTTTAGCAAATATCGTTTTAAAAGGAGATAGCTCAGTTGCCAGGTGAAAATCCTAGATATCATGAAGAATTAAATGACAAGACATTGACATGTTTTGATAAAACGAAGATTTTTTTCGCTAACTACCTTGTCAGTCTTCTTGACAAATGTCCCATCTGGTGCAAAGTTCGGCGCAGGAAATGAGAGCCAATCAACAAGCTCACAGAAATCTTTTGACCAATCAGCAGTCCAGATGCTGACCCTTCGATCTGCACTTGCAGCAAGCCAGAGCGCCGGGGATGACAACGAATACGAGTGGTCCTAAGACAGGGAAATCAGGAAAAGAATAATCTCATGTCTCCGCAAAACTCTTTGCTAAAGATAGTTTTCATACATCGTATTGACAACGTATTAGAACTCACATATCGCAAAACAGACAACAGCTTTTAAATAATGACTTCACAAAAATCTATTTTAGGAATTTTCGAATTTGGACCACATAACCTGAAAGAGCAAAATAAAATCCTCTAAGTATGCAAAATTAATTAAATTAAATTTTTGCTTTTTTATGGCCATTTTAAAATCAATAAAATGTTTTACAAATTTGCCAAGGTATGGCCAGCCTCTTTCCCCAGCAAATAACTGGATCAAGCAGCTTTAAATTGTCGTGGTGTATTTGGAGGGAGGGCACTGAAAAAAAGCGAAACAGAACGGAAACTGTTGTGTATTCCAAGTCGTTTTAGTAAGAATTGTAGATTTTAAACAAACGACATACAGATAGACAATATTTAAACATGATTTCTTCACGACAACAGATAACAGAACAAAACTAAAAGCTTCAAACCAGGTGTTTGCATTGTAAAGCAAAGGAAGGCAAAAATTGGACGGCAGCAAATCATTAGCTAATGAGCTAAAATGCAAGATGGTGACGCTTCGACTATAAGACTATTGAAATAAAATTTGAAAATGGCTTTGAAAAAAGCAAACATTTAGTAAACTAAAGCTTTTCGTCTGCCCTCTTCAGAGTTTAAAACATCAGAACATAGATCGAAAACTCTACGCTAGGAAATATATATACCCAGTTGTGACTCGAAATAGGCCAATCAGAAGCATGAGCACATGACTGTTGAGGTTGACCAATCAGTGCCGCTTGCCTATCGAGAATGTTACCAATGGAGTCCTAAGGTGAAAACGAACTCCTTTTGTCTACACAGTGGCGGTTTCTTCGTGCTTATGTAGATAGATTCATGTGCTCGTGTTTCTGATTGGCCTATTTCGATCCACAACTGGGAATATATATATTTCCTAGCGTAGAGTTTTCGATCTATGTTCTGACGTCAGGCTTTAGTTTACTAAATGTTTGCTTTTTTCAAAGCCATTTTCAAGTTTTGTACCACCAAAAGATTGTTTGAAATGAAATTTACGGTTACTGACGTGGAGGATATAGAAAGTATACCCTGATAGCTTCAAGCAACACTCACGTATTCGCGATGTAATGTCTTGATAACGTAGGATGGTTAACTGAACTCGTACTTTATCTAAAATCTCTCTAAAAACGTTGAAAGGCTTTGCCTTAAGTAGTACCGAATAAGCTACGGCATCGGAACCGGATTGACTCACTTTATGGGCCGAGACATGAATATCGGTGATCGGGGCTCCTCTGTGGTCTTTAAGCATCCGGACGGTCATTCCGGTGGCAGGGCTGCTTACCGCCAGCGACCCATCCTCGGCGCCACTTATTATCACACGACCTGTAGCGATGGAAATTGATCAAAATCAAACGCATTTAATGAGTATTAACAACTGACAGGGATTGCATGTGTTGCTGTAAAGCCTTTTTAACAGAGAGTTTCACGTGCACAGTTAAAATATATATATATAAGAAACTCATTTTTCGGATCAAACTGTACAGTTTCTCATAAAAGGAATAGGGTTAGGAATAGATTGTGTAAAGTCTGATAAGTTTGAAGAAAGATAAGATGACGAAAACAGCAGGACTAGTCTGGAAAGAATGTAAATTAGACTTCAATACAGATAACAATGTGATTTTATATGTCAGTTTTTCAATTCAGTAGCTTGGAAGGTGGTTTGTTTTTGAAAACTGCTTTTTAGCACAAGCTGTTAAAGAGCTTCCAAGGTCCAAAAATCACAACGTCTCTTTCTGTTTGAAACCAATGTGAAATTTTTTAATGATTTCGATGAATTAAATTATTTCCGAAGATAGAGTGTAAAAAGTGTTGTTAAAGGGCTCTGAAAGTGCCAAAACACAGAATAAAGGCGAAACAAAGCATGCCCCCAGTGACGTCAGAAGGTGTTGCTGATGTTGCTCAGGGAGCATGTAAACCCAACTGGCTAGCGATGGAATGGAACAAAAGCAAGTGTTGTATTAGGCGAAAGCAAAGTTCATGACGAGAAATGTTTAAATTGATGAAAAATTTAGCCTGCAGTTTCTTAAATGTGAGCTTCCTGTATGTGAGTTTTTTCTGCACTTGACAAGTTTTGGGCGACAAGGTAATCATATACAGAAGGAAAATCCATTAGAATCTGAGAAATTTATAAGAAGTTTCTTAGTCTGAGAAAACATCCAAGGAACGTTTTGCCGGAGCAACCATTCTTTAAAATAAAAAAATTGTCCAGTAACATTCTAGTAAGAAGTAGGAGGCAGTAAACTTCTCCAGAAGAAATTTACATAATGCAAAAATTGACAAATGTGTTATAGGTTTGTGTCGAGGAACATGTTGATAAACTTCACAAAGCTCGGGAATTAATTATTATGACAACTTGAATGACATACATCTTTGGAATGAAATCTCATCGTCTTTCTAAAATAATCTCGTCGTTATTCGTTGAACAGCGAGCAACCGTTTGCAAAAAGAGCAGGTGCAATAGACACTCGAATGTTGTATGCAGGAAAAATGTGCTTTACTGAGATAGTAGCTAGAAGAAATGATCGTATAGAAATAGTGAAACAAACCGTCTTGAGAAAAAGAGATGGCATTGACTTTCACCGGGTGTGGTTGCAGTTTCAGAACCATTTCAGCAAGGCCGAGATCAAACATTCTGACTGTACCATCACTGTAGCCAGCCACACATTGTGATGGTCGTGATTTTGTAGCCAACTTGGGGCGGATCGTGGTCTCATGTCGTCCGTCTTGAGTGAGTGTGTGCAAAGGAGTTGGTTGCGGGACTGGCCTGAAAGCAACAGCATTGCAGTGCTACGAGAGACAGAGGATACCAGATAAAAGCAGACAATTATCTGGCTGTGGTTAATCCTTTAAATCGTATTGCTTATCAAATTTACTTGACACTTAGGCCCAAACCAATATAGTTACTTAGAAAAGCTCCCCGTATAATTATACTCTGCTCGTGTTAAAAGCAGCATTTGGAGTGACAACGAGTTTGGTCGTCTGTATCGATAATAAAGGTTTGAAACGTAGTCATTCATGAAGCTCTTTAAAAGTTTCACGGCATACTTGACCAATCTCTAGAATCACATGCAGTTTCATGCATTGTTTGAGACTGGAATTGCTTTTTGTGGCAAAAACAGAGAGATGAATAAAATGGGGGAACAAGCAGAACTTGACGCTGCTGAATTGAAGGAAAATAGATGGGAAATTTAGACTGCCGATTATAGGCAATGATATAAATAAGTGTCTCTTTTGCGATACGACCATTTCCTGGAGAAGTTCGAGTTAACTTACTTGATTAAGGACTAAAAATTGCAAAGTTTGCTCGTAAGAATCAGTGTTCCAGAGTCTAAGGCTGCCATCAGAAGCACAAGACACCATGTAATCATCATCATGCCCACCAAAAATGAGCCCATTCACCTACAAAAACGGAAAAAGCTATAGACATTGCCTGGAAACACCGAGTTCGTTGGTTGTGGAACGAGTAGGCTCGGGAAGAGAGCTGCCAACTCCCTGTAATTCCAGGCGCAGGAATCACGAGGTGTTGTCACATCGAGGAAGGACCAGTACACTGCTCGATAAGTATTAAGTATAGTTTCTCAGTGTCCTAAAACTACCTTTGGAAGCTAAGGAACAAATACAATACAATAAAATACAATAAAATACAATAAAATACAATACAATAAAATACAATAAAATACAATAAAATACAATACAATACAATGTGGTGCAATTTTATCAACCATGAAGGGTCACCATCAGAGGTTGCCCTGGGGTAATTGAATTAAAGAGCAGATGACTCATGTTAATTACCCACCTGATCCGTGTGACCAGAGACAAGTCGAATACTTGTTCTTTCTTCCCAACTTATGTACCATAGTGTGCCACCATTAGTACCAACGACGCCAACGTCTAAATTGCCATCAAAAACGGCACTGATGATACAACCATCCAACTGCATCTCGTCATCCATAACAAGAGTGTTTCGGACAAGAGTTTCGCTGAAAAACATTAAGAGATCGCTACTAGACTAACGAAAACCTGACTTTATGTTTATCGTATGATACAAATGATAAGACGCTACTTATAAGACATGATATGGTATCAAATTATACTTTGCTGTATCGTTCTTGACTAAATAACATTGTATGATGTTAAACTGTTGCATTATATTATATCATATTACATTGTAATTTACTATATGCTATTATCTTATATCACTTTATTTTCATTACATCACACAACATGATAATAAATGACATTATATCATACTGTATTGGATTATTACATGCTGTATAATATTTAATAATATCCTATTATACTTCATATACAGTATATGATATTAGGCAGCACCTTATTATATTTATTCATGTTGTATTATATTATCATATTATATTATATCATATTAATTATATCATATCATATCATATCATATCATATCATATCATATCATATCATATCATATCATATCATATCATATCATATCATATCATATCATATCATATCATATCATATCATATCATATCATATCATATCATATCATATCATATCATATTATGATATGATATATGATATATTTTATTATATTATATTATATTATATTATATTATATTATATTATATTATATTATATTATATTATATTATATTATATTATATTATATTATATTATAATATATTATATTATATTATATTATACTATATTATATTATATTATATTATATTATATTATATTATATTATATTATATTATATTATATTATATCATATTATATTATATTATATCATATTATATCATATTATATCATATTATATCATATTATATTATAATATATTATATTATCTTGTATTTCATAATATTGCATTTAATAACATTATATCGTATTTCGTAATATTATATTAAGTGATAATTTACCTGTTTGGGTCTTCTTGTTCCCGTAAACCCGCAACTCCAGCAACGGACCACAAACAGAGATTGTTGGAAGCTCCCCCGGTAATTAATTTATCTTTCTCGGCGATCATTTGGACTGAAATACAAGTTGAAAGGCAAATCAAATTGATGAGGTATTGGTACCCACTCAACATATTCCTTAGTCTACGTCCCCCGCATATTCCTTAGCCCTGGTACCCCCCCCTTTCCAAATGAAGATAGGGTCTACGAATCAAAGAGGCAAAGCTTGATATTGCTATGCTAGATTTCCCAAACATGGTTTAACTGTACCGATGCAACGGAATGCTGGGGTATCAATGCTTCAATTTCCTAGGACTGGCTGTGACTGGTCGATTAGCACTGAGCCAAAACGTTTTACTCCAGAAGTATCGTAATTTTCTAACAAACTACTTTGATTTTCCTATGTCTCCTTTCCTAATCTGTCACGGAAATGTCTTAGAGAGATAAATGTCCTAAAATTCAATTTTCGACAACGGAAACGTAGATAGAAACAGGAAGCTGATATAAGATTGGCAGATAAATTCACTGCTGAATTTACACGATAAAAATCAAATAGACTGAAAGAAGATAGATTGTATATCAGGAAGACACCGATTTAAGTATTTATGCTGATTTATATTTATATTATTATTTAATTATTATAATTAGTTAAGCTTTATCATAAGAAGCCTGCAAAAGATAAATTGAAAGTCTCCGCTTAACGTAAAGCTGGTGTGCATTAAGCCGCTTAAAGGCAAGGGTTCATGTTGTGAATTAGGTCTATCAAATCAAGAACAGGGTTCCAAGCCTCTTCTTAACAAATATGCAAACAATCTTTAAGTGGTACAAAACTTGAAAATGGTTTTGAAAAAAGCAAACATTTGAGTAAACTAAAGCTTTTCGTCTGACACTCTTCAGAGTTCAAAACGTCAGAACATAGATCAAAAACTCTACGCTGTAGTTGTGGATCGAAATAGGTCAATCAGAAACGCGAGCACATGACTGTTGAGATTGACCAATCAGTGCCGCTTGCCTATTGAGAATGTTACCAGTGGAGTCCTAAGGTGAAAACGAACTCCTTTTGTCTACACAATAGCGGTTTTTTCGTGCTTTTGTAGATAGATTCCAAAACTGCTAGATGGAACGACGATCGGGCTTTACCAATAATCCGAAACATGTCGCCATTATAGTTTTTTGCACAATCTGGGTTTTCCAGTAAATGCTGCCCGATGGCAGAATCGCAGGTTTTAATTGTACTTTGAGATCTGCAAGACCGAGGTGGCTGTTCTCTTTGGGGATGGGTTTTGTAGCCAGAATCACACTGGCACGTAAATTCATATATTACGGAACTCCTTTGTGTGGTAGGAACACAGTCCTTTGAATGGATTGAAGGGCCTTTTTCGTACTGTAAACAATACGTGGATTCACTGCAAAGAAACAATTTGCAATGGCCTGCTTTATTTGACTTTCAAAACGCAGGGAACTGTTACCGATCCAGGGTAGTTTTAGGTAGCCCGGGCACTTTTGCGGACCAAATTTTAAATCAGCCAAGAAATTTTCTATCTTTCCCTTAATGTAAACTGAAATGACATCCTCTGGACAGCAGTTCTCCAGAAAGATCTTAGTTAGTTTTTCAAGTTCCGAGTCGAGTTTAGACTTGGAATAAATCATCAGTGCCTTATTTATAAGCGTTTTGGCGAGGCTGATTTTTGTTTATTTTGGGCAAAACGAACTCCATTGAGTGTATAACCCCGAAAATGTGGGTTCACGGTATATACTGGTGAGAAATCCGGCGCCAGACTTTTCAACCAAAACATTTAGAAATGTTAAGGAGTTATTTTCTTCCTTTTTAAATGTAAACTGTAGGGCTGGGTGAAGGCCATTAAGGCGTTTTAGGAAAATATCACACTCAGCCTCTGTTTTGAAGATGGTATATGTGTCATCCACATACCGAAAATAGACACCTTGCTTTTGGTCGTAGTCGAACAAACGCTCTTCATGAAAGCCAACAAAGATATTGGCCAAGGCAGATCACAGAGGGCTACCCATAGCGACACCATCCTTTTGATGGTACATTTCATTGTTAAAACTGAATTGAACTGAACGTGTTTTCGATCTATGTTCTGAAGTTTTAAACTCTAAAGAGTGTCAGACGAAAAGCTTTAGTTTACTCAAATGTTTGCTTTTTTCAAAGCCATCTTAACAAATACTTTGCCGTCAATCATGATAGAAATGGGAATTCGCAAAATAATTACATATAAATCACTGTCTCGTGTTTGATTGTTTGTTGGATAATTTTTCGGTGCAAGAATCAAACAGTTATACTTAGACCATTTATCTTTCAATTTGACCTAAGCAGTAATATTGAAACATGAAATAAAACTTGCTGCCTTAGCTGATAGATTCTCTAGGAGCAGCTTGGGCCTGTGCAATTAAATATTGGAAGAAACGTGAGGCTGAGTCAAATAAGCGTGGGATTAAGTTCGTTTTTCGCAGCTGTTGCAAACTTTACAGTAAAAATCAGCCGGAAATAGAGCAAAGATTTGAAGTATAAATATTTCATAGCGTTTTTCACGTACAAACAGCGATGTTTGTTATCCAAACGTGAAAATGACAGCAAAACCAGCGTTGATTGCTTCATGATTGACGTCTTTGCGATTAAGAGAGCGGCATTTAGATTTTTAGTGTAAATGCCGCTAATGATTACAGTGAACAGTTTTTGTCGCAGGCAGCAATTATGACCCAAGCTATTCACCCCGTCACATTTCTAACACGTGTGTGTGTGAATATTTGCAATATATAAGACTGAATAACCTCCAGTCAAAAATATCTGATAAAAACTCAGAACTGATAAAATTATCGTGAATAGATAGATATGCTTGGATTAGTAGATACGAGGTAAAAATCATGTAAAAGGCCATGTTTACTAACGTATCTCTGAGTTGTCACTTTTCCAATGCATAAAGCAAGAGTTATGCCTGGTGTCCCAAGCAGATATGACGCCTGAAATGAAAAACAAACTGTCTGTTATCTCAGACTGTTAGTCGTACTGAAAATTATACAAGATATTGGAATCTACATATAAATGGTCAGTCTCTGTCTACATAAACAAGAATCATCAGGCATTAACTCGGTCGAGAGAACCGATGTTTTGAGTCACTATTTCTGCAAGTAAAATAATTTGATGGCATTAAATTCTTTTTTTGATATTTGAACCTTACATTGGCGATACAGCGATATCGAAAAATTCTACATTTTACAAATTGGCCTCTTCAATAATTTTCAGAGATTCACTACGTTTCGTATTGTGGAGTAGTTTCTTAGTCAAGAAACACGCAATTTGTGACTAATTAGTCGCTGCAAACACTGCCCCCAAATATCACCGAAGCTCTATAAATGTTTGCAAGGACAAATTCTACAAACTGACAAATGCTGGTGATGCAAAATTGTTCAGTTTTGTGTCTACAGGAAATGACAGCTTATTTGGGAAATGACTACATTTCTCAATAGAACGTCACTGGGTTAAATTCAATATTTTATTTGCCTCAAATACCTAAGTACCTTAAATAAAAGTTAATAGATGATTTTTGAAATGAAACGATTCTCTAATTTTCATTTTGTGTTAACACAGGCACAGAATAAAGGAGTTAAGAAGTCTCAAATGTGATTGGATTTTAGTATCAGCATTGACAAAAGCAGGTGCTTGCATTAAAAATACGGAATCACCAGCTTCATATACTCATAAAGATTCTATTTACTGGGAAGACTTAACATAAAATAATAAATGTATGAAAACTCTTTTTTGATAGGTGCGGTACAAACTTGTTCCTTAAAAACAAACAAACAACGCAATTGAAATCATCCTTTTGCACGAATCTATTCAGGCGATTCAAAAACAAACCGCCATAACAATAATTGGTTAAACATTTAACTTTATGACGATGCATTCTTGACATGTTTTTTATTCGCTCATCAAACTCGATATCCTATTTATAAAAAAGTCGCCTCACAATTGCAAAAAAACTAATCCATATCTATTTTGTTCCCCATTTTAGTACATATATAATATTAGGAGTAGGATTCAACAAATTTCAAAGTTTGGGTACTTGGAGAATTTCTCAATTTTCTGCTCAAGCAAAAGTGAAGATTGGAATCTTGAAGTTATTTTTCACAAATGCTACTCACGTTTTAGAAAAAACTGACATTAAAGATTGTAGGTCTGGATGGCAAGTTTGAAGAAATGAAAATATATTGCAGGTAGTTTTGTCCTAAAACGATTTATGTCGCAAGAATAAACATGACACTGGCTTGCAAAGGCCCTGACTTTTGGTCCTGGTTTTAAAATGTGCATTAAAAACAGTTTTTTCATATGTTATGTAATGAACACACCATTACTTGCTCCAACGTACAACACGCTGGCTCCAGCATAGGCCAATGATGTCATATCGAAAGTGCTTTCCTGCAACGGAAAGCAAATGTATTTGATAGCAACGAGCCTTCTGACGTAGCTCTACGCTCATAGAATAACACAGTCAATCGCATACTATAGTTTAACTTCATTCAACGCTGGAGAAATAAATATACATTAGTTGACAAATACCAATGTTGGCAAAATTTGCAAAAAGCATTGCTACAGGAGCTTTACACAGTCACGTCCAGAAGGTACATCCCTTTCAGAAAAATGCCCACAAGTCACATTAGAAGAACACACTTGTGGATGCATTTCTTCATATTATCGCCAATTAAGTGGTCAGTTATCAAAAAATCAAATTGTTTGTAAAAGTCCTTTTTCGCAATGCGTCACCGTATATTTCTCACAAACAATTAAAATCTGACCTATAAAGCCCAAAGTGAATATTTGTTATTTAATTCATATCATATTTGATTCCGTCATAAAAAAGCACGGATTTTGACAGTTTTGACTGTGTATGCGATTCAACGAAAGAAAAAGACATTCTGAAATCTACCTGTGAATCATTGAAAATCTCCTCAGGAACTTCTGCCTCGTGTATCTAAAATGTAAGGCAAAATGGCAATTCAGATACCTAAATTTCAGTCAAAGCCTCCAATTTTGTCCAAATTGAAAAATATACCGTTAATGTTAACGTTGAAAAGCGACGAGCCTAAGATTGATCCTTGAGGAACTCCTTGCTTTGTCCCCGACCACTATTAAATCCAATTACTATAATCGGAGTTAATTTTAGTCGTTGTTCTCTTTTATCAGTGACACAATGAGTTGTCACTGAAGCTGTGAGATTTCATTTTTGCTAAAAAAGTATGTGCGATATGAAGCTCTGAAGAACATAATCAAAGACTCTATAAGTTCTGAGGGACCCTTGATAAACAACTCGAGCTCCCAGTAAAAACATAAGATTGATATCCGATATCAATTATCCTACATTGGTACGAAATTCGTGGGTCATCAGATAATCCCATAAAATTGAGCGATTAACTGATTGTCAGATTGCTCTTTCAAACTAAGAGCAAATTAATAGGATTAAGTTAATAAGTCATTTTGATCACAAATCCTTACGATCTATTCCTGCTCAGAGTGGTTTCTGCTATTTTACGTCATATTCATAAAATAATCACTATATGGAGAAGTTCTTTCGTGAAATAATGCTGTTTTGTGCTATCTTCTTTTGGATTAACAAGCCTATTGCAAAATTTTTAGGAAATTCAACATAATTAAATAAAGATGTCACCTGCATATTTAGTCTTCGCCGTGCCTCAACAGCGCCAGTTAAAAGTAATTCCAAAAAAAGTAGATGAACTCAAATTGTCTACTTGTTTGAAAAGAAAATTCATGAAACAAAGAGCCACGATAATTAATTTTGAGGAGGAGATAAGAGAAAAAATGGAGCTGAAAAAACTTACGTTTAGGAAGGCTTGCTGCTTGGTTTCATCCAGTAACCAGAAAAGAACACTGCCATTTTGGCCAACTGTCGCAAATTCGTTCATTGTGAAGGGATCCCAGCTGACCGCATGAATCGGGTACCGGGTAAATGTTGAAACTAGTACGGTATAATCCATGGTGCTCCAAATAACAACGGAACATTCACGATAATCACCGATAGTCAAGAGAAATCGGTCATCGCGAGAATACTGCATTGCAACAACGGCGTTTTTGTGATGATTGATTGACTGCAATAGGCGAAATCAAACAGGGTTAGCAATGAATGACGATGAATGGTGATGAAGATGATTATAATTTAGACGACGAAGGTGATTTATGATACTGATTATGATTGCTTGATTGTGATTGATCAAGATGAGGAGAACAATAACCATGATAGATGAAGGTTTATTATAAAGATGAAGGTCAATCTATATCTTTATTATTATTATTTTAATAAGTAAAAATAGACTGATTTGATAATTTAAAGGAGTTTTTTATTAATATAGAAAACTTGAACATCTATTAAGTGTCCTTCGTCTATATTCTAACTCGACTAGATGTACTGTCAAAGAATCCAAGAGAGTACTTAATATCAGAAATATCAACAGTGAAGAGAGGAGATGGAGGCGAGAATCCCAACATCGAAATTGCAGTATTGTAGATAAATTGAATCATTATTGTATCAGGATTGTCGATAAATTGTGCCGCAATTGTAACAGGGTTATACATTTTTTGAATCACTATTGTGTCAAGAATTGTAGACATAATGTCTTCCTATTGTAACATGATCGTATCACTTGTGAATCAAGAACATAGATGTATTGAATCAGTACCTTGCGACAAAGTCCAGTGGAGACTTCCCACACACAGATTTGGGATTTCTTGGAACTAGGGCCTGCAGCAGAAGCGGAAGCGATGACTTGGCCATCATTTTGAACAGCCATAGTTGATATATCTTCCACATGGTACCGAAGATGCTTCTGTTTTCCTGACGTTAGATCCTCCACAATGACCATACAGCCACAGGAATAGGCAAAAAGTCCTGAAATGTGGGCAAAAATTTCAGCTCATTAAAGTAACATAATGTCAAGGCTTCTAAGATATACTCAAAAAATAGATAAGAAAGCGTTCAAACGATTATCATTAAACATTCATTTAAGAGGCAACGATTCAACAATTATTTGGAATTTATAACCAACGATCTTTTAAATAGCTATCAGTATTAAATTCATCATTGGTTCTCTAAAAACGTGAAGTTAACGGAGCAACTAGAATGTACCTGTTACTGGGTGCCAAATCATGTTACTTCTTCCAAGCCCATCGTATCCTACCACTGAATTGAGCTTCAGACCAGCTTGGTTTGGCGGCGCTGAATACCTCTTCTCTGCCAGCTTTGAGATTTTTTCCCTTGCTTTGAAATGAGCCATGACTTTGGGCGGTGCATGATGGGATATGACGGTTTCCAAGGTGGCAGTTGGCAATGGACTCAAATCATTCACAACAGGTTGTTCTCTTTTCTTGTCATTTGGAGTGGCCTGGAAAATGAAAGATGTACATAAGTTCGATGCTAAGTATAGACAGGAGAAAAGAGAATGCAAGAAAATGTCCCATGTATACCTTCTTTTCACTGGCTGCTTGAAGTTTCCTAAGACAGGGCAATTCATGCTAGGCCCTAGACCATAATTAGGCCCATGATAAGGAAAGTCGCCTTTTAAAATCATTGATGGGTAAAAACCTTTTAGGTAATAGCAGGCTTTCCAAGATTCTGCAAAAGACAACTGGAAATGTCAACAGTGGTTGTCTTTAAGCCAACAAAGAGAGGAATTCGGATACCTGGTCACATTTCCATAGGTCTTCAGCGTTTGTGCTAAATTTCAATGAACAAAAAATACAGCACATTCAGAGGTCTTTAGGACAACTCACTAAGCTGAACTTTAAGCTAAGTTAAGTCAAACTTGGAAGCTTAGTCAAAAACTGCGTAATACGGGAGAGGTGAAATGCAGGTCAGGTTTTTCCAATCTCTTTTTCGACTTAATCAACATCGGTAGTGTATCTCTATGCTGGCGGACATATTGTTGATCCCTACTTATTTGATCTTCAATTTCATCTGTATTTCGTATATTGTAGACATCATTTTGCCGCATTCGAGATCTTTCTGTTCTATTTTCTTTCTGACATGCAAACCCATAAACCCGATACACATAGAATAATCACAATCTTTTTATCCATCTAAATCTTTTCATCTTTACCTTGAATTCTTCGAAAATAAATATTGATCGCCATGCAAATCATACTTACTGGTTTATTCACAGTAAAATCAACAGAAGATTTTTCGGAAGATTCTTCGCTCGAAATGTCCAAGGATTCGTCCATTTTCTTTTCGGGTCTTTCTTGAGGAATCGGGCTGATACTCAAATCAAGAGGCTCATACTCCGTTGGGCGTGGAGCCGCCTTGCGGGGGCGTATCATACTATCTTTGAAGGGGGTCGTGTCTGTTGCATGATCTTCACGCACAACATCCACAAAAGAGTTTGCTATGAAGTGAATAATCGAGTTGTATTGCATAGGATGAATATGAATTAGCAAGCTAAAATTGTCAATAACATGGCTGCGATCGAGTGGCATTTTATAGGATATGCCACAAAAAAGAATAAAATATAACCTAAATCATGGAAAAATTAAGCATCTCAATCAAAGCAAATTGTAAAGATAAATGACATGCGAAAAATTTGATTCAGTCGAGAGGGTAAATTTTTATTCTTGAAAAACAAATTTCGAAAATTTTTGGTCAGATTTGCCAAATGCTTTTTATTTATAAAAATGCGAACAAATTTGGTGATCAGTGGCAAGATGAAAGATACTCCACGCTAAAATATGGAAATCTCTCTGTTAAACCCGGAGATATGAACAAAACACCTTCGCCTTAGAGGCGAGGCGCAAGGGTTACTCGGCTAAGCAAATATTTAAAGAATTAGGAATTTAACTTTTTGGTGTTTATCGTTGTTCATAAGAAAGATGTTACCAGAATTTTTCTATGTTTCATGGAAATATAATTGAAAATAACGAAACGTATCTTCACATGGTATATTTTTGTACCCTTTGGTAGAGAAACGAATCATATGACTTCCAACTTAAGTACCCTAGATTGTCTTTACCTTTCGCTGTCCTTTCCTGAGAAAAATCAAGCATCTTTTTCGGGCTTCTTCTCGCACTTCTGATTAAAAAACTTTCCAATTATTATCAACGATTAAATGTGAGGAGATCAAAAAATAAAAAAGATTTGCTAAGTCTAAATAATGAAGTTTGAGAGCAAATGATTGATAACTGTACATCGATCCGGGACCAGAGAGGTCAGTAAGTTCTTAGGTGTTCACTGAGTTTTGTTCATCTTGTTGTCATTGCAGTAAAAGCGTTGTAAGACATAAGAAACAAAAGGTAATATTGATCTTCAGAGGATGTTAAGCACAGATGGTGTTAAGTATGGCCTGCATAAAGCAAGCAAAAAAATTTACTGGACCCAAAAGTACGATTTCAGGGACCAATGTAGGTGCTGTATATTCAATGTAGGTGCTGTATATTTTGTGAGGCAAATACTTTATTCATATGAAAATAAGAAACAGAAACAGAAACAGGGAAAAGCAATTAGATACAAACTAACTAATACAGCAATAGTTTGATTAGCAGGTATGAAAAACGATGAATTGAAGTTAGTTTCCTTTGATTTTGATAAGGGTAAAACTCTTCATCATGATATCAAAAGATAATCGATCATACCTTTGTTCAGTGATCGAGGAACGCTTCCCGAGAAAGTCCCAAACAAATATGCATTCGCCAATGCTGTAGAGCTTCGAGCCATTTGCAGTGAATTTCAAATCTGCTATAGGCTCTGAATGTCCTATGAAAACCTTCAAAAGAAAAGAAGCCATAACAGACCCTTGAAGATTGACTAGATAACGATACGAAACAAGGTATATGTCCTACCAGTATATGTCTACATAGGTTTATAATTTCAATTTTCTATCCTCGCTTTTTGTTGTGTATTCACAGTTAAAAACAATACAATTACTGTTTTTATTCATTATTAAAAAGGGCGTATTAGATAAGGGTTGTCTGTCTCGATAGGTGAATAAACTCAAATCAAACAACATCAAACAACAGCATGTTGTGGCCAAACCATAACAAACCTTTGAAGAATGATAGCATAACGATACGAAACCAGGCATAAATCCTAGAAGTATGTTTACATCGGTCTATAATTTCAATTTCCTTTCCTTTCTCTGCTGAGCAAAATGCTTTGTGTAAAAACTGCGTTTCATAAAAAATTAAGCTTATTATTAATTGTATGCTTTAGAAAAAACTTAATGTCATTTTTGTCATTCAATTAGCGGTTTTCTTGTGATTTTCTTGACCGTGCAGAACTGATGAAAAAAATTGTTGAAATAAGTTACGAAATGCTTGGTCTATTGAAATCATGTTACTGCATTCAGAGCTGCGCAGCGAAAGACTCTTAAACAGCTTGGAAAATATACAGAAACAAGCTCATCAAAATATGGTGTCTATATTATAGCTTGTTGCCCTCAAATAATTGGGCTTGCTGTTGTGTGGCTAAGTATTTTGTATTTTGATTTATATGAATTCAGCTGCTCGTTTGTGTCTTTAATTGAAAATGCTTGTTAACTAACCTGGAAATTCAGATCGAATCTCATATGGTAGTCCCAGATTTTGATCACTTTGTCGCCAGCTGTGACCAAGTATTGACCATTCGGACTAATGGCGATTCCGGTGACTCTTCCTCGGTGAATGTTTGAGACCTGTAATGAAGGCAACAAGGATTTATAAGCAAAATTAAAAGGCGGAATTTACTAAATATCAGAAACTGAAAATATTTCTACGAATTCACTGGCCCAGTTTGATAAAACCTTGTTGACATCACATTATAGCTAAAATGATTTCTATAGAGCGAATAGAATTTGAAGAAAAGCCAGAGTTAATTGTGGATCCAGTAGACTTACAATATCGTATTGCAATCGTTGTTTTTGATACAATGAAGTTTATTTCTTGATTCGTTCTTGGGAGAAAATCTGGACACTGAAATCCGGACACTCAAATGTCCGGTACGTAATAGAAAACATCATTGCGATAAGACAGTCATTTTTGAAGCTCGGCTCGTATTCGATAAACATATACAAAATTAGACAATATCTAAAAAAAATTTGGAGAATTAAGGTACCTCGCTAAGAAGCTGACCAGTATTAGCCTCCAACTTGAGCATTCTTGACGATGATGAAATAGCGAGGAGCTGGTTGATACTTGAGGGGGCGTAGCAGAGAAGATTAGCCGAGTCTACGATTGCACGGTTAGCACTGTTCGCCATGCTTGTTATGTCAATGCGAAGGAGCTAGAAAAATACGTAGAAACAATGGCTAGGCCAGAAAACAGGCGAATGAGGAAAAAAAATATTGGTTGAAAGAAGATAGTTTTCATACGAATGAAACTGAGGGGTTATATAGGCTGTGACAAGCTGAGTGCTTTGGTTTCGCTTTTGCAACACGTTGAAACGAAATAAAGCAGAAATCCATGCAACTCAATAGACACGGAATCCCGTAACACATAAGGACACGGAGTTCCGTAACACATAAGGACACGGAGTTCCGTAACGTTGACCGTCACGTGAACAATATGACAATAAGCAGTAAGAAGATGCAGTAAAGCACTTATTTGTTCTGTGTGCAGCCTTAGGGATACTTGATAAGAAAAAGAATACGAATGGACTCGTAGCTATTTTGTTGTTATTTCACTTCAGGTAATCATGATATTAGTTTCATTGTGAAAACAATCTCAATAAGTTAATAAGAATTCTATCATATTAATCAAACCTCGTCGAGAGACCTTGCATCGAATACGGTGATGACAAACTCGGAGGGTCCAATGCAAGCCAATCGTCGCCCATTGTTATCAGCGACCATGGTTTGTTCAGAGTATTCATCAAGCTTAGCCAACGCATTAGGAAGAAGTCTTATCAAGCCGAATTCATCTGTTGATGCATCGTAAAGAGCTAAAGAGCCTTTGGCATCGCCAGCAAGCATATGGTTCCCATCAGGTGTTATCACCATACCTTGAAACAGGTTTACAATCATAAATCATGACACAATATTTTGATATAAAGGTTTGCAACTATGCATCAAAATTGGCATAGCATAAAGACTGCTGTTAAGCGGTCTTTTGCAGAGTGCAGAGTACTCGATACGATTGAGAAAGAGCAGTACACGTCAAGGTGTGTAGAACAAATTGGTCCTTAGTTGCCACTGCCGAGTTTCATGCTTAATGCGATCATTATGCAACAATGGTTCATTCAGATGCATTTGCATCAAATCTCATTTGTTTTGGAAATTTTATCACTGCACAAC
Source organism: Rhopilema esculentum (assembly GCF_057945365.1). Lineage (NCBI taxonomy): Eukaryota > Metazoa > Cnidaria > Scyphozoa > Rhizostomeae > Rhizostomatidae > Rhopilema > Rhopilema esculentum. The sequence continues at coordinate 9,631,545 of NC_142827.1, forward strand.
TACTTTTTAAAATTCAAAAGTCCGTGAGTCCCTATCAAGAGATGAATTGTTTTTGGATCTTTCTAGCTTTAGTCTATAATATGAAAGTTCCTTTTTGACTTGCTACCTTTGCTTTTAATACTATGTGGTTTCAGTTTCTTTTTCGCACTATACACTCTTGAAACTGCTGATTTATCAATTTTGATTTCTCACTGCCAATTTTGGACTTATCAGTGCTAAAAATGGTCACCATTATGCCATAAAAATTAGGCCATTAGGCCTGATTTGTCCTTTTACGTCACATACCCACTATCCTTCCTTTGTGATATCTATGCTCTGCTACTAGGTTTGTACTTGCTACATCAAATACCCGAATGCAGCCGCTCGCAAATCCACACAGTAGCAATTCTTTGGATGGATGGAACGACACAACACAAGGGCTTTCTCCCGGTGCACGAAAGTCGTACAGCTGATTCAAGTCAGGGCGATCCCATATCTTTATGCTGTTGTCTTCTGAAACAGTTGCAAGATGGTTGCGAATGTTGTCAAAGGAGAATGATTTGACTTTTTGCAAGTGGCTGCGTATAAGCGTCTTGTACGATCTTGTAGAGATGTCGAGAACTCCAATGTTGCCCTAATCAGATAAAAGACTTTGGCGATAGGGAACCATTGCAAACACATCCCAAAGTCCCACAACAAAAAGTAAAAATTATCCAGCTTTTGGCAATATCAAGGGGGCTAGAATCATATCCTTGTTTATAAAGATAAGAAAAAGGACAAAAAACAAAACAGTAAGTGGTGTAATTCTAATGTATGTTTGCATAAGTGATCTCAAAATCTTAGCATGATGCTTTTTGTTTATTATTTTTTTCAATTGCCAGTTACTTGTCAAAAGAATCTTTCAATTCTCAAACTCGTCGTCCGGTCGTCTTGATTCACAAACGGTCTTCGAAGTTAAAAGACTATTGAATCTAAAAATCTTCGATAAATATATACAAAAATTTGTGCTCGAATACTGCTGAAATATTTCAATTTTTCTAATTAAAACTCCATGAAACTTTTTAAAAATCGGTTTTGATTGAATTGAGTGACCCTAAAATGCTGACCTATAGGATCAAACTTATATTTAGCTATATATGATGTGAAATGCACATGATCTGGTGCTTGATGATGTATAGGCAGGCTGTACACGCTATGACGTATTAAGAATGCAACTGAGAGTTTCAGTCCTAAAGTACATCAAAGTTAGTCATATATGAATATTCATTCATTTTGAAATAAAGCTTTTGAAATAAACTCAGCTTATAAGAATAAGTTTTCTTTCAATACTTTCTTTCAATATATTTATTTACACGACATCAAACACAATCAAGCTTTCAACTTATTGAATAAAAAATTGTTTTGTAAAGACTCATTACTTTATGTCGTAATGTATAATTCATTATTTTCTGCATCATATGAGAAACTCATTCCTATAAGAAGCCAATCTGCCTTTTTTCGATATTTATTTCTTTTATAAGATAAAATTTTACAAGATAAAAAACATGATAAAATAATAAGATTCTTGTATACGGGATTTTGCTATTGGATTGCTGCTGCTTTTTCTTATAGGAAAAAAAGAACGTGTCTAATGGCAATTAAGATGTTGGTAGCTTACCGTTTCAGTTATCGCCGCCACAAGGATACCATTTGGCGAGACTCCTACAGCTGACACTGGACCTTCGTGTTCTAAGAAGGAAGTAAACATTAGCCAGAGAAACGATTGGATACAAAAGATCTGAAAATCAATAACGATAAGGAAGACATGAAAGGCAGACTTTTATAACGAAATGACAGTCTGCTCGGTAACTAGAACTGGAAAAAGAAGCTTGAAAATCGGCTTCAAAAACTTGCGTACGCTTAATAGCTTAGGAGGACTCCCTAAGGGACTACTACAAGAGGTCACATTGATTCTTAACTACGTTGAGAAATAAATGGGCATTTGCTAATGATTAATTGATTTTATTCGATATCTCTGCAGTTAAAACAGTGACAAATGACGTCACTTGCACCAGTCTACCTGCTTCCATAAATGGCTGATCAAACTCTAACGGCCAGAGACGAACAAATCCATCGTTACAGCCAATGGCACAGAATGCTTCATTGACGGAAATGCACGTTAAAGCTGCCTCGGTACTGTCACGAGGCTGCTCTTTGTGACTGCTTTCATTAGTCATTGATAGTCGATGTACAGCCAGAATCGATAAGTTCTTGAAGTTGATTATGAACAGAGATCCTGATGACGTGCAAGCGAATCTAAAAAGAGAAGAATAATAATAAAGATAAAGATGTCGACAAGATAAGGAGAGCATATCTAAAAAGGCTACGCACAGGCTATAGTATTTCTTCTTCTAACCAAAATTCATCACAGTTATAAGTATTTCATGGGAGATTTTACTGAGAAAAAAGTAGGTGACTGTTTTATGGTTTTTGCGCCCTTCTTATTTATTTGCTTCTTACTTAAAACAGTTTTCTAATGATCTCTCTAGGCGTGAAACTTAGAGCTGCAGCATAGACCCGTCTTGTTCTATACACTAAAATGTAGCTGATCTTGAGACAGAAATGACAAACTATGATATAAATTCAGCAGCTACAATCATAGCATACAAAAAGGCAAGACTTAGGGTTCTAGCAGCAATATGTAACCATAACAGTATACAAAAGCTCAGCTCAATCTGTTTGCCAAAAACTATAAACTCACAGTTTTCTGTTTGAAGGATCCTGCACCAGGTTTTGGATGACCTCAAAGTCGAAATCAGTAAAGCCTGGAAGGGGTCGGTTTCCAGTATCGACGGGATGGGATCGCAAAGACCCGCGTTTGACTTTCCAAACTCGAAGATTGTCCATGCCACAAGTCACCAGTCTAGAAGGAGGGGAAACATTATTTACGGCTATGCCACCCTTTTCAAGATAACACTTAGCTACCGTAACAAGAGTTCACCACGGGCATTGAATTTTCCCAAGTTAGAAAACTTCTAAAAAACACGCAAAAATCCTCTGTAATAAGACCATCATTCAAACAATCTTTTGGTGGTACAAAACTTGAAAATGACTTTGAAAAAAGCAAATATTTAGTAAACTAAAGCTTTTCGTCTGACACTCCTCAGAGTTTAAAACGTCAGAACATAGTTTTCGATCTTGATTCTTATGTTTATACTTTAAAGATTGCTAGACGAAAAGCTTTAGTTTACTTAATGTTTGCGTTTTTCAAACCATTTTTAAAATCATCGTTCTTATGTTTATACTATAAAGATTGCTAGACGAAAAGCTTAAAACATGTCTAATCAATTTTTGCTTTTCCAAAAGCTATTTTTATACTGTTACAGAATTGTTATATAGTCATTGAAACAGAGATCTTGGTTTGAATTAAAAAACATATCTACTGGACTGAATCTATTATCTTGTTGTATTTCAATCAACTATTTCTTAAATGAAATAGCCCTGAGTGTACAGCATTTTGTGATGAAATCATAAAATATTTGCAGACAAACGACTATATACTGCGATCATAAAAAGTTCTGACTTTGAGATAGCAAAATATTTTCTAACGTAGAGTTTTCGGTCTATGTTCTGACGTTTTAAACTCTGAAGAGTGTCAGACGAAAAGCTTTAGTTTACTAAGTGTTTGCTTTTTTCAAAGCCATACTTAATATCTATTCATCGTGATATTTTGCAACATAGAGCATGGTTATGAAGCTCATAGGATGCTATCGTAAATATCTAAAATACTACTAATGTCAAACAATCTTATTAGTTGATGACGTATTCATACTAACCTTGAGTCATCAAAGGGACAAATTTTCATTGAGCGAATATCAATATCAACATGCGCCTTTGCGAAGAGAGTCACCTTGTGACCACTTGAGATGAAAGAGGCGTCCCACACAGATAAAACCTAAGAATGGCGACGGTGCAATTTTGTAATACATCAGGTCAACCCAACACTATTCAACTCAGTTCAATACAGAACAATACTTTTAAATAGCCAATAAATTTTATCATGTCATACCTTTTGTAATTGAAAATTTTGATAAAAAAACGAGAGGCCAAAAAAGTCGCCACTAAAATACGAAAAACTTTGGGAACAAAATGGCGAAAAATTAATCAAATTGAATGATGCAATGGGGCTCTGTTTGAAGTTCCAATATTTTCCTAACTTTGGAGAAGCCAATAGCACCAAACTCTAAATAGTTTAACATTGCATACTGACAGAAATCACACTTTTATAGCTGTAAAAAAATTCCTTGGAAAGGTACAGTCTATCGTGAAAAGAGGCGGCATTTTTAGAGAAAAAGAATCAAGTTGGTCATATTAACGTTGGATAAATTTCGAAAAGTCCTCGACTTAGTCACTCCATATTTCTATCATCATCAAAAGTAGGACGATGCATTTATACAGCGTTCTAGCTTGAAATTGAAGAGATACGTTATAGTCTCTTTGGTAGATTACAGAAGAACCATTTATCCTGAGGTCTACACTGGTTACCAATGCCTCAATGAAAGAGATGGTCGAACAGTGGTCAGATGCTCTGGCACCCATGATACCTGAGGCCAAACCTGGCAAGCCTTGGCGAAGAGAGACAGGAGAACCTTCAGAGGTACAGATATAGAGTGATAGGCCTAGAACATAAAGAAGGGAAAAGAAGACAGGTAGGAGAAAGGACGGGAGCTTGTCAGAAGCTAGGTGCATAAGAACATTCCATTGACACCTTCGTGTGGGATATGCGGTGAACATTACCACCAAAAGTCTGTCAAATTCACGTTTATTTTTCTTTATTTCTAATACAATTTTGCATTTATCATTATATAATCCAAATTTCTTACTGTCAATGCCAACTGTATACATTTATTTTGCACTTTTCACCCTTTTCCCATAAAAACAGTTGGGAAAGTATCATTACACTCTGTTTATCAGGATATTGTTTATAAGAATATTCAGGCTCGGAATTTTGCTCAGTCTCAGCTCGCATATTTGTGTCTCATTTTTCAGCAGTTGACTTTTTCTCAAAAAGTTTTTATTCAAAAGCGGGTGTTGCTCCCCTAAAACCATATCAGATGTAAAAAAAGAATGCTTTAAGAAAATATTCAGGTTTAAATAGAACATTTTTTAAGAATATCGAGCCTAGGAAAAATTTACAGTATTCTTATGAAAAAGAGTGTATGAATTAAAAATAAGACACACCTGTTTTCCATGATTATCAGAACCAGCCACGCATAATTTGCTTCCACTTTGTGATAAACTTAAGAGAAAAAACTAAAGTTTCGAACTAATGTACATAAAAGAACGAACAAATGCATTTAGTTTATAAACAGATGTCAAATTATACATGAAAAGTCGATAATGTTGAGCTAATAATTGTTAACCAATTTTTAGTGGTGCAAATTAAATAATTGCTTTGAAAAGAGCAAAACTTTGAAACATGCTAGAGTTTTTCTTCCAACACTTTTTAGTGTATAAAAAATCAGGACATAGACCGAAAACTCTAAGCTAGGAAATATATATACCCAGTCACATATTATAATTCGATCCACAAATGGGTAAATATATTCTCTAGCTCAAAGTTTACCTGATGTGTTTCGAAATGTTTGCTTGCTTCAAAGCTATTCTTAAAATTGGATAAAACAAGATTCAGATTAATTCGATCTCTGATATCATTTACTTTGAATATCCTGTTCAATGAAAATAAAGTTGGAATTTAGCAGCGGTGTCCTCCAAAGTTGGGTGTGGCGGTAAATAAAAAGGGGTGTAGGGTGCAGAAAATCTTGTTAGGAAGCTTCATTTTCGTAAAAATCGACAAAAGAGGTAGGACAATGCCCCCACCCGTGGCCACGCCTCTGGGTTATGTTATGACAAAGTTTGGAAATGAATTGATCCCGAGGCATGGAACGGAAATTACGTGGCGAAAGAAGTAGGGTTTCTTTGGATACCAACATTTCATTTTAATGCAAAACATGTTAACTGCAAAGATCTAATGCAAACGTGCATTTTCTATTAAGTAAACTAAAATTACAAACATTGTTTTTGGGGATAGAGAGCAAAAGTGGTAGATTAATGAAAACAAACGAAAAATACGAAAAAGGGACACAATCTTGGATAGAAATTGTTCCTGTTACATGGATTGACAGCGGAGCCAGTATTTGAAACTTGCTCACCTTAGGCAATACGGGTCGTTCAGGTGTGATTGGAAAACAGCCAGGCATTTTTTGGCTTTGAACTTCCAAATTCGGATTACTGCATCCTCTCCGACTTGAGCAGAGGCAAGCAGCGTGCAGTTGCTATTGAATGCCAGCGAAGAAATCTTTCAGAGAAAAGAGAAATAAAAACAGATGGGGTAATGAACTTAAAGTCTGCAATTTGATTTGGCAGAGCACCTCTTTCTAACCTGATTCTTAAATCCACTCTATACTTACATATGGCAGAGCACCTCTTTCTAACCTGATTCTTAAATCCACTCTATACTACACGCCATAAATCCACTCAAATTTATATGGGAAATACATTTTTCTGATTAGGGGGCTTTTCAGATAACTGACGCGATTGTTTAGCAAACTAGGCTTTATGGCAGATCTGGAAGTGAAGGATAAACAAAAGACACAAGGACTTTGCTTTTCATATGTTTTTATCATCTACCATTAGTTTCGATATTAATAGGACAATTTTCTTCATTGGATAGTCGTTTATTTTGTTTTACGTCAGCATCGATCAGTGTATAGAGTTTATTGCAATGATGTCTTATTTCCATGCCATTTCTTGAGAACATGCTATGTTGTGAAATTATATTCAGGGCATTCCGCACTTCGCTAATCGATGGTTTTTCCAGCACTGCATTGTGACGTTCATTAGCGTCTTTTTTCAGCTCCTGTTCCACTTCTGGAACGAACTCTGAAAGAATCTCATCGTCAGTTAAGATCGGGGCACTGGCTTGGACATTTTCATCAACAGCCACATACTTTTCTCCCGTTATTCCTCCGGGTACAAGAGTAGGATTAATTGCCCTAAGCATTTCCAGATCATAATCTAGGTCCAGCAACGAGTCATCCTTGTTCTCTAATGCATCCTCAATTGCGTATGATGGTATCCCCGCCTTTTTAAAACAGTTTATCACAGTTGCCTTGGTAACCATATCCCACGCAGAGGTAAGCATAGTCATCGCACTTAACAGAGATATCTCATGAACATCCTTCCTTAGTTCTAACGCAGTTACATACTTTTGCACCAACAGATGACGATATTTTGCCTTTAAATTGCCAATTATTCCTTGATCCATTGGCTGAATGCAAAATGCCGCGTTCGATGGCAGGAGTACTAAATTTATAGCTTTTAGGCCTTCGATTTCAGGGTGCGCGGGACAGTTTTCCACGAGCAGAGCTATTTTTCTCCCCTGAGTTTCGAAATATCTGTCTATTTCTTTAACCCACTCTTCAAACAGTTCACGATCAATCCAGCTCTTTTCCTGATCCCTAAAGCGGCATGGTAAATTTGCTACCTCGCCAAAGCAACCTGGCTTCTTTGCCTTTCCAACAACAAAAATCGGTAATTTATCCCCGACGGCATTTGCTGCTGCTAAACCAGTCAATCTGGCGTTACTAAGCTTTCCATCGGTGCATTTTTGTGCCTTATAATCCGAGCATCCGCTGGGAAGGCATTGGAAGAACAGGCCAAACTCTTTGGCATTGTAAATGTCTTGCGGACTGTATTGTGAGAGGGCCGCCACCGATGTTTCCTCATTTAAGGGGAGAAAGGCTTGCGTGGCAAAAGACTTTCCGCTGTTGGCCAGTTCTTTCAGCCTTATGTTGTGCCTACAAGAAAAAGCGAATGCAAATTTCACGACAAAGTAATTAACCAAATACCATCAATTAAAAAAGACGAAGAAAGTCTGGGTATTTTTAGGCAATGTTTACATTATTCTATATTTCATGTGAGATTTATCGCATTCTTCCTATCAAAGATCTTTTTTACCTTTGTCTTACTGTCTACCCTCAAAACCATATAAACAAAAGGAAAAATAAAACAAAATTATGATTTCTTAGAAAGACTGTCCATTATGGTCACTGAACTTGGAGTAATAGATGCCACCATGACCAATAATAAAATACCTCGTAAAAGAGCTATGAAATCACTTAGAAGATGAAATCTCTTGGTTTCTACGACACGAAACTGAAACTTGAGAAAAACGGTCAAAAAACAAGATGGTCTTATTTTCTGATTGTGATATAAACAGACAGGCATTTTAAAGGCTGGCTGAATTCAAGGTAGATATCATTCCTTGGAGCATCTTAAACAGCAGATGCCTGACGAAGAATTTGGCATATGGTTCGAGTTCGAGTTAGCGTAGCAATGTCTTCGGAAATTCTATTTTTCGCCATGACTTCGAAAGTTAATCGCAATTTTCAAATAATTAGAATCAAATTAGTCATCAAATTTCTGCTTTATCTGCATAAAAAGTTTCCTGCTTTAGCACTATACAGAAAAACGTGATTATAATTCTAAAAGTGGGGTTTTCGGCGTTTCAAACGGAAATGACACTTGGAATGTTCGGGTAAAACTCTTGTTACCCCAAGCACTTGTTACCAGCCACCATGCTATTGATGTTTGTCTTAAAGTTCTGAAGATTCTTTTCAACAAAATTGTTTATTTTGGTTTGAGAATATTTGTACAGAGGAAAGATTCTTATGTACATTCTGCTGCTATTTTTACTGCTTTATTTGGATTTTTCACAAGACGTTTTAACCCTGTACGGTGTAATATTTACTTGAACACGGCTCGTATTACATTGCTCTTCAAACAAATTTTGAATAGATCGAATGGAAAATATTGCTTAGAACCTTTTATTAAGTTGAATAAGACAATAAATGAAGGGAAACCTGGTAAACCAAAGTCTACAAAAATTGCGGTCATAATAGATGAAAGCTAGATTGGGAGGCTAGAAAGTTTTTCAGGGGAGGGGCTGGGGGTTGATATGCTAGAAACCAAGAGAAAGATGACCCATTGTTCGGTTTTAGTAAAGAGGAAGTAAATCTCGATGGGTTTTAAATGTACAATTTGGCAACCTGTTGAGGCGACAGTGGTCCCATTAACCCGTGGGAGGATGGGTACTTTTCTGGATTCTGGTATAAACAAATTCCAGAAAATAAACTAATACATAAACATAATAGAGATTTTATCAAGCTTTCTATCGTCTCCAGATTTTTGCGAGGATGGCCCAGTGGTTAGGGTCGCGGACTTAAGGTCCATGGGTCTGGGGTTCGAGTCCCTAACATAACCAAGCATTCACTTAGAATTGCAGGCATTTGAAGTACCAGGTGCGGTCACATCGAGAGGAAGGTCCAGGACACTGCTCGATAAGCATAGCTTCTCACTGTCCTAAAAAAATACTTTCGGATGCTATGCTAGGTAGAAGCAAAAACACATTTTTATCGAAATGCTTATGAAATGGGGCAAAAATACCATCCAAGTGGCAAAACATACCAATATTATTTCTGTTATTGAGAAATCACACTATTCGGCTGAAGAAAATTATAACACTTCGTGGCCTAATTCCTTTCCTTTTGATCTTGACAACTGATACCTCGGATTTCTGATAACTCGAACGTTTTTCATTCCAAGTGACCGTTTGACTTAACGGTAGACAAAAAAATAATTTGAGTCTGTGCACAAGCTAGTAAACAAATGGGTCTAAAACGGGAAAATAAAAATCACAAACTTACAAACCTGTTTTTCCATCTGTTGAGCCAACCGTAAGAAGCTTTAAAACCATCCACTCCAAGTTGTTTTGAATACTCCTTCGCCTTTCCCATTAGCAATGCTCCAGTAATTTGAAGGTCCCCGTCCCTCATATTCAAGAACCACTTTATGAGAGCCTTATCTAAGTCTTCAAATTCTCCATGTCTCATTTTCTTGCGCTCTGGGTTGCTTCCTTCATCCACAGCTCTTAGGATCTTTTCTTTATTTTTAACCCAGGTTGACAGTGTACTTCGCGGCACACAGTATTTTTCCGCAATAGATTTATTTGATGCTCCTTTATCAAGTTCGAGAAGGGCATTGTACTTTATGATTAAAGATCTGTTGCTTAGTTTTCTACCAGTAGCCATTTTGAAATGTTCAAGGGCCTTCATAAAAGCAATGAGGCGTGACATGTGGCGGACGTAGTTTGATTGGCTTTTGGTGGGATCTCCTTTGCGGGAATCCTCCCAGACGACGAACGTCGGTTCGAGAATGCTAGATTCGACTGTCATTCTTCTAAAACTTTACTTAACACCTTTCGAGAATAAAAAAACTATGGAAAGCAAATTTTGCTCTATATAACAGTTAGAGGCAGGTCAAAATTACAGAACTAAGCCGCGATAATGATCGTCAATTTCTAAGGGGCTTGGCAAATGAGATGCAACGCAAAGTTAGTCGATAGAGAAAAACTTGAGTTGCTTGATATGACAGGTAATTTCGATGGCGGTTTGGCAGCATTAATTTGAGAATAATTTTTTGGGGCTTTTTAAGAGTGACCGCTCCTTATTTCAATTCCCTGTTTTATAGCCGAGAAATTTGATATAAAAAAGTGATATAAAAAATTCGACATAAATTCGAAAATAATAGAATGCCATATAATTCGAAAAACTTGACATATAAACTCAAATTTCGAATGGCTCTTACAATCCCCAGTTTGTATGTATTCATATATTTCTAAGGATAGGGGTGCTCAGGCTACTATCTTGGATCTAGAATGTGAGCAAAAATTACTTTTTTGGATTCATCAAATTCTGAATTATACTTTTGGGTCTTGAATATGAGAAAAACTTAAAAAATAAAGAAAAATTGCAAACTTTCTTTTTTAACCCAGCCTGGGCATCAATATCCTAAGTATCAATGAGCACAGCCCCTGGGTCATAATCACCTTCCACAATACTCGAAATTCATAGTTTCTCGACCCCCATCCCAATTCAATATCCCCCGTGTATTAAATTTTGCCTTGACCATGACCCCTGTTTATGTGGCCCCTCTGTTGACTCCTGACATCAGTACCCCGAATGTTGACTCCCGACGACATTAATTTTAATATGTATGTATACATGTTTTGTTTTAGATATACGTTCAAACTAGAAGTTAATATTTTCAATTATACATATAAAATAGGTTACTAGGTTCTGGTGAAGAGCTGCACACCTTAAAGAATAAAAAAGGGAAAAAATAAAAAATTATATGAATTTGAAGCGGGATCTGTATTTAAGGGGGTTTTGTGACAGTTGGGGGAGGTACTATCCAAATCATTAGAAATAAGGGGTGTCATCAAAAAAAGGGTGGGATGGGGGTAGAGGAAACGCACAAGCTTCTGTACCTGTAGCCTGTGCACCAGTCCACAAATACTGCCATATTTATGGACTGTGCTACGGACTGTGCAATATTGATAAATACAGTATTCTGTCCAGACAGAGGGCTGGGTCTAGTTTATGAAAATAATTTATGCAATGAAGCCATTGAACTTTTGCATGAAAAATCTTTGAAGAAATATTCACTGAAACCAAATAGGACCTAGATCAAATTGTGCATGATGAATTTAAAATCTTACAGGGTTGGAACCGTTGACAATTTCAGCCAACTGCATAATTTTGAAGGGTTGCATAAATTACCACCAGATCATGGTGGCAACTGTGGACAGGATATTTATCAATATTGCACAGTCCATTAATGTGGCAGCATTTGTGGACAGGGGCACAGGTTACTTACTGTACCTGGAGCTGCAATCTAGGACATGAAACTAGAGAGCCATATTATGGGCTGTTTGGACATTTTTTGCTGTCTCCGGTTGTTGTTGGGGCGGCAAACGGGGCTGAGGGCGGCAAATAGGGCAGAGGGCGGCGGCTACCTACCTGTGGATTGGGGGTCCTGTCTGCTCGTTTCCTTCCGCTTCTTTTATATATATGTATGTGTGTTTTTCTTTTCTTAAGATATTGATGCTGAGCTTCTCTTTAGAAGGTACTCTGTTTATTAGTAGATGTAGATGTTTCCACTGGTAGATGTTTCCACTAAATTTTTTTGCTTGCCCCACAGCTTCTATCATATTAACAATTCCTTTTTCGTTTAAATTGTTAACTTATGTCCTTGCTATTAGCTTTCTTTTTAACTTAGCTGGAAACATGTTCTTAGACATGTTTTTTGTCTATGTATGTCTATAGTATTTTGTGCCATGTAGGAAATCTGAATTGCTTAAAACAAGGAAGGGTGAAATAGGGAAGCTGAAGGTAACCTGTTTATTAAGCATTGATTCATGGGAAAGAATCTTCCAAAGTGTATTTTCAACTTAACATATGCATATTTTCATTCATTCATAATCCATATGGTTATCACTTATCAGAACTCACTTTACCTCTTTGTTATGCCCAAGAAAAAAACTCTGTTTTCTTGATTTTGCATCCATAGAAACAATCACTGCATGGCAAGGGTATACCACATGACTCGAATCCTTTGTCCATAGTACCTGAAATTTTTAGGAACCGATCAAACGGGAAGTTAAAACATTATAAAGAGGTAAAGAAAAGTTTGGACAATAGATTCGAAGGGTTTGGGTTTGGAGCAGCAGTATTATGTGATTCTGTCGATGGCGATGAAAACACTGTTGTTTTGATGTTGACTGACTCTGGTATATTCAAGCAAAATGTACTTATTTAAGTAGCATGTTTTATCGAGTTTTCTATCGTTTACAAATTTGTTATTGAAATGTTCATGAATTGAACACAGCTGTAAATATCGACAATACCCAATCTGCAGAATTATGATGATGATGATATATATGATTGATATACTAATAATATATGTTATATAATGATTAAGTTAAGAATCTTTTAAAGCAAGACAAAAATAGCTAAATTAGTACCCTTGGTATCAGAGCCTCTTGAATCCAGGGAAATAGTATTGTAGACGGCAGCGGTGGCAAAGAATGAATGGTGCGGAGGAGAGGAAGGATCCAGTTCAATCAATGTTTTCTATTTCCAATCCTCGCTCAAAATATTTCTGTGACTAGTTTCTAACTATGCTTCTGATAATTAATAATGGAGACTCTGTTCTCCCGGGTACTAAATCAAAATTAGCTAAGGACGGAAGGAGGCCGTTATACTACTATTAGATCTCACTTGTTTTAGCAACTTTCATAAGAATAGGTGAAATCTACAGAGGAATAAATCGTTTTTTAACTGGAATAGGGTGGCAGAAGCCGTGTTAGTGTTCTAAAGGTGAAATGAATCTTTAACAAGGCAACTGGAACTTATGTTACTGTTACTGGCTTTTATTTGATGCAACTATGAAATCGTGTGGGTGAAATACTTTTCTCGCAACATTGTTAGAAAGCCTAGCTGACTAAAAATGACAGGAAAACTCACATTTTTCATTGTGCCGCCTGCAACCCCAATCATCTTATCCAAAGCTAGTATTGGATCTGGCTGCAAGCTCTACAAAATAGAAACACCTGGTGAGAGAAAATATCTCGCAACTGCTGTGTTCTAATCTGACCATTGATTTTTCTACCACTTCATTCTGTAGATTGTTTCTAAGACCACTTAATCGAAACTTTGCGTAACATTTTGGTTGCATATGACATTTAATATTAAATTTGAAGTGAAATCGCTGTTTTGTTAACACAAGATTAAGTTCTCAAAAATTCTTCTAATTTTTCACTTAAAGCAGGTTCTAACGTTGCTCAAATAATGAACTAAAAAAGTGCTAGATATGTATACATGATCTCGTTGGATAATAAAATATGAAACTTTTTCAAGAAAACTGCAGAAGGTTCTTACTGGTAAGTGGTAAGTATCCAAGGTTAAAATGAAATTTAGAGCGCTTTAATTATCTTCTTTCAATCAATATAAATGTCTTTATATGGTTCTGAGATGCTCATGCAAAGTGGCGAAAATTTTTACTTCTAAAACGACATAGAAAGCAAATTCATAATAACCAGCCAGTTTCGCATTTCAAAATATTCCTCCTCTTTTGCTTTATAATAAAAACACAGAACTTGAAACAAGGATGTCTTTTGCATCGCTTTAGATCTTAATTTTTTCCACACAATCAAATAGAAATAAAAAGTAATGAGTTTTATAACAACTAGATGTAAAGAAGGACTGCATACTTGTAAAGATGAATGGGACGGGTATCCAATATGGTCCGAAATTCTTTCTGTTCCTCCCTCTTTTGCTCTGTTCCTTGATTTTCCTTTCTTGATGATTAAAATAGCATAATAATTTCCATCATTGAAATTACAAATGAAAATATGAGCAGATACATTTTTTCTTATAAGATTATTTTTAAAGATTCCAAAATTTTTACGATATATGTCACTTATAGATTCCCGGTTATGAACATCGCGAAACTGGCCTCTGAGAATTCTGAATTTTCTTATAACTGAATTAAACAATATTCTTATAAAAAATAGTTGAAACAAAAACCTACAAAAATAGAAGAGTTATTAAAATGACCGAATGTCCTTTTGTATTACCGAAAATATTATTTGTCTAGCATCATGGAATGGACAAAAAATGAATTTTGATCAAATCAGTTTTTTGAAAATGAAAGTGGCAGTCAATTATGTTTAATCTTCGTATAAATTAGACGATATTACCGGTCATAATAAAACGTGATGTTGTTTCCAAAGTAATAAAAAGCTAGGTATTTTTCAGTTGCAAAAACGTATCTGTGTATTGGACAATTTTTCATCATACTTGCATGAATAGGTTTCTTTGGGATGTTTACATTATAATGGCTTGCCTATTAAAATCATATTTAAGACAAACAAATTGGCAGATAATACATACTTCGATATTTCTTTCGTGTTCATGGCTGTGAAGTCGTTCGTTTTGACCAGCGAAGATATGGACAGCGTTATGATCAGCAATCTCGTCCTCAAAAGTTTTGATGCCAAGTTCAGGCAAAGTGCCAGTAACAGGCTTCTGAGTGACAAATAAGAGCATATGATCACGCTATACTCTTTTACAGGAACAAGTGATCACGTGATTCTGTTTCACAGGAAGCAAATTATCACGTGATGATATTTTACAAGAGCATGTGATCACGTGATGTTGTTTCCAAAGTCCAAGGATACGACTTAGTTGGTAGAAACTTAAAGCAGGGTATCCATTGGTCGGATTCAAAAAGGTTTTTCCAGTGGATCTGTTCTTTATATTCTTATAAAAATGCTAGTTCATTTATTTCAGAAATGAATAGCGTTGCTGGTATGAGCTGGCAATATCTAAAAACAAGGACTCGAATAACGAAACAATGGCGGCACAGCTAAAGTAGTATAATAGCTTTACAAACGTTGACTGGATCTATTGCGCAGCAAAACAGGTAAGTCTGTCTAATTAAGCCTGGGAACGAGCATACACTTTTTTACACAAGCACAGAGTGATTTCAACTATGAAAAGCTTCTGCATATAAAATACCAATTTTTAATCAAGATGTACTTAAAAATAAAATCAAAAGGGACGTACCATTGATACCTTTTCAGCCACCAATCGGTCGACAAGTGCAACTCTTGATTTCACCGCCTGTTTTGAGTAGTTCTTCAAAGAAAAAAATTTAAACAATCTTAATAATTTTGCATGGGAAAACTTAAGAAAACACGATATTGCATATCCTTCCATGCCTTACCAACGTTAAAAGATCTCTAAATATCATTAACAGGTCAGATGAAGGTGGATCAATTTGACAAAGGTTGAATTTTTTTTCGCTTCAGCAAATACGTTAATGACCACGAGCAGATGTAACTATAAAAAATACCTTGGCGGAATATCTGCGACCAGCATCTCTGCTTATCTGCTGTGAAATATTGTCGATTGGTCCAGGGCTGATGGTACCAAGTGTACCTAAAGCATAATAAACTAGTATAAAAAACATGGAACAAACCAATTTTTTTAAATTAGTGCTGATTTACATTGTTTATCATATAAACTTTGCATATGAATTCCAGATCAAAATCCCAGATAAAGACGGACAAGAAAGAGAAACGTAGATAAAAAAGGGTAAGGTAAAGGAAGCAAGGGAAAGAAAGAAAATATAATTAGACAGGGAAAGAAGATAACTGAAACGAAGAAGCAGCAAAATAACGACATAAAGAAAAAACAAGAGAAGGCAAAGAAAAAGAAAATTGCGAAGACGAATTTTTATTAAGCAAATAATTTGATTATGAATTACTCCTGGTCTTTGTAAAACGAATTAATAAAATTACTTTTTCTTGCTTGCATTGGACTTCTCGCTTTTCCAGGGATGACGTCACGAAATGATTTGCTCCCATCTTCTGCAGGAAACTTTACATAGTCATATCTCTTTTTCCAGTCTTCAAAATCTTCGGAAGGAAAACTCATCTCTCTAGGCAGAGGTACGAAGCCTGTTTCTAAGAGACCTACAATATAAAAGAAAAGAGAATCTATCTGAATTAACAAGACACTGCACAAGCTCTTTCCTAAATACAAGCCTTTAGCATTCCAAAATTAAAGCTTTGCAAATTCACATTCTTTCGTAGGTGTAGCCTTGCGTAAATTATGCATTTTGTCTTTGGCTTCCTCTCAGTTTCTCAACATAGTCAAATTCAACAAATCAACATGTCTTTAAGAAAATTGGTAGTCAATATGTGATACTAGTGTTGTGTACTGTGGCTTTGGTGTAGCTGTTACCCATTTCCCTTGTCGTTACCAATGAATGGGCTGGGCATTGCTTATGTTGTTTGTAAGAAAACATGTCATCACACACTAGTTAGAGTGGTCGCACAAAAAAACTTGTAAACAGCTTGTTTTATTGAACAATGTCTTATGAAATATAGTCTCTTATTGCTCAAGAATCTAAAGGAATATAACAACTAGAATTAAGTCCTGCACTATTTAGTAGAAGAATGAGTAAATATAGGAAGCAGATGAGGTAGCTTTTGTGATAGAGATGCCATACTGGTGCATTTACCAGCCAAATTTTGTGTACTAGATTTTGGTTTCAATATCATTATTGCTAATTATTTTCAAGAAATCTAAAAAATGAGAATATCCTTGCAAGAAGATGTGAATTGCTTCCACACCTCTGAAGTAATTTTGAACAAATGAACATAGTAAATTTATAAGATTGCAATGTATATCCATTACATTGTTATATATGAGTGAGATATATACTATATTCATACTTATAATGTTTTTATGGCAGTATGATAATTGCAGGCTTCCAAGAAATTATGGAGAAAAAAGGTCCTAGAAATCAGGTAAACCATAATGATTCTAAAGTAACAGGGAGATAAAAACTAAACATTCTAGAGCAAAATGTCTGTGTGAAAATGATAAATGAAAGATGAAGAAAAAATAGACTAAAGTGCTACCTGTCTTTCTTGCAACTTTCATGGAAATTCCTGGCTGGTAGTTGGTGTCACTAGTGAAGACATTTTTAACCATCATATTGGCACATAAACGAAGTGATTTAAGGTATGCATATTTCCGGTTTAGGTACACTGACAACACATAATGAAGATCCATGCAGAAAAGAGTCCATCTTGATGTAACTGGTGCAGTACCAACTTTTGCTGACAAAAATGGAAGAAAGAAAATCAAATATACTTATATGTTATATGTTTTTTGGTTGGGAGACATTTTCCCACTTCTAGATATTCAGACCCTGTTTGTCTGAATGCAATTTTCATAACATGTCAGCTGTATCATAACAGATTGACCATGTTTGTTTAGGAAGATGTTTAGGATATGGTTTCACATATTATAGTTTAAACCAAGCATTTTACTTTGCAACAAAATCAAATTGGTAAGAAAAAGTTTCAGCAGCAGAACTGAAATGTTTCCAGTTAGCCAAACTCTCTCTCTGAAATGAAATGGAAATTGCATCATGTAAATTAACAGAGAACTTTTACATAGGATTTTCCAAATTCAATATAATTTATGATTAAAAACATCATTAAACTTAGACTCAGTTCATGAAACTAGAATAATAGTGGGTAAATCTCATCATTAATAATGCCACAATTACTACATCTCCAAGGAAGCATATTGGAAAAGTCATGCACAAATTCAGCAAAAAAATATCTGCAAATAAATAATTAGAAAAAACTGAACTTACAAGAAAGAGGCAATTTATGAGTTGTTGCCTCCTCAACTGAGCCTGGTGGTGGAGTTGAAATAAATGGAAACTGTAGCCAAGTTGATGTTGACTTGAATTCTTTAAATAGATTTGAAAATGAAATCCTCACAATAATTCCATCTTCAGTTGCGACATCCAGATGCACCACGAAATATTTTGTTACAATTGGTTTGAAAAGAAAATAAACATAGTGACCAGTTAGACCAAGAGACTGTGAAGTTGTCTTTGGGAACTGAATATAGTTGCCAGCAGGAACAGAGCCAGAGATTCTGTATACAGTCCCTTTAAGTGTTTTGTCCTTAAAGAGAAGAAAAACCACAGGTGCCAAAAACACGCTATTGTAGAATCACTCATACTTTCTATTCAATAGACTTTTATTACATGGACATGCTGTTACAATCAATTTATTGTATTTATCCATAAGCTCAAACATTAAAAGCAAAAGATCACTAGGAAAATTTGTTAGAAAGTAAAACAACACCTTCAAAACAAGTAAAACAAATATTGAGTAGGAAAGTGCGACATTTATGATGAAAAGTTTTTTGAGAGACGACAGTTGCCTGAAAATGTCTTATACCTGTCAATAACAAAAAGCACACATAATTCCGAAGTTGTTGTTTAACACTAAAAATCAAGTAATTCAATGGCTGCATAATTAAACAATTAATGATGAAGGAAGAGGTAAACAAATAAAAGAGCTAAACAGTATATATTGCTGTTCTCATTATCACTAGCACTTCAGAAGAGACTTCAAGAAAAATCTACCACCATAGTTTTCCCAGTCTTATATTGCCTTGATCTTTAAGGAGTCTTTTAGACAGTCCTAAAGACTTTAACTTGTTAAGGTTATTTGAAACTGTAATTAAAGAAACTCTGCATGATCTCTGCACATCTATTTTTACACAATGAATTTAAAAGCAAAAATATTTGATGTGTCAGCAGACAGATGACTATACCATTGATTCACATACAAACAGTTAGCCGATAAAAAGTCAATTTTAAAAACAAAATGATAGTCAGTTTTATTGCCTGATATTGTTTGATTATATAATTAATTATACTTTCAGCTCTTTTAATATTTGGACCATTAACAGGAATCACAGTTTCCATCTCTTGCATGCTCCACCCAGATTGGTAGTTTCTCCTGATTTTTGTACATGGAAACCTTTAATCAATGGCTGATACAACCGATAGCTTGCCGCATCAACACCAACAGAATAGATAATCACAACAAGATATTTGAACATCTTGTTCTTGCTGTTAGGAAAATCTATTATTCTCTCTTTGCTACGTAAATCATTCCCACAATGGGGTAAGGCTTAATATTAACATGGTGAAAGCTATAGCTGAATTGTTTCTCTAAATTCTTAAGCAATTAGAAATTTTGAAAAAGAGTGCTTTCTCAGATGTGCCTGCAGATGTAATTTGATTGGCACGGTTTGCTTGTGGACTTTAGCAAGGCCTGAAAATTTGCTTCAGAATCTTATTTGTTTCGCACCAGTTCTGAGGTACCCAAATTACTCAATAAGCACAGGTGTTTGTGTGGTATGTTGTTGATGATTTGCTTAACCATATAGAACTTACCATAATAGTTGAAACATCTCCTTCTTTGGAACACTTTTTCCATTCTGACACTTGGAAATGTTTGAAAATGTTCACATAAGGCTGTTGCCATACTGAAAGATAAGGTCCTTATATGAGATGAGAATTATCATTTTAAAAAATTGAAGCCAAACATTTTTAAAAAGCCCTAATAAAAAAAAATCAAAGTTATCAAACCAAATTTAATATAATGAGATTGTTGTAATTAGGTTAGGTTACTATCATAAAATTGATCTTATTTCTTTATGTTGCATATGTTTGATAATTCATGTAATTTGCAAGAATTGAAAAATTCCAATAAAATTAGATAATTCTTTAAGTTTGGTTTCACAGTCATTTCTTTCCATTTTTGATATGGCAATCACAAAAAGGTACCTGTGAATCAGTACAAAATTAGAAAAACAAATATTTTATCTTTTGTGTTTTATGTTTAGTAAAACAAACAGTGAAAATCATGCTTGTCACTCATGAATGAAATAAATGTGGAAATAGTTATCAAAAACACGAGACAGTGGCAGTAAAATTTTGCTGCAAACAATAGCCTTCCACTTGTGAAAGAAATTTTGGCTGCAATATATCATTTTCAAGTCAACTATAGTGTAGCTGAAAGCACAGACAAGATATCCTGCCTAGCAACAAAATTCATGAGCACTTTATGGTACTGTGTCTTAAACTTGCATCATACCCTAGTATTACATATATAAGAAATGTTGTATCGCAACTGAGGGGAGACCTCAAGATTTTTTTTGCATTGATGTTTAGCCGACTACTGTAAAATGTTCAGTCTAAGAAATTGGGGTGAGATGTGGTGCACAGCATACTTTACAGTGGCGGATCCAGCCAAAAATCTGACTACCGCCGAAATGAGATAGAGGGTTGACCACACCCTTTAGACCACACCCATTTCTTGGTCACACCCGGTTTTCTAAAATGATTATTGCTTTCTATAATTTCTTATGTAGACCATTTTCAAGAGACAAACGGTGCTTTACTGAAATTTCATATATCCTTACAACAAGCTTGAGAAGAAATAAATAATCTTATTCAATATTCTGAGGATGGATATTCTAAAAAAATTTTACGGCATTTAGCCGAGGAACACCATAGAATTAGAAAAAAAGATACATTTGGCAGAATTTCGAAGTGTCGCCTAAAACTCGCATTTAGTCGGACAATTACTTATGAAAATCAGACCTGTTGAAAATTACTAAGTTTAAAAAGCTAGATAAAATTTGCAATTATTGAAAGCAACTTTTGTTAAACAGAGAATCATACTTTTGGCGAATATTGTGGGCCTGACTTTTAATTTAATATTATTTTAAAATATATTCCTACGAATAGCTGTTTATTGTACAGAATAATGGGTCACATCGGCTTTGAAGTTACAGTTTGCCCACTTGCAGAATATGTAGGCATCCCCCCATCTTTCTGTAACGTTTGAGCCGCGTTGAGCGGCAGTACTACTTCAACCCCCCATCTGAGCGGTAGTCAACTCGGTTGTTCATTGGTTGTCAACAAAATTTGTATGCATCCCCCCAGGTTGGCAGTGATTTCTGATGATTTGATTGGTTTAAGCAAGCTGACTACCGCTCAGTGCAGCTCGAATCCGCTCTACACCGACTCAACCCCCCTAGCTAGCAAGCCATGATTTCATCATCCCCCATGCTAGCCTTCTATTTGCAAACATGTGGCTCGGCAATTGGCACGCAATTTCCATAGCGATAAGGATTAAACAATATTTTTGTCTCTGTGGAAATTTCAGGCATGTTCCTAGGAAAAAGCCTTGGTTTGCAGCGCGATCAAATATTTTCAATAATTAATTATGGTTTAATTAAAGTAGTAGGATAAACATGAAAATGATCCTTGTTTCTATAATTTTTTGAATAATCTGACTACCGCTCGAGCGGTAATGGCGGTAGTCTGGATCCGCCACTGCTTTATAGTCTGGCTAAGGGACTGTGGAAGCGAGGAGCTTTAGCTCTCCTCCCCCCCCCCCAAATAACTTACAAAATGTAACCATACCAAACTGCCTTGCTTTTGGTTTTTAGCATGTTTAGTCCCCCCCCCCCGCAAATGCTTGAACCCCCTCGATCTATAACATGCTTCGTGGTCCTTGGTCCGGCTTCAACATATTGCACATTATATGCATTTAAATGTTTATATACATACAGGGCCTATAACGACTTTGCCGTATTTTGTAACCACAACATATCATAACGACCATATAATCGTAAATCATCATTAGCATAAATCCAAATTCTCAAAAAGGATGTTTCTATTCGTTTGCATTGTCAAGTAATTATGTCAAAAATTAATGTTTTCAACATATCATTTGTCATTTCGATTAAAACATCGGCGGCCTAGCCATCTACAAGCAAGATTCTTGGAAGAAAAGCAAAAATAAATGAGGCACTTCGTAAAGGGTCTTTATACAGAATGCAAAATTGTAATACTTACATTTTCCAGACATTCTTAATTACAATTTTTCAATCAATCAAACCAAATGCAAGGTTTTATCTTAATGGAAAAGTCTAAGTTCCAGTTTTGCTTTGCGCGCCATTTTTCGCCTCCGAACAACAGGGGACTGAGAGAAGCAAGAACATTGCTAGCATGACCCCGTGGGAAATTTGGGTTTTGCAAAATGAAGAAAATAAAAAAATTATCTATCAAAAATTAACCGTATAACAGTACCATTTCGATAAAAGTAGCAGATACTACACTCTTTGTTCCCAAAAACATTGGTTGTAGATCTGAAAAATGTATAAAAATATATAAAACGTATAAAAGAGAGAGAGAGGGGAAATGCTTTTGACACTATACAACACAGTACTTGTACTGATATTTGTCATTTACTGATGTAAGTCCCGGCTCTGGTAACTTGGATCCCTACTCTTCATTACCACTGCACATCAAACATTAATTTTAAACCATATTTATTCTTCGAATGGCCTGCGCCACAGCCTAATTTCTAAGGGGGAAATCCGTTCAAACAAATTACAGTATCCTGATCCTGTGTTTGATGATCGCAAAGAACACGATTTCTGTTCTCACCAAGAGCACTGCCTTCGATGCAAGCACGGACTTTGATTTTCATGAAATTTTCTTCACGAGGCAGATTCAGACGATAAACAGAACAATGTATTCACTATGACACAAAAATATTTAAATAAGATACGAATTAAAATTGAATTGATATATCAAAGATTATCCAAACAAGATCATTAAATAACCCAATTTACCAAAAATTATAAAAGCTATTAATATAATCCCTCCACTTACAAGTTTGAGTAACAAATCGTGAAACGCTTAGCTTAAGAATCTATTTAATTGAAATTGTTTAAGTATACAATTGATCGAGATTTCAGGTAAGATCTAAATACCCAATAGCATGATTATGTCAATTTTCAGTTTTATGATCAGGACAAAATGTTCAGTAACTATTTAAGTGGTTGATGCCGTATAGAGAGAGCTGTACAGGCTTTAGCCTGTGCTCCAGACCCCTAACTTGAAAGTAGAGGGTCGTATCCTCTACTATCAAGTTAGGGGTCTGGAACACAGGCTATACAGGCCTAGGCGTAGAAAAAAGTATTTACTATAAACAAAGCATAAATGTTTATCAGAATTGCATTATCAGGGGCGGATCTAGAAATTATTCTGAGGGGTGCTAAAACGTAAAGCTTGGTAACCAAGGGTGTTGCTATGCACAAACTCCGTACCCCCTGCTAATAAGCCATAATGAAATGAAAGTCTTCCATAAACTAAAAAGCCTGGATGCCGCGATTGATATAGTAATTTTTGCTACACTTTGATCAGAACTTGGAATTTTGGCTTCAGCTTTTATGCCAAACGCAATTTGCAGCTCTCCCCCTCATATTCACTTAGGGTACAAAAGTATAGAAACTGTAGTCAAATATGATATCATTGCCCGCAGTGGCAAAAGGCCCGAGCCCACAAATTTCCAAAGCAAAGTTTAATTTTTGGCTCTTTGCAGCCATTTATTAGAACTTGATCATGGCTGGTGGAATGAAGCCCTTGAACATGAAGTGCAGTGCACGTCATTAGAGACAATAGAACAATAGAAAAAAGTCGGACAAAAGTTGAACACAGGGATTCAAACACAGCATGCATGGCATGCATTGACATATGATACCAAACCAAACAAATGAGGCCCTGAACGTTTCGCTATGGGCCTGCCGGTTTGAGTATTTTTATGAATTTGAAATCTTTAGAGAAAAAAGTATTCGTAGGAATGTAAGCAGGAATAAGAAGAAAACCCCTTTTGGTCAAGAATACTATGGGCAAGTTTTTGAGATGTTTTGTATGTAGTTCTTGAATGATTAACAAAAGAATAACAAGGGCTCGGGCAGGCTTTATCCTCTGAATATAAATCATACCTCATGGTCTATGAATAAGACGTGAAACACGGAGTTGAAACTTGAAACCGTTCTGTTATATAAACCAAAGCGTTTGCAAGTTCTGCCGTTACAGCATCGAGCACCAGGTAAAGATCGTCAAAAGACCTACGAAAACATATTGCAAATTTGCACTTCACCTAAGCATTCGTCGCGTGCTGTATCATAATTCAACTCCCCCTGGTCAACCTCAACCTGTTCAAGCTTAACTCCCCCTGGTCATAAAACCACTATACATTTGACTGTAGATTGAAGCGAAGAAACTCCCCCTGGTTTGGTCGGTATTCTTTGATGTTTTGGATTTTGAAATCCATGGGTTCTCGCGCCAAAGTTTAGAACTCCTCGACCTGGCACCGTGATTGGCTAGATTCACTTCCACGGGTGCAGAAAATCGTATAATTTACAGGCCACGGGTTCCTCAAGTGGCTGGTTATAAGAGGAGACAATGCTTTCCGAGTCTGTAGAATGCTATACAGTACAACCAGGGGGAGTTTGATAACACTTCAATGCATGGACTGAAATAACAATGTTGAACAGTTGTGAGACGGGGCATTGAAGCGGATATAACAATTTCAGGAGATGTGCATACTTCTCGGTAAAAGAGATAATAAATGGTTTAAATAATTATAAACAAAATTGCGATAGAATAAGCTTTAATCCCCAAAAAGTTTTTCCTCAAATCTGAGGGGTGCTCGAGCCCCTTTCGCACCCCTCTGGATCCGCCCCTGATTATGAATACCGATTACCACGATATGTTAAAATTACATTTTCAAGAATGGTGATCAGCTTATTAAATTTAGTATTCCATGAGAAATCTTAGTCTTAATTGTGGTTTATCTACTAGAAAGGATCTTCTCACTTGAGGCTACGAAAAGAGAAACCGCGTAAACAAAAAGATGTCTTAAATAACGAATTTTTCCCATCAACAGTATCACTGCATCCTTTATCTCTCTTAAAAAGCAGGGATGCTACGTCTTATAGACAAGCAGATTCTTGAATTCTCTCGCGCACCCGGCATGCTTTGCGACTATAATTCCAAATACGGCCTATCATCGTACTGCATAAAAATATTAAACACAATCAATTTCACAAGACAGCTGCCGCTGAGCATGCCGGTTACGCAAGAGCCCTTAAAATCAATCAGTGCACAAGTACCCCTCATGAAGATATCGCTTTTGCAGTTAAGAGGTTAACTTGCATTACCCACTTGAATGTTAAATATCGAATATTCTAAAAGCTACTGTCGCTGCGATTCTTTAATTGTGCTTGAGCTGATGATGGGTGCCAAATGTCCTGACTACCTCGCTGATTGTAACAGCCAAACCCATCCCACCACCAACTACACCAAATATGATAAATGCAACATCCTTGGCAATAATCCATTTCGACAATTTCCCTCGCTGAAGAATTAAGTGAAAAAGGCAAGGAAGGATGTACGACAACAGGGAGCTACCAACGGACCCCGTGATGGCCGCAATATAAGCAAATTGCGATCTGAATATGACAGCAACAGCAGCTGTTGACAAAACCAATACCATCCGCAATAGGTTGCTTGGCCAAGTAGGAATCTGCAAGTATAAAGAGATCTTGTGAAATTGTAATCAAAATATGCCGGTGGCCGGGGTGGGAAGGGTGGCTGGGGTGGGCAGGGTGGCTGGGGTGGGCAGGGTGGCTGGGGTGGGCAGGGTGGCTGGGGTGGGCAGGGTGGCTGGGGTGGGCAGGGTGGCTGGGGTGGGCAGGGTGGCCGGGGTGGGCAGGGTGGCCGGGGTGGGCAGGGTGGCCGGGGTGGGCAGGGTGGCCGGGGTGGGCAGGGTGGCCGGGGTGAGCAGGGTGGCCGGGGTGGGCAGGGTGGCCGGGGTGGCTGGGGTGGGCAGGGTGGCTGGGGTGGGCAGGGTGGCTGGGGTGGGCAGGGTGGCTGGGGTGGGCAGGGTGGCTGGGGTGGGCAGGGTGGCTGGGGTGGGCAGGGTGGCTGGGGTGGGCAGGGTGGCTGGGGTGGGCAGGGTGGCTGGGGTGGGCAGGGTGGCTGGGGTGGGCAGGGTGGCTGGGGTGGGCAGGGTGGCTGGGGTGGGCAGGGTGGCTGGGGTGGGCAGGGTGGCTGGGGTGGGCAGGGTGGCTGGGGTGGGCAGGGTGGCTGGGGTGGGCAGGGTGGCTGGGGTGGGCAGGGTGGCTGGGGTGGGCAGGGTGGCTGGGGTGGGCAGGGTGGCTGGGGTGGGCAGGGTGGCTGGGGTGGGCAGGGTGGCTGGGGTGGGCAGGGTGGCTGGGGTGGGCAGGGTGGCTGGGGTGGGCAGGGTGGCTGGGGTGGGCAGGGTGGCTGGGGTGGGCAGGGTGGCTGGGGTGGGCAGGGTGGCCATGGCCTCCCCACTTCTTCCGAAGCAAATGATTTCAAAGCTGCAATAGAAGGTGAAAGAACCCTTGGTCCCACATGTTAAACTTCGGGGCGTGGGCCTTGAGTATTGGAACGAAGCAAATCTTGCAACCAACCACACCCCTCCTACACGCCTCCACACCCCCATCTCCCAAAAAATTGGTTTACTTTTGACATAAAAAATACAAATGTCCTTACTTGAACAGGAGCGTGGTCATATTCCTCGTCTTCGTCGTCCAAATTGTCACTATTTGAAGAATCTTCGTATCCACCGTTGACAGTGCTGCCTTTTCTGTACAACCGTCGACTACATCGGCTGTTTGGTCCAAAAATGATACCTTCAACGATCTGGATGACTGGGTAGATTTGGAGGGGGTAGGTGAAAAGTACACCAAAAAATAACAGGCACCGCAGGGCAATAACAATTAAAGATCCCTCAAGGTTTTCAGTGACGATTTGGTTGGTCTCATCTCCGTAGCGTAGATAGCCTAGTGTTCCAAAAGAGCCAAGAATAGAAGACAAAAGAACAAGTGAAATATGTAGATAACAGGGATAACGTCCTCTGTTTTCAGCCATGCTGCCTTCAATAGGGATCACCTAAGAAAAAAAAGTGAGGGATAAATAGGAGCAGTGGTGGACACTTGGGGGGGGGGGGGGCGAGGGGGGCGACGGCCCCCCCAAAACTTTAGAGGACAATGGTCTTTTGTTCAAAAACAATGGGAAATGTGTCGTCATCTTATTAAAACAATAGGCTTGCCCCCCACCCAATATTTGACCAAGTGTTGGCCCCTGAATAGGAGTCAGGAAATGAACAATCAATAGACCTCTCAGTTACATCATACAAGGCATTCCTCAATCATACACTTCTGCAAGATGTCTCGTTTGTGAAAAAGCTTATGGAGTAGAAATCTGATCCCTATCAAGCTATTTCGATAGGAGTCAGATATAGATGAAGAATAACATGGGAGAAATTTGTTCACGCTTGCATGAATTATAATCAGTCTCTAACCAACAATTCAAAAACATAAAATGGCAGCTATCCCACCAGAGAATCACAAAGAAAAATTACAAAACGAAGAGTGATCAACACAGAATTCATAACTCAATCTTAATCTTTTCTCAACTGTGGGAATCATTTGTTAAACTGTGGGAATCTTTTCTTAACAGATTAGAAAAATTAAAACAGGCTCGATTTCATCTGTTAAATTTTGTGGTTTCTGTTGAATTGTAAAACATTTAACTTACAAAAATTTAACAACATGAATAAATTAGTTATCTTACCAAAATTAACATTATGAATAAACTAGTTATAACAAAACAGTTTTGTGCATCATTATATCATGAAATTACTTGGTTCAAAATACTTCTATCAGAAAAAAACTTTGTTGCAATTTTGACTTAATTACTCACTGTTCCAATTCCTTCAAATGCACCAGTAACTTGTCCAAAGAAGACTGGGAACTTCATCCAGTTAAACCAATTGATTGTTTCATGTGGTGATTCAAATCCTGAAAAAAACAGAATGACAGAATGCACAAAAAAAGTCAAAGATTCAAGATGAACCACCATTTGAAATAGAATGGCACAGCTTTGGGACAAAATCCAGACCAGGCTAGTTAGATGTTCATAGGTATTATCATCATTTTATCCAAAACCATACATATCAAACCAACCAAACTCCCACAAAATAACTCTTAACCATCAGCAAAAAGTTGATGAAAATGCAAAAACATAAAGGAAACAGCAGCTATTGGTACAGCTATTGGAAACAGCAAAAAAGAAACATAGCATTGCGTCTTAAAATGCTTTACCCCTCAATATGACAAAATAAGTCTGAGCCTTTTTAAATATTTGCTTCTAATCCTAAATATTTAAATTCTAGTTCTAGATTTGTTTGCACATTTCATTAATTAATAAATCCATTGAAAAACATTCAAAATTATTCCAATTTTTCAATCACATTCATTTCCAAACTGGCTTGAAGGCCAAATGCTGGACTAATTTTTTTCAAATCACTCAAAAGAGAACAATTGTTTTTGCAAAAAAACTTTTAACAGGTACGTACCTACAAGGATGTAAATTCCTGTAGCTAGAAATGCTCCTGTAATTGCTCCATTTGCTAATACACTAACAGGGCCAAGTTTACGCAAATTTCTGATGAAGGAAATTAAAATGAGTAACGGTGCAGGGACAACCAAGAGCAATGCAAAGGTCATTGCTTTGTTCTGTTGGAGAGTTTTATGAGTGATTGGATTCTTCATTTTGATAATATGTTCTTTGATCTTTGAAACCTTTTCATGTATCGTTGTGAGGATTCTGCTAATGATGCCTTGGGTTGCATTTTCACTTTTTGTTTCATTAGTCAGCCATGAGGTAGCAGGAAATGATAAATTCAAAAGAGGGGTTGAAGTTGCTATGTAGTTACTCGAATCTGATGAATTCTTGCTAAAAACAGATTTTGATGAGTTGAATAATGTAGTATTGATACTTGTCAAAGCAGGAATATTTGAGTCCCCATCCATTGAGCGCAAGTGCCTCAAGGCAGAATTGTGCAGCACTGACTTTGCAACATGGGCAGGCACTGATGTTGGTGGAGTTGCACTCAGTGAAGTGAAAATTGTTGAATTCGCTGGAATTGAATTGTTCACAATTGACCATCCAATTGACTGGTAATGTAAAAATTCATATACCACAGATCTTGTAGTGTTTCCAAGGAAAATAAAATACCCTACACAGAAACCAAACTGGGTAATCAGAATTGATGTATTCACAAGAAATGTCCCAAGTCGTCCCATGGAAATCTTGCCGATCTGTCCAAAAGATAATGTTCTGCCAAGGATTTTTTCTTGTCTTTCGATATGATTATCAACATAGCCTTCTGCAACCATACGCTGACACATCTTCTTTATTACAAGCCTTTTACATTTCACAATCAAATGGCAGCAATGATCTGTGGCCAGTGCAATAAAAAGTATTCCCAACAATCCAAGCTATAAAATGATATTGGCAATATCAACAAAGGGAAACTTGAAAATTCAAAAAATTCATTTAAATATTTAAAGAAAGACAATCAAAGATGGCCTAGGACCAAAACTTGAAGGGTAGTTTAACCTTTTAAACTCTTAAACAAGAGAGGTATATATTCTTGAACTCTATAGGCAGAAAAGCAAAAAGGAAGATAAATGAAAGGTAACAGAATGGTATTAACTACCACCTTGCTTGAGGTAAGCTTAGCTGTTTAAAATATACACACTAAATATCAATAAATATTGCATCAGTAAAGCTCTCTCAAAGAATCTTTTTAGCCTGAGATAATAGTCTCCATGGAACTCAAGCTAAGTGTCAAAACAATTTCACTTTCCTATCTCAGTTTGATGCAGTGAAGTTTTAGATAAACCCTTATTAATCTTAGCAACAATTTTCTGAGTGATTAATAATGGTCTGAAGACAAAAAGCAGGATCTCCAAGTCTGGCCAATTCTTAAATATACTTTTCCAATTTCCTTTATAGATATTAGTAGAATAGGTTAATTGAGAAAATTTCACTGGCAGAAATTGAAAAGCATTAAAAACCAAAGTTTCATAACAATATATCCAGATGTCAATAGAATACATACTGCAATTCCAGCATTTCTTATAGCAAATGGTAGTCCAATCAATGCTGAGCCAATGAATGCTTTAAAAACATTTGAAAAGTCTGTAAATTGTTGATGACATCTGCAATGTGATTAGAACATTTAAGATACAGTATCAACTTGTAGAAAATTAACTTTGAATGATATAAACAACAACATATTAACAACAAACAAAAAAGAATAATTTCTTGAACAAGATTTAATGTTACTGATTCTAATTCTTTTAACACTAAACAATGGTTTATTATGTACCAAAGAACATGATTTTCATTCAGGCTATCCTATCCAAAGCAAATTCATTTCTTGTCTTTCTATTCTTTTGAAGCAAATTTTTTCAAAGTTTATACTTGATAAGAAATATTACAGAAAAGGACAAAGATTGCACTGACTCCAGACTGGAAACTTTGTTTCTTGCGTGGGCAAGTTCACGCACCTGACTGCACAACTGCACACATGAAATCAGGCACTTTTAAGAAATTTGTTTTGTTAATAATGTGGAATGTATTCAAATAGGGACTTTGCACGGCCAAAATGCAAAAGTGCGTGGATGGAAAATTTGAATGCGCAGGCAATATATATTGCGGGCACGCGACAAAGTTTCCATTGCCAATTGCCAGTTTTGCCTTAACAAGTCCGAAGGGGCTAAACGATATCTGTGGGATGAAAATTCCCTTCAGGTGCAAGTGAGGTAAAATACATACCACAATTAAAATTAATTATTTATGTTGTTGACAGCAATAATTTGAGTTGATACGCATCAAAAGTCTATTCATATGACATTTATGCATTATTCATACGGCTGTTATCTGGTTTCATCTCTATTCCTGCTTAGTACAAATAAAATTTCACACCAGTTATATCAATAAATTAGTGGTCATAAAAACAAATATCTGCCTAATGTTACCAGGTAAAATGACCTATTAACCGAGGCGAGTCATATGAGCTGCCGTATGAGCTATTCGTGTCAGCTGTCAAAAACCTGAGGAGAACCCGGGACTTCACACCTCTAGTGAATCAAGTTTGGTTTAGAAGCCCTTTGGCCTAGTAGTTGCGGCACTTGGGCAAAAAACCGCATCTTCCGTTCCTTGAAAATATATTTTTTTAGTTGAACGGTCACTTTCATACTTACGAGGCATTTGGTCTCTGAAGTAACGTATCTATATCGACTTCATCTTCGCTTTCTTCACTAGACACAAGCTTTTCTCTCTCATCTTGATAATATCCCGACTTTGCGCCGTCCAGATACCGAAGTCCATCATTTTCGGCATAATTATGAGCCGAGGTTCTATTCTCAATACCCATTTTGTCACTGACTTACTTAGTTGTATTTAGTATAAAATAAGCAAATTCACAGTTATATAAAAATAATTATTCGCCTATTTTGCATGATAAAAAAATCTACAATGTAGCCAGTCCTTTGTAAACGTAATCACCAGAAACAAACTCGATAACAAATTTTGAGAATGACCTCGTACGCAGTTAGCCTCTATTTCAGTTTACTGTATGACGTATTCTGCGAGTTTGACTTTGGAACTGGGGTTCTTTGAAAAAATTTCCATACAAGGCAAAATTCTGAGCTGAGTTTCTTTGAAGAAGGATAACAAACAGCGTTTAGGTTTTAGTGCCTTTATCCCCTAACATTTTTTGTTGACATAAGACAGACTATCTCTTTAATCAGGAAACTTTGTGAATTTCATCACAATTTTTCAACTTTTCAATCCAATATCTTACAATGAAAAAATAGGTAAAGACAGGCACCGCCCATCTTTTTTCCACCAATAGGCTAAAAATTTTTGGAAACAGGCACGTAAATAATAGGGGGGCGTGGGGGGCGTAACGCCCCCCCAAAGTTTGGAAAATCCAGTTACAGTTGGAAAACGTAACGGTTGACTTGGAATTTTTTTCTTAAGACCAAACTTGTGAATTTTATATTTTAAGAAGTTTTTTTATTTTAAATATAAAAATTCTAAACATTAAAATTCACAGGCTGAAGCTGACCCATCCAATCGTTTTCTATTGTGAATCCCGTCTCTACTGGATCCAAATTGCACACTTGCCCCGTTTTCTTTTTCTTTCTTTCTGACGGGAGTTGAATCAAATTACGAACAGGCAAGGTGAACTTACGGATAAGAAACTTGAAACTTACAGTTTGGAATAATAATACCCGCATTGATCAGAAAATATTAGAGTGGGAATTTTTTTAGAAACCACGAGTAGTTAATTCAATAAAACATTAAGAATCTTTCAGTACTAAAAATTCTCAACGCTTCTTATAAAAAACGAGTTTATGCTAAACTCCCCTGTTATTTGTTAATGTCCTTGAGTCCTTATCATAAATTCCTATGACAAAACTGCTGTGGAGCAAGAACACATTGCAAAATTTGCAGTAGAAGTATTTGATCAAAGAAGAGTGTTTCATCTTTCGAATCAGGCATATGCACAAGTTTGTTCTCAAATCATCATTTCAATTGTAAAGAATGAAAAGGCATTTGGCCCTCTGAAAAGTTTAAAGGCCCAAATTCTTGGTGCTTCTATATCGTGAAAAAATGTATTTTAGATAAAATTGATCAATTGATCTGAAAGAATACTACTAATCATTAAGTATATCTAATACTGGTTTTGCTTAAATGTTGCTTTACTTCTTACAGTATGTTTAATGTTTGTTTCATGTTAATCAAAATTTAGAGATTTAGGCTTTTATGCTTTAGGCTAATTATTGAGTAAAGATTTGGTAATTATAAAGAAAATAGAACTATGGTGTTCGGGCTATTTACAAATATCAATTTGGTAGGTACAACAGATCTACTGGTCGAATGAAAAATTTATCACTTAAAGTTGGAATTTTCATACTTCCACGCCCCCCCAAAATTAGCAACTTGTTTTCGTCCCTGTTTGGAAAGTTTATTCTAATGCCATTTTGGAAAGTTACTCGGACGCCATTTTGCCATTTTGAAAAGTTTACTCAGACGGATCCTAAGAAGAAGTAGGCCTTTTTGACTGGGAACCCTTTTCTGCTCATTTTCTTGGAGTTTTATCTTATTTAAGGATACAGTATGTTTTATTTTCTAACTTGATTAACTTAGGTTTAATCAGACAGTTTATAAACAAAACGTAGAGGGAAGCAAGCTTTTTCCAAAAGGGATATTTTCCTCAATAAATTTTTAGCCTTTATCAGCCCCCCCCCCCCTTTGGACTGGTACATGGTGCCTGAGTTGAGACACTAATCACAATGACATCTCAATTGACATTGACACAAATAGCATACAAATGGCAACGTACAGATGAAACATTGGATGCATGATATCATACAGAGGTACAGCTAGGATATGTGTTGGACTGAAACTGTACTGCTCTTTCGTCCAGTAAATATTCGGCAGTGGTGGTAGTGTATGCAAATTTTCCTTAATCGTATACAACAAAGTAAGGTGAATACTCCGCCTTCGTGAATTAAAGGACTTTTAGCTACGCAAAATTGCCGCCCCCCCCCCACCGCAATTTGTCGATCCTATCAAAAAAAGTTCCCCAACGTGGGACCCATAATTGGGACCATTATGGATATAAGGTCAGCTAGACCTTTTAATGGTATCCCTGCCACTTAAATTAGGGGTTTCTTTATTTTTGTTCTTAATGTAAATTATTGTATTTTATTTCTTTAACTTTTATAACTTGTAAATACGGACGATATTGATGACGATAAAGCAAGGTATAAAAAGCAATTGCACAGCAACTTTAGAAGTAAATGCTAAATTGCCTCCCATTAATTTGTTGTCTATGTCGTTTGACCAAATAACTGTAAAATTTAGATTCGAAACTCGTGACATTATTTATTTTTGGCTCTGATTTTTTCAATATTATGATGATCAAGAGTTTAAAAAGGGTTCCTGCTCTGACGCTATCAATTTCGTGCTTCGTGTATGTGTGACTCAAAAGACGAAATAACAGCTATTTCCATAAACATTATACTTCCTCACCATCGAATATCTTTCTACATCTGTGATTTCTATATCCAAAAAGTGTTTATTTGATTTTAATGCCATGTTCGTAAGTTTTTTTTGTGTTTCGTAATTTAAACTTTTGTTTGTTTTTGTCTGCAACAATTTCCTAAATTTTTTTATTATTAAAGTGAAATTGTAGAACTGCGCAGATTTTCCTTTAGAGTTGCACAGAAATATTTAGAACTCCACATTTTGCGTTGAAAACCTCGAGGCATACATCAACAGTCTCAAAATAGAGCAATCGATAGAATGGTTCGACATCCAAGAATGAAAAGATGAAAAAAACGGAATGTATAATTTATTTCTATGAGTGCTCCGGGATTATTAAAGAGTCAATTTATGCGACCACGCCCTTTGGATTAGCTTAAAATACGTTTCAGAATACTTCTTGAAATCATTTTTCTGCTACTATCAGGCCCCATAGACCTTGGCTAATTCCTTTTAAATTAAGCAATAAAAGGATTTATTGCACTGTTTTTTTTCTCTCTTTTTTCCTCTTGATTCTTTTCTATTTTTCTAAAAACATTATAGTGAAGGGAGTCAGTGTTGTAGAGCGAGGGGGCTCAGGGGGGCTGAGCTCCTCTTGTTGATGCCGAAAATAGGCAAATTTCTACTTTTGCTATTGTTTTTCGCAAAGTTTTGGGCAAGAGCCCCCCTTGTTATTTTGATAGCACTACACCACTTGAGGGAGCCCCAAGCCCCCCTTTAGCACTGCCCATGAAACTCCTTGTTTGTTTGGCTGGTCGAAGCCCTAACAATTTTCACCTATTGTTTGGTTCATTTTATCATTTATCAAATCATTTTTAATAGAGTTTTAAGATTTGCTAAAGGGAAAGGTTACCGCCAAACAGTAAAGGAAGAATAACATTTTTTTTCTGAGAAACGATGTTCCCTTGACGCAAACTATTATCAGCCTGTACCTAAGGAATTCGTATTGCGTGTTTGATTTGAGATGTCGTGTTGTTGTTGTTGATGTTAGTACACTGTTTCTGTATCTGATCATAAGACAACGAGGTACAAGATGTCGGATGAAGAGGAACAGGACATCGATGATGTGTTGGAGGAAGATGAGGGAGAGCTAATTGACTGGCAGTTACCCCTATGTTTCATGAAAACACGTCATAAAGAAAGGATCGACGGGATCAAGTGTTTACCCCAGTCATGGCGAATGAAAGAACGAGTAAGATCCTAGCTTTCATGGTTTCCCCATTTTAAACCTTTTGCTATATTGGCCTACACCCTAAATCCATACGCCTTTCCACCAATGGCACATCATTCCCCTGATCCTTTGACCGACTTATATAATTTTGTGAATGTTATATGGTATAAACTTTCGATTGCTGGTAAAACATGCTGATAATTTTGAGACTGAGTCAAAACACCGGCCTTCATAATAATCAAGCAATGGCAATTACCCCCTTTTTTTATAAGACTCATTTGGGTGCAGATGATACCTTTTACAACTTACATTTATCAATCCTTATTGTAGATGAAAACCGTTAGCGTTGCTTTGGTTTTATGTCTCAATATTGGAGTTGACCCGCCAGACGTTGTGAAAACAGATCCTTGTGCCAGACTGGAGTGTTGGATTGGTGAGTTCAGTTCACTCATTCAATTTGATTCGCAGTTTCATTTCTTATTTGCCATATTCACTTTACCACATGTTTGGAGTCACGTGCCCGCAAGATAAGGAAGGTAAATTTAGGCCCCTCTTTGCCCCTCTTGAAAGGGGCATGGAGTTCAATCAGACAGAATGGTCCCATGCCATGCCCGGTTCCATGGTCAATTACGTTAAAACAAATGAATGGCTACCTGGAGACAAAAAGGATTTTTTGACCTACTGCCAAAAATGATTCATTCTTACCTCCCATTAAAATTTTGCTTTATGCAATTCAGCAAAAAAGAGTTGTCTAGCATCCTTGGTAATTATCAATTATGCTTTTGTGCGAAAGAGGACAGGAATTCAAAGAATTTTCTTATCAGAATCAAAATGAATGGCAGGATTATTATGCAAAAAGTTTATTTAAAAGCTTTTGAAAGCTGTGTGAAGAAGGTGGATTTAAAATCAGAGTAAGAAATAGGACATGGCAATACCCCTCTGGCAAACAAAAGTAATGATTTTAAGTTTATTGGTAGCAGATAAGAATTAAGTAGCTACATTATAGTGACTCATATATGGCTTAATATTAACCTATATAATTTTTGAAGATAAGACATCACTTGTTAGGTGCTGTCATTTTTGAATGCACAATTAACCAGATAACATTGTAAAATACATGAAGTAATAGGAAACCTTCTGTAAAAGAAAATCACCAAAAACAATAAGAAAGGACAGGGGACCTGTGGCTGGTGTCTGAGTATAAATTTCATATAATAACTTTACTGATTTTTATTTCTATTTATGGATATTATGTCAAGGTCTTTGTTGTCTTTTGACTATTTGTGAAGCCTCACAATCTTTAAATCTCAAAATCAGAAAAAAGATATTTTCATTTGTCATAAACAAAAAACCTATCACAGAGAAACTTAAACTGGCTGTGATTTAAATTGAGGATTTCAAACCTGTTGCTAGCACTAGATATCAAAGACACCTGTTAAACAGTAAGCTGTCTTTTGAATGATTGATATTTTATAACTATTATTTTTCATTGTTTCCAATTTTTTCTGGTTAAATATCCAGGCCTTCCTGGGATAGGCGTGCAGTCGTACTCGCACACACTGGTACATGCCTCCCCACACCAAGGAGTGCATTTAATCGCACACCTATTTTTGTAATCATTTGTTCGTTTTTTAACTAAAGCGCTGGAAACTAATAAGGTAACAAAACAACAAGAAATTGTTTTGTTTTTTGTTTTGGTGTGTTTTGCTGGTCTTCTCCACTGTACTGGGTCAATGTAATCATTTTGAAAAACTGTTGTGGCGACACTTGAATGCAATCAAACACGGAACAACTGACCATAGCATCGGGCTAGTTGTATTTCGGAAAATTTCATTCTTACAGCTAAGGCTGCAGAAACCATAATTATACGACAATTTGCAATCATCTTCTAGCCTAGTGCTCATAAAAACTAAGTTGCATTTTTGTCATAGACCTGTGTTAGCATCCACATATTTCTAAAATACCATTTATGGATGGCAAATTAAGTTGAATTTTTAAGCAAAAGATTGTCAGGCATCCATCTCATTCTAAGGAGCTGCAGTTTTCATGTGGAACCTCTGCTAATGGCCCTTTGCTGGAAAGCTCGCTTTATGTATGCTATTCGTTTTACGCCAGTGATTTAAGTATCCAGTTCCTACTGCCAGCTGGCTTAAAAATAGCTAATGCTAAACAACTGTCCCCAGACAAACTTTTGCAGCATGGCACATTTGTCCGACGAAGATGCCCTGCCTTGCTCTTCCACAAATTATTCAATGTTGTATCGTTTTTACATGAAAACAAAAAAATTCGGAGAATGGCAGGTTGTGACAAAGGCATGATAATTTCTAAGGGTTACACTTGGAAACAACGATAGCGCTCTGGATCCAAAAAGAGGGAAATTTGTAGTAGAATTGTTCTGTTTCAAGCGTTTGCACTGAAACCTTTCGTGCCGTTTTCAATTGGTGCCATTTTCAAAACTGTTTTCATATCCCTTTTGATGAGACACAATTAAAAGTTGGGGCCAAAATATTAACATTTTTCAAGGGTTTCATGAAGACTGCCACCAACCAGGAACTGCATCTAAAATAATTTCAGCATCAAATTTAGAAAAGATCCCTGGCAATATTC
Organism: Rhopilema esculentum; assembly: GCF_057945365.1. Lineage (NCBI taxonomy): Eukaryota > Metazoa > Cnidaria > Scyphozoa > Rhizostomeae > Rhizostomatidae > Rhopilema > Rhopilema esculentum. Next base: position 9,669,439 of record NC_142827.1, read on the forward strand.
AGAAGTATTTTTATTGCCTTGCATCAGAGATTTTATTGCTAAGGTTGTGAGAAGACTGAAGAAATGACCTAAGAATGCAGGTTTTTAAGGCTCCATATACTATGTAATTAAACCTTCGTAGAAATAAGACAAAACACCAATAACACTCCATCACATGCCTAAAACAGTCTAGGGGTGTGAAATGCCACACTCATGCTAATTTATTCCCAGGAAGGCCTGTATAATATCAGACATGGCTGCTTTTCCAAAATATTTCCGATTTGTTCTTAAGCACTTAGATGTGAAGATAAAAGCTTAATTTTTTTGTTAACTATAAATCTCTTAAATATATACTAAGATTAAAGTTTTAATTTTTTTCAGATCCATTTTCTCTGAATTCTCAAAAAGCTTTAGAAACAATTGGAAATAGTTTACAGCAGCAATATGAAAGATGGCAACCCAGGGTTTGTATTAGAATTTCAATATTTAAGTCTTAATTCCTTAGTTTTGAGTGCTAAATTCTCAATGATATGTGATAGACCATCATATGCAAGCTCAATCACTTGTTCAAAATGCTCAGATGCATATCCCTGAAGTTGAAGCGACCAGTAATTTATCCTCTATGATGCTAGGAAGCTGCATTGCTAAATAAAAAATTTGTCCCCTTGATTGATTGTTGACTCTTAAAACTTGTATACAGCCTTTGAACTTTTATAGGCCATGGGCCTGTATTTGGAATTTTAGGTTATTTGCATTCAAACTGGTTTAGAAATTCTATGTTCTAAAAATGTTTCTAAATTTTGACTCATGAGATTGGATTATGAATGTCTCTTTTGATTGCAGGCTAGATACAAGCTCAGCCTTGATCCTACAGTAGAAGATGTGAAGAAGCTTTGTACATCATTAAGGAGAAATGCAAAGGTATTATCAATTAATTAATCAATTCTAGGTTAAAAAAGAAGGAGACATGACCTATATGTAACTCAAGATTTGTATGCAATTGTTCATCATGTGTATTTGGTAAGATTCTGCTAATGTGTACAAGCGCAGGCATCATCAATTTGTGTATTTCTCAAATTTTTTACTGAATGCTGATGGATTTTAACTTTTTTCAAAAGGACAATGATGATTTCCTATGATTTAGAAATAAAGGCAGAATGGCGCCTTTGTCTGTGATGGATTTGTTTCCTAAATGTATTCCATTAAGAATCCAGTTGATTAGGTTCTATTTTGTGCTACTTGGAACAAAAACCAAACAATATATTTCAGTTTGCTTGTAGTGTTATGCTAGAGGATCGAATGATTGTTTAGATTTACTTGTAGATGTGGCCAGTAATATTTATAATTTTCTTTCTTCATGACAAGCTTTCTTCAGCTCTTTAAATTTTGCATAACAAGTACAGTAGACTCTGGTTATAGTTGCACCAAATGTTTTTGTGACAGTAAATGTAGTTTGACCGTGAACGGTGCTAAATTGAACAGTTTTAAATGTTCCAGTCTAAATTTTATGTGACTGACATTGAGCAGAGTGACCACACCATAAGAAGAGTTGATTGTATCATTTGATAAGGCAAATTTTGTTAATTGTTGATTATAAATTTTGTTAACTGTGTATAGATCTAAAGATCTACTTTAAAATGAATTGGCATGTATTTAACAGGAAGCAAGCAATTGGTATGGTTTACTGGACTTATTGCTGTGACATTTTGACACTCTCAGAACCTTCCTGAATTCAGACAATAGCTTGATCAATCCTAAGATACTGCTGTCACTTTGAATGCTCTTCTTTCAAGTAGCTGTTCCCAGTAGCTCAGCTTTAATTTTTCCATAGTATCATGAATTTTAAGAAAGCAATTGAATGTTGTAGTTGAAAGGTAAAGTAACATCCTACTATCCTTTGTAGGAAGAAAGGGTGTTGTTTCATTACAATGGTCATGGTGTTCCAAGGCCAACACAAAATGGTGAAATTTGGGTATTTAACAAGGTATGAAAAAACTTTCTATTTGCTAAATGGTGATTTTGTTGTAGTTTAAATTTACAGTTGCCCTAAAGACCACAGATTCGATTCTTGAGACTCATTCACTGCAACAGAATGTAGTGAAATTTCGAGTCATAGTTTATTTTAACTGCTTTGTGGCACCAGACTTTTCTTGCTTTTAAACAAAAATGGATTTGAATGTCTTTGAAATATGAAATTTAACATTGAATGGATTAATTTTAAATGTATATTCTTGCACTATATTTAACACATATTTGTCAAGTAAAAATTGTTCAAACCTGTTTAATATGACAGAGAATCTAAGAACTTTGTGTTTCTAGAACTTTTCGAATGTGAATGAGTTTAAAAAATAACTGTACAATGATCAAAGCTAGAACTGAAGTTTTTGTATCTCCTTAAGTTTCATGTAAGTAATATCTGCAAATAAATTGTTTTCCATATGTAATTTCAAATTGATATTTTTGCAGTCATATACACAATATATCCCACTGTCGATATACGATCTCCAAACTTGGATGGGAAGCCCATCAATATATGTTTACGACTGCTCTAATGCAGGTTTGTTGAAAACCTTTTTCATTCTTTAGAGGTATTTAACATTCTTTTGTGTATGGAACAAGATGGTTCACAATTGTATGATGATTGCATTAAGCATGATACTTGAAGTTTCAACTCAGAACTGTCCTGTTCTATGCACCAAATTGTTCTATGACATTCAGGTAAAATAGTAATTTTCAAAAATATATATCATAGATAAACGGTTTATCAACTGTTTTGCCTTATAAGATATCAAAAATTCTGTTTGTTGTGATGTTCGTTGCCAACACTTGATATTATGCACTAAAGTTAATATAGTAAATATATATAAATATATTGACATGTTATAAGAATTGTCAAAGCACAGAATACAACAAAGGAATAATCGAAGTTTTCCTTTTTTGATCATAATTCTATAGGTATCTTCTGCTCTGTCGATCTTTTTAAATTTTTTTCGCGACCCTCTGAACCAAATAGCTGTCATCTTGGACATCATCGAGATTATTTTTGCAATATTTAAAGTCTTTAAAACTCGCTTTTGATGCACTTTTTATAAATATCATTCATCTACCGTCCAATGCTCTGCCCCAAATCATTACTTTCGCATAGAAATATGCTTTTCTATATGATTAAGATCAAGGCCCTTCATAATATGATAAAAAGTCCCGACGTTTTTGATTACAGTCTATCAGTAACCCTCATAATTGTCGATGTGGGTATTATGCCTATCTCTTGATTCCACTTATTTTGTATTTTCATTTTCAGGTCTGATTTTGGAATCATTCAAGCAGTTTGCTGCGCAAAGAGAGAAAGAATACGAGGTAGGTGTCTCCTTGTCTGAGTCCCGTCCACAAACCGGGTTTTTTCTGTTTATCGCGTTAGTGGTTGTAAGTAACTAGATTAGCTATCATCTCAGTTGTCTATTTATGTCCTGTTTTTAAACTGTTAAGATACCTTTTAAGAGATCTGCATAATGTAATTAAATTTTTACGTTCCAATTGCTAACTAAATGAAAACCTATGTAGCCCGCTGAAAGTATTGGTGAAAAGGTCTAGACTTCGTACGTAGACTTGTCAAATTTCGGTATTTTGTTAATTTTAAATAACCATGATGTGACGTAAGAAGTCATAGTTGGCGTTCTTAAGTGTTTTCAACGCTAAAAGCAGAAATGTGTTTATTCAGATGTAGATGTAAACATGGTTTTTTGGCATTGTGTGCTTTGTAAGCAGCTAGGAGAATTTTGTGTCTCAAATCACGGCTTGTTTGAACAGTCTTTAAAGGTGCATAAAAGGAAATTACAGGCCGTAATTAAAAAAACTACGTAGTCATGTCTCTTAGATTATAGTAAAACATGGGATGCATCTTTTTGCGTGTATGCGCTTGATTGAAAAGCTTATCACCTCAAGCAGTAATCTTTAAAAGGTTTGACAGTTTAGGACAGGGGCGCATCTATACTGTCGCGCGTGATGTAATATGTCAGATTACATGGTGTTTTAAGTATTACAGTTTTTTCATCTTTTCAAACCTCACCAATGCCTATGATATTTACAGAAAGAAAAATTGGGCTATTTGTTGTTTAACTGTTCAAAATATTATCACTCTACATATTGGCAGAACGTCAAAATAAAATCTGCTTCAAATACTAAATACAAGCAGGTGATTAATGATACACAGTCAAAGAACAAAGAATTTTTTGTTGACTTATCAGGGTACAAAATCAATCAATCTTACCTTCAATGTCTAACAGACAGAGTTATTAGGGATTTATCTGTATATAAGGCGAAATCTTATCTAAACATATGTTATAACTTTCTTTACACATGTGTGATGCACATCATTTTGCAACTGATTTGCTTCCTTCATTGTTTTGCACAACTAGTGTTTTTCATAAGTAGTTTATGCCTCAACGAAACTTCATTTGGAAAATAGCAAGCCCCCCTGCAATATGAGCTTTTACTGTGAAGCATTCATCAGCTAACGTTGTGCAGTGACGGGCAATTCAAAATAGCAGAGATATTATTTCGTGCCTAGTTTTTTTATGCTTAAAAGTTTTTATAGAGTAAGCCCGCCGCGTGTAAATGATAGAAATTGTTACCCATACACACATCTATAATTTCTCTCGCAAAGAAGTCTATAGTTTGCAAAAGAGGGTTACTCCCTACAAAGCACATTATGTTTTCAAAAAGTAAAATAGTAAAAAGGATTCCCAGGCATTGCCAAAACAATTAGCAAAGCACCTTTAAAAAATATCTAACAAGGACCTTCTAAAACTAGATATCAAATTTATTCAGTAATCAGGGGTAAAGCAGCCCTTTTTAGTTATATCAGGAAAAGGGTTCTTTATTAACATCATAGACTTGAGTGGGGGGTAACTTTGGGGCTCATTTTGCCCGCCGGAAGTAGCAAAATCTAAGCAGAGCCACCCCCACCTACCCATTATTGACAGTAATAATGGTCCCAATTGTGCCTACTGTGTGGAGTCTCACACTATCTAATGTGTCCAGCTATGAAATCTTATTAGAACACATGCTTAGGAAACATCAATATTCAAAACATGATCATATAATACATTAATATAATACATAACATTTTGTTTGCAGCATTACCTTGGCCAAGGAACATCTATCCCAGCTCCTCCGCCTGTCAGGAACTGCATCCAGCTAGCTGCCTGTCAATCAAACGAGTTGTTACCTATGCTGCCCCAATTGCCTGCGGACCTTTTTACAGCGTGCCTGACAACGCCAATCAAAGTTGGTCTAAGATGGTATGAGGCAAAGCTATATTAGTTTGTATGAAGTAACCCTCTACTGCTCCATCTTAAGTTTATATAGAATTCTGGAGGCCTGCTTTCCTAGATGCAAAAGCATCTGTTCCTTTAAGTGTTTAAAAGAACTATCTACAAGTAGGCTTGAAATCAATTTTCGATTAGAGTAGGCTTGGAATTAATATTGGATTAGTCTGGTGTTGTTAGAAAGGTTTTTAAGGTGTTAAAGGCAATAGACAGATGATAAAATGGCTTGAACAATCTTTCAATCAGAATTGGCCAATCAATACACTCATGAGTGGCATTACGATTATTGATTGGTCAGTTTTGATTGACAGGTTGCTTAAGCCACTTTCGTATCTGTCGTTTGCATTTAATGTGACTGGTAAATTCTTTATAGGGTCATTTCCCAAGAAAATATTTGAGTGATTACTTAAGTATCATTTTTGTTGTTTAAGTTTTACATGAAACTGACTGACGAAAATAAACAGATGTAATCTATCTTGAGGCATAGGCACAATTCTAATTTCTTTCAGCAGTTCACCGATATTACATTTTCCTAGCTCTCCCATTCAGCTCATATAATCTTAATTGAAACTCGGGTTTGTAGTTTCCCACTGATATCTAGTTGTTTCGTGCAGAAATAGAACGTTACAACGACAACTTATTTCAATAACAAACGATTATTTTTTTCAGGTTTGTTAGCCAAAGAAGTAGTGATCTAGTTCCAGGAATGACGTTAGAATTGATAGAAAAGTGAGTATTTATACCAATAATTGTTTTGCAATTTATTTCTAAAATGGTTTTGCAAAAACAAAGATGTTATTCATCCTTTTTGTATTTGGTACAACTTCCAGGATCTCAAAATCGAGTTGATATTCTAAGGGAGTCAGTAAACATGATCAGTAGGTATAAGGAGACCCGAAAGTTGAGGAAAAACTCAAGAATTTCGCCATGTCCGTAAAATAGATTTTCAAGATTTTGAAACAGCTATTGTTTTTCGGTATTTCAGATGTGTAATACTTGTCGGGCAATATTGGTTCATATGCGAGACAACAAACCTTAATGAAATCTAGTAATGAAGGGCCTTGCTACCTTTTGAAGAAAAACTAATTGAAATATCGAGTCCTTTAACGTGCATAAAATCCTTTATCCAAGAATTTTTATAGCAACAGTTTTCATAACTCTTTATAACTCTGGACATAGAAGGTGACTTTTTGCAAAGATGGCGATTAAGTGATGAAATTTTGGGTGATGTTTTTGGAATCAAGATCATTCTTCAAGATTAGGGTTTCATTGCATTACACTAGGGAATCCATTGTTGTCTTGTAATTGTGAAATATTTCTTATGTTTTGTATAACATTTGCATTTTTTAGAATACCAGGGCAATTGAATGACCGAAGAACGCCTCTAGGCGAGTTAAACTGGATATTCACAGCAGTCACTGATACAATAGCATGGAATACTTTGCCTAGAGGTAAGAACTTCTGCCTTTGGTGTTCTTTAAGAATTTAAGCTTCATTTTCTGTGACTTTTATTGTTATCTATCAATTGTCTCTGACATAAAGTTTGCTGCGAGGATGGCTCAGTTGTTAGTGGCGCTGACTACAGACCCAAGGGTCCGTGGTTCGAGTCCCTGGCATGACAAAACTTTCACAAAGAGCGAGGAGAGTCGCCAGCTCTCTGTAATTCCAGGCGTAGGAATCACTAGGTGTGGTCACATCGAGAGGAAAGACCAAGACACTGCTCGATAAGCATAAGCTTTTCAGTGTCCTAAAAACTACCTTCGGGTGCTAGGTAGAAACAAATACAACAAACGCATAAAGTTACTGAAATATCAACATGTATTTTTGCACGGACTATTCTTTACTAGGTATCTTAATCATTGTAAATAATTCATTGCTCTTAATAACTGTGACTTCACTTAATGTAATATTAAACAGCAAGATATTTACTACTTTAATCTTTTCTTATAAAATTATTTCAATTTTCGATCAAACTGAAGTAATGGTTTTATTGTTGTATAATATAATTAGCAGAAAGGCCTCTGAGAACATTTTAAACAATTAAGTTTTTATTTTTCACATTGGTTTTTCACTGCTCTTCACTCGTTTATACATTTATCATATCTATGTACATTTTCAGAAGTGTTCCAGAAGCTTTTTCGTCAAGATCTTCTCGTGGCCAGTTTGTTTCGAAACTTCCTCCTGGCTGAACGTGTGATGAGATCGTACAAATGCACGCCTTTGTCTAGTCCAAAACTACCTCCTACATATCATCACCATATGTGGTATGCTATTTTTGATACAATTTTTTGGATGTTTTAAGCTGTATTGGGTATTTAGAGCTATTTGAATACTGAATTGTTAGGTGAATTTGCAGTGTAGACATTGATATGAACGATTTTGTGTATACAGAAGAACGTTTGGAGTTCTATGCTATATTTCAAATTGTGTAGAGCTCAAACTATACGACATTAAGCATGATATAACAGACCGGTAAGCAGTAATCTTCATTACGCTGATATTCATAGACATTGTTTGCTGTTAATATTTTTTATACGTGGGAGTTAAACTTTTTGGGGGGAAAGCTAAAGCTAAAAGTTTTCTTAATGTCCCGACAAAGTTTGAAAATTTCCGAAATTGTGCGATGATGTTGGTGTTTTGGAGAGAGTGTTGGTATGCCCCTCTCTCAAGGCCACTACCCCCTGTATTTGAATACCTAAATACTACGTCATCAATCTTCTTAGAATTTCAAAACAATTCCGCTGGAATCATCGTGTTTCAATCTAGTGTTCCCAGAATTTAATGTACTGATAATTTAGAAGCTTACCTAAATAAATCGAGGTTGAAGATTCCCTCCGTCCTTCTTCCCTTCTCACTATTCTAATTCTTGTTTGCCAAACCAAAGCCAATTTAGAATGTCACTGAAAAGTGTATTTGCAAATTGGCAAACGCATAAAACCATATTCTTAATAATTTGGTCCATTGGCTCATTTCCAGTTTATTTGATAAATAGGATCATTAGAATCTCATTGAGATTTCAGAGAAAGTTTGAAAAACTGACGATCACCGGAGCGCTTATTTGATGCTAAATAATAATATTTTGAAATGAAAAATTTATGAGCGTAGTTATTGAGTTATTTTTCAATTATTTTCTCCCAAAGCTTTAGTGATTTACGGTTGACCTCTAGCAATATCCAAATAAAAATTAGTTTGATTTTGGGAAAATCATTAAAGGCACAGCAATATGCATTGTGTTTGTTAACTTCAATAATTATTAGCCATTAAGGCAGAATAATTACTTGTGTATTTTAAGACTTAAGTTCAGCTTTATTTTCTATTGAAATAAGCATTTTAATGTTGCTTTAAAGTTTGAGGCTCCGCTGATTTTAAATGATCTCTAATTTTCGACAGGCAAGCGTGGGATTTCGCTGTGGACCAATGTCTGACTCAGTTGCCTGTAATCACAAAGGATGAATCAAAATATCACGTGCGTATTCCTCTGAGAATTTTCTTTGCTTATTTCATTTAGTATTTGATGCTTTGAAATCCTCAAATGTCTTTAAGAAAGCTGATACCGATAATCGATAATCTCAAGGGAGGCTGATTTGATGAAAATGTGACACCGAGCTCCTCTCGTTATTCATTAGATGTCATTTTGATGTGCCTTACAAGAAATACGCATAAAAGGGAATAGGATTAACAATGAAAATTGTATTCTGCTTAAATCAACTTCGTTGATATCTCGGATTCGAGCAATTTGTATCTTCACATTTGGCAAAAATGGATAACAGAATTGGAACCTTCGGGTTCAAATTAGTCTGTGCCAAAAATTTCAAATTGTTTGGGCCGTCAGGCTGCGAATTACCCCCATTTTTAAAATTTAGCTTTTCCTATACATTTCAATGGAATTTGTTGCTGCAGTGAAAAAATTTCCGGTCATGTTCCGGCAATCTGCAAGTAGCAAGCTCCGGCCAATTCTAAAGAAATATCTAAATATTGGAAACAAAGTATCATGCGACCGAACGGTCCAAACATCATGAATTTTTCAGTATAAACTAATTTAAAGATGAAGATTTCAATTCTGAAGTCCATTTTCGAAAAAGATCCGTAAATAGCGAGATACAAAATTGATGACGTCAACTTGAATCCATCAATAGCAACGTTTGAATCCCATTGCTCTTTTTATTAATTGTTTGAATACTTCATAATGAAAATACAAAACAGCGTTGAAAATTTTGCTGATCTCCACCATATCTAGCCTACACCATATCCTACTTTTACAGTATGAGTCTTTATCTTTTACAGAATAGCTCATTTTTCTCCGAGCAACTGACAGCCTTCCAAGTGTGGCTTGCTATGGGTTGCGAGGAACGCGATCCTCCTGAGCAGCTACCGATAGTATTGCAAGTGAGTTACTTGTCAACATTGTTTTATATATGGACATTTCTTCAAACTGTGAGCTTTAGTAATGACCATTAAACTGAAGGGCAATGCAAATACATTTCAAGCCGAAGGTAATACAAAATGCTTTAACCTCGCTACTCTCAAGTTCCTTATTGTAGGGGGGGGGGGGGGGGAGTAGACTTCATTTTTCAAAAATTGTGCATACCAATTTCCATTTATTGACACCCCCTCTAATTCTGATTTCATGCAAAGTTCCTATTCAAAAACCCCCCAATTTAAACATAATTTTGGATAATCTAAGCATTTCAATCTATTATGACCCCCCCCATTTTAGGGTTTTTAAAAAGAATGCCAACCCCCCTCCTTATTAGACCCCCCTACAATTAGGAACTTGAGAGTAATTAAAAGCGTGCAGAATCCTTGATGTCATGAGTTATTTGTCATGGTATCTTTTGCAGACATATCATTGAGAACATTATATTTGTTTTCAGTAATTTATTCATTTATCGTATGTATGTTGTTTTAACTTGGACATTTATTACACATATTTTCATAAGATGAGAGACCCTTTGATTCCTTACATTATTTCAATCCTATGGTGGGGGATGGGGGGGGGGGGGGGTGGTATAAATGTTTGAATTCTTTGAAAATCTTAAAGATAACAAGGTGATACTATTAAATTTCAGTATACGTTTTTTCGTTGTATTAATAGACATTGTTTTGTCAGCAATGTACATTTTAATTTTCTTTATTGAATACTATTCGGATTTCGGTATTTTACCTTTTATTTCCTTCCAGGTGCTGCTTAGTCCAGTTCATCGACTTAGAGCCCTTGATCTGTTAGGCAGATTTCTAGATCTTGGACCATGGGCAGTGAGTCTTGTAAGTATATACATCACATCTTTAGTTGTTTCCTGTCAATTGGCAAATAATTTTTGAAGTCAGTATCATTATCAGTTTTAGCGCGTCTTTGAAAAAAATAGCACGGCTTTTGCAATGTACGAAGAATGTGGAGGAATTGTACTTCGATATTATGAATTGGCGATGTGGACAAAACTGATGATGATGATGATTGATGATGATGATGATAATGATGATGATTGATGATTGATGATTGATGATTGATGATGATGATGATGATGATTGATGATGATGATGATGATTGATGATTATGATGATGATGATTATAATGATGGTGATTATGATGACGACGATGACAATGATGACGACAACGACAATGATGACGACAACGAAGATTCCAAATGTATTAAAAGTCTGAACTTTTCTAGATGCGCTTCCAGTCTGTTTCCCAGACAACTAAGAACCTTTATGTTTTATGAGAATGCCTAAAAAAACGGCGGCACAAGCTATGACGCAGCAACTTTACACAACTCATATATTGGGGCTCTGTGAGTGGGACCTAACTGGGATTTTGTTTTTTTGATATGACGAAGGACATTTTTTGCTTGATAGCATAACACGAAAAATTATTTTTATTCGGTTGCTTTATCAAAATGCGTTTCGCATATTTACAGTTTCTTGATAAACGGCGGGAACTGCTATGACGCAGTAAGTTTACAAACCCGGATCTTTGGATTCCACTATCAACCTTTGCAGAAGGAGAAATCGATGCGTGCCTAACGATCTCTAACGACCCGCGCTGACAAAACGGTTCCAGCATAATGATCTCGCGGCAGTGCAATTACTTGATTACGAAGGGGAATCTTTCGTACGTAATTGTGAGCAGCCAAACTTTTAATTTCGTAAACTTCCTAGTTGCGAGTGCAAAGATTTCTTTAATTCGGCAATTGAACCGTTTGATTAAGAAATGTAGTCACAGTTCCCCAAATGATTAATTGATCATTCTCGTAACTGTTAGTCTGACAGACTTTTAACAAATTCCCGTTGTTTCTATGTTTTTCCTACACCAAACTACCTTATCCAACGGGGTCTGAAGAATTTGGAATGAATTTTGGATAAACCCTAGAGAAAACTGGAAAGTACCTGCAAGCATTTTGCGACAATTTTGCATAGCCTGGAAACTTTCGAATAACTTTCACCGACTTTGCAAAACTTGCGAAAAACTAAACAGATTTCTGATACTTGCAATATATTCGAATTTCCCGCCCTTGCTTCAGACTCTTTAAATGTCCCGAGTTCCTTGCATGAAAGTTAATTCTTGCAGAAACTCGTGAAACGTGAAATCGCATATTCCCGCACTTTCTTTTGTATCCCACATAGCAAATTGCAAATTATACGTCTAATTACGTTGACGCTTGACAGGATGAAAGCACCATTCTCGATTACGAGAAGTTTCTGATCTATTCTGGCTACCGTTCAACATGCACGTGCAGAACCAATTTTAACTGCCCAACGTCACGAGCAAAACTAAAAGTGATTGGTCGAATCTAAGAGGATGACCACAAAGGGGATCTCAGGCTAGCAGCCGAACCCAATTTAATAGCACGATTATAGACCTAAGTGTCGATTAGCGAACCTCAATTGACCACTTAATCGGGAAACTCACGATTCTCGATTGTTCGTTTGGGAAAATTGGGAAAATCCTTTGATTTTGGCATTCTATGCCTGCATTGTTTCGATTGTCTCCCGCCTTTGAATTCGGCTTCTATGTTTCCATTGTTGAACTCATCAAAATGCCGATCCATTGTTACACAATTGGCAACAATTCTACATATATATATATATATATATATATATATATATGGATGCCCATCGAGCTGAGCAAAATCCCCCCTTCATGTACTCATTCTTCGTACATAACGAGCCTGAAGTTCATTCACGAGTTGCATCAGGAGTAGCTCAATAGGCCAGCTTTTGTTTAGCAGTCAATCGTGCGATGGTTGTAAGTGAATAGTGATAATGCCAGTGTCGAGCATGCTCTTGCTCTTTGTTCAGCTCGTTGGTCTATGAGCTTGAGAATTGCGTCATTAACGTAGCTCTTCAATGTCCACGTTAACTGGCAACTCTTTCCCAGTTCTGTAAGCTGACCCAAGCTGTTTCAAGTCCTTACTTCAGGCGACTTTGAAACAGATGTGAAGTCTACCGGTAGGACAAGGCCCTTCTTGCAGTTCTTTATTGTTGCTTGTTAGAAAATCTTACAGTGTTAATACCATCATTTAATACCTGACGTTATAAGGTCATTTCATAATTGTTCTTTGTTTTCATCGCCAGGCTCTGTCTGTTGGTATTTTTCCATACGTGTTGAAGTTACTTCAAGGGTCAAGCAGGGAAATTCGTCCTCTTATGGTTTTCATTTGGGCAAAGATACTGGCAGTTGACAGTGTAAGTTCTATGCACAAGAAAAGATAGGATTGATATCACCAAAGTATTTTTGAATATCCATTGGAAAGTCTCACATTATGCAATTCTTCAGTACTTTGGATTCCTCTTTGAAAACCCTAACCACAATGTCAGTTGCATTATGTAAGCATTGAAGTTTTTTTATCTTGAAATCGTAGACATGTCAAGCCGATCTAGTCAAAGATGGAGGACATAACTATTTTTTGTCTGTTCTTGCCGATCCTTACATGCCAGTGAGTTATCAGATTTCTTGTTGATGTTTAAGTCATTTTTTTTATTCGCCATTAGTAATTCAATATTATGAAAAACTGCAGCTGTAAGGGTACTCACACTAGAGATCTTCTTTGCATTTGGAAATATACACAATCTTGATCAAATTTTGCCCTTTTTGATATATGATCAAAGAAAACCCCTCCTCGGAGAAATTTTTCCAATTAACTTTCGTTTCCCCATTAATGTTACTGAAAAGTCTAATCAAATCACTATTTCTCTTGGTGGAACTTTAAAATTGCCGAAATTGTTTTGCTGGCTGGATTTTTAGGTGATTTTATTTTTTAATTCAAGCTGCTTGATTTGTCTCTAAGCTAGAACTTTGCCTCAAGGCTAAAACTTGTCTCAAAGAATTTGTCTTAAACAAACAGCTTCTTTGGTTTCAGATGTAGCGCAATTATTTGCTATTGGCAACTCTGTCGACAAAATTATTGTATTGGTAATTTAATGATGTTTTTTATAGGCAGAGCATCGGACAATGGCAGCTTTTGTAATTGCAAGAATCATCCACGACTACCCTTCAGGACAGGTAATAATGCCTCAAAATACCTTAAACTGCATTCACACTGCTATTCTGTAGAAGAAAATAACTATTCTAGCCACGTCAACCTCTTTTTAGAAAACCTATTCCTAATGTTCATTCCCTGGGCTACACAGTTGTTAAGAATTTCTGGTCACTACTGTCTTTAACTTCGTTTTGTCCTGCTTTGAACAGTTATTTCTTCGAAACTTTCCAAAAAAGCTTCCCACATGTCTCCAAAGATGTTATATGAATAAATGCATGAATCTACTTTGTTTATTATTGTCACTTCATTTCCGGGTACTCTCTGCCTTTCAGGATAGCTGCTGCAAGGGAAACATGATTGCACTTTGCCTAGAACAACTCAATGATCCTCATCCCATGTTACGCCAGTGGCTTGCCATTTGTTTGGGCTTGATATGGACTAATTATGACGCGGCAAGGTGGTGTGGAGTCAGAGACAGTGCGCCGGAAAAGTTAACCAAACTTCTAACTGACCCATTACCAGAGGTTCGTGCCACAGCGAATAATTTAATCTCTTCACTGAAAATATCGGGTTCGTCGGCGTATACAAGAAGGTGCAATTCAAAGACATACCCAGTTTGTAAATTTTAGAGGCAGCAATAATAATCCGCTAGTTATAATGTAATTTTTTAAAATAACTGTCAGTAAAATATTTGATATAAACTATATTCCAGATTGCGTTGTCTATTCTGACTTAACAGTGCTCGATGTACAAAAGTACAGAGCAATAGATGATAGGCTAGAAATGAGACATGTTCTCTGTTACACCGAGTTTCGTGCTTGCGCACCCATCATCAGACAGACTAGTCTGTCTGATGAGTGCGCAAGCATGATAAGTACTATATATACATATTCAATGTATTAATATACTTTTAAAGGTTCGAGCGTCTGCAGTTTTTGCACTGGGAAGATTGATAGCCAACACTGGTGATAGGTCAGACCATGCTAATATGGTAGATCATGGAACAGCAACCACATTAGCGTCAGTTGTAGGCCAAGATGGAAGTCCTTTGGTTAGAAAGGTAACTTTTCATTTGTTCTTCATTCTTTTTAATCGTCGCTTCTTTGTTTCTTTGCTAAATTTGTTTTTCTGTTAGAGTGGGGGAAGGGGGCAACGTTCAAGCACTGTCTTTGTTTTTTTAGTTTTTCAACTCATACTTAATATTCTATACATTGTTTACCAATGGGATGACTTGCATACTCCGTAAATCTATGAATACCGTATTATTACTAGTCTTTTGGGGAAAACGGTTCGAGTTATGAATTAAACTACAAAAAATATAAATTGGCCTTTCTAGAACTGCCTTTCAGCCGAATCTGATTTTCATTCCTGTAACACTTTTGCACACTGACTTCAACAGGAGCTAGTCGTTGCTTTTCATGGACAAATCATTCAGTTTGAAAATAACTTCGGAGCAGTTGCTATACAATTCCTGGAAGAGGACAAGAAAAGAGAGCTCTTGGGAAGTCAGCGAGATTCAAACAACAAAGGCTGGATTTTGGTTGGTCAAGGCTCATCATCAAAGGAAGCATTTATGGCTAGCACGGATAGTCATACCCTTAAAAGGCATCCGGGACAAACTCACTCTAGCCAGTCCAATTTATTAAGCAGTGGGAACTTTGGGCAGTCGGGACAGCAAGGCCAAGGTACCTCTCTATCAGCCCCCTTTCACTCTTTATCAGACGTTATGTTTTGCTCAAGGTGTTTAATGAGATAAAGGACTACAAATAGATGATCCATTGAGCTTTTATGATTATCAACGTCAAAATTGTGATATAGGCACAAAAAATGGTCTTCTTCGGTCAGGCTTATTATGCGAATGTGGTGCGTAGGGGTGTCGTGGGTGGGGGGGGGGGTTGGGGGGTTGGGGGAGATGTCTCTCCTAAATTTTTGACTGGCTCTTTAATGTCAGTCAAACATAATTTATGATGCTAAAACGTATTACAAAATGCCAAGTAAAGTTCTTTGTTGGCAAGCGTCTACAATTCTCGGTATTAGCATTTCTTTGCGATTGTTGGCAAATCAGTCTGAATCGTAACCTGTAATTTTAGCCCTACCAGTTACACACTCAAGAATAATATGTGGAGCATATTTTATTTTTGAATTTGTGCACATGTATTCAACCTAACAATTCAGATGCTTAACATTTTGTAAATAATTTTAATCTTGTCAGCAAAAGATGAAACTTTCAATAATAGCAAAGGTACAATATAAGTCGGTGAGCTGATTATCCTGTTCTCGAAACTTGTAACCTATCAAGACTGCTTAGGACTAGAATTGGTATAGCAAATAATATTGAAAATGTGAAGGAAGAGGGAAGAGGTTCTCTTTCAATTTCAACATTAAACCGCTTTGAAGTTGAATTAACCTTTCTTTTAACCCAACATACAACAGATATGCACAGATGGCCGAGATCTCGAATGCTCTATTTTATTGCTGTTTGTCGCTTTTAGATTATCATGTAATCACAATCAATATTATTGTTTTCTAGCTAAAGGACTGATGAGTTACAATAGCACAAACAGTTTGGCATCATTGGACAGCCAATCAAACGAGATTTGGATCAAAGGACCAATCAGAAGAGCTTCGTCAACTATGTCATTTTCATCTCTTCACGAAAATGTGTATACTAGAGTATGGAAGGTAATTGGCCATTTTGCCCTTAAAATATGTTTACCTTGTTAAATAAATTTTCACCGGGATATTGAAAATGGGAAATTCTATTAAGGAAAATTCTTAGAGGCCGTCATAGATCTGAAGGTGAGATCTACTACCACTATCAGTGAATCAATCTTATTGGCAGAATAAACGTCAATCAGCGATCATCTTTTCTTTGGTCTTTTTTGATTGACACGTAGACAACAGCCAATAGACAAGGACATTTTATTTTACAGGCTCGAAAATTCTGGTCAAGTGCTGCTATGAGATTTTAAGATAATGACAATGAAAAAATTGTAGTTAGAAATATATCTGACAATTCACAGATTCGCTTGTTAAATGGACTTATCATGTAATCACTTTTTTATTTTGTTTGACTTTGTTAATCTAAAGATGTCTGAACAAAGGTCTTTTTTTTGGAATTGCATTCTCCTTTTCAGTGCCATTTCAAAGTTTTTTTTCTTAAGTACTTTTTTACGTCTTTTATTTTTTTGCCATCCGAATTTGCTGGTGAATAATAGATTTAGCTTCTTTTCTTTTTGTTTCAGACGATGTTGAATCTGTCGGTTGATCCATGCCCTGATGTTGCAATGATGGCGCAAAAAGTCGTAAACAATATAACCGTGAAGGTAATTAGCTGGACACGATTGTAAATGTATTTGATCCTGCTAGGCCATCGGAGTGTACAGTCCCTGCCAAAAGGCCTTGTAACCGCCCGTTACAAAATGCTTTTTTAAAAAATAAACTGTTTCCGGTGAAAAGGCCGATACTGCACCATCTTTCCCAAACTGTGCCAAAGCGTAAAGTGACGGCAATTTTAGGATCATTGGCCAAGCAAGACGTCTTTTCATTTAGACGTTTTGGAATCTGTTTACATCAAAGCAAGGGTCCCGACCTGTGAGTTTGTTTTCACCATTGGACTCTTCAATTAGGTGAGAGGTTAGCAGTCGCTGCTTGGTCAAAAATAAGGAACCGATCAATTGCGTCTGTCTTCCTCTCAACTTACTGTCGATCCACACCTTGATTTTCGGTCACTATCCAACGTTTATACTCTGAAGAGTGTCGAACGAAAAGTACTTGTTATGTGTTTTGTTTCCGCTGATTCGTGCCATCTTGAAATTTTGCGTTAGCGAAAACTTGTTTGGATTTATTGGGGTTTTTGTAATTTACATCAGATTAGTAGTAATTAATTACCCTTGATCATTCTTCGTTTCACCTTCAATAATTGCTAAATGGCGATTGCCTCATTTTAGGCCACAATGTCAGCCAAAGGACTGCAGCTGCCTTTTCGGTCGCAGCCCTCCTCACCAGTCACTGATCCTCATTATCTCCACAAAAAGTAAGATATTTTCAGTTAACATTAAATTATTTCCAATTACATACCTATCGGTAATATCTGTCATTTTTCTTGTATTTTTGCTTGGATTTGGAAACTATGGCAAAAAATTTTCTATCTTGAATATTATGGTTGAAAGTCTAACAACCATTTAAAGAAGCTAATATATTATGGAATCAGTATTTTGTAGTTTGGCAATCCTTGAATCCCATGGCTGAAAGGCAACCATCAAACTGTGAAACTGGCAGATATAATTTAAATTATTATTTCTCATATAAGATGTTTTCAGAAGTCTCCAAAGTTAATAGATTTAACAGTTTCACATGTTAAAACCACTGATACTTGCGTCATGCGTTTAAACGGTAGTTTTTCAAGCTTATCTTCTTTGATTTTTTAAAATAGGCCCTCAACCCACTCAGCAGTGATGGATCGAGAATACGGTACACCGAAATCGAAAAGCTTTTACATCCAACCTTCAACACCGGATAATCGTCGGCAGTCACGTGGTATGGGCTCCCCGCCCCATACTCCGCATACGTTAGAATTTTCAACGAAAAGGAGGATGTTCGACAAAGGCCCAGATGTTGCTGTATGTGACATTTATTTTCCCGTTTGAATTGTTCTCATCATTGCTGGCTTGAAAATCTTATCAATAATCAACTTTAATCGTTTTTAATCATAATCTTCAATAAAAATCAGTCATCATCATTATCACTGTTACTTATCATCACCACCATCAATCATGATTCTAATCAGTCAATCAATAAATCAATGAATCATTACAGCCAATCAATCAGTTAGTCAAACGCCAACATTTGTGGGGAAACATTTACAGGATATTTTATGTTGCCAATTTTATTCTGTCCCTTTTTGAAAAATTTGTTTTCATTGCACTCGGATTTATTACTATCGTCTTTTTTCTCTTCATATCTTGTCGATTAAACAAGTTTCGTTATTACCACAGCAAGCAGTAGCTCCTGATATGGACTCAGACGGAGAGGAAGACGAAGGAATTTCGCCAAAGCCTTCACTTGTGTCAACAAGATTATACGAATGGTTTTGCAGTTACTTCGCACAGTCAGTAATGAAGGTAACCAAGACCATTTTGTTATGTTTAGTTTATGTTTAGAGCTTATTTTTCAGAACTAAACAACCTATGTACCTTGCTAATAATTCTGAAATATTAAGTATATGGAGTAGTGTTTGCTGTTGCTTTAACAAACTGTTTTCCCTGCATTTTTTCTTGCTGCTTAAAGACCGTTAAGTTTTGAGTCATGTAAACTACTGTGACGTATAACCACGCAAGGTGCATGAATATACCAAACCCAGAACTCTTAGATGGCCTCCTAAATATGCCTTACACTAATGTTATAACTTTTTGTAGCCTCTAGATGATTTAGACCAAAATAGCAGCCAACACATACAGAGAGAGTGGAGGTTTCTTAGGAACACACGAGTGAGGCAAGAGTCCTCTAGATACTTTCATTGTAAGTCATTTTTCACAAGTTGATCTTTCGATTTATGTCTTAAGTATTGTGTCCTCGTACTGGTATTGATGATTGAAAGCTAAGCCAGTTTTTTCAAAATTTCCTTCTCAAGTGTGTATTAATAAGGTTGTTTCTTGTGATGCAGTAGTTCTCCATTGTAGTTTGATTCCGAAACATTCTCCACGCATCAGTACTTAAGTATTGTCCATCACAGCCTCTAGTCGAGTTTGAAAATTATATGTATATATCATTACGAACAAAGTTTTGTTTCTTTATTTCAAAAACAATAGGATGCAGGCTCGTACAACTTCTCCACACTGTCAAAAATTGCAGTCGAAGAGCCTTTACAATCCCTTTCAAAAGTCCTGTTGCACAGAAGCTACATAACAAGAATTTAGCGATTGTTTGCAGGCATTGTAAGCTCAACCTTGGGATCGTCCTCGCTTCAATGTCCCATTTGGTCGTCGTGTATCAAAACTAAACCAGATAATTGCAGTGGAAATGATAGCAAATTATTTTTGAAACACAGCTGTTTTTTAACAATTTGTCCATTCATTTATGTTAATTGCAAAGTAATAAATAATTCTTATTTTGCTTTGCAGCTGTCAGCAAGCTTGATGACCAAATCTTTATCAATAAAAATGTGCAGCCGCCGACATTCATTAGGTTCCATCCTTATGAACCGCACTTCGTCGCAACTGACAGGGGTGGAGTAAGGTACACTGATTAATAAAATATCAGCTCTAGTCTTATCAGCTCAAGTTCTAAAAAACCTGATTTTTCTGTTAGATCTCGAGAAAAAGGCAATGATTGGACGGCGAAACTAGCGAATCCGGATAGGATAATTCTATTGACCTCGTGTCATACAGGTCGAAGAGTTTTTTTGACCGTAATAACGAATCAAAGGTCAGGGAACGCTCTCCTGCGAATATGACATCCAGCAAAACATGTTCCCTATCCGGATTCACTTTGGTCTTTGATAAGAGTTTCTTATTGGTGTGTAGACCAGGAAGTTTTTAAGTTACAACTTCGAGTTCCAGGCACGGCAATTACTTGTTATATCTTTTACATATCAGTTTCTAAAACCTACCTTTTGAGTAAACATGTGTTTAACTTGGTATTTGCACACTTCTATACCTATCGCACATCATTCCTTGATTTTTAAGCTTATTCTTTGCGACGGTTTATTAGCCTAAGTACTTGATGTTGATTTTTGTTTTTGTAGTATTTGGAATTATGAATCCGGCGTTCGAATGAACTACTTTGATAATGGAAATCCGAAAACTTCCAGGATAACCTCATTAGATATTCTTAATGCTCACGATCTGTCATTATTGCTGACAGCATCAGGTAAGGTGTTTGGAATCGATATTTTCTATCAGTGCATTGTTAAAATGCTATTTCAAAAATTTGCCTTACCAGTCCTGTTAAGGCTAGGATAGATCGGATCCAGTCCGGATTCAATTTGGCATCGGTAACGATTTGTACAGTTGTTTTTCCTGTATCGGATCAATTTGGAATCCTGCTAACACCAGAACAAATAGACTAATTACCTCTCCTCATGACCATTAGACTAATTACCTCTCCTCATGACTGTTAGACTAATTCCCTCTCCTCGTGACTAAAGTATAAATAGATACAAAGTATGAATTTATTGTTCAAATAGCAGTTTTGTGCTAGATCTCATCAAAACTCAGCAATCGACAGTGCTCTAATTGATATCCTATTCATAAATTATCCTCTGAATGGAATCTTTGTAATCTTTTTGCTTTCGGTCAATACGTCTTTGAAACCACACCCACTCTTTCCCTTTACATCGTGCTTGTATGAGAATAGGTCTGCTGAAAAAAAAGGAGATCGCGGGCCCAACTGAATGCAAATCCATCGAATCCAGTATAACGTCTGTTTACACTGGTTAAAGTATTGTCACGATTGAACCCGGTCTTGTGTTTCCATTTCGTCTGTTTTTTGGGAAATTGATTGTTTCTCAAATGTCACCTCTTTAGATAACTCGATTCCCTAACCCGTATTTCAAAGGAAAGTTTTAGTTTCAATATTTGCTTTCCTACTGCAAACAAAGACCAGTTAACTTCAAATTATTGACCCAGTTTTAGTAAAATAGTTTTTTAGCGCAGGTGTAAAGACTGCTTTTGAACAAAAATTACTTGAATTAAAATAACAAATTATAAATGAAAAGTTGTTGTGAGCTGAAAACAATATTAGGTAATTTCTAGCAATACGTCAAGTTTTGTAGTGAAAAATTGTTTGATTTCTGTTTAATAGTTCAAGATAAGCTGAGCACAACACACTAACTAGTGAAAGAAAGGCTTCGTTTGACCAATTATACAAGCACTATGTGGTTCTCCTAACTATGCTTTATGGATCTAGCTTAGTTACCAGAAGCTCTAGAGAAGCGCATACTTATTGTGTTAGTTTGATTTTGAGGCAATTTTTTCGCTGTTTCAATAACATTTCATAATTTTCTTTTAGATGATGGGGCGATTCGTGTTTGGAGAAATTATGTGGGAAATGAGGGTAGTAGATTAGAATTGGTAACTGCATGGCAAGCCTTATCAGGGATGATTCCATCAACTCGAGGTTTGTATCCAAGTATATGAAACCTCATTTCAAATCTTTGTTTAAACTGAACAATATTTTTGTATTGCAGAACCAAAATACTTTGCAGCAGTTTATCTTTGCAGTAGTCATATTCATAGGGTACATATGTATTTTAATTAGGCCGTTAACAAGTCAATGTTTAAAGAATTTCACAATTGCTTTTTGTTTTCAGGACTTCGTCTGTTTTTCTTCATTTTTTTCTATTATGATGACTTGTTTCTACCATACGTTTTTCTACATAGTTTTCAGATTTTGAATATCAGAGTGAAAGTTCAATATACAGATATGTTTGGTATATTCTAAATTTAACAATTAAATGTTAACTAAACTTCCTATACTGAGAAATTTCAAAATAGAATGCCAGATTGCCAACTTTTTGCAGCATCCTCCAAATACTTTTATTCCAGCACCTCCTATAGTATTGACCAAAAAGCCAGAGGAAATCTAGATGCGGATCGAAAATGGCTTGATATTTCATTCGATTGCCTCCTTGTTTTTCACAAATCAAAAATTAAACGTTCCAATTGATTTTTGACGTTCCAATGCAGGTGCTGGAGCTGGATTGGTAACCAGTTGGGAACAGCAGTCAGGAACTTTGTTAGCTTCGGGTGATGTTCGCCTAATAAGAGTTTGGGATACTCACAGAGAGATGAAATTACAGGTTATTTCTGTTTTATTTACATTGACGTTTGTGGATCTAGTACCAATCAAACATTTTTCTAGTTTGTATTAGTTACAACTGAACTCCTGGTTGTCCTCCATTAACCTTCTATTATCGCATTGAATGTCTTCTACCTTTTTTCAGATTTCTCTGAACTTTCTCTAAGATCTCTCATATTAGCTCTATGACATTTTAATTCGAGCATGACGTTATAAAATCCCTAAGTTGTCTTTTAGTAAGCACTTTCCTTTATAATGACAATACTTAGGGGACTTGCATTGGTAGGGAGGGGGTGCATTGAGTTGAGACACCTCAAATTTTGAATTTGTACACCGATACCTTTGTATGCCGATAGAATAATGTCGACATTATATTTTTCAAACAAAATAACCCTCTGATCTTTTACTGAGGAGACAACTCTACCCTCCCTAGAAATTTTTTTGATTCAGGTATGTTTATTCCTGGCGATGCCAAGGCATAACTTGAAGCTTAGAACCCTATGAAAAACTATCCACGTACAACCAGTTCGAAATTTTCAATGCGATTTGCCTATCTTATAAACTTCAGGATATACCAACTGGTGCAGACAGCTGCGTCACCAGCATTGCATGTGATTCTGTCGGCAGATCTTTGTTGGTAGCTGGCCTAGGGGATGGATCTGTCAGAATTTATGATCGAAGACTTCCACCCTCTGATTGGTAGGTACAAATATTACCAGGGCGGTGTCAGATTCTTGGTCTTACAGTAAAAAGGTATCTATTGAGAGGGCGATGAGCAATTTAAAACTTTTAAAATCGAAGAATGATATTTCGCTTTGGAAGAGGCAAGCTAGCTGGCTTTTGCATCCATCTTTTTTCTTTGCTAATTGTAACGTAAAAATTTATTTGTTGTAAGGATGTTGACGAAAGTTGAAACGTTTAAGAAGATCTGTTTGTAAAATCACATACGCTTCCATATAGTTAAGAGGATGTACTGCAATTTACTAAGGGGCAAACTAGCCAGTTTTCTCTCCTATCCTTTTCATAATTGATTGCAACATATAGATATGAAATATAAACGTTTTAATGATAGATGCGAAAGTCGAAACGTTTAACAGAAAGTGTTTTTTTTAAAGTCTATTATAAATGCATATGCTCTATTTGAAAGTCTATTAACCATGCGTGATGCCACATAGACAGGTGTACACGCTGCGCACGCTTCTCCATAAATGTATCGCTTTAATTGATTTTAGCTGCGTCATTACATTGCGAGAGCATCTTGGATATATTGTCAAAGTATTTTTACAAAAAGGAACAGAAGGAAATATCATAAGTGGAAGGTATGTACTTTGTGGATAGATTTGTCGTTTTTTCACGTATTGGTGCTCCACAGACTTCCAAAAATACAAATGTTATATTAGTTATTCTAAAAAGAAAGCTTTTTAGTGTTTAAGAAGGCTTTGTAAGATATTGTGTTTGCTGTTAGCAGCATCGATATCTCTCATGATATTATTGTTTTTTAATCAGGATCTGTAAAATTCTAGGTAGTTCTCCAGCTATGTCAAAGACAACTTCACGAAGTGTTTTAATTTTTAGAAACATAGCAAATGCACAAAAAGTTGCATAACTTCCCAGACAAGTTGCAGTCAAGCTTTTTATTGCATGTAATGGCCTTAGCTTTCAGATGCTTCCTGGTTATCATATATCAAATTACATTTTTTTTCTACCACCAGAAGCAAATAATTCTTACAGAACATTCTTCGGGAGTATTTCTTTGAGTTTTACAGATCTATTTGATATATATAGATATACATTTTTAATATGCTACTTTAGATCTATATTTTTACAGATAAATTGTGTCGTAATTTTCTTGTTTTTAATATAATGTTGTATCTTGTTTGTGGATATTAAATTTTTTATCTTTGTTAGCCAAGGTACAATAAAAAAGCTATAATATTTAATGTTACTATTTGTAGCTCTTTCTGTATTATTTATTTAAATTATTACATATTTTTAGTTTGGATGGTGACATTAAACTTTGGGATCCAAGATCATCACAGTCTTTACAAACTCTAACAAACACAGTTCCAAATATGGCATCATTTGATGTGCATCCGCAAGTGGAGCTCTTTTCAGTAGGATCAGCAAATCAAATTATCAAAGTTTTTGATATGAATGGACATAATATTAGTACAATTCGGTACCATGATGGATTCATGGGACAAAGGATTGGACCCATTAGCTGCTTAGCATTCCATCCATATTGGGTGAGTTCATTTTAAGAAATACTTTCTCAGCTGAATTCTAATATACACAAAGGGTTCTGGTTTGTGAGACACAACCAGTGGTAACAAATATATATTCTTTGAACCAAAGAGTAGCTTTTTGTGCCTTTTTTAAATGAATACGCAATAGGGGCTTGTAGTTGCTGATTTTCAAAGAATTATAAAAGACAGCCAAAGACACTTGTGCAGTTCATTAAAAGAAAGTGCATTGTGTAAACAAAGAAGGAAACGATTTTAATAGGAATGTTATTTATCACCAGAGCCAGATTTTATTACATGTAGATTGAAATATGAAAATATGTACATATGCCAACTGGATTCAAAAAAATTGGTCAAGGCTTTTACCAATACAGTACATCTTATTTGAGGGGAAAAGCCCTTTTCATGTGTTTTGCTGCAACTTCTCCAATACTATCCAATTCTGTCCAATAAATTGCCAGTGAAAAGTGCTGATATTGCATCAATAACTTCTTCATTAGCTGCTGTGGATTTTTTCCAGCAATATTGGAAACTCCGGCTATCCCCTTGTACATGGGTAACATAACAAATAGGCACTCTGTCTGCCAGAGAACTAAAATAAGCATAAGCCATCTAAAATGCTAAGACAACATCATGCTACACATAAGACAACAATGCCATATTTTTTATTGCTTCTTGATTCAATTTGTTTTCTAAATAAACAAAACTTTAATTTTGCTTTTTGTTGTTTAAAATTGTTTTATTACTAATTGCCTTTTTTTATCTTTCAGCCATATTTAGCAGCCGGGAGCACAGACTCGTTTCTCTCTGTATATTCCTCTGAAAAGTCAGTAAATCTTCGATTTGATCAAATAGGCCTTTAAGAACATAATTTGACAATAGATATTTTTATTTCCATTTTAAGCTTCTAAAGCTCCTTGTTTTTGCATGAAAGGAGTTTCTTTGGTGATGAGAATATCAATTAAGGTTGACCTAATTGCTCTCCTGGAGGGATCATATTATTTGGAATAGCCGAGTGGTTTTCCAGCTTGTAAATGGTGTGGTAAATTGTATGGAAATCATGAAATCTTGGAATATTTCTATTCATATAAATCTTTTGCTACCAATCAAAAAAAGACAATTCAACGATAAAGCTGTCATTTATATTAACAGTTATTCAAAATTTTTCAGTCTGTTGTCAATTTGTGCCAGTTATAATTCAATTCCTGGATAAAGCAGTGATATAACAATCCTCTATCATTTCCTTATAACCAAAGGCATTAAATTGTGATAAAAGGAGAGGCTATACCCAAACGACCCAAATATGCTGAATCCTGATTTTCATGCTGCAATGCTATTGGTGGGCCTGGCACTGATCACATGAATTTAACTCATGTTGATTTACAAAACAGCCTCCACAATAGCAAGCTTTCAACAAAGGATGCATATCACACGAAACTACAGCATCCACACTGAAATATATATATTACCCTCTACAGAGAAGGCATATTTACCACGATTCAATGCCTTTAACATACTAAAATAAAAAACTGTGGCAGAAATACAACCTCTGGGAGAGCATAAATAAATTGAATGACTTGATATCTTAGGTTTATATTTAGATTTAACTTGTAAATATTGTATTTGATGACGATTGTGTTTTACTTGTATCAAAGTAGTTCCCTATTTGTAACTTGAGTTTCAGACTTGTTTGTCTGGTTGTGTAAAGCAGTATTCTGAGTGCAAAATTTATTTCAAGTAGGTAATGTTGTGGCAACTGTTACTATTTTTTTATCACATTTAATCCTGTCAAATTATATACTATCACTTATAAATACATATGATATATGCTCTCAATAACTTATTATCCTTATTTATACACATTTTTATACTTTTCACAAAACCATTCTGAAATCTGACAGCATTTCTTGTATAATCTTAAAAGGTTATCGTAAATAATGTCCCTAGATGTATTTCCACTTAATAGGATGGATATTCCCTTTTAAATTGATTTCACCAGCTCTCTGCAATTTCTCATCCCGAAAGATGTGATTTTGTGTTTTATGTCCCAGCCATTGTTTATTTTCATTTTCGAATTGATTGATTGTTCACAACAGTTTGATACAAATATTTTAATAGAAAACTGGTTGTTTTGTAAATTACTATTTCAAATTAATCTCATCGGACAAAAGTGTCTTTTCCTCTGTCTTTGGCATTCTTATTATGTTGTTTTTGATCAATTTAATTGATTTAATTCTGAACAGAAATTCTTTTGATTTGAACTAAAGTTGGTTCAATCAGGTGTCATCATTTTAACAAATAGCAATAAATATTTGAATCAGAAGAGTATAAAAAACGTTTGCATTTTATTTGTTGTACAAAGACAGACCTTGCAAAGATTGAACAAAATCCATTTTTAGAAGATGATGCAATCTTTAAAGTTATAGTCGGTGAATGACAACTAAAGATGTAATGCTTACATTATTTGAGCTTTTACTCATTATTACATTGATACCACCAAAATTAGTTGTAAATTAAAACATGTAATCATGTAATAAAACAGAAGGTAAAAACCATTGTAAGAGCTTATAAGCAAAATGACAAGTGGGACTATTTCATGTTGAGCCAACTGAGTGTTTTAGTGACATAGCAGAAAGAAAATGTTCATTGAATGTCTCTCAAAATTACTTCCATTTAACATTATATTCTTTTTTGAGGTTTTCTACTTGTGATCCCTAGCCTATGGATGGTCACCAAGTATCTACAACTGTGGAAAGGGTAGAATTATTTGGGGGCACCACTGGTTAAGAACAATCAAAACAAAATGGATTGTCAGTGGGAAACAAGAGAATTTTCATGATTTTTATAAACCAATGTAAAATAGTAGCTATCGCCCTGTTATCCACAGACAATCAAATAACAGCAAAGGCTTTTGAAAAACCTTTATGCATGTATTTAGTATGTGTTAAACTGCTTGCAATTGACAATATGTTGAAATACTATTTATTACTTTTTATCTTATCCAGCATAAACATAATTTGATTTTTCATAACTGGTTGTCCTTTTTTAGTCCTTTTACTCAGGTCTTTGCTCACTTTTCTGCGTTTTTGAACATTTTTTGCAACTTCCTCCTGATGGGCTTTCTTTGCTTCTGCAATATCCTAGAACACAGTCATACAAAGAGAAAATATCTTTAAATATCAAAATAATAAGTATTTTCTAGACCTCTACCGAAATCTGTCAGACCTATATCATGATTTATGACATATTTCACATTTTCAAAGACATCATAAAATACTTTTCCAAATGAGGTTCCAATTTTTTGAACATTGATCATAAATAATGTATCTAAATTTTATAAGGTACCTTTATTCCTTCTACAAAGCAAGGAAAAGTCAGTTGTGTTATTCACACTATACAAAAAGTATTAGCTAAATTAGTGATACTGTGAATGAGTCCAGTTCTAGTTTGAAAACAAATTTACTCTTTAAATAAAAAACCTTTTTTCTTTGCTCCCTAGCCTTTTCATCCTCCTTAAATTTTTCTCTTGCAGCAATTAGCTCATTTGAGATTGATTTTCTTTTTTGAAGTTTCAGTGAATCTTGGTCTGAGGTGGTATCAGCCTTTAAATCTTTTTGTAAACCTCTTTGCATTGATTTTCCATATTTCTTTAAAAATTTCCTCTTTCTGGCAAGGGCAAAGCCATGACCTAAAAATAAATCAATCCAAATTTTTTAGTTAAGTTCAGTTGCCATAAATTAGAAATCCATAGTTACAACATGAATAATTCAAAAAACAAAACAATTAAACAACATCTAGTAGAAAAAGAAATTGTAAAAAGTACTGAAGTAAAAACATTTGGCATTTTTACTGCATATATATGCGTATTATATATTTATGAACACAAGATAAAAATGAAACATCCCGAAAAATAAAAATAAAAAAAATTGTATCTATTTGATGAAAAGTACTAAACTAATGACAATTTCAACTGCTTTATAGAGAACTGATGACTCTTTCTTTTAAATTCTTTTATTTCAAATGATTGTGCTCGATCCATAATGAAACCGTTCCAGAAAGGCCACATGCTTATTGACAATTGACAGTAGAAATGCATGGGACAACAGGAATACAAAGTGAAAACACTAAATTTGCAGAATCTGTTGTGTACATTTGTATCTTACAACCGTACAAGAAGCCTGCATTTAGGAGCGTGCTGAGTGAAGTATCACATTTCGAAATGTTTATGTGGAATATTTCGTTATTCATTAAAAGAAGGGCACCTTTGACAGAGCTCCCTGCCTTACTAAAGCTTGATGATCTTCTTTCGATACTTTTATTCTTGTAAGCTTTCGTATCATGCTTCCCCATCGTCTTTCCACCTTAGAAACAAATCGTCCGTTTATTTTTTAAGCATACTCGGAAACACAATATTTGCCACCATCATGAGCAAGTCTCTCAATGAAAATTGATCTGAGATTCTCTCGTCTGCTATAAAGAAACTGTGGAGGAGGGACACGTATCAACAAAGCAGCATGGAAAGAAGGATGCCGCAGATGTTCACTTGGAAAGAAATGGATGGGCTTTGAAGAATAACGTCACAAGCAAACTATTAATTACTTGACAAGAGAAGGAGCGTTTGTTTACTCTGCTGTGTCTGAACTTCTTCCGGGAGCCTGTCTACTACATATGCAGCCGATGACCGTTGCTGGGAGAGCAGGGGCTCCCATGTTGCTGCATATTTAGGCATATTTTTATAAATCTATATTTTTAGACACAAGGAGAATACTCTCCACTTTGATAATGTTCCAGTTATTGAAGGCAGCAGTTGGCGGGATTGCATCAAAAGTGGGCGACGGTGAGCCACTGAAGTACAACAACACTAGCCTACAAGTTCATGAAGAGGAAGTTTTGTTTTGTAAAAATAATGTTTGTGTTCACTTACGAAAGAGTGTACGTAACGATATGAGACCGGGTAACGACGAACACATTCCTGGATACTTTAGCTTAAAGAGGATTACAAAAGTTGGGATGATACCAGATCTATTACTGACTTGGATTCCAAATACTCTTCTAACTGTAGGCCAGCTAGATGAAGGTCTACTTGAAGAATCAGATGCAACCATATGTAGTGAGACGAATTCATCACGCATGTCTGCTAGTGAGATAAGCTTTACTAATAATCAGGAAGATGACCTGAATAAATTAAATATTGATGGTACTGAAGCTGAAACTATAAGCAAAGACACTGAGTCTACCAGTGGTGCAGTCATAGCTGCAGAGAGCAAAGATGAATTGAACAACTCTGTCCCATACACTGAATGTTTGAGTCAAAGAAGCTCAGCATCAACTTCACCCAGGCATGAGCCAGGTGAAGGATTTGTGGCGCAATATGGGGGTATATTTAGCATTAATTTCAGTGACATGAAAGCTGTGAAATTGTTTCTGACAGATAAAGATGACACCAGTGGACAGTTGGTCATTAGTAGCTTAGAGAACCAATATAAGGTGTTCCATTTTCATCACAGTGGTCTTGATAAACTTGCGAAAATCTTCAACCTCTGGGAGGGTTGTGAAAAAGACAGTGAAGATAATTTTACAGAGACATTGCAGAAAGTTTATTTTATATCAAAGAATTTCAAGTTTGGAATGAAAACTGAAACTGGCGAAGATATGCATCCTGAGGATGGAAATTACCTTCCACTGACTTTGGACAAATGGATGGGATTGTTAAATGCCATGGGCCAAATCGAAGATATCAATAATTTCAGAAAAGTGAATACATATATTTTTTTATTGAAAGTGTTATTAAAAATTAACTTCAATGAAAAAAGAATAGAATGATTCCGTCATAAGTCCTTGAATAAGTTCTCAGGAGGGTTTTTTTGCTAAATAATATTTTAGGTGGGGGCTTATTTGAGGGGTTGGCTTATTCAGAGGTGGAGGCTTATTCGAGGGCTTATGGTTTTCAAAATTTGATGTTAGCCCTGTTCACAGGTTACAAGATTTTGTCCTTTTCTGATTGCTTTGTAGAAGTCAGGTATCATATTCATCTGATGAACACATAGCCTGGTGTGTCCTCTGCTGATTTTTAAAGGAAGTCTAAAAGGGTGCATAAACAATACTTGAAAACCTCATTCGCCCCTGTGCCTGAAATTATTCAGTATAGTGTATAGGCTTGCACAGAAAAGCTTATAAACAATAGAGGATAGTCCAAAACAGATTGCCAATCATAATTGCATCTTCGGGCCTTCTTTATCTGATATGGATGTGTCTTGTAGCCTGAAAACTATACCCCGCCAACCAAATTTTTAGAATTATTTAAAAAGTAGGCTATCCTTTTTTACTATTTTACCTCATTCTGTTAGATGCAAAAAATTCAAAGCTTTTGGCAAGATATGATTACCTGAAAATGTAAGAGTTTCCTTTCTTTGGGGAATCATACATCTCTTTGTTTCCATGTTTAATTGCTGTGGGTGTTTGAATTCAGCTGAGACAGGTAGACCACACCCGTGTGTTACATGGTGTCTTGACTGTGACAAGACCATTCAGCTTTGTAATTGTCATAAACAATTTTGCTTTTATTTACTTACCCCCCCCCCCCCCACCCATAAAAAGCTTGAGTGCTGTTTTCTTGTTGAATCAATAATGTGTGAGGATCTCTTTGTTTTCTCCTTACTTTACTAATGTTTAAAATTTGAGTGTATTTGAGTGTTTTACATCCAATAACCTAAGTAGTTACATTTCTTTATACAATGATATTTTAGTACAGTTTTTAAAGACAGTTTTCTTATCATTTAAAATTGGTCATGATGACGAGAATAATTTTTGCCCATATTAACATATCACAGTTGCCACCTAGTAAATCATATTCAATTCGTTTGTCTCTTAGCATGTCTTCTTTGCTGGTGTAAATCCTGAAACAAGACCTGATGCCTGGAAATTTCTGTTGTACTGCTTTCCAATCCATTCAACTTCATTTGAGAGAGACAGGCAAAGAAAAGAGCATGAAGATGCATACAGAGCCATTCATGAGCAAAGGTATGTTAATAAAAAACCTTTCTTAGCGTTAGTTGCAAAACCCAAACACTTCTTTGTTGCACTTGTACTTATCCGGTGCTGTAATTGACTTTTTTATTTGCAAGGTTTTTTGCTGACTCCCAGCTCCCTAAGAGTTTGAAATAGTACTTCATGTCTGTTTACAAAGAGGTGGAATAACCCCAATGGTTGGGTAACCCTTTTAGAATGAGGAAATTAAGGTTTGATTCCAAGCAAAATTTCAGAGCAAGGCTATTTTTGTCATCTCGGTCAACTAGTGCAAATAGCAATGGAGCAGCAAAGCAGCTAATCAGATTTAGTTGTGAAGCAGTCTGTGGCAGTCAAATTACGGTTGGCACAGCATTTACTAGAGAAACACTGATGCTACCACTACCTCTGCTGTTCTCTTCACATCTCTTCAGATCAGACATGATAGTCAAAGCGTGAAGATAATTCCAATAGTTGGCGTCACAGACTACTGATGCGAGGGTTTTAGGTTCAAGTTCCTGTCTTGACCAAGCTTTGAAAGTGAGCAGAGTCACCAGGGCTTTGTAATTCTAGGCATAATTCTAGACAGAGTTGTGGTCACATTGAGAGGAAGGACCAAGACACTGGTCAAAATACACAGCTTTTTCAGGGTCATAAGTCTTTCTTCGGAAACTAGGTAGCAACAAATACAATCATATCTATGTAAAGTTCACTCTTCAATGTGGGAGACTGAAATGAAGCACCACCAACTAAAAACCGAAAATTGGCATTGATAAACCATGAAGTGAAAACAAAGCAATTTAAATTGAAAAACCAAATACTACCAGCTGGAGTATAGGTCCTTTTCCTTGCCTCATCAAAAGATACATCGATGACATCATCAGAGCAACATCTCTTCTTTTGGCTGATCTTGAACAATTTATTAACTACGATCTTGAACCAATAGTTTTCATTCAGCCTTAAAGTTCACGCACTTTATTTTAGAAGAAAGTTTGCCCTTTTTGGACATCCTCCTTACTATCTCTGTTCACGAAATCTTCACATCCATATACTACAAACCTACAGATGCTCATTGCCTCCTTAACTACGATTCATCGCATCCAAAGAAATGCATCTGAAACTTGAGTTCCAAAGAAATGCATCTGAGACTCCATACCCTTCTCTCAACTCTACCGTCTTCGCCGTATTTGCTAAAATGATGAACATTAGTTTCAAAAGCAGAGGAAATGTCTTCTTTTTCAAAAACAATAACTCTCCTGACCATATTACCCAGGCAGCATTCAATAAAGCAAAACAACTTTCTCAAGATGATGCCCTTCTACAATCCAACAAAGAAAACAACAACAACCGCATTCCTTTCACCTTGACCTACCACCCTCAAAGCAACAGCATAAAGAACATTATTTATAAAAATTTCCACATTCTTATTGATGACACTGAAATAAAGAATATCTTCAATGCACCACTACTGGCTTTCCGCAGAGACAAGAATTTAAAGAACCACCTGGTCATAATAATATTAAACCAAACATCACAACAGCCTGGTACTTACCCCTGCCAACATCACCTCTATTGGACTTGCACACATATTAACCAATCGACCACTATCACCAAACATAACCAATCCTTATCCATCAGATCTCACTTTTCCTGTCTTCCTGTGTTATTTTCTGCATCATCTGCACCTTATGCCAGTCTCTTTACATCGGCGAAACCTCCCGTCAAATAAACAACCGCTTTGGAGAACATTTGAGAAATGTTTCATCTGACAGAAGAACACCAATGCGATGCAGATAGCAACATATCTGAACCTTTGAACTCCTCCAATCATTCTACTGCCGACATGTCCATCCTTGGCTTATTGCATGCACCGCAAGACACCACTAAACGGAAGACTTTGGAGAAACGCTTAGTTTTTAGCTTAAAAACTCTTTGTCGTTATGGTCTTAATAAACATTTTAATTTTCTTCAATAATTTCTTTTTCTTTCTCTCTTTTCTTACTTTCCTCCCATTCCCCTATTCTGATTTTCGGTTGCGTCGCATCTCGCATTCTTTTCTATTTATCGAATCTCGCCTTCTCTTTGCTCGGTTCGTTTCTTTTCTAGCCACTTGATAGCGAGTACATGCTCGAAACGTCGTGTTTTTAACACTCAAACTATTTTATTTTCATTCTTGTACTCAATTTATTTGTTAACTTTATTATAATTATGAAGTATAGGTGGCATGAATAAATCGTCTTGGAATGAATAACGTTAATTATTTCGTTAGAGCCTTTATAGGATCTTAAGAAAGTTACGGATGTGTTCCTTAATGGATCAAAGAAGTAAAAATGTGTAACAATATCTTGGTTTTGTTTCAAAAGTCCGACTTATGTTATGCCATGCTTGTGTTTCGTAACGGATTTCGAAATAGTTTGTAAGAGATAAAGATGAGTCTTGACCTATTAAAGCCTGGACTGGGATCCAGTATTTTTTAGTCATATTTGACTTATCCATATCATAACATATCAGAGTTCTATACAATACCGACCAGGTCAAATATGCAAAACATTTGCAAACTGAAGAAAACATCTGTTATTAGCAGAGATTTTATGCTTGAAAAAATAAAAAAACTGTCAACACACACGTATGAAAACTTGTGTTCTGCAGACACTATCCTCTCATGGAAAGGAAAGGCAAACTTAGAGTATTATCAATTAGTTCTCTCTTTTTTATTTGTAAGAACCAGTAAATTGAAGTTCAGGCTGGTTGTTCTTAATTTTTTAGAATATCTGAGGCTGGATCGTTCTTAATTAGGGTGTAAGCAGTGCAATTGATAGCTATTGCGGTCTAAGGAGGTATTCAGGCCTCGTTTGCCAGCAAAGTGAGTATCCTTTACTTGGCGACAAGTTCGAAAATTCGCCGTAAAAGCACCCCTAGATGACAAAAACTTCTCTTTTCTGAGATAAAACAGTGTTTAAAACTACAATTTACAGTATCTTCCACTCATCTTGCTCTTAATTCGTTCTTAACTTTTGACTAGTTTTGAGCCTAGTATTCTTTTAAAATTGTTCTTTTTAAAAAAAGAGCGTACCAAAGATCAGGGGACATGGTTTGCAAGTGTCAGGAATTAAGAATATTCAGTCTCATTTCGACTTGGTTTAGTTTTGAAAATGGTTTTCTGCACAAAATTACAAGTTGCTCGAAAAACGTCAGATATTTTCCTGGATTATCAAAAAAGCTTGCGATTACTGGTAGGGACAAACTGAAAGAGTTTTTATGATAGTAGAAAAAAGCAAGTAGTTCGAAAGAGCAAGAGATAAGCTAATCAGCAAGAGCGGATTTGGCTTGTAACATGCATTAGTGGCACTGTTTCATCGACAAATAACAAAAGCAAGGATGGCAATTACTCCCTTTATGACTGTGAGAAAGACACAACATCGCTGTAGTTTTATCGTAATCGGAAGAGCAACGTTGTGTTTTCTTTACTGAAGTCTATAACTCAGTTCTGATATTGAATTCTGATGCAGCACACACAGCATCTACTTGCAAGTCGAAGTAAATATCACAAAGGAGTACATTCCATTCTGGGATTATTGATTTAGAAGTGTGGCCAGGCAAGGGAACCTGGCTGCGAAGACTATTCAAGCGACCGTGGTAGTGCTACTTGGCCTAAAAAATGTTTCAAAGATTTACCAGATAACAGGATAAGAAGGCCTCAAACATTGCAGCCAGAAAGTTTTGCTTTTGAGATGGTTGAAAATACTCTTGGATATCCATGCATTTCTGTGATTTTTTAAATGCATTTTTGACAAGTTGACAATCTTTTTATCCTAATATTGTTGATTTGCTACGAAGAATTTTTTCTCTGTTTGATTTCTTACGTAATAAAGGATCATTTTTCTGTTTGCTTTTGCTTCTTATGGCGTTGTCTGACACTTACATTGAAAACCAAATTGCCCTTTATGTCTGACCACAAAATTTATTATTTCTTCAAAATTGCTGAAAGGCTCTTATAATTTCTGAACATTCTTATTTTGAATTTGCCTCGTGGAGATAAACAAAACCCCCAATCAGTGCCATGATAAATATGTTATTTGACGAATTGTTAGAAATAGGAGCACATGTTTTGAAACACAACAGTAGCATCAGTTCCATAGCAGACCATTATTGACAGTGGATTTGTATTAATTTTCTTTTGGTTCAAGGCTTTCGTTAACTGGTGAAGAATACGAAAAGTTCTGGAAAAATATACAGTTTACGGTTGATAAAGATGTTGTGCGCACCGATCGGAGCCATCCATTTTTTACAGGACAAGATAATCCGAATGTGGAAAAAATGAGGTATTTCATTTATATGTCTTTATATCTTGTCAGATGCCTTGTTTTGCATTAAAGATGTAATCATAGGATTTTAGCTTACCAGAAAAACAGGCTTGGCCCCCCTTGAAAGTGTGTCAAAGTTAAAAGATACCGGGAATGGTAAAATACAGTTAAAAGATACCGGGAATGGTAAAATACGGATGTGATTCGCATTTCGTTTGAAAAAATTCTATACCAGGGTCTCCTTTAAAAGAAAAACAAGGAATGTTGATATGTGGCCATCTTCTCTACTGTGTTGACTTGCGATGCCATAATTATATGTCGATGTGCAGCAGCTTTCATCATAAAACATGATTCCTTTAAAAACTCAAATGTATACTGTATCCAAAAACACCACATGATCTGTTGTCAGGACCATTTATTGGGATCGTATTATACAAATATCATTATCTCCAAAAGTTACTTGCTGCTGTTTACATGGAGATAGTGGGAGGATAGAACCAAGGACTGCTTGAAACAAATTTGTAATGTTTTAAGCTAATGTTAAGCATATAGGTATTTGGCCAGTAAAGAGCCAAAAGGCAAATTCTTCTCAATCGAAGACGAAACGTTGTTGCATCTGCAATTATTTGATGACCTGTCAACTGTTTTCAACTAATAGGAACATCCTCCTAAACTATGCGATTTACAACCCGGAAATGGGGTACACCCAAGGTATGAGTGATTTACTGTCCCCATTGTTGTCAACGATCCAAGATGAAGTGGATACATTTTGGTGTTTTGTTGGCCTGATGGAATTAAGTTTGTTTGCAACTACACCTACAGATAAATCCATGGACAAGTCTTTGGTGAGTTCCCTCATTTTATTCAGATTTAAAGGCGCTTTGTTCTGTCATTTAACTGTTCAGGGTTAACAATAGATTCTGTGTCGTGTTTATGATTGAGAAAATGTCACGAATTTGTCCTGCGTTGTCAATGGGAGAACGTAACATATTCTATGTATTCCAACCAATGGGAAATTTAAATGGTCATCGAAATTCGTCTGTACCAGGGGCGTCGCCAAAGGGGGGTGCGGGGGGGGGGGGGGGTGCGGGACCCCCCAACTTTTAGTCCGTCGAATTTTTGCTTGGCAAAAGAAACAATTTTTGTACTCTTCCTGTAACCTTTTTGCAACAATTGTAACGTCCTGTAGTAGTTTTAAAGTATGGTATTAAAGTATGAACTTTGAAAAAGAAACACAAAAGGAGCACTTAGAGTATTTATCTGTTGACCACACCTTAATGAATGAGACACGCCCTTTTTTGTTTCGCAAAAATCACTTCTTTACCCCCTGCAAACAATTTTTTGGCTTCGCCCCTGGTCGGGACATGGTGCCTTAAATTTTTTGTAATCGCTGTTTCGAATTTCTTCTTGATTTGATTCCAGTAAAATCCAAAACCTTTGTGAATCTTTTTTACGATTTAAATTGTTATCTAGTCATGCTACATACAAAAAAGTATTCCAATTTTATCTTTGTCATTTGATCAGAAACCCTTTTGCAAACTTGTGAGAAGTCTAATAAGCTTTGGTTCAAGATAGATTGATCACCGCCATGAAGTTATCAATCTAAACCTTATGCCTATTATTTTCTTGGGCTGTTTAGCAATTAAGTTCCCTACACCCTCTCGTCAATATTATCATCTCTCTACATGTTATGCGTACAGCTTTATTGTATGACGTCATGGACCGAATGCTGATGATTTCAATGCACTTTCTTAGGGCTACCTGCGAGAGCTTCTGCGTGTGATGTACCCCGATTTTTACATCCATTGCCTGATGCGAGACGAAGAGCTTGACTTGCTGTTCTGCCACCGCTGGCTTGTTTTGTGCTTCAAGCGTGAGTTCATAGAACCTGAAGTTCTCAGTATTTGGGAAGCATGCTGGTCTGGGTATCAGACAGATTACTTCCACATTTTCGTTTGTGTTGCTATGATTCGTCTTTATGGTAGCAAGTGCATCGAAAGTAAAATGCGCATTGACGATATGATGCAGTATTTCATGGACATGGCAATGAAGTTTGATGGTTCAGCAGTGCTCAGAGAGGCACGGAGCCTCCTTTACCGGTTCCGGAAATTTCAGGTTATTCCATGCACACTGCAAGGTTTCCTTTCAGGACCGGGTGTTTGGGATGGTGGCATTGAACCAGAGATAGAATGTGTCAGTCGACATCGAAGATGCTGCTTGATCACTGCCAACGATTCGTCAAATGCAAAAGAGAATAAAAGAGACATTCAGCTTCCAAGCCCAGTGCTGGTGCAAGCTGATCAGGAGGAAGATTTACCAGATAAAGCGGAAGATTTACCTGATAAAGCGGAAGATTTACCTGATAAAGCGGAAATTTTACCTGATAAAGCGGAAGAGTTGCCTGATAAAGCGGAAGAGTTGCCTGATAAAGCGGAAGATTTACCTGATAAAGCGGAATATTTACCTGATAAAGCGGAAGATTTGCCTGATAAAGCGGAAGATTTGCCTGATAAAGCGGAAGATTTACCTTATAAAGCGGAATATTTACCTGATAAAGCGGAAGATTTACCTGATAAAGCGGAAGATTTGCCCGGTATAGAGGAGGACACAGGTAAAGAGAAAACCGATTCCAATGAAAAGACTGTTGAGATCTCACTGGGGGCTGCAAACAGAGTGACTGAAGGTGGCGCAGTGACTAATGAAGATAGCCGATATCATGATGATTATGATGGTGGTGACATTGTTAAGTGAAAAAAGTTCCAAACGGTCGACCATTTTTTGTTACCATTTCTTCAATTCTCCCCATATTAGAAAATGCCATTTAAAAATATATCATATATCAAATTTTGAACATTGTAAATAGTCATACAATTTATTTTGTTTTGTTTAGTAGGCATAACATGTCGTTTGTCAGTTATATGTGGGAATCCATCATTCGTCGTTTAAGATATATTTAGTGAAATTTCTGTCAAAGAATGCTACTTTCAAATATTAACACAAATTTAAGATAAAATGTGGTGCAGAAATATGATATTGTCAAAGAAAAATTGAGCAATGTCTGAGAAAGAATGAACAGATTTGAGCCATAAAATGTGATAATTAAAGGTAACAGCACAATATTTAGCTTGAACTATCAAAATGATCTAGAATCAATAGAAATAAATTTCATTTACGATCAAACGAGAATTTGTAACATACGCTTTCAAAAATGAAAACAACACAAATCACCTTATTTCATGTAAATGGTGCAACAAAGAATGCATATCTTCTGTTAATCAATACTAAACTGTATTGTTCCTTCACTGCCACTTTTTCCACAGTGTATTATGGATTTTACCTAACTTTCAAGATTCAATATGCCACAAAAGTAGTTTTGTAGTATTATCAAAAGAAATATCGTGTTTCTTGTTATTGATACTTACAGATAACGGATTCTAAATGATATGTCATTTCTAATTGATAGACATATTTAAGCCTAGTGAAGGGATCCAGTACTATATAGTCCACATTAACTAGCACTCTGTTTTGATGATTAAAAAACAAGCATATTAAACTTGTTTCGTTCTCCTTGGCATTGACATCACCAAGTCTGCTGATTGGTTATAATCCATTTTGTACATGAATCACATTACGTAATGTGAGTGAGAAACTGTATGTGCAAATATATGTCTCAGTTCCTTCCGCCCCGCAAGTGGAAAACCTGGGAAATTAACAAAACTGATTTCAAATTTCAGCAATTTCATAGAGCCAAGATATGGGCAAATATGTAGTATCAGGCTTCAAATATTTTATTTTCAATGCATGTTTATAACCATAGTTATATTGATATATAGAAACAGGCCATCTTGGTTTTGACATCATTTTAAAAACGGAACAAGCATTGATGATCTTTTAAAAATTGTTTTTTAATTATTGAACTTCACTTATGTAATCTAAACGAAAGATAATGAAAAAGCCTTACAAGTGACACAAACATTGGAATCTAAAGCCATAATGAACTCACAACTTTGAATATCAAATTACTTATCATTTAGGTTTTGTTCTAAACAAGCCAAAACCACAGAAATTTTTTTTGTGAACAGAACAGAATTGAATGATTGTGTGCAGTTAGAAATATTTAGAAACTGGATCCCCTATCTTCCTTCAAACAGGTTGTATTAATTTATTCAAATAAGTATTGCACAAAATTAACTCAGAATACAAAACAACATCCTCTACCAAAATCCCAACGATAGCATGTAAGGAAAAGAATGACTTCTCAATTAGGAACTATTTAGGTAGTTATAAACTGTTGCAAAATTTGCTTCAGTAGCTGAGAAATCTTCAAACAGGATTAGTTTGTAGTTTGTTTAGACAAATTGCGATGCTGGATTATGCCAAGCTAGACCAGAGCTGGCATTAAATTGTCATTGAACAACAAATTAAGACCGTTCATGTGGATACATCAAAACAATAAAGCTTTTACTTTTGAAGGCTGTTTATCAGCTGTTGTTGTGGACGATAAATCATGAACATCTCTTGATACAACACATAGATATTCTGTGTGTTCCTCGGGTCCATAGTTATAGTTGCTACCAATGTTCAACAACTGTAAAATGAAATAAGAATCATTGAAGGACAAAATATGAAATCACATCATTCTTGACTGGAGAGGTGCAATGTTAGAGTTTAACAAGGAATCGCTTTATTCAGTGCCCGACCTTCTAGATGAACTGTTAGTTACATGTAACATGTTAGATAGTAACATGTTGTACAAGTATTTGAAAATAGATCAAAGTGGGTTCACCCTGTTTTCTAGAAATATGAAGGCCCTTACTGTTCACTTGGAAAATCATGAATACCCTTTATCTCTGAGAAGAGAGAGAGAGTTGAAATAAACAAAAGCGGGGGTAATGACCAAGTTTGAAATTAAAAAGACAGGCAGGGGGTTAAATAAATGAGGGGTGTACCTTTCATGAAGGACATTATTAAAAAATGCCTATGAAAACATTTGGAATCTCTAGTAAAAAAATTTTTGCTGATGAAACAGGGGGGTTTAAAAAAGGAGCAGGGGGTTATCAAAAAGCCTGACAAAAATAAAAGGGAGGGGGGGTCTGTTTAATTCTTGACCTCGGATTGGATGTTTTTAACTAAGGTTTTTAACTATCAACTGGGTGGTTGACAAATGGGTTTATTCTTATCTCCTTACTTAAATTTCCTTATAGTGAATGACTTTGAAACTATGCAACCTTTAATGATAAAACCTTTAATGCAGCAACCTCAATTTCAGTTCTACTCTTATTAGATTATTTTACAATTGTACAGCTCTGAGAAGGTCCAATTTTCTTGCAAGCCCATTATCAAAAAATGAGACAAATAGTTTTTTCAGAGTATTGAATTTTTATATTCAATTAAACATTACGAAATGTCTTTATAAAACAGCTGCTCAAGACCCAGAAAGATGCTGAAACCATATTGGTTTAATCAATTCAAAATATCCATACAAAAACTGTTGTTTGAAGAAAAACAAATGTATTGGCTGGCATGCAAAATCTTAATTTTTTTAATTTTCAGTAATTTATGCACACTAAGCAAGGATTTTCTTAACTCAATACTTGACTTTCTACCTAAATTAGTTTCTCTCACAGTGGCTTATCTCAGAAAATGGCTAAAGTTACTTAATATGCTAACAAGCCAAAACCACGTCTTTCTACAAAAGCTGGATTTTATGGCCTCTATATTATATTTAAGCTTATTATAAAAGAACATTAACCGGCTTAAAACATCAGCTGAGATTACAGATAAACACATAACCAAAAGTGTAAAACAAGGGTCAAGTTGTTAATATTCTCAAGCCTGACATAATAATACCGTTTACCTCTTTGAAACTTTGGAAAATGTTTTTGCTAAACTTTTTCTGACATTTAGATAAGTCATTCACATGATTTTTTCCAGTTATGAGTGATCTTTAACAATTAGACTCTGGCTTTTAATGTTTTTATTTAACATTTTTGCCAGAATTTCAAACTCCTGTTTTTCCCAATAGGCTCTTTTAGTGGACCAAAGACAAAATTTGCTAATGATCATAGTTAACGCAGGCCAAAAAATCCAATTTTACCTGCTCAAATCGCCAACCATCCGACATATTTGAAATGGTGTGTGCCAACTCCTCTTCCTGACACTGCAACACTCTGTAAATGTGTTTCATAGGTCCCTAGTAAATAAGATAAAGGTGTGTTTAAAGATAAGTTCAGAATGTTTTACTTGCAATGAGAGACATTTTGACAACATAGAAATATAAGCTCTAGACCAATCAGCGGGTTTGTTTAAAAAATGTCATTAGCCAATCACCTGCTTCCACTTCAAGCTGGATTTTTGGCGGTAGGGCCGTAGTGGGAAAAGGTGATGTTTCACTCCAGATATTTTACAAACTGTTTGGGTTTCTGCTTAGGGCTCCTAGATTTGTACCTAAAAATTACTCTAGAAACAAAATTTGAAAAATCCTCTTTGTAAAAAAAAGGAAAAATTTTTTTCCTGGGCAAAAGTATAGGGGTAGGTTTTGCTCCAAAGCCTTGTTTTGGATTGAAACATTGCAAAATCTAGCTTGAAGGGAGGCAGGTGATTGACAAAGGACATTTTGTAAACAAACCCGCTGATTGGTCTAGAACAAAATATGCTCTTGCAGTTTCCAAGCCAACCTCTTCGTTAAAACAAGAAAATCATTAAACTTTACTTCAAATTTCCACAACTGTTTGCAAATTGAGCCTGGGTAAGATGAAATTGCCAAACAAACCTTGGGATTCTTTTTATCATTTGCATTGATCTTTTCTTTCAAGATGGTTACAAGTGATGGAATGTTATAGAATTCAGCCTCTTCTAGAACACCTATAGAAGAATTTTCTCATTTGTAGAAAACAAAAGATCATAAACTTGTCTGAGTCACTTTAATTGTGTAAATATAATACCAAACTATTATAACATTTGATAACCATTAAGCTACAACATGCTTGCAACAACTTGTATTTATTTTCATTCTTGTTTTGTTTCCTATGTTGAAGTCACATGTATCCTAATGTTCTAATCTTAGCCTTTATCTAATTCAAAACTCCTGCTGCAGTATTGATTTAACATCTCTGGAATGTCTACATATGCAATGATGCCAATTAATAAAAATGAATTGAGAATTAAAATTGGTTTGGCTTGCAAGGTCCCTTGAACTGGGACACTACTTAAAGATCCTGCGCAGAATCACACTCATTTCACTAGAATCCATTTTTTGTGGCACCTACACATCAATTCACACTGCTCCATTTTGTACAAAACAGGGTGAAAACTTCCACAGGGGGAAAGTCTCTTCACATTGCTCTATTGTGTTTCAACAAATCTCATTTTTTGTGGGAATCCACTTTGGATAGTCCTATCAAAAACCTCCAATTTTGTGGACATCAACGTTGGATATTCATTTCCAAAACCTCCATTTTTGTACCATTTTGAGTGAATCAGTGTGGACAATTGCACAAAAACAAGTGGCTATTCTTCTCCCTTTTTGTACTACAACAACTAAGCAGTGCCATTTACTATTGCCATATAATCTGATTTTCTCTTCAATGAGATTTCCAAAAGAAACATACTACTAATTGTTTACATATAGAATAAATAATAATATAAAATGAGTAAGTGCTTGAAATTTCGCGTTTTTAACTATCAGAGAAAACTAATTTATTTCATTCTGGTACTCAATTTATTTGCACAAGAAATAATGATATTCAAATACGTACCTTCAGTAGATATGTCATTGTCAATGATGACTTTCCCATGCCTTAGGTAATTTAATATTGGGCTAAAGTACTTGGGGTCTCTGTCAATCATAAATGCACCACTTTCATCCTTCAAAAAAGAGGAATCTTGCAATTAGAGTTGAATAATAATGATAGATCTGATAAAAGCTCTAAATTTCTTGGCTCCCTTTTAACATTTTTCCTTTGTAGATTCTTTTTTGACTCCATGGCTACAAAGCATGGCTATCAATATGTATTGTAATTCTCTTTCAAATAAAAATGTTCTTAACTACCAGGTAGTCATAAAGATTATTAATGTTATTTAATTTGCTGAAAAAATGAAGCTGTTATGAAAAAAGCAATATTACAACTTAGTATATATCCAGACATATGCTATATTGTAGAAACAATTTAATTTCAGTCTGCTTCAAGGTTAAATTCTGATAAAAAAAATATTACCAAAAAAATCACATAGTCAGGATATAAATCAATTGCTATGCCTTCACAGAACAATTCCTTGGGACATACCTGCTTGATTCAAGCTGACAATAAACTTCCCAACTAAAGTTTGTCAAAAAATATGATTTTGTTTCTAAA
Source organism: Rhopilema esculentum (assembly GCF_057945365.1). Taxonomy (NCBI): domain Eukaryota; kingdom Metazoa; phylum Cnidaria; class Scyphozoa; order Rhizostomeae; family Rhizostomatidae; genus Rhopilema; species Rhopilema esculentum. The sequence continues at coordinate 9,713,930 of NC_142827.1, forward strand.
CAAAACCTTTACTATTAAGTCTGTCTAATAATCTTAAGCATGTGTATAATTTAGGAATACTGAAATTTCAAGAAATGCCAGGAAAAAAAGCTGAGAGATTTTGTCCCAATATGAAGAAAATTATGTTGCATAAGCTAAAAAATTTAAATCAATGACACCAGAAAATCGATTAAAACCATCAAATAGCTTTCAGCCTGTGGATATTCATTTAAGAGAAAGCTTGCTTTACTGGAAATTACTTCAAAAATTGCATTTTCCAGCAAACTGGAAGCATCAAAATTTGACAGCTTTTTTTCTACGGCAGCAACCATGGTGCTGCCTCGGACAGTTTAGTTATATCATGGGCTTGTTTCTGATATACAGACCTAAAGGGTTAGAAGGTCTGATATTATCATGTTAATTTTTTCTGCATCAACACAATGTATTTTGGAGGATGGTGTCAGCAGCTAAAGAATTTCAGGTATTTTTTCAATCAGGCAAATTGGTAAAAAAAAACCAAAACAAAGCCTGCTTCGCAACCGCCTTGGGCCATATTTTGAGGAAAGCTTATGAGTATTTTCCAGGATCTTCAATGAGTCTAGAGCGATGTTGTAAATATTTGGATGCATTTTCCAACAATCCCTAGAACCTCTTTGTGAAATTGTTTGCCACCAACCATGGTGGCGGCCTTCACTAAACTCCTGAATGATGTTACCGCCCCCTCTCTACCCTTAACCTCACTCAATAGTGACGTCCCTGGTTATCATTGTTGTGCAGTTTGATGACAGCTGCTACGACGATACTAAAAAATACTGTTAGCTGGTAAATACTCAATCAAGTCCTGCGAGTAATTGACTACCCCCTTTCCCCTCATTTGGAGGTCTTTTGGTATGCCACAGATTTAAAGACAGATAGATATAGATCAGCGTGCTTCTAAACTCTTCTACTTTTCTGCACATTTTCGCAACTTTGAAGGAAAATTTGAAGATTGCTAAATGAGAGGTGCCATTTTGACCCTTTGCCATTTTGAACAAAGAACTCCAAAAGAAAAATTTAAAAGCAATTTTACATTTGACAATACATGACCAAATAGAGTGCCACCTATTATTTACATCAGTGAATCCCAGGGTACTCATAAGTGGGATGGGGCACTCATTCAAGGGGAAGTGCTGATTCAATTAATCACCATTAAGGGGTCCTTATTCTATCAAGTTTTATGTGGTCTCAAACCATAAGCTACATCAACACTAGGTATGAAAACCAAACTGGATTTGTCAATGTTAGTTATTGCTTTTGCAGAGTTAAGAAGATGAGTTACCAAATATATGAAATAAATTAAAAAAAATGTAAATTCAAACGTTAATATTTCAAAGGAAATGACTACAATGGCAGTGGTTTTGTTATTCATCCAAAAAGCCATATTATTTTTCATCTTTACAGATTAGCATAGGGACGTCAATGACAACAATTGTAATTCTCAATTATTTGTCAACATGAGTTATGATTTGCGATATGTTGTTCTATCTTGTTTTAGTAGCACGTTCGAGTAAAAGCAGCCCAGTGGCGGAAGTGACGGTGCTCCTCCCAGATCTCTAAAGTGAATCTTAACATAGTATTGACAAAAGCAATTGCAATGGAACGGCTTGTTGGTAAAATTAAGACACCGGTTGTCGACCAAGCCACACTTCAGCTCAAGATTAACGAAATCTTTGGTTTCAAAAGCAACTTTAAACTATCGTGAAGTTTGAAATCAATTCATAATGTAAGTCATACACCTTACAGAGCTATTCAATGATTTGTTTAGCGCAACCTCAAACAGGAAATAATCAAACAAATCGAACTAAAATTGGTAAAAGCACCGTTGAAAAACTTAATTTTGATATCTCTAGGAAGATGAATCTTCAATTTCCCTGCGCCAATAAAGATACCAACCCTATGAGCGACATGACAAATTGACATCTAGCAGAAAAGGACAGCTGTAAGGAGAGAGATCAGGCAGGATGTCAATGCAACTTACTCGATCAGTCGGTAAATCAGCCTCCTCGTTGCAAAGGCGAGATAGGAAATTGTTTGGTTCCTTCGTGAGCGTGGTCTTTGTCGTGAGAAAAATTTGTCCTCCAACGTTCAGTTTCACCCAACTAGCTTGATTTGTTTTTGACTTCGATAAGTCACCAAAGTCTACGTTTGCGGCCATCTTGAAATAATAAACAGATGACAGAATCCACAGGGTGTTTCGTAAGTATCTACCTCGGGTAATTGCGAATAATCGCGGGACACGGTAATTCCACTTTCCCGCAAATAGAAAGTTCCCTTTCTTCGTTATAGCTTGAAAAATTACGTATCTTCAATTCAAGATGGAACAATAACAAAGGGTATACATATGGTATATCTTTTCTCTCATACTTTTGTCGAGACCCCCAAGCCCCCCATTTTCTTCCGTGTTTATTCCTTTATCTGTTTCTATCAATTTCGTGGGTAATTCTTGAAAATTTGACAAGCGACTGTAACGTGAATGCATTTTTCCTCTACGTTGTATCAATTCATCAAACTTTTACTTCTCTTAATATTTGGTACATTCAATCGAATTTTCCTGACAAGATGATCTCTTCCAACTTGGTGTCTACCCCGTAAAACGTTTCTTACAAAATGCCTGTAGAAAATCGGTGAAAATCCCCCTTCTTTTAAACCCCAATCCACTGAACTGTCGTCAGCAGCAATTAATAGGGGTATAAGATCCATTTCCGCAAATGCTCCTAGAAAATGAGATGGGACATATCTTTTGTGAATTTAAAGAGACATCAAATTTGCTGTGAAGGAAACTTTATAGATATTTGGATTTCATTTTTGCTCATATTCTCTGTCTTAATTTGCATCTGACTTTCTCAAAATTTGTGGTCTTTCTCTTTAAGTTTGCTTAGAACTCCAGAATGTTTCAACATTCAGTAGCGTAAATGATCTAAACTGTTGCTTTACCTGTATACGCATAGCTTTCTATTCACGTTTTCTATCTTTTTTACCAAATACCAAACGTTTCCTTGAATAACAAAAAAAAACCAAAACCACTGGTGTTTTTTCATAACGACCGAAACGAGAAAGTGAGGATGGCTAGCTGGCAGTGAGACAAAATAAAGCATAAACCAGAGTCCAGAAATTCGTGGTTTCTTGCCCCGGACAATATCCTAAAGCTTTGCGGCCTCTGACATAAAAGTGGGTTTCCTGTAAGGTTGTAGGAGCAGTGGCGTAGCCAGGGTTGGAAGATTTGGGGGAGGGGCAACGAATTTGGAAAAACGCCCCATTCTGTTGATGTGTTTGGGAAAGCTATGGCTTTTTTACGTGGCAATGTTTGGCTAATCAACCACAATAACTGTCATATGTAGCTCTTTGTGGCTGACTGACTCCATTCCCCAACTGTCTATTTCCTTCGCAATTTTTTAATATTAATTTAATATTCTGAATTGTGTAAGGCGAGGAAGCTCTTCGTGTAAAACTTGATTTTCCAAAGTTGCAAGCAAATGTCTAAAAATGATAAACAGTATTCAAAATTGTCAAAATCAAAATGCCCGAAAAAGATTTCCGGATCTAATTTTTAGGATTGAAGCATTTAGTTATATTTTATCGGGAATGTCTAGAGAACGTGAAAGACTTTTCTATATCAGAGGCGAATCCAGAGTGAGTGCCTTGGTGCACAGAACTAAGTCAGTTTTCAAACATATAGCTAAAAATAGTGTTGCCTGAAATAAGTAATATTTAGGCTAAAAAAGTGAAACCTAGAAATTGTAAGTTTTATCGCAGTCTCTTTATAATCTTAAAATTGCCAGTTTGATGTCATTCGTTCGCCCTTTTCCTTCTTCTCTGTCGTGATTTTGAAACGATTTTCCAGACGCTGTGGAGGACAACAGCAGTCTAGAACTCGGAAATAAACGTTTTGTGCCTCGGAAGTCAATGAATTGAAACAGTGAAATTTTTATTTGGAACAAGGATGGAAATCAGTCAAAACAGCATCTGGAACTCGGAAATGATACCATATTCGTAAGAGAGCTGTACAATAGCCAGTAGTTGATTGGCTACCTATTGTTTCTAATCTGTTGTAGAACTGCAAAACTTTGAATTCGAAATGGCGGCTGCAGATGTCTTATTTTCACGACCCTCGCAGCATTTTAGCAAATTATTAAGCGTTTGAGATAAAACCAGGAAGTATCGTTAATTTTCCAGGAGCATTAGCTACCTTTGTTTTAAATTGCATTCGATGATGACAAGAGAGACCTATTGTCAGACGGAACACCATATTTTGAAAAATAGGCTGGTGTCTACATGGGCAAAACAACAAAGTGCGAGTAAAACAAAAGGGAAAACTGCTGTGGCATCCAAGACAAACAAGAGGGTATTTAGAAAGGGAGGGGATTGCAGAAATTTTCACAGAGGCACTGGTTTCAGTCGGAAAAAATCTATGATCTAGATTTTGTGAATGGATAGTACCCCCCCCCCCCCCCCCCTCCGATACCAAAATGCAAAAATGTGAATAATAATGTTGTCTTAGGCACAATTATCAATGCATTACCTGAAAGACCCTAGCCTTGGCCTGGAACTCAGTCAGTTTTTTGCTGGATCCGCCCCTGTATATTACCCTAAAACGAGAAAAAATTGTAGAACATTCTGCAGAGGTAAAGACGGGGGTCCCTTGCGAGCGAAGCGAGCAGAAATTTTTTGCGGCCACGCCCTTGAGATTAGCTTAAAATACAATTCAGAATATTTCTTACAGTCGTTTGCCTGCAGTCTTTTAAAAATATTTAATTTTTTTCTGAAATATCAAATTTTCAAACATTTTTTGATTAAGCTTACCAATTGCTATTTTCTACTGTATTTAACTTGGCTTTTTTCTAATATAACTTAGTCTTTTTATCGTTTTCTGTGATATATTCTCAATTTACTGTATCTTTATCTCTGCTTCCATGATTATACTCAGTTGGCCAGTTCATTAATATTTTCTCAAGGGTTCATTTTTTGATTATATCAGCAAGCTCGACGATCATTATAATCTGCTGATGTTTCCCGAGTTTCTTCCATGTGCTCATCAGTTTTATAGTTTTTACTTCATCTTTCCCAGTTAATGTTTCATTATATTTAATGATAGCTATGTATTGCACGCAGGTTTTGTTTTGCTGAAAAAGAGTCCGAATTTGAGTTTAGGCCTCACCCTAGATGCAAACGTTGTGATGAATGCATAACTGATGTATCTATATTGTCGTCTAAATTAACGAGTATGACATTCCTTTCAACATGCTTGATTAGCTTCTAATATTGCCGTTCTTCACCTGAGACCACGAAATCGATGAATTTACCATGGAATCGTATAGAGTAATAAAATGTTGAAATTCACCTTCTAGATGGTTTTTAGCGCTAAATCGTGCTTCTTCAGGCTGTCTTTAGCGCCCACTGGTGTGACTCGAATTCTGTTGCTGGTGTCTTTATTATTACTCCCAATTTTATTAGCTTGGGATATTTTTCCTATATCAATATAGAACATTGGTTGTATTGATGCAAATTCCTGAATTCTCTAATGAGCAATTCCAATTTTTAGAGATGTTTAATTTCTATATACTTTTAAAAATTTCTGAACATATCCTAGAGCTTGTCAGCTCTTTACTTTCCGATAGTTTTTAAACAGAATGATAGTTTTTTGGTCAATCAAATTACAAGCATTTTAAGTATTGGTGAGGTATGCTGAAAAATAAACAGACTCTTAAGATCCTGGAAATATTTAAGTCTGCAAGTAACTGTAGTCGTAGAATGATTTTCAAACTCAACATTTCGCTATGGGAATTTCATTTCCGTCTTCTAAAAAAACTGTCATTGCGAAAATAAGGTCGCCATGCGAATCGTTATTAAAGTAGAACAGACAAGAGTTCGCCCATCTTGCCTCTGTTGTTTTCAACGGGCAGAAAAATTTAACGGGCAGTTTTGTCTCCGTTATACAGTTTCAGAGGATATGAAAAGGCGGAGACATAATTTGTCGTACTGAAGTACTATTTTGACCCGCTGTGAATTTAGAAAGAAAGAAGGTACCTGGTCACTTCCACTAGTACTGCCACTTTGATTTATGTCTTTCCTGTGATATCAGGAAACCAGAAAATGTTGAGTAGAAAATTAAACTATATGATTTGCGAGAGTGGGCTGTTGAACGATCTTGCCTGACTGCATTAAGAATATAAAAAGGAGTTTTATTTAAAAGTCTTAAGAAGACGTGATTTATATGCTCAGGGGTATGTGCTCTGGGCATCACATTTGCATCGTAGGAGGCAGTTCTGGTGCTCATTGTATTCTTACGTTACATATCAGCTCCTTTCTCCTAACCAGTCTCCCTCAATGTATCATTTCATTTGTCTTGAACATATTTTAATGGCCCTCACAATAACATTTTGATCAGCATCCAATTTTTAAATTCTGATCAGGATGATTTCACTTGTATAAATCTATTGAGCTTAAACATTCAAACCAGCGAAAGGTCTTTGAGTTTTTGGCATATTGTAAATTTTAAACGACACAAATTTAACTTGAAATACTATGAGTTTATTCAGTGATGTTTGATTTAAAGGGGCACAATGACCTTTTACAGCTGTGCTCCTTGCAATACCACGTCCTCCTTTGATATGATATACAATCGCATAGGCCCCTGAGACCCTCTGGCTTAATAATTTATTTATTTTATTTATAAACAAATTCATATATCAAAACAACTGAACAAGGCTGTCCTAAAATTAAAGAATATGGATTGTTAATAAAAAGCTACTGCTCCATCATTTCGGCTAGCTTAAAGAGAGCACACGTGCGGTCGTGGAAAGCTTCATGAATTCTCCAAACAAAACGTCTTTTTACCCTAAATTATGAGGTAGATCATCAAAAGCTTTCTAATTCAAATCAATTATTACTAAAAATTTAAATTTTTCATGAACTTTCAAGGGCTATCAACACAGCGCACAATGGCCAGCTCTCGGATTATAAATAGATCTGTTAAACTTATTGCAAACTTTTTTATCCTGCGATTAAAACAGCCGCAAACCATTCTATCTTATGCTGCCGATTTTAATCGAAGTTCAGATAAAAAATTCAAATAAAGTTTCCAACGACTGCGTCCAGGATCTCGTTTTGATTGCAACCGTTCGGTCGTTGGTGAATAGATAACTGAATTTTTCTAAACGAAATGCCTGATTCCACGAACCAGCGGCCGATAGACATGCTAATGTCCATAAATTTTCTCCTTACTAATGCAATGACGTCATCCACATATTCCTGTTTTTTCAAGACGTGTTAAGAATTTTTAAATGAAAGCAAAATTCAATTTTCATAAATTTGGCCTAAGCATGAATAATCATGGAAAACAAACTGTTGTCCGAATTATAGAATTATCAGTACTCAAGCATTCGACTTGCAGGCGTAGCTGGAGAAAACCTGTCATGGGTATGTAACAATCATTCTGTTGGCAACTGGATTTCATTTTTGGCGTGATAATGAATGTGACCAGCTAAGTGCCAAGTGCAGTTTTCTCTTTGTGCCATAACGTTATTTTTCTCTTCTGAAAATAAAAAAAACCAGTATTACATTTCATTTTAGCGGCCCACAGCAGACCTTTTATGCTTGTTGTCAGAGAGTCCACAAGCTAGCCTTAGTAATAGAATTCAAGTTACTTCTCAGAAACGTGTATTTGAGTGGGAACTGGGGTAGGGACTCTCACCCTTAACCTCCTTCTCATTCACACCTTCGCTACATCGGTCGGTGATACGGCGTCATCGCTCTTATGAGGCTCTGGTGCCCAGAGTTCAAATCTTCCTAACTGTTTCTCCAAGCTCAGCTCCATTTTCGTTTTACCTCAAGTTGTACCCTACAGACCGAGTTTTCCTACCTGAGAAAAGGCCGGAGAAAGCGAATTTATATCGAAATCAAACAACTCTATTAAACCTTTTTTGTCATACAGGGAATAAATTTTAGCCTATTTTTAGCATACGTTGTTTGGGTTTGATGTTCTCTTACTCCACGAGGGTTCATCACTAATCGATAAAGCCAAAACTGATTCATGCTGATTCTTTCGATTCTTTGTGCAATGCACATCTTCAGAAACTTATGCCACGAACTTCCCTTTGTAATTAGCTTTTAGATCAGTCATGTTTAGTTTTAATTTGAGTAAAGTTGGTCCCTTTTATGGTTTATGTTTATTTAGTTCAATTTTGCTATTTTGAATTAATCTCCTCTTTGTTTTATATCATCGTCTTTTGTTTTAGACCCTCGTCTAAGATCTGTCGAGAATATTGAGCTTGATCGAGATTTTGCGACACCCTTCCCTAGCTACATCCCTGATCGGATCGTACTTTCAGGATGACAATCCGTGTCGCTTTCAAATACCTTCATAGTAGTTTATGAATAGCAATTTGGCCTTATCCAGCAAATAGTTGGAGATACATTCTTGTAAAGCAGCTTGACGGAAAATACCAACGGATGGCGTTACAGGTACATTTAATGTTATCTGTACAATTAACAGCTAGAGAAAGTACAAGATTTATCTTGAGGATGCCAAACTCCCGGACCACGTAATGTTGATGCTGAAGAATGACGAAAATTTGATGCTGAAAAAAGTAGAACTTGTTTTGAAAGAGAAACCAAACAAAGAAAGAATATATTTACTTCACAATCATTTGAAAGACAAGATTTTCAGTAGTCATGGGAAGTTGTTGATAATGCATATGAATTTTTCTTTTAAAACATCACCATAGAAATAAGCAAAATTTAGGCATACAAATATAATGAAAAGAACCTTTAAGAATGGACGAGTAGCAACAAATAGAAATTTCCTTCTTTCAAACAAAAGGAGTCCTTTTAAATGCAATGTTTATGCTTCTAAAGCACTTCCACATGCACTTGTATGCTTTAGAGATCTCTTTGTTTACTCGTATTCTTGATTTTATTCAAGAATCAAAATTTTTGCATGCTATTTTCACGCGGATTGCTTATTCATGGCAATCTTTGTTTTGCAAAGAACGACAAAAGATCGAACTCTTTTAAATGAACATGCAGAGGTGTGTATGACTCAACTCATTCAACTAACATGATATTTTATAGAAACTCTGAATTCCCAGTAACAAAAACATTTAAAGTAACAGCAGCCGTCACAAACTAAAGACACTTTCCGTTCTCAAGCCTTGCCAGAATTCCTTTCGTAAACTAAAGATAATCTTCTTATGTCGTTTTACTGTAACCTGTGCTCCAGACCCCTAGCTTTCAAGATTCCCTACTGTGAACATGATCTCTCGATATAGAGACAGGAATACAAACAAAATGCCTCCTACTACAATCTACGATTTCAAATCAATTTTAGAATTTCTTTTGAACAAGGCTTTAAAATTTTAAATAATTCAAATAATATTAAATAATTTAAATATAATATAATATAATATAATATAATATAATATAATATAATATAATATAATATAATATAATATAATATAATATAATATAATATAATATAATATAATATAATATAATATAATATAATATAATATAATATAATATAATATAATATAATATAATATAATATAATATAATATAATATAATATAATATAATATAATATAATATAATATAATATAATATAATATAATATAATATAATATAATATAATATAATATAATATAATATAATATAATATAATATAATATAATATAATATAATATAATATAATATAATATAATATAATATAATATAATATAATATAATATAATATAATATAATATAATATAATATAATATAATATAATATAATATAATATAATATAATATAATATAATATAATATAATATAATATAATATAATATAATATAATATAATATAATATAATATAATATAATATAATATAATATAATATAATATAATATAATATAATATAATATAAATTAGAGAGCAAGGATTTGAGATGTCTGCTTGCAAGTAACGGCTCTCATGGCAAACATTAGAAAATGATGGCTCAATATTTATTCATTTTTGGCACATGGTGCTGACCCTTTTTCCAACAACTCTACAAGTTCAGCTATTGAAAAAATCCAGACACTTGCAAAGGATAAAGCGTAAAACAGGGAGAAATGATCAGAAATTCATCAGAAGCCACAGCCAATGACGTGAGTGTGACCGGCTGCTAATGAAGGACACCGCTAGCAGTATACATATGAAAAAGCACCGAGGGTTCTTTCATTAAACGACAACACGACCAGATTGTCAGTCCAGTCTTATTTTTAAAGAGAGAAATTCTCATTATGAATTAATGAAAGAGTAACGTTGTGATTTGGACCATGTACTTTTTAGACATGAATTTTAAACGCGTCAGCATTTAAGGTTTTTCTTGTCTTTTATTGCGGGCTCCATTGAACACTCGATTAACTGTTACTCAAATAAGAAATGTTTGTATATTCCTTTCAACTGAAATGGGACTCACTTGAATCACGTAGATTACTATTCGAACTGAAATATGTTCATAAAATGTTTACAAATCAAGTTGCTTTGGACCCTAACGTTTTCTTTTCCCCTGCAACTTGTTCAATGACAAGGAACTCTAACTCATTCAATCGGTTTTCATTTTTTTATTCAATCGTTTCTGTATGGAATAGCCTGCCAGACAGTATTGTGATGCAGGCAAATTCGGATACCTTTTACAACCTATGTCGAAATCACCTCAGTAAATTTTAATGTTGTAGTTGACTGGGCAGACATTTGTATGACCCAAAAGGGTTGTTAAATGTAAATGTAATGATGATGATGATGATGAAGGATGCAGCTAGTTAACATGATTATTAAGAACGTAGCTGCCATAGTGAAGCACGAAGACTAATATATTAGCACCAGAATTGATTTGCTTCTACATTGAAACATAGATCTATTAGACCAAATTTGCTTGTTACCAGTCTCTTTGCTGATGGTTTATTAGTTTGTCCATTTACATGTTATTGGCCAACACCTGCATACACACTGATTACATTTACAAATGTTCTCCTATTCCAACGGACAGCAGGTGGCAGTTGAATTGCTTGACGCCTACGATCAATGCACAATAAATTTCTATCGTACAAATGTACGCAATCGCCGCTTTGGTAAAGGTTGTTCGGAATCTTTCCGTACGGTGTTCTGCAATACGCAGGTTTTTTGAAAGTGAATGACAAATATTGCATATGCTAACGCTGTCTGGGAATTTAACAGAACTGTGGAGGATCACAGAACATTGCGAAGTAGATTTGTGCTGTTCAAGAAATCTTCTGAATAATACATCAGTTGAGACTAAACCAATTTTCAGTGCCATAGCTCAATTCGCGATACTTGTCGGCTGAAATCAACGATGTTACGAATCGTACCGTTTTTGAAAGAATCATAAACAGGTCGTTATTGTTAAAGATTTTGTCAGCCCGCTACTCGAAGCTAAAGTTGTGCATTCACTAAACTAAGAAAGTGAGGTGGAGAGAGCTCATTATAAAGTCATCAACGTAAAACTACTGTTCAAACAAAAATCGCCGTATTTAGAAGGCGGTCGAAGGCTAGTCATTGCTATAAGTCTCAAGCTTTGTGGCTAAAAATTATTGTATTTACTCATAGCTGAAATTTCAACAATCGAAACTGTTGCCGTAAATACCTAGGCAACTTTATTGGGAGGTAATCTTCGAAAGATTGTGAAGTATTTCACGGTGTTTGGTTTGATAACATTTGTGGTTATTGCATTAAAGTTTGAGGCAAATCAGAGAAATATTTACGGAATTATCAAATCACCATGGATACACATGTAGGCGGAACATATCATAGCAAACACAGACCCAGTGAAGAAACAGATGCCACAAGAAAGGGGAGTCAAGTGTATTCTGGGAATCAAATTCATTATTACGACACCGAAAAACGTGCAAGTACAGCCGATGAAAAGGAGCGAACTAGCACGACTCGTAAACATTCTAAATTTCCATCACTCTCGAGAATTGGAAGGTCAAACACGTTCTCGTTTGGTAGGAAGAAGGAAAAGGAAAGTGACAGCAAAATGGCGGACAGAAGCAACAGAATTGTTGAGAAAAATTCCAGTCGTTGTTCACAAGAAAGTAAAAATAAGGAAACTAAAGGATCAAAGATTAAATCGCAGGATTGTTCAGGGTATAACGATGTGTCGTATAGCCATGACGCGAGACAAAAGTATACGCAAGGCAAAGCAAAATCGCATGATGATAGATATGCAAGCCATGAAACTCGGAAAGGAAGTTCTAGGCGTGGTGAGGTGACGCGAAGTCGAAGTTACGATGTTCGATGTAGCGTAGAAGGAAAGGAAAACAAATCGTCTTCTAAAGATTATTCAATGTCCCCGTCGCATGGCAAGCACAGTTCGGGAAAGGATCGTAAAAATCCACGCCGAAAGGACTGCAAAAGAAAAGAGGCTCCAATAGACAGAGGTTTTGATTATGACAATATTCCCTTATGGTTGAGAAACCCACCCAAAATTTTGATTCAAGACTTTTCATCAGATTACATAGATGAGACGACCTTTGACGAAGAGTACTTCGATTTAGTCCAATGGGCTTTTCGAATTCTCGAGCAACAGTGCAATTATCTGATCTACCCTCCGTTTTCGGACTTAGCGTTCGAGGATGATGAGCCCACTCTGTTGGGTGCCGTGTCTAATCAGCCAAACGAGCCTCTGAAAATGATAACAAACGAAACTGCTCGAGTAGGAAGCACACTCGATTATATTTTGCATCCGATTTCAACAGGTGCAGCAAACGTTTTGCAAACAGGAGCTAAATTTGCAAACTTCACTTCACGAGTATTTCGTGGAATCAATTTCGACTCGCTGATAAAAAAGCGAGGTGAAGAAGAAATCGGAAAGAAAAAAGAATGAGTTTATTTTTTTGATTTTGCATTGACCCCATTAAGAAAACGCTTTCTTCAGATGTCTTGCATCATTTCAATTTGCTTTGTTGCTTTGCATCAGATTTTTACAATGCATGTATGTTGCTGAAGGTTTGTGTATGGAGTTTGCTGACGTAGGGAGTTTTGAAAGCTATACTGGAAGTGAGGCTGGTGCACTCGTCTTAGTGGAGTTTCATATCTGTAATAAGCTATTTCAATTATAGTTTTTCAAATAAAGCTGTAAAGAAATGAATTTTATGGCTTTCTAAATTTGATTCTGTTGTCGTGCTTAACGTTACCGAATTGAGATGGTTCTTTGGCCTTGTTCTGAACAATCTGTTTGAATCTTAGGCCTTGCTCATCCCGCAATTATCTCACAAATGTTTTTATCTGGTGTAATTTTTGCTGTACGGTTCAATATCAGCAATTCAATTCAACATCTGTTCGATAAAGCCTGACATTGGTAAGGCAGCTGAAAGTCCTGACCACCGTTATCGCTAACTGTGCTAAAGATAAAATATTTGCGTGTGTCATGCCATGCTGATCCCCTTAAGCTCAGCCTAAGCTGGTTTGGTCAATACATCGATTATTTCAAAGTTGATTGAAAAATACCCAGAGTTCCTTCGTTTGCAGACGAACAAAGAATAAGTGCTAATTCTTAATATCTTTAGAGAAAAAAGCATCCGAATTCTTTCTGACTGCCCTCAGGATTCCGAGGCCCTTTCGGAAAAAACGGGAGGACCCTTTTAATCGACCAAAATTTTGAGTTTTGTAATTTGGGAGCAAGCATCTTGGAAACCCTCCGGCTGACTCTGTTGCTGCCCCCCCCCCCCCCCCTTGGAAATCAAAAAAAATTATTCTATTGAAAACAGCTGTTGATCTATTGATATTAAGCAATCATTGTGTAACTGTTGATAAATATATGAACAAATCCAAGCATTAAGGGTTTACAGTCACAAAATAGAGCCAGAATTTTGTGAGACTCTCTGCATCAAGTGGAGCCATAGCCCTACAACAATCAATAGAGAGAACATATTTTTAAAATGTTCTGTACAATTTGTGACATAATATTGAATAACGTTGTGACAAAGTATTCTTAAAGCAACTGAAGAGAAAAGATGCCAAATGATCATTCAAAATAACAATTCCTGCCAGAATAGTTAAATCGAGAAATGCTCCTGTACAATATATGCAAAGATATGCAAAAAGATATGCAAAGGATAAACAAACTGGTTATGATTCTAAAGTTCTTTCGATCAGCAAATCTGTGAGTCTAAAATCTACGTTCCAAATAAACAAGTTATAGAAAATATCCACAGTGTTCTTGAAACTTTTTAGAATTCATCCAATTTAATTCTATACAAACGTTTGCGATCAGATCAATATAAAAAAATCTACTGCCTGAGCCTTAATTCCTATAGCTACATAACCTAAAAAGTCTTTCTAACATAAACCAGAGGGGCTAGTTTTGGAAAAAATATTTAAAGACAGAGCTCGAGCTCTCAGTAAGTAGTTATTTTGTTCCTCAACATAGATCCAAAAATGCACTTTTATGTAAAGAACAGGAGGGCTCTAAGTTGGAAAAGCAACTTTCATGTTAGATCATGAGGCATTTGTTAAACTATATTTTGTTGCCATGCCCCGGGAAGTATGCCAGGAAATAGCTCATTTTTAAGATGGCTTCACAAATTTGATTTACAAATATTAGTTAGAAAGGGGTGGTAGAAATTTTTGAATTAAAGAAAATCAACTGCACAATATTTGTGAATCACTCTTTAGGTCTACAAGCATAAATAATGGACGTTATAAGCCAGGTTTAAGCCCCCTAATGGCATTTTCAGAATTGTTTATAAACCAATGCAAGTATAATCTTGCTTTTACCGTTTTGCATGTTTAGCCCCCAAGCCTTGTTAACCTCTCCAATCTGTAATTTTCAATTTAAATTTGGGCTCTCTAGAAATGATGCATAAATGTAAAAAATGATGTATAATGCCTATTTTGTGTTCTAAAGGCTCTGGTAAAGTAAGAACATAAGATCTCATTATGTTATATCTTGACCAAGAAGCTTAGTAATTCTTTGCCTTGAAGGTCTCCCCAGAACATTTATCCAAAACTTTCCAAAGCATTTGTTGGTCATGGCTTGCTGCACTTGACATCACATTAAAAAATTATACTTTTTTGGATAAATATAATGATGAAAATTATAATGGATGAATAATGCAAATCTTTTTTTGGAAAATCTTGTTTGACTTTCTATAGATAAATTTTAAATTTAAAAAATTCAATTTTTTATATATCGGAGACCTCTCAAAGCTGTTGCTGGGAAACTTTTGTTTTCTAGAGAATGCTTCTACGAAGCATTGAAAGCAAAAAGAATTTTCTTGACAAAACGCTGTCTATCCTTCGATTGTCTCTGTTATAGGGGGGAAGGTGTATGTTTATTTGATATAAATATCTCATTAATTGACACTTTAAATTAAATTTTGCGATAGGGTTATGAACACCTGATCTGCAAGAGATTATGGCAAAGTACGATTTTTGTCAAATCAACAGAGCACCTTGTGAAAGCTACTTTGCAGGGCTTAACAGATTAGAACACATTAATTGTCTTTATCCACAGACTGACACAGAAAAAACTAAACATCATTTGTTATGCAAATTCTATATTCATCTGTAACAAGGGAGCAAACAGAAGGTTAAATTGTGACAACAGCACGATATGCAGCAATTTTCTTAAATGAACATAAACGTATTTTAATGGTTTGCCTGCATGAATTTTGCCCTGAAGTTTAGTCAAGCTTACTTAATCTAGTTTAAATAATTGTCATAATCTATTTCACAAAGCTCTTTAAGGCTTCCAAGCATTAATCCACCAAGTTGTTTTCAAAATCTAAAGTAATTAAAAGCTTTTGCGCTCGTCATTGTGCCTTGTAAAATATCTGATCTCAAACTTTCAGCACTTTACTACATTTTTAAAACTATATTGTCATTTAGCATAATCGATTCATAATCACGTTGAGCAGATGCCACAGCCAGAGACGGAAATACCGGGGGTATAGGGTGTGACATCCCCCCAATGTTTTTGTTGTCGTCGGGAAAACATGCTTCCATTCGATAAAAAGAATTTTTGGTAGTGAGTAGTAACTAAATTATGCAGAAATGTTGCATTATTCATCTTCTTGTCTCCTTTTGCAAAAAATTTAAAAGGCGTTTCAATCAGTTTCCAGTCACATGAAGGGTGTGGCACCAAATCCAATTAAATCTAGCAACCTTCTATCCTTGCTTCTTAAATCCGTTCCTGGAAACGATGTTTCTTAAATTTTACCGACTGACAACCCTTTGTGGTTTCTGTTTAAATTCTCTGCAATGTCTACCTTGTTACAATAGACCGAATCTGGATGTAAGCTGCACAAAATTAAGCTGCATTTCAAATAAGCCTTTTCTTTCATTATGTACATAAAGAGGGTATGAATTAAACCACACCGAAACCACAAAGAACTAAGAAACGAAAACATTGTTTCAGATGAGAAGACTGAATGATAAAATACGAATCTTGTATCGTGAAAAGTTGCCTTTCTGTTTCCTATTTTTGCAAAGTTGCTAATTATTCCACATTTAATCAAGCCTAGTTCTTACCTGTGTGGCTTAATTACTTAAGGGGTCTATTTTCATGCAACACAGTAGTATGTATTTGAACGAGGCAAAGGAACCCTCTTTTATCTCCAGTGGGATATCATACTAGAATCTCTTCTGCATTGTGGGTTTTTGCGCTAGAGACAAAATTGCAAGCTGGCGACAAATACTATATTCCAAATATCTGCCGAACTGCTGACGAAGGATGTTCCAAGCTGTACAGGCACGACGCCACGTGGGGTCTGAAGCCTCCCCCCCCCACTTTTTCAAAGATAAAATATTTCTGACCAGCTTTTTGTAAAAAGAGCTTAAAATAAGAACAAACTGAGTTTTTCTTATTTATTTAGATAGGTATATTTCTATTATTTGTCTATTATTTGCATAAATTCAGTAGATAACTTTCTATACCATTGCAATGTCTGTATTTTGAATGCGTAAACATGGCCTACAGAAAATACTCGAGACAAAGAAGATGCACATTTCTGTTCAGGAAGTAAAATTATCCTAATCAAAACAACAGCTTCTTGTCACTTCGATGTGCACTATGGACCAATGGACTAAAAGTCAATAATCATTGCTTTTCTGAAAATTGTATTTTTTCAACGGCATAGTAATTTGTTAAATTTTAGTCTGGGAGATGCATTTTTAGCCATTCTAGAAGGCTGAATTTCAAAAACTTTCTTCTGCGGCGGATGCAGATTCATTTTCAGCCCCCAGGCTCAATTTCGTGCGCCCGTCCCTGTGTTAGCAGAAAAACATTACATTAGAAATAAACAATTCAGGTGGGGGTTATAAGAGTATACAGGACAACTGTTAAGAAAATATGTCGCGGATATCGGAGATCCAGCAATTGCTTCTCAACAGAACTACGGAATTCTCCTCACTTGACGCGGATTTTCTCGAAAATATTACATTCAATACGAAATCAGGGCCGGCGAAATCGGAGGGGCCGGAGGGGGCTATGATCCCCTACTTTTCTGCAAAGCTAAAAAAAATTTTAGGCAAAAGTGGAAATAGATGTAGTATATGATTCTGTAAGTAACTTTGCCTAGTATTCTCTTAAATGTGTCTTTAGCTTTATCTTGGTTGCTATGTCTTTACCATAGAAGACATACATTTGTTAACGAAAACTTTCTCAGAAACATTACATAAAGAGAGGAAGCAGCTGTTGAAGGAAAAGAAACAGCTGGAAAGAACTTTTTTGAGGATATGAGAAATATAGCAAGGGCAAATTTGTTCTTAAAAAGTATCATCAAGAAAACTTCAGAGTTTGATCGTTTGGATAATCCATTCCTACTAAGAAAGAGAAAATATCGACGCAATTATAAATTCTATTTAAACTCATTTTGACAAGCCCAGTTTGAAGGTTTTTCAAATTTTAGTTAAAGCACTTAATTTCCAAAAAAGTTAAGATCAGATGTTACAAAGTTATATCTTAACTGTACAAAATTGCTTAACTTTTTATTTTTAGTTGATAGTTCTTCTGTTGATATTTCAACGTTAATGTTTTTTACTAATCCGTGTGCCATTTATTTTTCTTCCCCATCTTATTTCGGGTACTTTTAAAATCTGAAAAAAGGTTTCATCACAAGCTATATGTTCTAAAACTTTGCAAAACTTTCCTATTTCAAGTCAACATCACAATAGACGCGACTATGCGACACCTTCAGCCAAAATTCATTTTAGATACAATTTTTGGCCATCCCCAAGACACCATAATTCTAAATTTTCTTGCTGCCAACCATGGTGGCGGCCTTTCCTAAGCCCTTTCAAGACTTTGATATTTTGGCCCCTCCACTTTCAAATACGTTTCGCCGGCCTTGGAAATACATGGAAAACACGGAACTTCAGCTAGAATCGCAGATGAACCCCACATTATTATCATTCATTTACTACGATCAGTTATGGGGAGAGAGTGTCAATGAGTTATTGAATTAAAGGGACATCATCAAGTTTGATGACTAACCGCCCCCCCCCCCCAAAAAATCCAATATGAATCCCGCCAAATCCTCGTATTCAGGTTTCTTTCAAGTTTTTCTGATAACGAGGTTAAAATATTATTATCCACCATTTAGAATTATTTTTAAGCTGAAGCAGAAAAGCTGATCAGTTTGGGAGCAGGGAAACATTTCGATATGGACTTCTTGTTTTAGAATGGAAAAGTCAAGAATGCAGCAGTCTAAAAATCGTGCGAAAAGTCGAGGTTCGTTCTTAATCTATTATATAAAAACGCTTGACTCTGTCAAGGCTCGTCAAGGCATGTATGCACATCGTTGTTGTTGTTGTATCGACATAAGCTTAGCCCAAGAAATATTAGCTCAGACAAAACTGACAACATTGCAAGTCCCCAAAATTGTAGAGCATCCTCCTTCTTTCAAAGTATTGATTGCCAACAAAATATATTCCCAGACACTCTCGAGATTGTTTTGTTCAGTTTTTTAATTTTTTAGTTATTCGATGAAATTTACCTGGTTAGCTGAGCTACTCATCGAGTATCATTCAATTTTGAAATATTCTCATAAACTGTGTAGCCCACTTTCTGTTTGCACTTTAAGAAATTTGACCCCTTTTGCACGCTGCACTGCAATTAAAGAGCCTAGTCTGATGCTCCCGAGATCTCATTGAAAAGGGGAACTGCACTTATCAGTTTGGGATAGCATGAAGTTTCTTTTAGACTGGTGGTAGCCCTAAGATACTTTAGTCTTGAGTGTTGGTAGCCCTAAAATACTTTACAGCCAAACATCAAAATTTGTGAAATAGAAAAAACTCCTTGAGCCTTTTGGCATATGCTATTTTGCAATATGTAATTTCTTTGAAGAAATCAATACAGCCTGAGTTCAAAGTCAGTGCACCAGCCAGGAGGATGATATACACATTTTGAACCCTTTGTAAAAGCTATTTACTTATCCTGTTCCTATGTTCCGCACAGAGATTTTAATTTGTCCTTTTGATTCAAAACATAGTTTCATATTTTTATAGTTTCACACTAAATCTCTTTCTTTAACCCTACAAAGGATGCCACAAAACTGCTGCAAGCATTAAATGTTCTTCATAAATGATAGCATTTTAATGATAATTTTTTAATTGATGATGTTAGGGAAAGGCCTGGGAGTCCATAGCAAAACCCTATAATAAGGGGGAAAGGGTTTTGAAAAGAGGACAAAAGAAGAAGCTTGTTTGTTTTAGCTTTGAGTACAGGTTATAAGGGGAAAATGGTATGGCATTCCAAAGTTTACATGACAATAGTAACAACAATAAAGAATGAGAAAATTGCTTGACATCAAGAAAAAACAGAGCAGAATGGAAAGTTATGCACTTTTGAACAATAAACAATATTTTAAGTGTGCCAGAAGCTCTTCAATAAAATTCCAGGGCAGGAAATAAGGTTGAGTTCTCTTCATGGTGTTGATTTCCCCCATTAATGTATCATAGAAAATTACAGATTGAGGAATGAGTTATTTTTTCTCACAGGGAATCTTGGTCGTAGCTTAAGTCAGTGGTTAGAAAATATTTTTGAATAAAGGCTTCACTTGTAAAAAGTTGCTGATAACATCTCAAATTCGGTTTTGTATAAATGTCTTTTGCTTGTTTGTAGCAACATTAATTGTGAATTCATTTAATTTCTTTGAGAATTTTTAATTTCAAAATTAGGCATGGTACATGAATAAGTGTGGACAGTGCTCAACATTCTCATTGCAGACCATATTTAACAGTCTGGGATTATGGCTGTACCTTAGCAAGGAAAGTCCCTAAGGGATGCAAACTTTCCAGGTCAGAATGTGTGGAGACAAAGTTATTATGTGTGAAGTAAGCAAAAGGGGAAATTATGAATGCATGGAGATGTTGTGTCACATCCCAATTTGTATTAACCTGTCTGTGCAAAACGTTTTCACATTTTTACATTTGATGCAAGCTACAGGGGAAATGAAAGAAAAATCATTTCATTTAAACAACTTTATATGTTTATATTTTAAATGATATCACATGTTTATCTTTTCCAGGGCTTCCACCACCTGGGGATTTTATTGCTCTTGGTAAGTGATTAAGCAATTTTCAGGAGCTTTGAAAATTTCCACATGTAATAGGGCATTTTTTAATAAAGATCAGGACAATTAAAGTGATAAATTAAAGAATAGATCATTGAGGAGCTTGGAACTTTGAGAGATTTTTTAGATTTGAGAGATCATAGAGAGATTTTTGGATAACATATTGAATGCTTTTCAAAACTTAAATATCCATTAAAAGTGAAGATTTAGAGAGAGAAGAGGTTCTCCTGGGAAAATTGTAGGACTGTAAGTATGAATAAGGCCTGGGGCTTATTTTGCAAAAAGAAATTTAGAGAGGAGCTTTTTTGAAGCAATTCCTCATTCCATTGAGGCTGAGGCAATTCCTCATTCCATGGGATTTTTGGGTTGAGGGGTATTCAAAGGTGGGGGTATATTAATGGACTGACAGCATTTGTTTTTGCTTCTACCTAGCATGTGGAGATTTTTAGAACATCAAGAAATCATGCTTATCAAGCAGTCTTGTTTCTTCCTCTTGATGCAGCCTCTTGATCACTACACCTGGAATTACTCAAGCTGATGACTCTATCTCAAATCAGGCTGTTAGTTAATTGATGCCCAATGCCATTTTGTCTTTTTCAAGATATTTTAAATTCCGTAGTGACAATTCATTCCCCACCAAGAACTGATTTTTCTTTGTAATTACTCTTTTGGAAAAAGACTAAAATTTCTATATTTCAGGCTCAAAGTCTAGAGCATCAACCTCAGAGCTAGATTCAAAAGCAATGCCACCATTGTCAAGAAAGCCAGCTCAAGTATCAACAAGTGTTGTTTCATCCTCTCAAGCAACGATAGCTTTGAAAGAGAAACGAAAAGATCTACCTGCAACACTTTCTCTCCATGCTCCAACTTTGCAAAAGCAAGGGAAATTACCAACTGGGCTGTTTTCACCTTCATCTGGTAAAAACAGAAGCTCGCCACAAGGACACAGAATTTTGGAAAATGATTCCCCCATCCCTCCAGTTGTTTTGCTTGAAGGTAGATCTAAACAAAGTTTTTCAAATTGTAAAGAAATTGTGTTAATCAGTCCCTTTCATTTTGCACAATGACCGCCTTGGCCCTTGCTGATGCTCTTGCAGAAATCTCTCATGCCTTTTTCTGACCATGTCTTGCTTCTTGTACAACCATGTCTTGCTTCCAAGAAGCACATTAAAATATATAAACACAGATAAGACCTGTTTATTTGTTTTGTACATCACAATACTTTGTTTACAGAGTAAAGACAATCAAGAAATCAGATATCCTAAGATTAGTAAATAGTTGGTCTGCCTGTGCCTTTTTTGTCAGAAAGGTTCACAGCCACTCAATCTTGTGTATATTCCCAGAATTCTCTTTTGTCAATTTTGATCTGAATTCCCAAAAACCTTTTTAGTCTCTTCTGTATAACTGCCAATTATGTTTTCCCCAAATTGAACTAATTTTTTAAGCTGAACTTATCCCCGAATTTTGATTAAAATATGAAATTGACAATTTTCAAATTTTAGTGCTCAAATAAAAGGGCTTATTGTTAAAAATGTTTTTGAATACTTTCATGGTTGTCCACACAATGCTGATTTTTAATTTGTTCATAATCATCTGGAATTTTAAGTTCTGACATACTTTTACATCACAGCAAATCCAGTTGATTTGGAATACTTAGTTATGGAAGCTGCAGCAATGGGCCAGATTGAGCAAGTTGAAGGCTATCTTTGTGGTGCATTGAAGTCACTGAAAATCAACAGGTTAAAGCCAGACCCAATGCTTTACCTCACAATAATTGGACTGGCCAAGACAAGACCTGAAATTTTTCTGTCAAGGGGAGTAACAGAGGTATCTATTTTCTATCAGTCACATGTATTGTTAAAGATTTATTTTAAGGCTATGGCAATTCAAGTTTCTACTTTTGCTTAGTGTGAAGTCTTGTTTCTTAAATGTCATATTTAAATCTATTTATGCAATTCGTTTCAGCACCTGCTTATGTTTCTGAAACGTGAAACCAGCTCATCTGCAGTGAAGCCAAAGCCGAACCCACTTTTAACTTCTATGGCATGTAACATATTGACAAGTGCCTATCAAAATGAAGATCCTTGGCCCCAGTCTTTCATCAAGGTAATTGCCAATTTTGTCCTTTTCTCCAAAGCCAGAGTAGCTACCATAATCTTCAAAAAAGCTTAGAAAAGATTGTATTTTTGCGTTTTTCAATGCAACAAATTTATTTCTGAAATATCTCACTTGTGGGGCGTTGCTCAATGCGTTTTTTTCAAATATATTTTATTGATATGCAGTAAAATCGCAATTAACAGACACATTCAAATAACTGAGCATGCCAAATTATTGACTCCTTAAAACATTGGACAACAAACAACAAACAATCTTCTAAAGTTTTTTTCTGTGGCTGAAAGCTAATACAGGTGGCCTCCATACAACTCTGGTTCCACTATACTGCCAACTGTTAAGATTTCTCCTTTTTCAATTCCCAGAAATGTCCTTAGTGATCATGCAGGTATTCATTCTTTTTAGGTATTCGTCGAGGACGCTTTAGGTGACAGATCTTGGGTCGATAATGAACATTGCAAAGGATTTGTAGATAACATTTTGGCATCCTTTGGCACAGTGTTGCCTTCAAAACCAGCAAGCAACGATCAGCCTAAGAAAGAAGCTCATGCCATGGGTATAGGTAAATAATTGACAATTGAGCTAATTCTAGTTGATTTAGAGCTAATTCTGTCTTATTTTTACTATTTCGTAGCTGTGTTCTCGAATTCAGGCGTTTTTAGGGCATTGCTAGAAATTTTCATTCTAAATCTTTGGCCACTGACAGCGACCCAATTATGTCACATATCTTCCTTTATTTCTAGATAATCTTACAAATTGTAGAAGTAATTTTATTAAAAGCCAGACCACTTAAACATCCATAAACATATTTGTTTGGTAATTTTGTCAATAAACACCCTTTCGCACTTTAATGCTAAAATGTCTGCAGTCATGAAGGGACCATCTTCTAAAAGACAATAAAACTTATTGGAGCAAGACTTTGAAAAGGAACAATTGAATTTTTATGAATCATCTGATATGAGCTTATTTGTCACAGGAAGCGTAATTATGCCAAGACCATCAGACGAAGAGAAGATTTTAGAGGAGTTTGGTATAACTGTTACTGCCGATGAGCCATTTAGCGTGATGCCAAGGTTTGGAATTCCGCTTTTCAAAAGGCTTAATAATAATAATAATCTACCATATTTATACAGGATAGTCTTTCAGTAAAGATAATACTGCTATCACTAAGGGTCCTGTAAAAATAAAAGTTTGTAAAGTAAAAGGTTCAAAATTATCCAGTCTTTTTAAAGTTCAGTGGATGGAACTCACTAAAGAAGCAATCTTTATTTCAAAAGACGATTTCGATTTCGAGTCGAGACTGGATCGAGGCTTTTTGACCTCGAAATCGTCTTTTGAAATAGAGATTGCTTCTTTGGTGAGTTCCATCCACTGAACTTTAAAAAAGACTGGATCGAGCTTCCTATTGTCTTGAAACAAAGAAGTTTGAAGTCCGTTCAATTTCAAAAGGAAGAGGGCTCTAAACAATAACGGGAAGCCATTCCTCAAGACCAATACTTCAACGATATGGATACGCAAGAGCTGCAATGCTGTGTGTATGATTGCTGAAAAAGAACAAGGCCAGAGCAGCTGATAACATTGCTAGGGGTGACAGGGCATCGCATGGGCTGTTCTGGAGCGCTCTTCTCGGATGACGACACTCTGACGGTCACACTAGAAGCTCGATCCAGTCTTTTTTATAGATCAGTGGTTCCATCACACAGAAGCCCATTCCGTTCGAGGCTACAATATATCTCATGCGCAGTTGAGACTTGTGCTCGCTGTTCAAAGTTAAACAACGAGTGGACTCTGTGCATCCGATCCATTTGATCTGCTTTTATAAAAGTGGCACCTGGGAATATAACCTGGTTCAATTTGATTGAAAATGCGCTTCAGAGCTACCTCAAACAAATTTTCCATCTTTTTCTTTCAGTCCCTTATTCTGACTTTTTATAATCTGAGGAGTGACAGACAAAAAAACTTTGAGTTGTATTTTGTGAAATGGTTGCTATTTCAATGCCATTTTCAAAAAAACCTATGCTCGCAAAGATGGCAAGGATGATCAAGTAAAAAAGTTTTGCTCTTATATGCACCATGATATAGTTTATGGCCTAGTTATGTATGCTTTATGCCTTTTCTTTCGCTTTCCAACTTTTCAAAACAAGGCTAAACAGCAAGGTACTTCAATACTAGTTGAGCAGATGATGTTCTTACATCGAGATGAATTTGATGAAATCGCACACGTGTAGATAAGAACGTGTTTAATGTGGTTGTAATCTATGTTCACTACCTTTATTGTCCAGCTGCTAGCACAGTAAAATCATAACGAAATGAACAGGGCGAATTACGCAAAATGATAACATTGGAATGCCGCGTAATTCAGGATTAAGGCCACTTCTCTGTTAAGTATTTGCTTTTGACGTGAACTTCAGTAGCTGAAGCTCGCTATGTGCAGAGTGATTCTTGGTGACGGCAGATACAGGCGTTCACCTCACAAGCAACGCCATTAATTTAAAGATGTTTATAATAGGCAAAATTTACTTCATAAGTTTAGTCTGTTTTAATATTTTATTGAGATAAGCGATTTTATAGAATTTTCGTATACGAAAAATAATTACTGTGGTAATGTTTTTACGTCAGCCATTTAATCTGCTTTCAAGTACGAAATCGGTAGATTCTGTACTAACGAGCTGTACTACGGAAGTGAACCTAAAGGTAATCGACAGAAAACAGATACTTAAATGGCTTAAGTTGTTCGCCAAAAAAATATTGGCCAATCAATAAGTGTTTGAGTGATTTTGCGCTCACTGATTGGCCAAATATGTCTCAAGCTTGTTGATTGACAGATGTCTTAAGCCTGTCTGTAGTTTCTGTCTCAAGTCTGTAGTTTCTGTCTCAAGTCTGTAGTTTCTGTCGATTGCCTTTAAAAACGGTTTATATCTTGTTTATCTTAGAGCCGTTAGTTTTTTAAAGGTGGTTCTAGATTTGTTCATGTACTTTGATTGTAGAATAAAAGTAGGAGAAATGTCTTCCATAGATACTCTTCGCCAACAATGGAGACTGCGGTGCAATATTATATCCAAGATGTTGTGAAGGAGCAACTGAACAAGCGGCAGATGATAGATGGTGTTTCCCGAAATATGTTGCGCTTTCTAACCTCGGTTTGCGGTTACCCCGAAGTGAGGCTGGTTGCTTCGCAGAAAATCGAAGCTTGGCTGCAGAATCCAAAGGTATTAGGAATTGATTCTGTTTGCAAGTAGACGCCCCAAATTAAAAATTTCTCCTGCAAAGTCTCTGAGTGGTTTGTTGCGAAGATTTGCCACTTTCATCTGTCGAAACTTACACAACATTGAAGCCTTTGAAGAAATAATCTGGCTATTGATAAATTCTTGATTAGGAGATGCAGATCAAATTCAAATTATACATTGAATACCTTTCACAGCCGATCCTTTGTTTTGTCTGTGGTACCATGGATTTCTGTCTTTTGTGCTCATCCGTATTCCTTTCTGACTTCGGTCTTGGATTAAGGCCGGGTTACACGATCACTTTTTACCATCACTTTTTTCGAAATTGGACCAACATGCTGTATTTCATTAAACTGCATTTATTTTTCTGTAATGTGCTGCTCTTCGATTTACTCCAAATCATTATTCATATTCGTTTTCTGCTAATAATTATGTTTCTGAGCACAATTCACGTCTTTTTCTTCTTTTCTCGATACTCTAGGCCGTTCTCTTCTCATCAAAACATTATGTGACGTAAGAATTTGTCGTAAGAAAATTTCCAATGACAGAGGATTAACAACTGATAAGCGCATTAAATTCCGCAGCGAATATGGACAATTTTAGTATGTTACACGATCACTTTTCAGCATGTTGGTCCAATATCGAAAAAAGTGATGGTAAAATGTGATCGTGTAACCCGGCCTTTAGAAGCTAAGGTACAGAATTATTAAGCTTTTTCACAACCCAGGTTTTCAAAACCAAAAATTATTCGGTAGTGTTTAAAACCTGACCTTACCATGAATGTTTTTTTTAAGTGATATACCTCCAAGTGCTGTTTCCAAGCAGGTCTACATTCCAAGTCTTTAGTTAAGAACGGCGCTGATAGGTGTAGCAAATGAAATATCTTGGCTTAAGTTTTAGCTTTGCTATGGAATTGACTAAAGACTTTTATTTCACATTTATTCATCTGTACTTGCAGCTAACCCGCCCATCTCAAGAACTACTGATGTCGGTTGCAATGAACTGCAATACGCATACAAGGGAAGATATTGAGGTTATTGGGAACCTCATCAAAATGAGGCTGAAGACGAAGCCGATGGCCAATCACTACATTTCTTGCATCAAGTAAGCAGTAAAACCTAGTTATGATAGTATAGAAAAGTGAAGTTATCTTGTGATCAGAGAACGCTAATATTCTAAATTACCTGAAAGAATGATGGTTGAATATTGACTGAATGTGTCCAAGTACAGGTTGGTCATCAGTCTTTGGTATTATTGGTGGTATTAAACCATTGGTATTATTTGAATGAGTGTTTCTTATTTTGTTTTGGTAAAGCAACGATGTAATCACAGAATTATACCTTATTTCTTTGAAAAGTTGGTTTTCAATGTTCCTTGCCCGCCTATTCTCTCTTTCCCCGAGCAATTCATCTCCTCTCAACTAAAATTAAGGCTTGCAGAGGGCACGAAATAACGAAAACATAGCATTCTGAAGCACTTTTCGTCCGACACCCTTCAGAGTAAAAACGTTGGATAAGGACTAGAAGTAAGCAGAAAGTTTGTATCCATGTGTCGGTCGAAAGTAACGTAGGAGGAAGAAAGACACACTTTTTTCGTTATTTTGTTTTTTTACCAATCAGAATTGAGGCCTTTTTCGTTACCTGTACCCCCTTACACTATTCAGATTCCCTTTGTATCCTTTTGCGACTTTACTAATATCTCCTTCCAAACACCTCAGTTTCTTAGCCCTCATCACAGTCACCTTAGAACCGTTTTCACCACTGATGTCTTTGTTTTTCATTTTCCATTATGTTTATCATTTATAGAGAGCTTGTCAACCAGCACCCAGACAATTTGGGGACAACTCTGAAGCATGTCATCTACAATGAGCTCAGCCAACAACGAAACCCAAACAATATGTCAATTTTGCAAGTCATATTTCAGATTGAGCCTGAAAATGCTGCTAAGGTGAATTGTTTGGTTAAATACAATTAGTTTTAAGGTAATAACAGTTCAACCAACTAAAACCTAATTTAATACAAGTGAATGGAATCATATTTGCCTGTATAACTTTTTGTGCCTGTTTACTATGCAGACTTCATCGCTATGATAACAATAAAGAAATTAAGAAAATATGTACTTTCCTTCAATTTTTAGCTTCAGTTTTTAAATGATATCCCTTATTAACCTCCTTTTATGCTTTTCTATTTCAGTACTTGGCGTTGGTTTTTCAAGATCTCCTTGCCAACAGGTAACGCTTACATTTGCCCCTTTCCAGCCATTCATTGCCCTCGCATCTCGTTCGAAACAGTGCCAGTATTGCTTTGGTCACTTCTATTTAACTTAGATTTGATGGCCAACCAGCGATGGCGTCAAAATTCTTTTGAAAGTCCCCTCAAGTTTCCAATCAAAGTTTTTTATACTCCAAAGACAAAGTGTGATAAATAATTTGCTTGCTTAAACTCTAGTAAGATTTTTATTCTTTTCTTCTTTTTCTATGCAATTTTACTTTCACCTTTTGAATGGAGCTCGGAAAAATGGAAACTAAGGATACTAACGTACTCCTCAGAGTAGAAACCTCGAATGATGGATGTTCTTAAAATTTTAAACCTTAAAAGTTAAGCAAAAAGGAAGTATACCACGGTTGACACTAGTTTTTGGTACCAGAGGTTTATTTGGGTACTTTCACATTCATTTTCTTTCAGCTCTTTCCCTTTTCTATATTACTTGAATCCGTTCTTACCATTTTTGAGCCCAGTGTTGCTCACCTGTTGACACCACATTTTCAATTTTAGAGAAGACTATATCAAGGCATTAAAGGCACTGTTCAGAGAGGTCGTTAGAGTGTTACGGTTCGAGATCAATTTTGTCGCATTTTGCCGAGGACTCATGCAAGAACGCAACGATTCTTTCTTCGCTGATCTTGATCAACCTCTCAAGGTAACAAACTGCAGTTTCATGGTTATATATTTTTTCGAAATATTTATGGCTAGACATCTTCGTTTTTTATCTTCGTTTTTCTATTTTATACTCTGAATAATGATAATAATAATAATTTTTAAAAATCAGATGTTGGCAAAGACCTTATCTGTAAAACCGAACAACCTTGCTTTTTTATTGCGAAAGGAATTTATATGCAGTTATATGCTTTTTAACGTCTGAAAATGCTACACTTAGTATAACTCATTTTCGCAACAAGATCCAGATTTATTTATCCCCTCATCCTGGGATAACAAATTGGTACAGAGATTAAAACACGAGAAAGTATTTCGTCAGGTTCAAAATGATTTCTCCGTAATCCTTGACGATTTTATTTTTATCTAAGGAGAATAGTTTTACTTCTGAAAATCTTATTATTACAAAAATGGATAAGACGTTTCTCCACTAAAAGCTGCTATTTATATTTAACACACTTAAAATTTAAATAATTCAACGGAAGATAAACAACTGTATATATACACAATGCCTTTAAAATTTTTGTTTTTAATTTTTGAGTTAAGCGTTAAACATGTGTAGATAAGACTCGTGTTGATCAGTTGATGTGAAGCTTGTTTGATGTTTGGGACTTCATTATGAATTAAATATTCTTAGCCCTCATCATACGATATTTGCCTTGATGTTTGCTTGTCAAACAACATAATAATCTTAGTTGAGAGCAATTTTTTTTCCAAAATACGTTTCGAGTGCTTTGAAATATTTGTGATAAGAACCTATCTAGAATTTTCTCGCAGGCTATTTATTTCGCAACTTGTTTGAAGGCCTTCCCTTTCATTTTGACCAGAGTAAAATGCAAGAATATTTTTCATAGCAAACTTTTTACCAGCAGTCTGAAGTTTCGTAGAAAAAAATCGTTTTTTAAATAGGTGTGTTTTTAAGGAGTTTAAAAGGTCTTAACTTTGAGGATTGCACTTTTTAAGTTTGTTTGTTCTTTCTACAGGATCGAATCTTTTCGTCACTTGTTTCCTTAATATGCATGGCAATGTTGGTTAGTGTTTCACCTGCTGTGAAGGAGATCGCGGTTGCTATGGGTAGAGGAGAAAAGAGAGGTTTCTTCACATAATTCCTTGCTATTTTTGTTATTTTTTGTATTGCTTTATTTCGCATCTCAAAAGGTCAGGAATATCACACATTAATTTACACGATTGAACTAACATCTTCATATTTGGTATTTTCAATGTTCGTTGGCAGGAAATATGGCCATTTAAAAAATATATAAATGTTAAGTTTCCAACTATGTCGAAATCCTCTATATGTTTTTGCCATGGTTTGAAAGCTAGATTGGATCATTTCATTCTTCGTAGATTTATCAGTTTTGCAAGAATTTCAGACGCAAATATCCCTGATACAAAGAGACGCTGTTTGGTGGTTTCATACAAAAGTTCTTCAGATGTTCACTCCTTCTGAAAAAGATTTCATATCTTGGTATAATCATTAGGGATGAAAGCATTCCACAGTTATTTCACTTTGCAGACATCTATAACCCTTGCCAAAACCTCTTGAAAAAGGCAAATACAGTGATCTTTCTAACTCTCCGTACCACCCAACTGAAACAGTGTTGATTATCGAGTTTGCTTTTGTATTTGATAGCAGCACAACTTGGCACATCAAAAGCCATGTCCAAAAAGCATGAATACAAATATATCTAACATTGTTTTGGGGGAAGGTGACTCCGTGCAATGTTTAGAGAATTTTTAAGTGTTTTAGCAAACATTCTAGAGTATTTCACTGAATATGTAGTTTGTTACTTATCACTGTTTTGGGAACTTCCTAAACTAAGTTTTTGTTTACTAACAATGTCATCAAGCCTTTTGGTTCACAATAGTAATCAATATTTAATGGTTGTGGGTAGGTATTTAAAGCACTCTCACGAAAGATCGCAGAATAATTCGAAAATATTTTGATATTTTCTAACATTATTTAGACTAAGAGCTACAGAGATTGATATTACCCTCATTAGCCAATTAATAATCCGCAAAACATGCCGACATAATCGTTGCTAATTAGAACATAAACTACATGGTTGTTTTAAATTTCGTCTCTCAAAATCATTTGTTTATATTTTTTTCTTCCGCTGTTTGCTTTGCTTCTTTTTTTGTTTTCTTTACGTTTCATTGCAATATGCAGAGAACCTGACAGATGGCCTATTTGCAAAATTCTTTTAGAACTAGAACATATTTACTTTGCCCAAGCTGTAGTTTGACTTTGTTGTGGTTGAACTGCACAAAGCCCGGCTAAAACAGAATTGTGGTAACTATTTATTGTTAATGATCTTGATTTGGACTCAAATCTGCTTTTGGAGCGAATAAACGTCCTCTTAAAGGATTATCTGAACATGGTTTTTAACATGGAGTTTATGCAATAATTCTGTATCTGATACCCGCTCTCTTAATCTCTTAACAACTATATACGTACTCTAGAGTCGGAAATAAACTAGCCTGCGCGCAGTCTTTTGTTGCTGCTGTTGCTGTTGCTGAACGAGGAATGTAATTTATATTTCCCGTATGTCCAGCAAAAAGACTGCGCGCAGGCTAGAAATAAACTCCCGCCCTGTTTATATTTCCCGAACTTTCTTAACTTCACAGAAGATTATTTCTGACCCCTGAGTTTATGCAGACAGGATTATCATATAGATTTATAACTGTGTTGCAAGTCTAAAGTTTACACTAATATTATCTTTCTAGTTTGAACAAAGTCTTGTTTCTTGAGGGTAACGAATGCTATCAAAGCAAGGATTCATGGCCGTCAGAAAACGAAGTTCTGTACGTATTATTCCCTGTTGTATCATATTGAAGCTGCCAGTTAACCGAATCACGTTAAGAATTTCAAACTGGGCTTTTAATTAAGTCAATGATAATGGAATTCTACCTCCTATCTTCTTCTGTCCTTTTTGTTACACTCCGTACAGAAGTGTTGTCGATTACTCCAGAATTGAATAGTTAAGCCATTTGCAAAAGGAAGTCGTGAATTTCTTTAGCAAGAACTCTGTTCGAAGGCTATTTGGTATCATGTTATATGCAATATATAAACAGTGCTCATAATTCAATTCAGTGTTGTCAATCAATTCAATATGTATTCGCACTTTTTGACGATTCTTTTTTCTAGAGGCTAATAGATTATGGCGATTGATAGGTTTTTGTCATTCCCTCAAAATATATCCAAAAAGAACTGTTATACTTGAAGCAATCTCACTCATTATTGCTTATAATCTTCCCAGCAATTTCAATATTCATCATTATGTAACTTTGTACCATTTCTACGTTAGATTTTTACTTCCACTGGTAAAAGATGTCCCTTTAACTGAAGATGCTTTGCTGTGGTTGTTGTTGCTTGGCTTGTCTGAAGATTATCCTATGAACTGTGCTGACACAATTGATATAGTCGAGAGGCTTGTCCAGCGATCTGCAGTTTTAAGAACAGGTCAGGTTGCCCACGTGTTTTTACTACAAAGGCACTCACTACCTTTTTGTATGTTGTTAGCATAGTAAGTAGGTCACCACTGCTTGTATACCAGATACCAGACAGCAAAAATTCCCGACAAGACCTACTTAAGAATAAGATGCTTTACTTTTAGCCCAGGGTCCTAATGCTTTGAATGAAACAAGGTAGATATATGTGATATGGTCAAGAAGTACTAATCCAAAGATCCCAACCCTAATCAAAATTTCACTTAGGGTGAGGAGATTAGCCAGCTCTTTGCAATTCCAGGTACAGGAATCACGGGGTATGGTTACATCTAGGGAAAGGACAAGACACTGCTTAATACGCTCAGTTTCTCAGTGCTATAAAAACTACCTTCGGAGCTAGGTAGAAGCAAATACTTAAAAAAAGTAGGCAAAATGAAGTTGCAACTTGAGTCTCCTCCAAGCACTACCACTTGCTTGAGCCGGTTTTTTCTACAATCAAAGCAATTTTCAGCTTTTCGTGATTGGCTTATGCAAATACAAAATCATGGATAGAAAAACGTGGGTTCATTTTTAGTCGATCATGGCGATGTTTTTAGAAGGTTTCCTAATTTTTATTTGGAAGAGAATGTATGAAAGACTTTCCAAGATGGAAATTTTTGTCAGCAATTTTTTCCTGTCTTTTTCTATCGAAATGGAAGGCTGTTTGACTTTAATTTTTAGGAAGTTACATTTATTTATCTATGCAAGATGTCAAAACTTTGTTGTTTGCTAAATTTGATAGCTTCTCATTAAGAGCGGACACTTGAAAGTTCTTTGCGTTTTTGACTTCCAGTCGTGTGAAACGCAAACTCACTGTCGCTGCTATCCAATGCCATCTATTTATTCAACGAAATTTCAGGCTTCCTGATCTGCAATATCAGTTTTCTATTTATGTTAACAAGCATACCTGATATAATCATTTTCACTTTAACCGATTCAATATTCAACAATTTTTTACTTTGATATGGTTAATTGTCATGTTTGTTCGATTTATTCATAGCCCTTATCGCAAATCTTTTTCGTTGATGATATGCTACACCTGATGGAAAATTGCTGTAATTATAAGGCCACTACATGCTACAAAGAAATCTGCGAGTCTTATCTAAGTTCAGGTTAAATTTGAAATTTATTCTTTTTTGTATTCAGGGCTACAAGGGCTTGATATTGAAAGACAAACTGTGATGGAAATGGTGCTGTCACTCTGTGTTTATTCTCATCCAAAGGAAATTTCGTTGCCTCAAGGGTAAGACTTTTTTTACGGTCTATAATAAGCTGCGCGGCCAGTGGTGGGGGAGGGGAGGGTTTGGGAGAGAGAATGAGAGCTCTTGCTCATCAATATTTCAACTGCGCCCCTTGGTCAATTCCTTTCGGATAACAGGTTATCATTCAATCAGCTCCGAATTAAATGCCTTTGGCTCAAACATTAATCCTGATAGAATTAAACGTAAAGGGTAAGACTTGTACAGAATGGGTTTTTACAATGTGCATGGCCCAGGGTGGGAGGAGGGATGGCTGGTGGTCTAGTAAAAAGCTCTTAACATTTAATCTGCACTTCCCAATCAATTCCTACCGGACAACCGATTAGCAATCAATAATTTTTGTGGTAAATGCCGTTAGCTTATCAAAATATCCTGATCGAGTTAGAACCCCAAGGCTTAAAGGTTTTGAAAATTTTATGCTTAAATTTATCAAAATTTTCTTGTCCACGTTATGTATTGCTCATAAAGAGCAAAGTCCAGTTTTAAGGGTGAAATTGTAAATTAATAACTATTTGTTTTAGATTTACTTCTTGCTTGCACGGTTCCAGCCTAAAGTTCAAGTGATTTGACTTCTAACCAGAAGCTTTTTTACCTGCTAGAAAAGCGCAGCAACTCTGTACTGTTTTGGTTCCCTTCTGTACCTCTGCGGGGTAAACTCTCTATCCCTTTAACTTTTTTGAGGAGCGGAAATAAAGATTAACCTGGTCATTTGTGTCCTGTTGTGTTGGAATCAAGGCCAGATTTTTCATTTCAGTGTCAAATACTTGTCAAACTAGGCAAAATGTTTTACAAAATAGGTGTTTTCTTTCTTGAGTTCTTTTGTCCAGTTGCCATCAGTTGCGGCTGAGCTCCCAGGCCACCACAGAGCTCGCAAAAGGCACTTATGTTAAATACAACTTCCCTTGGATTAGATTTATCCAAGCAATGCTTAAGTTGCATCTTCAGTTCTTTCTGTACCTCACAAAGCTTTAAGATTGCGTATGACGTCCTTTTAACTACAAAGGATTTTTCGTCATATTACCAAACCATTAATTGATGGTATCATTATTTGCATTCACATCGCATTGTAATTTTGTCTCTTGTATTTGTTTTTAATGTACGCTGTTTCCTTGATAAACCTATTTCCAGTACTTTTGTTCCTTTTTTTAGATATCAGCCACCCCAGCTTGCCATAAGCAATCTCTACTGGAAAGGATGGACGATTCTGCTTATTATTGCCGCTTGTAACCCTGTGACTATTGGTAAGCCAGTTTTAATTGAGAATTTCGTATCTTGTATTCCACGTTTCCAAGTTAACCTTGGTCGTTAATTTGGTCTAAGCCGAACTTGGAAGCATAATTCATTTCTGAACATGTTTCTTCTCCTGACTGGTGCGCTTGATGCCAGTTTTTATTTGGTTGTGGACACCATGCCCTGTCCCCTCTCCCGAGTTTAAAGGGATCCCAGAATGTCAGGGTATGCTTTAACGCTTTGCTTTCACTGTACTTGCTATCTCCTAATGAAACTATTTTTTTCAAAGAGTATATCTCATTTTGTTTGTGACGCCCTGGCGATTTTAATTTTTATACAGAAACCTGATGTGTCCGTTATTTACTCTGATAAAACCCCACATGGCGGGCGAAAAATTCTTCAAATTAACTTTGTTCTTTAATTTTGGTTTTTCCAATTGAATATATTCATTTTTGGATTGCTCCTTGTCACTGTGCATTTTCCCTGCCTGTTGCCTATAGTGGTTATTGCTATTAATAATCTTCATAACATGACGTCAACATTATCCCCTACTCAGGTTTCTGTCCCGGACCCCAGTCTGTCACTTGGCCTGGTTAATACACCGGTTCCTTCAAAAATATGTGCTGTCAATAGGATTATTTTCTACGAGTAATGACCCAGATGAAATAAACCTGGTCGACCAATCTTTGTGTGTGAATCTTCGCTGAAGAATTACATTTTGTAATCTAAAAAGTGAATCAAGAATCTTAATTGAGGGAATATTTATGAATTCTGTTTGATAACATTGATTATTGATGGCTGTTATCCGTTTGATGTTTTTGTTGATTATTATCTGTATTGACTTGGTATTTATTGATTATTATTAAAAGCACTCAAGGTCAGCTTTGGCTATCCTTCTGCAAATCTTTTAATTTAAAAGCGTTTCAAGAAAGCCGTGTCTTAACAGCTGTGCGGTAGAGTTGTCTGTACGACAATATTCATATTTTCAAAAATACTTGTGTCCCATTTGTAATTCAAGAATACTTCTATTGTGTAGTGAATATATAGAGAGTCCAGTCCTATTAGTATTTTAGCCTCCATAGCATGGTGAATATTTCAGTATACAAAAAGGCAAAGTGAATTTACCTTAATGAAACGAATTATACAAGTAAGGGTTCCTTGGATAGGCGTGGTCTCTGACGTCATAAGCGACCCTCCGCATCATAACAAGGCCTAAAAAAGCCATTGATCGTTTATTCATGGGTATTTATTCCTGTTTTAGGTTTGGCTGTATGGCAGTCTTATCCGACAGCAAGATGCATGGTCGAAATGATCATCACTCGGTTGGTAGATTATCTTCTGCGACGAATGAGTAGCTTTATTTTAATCTTGGTACAATCTTTCCCTTGAAGCGCCCCCTGTAGCTAAAACCCGGATTTTGAAATTGCCTTTTTTCGAACACCCAAACATATTTCCCTTAAAAATATATTGGTTGTAAAGTTTACCACCATAACTACATTAAAGGAATCATTAGAAATCTGCTCATGATATTGAACAATGTTGTTTGAAGAGGTAAAACATTTTGTAAAAATCTAGTGTAATCTTTTAAAATGTTACGCTAGAAATTTTGCTTGCCAGAGTTACTTGGAGCACCCAAACAGTATCAGTCAATTCCCAATTTTTTCTCAATTCACCCCTATTGAAATAGCTGTACTGCCCCTGTTCTCCAAAACAATGTTGAAAATGCATTCAATTAACTCTTGGTTTTGTCAACGTGTAAGGTTTTCCCTTTTTAAAAAACGTGTTTCTCGGTTGGTTTTAAGTGGTGTTTTCTAACTATTTTGGTTGATCTTGAAACTTTTAGCTTTGTTTACAAGCAGCTAAAAGCTAGCTGATATCAAGCTTGCAAATATAACTCTCAATTAATAATGCTTTAGTTGCATTAATGAAAAAGAAAATTAAAGGAACTACACATTTCCTACTTTCCAGGAACTACACATTTCCTCCGCTGGCAACTACAGAATCTACGATAGATGAAATCAAAGCTACTGAGCTGCAACTTTGTCGTGCCGAGAAGGATGAAATTTTACTGTTCGAATCCCACCTGGCAGCTGCAACCAGTGGAAAATTGATTACGGAAGAGAATAGCCTCCTTATCAATCAGCTGATCAGCTTAGATCCAAGGCATCTTGCATAATCTTGTTATCTATTCAAATCTACTAGTGTTTCAAAATAAGATTGTACAGTCACAGCATTGTGTTGGTTATAGTATTCCATTCTAATGAGCAATAGATGTTGCTTTTGGAGCCGCCTCTCAATCCGTATTTCAATTTTTCATCGAATGTGCCCACGAAATCCTTTTCATATCAATCTAACAGCGTTTAACTGTCTGCAGAGGCTGCCAAAACGCTTGCATAATTCCCGTGGAAACGTGACTTTCATATTATTCCAATTCATCATTCCATCCATATTTTAGCTTTCTTCGCTTTTTCAATCAATCCACCTTTTTCTAATATTGTATAAAGATGCGTTCTCGTACTTTTAGAACGATCTTTACGTCACATGACACCCCAGTGTCTGCATTAATATCGTCTTTTTATTGAGACCTTTCTCAGCGTGTTAGCCTTTCATTTTGCGATACGAATCAAAAGAAGAAGAAATTAATTAAAGTCCCTTCAAGCAAAAATTTTAAAATTTTAAACATTGCGACCCATTATTCTGGAACAAACATTAGTTCAAAAGAATCAGCCGCTTGAAAAACTTAGAAACTATGTTTGAAGAACTTCCAATACAGTAGCAACCCGCACAAAAGAACCTGTAATTTCCTGTAGCCGGCTGAAATGACTCTCATACCTTAACAAAATGGCTCTTAACTTATTGGTGCGTTTTTGCCTGCAATTTCTCTTATGCGGGTTTTTGCTGTATAATTTTGTAGTTAAGGAAGATTCGCAAGCTCATTGTGTCTTTTATCTTTGCAGCGGTCCACCACGTCGCCCTCCGCAGACCATCATCGAGCACCTAAAGATACTCAATAAGAGTCTTGGTCTCGATTACATGTTCTGCAAAAGTCGCAGCCCCGATTTCCTTTTAGACATAATACACAGTCAGGTAAGACGATTTTCCAGAACAAGATGTCTCTCATTTTTCTGCAGCCAAAAATATAAAAATAACCGGTAATGATGTATAACATAAGTATGAGACAATTGGTCCGAAAATGTCTCATTTTTATCATTGGACTCTCCAATTGAGTTCACTGAAATTTTTGTATATATCGCACTTAGACAGAGCCTTTCTCCCAAAAGTTGCCTGTATTTCATTTCAATTTAGGCCCATTCGTTTGTATTCATTGGTACTACCATGAACTACCATGGCTATCCTCTTAGGTCATTCGCACAGATATTGCATCAGGCCATGCCTAAAAGACCCTAGCTCTGTAACCGTAAACTATTTTGTTTTCCTTATCTTCTTCATGTTTTCACTTTCAGTCATTTCCCTATGAATGGATTCTATCCACGACTTTCCTTTAATCTTCATTGACCTTCAGAATCTTTTACTTTTATCTTTACCTAGCTCAATTCAAACCTCTTCTGTTATGAGTTCTCTAAGTAATGTTGTCGATTGTAATCTTTGTTTTAATGGTTTCTTATTTAGCTACGTTTTTTATCCTATTATTTGCCAAAATGGTCTTCTTTCGACCTTTTTTCATCGTGAGCTTCTGTATATAACACTATCCTAAAAATAGTTTAGCGTTGTTAAAAATGTATTGTAATTGTAGAATTTAATGCTAATTATTTTGTTGTTAAAGGGCTCTACACAAAGCATGCCATGGCTTGCAGATTTGGTCGAATCCAGTGAAAGCTCGTTGAATGTATTACCCTCTCAATGCCTTTGTGAATTTTTGCTAATGAAGGACGAGAAAGCAAAGCATCAGAAGAAGCCCCACCATTCGCTGGACAGAAAGGTTAGAAGGAACAAATATTATGATTTAAACGTATTTTTAAGACATTTTTAAGTCATCACTTCGTCAGCTACACTCTTTCTTTTATAAGAACAATTTTATAAAAACACGAGCCTCAAAACTGGTCAAAAGTTCAGAACAAATTAAGAACAAGCTGAGGCTCCGCTACTGTAAAATGTTATTCTGAACAATGTTTCATCTCAAAAATAAGGAGTTTTTTGTCATCTAGGGGTGCTTTTTCGGTTAATTTTCAAACTTGTGGACAAGTAAAGGATGTCTCAGTCATTTTGTTCTCAAACGAGACCTGAATAGCTAGCAATATCACTGCTTACACCCTGATAATTTAAGAACAAATTAAGAACAATCCAGCCTGTTCTTAAATTAACTGGTTTTTGTAAAAAAATTGTACAATCCTAGCCAAAGATCTTCGTACACTTCACTAAATTTTTTCTCATTTTCTATCGCATCCCCTGCTCCCCTTTTGAGCAGCCGTGTTTCATGTCATGTTAAGAGGTGCGATGTTCTGCAATCGATTCATGTCAAACAGTTATGATATTCAGCAAAGCAAGAGTATGCGGTGTCGGAAACAGCTGATTTTAAAAACACCACACCCAAGCAACAAAATGCTTCAAGTACCTTCTCCAGGCAGCCAAGGACCAAGGACTTTCGTCTCTTTGTTTTCATCTGGCTGTATATTAATGATAAAACCCCGTCATCTTCATTGAATAACACCTAACTAAGATAAGCTATTCACAAATAGAACGATCTTGAAATAGATTATCATAGTTGAAGATTTATGCAAATTATGCCGAGCATGTGGTTGACAGAACTAGTAACTTTGTAGGAAATGTTTTCGCTTTGATTAACCAAATGTATAGGAACACTTTTGTGTGTGTTCTCTTTGTGTATGATTGAAAGCATTTCTGTAATTGATAAACAAAGTGCTATATCTCTAGATATGAATATAAATATAATATAAGTAAAACATAAATATGATATAACTATAAACATAGATATAAATGTTATGTAAACATAAATATATAAACAATTTATGGCCGGTACAAAATTTTAAAATGGTTTTGAAAAAAGCAAATATTTTACAACATACTAAAATCCTTTTGGTTTGACACTCCTCGGAGTATAAAAGGTTCCACAAGAACAAAATGGAAAATATATACCCGGATGCGGATCGAAGTAGGCCAATCAGAAAAACGCAAGCCCAAGACCGGTATAGTTGTCCAATCAGTACCGCGTGCCTATAGAAAAATTACCACTGGAGTCCAAGAGAGAAAATGAACTCCTTCTGTCTACACAATGACGGCTTTTTCATTTGTATGCAGATCGACCAAAACTGTTGATGGAAGGACGACCGGGATCTGCCAATTATCGGAAACATGTCGTCATTATAGAGTTTAGCACAATCTGGGTTGTCTAAAAGATGTTGACCGATGGCAGATTCACTTGTTTTAACAGTGTTTCTAGACCTACAAGATCGAGGAGGCTATTCTCTTTGAGGGGCGATTTCGTTTGTTATGTTGGAAGGAGCATGGGTTGTGTGTCCTACGTAGCCAGATGGACACTGGCACGAAAATTCATAAACAACGGAACTTTTTTGGTTGGTAGGGACGCAATCCTTTTGAATGGATGGAGTGACTCTCTTAGTGCTGTAAACAATACGAGGATTGACAGCAAAGAAAAGTTTTGTTATGGCTTGCCTGATCTGACTATCGAATCGCAAGGAAGTGTTACCAATCCATGGTGGTTTCAAATAAACTGGGCACTTTTGTGGACCAAACTTTCAAGCAGCCGAAGAACCTGAAATATATATATATATATTTATAAATATAATTAGAATTTCTGTTTACCGGTCTGTCATAAATGGCATGATGTCGTATAGAACAGGACGGTTCTAAGTTGCTGCACCGAGTTTCACACTTAATGGAATCATACGTAGATATAAATATAATTATTAATTTCGATACAAATATAACATTTTAAATATTGTCCTTCAAGCCATTTTCAAAACATAGTTTCATATAATTTGTGTCACGATTTAGGCAATCTCTTGTCTAGATGTAGTATTTGGGTACTTAGGCAAACAGCTTGTCTATCTGAGTATTTATTTCAGCAACAATATACTCTTGATAGTAGCAAAATATATGTTTCATTTCAGCTTGTGTACACAAGAGTCGTAGAACGATTACAATGGTTGCTGAAAAGCGAAGAAGCAACAAGTTTAAGCACAAGGGAAATTATGGAATACTTTTTCAGCCGGTTGCAGTCAAGCAATATGAAAGAGAGGGATAATGCTGTCAAGGCACGCATGAATTTTATTTCCTTATGTTCATTTAATTAAACGCAAATGAGGTTATTAAACGCAAGTGAGGTTATATATGAGGTTTTTGTTAAGTCATGATCGCATCATTCGTAAAATCACGTTAGAAGTTTTATCTCCGTATTGACACGATATTCCGAAAGCTGAAAATACTTTTGTTAATGTGATCTCACAACCCCTCTAATAAGCCTTTCTTGTACTTTCTTCAGGCGCTGAAAGTTATTCTTGATTTCCCCTCATCATCCAAACCAACAACCCCAATGGAAACAGATGAAACAGAAAACCGCTTCAAATACGACGATGACTTTGTGGAATATCACTGGCTACTCAAGCAAGTCCCATCTTTGCAGCACTTTAGAGTTGTTGTTCCAGCTTTGATTCTAACGATCAGACAGGTATATTTCACGGACTAGAATCAGCATCACCACTTTGTTTTCAGCTTTAAAAGTTCCCTCTTTGTGCTCTGAGTAACAGATTTTGCTGTTCCCATTACGACTATGCTATGGGTGATGATGAACTGATAAATCTTTAGATTTGCAGTGATAGTGATGTTTCATTACGAGAGAGAATGCCACGATGCCGCCTTGATTGCGTGTTTTCTCAGTAATTTTAATGCAGCTTTTCCCTTTCATGTTACTCTATAGCAAACCTAATACTAATTTCAAAGCACAATCATTCTTTTAACAGGCTATGTATCATGAAATGGCCACCATACGCCTGCAAGCCTACATTTTATTCGTTGCACAGCACATCAGCGAACTCACAAATGATGAACTTAACGAGTTGATCGAGGTTAGTTTAGATTAGGTTTTTCACTCTATAACTTCAGCATTTGATCATTCCAATAAAAAACGTGACCATGCCGATGCCAAATAGAAACAAATTCATAGTCCTAACCTTTGTTTATGAGATATTTTTTAGATAACTTCGTTCATGATGTTTTTCTCTGTAACCAACATCATATGTGTAATAAAAATTCGCGAACCAGAGTGCAGAGAAATATTCACCCCCCCCCCCCCCTCCAGACATTTTTGTCAAGCTTTCGAATCCTTCCCCGTCACACAAAGACATTAGGGCGTGGTTTGGGCCTGGCACTTCATTTCATTTATATGAAGCCCTTCAGCAATGCTGATTCTCTAGGGGCCATCTACTTAGAAAACTTACAGGAAAAGCTTTTATATGAAAAGTGAATTAACCTAACTACATTGGAATCCCGATATAACGAACTTTGACGGGAACTAGAAAATAGTTCGTTTTATCGGGAGTCAGTTAAATCGGGAGAAAACGTTTTTTTAGGTTTTTTCGCAGTACGCGCCTAAGAAACCTTCGGTGTTCATCTCCAACTTCTATGCACATTTTACTCCAAAAAACCAAACTGAATTCAAATATTACTGATGGTTAGTCATCGAAAATGAAACTCTTTATGTTCCTGTTATCATTTGGGACAAAGAGCAAAGCTGTTATCGCTTCACATCTAGCTGGCGGCTGAATGACATCTTCGATTACTTTACATTCTTATTTGTCTTCTTCTGCTTCTCCATCTGTCTCTCAATAAATATTTGTCATCGCTCATTGCCAATGTTCATATGTAAGAAGGTATTCGTTTGTTTCAATGTACTCATTCGCAGTAACTTCTGACGCAATCAACTTTCATCTCGTGTTCTGAGTCTATCCGCCAGTGCTTGAAATGTATCATCCGCATGTTTTGTCGATGACAATAATAATTTCCCCCAAGAGAAAGTGATAATGGAACATCGAAAATAAATAAATAAAAATAACAGGCGAAAAAGTTATGAAAAGTTCGTTATATCGAGGGTAATTTTGATGAAGGGAACCAATTTCTGTCCATTTTTGGAGTTTTTCTTTGGTAGCCTTAGGTCAGTTGATGTATTCCTAAGGTTCCTAGAAGTTAACTTGGATTTTTCTGTGAAAGGTTAACACTTGTTTTCCTGGCAATGTCGTCAACATAGTGTTTTGAGATGGAAGAATTATTCTTTTGAATGAACTCGATTTTCCTTGAAATTAGGACGTTTCGCAGCTGGTTACAACTAGAGGTACCCTCTTGAACAGCCTTCTCGATCCTGATTCTTCGCAAGGATTAAGAACATACGAGGCATTGTTGTGTTTGTATGCATCTGCTTTAGAAAAGTCGGTTGAAAGCAACGAATTCAGTCTGCAATGGGTAAGTCTGCACATGACTTTATTGACCTGTTTATGATACTGCTGGAATTTTAGCCTAATTCTATTTGTAGCTGTATAAAGCCGGGAACATGTCGTTGTCAGTCACGTGTCCCAAAGATTCGAAAGCGGATTGGTCAACTAACGACTAACAAACAAATTGTGCGTAATATCCAAGTACTTGGTTCCATACAGTACCAAATAGGTAGA
Source organism: Rhopilema esculentum (assembly GCF_057945365.1). NCBI lineage: Eukaryota > Metazoa > Cnidaria > Scyphozoa > Rhizostomeae > Rhizostomatidae > Rhopilema > Rhopilema esculentum. The sequence continues at coordinate 9,757,405 of NC_142827.1, forward strand.
TAGATGGAAGTTGTAGCTTTTTTCCTACTGGCTAATGTCTGTGTACTTTTTTATGGGGAGTAGGGCTATGTTAAAGTAGGGCTGTTATTGTCAAAGAAGAGAAAGAAAAAACCGATTTTTAGCAATTCGCGTTAAACCAAAAATATTTAGCAGTGTGAAATGCAACTTTGTTTTCTAGACCGGGGATTGGGTTTGAAATTTGCTAAGGAGCAGCATGCACAATTATTTTACATTTTGCTTAACCATCAATTACTACGTACTTCTTCGCCCTGGTTTCCCGTTTGAATATTTTTCGAAGGAAAATTGATCAGCAGCAAAGTAAAACTGGCTGCTTTTCTAGGCTAACTTTATGAAGTCTTTTAAGACCCACTTTATTTTTCCTAGCCAATATGAATTACGAATTTTATTATCTCTTGTTTTTCATTATTGTACACTTTTCTTTGTTCAGTCTCCTGGCATGATCTTGTCGCTCTTTGAGGTACCAAAAAGCTCAGATCAGGATTCTTTTCATACCCAGTCTTTCGTTTTTGTGCCCACTTATTGACATGACAGCTTTTAATAGTTTCTGTCTATGCCATGTGGTATGGATTTAAATTCGGTGTAGAAAATTTTTGAGTTATCTTATTTGTTTTGCGTTTCAAAGTTCGAATCATAGGCACAGTTTTGGAATTTGTTTTGCAGTCAAGTGATCAAGAAAAAGTTCATGTGAGTTGGTCTTCTGAAACAATCCATGCAAACATGTCCGCTAATCTCCATGTCCGAGTGATTCATGCTTCAATTGTCCTTCTCGCTTGCAGCCCATTAAAAGGTACAATAAGCTCAACTTTGTATATTATTCGTTTTTAGTGCTCGTTAGTCGAAATCAAGAAAATGCTTAATGTTGTATAGCGTACTAGCATCTTTATTACTCATCCCAATTCTCCTTCGAGCCTTTTTTCTATTTCTATTCGGATACAGTGGACAACCTTATTGAGAAAATTAAAAAAATTCATAATTGTTCTTTCAAAATAAACTCTTGCCATATGTCGTTGTAACAGATTTGTGTAAGAGTACCAGTTTTATAAAATATTGTATTGGTCTTCATTTGTTTTTAGTTTTTCATTTTACACTTAATTCTACAGGGTTACAATCAGTGTCAGAAAACCTCTTTTACAATAAGCCTTGCAAAAAAGAAAAGAATTAAAACCCAATTACAATATATCTTAACTTGATCGTTGAAGTTATTACAATTTAATGCAAAATAGAAAATAGAAACGAAAAAGAAAACAGAAAGAAAAACGAAGACAATTATTCACAGCCTGGTAAACATGGCGGTGACAAAGTCAATGACGGCAAGAAAGATTAGAAATCGAAAACAAAATAATCCAAACAAACTATGGCTTTCATTTTATGTCGCTTCTCAGTGTTTCAGGGCATCAGGACACTTTTCAAGTCTTTGGTAGGCGGAGGAACGAAATACAACTCCCCAAAGCAACAAAACTTTGTTAAATGCCGAAGTTTTTTGTACTATTTCATTTTTATAAAATTCTTCACTTTTCAATGTTTAAGTAACTTGTTTTTGTTTTTCTCATTTCTAATAAACAGAGCCAAACTCTGACTATGGCTTTCTCTTGAACACCTGGTTTCCGGACTCAGGCAATTACGAGGTACGCTTGGCAGATACTGGAGAAGAGGCTCTGTTGTTGCAGGACTGGCTCAGAATGAAAATGGTCATATCCGGTGTCCCAAAACTTGTTGACACAGGTAGGTTTGCTTTTTTCTGGACCATATCGTCATCTGTTAAACCTATTGGTATGAAGTGGTATCAACTTAGTTTTTATCTTTCTCGTGTGATGTACAACTTGGGTTGTAGAAGTTATGAACTATTCTCTTTTTGGCACTTTTATGTTGATGTTTTATTTGAACTACATTAATTAATCTACAGTGAATTCCATGGATCGGCAGTCCCAAGTTCCAATATTCCTTCGCTGTAGCGTAAACTTCGTAGAATTACATCCAGGACTATAAAATCTCTCTGAAACGAACAGTATACTTTGTCCCAAATCTCTGGTACCAAAGTGTCTGTCAAACGGAAGTCTTTTGAAAATGGTCCTACAAATGGGTTATTTAAAGCAATGCGTAGGAATACAACTGACCATGAAACCAGCCTAGTATTCTCTATAAATTATTTCCGTGCCATAATTGATCATTTCTATTCATCTTTTGGTTAATTAATCGAGTGATCTTTTAATTACAGTAACTTTCATATTTACCTGCTCTTTTTCAATATCATGGACGAGTCCTTTGCTCTACATATAAGTCATGTAGTATTTTATTGAATTTTTTGGCACTGCTTCAAACTATTTCATCTCAATAATATTGTTGTGCTAATATCACTATTATTCTTACAGCTCTGAATGGTCTCATTCCTTCTCAACTGGTGTTGTTCATACAGACTTTTGGTTTGCCCGTACCCAGTGCTAGGTATCTGAAGGCTTTTCGTATTTCGCGAAAATATTTCAGCTCCATTTGACCAAGAGAAGTCTTTTTATTCATTCCATCGATAATATGATACATAAAGAATCACAATTACAACATACATGTCATTACAGTATATGCTACCGACTACACTAATGCCTATGACTATTTTACAACAATACGAGGGAAAAATAAGACGAGGAGCAAAAACTGTGGCTATAGTCTGGCTCAATGTTTTGCGACTTTTGTCTGTCTGAAAATATTCGCGATAGTAATGATAAAATTTGTTTTTAATGAATAATTCGCTTCATGAATATTGTCTTGCATCTAAAAAAAGATGTTAAGATACACGACTAAAGCAGAAGTCGTGTGTATAGTCCTTTTACCCGTAGGCTGTGTTGCCAACTTTATGGACCCATCTGCTTAAGCTTTTTGTCTGTCACTTTTAACAACAGTACTTCTCCAGGGACTTAAGATCTATACGTAGTAATGACCAATAGCGTGCACAAAAGTCTTAAGATTGACATTTTTCATTTCTGTATCTCATAATATTCTTTTGGTAATTAACGATTTTTGATAGTCTTTAAGTTTTTTGTAACTTCTGGATTTATTTTTAGCAAACTCCTGAGATGTCTTGATGAGGCGGCTGTCGAAGATCCAGTAGAGCTTTTTAAAGCTGTTGTCGATCGAGGTATTTAGCAGTTATTCACATCTCTTTCCATCTCCATGTTGTTAGTTTTGCATCAGTTTTTGCATTTTTCTACTTTTGCAATCTGATTCTGCTTTTGCCAGGGTCTCTAATTATGATATCATCCAAAACTTCTACTCACGCTCTGTCATCTTTGAAAGTGTAGGTGATTTAATAGACTATAAACACCTTATCACTGCTGCCTAACCCAGCCACCCAAAATTTTCTCTGCAGTTTGTTTTCTTCGTATTTCTATTAAGTTTTTTCGAAAACTCTTTATAAAATTTCAGTGATATTTTCATAATCTTTCTTATGATTGAATCTTCTCTCTTTGGTGGTTTCATGCACCACAATACGTATAAAACGTGCTCAATACTTCTTATAATTTCGCTTTGCCTTTTAGATTACCTGTATCAGCTTGTTGAAGTGCAGTGGGCACGAGGAGCAACAGGTGGTGATCAGCTCTGCGAGTTCCTTGGACAGGACGGTCCATCTAGCAAGCAAGGTACCATATCCCCCTGTGTTTAATGCATCTTCTGTTGTTGTAGATAAAATCGTGAAATATAACAATGATGCACGTTTTTTAATAGATTGTATTGAATGTTCAATTTGGATGCATTTCCTTTTTCAGAACCTTGTGATCTAGAAATGCTGGAAGAAACGATGACTCCATTCGGTGTTCATGTGAGCAGTCCAGAGTATAAGAAGGAGGAGATCAAAAGGTTTTATTTCCGTCATTAACCCGTATTTTCTGATCTTATTTCTAGCAATACACAGCCACTGCGATATCATAATAGATTTTTCTTGAGACCATTATCATAACGCTTTGATTCAGTTGAGAATTGTTTATGTTTCTTTCTTGGGCAATGTTTACTTTATTTTCGTTCACGAATAAGTCTTTATCTGTGGAAAATCAGTTTTTTTAATTCTCCATCAATCCTACATCAAGGCTTCAAGAATAAAATAATTTAAAATGTGCAAAGAAGATATTTGTTAGTTAATTGAACGATTCAAATACTAACTGCCTTTTTGATAATACTACCTTGATTTACAATATCTCTACTGTGAGCACGAGTTTCAATTAAGATATTTTATCTTGCCACCTAATCAATGCTAAACTTGCTGAGCTACTGTTTCTGAATTTTGTTCATCATAGTATATTATTATTATCAATTTCCTGTGTAATTTTATCCAGGCCAATAATTTTCAACAAAGAGTCACTGTTGCAGCTGCTGGGCAAAGTATGTCTTCACTAAATATAAAATTTCTGATATAAAAGATAAAATTTTACTTATCCCTGTATTTTGAGGCTACTGCAATCGGTTTATGTGCCAATTTTATGTGCCAAGCTTATAGCATTAACATATGTTATGTGAGTGGATTTCAGTAACATTTTGAATAGAATCAACGAACTATCACTTGTCTTTATAGCTGTTCATAGAAGAAAACATCAAAAGAGAGACAATAGACACATTTACGGAACTGAAGAAGGTGCCAGATTTGCTTCTATCTCTTATCACAAACTAACATTTTTAATTGAATGGTGTGATTTAAACAACCTTTTACTTCCATGTTTGAAACATTTTAGTTGTTTAATGACATATCTATACTAGCTTGGTATTTGAGATCCTCTAATTCTGTTGAAGATTTTGCATTAGTTATCCCCGTCACCTAGCCATGCCTAACGCGTTCTTTGGTATTCAAACATATATTGTTTTTTTTAAAAAATACATCTTTTCAGTGGAATACCAGATATTGCAAAGTTACTTCATTCCTGACGTACTACAGTGGTCTTTTTCAGGTAATTGCAGTATGCTCTGTTTCTGGCGTGAGAGACAAAACCACAACAACATCATTAATTGAAGCTCTAAGCGAGGTATGATCGTTTGACTTTTTCCGCCTAGGTGCCTTTTATTTCTTTGTCAATATCAGTCTTTTTTAGGTTTCGGGAACGGGGTCAATTTAATTAAATATCACGTAAAGATCTTGTTTCTGTTTTGTTGTGATGTGCTTTGGTTTTGTAGGTTAACTGAAAGATTTAAGAAGTGGTATCATCACAAGTTGTGTTGCGTTTTGACATGAAATTATTAGAATCAACTTCCATCAACCATTAATTAAAAAACTTGGTAAATAATGAGTAGAGAATAATAGGAGCTTAATAGAAATTGAATCCAATGCTGAAGTAGATACAGTTGTTACATTTAAAATATATTGAGACTCTGAATTTATTAGCCATCTACATCCTAGATGCTTCAGTCTGATATGAAAGACAAGTTCGTCAATGCTTTGTATGAAGACAGTCAGAAGACTTGTGCAATTCTGGGTTTGATATTAAAGTCAAAGGTAAGCCCTTTGTTTTTTGGATCTATCTTCTTTAGGAGATCTTTATCTTTGCAGCCAGCTATTTTTTTTGAAAATTGGCATTTAGTTATTTTGTGAATACCAGTCTGATTGAACGTGATAGACCAGGAGCGAGCAGACTCTTGAAACGAGTTAACGAGAAAAACAACGACGATCGTCATATGATAATGATTGTAATTAAAAAAACTCCAAATTTAGACTTTGAGGCAGTTACAAAATAATACTTTGAATAAAATAATAATAAAACTAATTGTAGTGTAATAAATCCAAGTTATTTTAGACAAGATTAAGGTTAGAAAGGAATGGTAATAATAGCAAAACAAAAACATTTTAGGCTTATATTAAAAATGATTCGGAAAAAATTACTGGATGCAACAATACCAAACGAAGCAAAAGGAAGAAAGTTTAAGGACTTTTAATGTGATACTTGACATTTTTTTTATTCGAAAAATTTATTGATATTTGTTTTAATTGAAGAGTGAAAAATCCTAAGCATAAATTTTGCTTCGTGTGTTTCATTTTTCAAAAGAACCCAAGTAACTTACACATCTTTTTGCGAATTCGTCTATGTTTGTCAGACTCTCTTCCTTTGTTTCTTTTCCTTGTCCAATTTTACAGCTCTTAAAAATCGACTTTGAATGTGTATTTTAGAGTTCAACTTTTTATTGCATATCAGTAGGGTCGAATTGTAATTTACTTAGGTAATTGTTTGATCTGATCTGAACTGATAAAATGCGATTCAAATCCTACTAGCAGTGTCTTTATGCATTGTGCATGCTTTTTAGCAATACGGAATTTCACTGCATGTTACGAAAGTTTATTTATTTATTATTTGGCATTCAGTTTCTTTTCTTAATGTGATTAATTTAGCTCGCGGGCTGTAAAAAGGCTCCTCGTAAGCAGTCTTTTCAGATTCTTGCACCAAAAGGAAACAGCATATATTACTAAGTCGTAAGTGATACTTTCAGAGAGCAAATTCCGTTCGCGAGTTTTATAAAGGGTAAGTCCCTGTTAGAAAAGGCACTTTTCCTCGGCTAGCAATGTCATTGATTATGGTTACCAGTCCCTTTCCTCGCTGCCTTTAGTCATACCATCATTAAAATTGGTTGCCCATTCGCTGCTGAGCCGCCAAAAGGCGAGCGTGCACATCAAAGGTCGAGCCTGGATTCCAATCCGCCCCCTTCACAACTTCAGTAAAGCGCTCTAATGACTCGTGGCGAGTTGGCCTCAGAAGGAAAATATTCATCGAAAGAAGACATGTCTGGATGGCTGCCCCATTCATCAAATTCATTAACAGTTTTTTCTCTTCTATAGAATAATCTCGATGAATTTTGGCAGTCGAAGTTTGTTGATGTCATCAAACAGCTGAGATGTGCACGAAATTTAGGTTAGTATATATTGGGGATATTGATAATGATATTGATGCGGTTCTAAGTTCAATTGTGACATGATATTCAAAGATACATTTATATCCTATTGAATTTTTGGCCCCTCCTTCAATGCATTCTTTCCACGGCTCATCTGCTTTTGTGCGAACAAGGGGAGGCTGTCGACATAGTTGGTGTGCGGGGGGATGACTAGTAGGATAGTCTCTTACTAATTCTTACCTTTGCAGTTGTTCTTTATTCTGTTTTTAGCAAATGCATTTCAGGGTAAGAAAATGTAGGATTTATGTATTTTCTGTAATCTTCAGACTTTTCTGTAATTTTCTGTTTTATATTTTACCATAGTTTCCCATTTATGATCTTAATACAGCCATTGAGAAAATATGCCGTCACATACCTCTTATGCCGTTACAAACTCATACCTCTTCGCATTTCCTTTGCCAGGTAACAAAGTAGACACATACCTGTCTTTGGTCATTAAAGATCTTGGCATCAAAGATAATACAGAACATGCTCCTGGTATGTCGAGCAACCAAATTACCCTTGAAAGTCTCCCGATTTTATTTCTGTTAAGCTGAATATTGATTATTCTTTTAAATTTTAAAAACAAAATAAAAAAGTCATTAAGAACACTATATATATTAAAAGGTTGCGTGATTTCAAAACTGTATATAGATACATGGTTATATGTATGGATCATATTAACTAAACTTTGCTTTTAAATGAAATAGCTAATGAAAATTTCGAAAAATTGAATTTGAAACGCCTCCCCTTTACCTAATTGAGCACTGGAAATCAAAGGAGGATTTAGTGGAAATTTCTTTTGTTGCAGGAAAAGATCTTAATGCGGCGTTAATCGATTTTCTCAAAAAGGAGAACACGAAGGTAGAACTACAGTCACTGTCTCTTCGAGTTGCCCATTTGATGTCACATGGTGTACGTAATGGAAAGTTGACTGTCCAGGACCTTGATATGGATTTGATTGTACAAGGTAACCTATGCTTAAGATACGATATCCACATTCAATGCAACGAGATTAATCACAAAAGTTTAACCAAGCCTTCAAAAATTTGTTTTTTCTTGCACAATCCCATATAAATGAAAGTTTCTCTGTAAAAATTGGTCTGTAATTTTCATTTTCTGACCAACTTGTGTCCTGGGCTTTCCTTTTCTAAAAACACTCTTGAAACCGTTGTTTTTGTTTTCTTTTACACTTCTTCAAGTTATAAAAAATTAATGTTTACCATGTCTCTTATAGCCTGTAACTTTATGCAAGAAAAGAATATGGCAGTTCTGAAGAAGTTTGTTGACGCTGTGTGCAGTTGTTTCATTGAATCTAAAAGCAATGGTTTCAGTGACGCATTCGATAATATCAAGTCTTGTGTCAAGTTTCTGGGTAAGTTGGTTTTTCCGTCCCTCATAACGATGACAAACTTCAGATGTTTGTCCTTTTTAATTGCTCATCGCTCACCATAAAATAGTTGGCTCAGTGGTATTTAAGACTTTTATATGAAAGGGCTATAGAACGTTGGAAATTTGTAGTACAGAGTTTCCCAACAGTTGCTAAACAGGTTGCCGAAAAGAGCGATGTTTGAAATATTTAAACATAGCTTTGTGTAATTTCAGACATGCATTCCATATGTTCTAGTGAATATCCAAACTTTTGGTTAACTGGCAGAAATGCTTTTAATGAACTTTTATCAATGGCGGCGTCTATCAAATCAAATATTCGTTTTGATGTTTTAGTTGAAATATACAAATATGGATCATCGTTGAGCACCGACTTTTCTCGTGGATTAATCCTGGACTGGATTGAAGTCCTTGATCCTGAAATTGTTCACGTAGACCCGCTATTACAAAGAGATTTGCTATTCATGGATAAGAAAAATGTGTCGTCTGAAAAAGGAACTGACAAAAGCAAGGCATCTGCTTCCTATCTCAGGGCATTGCTGAGCCACCAATCAAAAGACACAACACTGCTCGACTGCGTTGATTGGCTACTTTCTGTTGACGTCATTTCAAGCAGGTTCGGTTTTTTTCGTTTTCAAAATATTATATTTGAGTCTACTAGCAGTTGTAAGATGATGCAAAGGCCTGGATTAATTTATCATATGTTTAATCTATCATATATTTTATTCGATATCTATATCGTAGACTACTGAAAAATTATATTTCAAAGTTGAATTATGGTTCATAGATTTGAATACTGCCAACAGCGAAAGCTCTAAGGGTTAAAAGAATATTTTTTCCCCTTTAAAGACACTATCTCGCAAGCTTTCGACTTTTGTAATCATCTTAAATACTTAAAAACTCATATGGATGTAAAAAATTATTACAATAAAATATCCAAGCATTTTTTGGCGTCGCAGGATTAAAAATTGCTTTGAAAAATAATGTTGAGCAAAATTAAACAATGGAATGCAAATTAAATGGAAATAAATTAAGCAAAAACTACGTATCAACATGCCTGGTGTTTAACCCCCGTAAGAGTAAAACTGTCCAACTTATATTGCCAGAAGTTTTCCTGCATCCTGCTACCCTCAGTTAATTTATCACTTAATTTATGAGTAATCACTGATGAATACAAAAGTTGAAAAATTTTGCTAAACTGTTTACTTTGAGTTTATATATTATGCTTAAAAAATTTTTGCAGTAAACTTTTGAATATCTTCTAAGCAACATTTTCTAGCGGGGTATCGAATAATGCCGTCACCAGTCGATCGTATGTTGCTGAATTTTGAAAAATATATTTGATTTGTGGTTCATTAAATGCATATCGCTACGAATATTTGATAAAAGTCTTCCACGGTAATTTTGTTATGGCTTCCGTGTTTAAATTGTTGATATGGAATTATCCTGTTACAGAATAAAAGTCTCATTTTGCTTTGATTGCAGGCTGAACCCCACTGCTGCATTAGATTTGATAAGCTCAGTTGTTCGCAATCCGAAGCTGTGGCAGGGTAGGGATAGCAAGCTGAACAGCCTGGATGAAGACAAGGGGCGTCGTGTATGTATATTAGTGTTTTGCAGACAATACCCTGTTGCTGTTGCTTTTTACAGGACCACAATAAACGTACCTAACCATGAGTGTTTATCGTTTCAAAGATGTGATAAAAATTGCGATAGGGTACAATGTGAGCCTTAACCATAATATGACCTTAATATGTTGTGTTCTAACAGACACTAAACCCATTGCTCTTACAATTGGCTTTCGTTTTAGGTTTCTTATTATCAGCCTAAATGTTAGCTACAAAATATTTCGCTTAATAACATTTCCAAATTTTTTTATTCTTTCGATTTTTATGAAATCTGACCCTCACATCCAAGACTCAAATTAAGATGCATTCTTTATTGTTGTATACAGCTCGTGCTCAGCTTCAATTATTTCTCTGCAGGAAGTTTGCCCTTATCAGCATAACGAAGAATGAAATGATAATTACAGAAAACTACATTTACTGTTAGGAAAAACCTAGAGATGTCTTCTAGAAGTTTACAGAGCCATTGGGCGCTAGAAGAAGGAATGCAGTAGCTTTAGGCCGTCGTCTTTACAACATGGGAAAACAATTTGATCGTCTAGCAAACGAAGTTTTGCCCCTCCCTTCCTAAATGAGTAGCCATTTGTCTGTTATTGTGCACAGTAATATATTCATTCTCATAGCGAAGTTTTCGAAACAAGCGATAAAAATATTGAAAGTCCTCTGTTTTAAGTAAATTATATTTGAAGTCTTGCCTTCTTTCTTTGTTACAGATAAATGACGAAGTTATGCTGGATTTTTCTGTTCCACAATTGTGCAGTTTAGCAGAGTTGATATTGGCAGAAATGGAAATGCTTTTCCAGCCTTCAAAAGGTAATTTGTACTTTGATACTCGAGTCATTGTATATCTCATTCAATTGCAGATAATTTGCCGAAAAAACACGTCGTTTTGAGCATGGACTCGTTATCAAGTCAAACGAGTATCACTTGATAACGAGAGCATGCGCGAATCGTCGTGTTTTCATTTCTTTTTGGTTCTTAATTTATCCACTCACTATATTAAGGATTATCCTAATTAATGTATGTTTACAAAGAACTTGCTTCCACTAGTGTATTTAAGTCTAAATAGTACCGGATGTTATGCGAGTGATTCAGCATCAATTTTAAAATCCGAGTGCGAGAAAGGTTTGCAAGCTCGATGTGCAGTAGATTTCTTAACACCGATCGAGACTGAACAGTGTTCAATGTCTTTCACATCTGGCTTTGATACCGAATAGACCCAACATTTTCCTCTTTAAAACAGACAACAGATAAAGATATTACGATCTGTCTTGAATAACGTTCACTTGTCTGTAACGAAATATAATATTTCAGAATTTCAATTTTTCAAAAAGTACATTTTTGTATGACGTTATGAATGGAAGAAATTGTACCTTTTTAGAACATATCGAAGCGGGCCCAAGTCGCAGAACTGAAAGTGAAAAAGCAAAGTATGTTTCACAGACATAGATTGATTGTCTGCTTTAATCTATAATCTTAATTTTGCCTTTCAGGACATTCTTGTACTCTAGTAAATTGTGTAGAGATTCTGTCTGAAATTTCTGTTCATGAAATAAACGCTGTTTTTCAATAGATTTATGTAACATTCAGTTTTATGTAAACTTTGTGTGCACTCGAACGAACTCCCCTTACAATCTTAATCGCCAATATTTTGTATGTGCACATCTTGCATTGCTTTTGGTCCCACGTGATCAGCAGCTCTTCCTACCACATTAATCAGATTAAGGGTCGACTTGGAAACTGTCTCGATTTTCTGTGACAAAATTATTGAATCGGTAAGAAGAAACAGACCATATCGACAAAGAAAATTATTCAGTTCTGCATATTAGTCTTTTCAAAGTCAATCGTATATATTTCAGTTGATCGCAAGACTTTCAGCCCTGTTAGAGGGGGGGGAATGGCTATCACAGCTTTCCTTTCTTCTGGCAAATTTAATAATGGAGTGTTTGTATGTTTTGTAATGGATCTTTTTGCTGCACTGATTAAAAGATTAAAAGTAACGAGGTTTTGTTGAAATATTGAAGAAAATGTATGATTTATTGTTTCAAAGAATGAATATAGAAAATTCGAAATACTTTCCTTTGTATTTGTTTGATAAATGGCTAGTTTTTTTTGGCTGTTTGTAGGGCATCAGTTCCAGTTAATGCTGCGGTTATCAAGGTGGCGGAACAACGATTGCCTCTTATTTTGAATCATATAAAAGAATTTAATAACAAGAAGATGGAGAGGGTTGCCAATTCTATAAAGAGAAAGAAAAGGTAAATCATTATGCTTTCAAAATATTGAACAGACAAAAAGTAGACGAATTTTCAGCAGTTCCAGATTTGTTGAAACTGAAGTAACTCAAAGAGTGCATGATGCAGTAGATCCCTATGAAGAAACCTCATTTCGAAGATTTACGTTATTTCTTTACGTTCTGTTCGTTTACCAAGCTGTATTTTTATTATTTAGATTTTGATACAGCTTGAAAACACTGTTGAAACCTTCCTTGCGCGAAACTAGGAGATTTTCTGGATACTCATCTCTTTCCAAGTGGAGATTTATCTATTTAGACATAGAAAGTATCAACATCAACGTTTAAATGAATTTCTTTACATCTTGTCTAAGATTTAATTTCAAATCACCCTGGTTTTATCTTTACAGATTCTCAAAAGCAGTGGTTGGCTGTTTTCTTCACCAAATTTACTTACAACGGCCCAATTTGCTATCTATGTCAATGCACGAAATGTTGGTCAAGGAGTCAGCTGATAAGATCCTGCAAGGAGAGAGATCTTCGGTAGATTGTCACATACTCTTTTCCCGTTTTACCTTTCTTTAGTCAGCAGTTTTACCTTCCTTTCCCGAGAAGAAACTCCTTGTAAGGATCCCATCATTTTACTTACATCTCGCATAATTTCATATGAACCATGGACTTCACCATTATCCTGGCATGCCATATGCCACCCCCTCAGAATGTTTTCAAATGTAGCCTTGAGGCCGCTACGCAACACTTCCTCTAAGCTAAAGCTTTGTCCATTATATTCCTTTGTCTTATCACAACAGTCTGACCATCAGTAGCGTACCTTCTTGCATAAAAGGGACTTATAGTTTTTGAGTATTCATAATTTTGTCCCACTCTTTAGAGGCTCCCTGTATTGGCAAGATCTCAGATGCATTTCATGTAACTATCTTCCAGGACAAGCCCCCCCCCCCCCCCGCATTTCAACCCTGTTCTCACGTTATTTGTAGATCAGCCTTTGTTTCTCTTTTTATATGGCTACAAAAGCTTTCCCTTACTATATCGCATTAAGCATAAAACTCGGAGTGGCAACTAAGAGCCGGCCTGTTCTTTACGTCAAATAGCTTGTACAGCTCTGCATTAACGGCAACAAGCACTAAATGAAAGACCGGTAAACAGTAATTTTCATTAGTTTTCCCACTCATATTCATCTTAGTACAACTTGAAACTAAAAAGCAAAAGAAACAGTAAATTTGAGACAGGATCGATTTTCAGTAGTCTTGACGAGTTTTTTAACAAATGTAATACAGGACCAATTACTAAATAGAACCAATTTCATGTTAACTGATTACTGCTTATCTCTCCTTCTTAGGCTGATGATTTCTTGCACAACCTGATGGTATCAGTGGCAAATACCCAACCACTAGCGTTGTGGGATGATGAGTTCCATAACCTGGTCATGGTCTGCCGGCGAATGGCAATCAAGCATCCCTTGTTAGTTATCAGGTAAAGCTATCGAAGGTTCTCTTAGTATGTGTTGGGGAAGGGGTGTTTAAGGGTAAGGGGGTTGTTAAAAGAGGAGGGGTAATATGCTGCCATTTAGGTGCAAGTGAAAGACAATCTTAGATTAAAGGGCTCAAAAAGTTGATGAGAACAAATAGTTAGTGGCTTTATCGCAAAATATTGAGTTATTCTTTCTGATCACATTAGAAATTGTCTCTGACGCCTTCCCTCTCCTAAAATCAAATATTCCTTGTCTTTCTTCCTTCTCTTCTCATTTTCTATATTTATCTTGTCCTTCTTCTACCTTTTCTTCTCATTTTGCCTTTCTTGGTATTTTTGCCATTTCTTGTTGTTTTTATTTTGCATTTCTTCTACTTTCTTTCACTTTTAATATTCTTACTCTAATTACCTCCGTGTTTTTTTCCTCCAGTTCTTGTTTTTTCTTTTGCCTCCACCTCTTTCACTCTTCTTCTTGTTAACATTGCTTTTTATTTTACTTAACCATCCTCGCTCCCATCTACCATGCATCGAAACATTGCTCTAAGATATCAATTGTTAATGCCCAGTAGTTCTGAAATTTGTTCTAAACATATCTTTAACGCTTCTATACTTCATTTGCAGTGTCAAACACTAGAATCATAACCCTTTGTTTTGCTCTTTTAGACACCTTCCAACTTTGTTATCTGTCGTGCAAGGTCGTCATCGTATGGGTGCAACAGAATTCGCTCGCGCAAATCAACCAATGTTGTTCACACAAATTCTCTCTTTGCTGGACATACTTCGACCTTACTTATTCGTCAAGAATCCCGTACGTAATTTCTTCATTTATAAATCTGACAATTCCTTAATTTTATAAAATTTAAATGAAGCACAGAAAAACTATTGGATAATTGGTAAGAAATGTTCGTAAGAAATAAGGAATGGGGGTATAATGAACGATAGAATAATCAATGATAGAATAATCAATTGATGTAAGAGAAATAGAAAGATTTGTCTGATATTTCTTTCCTTTCCTTTTTAGGTAGCGCAAGAGGGGCTAAAGCTCTTTATTAACACTTTTATTGATCTAATTCAGGTCAGTTTGCAGTCAGCTGTATTACCGTTTGTTATTAAAATCTTGTTGGCCTTAATAACCTCGTTATGTAAAGAAAACGCTAGTCTTTTTTAACTAAGGCTATTCAGTTCTCCTGTTAAATTTAATTTGAAAATGAGAGCTTGCAATTTCGTTATCAGCTAGCGTGTAAAGTGAAAAATGCCAAATTAAGCCGGGTTTCATGTTGATTGTCTCTGGTTGCGAGACTAACGCAGTTATGAGCATCTGCAAATTTTAGCTCCCTCTTCTGGTGCGAATTCGCTGCTATTCGCTGTGAAGTTCGACTCATTTGGACTACTGAGCGATTCGTTGCCTTCACTGATTTGTCGTAGAGCTTTCGCTCAAGTCGTGCGACCAAGCGACTTAAATGGAAATCGGCCTGTACATAAGAAAATATTTCGTAATTATGAAAAAAGGCCACGCATACTACACACAAAGCCCACGCACGGCCCGCACACGGCCCACGCAAGGGGTTTGCTACCTCTTTTCTTGTTCCATAGTGAATGTTCTATTACCTTTGTAGTTTTTTTGCCAGTGGCCTTTTATGTAAAATTTATATGCATACATGTTCTAAATGTAGAAATTTGTCTGTTGATATTTCCGTAGCACAGTGGTCAATACGTTTGCAGGTAGAGCGTAATATAGCTTAGAGTTGAAGAAAATCAAATTACATGTTTAATCTCTGCAAGCCTGTTTCGTGAAGAACTCACTCTTCAGGAAATATTTCTAAATATATATATATTTAAAGACTTTGAGGTCTAAAAATAGTGATTTTTTTCAATTTTAGTCATACGCTGTGCAAGGAATCGAATTGAATGCAATCGTTACAAAATTTGTCGAATTCTTGAACAATTTTGTTGCATATGACAGCAGCTCGGCATTTTCGATTTTGTCTCAGGAATCAGCTTTTTTCAAGTAAGTAAATTGCGTTCTCATTTCGAATAGAACGCAATTTGTTTTTTTTAGTTTCCTCTCTAAACTAAACCTCTCTAAACTTTGCTTAATGTATTATTGTAGGGTACAAAAGGATTTGTTTTTGAAGAAAACTTTCTTCTCGAATGTAAAGAGTTTGTTAGTATTGCCTTAAACATGGACTCAAAAAGTAACCGTATAAATAGAAATGTAGACACCTTGGTGTAGAACAAGGCCGTTTGATGTAGCACTTTGATTGTTATGTTATAAAAAAATCTTTATGATCTTGTAGACTTGGTATCTGCACAGTATCACGGAAAATTTATAAACTTGATATCGTTTAAACATTTTTGATGAATTTTCATAATTTCACTAACGAGTTGTATGAAAACGACTTTATCCTTAACTGTGCCTACTGTCAGTGCGTCAAAAAACATGCTTCTAGCCAACAATATTCATAGGTAAAGATCTCAAATCGACCAGCTAGACAAAATTAACCCCGTTACAATTTATGCAACCGCAGTGAGATAGTTCTGCTAATCGGATGATGGCAAACGGATTGACTTTAGCCTCTGACGCAGACCCAATTCCACATGGACAAGTAGTTGTTGGGTTTGTGGCACAGGCTAAATTTATTGCAGAATCAATCGTTTTTATTGTGAAATCATTCAAAAATATTTATCATATGACCACGATTTGATATGAGAGTATAATTTGATTTTCTATCGTGTTGTGTGAACACACATTTACGATTCATGTTATTTTTCGTAGGGATCTTCTCCTTGATCACTCAGGATTCGTTGGTTTGAAGTTCCTGTGCACATTTTTATCATTTGCTGACGATAACATCGATTCAAAGCATAGGATTTTGTCAACCCCCGTCATCCCAAATTTGTCGGCACCGTGGACTGAAAGACAACTTCTTCCGTTTAGGCAGAAGCTTGCAGATCCACAAGCCACAGAAGGTTAGTATTATGTATCACAAGAAGCAACCTTTTTGTCAGAAACTTAAAAAACCTGTGAGGAATATTTTATTTTATCTAAAAATTAAGGTTGCACTTCTCCCAAATGCTACTTTTTCCCATTAACTGCAGCAATTTTCTGACATTTGTTGTAGACTGTAAAGAAAATAGCTCAAAAAAGTCACGCCCAGGACACAGACAATTACCTTCCCCTTTTGATATAGGAAATAGCAGAATATGAGCTTGACTTCTTAAAAAAGGCAAGCAGATTTTTTGACACAAACTTTATACAAGAATATTTATTATGGCCTAGTGGTTTTGGGGCTTCTATCTCGGTATACCACTCTGGAATGCTAGTTCATCGAGACACTTCGTTGAGTTCGTTCAAATATTATGTACCATTGTGTCTCTTTCAGTATGTTTTTCACAAGTTTTTCATCAGTGGTTAGGTTGTTCCATGTCACAGTATCCTAAACATTATCAGCCCGTGCATAAGTACATGAAAAGTACACATCTCCTTCCCTGTCATATTTTCAAACATAAGATGTCATTATTCGACATAATAGTCCGTCAGTTTTTGGTAACGTACTTCGAAGAATCAAGAAGAAATGCTTGAAGTGTAAGACCGTTAAATAATTTCAAATAGGAAACGTGAAGCTACTGCTTTTTGTTGTTAGTTGTCGGTTAATATCAGTCAAGAATCTTTTTCTCTATGAATCTCTTTTCTTTTTCTAAACGTTAGTAGGTGTTTTAGGCGCTTGATGTTGAATTTTGGATTCAACTGCGACCCAAAACACCTACACAAATCTTAACAGTTTTTCAAACCTGTTTCCACTCTCTTCGCTCTCTTATTACAATGTTGCTTAATACCTGTATTTCATTATTATCGGTAGCATTCTAACTAGGACTGGAGGCATGAACTTTTCTTCTGAAGAAATTGATATGTTTGTCGGGGAGGGTGAGCAAATTTAGCGGGAGCGTTGATGACTTGTAGAGGTAGTCAGTTCCTGGGGTTTTCAACTTTTGAACATGAATATTGTAGCGTTCTAATGATGTTTCCAGTGATTGTGGAAATGTTTTTCTTGCTATACTTTGGAGATAACTTCGAATAGATGCAGATCTTTTTTTCTTTTCTCTTAACGCTTAGTGATATTTCTCTCTTGTTTTCAGCTGTCCTGAAAGTCTTGAAAGACTTGGATGAGACGTCAAGAAGGCGCGTTGACATTTTGCCTCATTTCTTGGTGAGTTTCATTGAACCGAGACTGAACTGATCTTCGGGAGGAAATTTCACAGCCATAACTGAACGAGATGTTAATTAAACAGATATGAGTCAAAGATGTACATAGGGATTCATATGCTTGGTTGTATAGCTATAGATTATATAAAATCCGAAAATTTTCATTTTTTATTCTGTTTTTAGTTCTTGTTTTAGCTGAAGATTTTGTTTTCTTTCACTTTTTTAGAGTACGTTTTTTCGGTATGAGTGTACAGAATCATAGTGAAAATGCCAGAAAATTTTTTACATTTGTGTAAAACTGTTCTGTTTTGAAATAATATAAGCTTTATATATCTTTTCTTTTAACCTCCCCTGGAGTTGCGGTATTGTCTTCAGTCTTTTTGTTTGTCACATATCACTTGTAGGTTTGATTGGACAAAAGCGTAAAATGACAAAAGCAGTTTCGCTCTATCAAACGAATTTAACAAAAACTTTAATTTCTTGTGAATGAAGATAATGTTCGGAAGATTTTCTAAGAAAAACAGACGCAATTCTTCAGCACCCAGATCGCTCTTTCTTTGCAGCATGTCTAAGGAATACTTCATTAATTGTCATTCACCATAAGGACCTCCCACTTTCATGCCCCTTTTTGTCTGCTCTCTATTTCGTTATTTGGATCTCCATGTTACAGTCAGTAAACTATCGGGATTTTGTGAAAATATCTAGGTTATCCATTAACTGTTGTTTTAGCCGAGGCTTTCTTGCTATTTTCCATAGTACTAAGAGTTTCTTAGCGTTGATCTTTTATATTGATGTTCTTTCCAGGACAAGTTGATTTCATTTTTAACATCAAACTACTCTGAAATCCGAGACCAAGCCCACAAGCTATTGCTTCGTCATTACAGGCATCAACCAAGGTGAGAAACGTATTTTCTCAGGGTTTGTGTGAAATCGTTACAAATGGTCTTATTAAACCTTAAGAAAGCTTTACGTAAATTTAAAGGGTAAATTTAACTACCTTTTCAAATTTATGTTATTAATAATTTATATTATAAGTAAGTAAAGGGGGAGCAGAAGAGGTATTACTAGATAAAGTTATAAAAGCAAGACCTAAACCTTTGGTTACGTAATTTTGATAGGCAAGGCAGGGAGATTGTTTTCCATCTAGAGATCGTTCATATTCAGTAGCATCACGAACAGCTTTGCTATCACTATCCACAAAACTGAGCCCTTTTAAAGTAGGACACCAATTAGCTTGACTATCATTGGGTTCGAGGTTATTTTCTTTTATAATATATTTGTTAGAACCCAGTATTTTCTCCTTATGTTTCTAATTACGTTTGCAGGGATACTAACTTGCTGGTTGACGCCTACTTGAAAGCTTTGCAAGCGGGGAGTCAAGATGTTGTTATGTCTGCTGCAAAAGGCATTCCCGAGCTTGTTCTTCTCGTTGATGGTAAGAATTTCATGTGTATTATTTGTCTTGTTTTCAAATAAGATGAAAGTATGAACTGGCTGTTTCAAAACATACTTTGCCGTTTTTACACCAATTTTATTATAATTTTATTTTCCACTAAAATCGATTAATCTAAAGTAATTTTAACCGATTTCTTTTTAGATGGGGACCTTTCTCTTCTCCAGAAGCTTTTCGCCATTGCAACCTCGTCTCGTCCTGAAGTAAAGGAATTCGTTACAAAATCGATGCAAAATCTGAACATTGACTTACAAACTGATAGCTAAACATTTCTCTTTTATGACAAAAACCTCTTTGATATGTAGTTATTGTTTTTATATCATTTTCCTTTAAAGTTATACCTGACGAACTTGTGCGTGCCATTTAAGTGCTTTCAAAATCAGCTTTGCTTGGCTGAAAATAAAACCAAAACAACGAAATTCAGACAAATCCTCTCAGCCACGAACCATAGAAAGTAATGTTGCTTTAAATATATCTAAGATGCCCTTAGCCTATTCGAGATTTGAAATATCTTTGCTATTGTTTAATAAAATGTCACATGGCAAGACAAAATCGCAAATATAGAGAACCAGCGACGTGCAGGCCTACCATCAATGGCGGACATTCTGATTCAGAAGAACCTTTTATGGCTGGGTCACGTGCACAGGATGAAAGATGACAGGCTCCCTAGATAGCTGTTGTTCTCAACTCTGCAAGGGAAACAAAGCACTTGAAAGCCCAGACTCAGAGCCAAGGATGTTCCCAAAGGGAACATGAAGGGGCTCAAAAGAAACCCAAAGCAATTGCAGCAATGACAGCAATGACAGCAAATGGCGAGAAATCTAGCTTACTGGAGTGAAGTCATGAAGCCTAATCCTGATCCATAGAACAGTCCTCGTTGCATCGACTGACTGGAAAAAGAGACACCATTAAATGGAAAAATTTCTTTAAAGTTATAAACTTGACCTTTCAAAGCAGTAAAGAATTTTATGATACTATTTGCTGTGTCAAAATGGAAATCATTGAAAGTAAACATTAGAAGATTTTGGGTATATTTGATTGGAATAAAGAAGCTTTAGATCACGTGTGTCAACCAAGAACTTTATATTTTCCAAGTTAATATTCAATTATTTACTGGAACAAAAGCGTCTAGTTTACCTACGTTGAAAACCTTCATATATGCCTCCTATAGATCATATCATATTTAATCTTAGTAAATTTTAGCTTTTCTCAAGCTTAGCAACTGTATTTATTAGAAAAATTTGGTTGCTTAATTTTCCATTCGAAAAAAGCCTACGATATTTCCATAGTAGATGCATGATTCATAAAGCAAGGTTTTTGGCATCTTTGTTGATCTTTTATGAAATAAAGACAAGCCTATAGCCTTAGTAACTTTGATTGAATATTTGTACTTATATGGAAACTTTGGTTGCTTAAGGAAGATGGCTGTTACATTTCTAAGGTATGTGTAGGCTTTATAATCCACCATTTATGAGTTTTTTGTTGTTCATTCTTTCGGAATATTGCAAAGCCTATAGGCTTAGTTTGCTTCAGTTTTTTTAAACTGAATATTTTTACTTAGAGGCAATTTTTGGTTGCTTTTTGGATAAGAAGACGGCCATGCTATATTTCTTATGTATTTATTGGATGTTTCTTAATAGACTATTTATTAATTTCTTTGTAGGTCATCTTGTCGAGATAATTACAGCCATATAGGCTGAATTTATTTTTACTGCATTCAAGCTAAGTATTTGTACTTTTCAGAAAACGTTGGGTGCTTTCTTTGCTTAAGAAGGCGGCCTGTTACATTTCTAAGGTATGTGTAGGCTTTATAATCTGCCATTTATGAGTTTTTTGTTGTTCATTCTTTCGGAATATTGCAAAGCCTATAGGCTTAGTTTGCTTCAGTTTTTTTAAACTGAATATTTTTACTTAGAGGCAATTTTTGGTTGCTTTTTGGATAAGAAGACGGCCATGCTATATTTCTTATGTATTTATTGGATGTTTCTTAATAGACTATTTATTAATTTCTTTGTAGGTCATCTTGTCGAGATAATTACAGCCATATAGGCTGAATTTATTTTTACTGTTTTCAAGCTAAGTATTTGTACTTTTCAGGAAACGTTGGGTGCTTTCTTTGCTCAAGAAGGCGGTCTGTTACATTTCTAAGGTATGTGTAGGCTTTATAATCCACCATTTATGAGTTTTTTGTTGTTCATTCTTTCGGAATATTGCAAAGCCTATAGGCTTAGTTTGCTTCAGTTTTTTTAAACTGAAGATTTTTACTTAGAGGCAATTTTTGGTTGCTTTTTGGATAAGAAGACGGCCATGCTATATTTCTTATGTATTTATTGGATGCTTCTTAATAGACTATTTATTAATTTCTTTGTAGGTCATCTTGTCGAGAAAATTACAGCCATATAGGCTGAATTTATTTTTACTGTTTTCAAGCTAAGTATTTGTACTTTTCAGAAAACGTTGGGTGCTTTCTTTGCTTAAGAAGGCGGCCTGTTACATTTCTAAGGTATGTGTAGGCTTTATAATCTACCATTTATGAGTTTTTTGTTGTTCATTCTTTCGGAATATTGCAAAGCCTATAGGCTTAGTTTGCTTCAGTTTTTTTAAACTGAATATTTTTACTTAGAGGCAATTTTTGGTTGCTTTTTGGATAAGAAGACGGCCATGCTATATTTCTTATGTATTTATTGGATGCCTCTTAATAGACTATTTATTCATTTCTTTGTAGGTTATCTTGTCGAGAAAATTACAGCCATATAGGCTGAATTTATTTTTACTGCATTCAAGCTAAGTATTTGTACTTTTCAGAAAACGTTGGGTGCTTTCTTTGCTTAAGAAGGCGGCCTGTTACATTTCTAAGGTATGTGTAGGCTTTATAATCTGCCATTTATGAGTTTTTTGTTGTTCATTCTTTCGGAATATTGCAAAGCCTATAGGCTTAGTTTGCTTCAGTTTTTTTAAACTGAAGATTTTTACTTAGAGGCAATTTTTGGTTGCTTTTTGGATAAGAAGACGGCCATGCTATATTTCTTATGTATTTATTGGATGTTTCTTAATAGACTATTTATTAATTTCTTTGTGGGTCATCTTGTCGAGATAATTACAGCCATATAGGCTGAATTTATTTTTACTGTTTTCAAGCTAAGTATTTGTACTTTTCAGGAAACGTTGGGTGCTTTCTTTGCTCAAGAAGGCGGTCTGTTACATTTCTAAGGTATGTGTAGGCTTTATAATCCACCATTTATGAGTTTTTTGTTGTTCATTCTTTCGGAATATTGCAAAGCCTATAGGCTTAGTTTGCTTCAGTTTTTTTAAACTGAAGATTTTTACTTAGAGGCAATTTTTGGTTGCTTTTTGGATAAGAAGACGGCCATGCTATATTTCTTATGTATTTATTGGATGCTTCTTAATAGACTATTTATTAATTTCTTTGTAGGTCATCTTGTCGAGAAAATTACAGCCATATAGGCTGAATTTATTTTTACTGTTTTCAAGCTAAGTATTTGTACTTTTCAGAAAACGTTGGGTGCTTTCTTTGCTTAAGAAGGCGGCCTGTTACATTTCTAAGGTATGTGTAGGCTTTATAATCTACCATTTATGAGTTTTTTGTTGTTCATTCTTTCGGAATATTGCAAAGCCTATAGGCTTAGTTTGCTTCAGTTTTTTTAAACTGAATATTTTTACTTAGAGGCAATTTTTGGTTGCTTTTTGGATAAGAAGACGGCCATGCTATATTTCTTATGTATTTATTGGATGCCTCTTAATAGACTATTTATTCATTTCTTTGTAGGTTATCTTGTCGAGAAAATTACAGCCATATAGGCTGAATTTATTTTACTGTTTTCAAGCTAAGTATTTGTACTTTTCAGAAAACGTTGGGTGCTTTCTTTGCTTAAGAAGGCGGCCTGTTACATTTCTAAGGTATGTGCAGGCTTTATAATCTACCATTTATGAGTTTTTTGATGTTCATTCTTTCGAGAGACTATTGGAAGCCTATAGGCTTAGTTTGCTTCAGTTTTTTTAAACTGAATATTTTTACTTAGAGGCAATTTTTGGTTGCTTTTTGGATAAGAAGACGGCCATGCTATATTTCTTATGTATTTATTGGATGTTTCTTAATAGACTATTTATTAATTTCTTTGTGGGTCATCTTGTCGAGATAATTACAGCCATATAGGCTTAATTTATTTTTACTGCATTCAAGCTAAGTATTTGTACTTTTCAGGAAACGTTGGGTGCTTTCTACTATAGGCCTAGTAGATAAGAGCTTTTTCAAGCTAAATTCGCGTAGGTGTTTGGTAATTTTAAGCTTCTCTTTTTTATAGAAATCAGCATGAAATCATCTTTTTTAAAGTTCAATATTTTTAAAAGGTTATTTTAGTCTTTGTATTTTCTTTAGAAGACAGCGTTCGACTTTGCTATCAATTAGGTTAAGTTGATAGAGCAATTTTTCTAATTTTTTGGTATTTATTGTAGTACCTAAATAGTATCATGTAAATTCATCCCAAATATTATCATGTGTCCATCTTCGATTGCGTACGATTACATCATAAGATAGTTACCGTGCCAAATATATAACATGTGGCAGAGAAATTTAAGTAATAGATTGCCTAGGTTCTTTGCGACCGCATCGATTTTTCTTGGATTTGTTCGAATTTAGTGCAGCATACTTGACTTCTCTTTATTTTAAGCATTTTTGCTCCAGAAGTACCTTCTTTTGTCGGGGATAATCAATCTTTGTCGTTAAATGCCTAGCCGGGAATTTTTTAATGACACAGTGGCTTAGAACTTAAGACAAAGCAAGGCTACGGACACACGAAAGACACGCAGAAAAAATCAATTAAATTCTTTAAAAATGCTGGAAAAAGGCACTTGAGAAATTGATACAATGTTTTGTATACCCTTCAAAGAATTCATTCTTCAAGAACTTGAGAAGTTAGGGCAAGAACTTTGATCGTCTGCTAATGTGCTATCAGTTGTCTGTTTGGGCAAATTGCTTTAGACAGTCTTTTTTTTACCAGGACAGGCACCCATGCACGTGGCAGATTCTAGAGGAAAAACAAAACATCAAGATAACATCAGATTTGGCATTATTTATGGATTATCAATGATTTGATCGGATGCCCAGCAATTGAGTTATGAATAATTGGAAATTTTGGTCTAGGATTCCTGCAAATCATGGTAGGTTATCTTACAGTCTGGTCTGGTTTCTCACACATCAAGCTTGGATAAAACAAAGATATTGTAATTATATCAACATTATGAACAAGACAAGGATCAATGTAATGAGAATTTGCATAAGTAACCGTTAAAAAAAGACAATATTCACATAATTGATACTGTTTATTCCAAAACACTGCTGGCTGACGCTGGCAAAAAGATCGTACGGAGATCTTGAATTGTTCTCATATCTTTCCAGGAGCATTCTTTTCCAAAAACTTCTGCAAAGAAGAATTAAAACCTGGCTCACACTTGTCGTAATTCGCGTGAGAAACTTTTTGCAAGTAATTTTAAGTTGATAATTATGTTCACATTCACAAAAATATTTTGTAGCTTGAACGTTTATCTATACTCAAAAGGCTTAAAGTAATGCTACCATATCAAGCAAATGTATGATGAAATTAAATAAAATTAAATACTTTCATACCTCTTGAACAATGATCTGCTTCCTATTGAAGGCAGAGGAATAGCATCAGTGCCACAAAAAGAGAGGTTGCGTTTTGGATAATACAAGAAGAAGGCAAAGCACATTTCATCGTCACTACCCATTCCACCCTACAAATGATAGTATTAAAGGGTTAATATTGTCAAACATTGTTAAAGGGTTAATATTGTCAAACATTGTCAAAAGGCAATATTGTTAAATGATGACGATGCTGATCACGATTAATGATTATGATTTATGATTGATGATGATGTAATGCTTGATATTTATAACGACTTTTATTATTCATGGTTGATAATTATGAATGATTATTATGATTTATGATAATGATTTATGATTGATGATGATGTAATGCTTGATATTTATAATGACTTTTATGATTTATGATTGATGGTTATGAATAATTATTATGATTTATGATAATGATTTATGATTGATGATGATGTAATGCTTGATATTTATAATGACTATTATGATTTATGATTGATGGTTATGAATAATTATTATGATTTATGATAATGATTTATGATTGATGATGATGTAATGCTTGATATTTATAATTACTTTTATGATTTATGATTGATGGTTATGAATAATTATTATGATTTATGATAATGATTTATGATTGATGATGATGTAATGCTTGATATTTATAATGACTATTATGATTTATGATTGATAATTATGAATGATTCTTATGATTTATTACTGATGATTAGCTAATGATGATTGCTGATTATGATTATGATTGATTATGAAGATGGTTTTTTTTGATGATAGTGAACATTATAATTACTTACGTGAGTTGTTTCTCTCTTGTGCAAAGTGTTGTAAGTGCAGTAGAGATTTATTTCATCTCCCTGGAATAAAAATAGGCATTATGGCGAATGTCAATCGCGTGGACCAAAAGAATTACAATAAGTAACAACATGAAATAAAGTCAAAATATTATAAGCAACAGTCTTTAGAGAAAGCTCTCGGAATGTGCAACAGAAAGCTTTCCTTTAAGTTTCATATTCATAGCTTCCTTTTCAAGAGTTCTTTATTTACCATTCTTCATAAACTATTCGATTTTGCTCAATATGTTTTTGAAAAGTTGTACCTCTGTGATCGCTTAATCACATCAAATCGCTAGACAAGTACATTCGCTTAATATATTTCTTTTAAATTCGCTGTTATATCCATTATAAACTTATGCAATCAATATTTGTTTGATGGACATCTATGTCATAAAGTATCAACTTGTTTTTTCAAGTCTTAACTTCTTAACTTAACTTTCCTTTCTTAAAGAGCCCCCCTCACATTAGGGTGTTGAACTACAAGAATCTACAGATTACATCTTATAATTTTGCTGTCATCTTAATCAACATAGAATATAAACACCTTTTAAAAGATCTTTATTGGTCTTCAAAACAATGATTACTTACAGGTTGTATCTCAACTTCAGGATCCATTGGAGCAATCCTCTAAAAAAATATAACGAAGGTTAGGAGCACGCCAAAAATCGTAATTCATAAAATTCTGTGATCAATTCTATCGAGTAGGCCAGAAGTAATAGATTACGGGTTCTTTGAATATCCTAACTGTTAAAAACCATTGGACAGATCTAAGAGTCGACGGTTGCGTAACTGTCTTGTGGAGACATGCACAGTCATATGAAATAAAAAGCTGATCACGTTAAAAGTGTGTTATTTTATTATAGAGGGGTTAGGGCACGTTAGTATACGATTTAGTATCTTGTTAGGGAGACAAACAATAGAAATGTTTTTAAAGAGCAAGGCAGATCCCGTCCAGGAGTCGCAGTATGCGTATAGAACTTGAGAATTATTGTGCATGCACGGACTCCAAACCGAGGGGCTGCCTTAAACACTAACAGACTTGCTCGCTTGTCTCCAAAAAAGGCTCGTCACAGTTTTCAAAATGTCTATGCCTTGTACCTGTTGGAAATATTTGAAATTGTTGACGCGTGATATTTCTTTGACTTCTTCACCATTTCGCACCAGTGCTACTCGAATTTCAACTGCATTCTTGTGAGCATGCAGCAATACGCCGAAAAGCTTGATACTTCCAAAAGCATTTGCATCATTTTTCTCCTGTAACTTCTAGAAAAAAAAGAAACAATTTGAAGGTCCTTTAATAGAATCAGTAAGGATATTAGCCGCTCTATTTTTGAAGTGTCGAAAGAAGCATTTCGGATACAAAAATTTCACTCCTTCCCTTAAATTCCTATCTTTATAAATGTTTAGCAACTTAAGTAGGCCTGCATATAATTGCGGTTAGAAACTATTGAGAGAAGGGGGAGCTTATCTGATGGAAGAGGTGATATCATTCTACCGTAGCTCTGCCTTTATTAGTTATCACTGAAAACAAAATAAAATAAAACCAAATCAACAGAGTAAGAAAATTTAACAAGTCGGCTTTAGATTCAGTCTAGAGGCGTTTTTCAACAGACAGAATAGTTTGCATGTGGAATCCTTAAATCCGCCAAAACCTTTAATAAGCTTGGTTCATACTACTTCTAAAAACCCTTTCACCCCCTCCCCATCCCGTACTATCATCATAACAATAGTATGAAAGGGTACTCATTTTCTATTTGTTACCTTGGTGCAGCTTTTGGTACAAACTCCTTTCAAGGTCCATTTCTCTTTATGTGGTGGTATGGATATACTTGAATCGCTTACGCCCAAAGTAAGCATAGAAGCTGTGTATTGCCTTGGTTGTCCGTAAAATAGCCTGAACCCACCTTTGACTGCATAGCCTATAAGAAAATTGCCATAATAGTCAAAACTGAAATAAAAAGTTTTTGAATAACCAAACATATGACCCCGTGCCATATACCCTTGAAAATGAATGGTACTGTTTGTTGGTTTAGAAGAATGTTTGTGTCTTGGCAGGTGACTATTGGTAGAAAAAATGAGTAATTACGAATAGTCTAAATAGCAGCATGTTTGTATTGCCTCTTTGTCGTTTTTTATTCAGCCGAGGTTATACGATGAATGATCTTCGTAATTTAAAAGGCCTTTCACGATTTACTCCTTTCATTATTTACTCCAGTTTTTGCAGTATTTGTTCTCCATAATCAATGACATAGGCCAAAACCTTAAAAACAATTCTAAAGTGGCCTTTGAAAAAACAACCATTTGGAGACATATTAAGGCTTTTTGTGTGACGGCATAATTTCTCTCACTAAATGTCTTACATTAAAGAAATCAGAATTCATTAGGATCTTAAAAGCAGTTATGTCTCGAAAGACTGACTGTCATAAAGCGGAACATTAGAATCGCAAATGTACAAACCTTTTTCTCTGCTTGGGTTGTTAATATGCACCTCCAAAACAATGTATTTTATACCGTCTTTTCCTCCAATTGGCCATCCAACATTTTCTGGAAAAACTAAGTCCTGTATTAACAAATAACGACTATTAATAAAGAACAAAGTAAGAAAATGGAAAAATAAGCCGACAGGGCGGACGCTGCGCCATGTGGAAAAATGCACGATATAAGACATGTGTCATTCAATAACATGTGTCATTGAATATGACTAAAATCAAGCTTTTTGCGGAGTGCGTTTTTTAACTTGATGAGACATCGTGTTAGTTTGAAGCATAAAATTTTATTTAAAGCCATGTGAAGTCATCTTCGGATTTATTGATGTAAGAAAATTATTCTAATTATCTTACATACACTTATGTGACAAAAGTATTAGGACAATGAAAAACAAAATGGCGTCTCCAAAACTAGCGCTCTAACATTGATTGAACAAAACTTGCTGTTTTGGCGGGATTCTAGAAATGGCGTAAGCAAAATGCAAATCCTAGCAAATTCAAATTATTTTCTACCTTTTTATGATAGAAAGAACGTTTGGTAGGCCAGGGCGGGCCGACTATTGGTTGGACCTAATGGCATCGGCAAGCTGGCGCTGTGTGCGAAGTCAATCAATGCTGAATATTTTGTCCAATTATTTGTGGAAGACCCCTAGGCAAGTAATGATTCTTTGCAAAGACAGTTTATTTTTAAGCAAGACAATAAACCTATTTATGTTGCAATTGTGACATAAATTTCCAAAAACAATAACATCATGGTCTTTCAATGATCCCGTTAAAGTCAAAGCCTTGATGTAATTGAAAACAACTGGTTTCCATTAAAAAATCCAAGACATGGAATCTTCTAAGACCAAAAATAAGATCTTTTAAAATTGTGCTTCTAAAATTTTCCTCCTGTATCCGAAGTAATTCGTTGGAAAATTCTTTCAGTGAGTTCCAATGCAAATGGCGGCTGCCTAGATCTTGGAGGTCATCCGACAAAATTTGAAATAAAGCAAATTGTACCTGTCCAAAAATTTTACTTTTTTACAATTTATCAAATTTATGTTTATTTTTACAAATGGGTAAAATTGCAATCGAAAATCTCAACCAGCAATCTCGCTATGTTCCACCGATTTTCTTTGTTGTTCTTTTGAGCAAAGGGTTAACCACATTTGCTTTAAGGCAATCATCCTAATAATTTTTTCACGTGAGTGTATATTATCTAAAACGATGTTCTGGTTTTCATTATTTTGAAAATAGTATCTGACCTCCGCGCCTCTTCCCCAGGAGTATAGTCCGCTCATTCCATGACAGTCTCGTACCGACGAAGGCACATCTGGACCAAAACAGAGGCCGGAGTAAGAAAGATGACGTGGATTGAAGCTGTCTTTGCAAGCAAATAGAGACATGTGATGCAATAATGGTGTATGGCCTTCGGTTATCATAGGCTTGATCTAGGCAAACAAAAAGCAAAAACAGTGAAACCTGTGTACTTAAACAATTGTCAGTTTTGCAATTACAACGAATTAATGTAAAATAGGTTATTAAATAAAATAATATTGAACGGCCAATGAAGTGTTTTAGTGAGGCTTCTTAATTAGGCGAAAGAAGAAAATGTCTTTCACAGTTCTATTAAAAGACAGAAATGAAGAAAACGTTATTTATGTACTTTTTATTGGACGTGAAGAGGATGTAAAATTTACTTTGCACCTTTATGGAAGCAGGTTCAAAATCAAATATAGAAGATTGACAGGAATATAGGTATCGCCAAAAATGGTAAGGAGATTCATTCAATGCTTTTTTGTTATTTGTCCTTATTCGACTATGATCTAAAAAGCACAGGCCCTGGGCGCAGTGAACAAGATTTCAGGAAAAACTTCTGACAAACTTAATCTCTATTGTTCATAGACAAAAAGGATTAAGCTTGTTAGTAAACAAATGCTGATTTTCCAGTGCGCCCACCCGAATTGCCACTGAACCAAATTCACTAGTCCCTAAAAGGTTCCGTCGTCCTGCCCCAGAGCAGGACGAACTCTGAAAAAAGGAAAAGATTAGCAATAAATGCCACTTCATTCTTTGTTTTAAATTACTTCGCATTAACCAAACAGCAAACAACCATTACACACACGAACTGCAGTGCGCTCGAATTTCCAAGCGGAAATCGGATTATCTTTGTCAAATTTGGAAAAGTTTTCTCGATTTTCCACTTTGACAAAGACAATGAGTTTAATGTCAGAAATCAGTGCGCCCAGGGCCAAGTAACGAAAGCAAAAACAAGAACCAAAAAACAAGAAACTCGAAAACAAACTTTTTACAAGATCTTCAAACAATGATTGATATAATTCCTGAAAATATTCGCTGGTTCACTTTACAAGAAAATAAGGGGCCTTTGCAGAGGTCATCTATTGTAGGTATGTTAGAATAAAATTTTCGGTGAAACGCTGTGTTAAATTATTTTCAACAACATAGGTACCCTGCATTCAGGGACGTAGCTAGCGGAGGGGGGGATGTAGGGATTGCTACACTTCACTCTAATACCTTATGAGTTGGTCGGTAAATCCTCATTTGGTCACAAAATCCTTACTTTTCTGTTAAAATCATCTATCGGAAGGTGAAATAGCGCCTAAACCTTTCTTCATCTAGGTCTTCGTCAGTAAATGTTACTATCGATGGCCCTCCACCCCACCTAATATCGAAGGTCAAGCAATGCCACTTTCTGCATTGTCTCCAAAATAAGTAGACCTAATGGACTTGCCAAACAAGGTTGGCCTAAAACGTTTTGAAGCACAAAATGTTAGTTTCTATACCAATTTTCAAATTCACTTGCAGCGATAAGTGACTTTTAATGAGCATCCCTTTAGAACAATCACCTTGTTTAAGGCTTCAAAATATTGCTATGCTGATAAGCTGGAAAACTTAGAACAAAATGAGAACTTACCAAAAAACAGAATTATGCAAAAAATGGATATTTTTCTGTTACCTTGAAGATGTGTTGTTGATAAGGTAGCCGGGCGTAATCACTGATTCTAAATGGTTGACACCAATATGTTGTTTTTCTTGTTGGGACTGATATCTTGGGAAAAAGTTTTTAACAATTATTCCATATAGAAAGATACGACTCTTTCAATTACTTATGCAATTCAAAGTGTTTCATTCTTCTGCAGCAATATCGAACATTTTAGGAATGTTCTCCAGTTTTAATTTCCGAATCTATAAGACTTGACTTAAAATCATGACTTACTTTTTCTCCACAAATTTTCCAAGATAGCTTGTTGTTAAAACTTGCACCTTTTTAATAACTATAACAAAAAGTGTCAACTCCGTTGTTGTAGTCTTGCTAAAATGAAACTTAGGCCCAAGGAACAGAGCCAAGAAAAGATGGCGTTTCCAACAACGACCGTGGCAACGACGTTCGTGGCAACGACTGTGAAGCAGGCTAATGAAAAAACAAACTCACAGGCCACACCCAAACCTAGCCTTGTTTGCATTGTTGTCTGAGAAAGGTTCCCACAGTCTGATGAATTTGTTGGAGGAAAGATGGACAATCTTCTGGACTTTCGACTGCATTTCGAGAATTTGATTTTCTTTACTCTTATGATAATTATAATTAGTATGCCAATAATAACTTGCTAACTTTAAAACAGCAGGCAGTCTAATTCTCCTCCCTACACCAATAAGCGAATGTAATTTTTTCTTATCTTGATGACGTTGTTTGTGAGGTTGGCGAAGTAAAGAGCTTACACAAAGGCCCTGGTTTTATAAATGTATCTGTTTTTGAGATTTCATTAATCATAGTTGAAATTTCCTTTGAATCAGTATATTTTTTTGGGATCCACATCCAAGCGCCCACGCAAATTCTGTCTGGTTTTTATCATTAAATTCACTGCAAATTTAGCTTGTGGCATTGTAGACAGCAGAGTTTTCAAAGTACAAAGCAAAAAGAAATGTTATACTTTAAATTATGTTTGTCTGGGCGTGGTGAAAGATAATAAAAGGTTATCATGATAATAAAAGGCCAATCCAACTAGCAATTTCAAGCGCGACAAAACAGAGTGAAAGATGCAGGCACAGTTGACTACGCAGGTCCTACTAGTGCACGATTGATTAGCATTTGCATAGGCAATACATCAGATCTATCTCATCAAAATGAGTGGAACGAAAAACATATTTAGTTAAAATTAAAGCGATTCCTTTTAAAACGATATTTGTCACTCATCAAACCATACCATAACCAAATGGTGCATCTCGGGAAAATAGTTCCACTGTAAGCCTAATATACTGAGCTCCGATGCAAATTGCAAAATTCAGAGCAGACGTATAGCAAGGGATATTGCAAAAAAGAGGGGGTGAAAGCCCCTTTCCCCATTGCTGAAGATCCAGATGTACATTCTGTATTCTGTGACGATGTACCAGACCTGTCACCGCCCCAAAGTGCATCTTTGCGAGGAAACACCTGCATAAAAGGAAATATTTCACCGGCAAACTACGCTGTTTCTTTCTAAAGAATAGATTATTTGCACAAAATCACATTTGCAAAATCAAGACAGATTTAGCAAAATTCTCCACTAACCTTCTTCGTTTCAATGTCAAGCCATTTCACCTCTGGTGGAACTTCAGAATTCCTCCTTTTGCTTCTTAATATGTTGATATTCTTAAAATTCCATTTGACTTTCGAAAGATCGGAGCATGTTTTCCAAACGGGAGTGTCCAAACCCCATGAGTATAGAAAAGTCATCGTGTCATCCTAAGAAAAGATACAATTATTATTTAAACATCTTCTAAAACGACATATTAGCATTCAAGTATTCAATCAAACCCAAGAGGGTTGGTCTCGCAGTTTGCAGGTAAGATCTTTCTTTGGCTTTACAATTATCTGAACAAGTTTTCATTTAAATTTCCAGATTGCGTTTCCAGATTCCGTTTGTGACAAAAAGTCTGTTTTGGTAGATAAAACATTAGGTCCTAGTCAATGTGACTGAAAAGAAATATTAAAGAGGCAATATTGTTTTCTCATGAGTCAGCTCGAATGCTTGCCATTGCGCTTCAGTTAGATTGAATTTTGTTTTTCTGGGCGACCCTCGTCTCATTTCTAAGCTCGTCGCGACACAGGACTGTCGTCTTTTGCCCAGCCCACTCAAACACGTCTACATAGATGTTTTTTATCCCACCTAACGCGGTTTCCAACTGCCTTTCTCGTAAATCTCGCCCACTCTCCATGAAAACATAGGTGCAGACGGAGAGTAGGACGTATGTCACGAGCAGAGTGTGATGGCCAAACACAAGTAGACAGGCCATTCAGATGATGAGATCAGGGATGTTGAGATAAACTATTCGACAAAAAATACTACTAAAAACAGTGGCATCAACCAAATATAAATGTTTCCGAAAAGTTGTTTTTGGTAACTAGAAATGCATTCAAGTTTCTGTCTGTATTTCATTCAAACAATTCTCCGACAAGGAGCCGAAAATAGTTTAGCCACTCTGAATAAAGGTCAGGGCACCAAATGAGGCTAAAGTAGGTGTCAGCTGTCAACACCATGACTATTCCCTGATCTGTACAAATTGTTTGTTGGTACTTAGGAACTTTTGGGCCAAAATTTGTCAATGAATCAATAGAAAGTGGAGGAAATGATAAACGATTCTCTGGTCAACAAAATGTTTCAGCAGGTCGCGAAAATGAATTGCCAGCTAAAATAATTTACTTATCATAGAAACGGGTAGACTGGGAGATAGATACATGGTCTGGACCAATGTACTTCTACTCGCAAGAAATTTATTTGCTGGTGTGATGGATAATTGGTAAGCGTTTCGCGTGAAAATGACGTTCCCAATATTCCGTTTGGATGAGCAGTTTAGATAAGCATTTTGTGTGAGCATTTTGGGTGAGCATTTTGTGTGAAGGGATCATAATTATAAATCTTTTAAGCAAATTAACCAAATTCTAACAATAAAAAACTGTTTCTATCTGTGTGGTCCTTGCTATCTGTTTAGGAAACTGCTCTCGCAAGGACCTTTTTATTGCCTGTGAGAAGAATCGTTAGAGAACAAAACTAGAACAAAACTCTCAGAGACCGACTTTTACGCTCACACTACTCCTTTTTTAACCAAGAATGCTTCCTGCTTCTGTATCATTGAAATATCTCAGAGGTGGTTTTTTTCTCCAACTCGGCACTGACTTAAACATTTTTTCGAAAATCTGAAATTTATAGATGCAAAATGATGGATGAAGATAAAAGGATGCTAAGAATGTTGCTAAATACCTGTGACTTACTTTAATAGTCTTCCTTTTTTCACTTCCTGTTGTGTGAAAGGTTTATTGAAAACGGTCTTTTGACGTAAAACTTTTAAAACTGTTTTGAAAGAAGAAATGAGGCTGATAGCAACAAAAGTAGAGCAATGGTGTTCTTTCAACTGGAACTGCTAGCCTTTCAAGTCAAACAGTTAAATGACCTAAAAGAATTTCCTGGAATCTAAAAAGCGTTTTTTCCAGGAAGAGATTACAGTAGAAGCAAAGATTTTAACACTGCTACAACAGGTTTCGCAGTGCAGCAAAACCATTCTTTAGGAGTGATAAAGAGATGAAAAAACAGCTTTTCTCAACTGTCCATAGATGGCCTTTCAAACGACTTAAGAGGCTAATCAGGCAAATCTCTAAAAGGCGTTCTTGATCCGCCACCTTTTTTCTCAAATCCCAGGCACATTTGAATAGTTTATGATCACCCTCATACTGTGAACAAGAACCTCTCATACTTAAAGCAGGTTAAGCAGGAAGGAGAAAGGAATGTTGGAGCCCCAGTTGAGTTTTAAAATTCGTCAGAAATGACAGACAGTTAAAAGATCCCTGATTTTCGGGCAATATTAGACAAACACAATAACCACCAACCAACCTGCAGTTGGCTGTTGCTCGCAAGCCAATGGTATCTAAGGGAAACAAAGCAGATGCGGAAGGAAATTAAGAGAAGATGAGAAGTAAGTCCATTGGGACTTGCCATTCACTATGATACTCAGGGTAGATCATGATTGGTCAATCCTCTTAACGAAAAAAAACAATGGCACAGCATCATTAAACGGGAGGAATATTAGAAGAAGAGTGTATGGTTGTGGCATTGGTTCTTTGCTGGAAACAGGCAAAAACAGCAGCATGTCACAAGGGCTTTTTGATGTAAACTGTAGGTTTTCTTGCAGAAGAAGAGACGTTTCGTTGCGTCTCGTTTGACGTGGGAATTCTGCGTCGTGGAGCTCTGAGAAAATGAGAGCGTGAGACTTAGCAAGGATGAAATTCGCACCTCGCATTGTCACTTGCTCACACGTTTGCCTTTGAAGTTCACACCACACACTTATAAGTATCGAAAATTTGCGATAAGAAGAGAAAAATTCTCTAGAATACCAAAAGTTATTAGCATTGCTATAATTATAATTATAACAATCAACAGGTACAAAACTAGCTAAAGCCAAGTGTCATTTGAGAATTGGCCAATCAGAGAGCATGATACAACTCACGTGCTTTTTGATTGGCTAATGTTAATTTTAAAAGGGCATAAGCAATATTCTTGGCTAAATACCTTGAAATCTAGATCGTTGTCGTCACACGTGACAATCTTTAGTTGAAAAATCATAACACTCCATGCATCATCTTT
Organism: Rhopilema esculentum; assembly: GCF_057945365.1. Taxonomy (NCBI): domain Eukaryota; kingdom Metazoa; phylum Cnidaria; class Scyphozoa; order Rhizostomeae; family Rhizostomatidae; genus Rhopilema; species Rhopilema esculentum. The sequence continues at coordinate 9,793,312 of NC_142827.1, forward strand.
CCAAGCGTCGATCAACTGAAGGTCCTGTTTTTCATCTTCCAAGAACTTGCCCTGCCAGTCCACGTAACAATCCTGCAATACGCAACATCATATTAAACGAACAAGATTAGACGTGACAAAAAAAGCAACAAACGAAATTATCACAAATAAGCTGGATTTTCAGACCAGAACTTTCTTATTCGAATTCTATTCTGTTAAAAATCTTTCCAAACATTTCTACTGCACCCCTGATTATACTGCCTTGCCTAGGTCTAGTGGTGTTTCAACAATCATTTTTCGGCAAAACCGAGTCAAATAATGAGATCAATTTCTATCCCGCCGATTGAACAAAATACTCTTTTCGCTTAAAGGTTGGCAGGATAAACTAAGATTATTTTCTTGATTTTATTATCTTCCTATTATTGAACTTCCACAAGTATTGAAAAATTAGAGCTTTTAAAATGAATGAAAATGAATGAAAGTAGAAGCTGCTGCAAATGTTGAAAAAGGTCTACAAAATTCTAAAATTGAGCGTTTTTCAAGTAAATTTTTACATTCAATTATTTTGACAGCACTGGTCTGTAAATACGATGTTCTTCGCTGTGAAAATGAACAGGAAGCAATTTTATGGATTCAGCTTAAGAAAAAACGAAAACCATTCACTTACTTTTAAAGCAACTTCACCGTTCAAATTGATCCAACCTAATGCAACATCAGCTCGAGTTTTACCCATATGATGCCCATTTGAAACACCTAAACCAATCCATCCTGTCGTTTTAACTGTAACAGCTATGCGAATTACTTTTTGAGCCCGATCGATGCTCCAATCAAATCTGTATTGCTGATTTGAATCCATCCAAATCGAATTGTCAAATTTCGATCGCTGATTCATGGCGAATGTTGTACCAGAGCACAAGCAACTCAATAGAAACATTACAAACTTCATTTTAGTACTGAAAATCGCGTTCCATGCGGCAGCAGAATGTTGATTATTCTAGATTGAGAAAATATATGAGGACACACTGATGTTAATTACAGTCAGCATCTGCCTTTGCTTCAACAAAGCCGCATCATAAATATTTATAGGATTAGATGTCATGGTCCTGGGGAAGAAGGAAAAACCATTGCTGAAAAACAATCCTAATAAGGCGAATTCATACAGATATAAGGTGGTCAAAAAAAAATATCCTACTGCCGTTGCTTTCAATTTTCAAACATTGTTTCCATCTTGTGAAACTTACTAAACATGAAGAAAAGCAGGCATTTCTAAGAGAGTCGTAGCTAAACAATCTATCACGTTCTGTGTAATTTGGTTCCTAGAGCTTTATTTGTAAGATCAAGCATAAACAGGGAAAAGAGCTCTAATGATGAAGAAGTCTGAGCCTAATATAGATCGTACTTCACCTCAATAAGCATGTTAGGAATCTTTGCAAACTAACAAAAGCCAACAGTTTAACATCTAAACATTTCTAATCTTATCCATTGACCAAAATCAAACAAATAAACGCCCTTATGAATTCTTTATTAAGAAGACACGAGCTCCTATTGCCAAGATAGAATCAGGTGCTTTGTTGACAAATCAAAAAACAGGGAAACGAAAAAAATTGCCTAGACAAAGTGTGCAAATCAGACAAGTTTATATTAGATGGAATATCTTAGTTCCTTATTCTATCTTGCTATTGCCTATCACATTCTCAATCGTTTTGTCCGAATAGAAAAAAGCGCTTAGAAAATTTTTGTATTCGTGACTGATTGGGTTCAGGCACAAGTAAAGGTAAAAGAAAAAGCCGTAAAATATTTTAAGATCCGCCAGAGAGGGCATCATGGGGCGTGGGTGATGTGCATTTCATATTGGGCTTCAAAATGATCAAGAAAATTTAAAATGATTTTCTGACTGTAGTCATTTTCTAAATAAATGCAAAGGAAGCAGAAAGATGGCATTGGATCTAAAAGATCCCCTTTGAATTAGGCTGACGCATTCACTTGCCTGTATCTAGTAGAATACCTACAAAGCAGCCACGTAGCTGCAGGGGGGGCACGGGGGGGGGGGGGCACGGGGGGCTGTGCCCCCCAAATGAAAATTTTGACAACAGCTTGCCCCCTCTGGCTACAGTTCTTTCAAATGATACTTTGAAAATTTGGCATATTAATAATTCCAAGACCTTGATTTTGTCCAAATATATCTGTTTGTTATATATCTGTTTTCTTGTTTTAAAGCCTGGCCCCCTGAGGTATGGTTCTTGCTCGAGTTTGCCCCCCCTAGCCAACACCTACAGCTACGTGGTTGCTACAAAGTTCGCAAAAACTGGTCTGTTGCGATGAATGGCACGCAAGATCTGACCTGTTACGAGAAATGGTTCGCAACATCTGACCTGTTACGAGAAATGGTTCGCAGGATTTGATCAGTTACGATAAATGGTTCGCTAGCACTAATCTATTACGAGAAATTGTATAAATTAACTGTTTAACGGTCTGTCACAAAATGTCCGTTGGCGTGTTATACAGGTAGAGCTGTACACGCTTTTGTGAATAAAATTGCTGTTCAGGGCTTCACCCTAAATGCGATCAACAGCCAACAGGATCTTATCAATTATATTTACCATTTTTATTGACATGTAGTTGAATGAAACTTTTGACAATTAGCTTTCTTTTGTTATAGACTTTTAATATGTTTTGCGTAACTTTATTATAATCTCGCCAACAAAATGAGTACGCTCACATCTTTACTATTATTCAGCCCATTTCCTGACTATCAAGAAAACTGTAAATAGTAAATAGTTTGCTTTCTTTCATTTGCCGCGAGTATGGATTTGCAAAAAAGCGTCTTTCTCGAATGTCTGATACCTTGATGGATTCACTCTCACTGATTAAGCGGACACAGAAATTATCCTTGGGCCAATTACGTTCGCAGGCGGAATAAATACGCGGACATGAATCAAAAGAAAGCTTAAAATATTCAATGAGTAAAACGACGAGAAAATCGCTGAAGGTGTGATAAGAGCAAACAGTCATAAATAGTTGAAAGGCTTTAGATGGTAAACAGAGGGAAATAGTTTGCATTGGCAGTCAAGCACGCTTTGTGTTTATTTTGTAAATGTGTAGGAAGATCTGCAAGTTGACCTCCTTAAACTCAAACAATAAATACAAATCATTTTTGTAATTAGTCTTATTCCTAAATGTCATGGAAGGCAAGGTTGGATAGAGAAGAAAATCAAGACGACACACCTATTGTGCAGTATGAGCAGAAAAGCTACACTCCATCTTGAATTAGACTCAATTCCGTGTAAACTTAGACATGAGACAATATTTGATTGCAGAAGAAAAGTTTGGCTACGTATTATGAAAGCATTGTTTTTTCAATAACATTAGCAAAATATTTACCCCATCTTAAAGATTTATTTTTAACTTCGTTTTTTTATATTCTAAACTTTTACAGTACCTAAGCCTCAGTTTCCTCGCAACTTTTTCTAGAACTGGAAAATTTTGAGGCTCTTGCCTTAAAAACTGATTTTGTAAACGCCATGTCTCACTTTTTACGAAAATATTGAAAGGCTTGATTTGTTAACCTATAGATCTGATTTTTCCGTGATTTATCAAAATAAAATTTATCAAGAAATCAGAAATTCTCGAAAATTCATTCGAAAGTTTTTGTTCAAAGGTATTTTTTCTAAAAGTTTTCTGTTTGAAGTTTCCAATTTTTGTTTATCCGATGTATATCTACGGCCAATTGGTATTTAAAAATAGTTATCTCTAAAAGTAAGAAAGTATAATAGGGTTTTATGAGTGTGAATGCGTTAGCAAGAAATAGCTTGCAACTCACATTGAAATTATTAACTGACTTAAAAAAATGAACATGAGATTTATTCATATATTATTGAAACCAGGTTAGGAATAAACACATAAATTATAATAATATCGAGTCCTACAACAAAATTGAGGGAGAGATAGGGTCCCAAGGCACGAATGCTCAAATAAGATGATTTGTATTCATATTTAAGGAAATCCAAGGCCCTATTCGCATTGCAAATATGATAATGTTTGTCAAACCCGATATTCTCACGCCAATTAAGAAAACTTTCAAATTAAACAGGGACATAATGTCAAGTAACATAATTTTCAACATGTGCGTGCACTTCGGGAAGATGATGCAAGAGAGGAAGTTTGCCCTGGTTGACTTTTTCAACTGTTTATGGAAACTTAGTCATTGCAGTTTTCACTAAGGAAAGAAAAAGACAAGTGGGGCCTCACAGGTTCAGTTACCGTACCAATAATGCTGTAGTTATTGATTTGGTGACAATTCTCATGCAAAACAAAAGAAAGTAGCACGATCAAATGAAATAGTCAATATTCTGTGTCCAAAATGACGGAATGCGCCTCTGCTAGAAATGATGGAATGCAAGAAAGTTCTTTTCAACATTCTCGTGAAACACAATTAGGAAGATGTGAAAATATATACTCTCTTGTTTACTAGAGTTACTGAGATATAGAAGACAGTTAAGCGATAGTGATCAGCTGAAGACAGTTAAAAGTGATTGAAATGGGGTGAAGTTGCGTGAATACTTTACAATATAGACATGAAGCAATTTGGAGGGCCCCTTTGGTTCAGGTGCCCTTAAAATATGTCCCACCACTGAGATGAGACCATATTTAATTATGTTTCCAAAGTTGCAGTAAAAAGAAAACTTTCAAAGCAATCTTTTCTGGCCTTTCTTCAGCCCTTCATGTTGAAAATCTTGTTACTTGACATTATGTCCCTGTTTAATTTGAAACTTTCTCGTAGGCCAATAGTTATGCCTGTCATTAGTTCTACAGAACTTTCAGATATGACCCTTGCATCGAACAATCATTGACGAAATCTCAAACAGGCGTTCCTCTTGTCTAGAATCTTCTGCATAATTCTCATTTTGTGGAAACTACCCACCAGAACTAAGACACCTCTATACATAAGCAAGACTTTTCCAAATAATATGAAAAATTTTGGCGTAGCTCATCTACACCTGCAAATGATAGAGATTTCAATCTTTAAACTTTGGAAAATATAAACGTGCCACACTAGACGAAAGTCAAGTAATTGATTAACTTAACCATTAGGGGCTACTCTATGCCCTAACCCTTTATATATCCACTGTAACATCATAACCACTTACGCCTCATATCTTCTCAACATGGATATTACACAATAGTATCAATAAAAGAGGCCAAAAATGGCGAAAATTACTTATTTCCCGTACTTGTGACTTGCCCATATGGTGACGTCATCAATACTTTGACACGTGATAGTTTTTAAATGGTTGATTTTAGGATATATGTTTCTAAGCTTTTTTTGTTCGGTTTTTTATACTCTTTCGATTGATGTTGTTTGTTTTCAAATTTGACGATTTCCATTTTTTTCTGACCGTTAAAATTTACGTCATCGATCACGTGACATCTAGGGCGAATTTTTTTTGGAAACCCTTCAAAATTTCAAGGTATTGGTCCAAGGAAGTGGAAACAAGTGAAAAACCTCCGGTTACCCTCTCCACCAGTTTGTTAGGAAAAGTTCCCTGTCTTACTGTTTCATCTTCATATTCATTCCAAAGGTTTTGAGATCTCAATCTTCCTATTATAATGTATTTAAGGCCAGACAGGGAATTGAAGAAAAACGAGAAATTACTTAAATTTCTTCACAAAAATTGTTACGACAATACACTATGAACATAGCGACTAGAGGAAATTTGTTATAAAATCAATATTTCAGTTCCTAGATTTAGAAGCATTTCCTGTGGACGATTGATGGGCCAGATTCATCGTATTCCTGCTTGGAGATCCACATCTGTTGGAAGGTGGAGAGCGAGGCCAAGATGGAACCTCCGATCCATACAGAGTACTTCCTCTCTGGTGGGGCGATGATCTTGATCTTCATGGTTGATGGTGCGAGGGCAGCGATTTCCTTCTGCATTCTGTCGGCAATACCTGGGAACATAGTCGTACCTCCGGACAAGACGGTGTTGGCGTACAAGTCCTTACGGATGTCGACATCGCATTTCATGATGGAGTTGTATGTAGTCTCGTGGATACCGCTTGATTCCATACCAATGAAGGCTGGTTGGAAGAGGGTCTCTGGGCACCTGAATCGTTCGTTGCCAATGGTGATCACCTGACCATCAGGAAGTTCGTAGCTCTTCTCCAAGCTTGAGCTGGTGGATGCAGTGAGCATTTCCTGTTCGAAGTCGAGGGCGACGTAGCAGAGCTTCTCCTTGATGTCACGAACGATTTCACGTTCTGCGGTGGTGGTGAAGGAATAGCCACGCTCGGTCAAGATCTTCATCAAGTAGTCGGTAAGATCACGTCCAGCCAAGTCGAGACGAATGATGGCGTGAGGAAGGGCGTAACCTTCGTAGATTGGGACAGTGTGGCTGACACCATCACCAGAGTCGAGGACAATACCAGTGGTACGACCGGAGGCGTACAATGAGAGGACAGCCTGAATGGCGACGTACATTGCAGGGCTGTTGAAGGTTTCGAACATAATCTACAAAAAAACAAATAAATTAGGAAAGCAAATCACCAACGGGGAAAAGATAAGACTACTCCTTTTCGTTGTTCAACAGGGCACTGACCTTTTTAACTAAAAATGTGGGTGGTAAACAAAGTTTTAGGGGTGATTTCAAAGAATGAGTGAATTAAGTAAATAGACGAAAATTTCATAAATCATGCAGTATCGTCAAACTGTACTAAGCACATGGGGATGGAGGGCTTAGAACTAGAAGGGTCGGGCAATTTTTTAGGCAGGTCTCGCCCATTTATGGTGTATATCATATATCATTTCTATCTGAATATATATTTCTTAAACTTACTGTTTTTGCAACAATTTAAAAAAAAATCGATTTTCTAATAAGTGATTCACTCTATTCCACGTCGTTATTATTTCTAGCAAAATAATTGCAATTCTATGGAAGCTTTGAGTAAAAAACAGATTCAATTTTTATTTATTCATATTTAGCAAAAACGGATAGCATAAGTATATAATTTATGGCATAAATATAAATCATGCTTTCAATTTAGATAACACCTGCTATCTATACATATTTATGGGAAATTAAATTCCACAAGGTACTTTAAGAGCCACAGAGTGTTATCTAACCATATAACCAAGGAGGATTCCCCATAACCTTTATACGTTGTGAAATATTTGTCCAATGTGATAATTCAACTTCGTCTCCATATTAGGTTGAAATTTCCACACAGGACGGCCCAGTATTGTTTTTAGAAAACCAAAAACTTAGAAACAATTCTAATACCTGACTTACCATGGGCATTAATTCACCACGGAAACATTTTAAGGTCTGATCTGAATAAACTAATTGGAGGTACGTTGGATTAAGCATCGATTACTTGATAAATCTTTACCAAAGCCTGGTATTTTCAGGCTAATCCGTCTCTTGGAAAGCTAAGAAAATGAAGCCTTAAAAAATGGTTTGTCTGGAAAACGGGATAATTTCTTCACTTTGTAGCTAATAAAAGCAGTTCACAAATTTAGTTTCTACCTTTGATGCATTTCAAGAGTTTCCAAGTTATCTACCTGAAGAAAACACCCAGAAAAGGTAGCTACTAGGCATTGACGGGTTGCCATACTGCCCTACTACGTTGAAAACAATGCCCCACCCACTTAAGCTGGGAATGACACCACCTTTAAACCTTTTGTAACTGGAGTTCTGTTGAAAACCAAATTTTCATTGATGCAGAAATAAGCCAACGAGATTCAGAAAACGTCCTATCTATGAGGGGGACTACACCATACTTCACATATTTTTTAAATGTAACTCAAAACCTGGCTCAGTACTGAAAATGCCTAAAAAACATCCAGTTTTAGGCATTGAAACTTTGTTAGGGGTTTTTTACATGTTTATCTTTTTTACGAGAAAGCCTACTTTTAGGCCAACACTTGAGTTTTTCGTTAGTTTTCTTTAAAGGTAGTTTTGTTAAGGACTCTGGTCAACCACAGTATATCAAAACAACAGTAGTATTGTTGAATAAAAAAATCAACAGGTTTTAACATAGACGGAAGTGGGAGTCCTAGAAGCATCTGCAATCTGCCTTTATGTAGAAGAAAATAATCCAAAGTACTTCATGAAAAAAACACGACACTTACCTGGGTCATCTTTTCCCTGTTAGCTTTGGGGTTGAGGGGAGCCTCAGTGAGAAGAACTGGGTGTTCCTCTGGTGCGACTCGGAGTTCATTGTAAAAAGTGTGATGCCAGATCTAAACATGAATAAATTCGTGTAAGATATCGCTGAAGACAACAATGGTATATGTTTATTTAAGTATCAAAACAATCTTAAGAGCCCATTATTCCTAGTTATTAGGAATGCACCTCTTAGTAGAAATAGCCAAACAAAGATAGCCCTGTTAATTTTGATAGAGATTGCTGACTTCCGGAAACTATGCGCACTGAACAAAAGATTGAACAGACTTCCGTGTCCTGCTGACCAATACAAACTTGACACTCCCTTGAAATTCAGCTCTCTGCTAAGGGAATCCTACGAATTCCTGTGGTGAAAGTAACAGGTTTTTAGACCCGTTAACAGGTTTAATACAAAGTTCAAGCCGAGCCCGGATTTACGTGCTTTTGCGGAGTTCCCCTTATTCTGTCAGCATTTTCTGATTCAAAAGACCCAATGTAACGGCCAAGTCCAAAGTTGCAGGAACTTCCGGGTAGGGGACGAATACGAATAACGAGGATAGAAACTTTGATGTAATTTGTTCGTCGCACAGAAACAATTGAATAGTTAATAACAAACCAATACCACATATTTGAAACTAGAATATCCTAAAGACACCAAAATAACCATATATTGAACTTTACCCTAAAATAAGTATTGCAAAATCTTGCAAATAAATACACTTTAAACCTTGTTCTTTTCAAGCAATATGACTCTCCTCTGATTATATTCACATTATTAAGTCTAATTGAACCACAGTTGCATACAACAAAAGACGGAAATGAAAAGAGAACATGGCTCTGTGGGACAACATACTTAGCAACCAGAGATAATGGTTAAGGAAACAACTTTGTTTGAATCAGAAAAACTTTTACCTTTTCCATATCATCCCAGTTTGTGACAATTCCGTGTTCAATTGGGTATTTTAGTGTCAAGATACCTCTTTTGCTTTGAGCCTCATCACCAACGTATGAATCCTTCTGTCCCATACCAACCATTACACCTTGATGTCTAGGCCTACCAACAATTGATGGGAACACGGCCCTTGGAGCATCGTCTCCTGCAAAGCCAGCCTTGCACATACCAGATCCATTATCTACAACAAGTGCTGCAATTTCTTCATCACCCATTATGGCTGTCTTTGTGAGGGCCTTGCGTTCGGTTGGTAAGAGTTGTTCGCGTCAAAGCAACTAAGAGTAAAGTACCTTGGACTGGGAAATGTACGAGCTTTAAAGTAGCAAGACACACCTTTTAGAAGCCGTAATGCCCATATTTGGTATTATCATGAGCCGCAAAGGAAGGGGATGACCCCTGCTAACAAGCAACTGTTTCCCAACAAGCAATCCAACAATTATTCAAATCTAAATTTCCTGAAAAGGCTTGCCTATCAGCACATATCGGGCGTAATTCTCATGTTTTACAATGCAAACATCGCTGTTCTAAAGAGGCAAACCAGGGAGAAATCAAAGGTTGACAGAGGAAGAAACGGTGATGGCGACACCAAACAAGGAAGGACGGGAGGGCTGAGAGTCGAACAACCTTTGGAATTATTGAAGGGAACTTTGATGTCCTTTTAACTGGAAATCAAAGATCATTTCATTCGACCAAGATGTCATAGGTTGGACTTTCGCAATGACCTGCTGCAAACAAAATGTATTTGAAAAACCTGCGTTAAATTCAAATAGTTATCTATTTGACAGTAAAGTTGAATATCTAGGACTTGCTTTATAGTTCTCCATTTTAATAATAAAAATCTAGGCCTACAACGTTTGCTAAATCTAAGATAAAAAATTAGCAAAAAAGATTAAACAGAGCCTATAAAATCCTCCGGACAGTTTCCTCACGTTCTAAAACCATTCCTTGGAAAACAATGAAATTAGGGCGGCGTTTGGGCGTGGTACTCTGATTTCTATTGTTTCATATGACCACCATGTTTTCCGGGCTATGGGATGAAGTTTTTTTGTTAATATAGACGGGTGTGTTGAACCCACCAAAATGCAAACACTCATCAATCATTTAATAACACTTCTTAATGAATTTATAACAAATAATCCCCAAAAACTACTCTGCTTAGAAGAGTCAACTCGGCAAAATGTTCATATTTGGCCTGCTGAAACCACAGGGCTGCAAACTTTGCTGATAGGAACCTTTACCTGCATTATTAACTGTGAACAACCTCGAGACATCCAGCTTACGTTTTAGGCCAAAGTTTAAAATAAGTGATTGCACTTGTAAAAATGTGAAATGAGATCCTGACAGCAGTGGGAGCAGTGAAGTGGGGTGATAGGTGTGTCACCCCCCGGCCCCCGAGACCTGTAGCTTGTCGGCATGAGCATCTGGTCCTGTTGGGCAGGGCCGCCAAGAGTTTTTGGAGCAAAAGCTGGGGCAAAAGCTAAAGATGAGGCCCCTGCGAGCGAAGTAAGCAGAACATTTTTGCGACCATATCTTTGCTGTAAGCTTAAATTCATCAATTTTCTTGCAATAGTTTAAAACGCTCTATTTTATACGCGTAATTCTGTTACTGTTGATTAATTCCGTTGAAAACAGAATTCATTACTTTATAAGACCCCTAGACTCAAAGCCCCTGGGGTAATTTGCCCCCCTCTCAGCGGCCCTGCTGTTGAGAATATCACCAATTCACTTCAACGTAACTATATGACCTAACGTTACTCAGCTGTAAAGCTTATCACTTAGAACTACCTTTTTATAGATGCAACAGCTACACGTACTTTCATAAAAAACTTGGATCAGCACGAAGTACTAAATTTTTGGAAGAATATAAACGCAGATCGTCACGAAAAACCCCATGAAAATCAAAATCCAAAGTATGCTATTTTTTCCAAAGAAAAATCAAGAAAGTAAAAACTTTTGGACTTTTAAAAGATAAAATTTTACAGTTTCTTTATTTTTCTTGCGTCTGGTACAAATATTTCTCTCAAATTTTTGGCCATCTTAGTACTAGTTTCTTATAAATAAAAAACATGTAAATTCAGAGCAAGTTACTCAATGTGATGCCACTCTAATTCCAACGATCCGAAACTATGGATCTTAAATTTTCGTATCATTTCAGAATTTTAAATACATCTGGATCTATACACTCTTAAACTTTAATTAACTAAAATATTAAATAAGTATTAATTGAAAACGGCTCAGCTTATTTCATTATTTTCTTACAATCTAACCGTTTAATTAAAAAGTATTTCCGCTTTCCAGGAAAGGACTTGCATGGCTATCCTCAAGACGCGACAACCTTCAAAACGAGAAGATATTTACACTATTAAAGGAGACAAGCAGAAATACCGGTGTCAGTTCACTTCCCTTCCTGCGAAGCGCAGGAACAATTTCAAAATTTCCAAACCTCGTACACTTGAAAGCCTGGGAAATGCCAAGCTCCCATACACACCCTTGTTTTTAAATTTCTCCCAACAGTACACTCTTTATAGAGGGGCAATATAAGGGGGTCTAAAAGCCGCAAACCGTGCAAAAATCAGCTAAAATCCGTAATCCGCAATGAAATGATGCGTAAAGACGCGGCCGCGATTGGAAAACGTGCCCTGGCACAAAAAGCGAAATACTCACTTGAAAGAAAAGGGAAGGATTGCTAGGAGTAGCTTTTGAAAAGTTCTTTTATGGTTCTCACTTTGTTTCACGTTGCGTTGGACCAAACCTTATTCAACATCTATTGGTTGCATATTTTTTGAAAGGACTTCTACATACCAAAAGCCGTAAACCGTTGCCAATTTACACCGAAAGACGCAAGACGCATCTAAAGCTGAAGCCGCAATCCGCAGAAAACCCATTGCCAAATTCGTAGGCTGCATGTAGAAATAGGGACGAGGCCGTGAAACCGCAAAGCCATTATAGGCCCCTCATTAGCACCAGAAAATTGAGGTACAGGTTAGTTACAGCTGCTCGAAAACTTCAAGGCTGGGTTGTTTTCCCAATTTGCTTTTAATTTTTCATCAATTTTGAGGCTCGCGTTGATCGTATAAGAACAGAGTGTATATGCAAAAAATCAACAAACCATGAATTATTCTGGTTAAAAACCTATAGGTAATATTTAATTTTAGGCAGCATTTGGCCAAACTCTAATCATTGTTTAAAAAATTTCAAAACCCCTGCAATATGCGTTCATTTGATCGATAGTTTTAAGCTTTTTAAAGTAAGATTCTTTCAAATCATTAAAAGTCGTCTTTGTGAGGGAAATGAAATAACATTTCCTCGAAAAGGGAAACCCCTTACTAAGGAGCAGTAGAATCATCGGGTTTTGCCTGTACCACAGGCAGGCGAACGCAGACCTGGAAAGAGAGAAGCTCTAGGGCGGAGCACAAAGAAAAATTAAGCACAGCCACGCCCTAAAAAAGCTCAAAAAGGGGTAACACTCGGAATACATTCGAATCACTAATCCTTTCGTTTGAATTCGTACCAAACTTTGTTTAAATAATACCAGAATTGCATGAATCTGTCTACAAAAATCATAACCATTTCTATGCACTTTTGAAAATAAGGGAGGGGGGGGGCAAATTAGGCCACCAGAATTTACGATTAAAACCTGCAAATATCCTGCAAGTTTTCTGAATCAAAAAATGAACACATAATAGGCCTAGTGACCCATAACAGAGTTGCTTGAATATTAATCCCGAAATATCGTTCTTATCTTCAAATGATAAAGCCGACGTCTTTGGAAGATGAAAAATGCAAAAGACGAAGCTTATGAGACTTTGAAACAAATGGAACAGCCGCTGCGATAAATATTTTTCCATTTTTGCGATAGGTTCTGAGCCACGCCTGAGAATGCGCTTAAAAATTTTAAAAGAAGAAACACGATACACAAAATGTCTGCTGTCATATTGTACAACCGATTTTCAGCACCTGTTTCAAAAGATATGGTAATGAGTGTGAAAACAGGAATTTCAAAGAGGTACTTGACACGGGCATTGTTCAGTCTAGACTTTTTTATGGCTTAAAAAGAAAGAGTTTTTTCTAACGATCTAACAATAAAGCTGTTTTCCTAACAGACTCTGCCTAAACAATGTTTAACTTGAAAAATCTAACAAATGTAAACTTTAACAAACATTCTGTTTTTTTGAATAGGATATGGTTTAGGCAGAGAAGAATCTTGCACCAAAAGATAGCAAACACAAATAATGGAGACCTACTGATATAATTACTGGTTGGTTATAGGTTCGGGTTTAATCTCTGAAAATTGTATTGACCTCTTTGAAGGCTTTCCTAGAATGCAACGAAAGCCTGGTCCAGGAAAATAAAGGATTATTTCAAGCACTGTATAGGTTTAAGAACATCTGTAAGAACTAACAAGAAATGTCAAATATCTGTGGAGTAGTCCACCACTGCCCGCGAAAACAGGAGTAGTCCCGAGGACTTTGCGCTAGAACGCGGGTTTATCAATTACCGCATTCTGCATACAATGGTGGATTTGCGCTATGATGCAGGGTGGCAAATGAGCCGAAATGACTGTTTAAGGGTTGCGCAGGGAAGTTTTCTAGTCACACAAAATTAATTACTTTTTGGATATACGATTTGTGGATACTAGGTCATTATTTAGCATTTCATATGAGTTCTTGTACATTTTTCACTGTAACTGAACAAGTCCATTTCCTTGGCGTTGGAAATGCCGTGGCGGACTTTCTTGGTATTCAAAGCTACGGTGATAGAAAAACATCTGCAATTTTCATTCGGTTCTTTTTCTTACGGCACAAAGCTTGAACAGGCATTAGAATAAGCAGCAGCAAATCTCAAACTGGAAAGCAAAAAAAAATTTTCTTGGATGATGTGAATTCAAATGAGATCACCTCCCGAAGCGAATAGACCAAACTCTTTAAATCGATGCTTGCAACGCGAGAAAACTGTATGTTGGCTGGAGTCAGGACTGATTCTCCTTCATGATAACTCCGTCGTGGACTATCATTTTCAACAAATTGTTGGGGTAAGACACTCCAAACCACGAAACGACTTGCCTTCCCTATCTGATACCGCCACAAAGGCGTATCAAATGAAACAGGACGCTATAAGCATGACAGAAAGACGTAGATGCCAAAACTAAATTTAGGCTATAATGACAATCTTGGAAAAAGTTGTTAAGACAAACCTCTAGACACGTGCCTGGCAGCATAAATGTACACCCAACTCCCTTCTAGCCCCCCTCCCCCACCCCCATTCAAAGTTCGCGCGTATGTATTTGAGTGGCAGAGATATCAAAATTGAACAGGGAGAGGGGGTGTAGAAAATCTCAACATCGTCTGTCCAGGATTGCAGACTTGTGGGCGAGAACATTTTGACCCCGTTTTAACTACATTTTGCCTCCATGCAAACCTAATCATCAGATTGAAAAACGTAAACAGGAATACACATATTGATCCACTAACAACGTTAACAAGACAACCAGGTAGGTCAACCTTTAAATATCATAAGAAAAATTTCATGTGCACACTTTAATAACTCTACAGTTGGGTTTTCTATCTCTATTCAACAAAATTAAATAAGATTGAATGCGTTTATACAATTAACTGGGAAACTTACAGAATCGAATAAGGCAGACACGCTCGTAAAACCTGTTACTCGCTGTGGATTCTTCTACAGAAACTTGCAAGGCAGTGTTCCATGTCAAATGCTCCACTCTTTATTCTTCACTGGAAACCCCAAAATAATTCTACGTTTTTCGTAAATGTTATCAATTGACTATATATTTATAGCTACCGGTTTAAGCATAGACGGCCTCCGTGCCCCATATAACTGTACCATAATGGCTAACGAGAGCTTCTTTTAATTGGATGCTGTGCTCAAAATCTCGAACTTCCACCACACATTTGATCTAAATGGAAACGCATCAGTTTAGGGAATGCATACTCGGTACTATAAGGAATGCGTAGAATTCGAAAAAATACATTTAATGGAACATTATAATTGGATATCTTCAAAGTTGAGTACCAATCTGATAAATTACAAAGTATCGTCTCATATATCCATGAAAAATGTCTTTGTCTTCAATAAATCTGTTGCGGTGACACGCTTACACACAAGCCTGGTAGTATGGGAATATTTCAACATTTGGTCTCCTCACAACATTCAACGATTGGGCGTATGAACTCTTTCCTATAAGAACCTCTCTACAAGAAACTGAGTACCGGCACTGCTTGGTGAATCAAAAACTTTCAGTGCTGGTTGATAAATTTGAACACCTTGATTTTGCAATCAGTAGTAAAACTACTTATTTGAAAAAATCATTTAGTTAAATCCATGAAAAGTTGCCCTTTTAGCATATATTTGATACAAATAGCGCAAAGACAACCTTATGCAATATTGAGTAATTTCAAGTTGACAAAAAAAATCCCCCTTCAAAAACGGTACATTTTAAGTCCCATAATTTTGACTCTTCAATCCATTTAAGATGAATTAATCACCGATGCTGTTATCAACGCCTTCTAGCTGTCATGTGTTGAAAACTGATATCTAGCTTAAAATTGTAGATCAAGTTTAAAATTGACACTTACATGAACGGTGTAAACGCTTGTATGAATCCATGCGCGCTCGTGGAAAATATCTTTGATACTAGAAAAGCCAAAACATTTTCAAGTAAATAATGATAAGGATAAATAGATTTTACAAAGTGTCCCAATATTATACAATACTATGCGGTGCATACAAGAAATAAGAGTAGAAGTAAGATATTACAATAGATTAGAAATAATTCAAGATTACAATTAAGTGTCTAAAAATTGCAGTATTTACAATAAAAAGATACTTAGAAATTAAATGCTTGTTCAAAAAAATAAGTTTTTGCTGCCTTCTTGAAAACAGTTATGTTCTTAGATTGTCTGATGTGCAGAGGCAAAGAGTTCCATGCATAAGGTGCAGCATATCCAAATGCTGTCTTGTCAAAAGTCTCTGTCCTAACTTTTGGGATTTCAAGTAGCGATAGCTCTGCTGATCGAAGCGACCTGGGAGCTTTTTTACTGATAATAGCTCCTTTAAATAACCTGGCCCACTATCGTTCATGCACTTAAAGAAAGCATCATGGAATGAATTAACCAAGGTGAATACTACAGTAAGCATTATATATGACTTGAAATATAGGGAAAGAATAAGGAATCTTATTTGCATCTTGCGATTTGAAGTTATCAGTTACAGAGAACTAAAACATAAAGGGTTTTCTACATTTCTAACACAAACATCTGATAGAGCAATGTAAATAAATATAAGACACACAAGGGGGGGGGATATTATGTTCTTTTTATCTTAAAATATCTTTTATCATTTAACAAATTTTTGTTACAAACACATTTTTATCATAATAATATTTTAAGGGTTCTATTCCGACAGAAAAATTCCCCAAGAAAGCGGTCACAATTTCAAACTCCGGCTATTTCAATCAACCAACCAAAATATCAATTTAGTAACCCTCTGTTTATCGTTAACAAGGGGATTAAAATGGTTAAGAAAGGAAACAAAACCAAATGTAACGGTGATAAGGATGTGCTAATCATTTACAACTTTTGGTTAAGCTCCATCAAAATATCAGCTTCAAGATTATATCTGACCAGAAACTGAAGACTGGAAAATCAGTTATGCAATGTTGGCAAATTAAATTTGAAGTGCTTTTATTGTCAAATAACAGCAGGGGCTTGGCTACCATTGTATGCATTTCAGAACTCTAAAATCCAGTTCCCATATTAACAGCATAGGCCTTATATCGAAGCATTTCCTCCAATGATGAAACCTTTTTTAACATCTAAAGCATCGGCTACAGCAGAAGTATACTAGGCGGGGAGGGGTAGTTGGCGGTTCCTTTAGGAAACTAAGACTGACAGAAAATTGGACTAAGTTTTGGAAACACAATAGGCTATGCATTACCCCTCCCCAATTTTTCTAACACATAAAAAAACGAGTTATTATATCGACCCTTGTTCATATTGCTATAGCTTTGACTCCAGAATTGATTCCTTGCTCATATCGGAACCTTGTTTACAATACTGTATTTATTTCATTTTATTTTAAGTATTGATAAAGTTTACATAATATTTATATATCAGTAAAAGTAAACATAATACTGTCTTACAGGCTGACCTGCAACAATTAAATCACTTAATAAGAGTGTATACTTATACAACTTAAACAACTTGTAAAACATTAAAAAACAAAAAAGGAAGGAAAAATGCGAAAGGTACTATAAAAACCAAACATTTTTGTTAAAAGTTTTAAGGGAGGCTAGCAGTTTGGTTCCCCTCCTAAACCCACTCCAAAGTTTGGTTCCCCTCCTAAACCCACTCCAAAGTTTGGTTCCCCTCCTAAACCCACTCCAAAGTTTGGTTCCCCTCCTAAACCCACTCCAAAGTTTGGTTCCCCCCTAAACCCACTCCAAAGTTTGGTTCCCCTCATAAACCCACTCCAAAGTTTGGTTCCCCTCCTAAACCCACTCCAAAGTTTGGTTCCCCCCTAAACCCACTCCAAAGTTTGGTTCCCCTCATAAACCCACTCCAAAGTTTGGTTCCCCCCTAAACCCACTCCAAAGTTTGGTTCCCCTCATAAACCCACTCCAAAGTTTACCATAATGACACGTGGCTGTGGTTTTGAGTAAAGTTTTTCAAAGTGGTCAGTTGAGATGATATCATATTATGCTATAGCACCCACCTGACACCTAATGAACAGAGCAACCTAGACAACTCTGCGATGCCACCAGGCCTATCCATGACAGTTACTTTGAATCTAATTAGACGCCCATCTGCAGCCAGACCCCGTTCTATTACACGTCCAAGCACAGTCGAGTCGATATTACCACCGCATAGTGGGAACACCACCCTATCAAAGAAAATCTTCATATCATCTTGAATTAAGAAGATCTGTATGAAGATGAGCATCTATAAATCTGCTTAATCTTCAATCAAATTGTTAAGATACTCTGCTGGAAACCGCAGAAGTGGACATGGTTCCTGAGGATTCAGCCACCGCACCCCTTCCCAAAATAATTCCAAAAACTACTATCAATTGAAAATTATCCACCAATCCCCTTTACCAATCTGCAATATATCTTGCGTTCCCTCGGCATTACCATTCTGCAGCTGGTACAAACCGCGTTCGGTAATTTGAAATGATAAAATAACGCATTTGCATTTATTTAAGCTTCATTCCTAGATTGAATACAGCTTCACTCAATTTCAAAATGTTTTCATAGGCCTGTTAAATTCAAGCTTCCCTTTGACAGCAAAACACGATTCATTCTGCGACATTCAACTACATTCGACTATAACCAATAACATGGTTGAGATTATTGTGATAGGAAAAAATAGGTAAATATTGTAGTGGCACGATGAGAGGAGGGTTTATTGACTGTCAAAGCACATGTCTTCTGATTTTGAGAGATTAAATGCCCTAGACCCAAGGCTGATTTAAGGAAAATAGAATAACAAAACAAGGGGGCTTGCTCACCTTTTTCCTTCTAATTCTGGCAGAAGCCCCGCCAAGACAGCTGCTATCCCAGTTGCTCCGGCCCCTTCCACAACACACTTCTCTTCCTCAACCAGACGCAGCACGGCAATAGCGATGTAGTTTTCACTGAAACACCAAAAGCGCGATTTAATAGGGGCTGTTGTTTCAGAGATGTTTTCGCGGTATTTTAATGGGCAAAACGAAGCATGTTTTTACAAGGTATTTCATTTACAATCTTCAAAGAATCGATCACTAAAGCTTAGTAATTATTTCACTTATGTGAAACAATTAAGAGCTAAAACTCTTGAACAACGAAAGACAAAAAGACAGCATTGTACCAAAGGTTGAAAAACAAAATAACTCTGAAATATGTATGGAGCTCAGAGCTCTTACAAAACATACTCTCAACAACCTCTTCAGTGCGACTTCACGATAAGCAGGGTGGTAGAAAACTATCCACTTAATCTAATATGGTTGGGTTTGAACAATCTGGAAAGGGTTGCCAGTCTTCGAAGGCATTTGGCTGAATTCATCATAATTCCAAATAAATAAGTACAGAATTAAATACACAATTAATATATATATATATATATATATACGATTTTAGATATAAGCAGTAAGGAAAAAAATTGAAGTTGAACAAATTGAAATTAAGTAGTGAAATGAATTTAAAATTATGGTATTTATAGCAACGACGCCTAGTGATGCTGACCACAGGTTCGTGTCCTGCCCTGGACGTATCACTTAATCACACTCCTCATTTTATTTTCTGTTTTGCACTCACATCCTAATGCTTTGAGGGAGAGTGTAAAGGGTGCATTTTCGATGAAATAGGATAATATTGAAATAGAGGCCTAAGGGTACGGCCTATAAACTTATTCTACATTTTATAACAAAATGTGTTTAAATAGTCTGATTAAAGTTGAGAATCTGTGAAAATATGACGGCCACATGGTCAAATCTTTCCAAGAAAGACTAATGAAAAAAAAGAAATTGAAGTACAGGGTCCAAACCCCCTTTTCTGAAGGTGGATTTTAAAGATTGAGGAAAAAGTCCAGACGAATTGCTAGCAATTTTCTTGACTCTCGAAAGAGCCTTAATAAATTACTGCTTGGTGCTTGCGGCTTGCGACTTGACATGGGTCAGCAGAACAGTTGATTCACATGCAAAATGAATGTCTGAGAAAAGTGGCGTCTTTGCCAATTAAACACACGAGACTTCTCATAAGAAAAAACTAGCACTTAACTGAAAGTATTGTAGGTAAGAGATTTCAGCTGGTGTTTTCACACTAGCTATGAATGGTCATCCAGTTGCTGACGTCAAGAGCTGGAAATACACAGATTCGTAGTTTCACAACAAGGCATTTATGCAAGAAAAATGTACAAAAATCTTTTACCTGACGGAGACAACTTTGTCTACGAGATCCCGACAAGAAGCAAAAGCATTTTGACCAACTTTAGCAACACAGAGACCTAAAACACAAGAATAAATAATTGGTGTGCTTGTAGCAGATTAGGGCAAACTTTAAATCCTGTTACTGTGTGCCTGGCTAGCTGTCATACTAGAGGTCAAGAAGCAGAAAGGGTTTAAAACAGAAATACAACATTTGCAGCATGTCTCAAACTAGTTAAAGACGATAATCAGATTTCGAGCACACCTAACACACTGCTAAAGAGAGGGTGAGAGCTTGTTCAAAAATATATGTTAACTTGTTAAGGGCTTGATAAAACGACTATTCATACCTCCATGCTTAGAAGGAAGGCTTATCAAAGTTGGGGGCTTGATCAAATTATCACGGTAAAATAAATGCAATCTTACCATCAGCCAACGTCAATGATTGGTTAGCTTCTATGCGCACAGGATGTCCAGCATCCATTGCAGCTTTAAAACTGGCGCATTCTTCACTTTCTGCGGCCTAAAACAAAAAGTAGATTGTGAGCAAACGGCAGTTCTATTTCATGCACCAAACGTGAAGCATTTTTTTTCAAAGTCCAGAAACCCTAATTACATGTTGGAAAAGACTGGGCCTGCAAATTGTTTATAAGCATAAGACCTTTAACGTCTTTGACTAGATAATAGAACGCTAAGCTATGACCTGGTTTTATTGGGCGAAAAAACATTACACACAGAAACGACAGATAGATTTTGGGATTTTAGGCCAAAAAACGCATGATCCCTTAAACGAATAAGCCAAAATTGACATCTAATAAAGTGTTCAAAAGGACCAATAAGGGACGAAAATTACCACAGGAAAATCATTCTCCAAAGCCCTTTTGTTATTATACTTCCTTAACACCAATTACGTGGACGGATCTTTAAAATGTTCTTGTGAAAAGCCAGTCCGTTGAAACGATTGAGCCCTGGGAGCAAGGTGGTGCCCAGTTCTTTCTCCTGACAACCAATGCGTTGACAGGCATTTCGATAAATCGCTTCGGTCAAGGATCTCGGGGGTTAGTAGCATAAATGTGTTATAGCATAAACACAAATATGAATCAAAACTTATGTATTTCACAAGTTGGATTTTCTTTCAACAGTCTAGAGTTTACAATACTTGGTTTCTGTAACCAGAAAAAGCCTTTGAATTGATTCTGGTTAGAGAAGAATCCAGAGCGAAATTACTTTCCCTAACATGACAGTTTTCCCATACTCTACTATGTTTGCAAACTGATTCCTTTTCAAATAACATTGTTTCCTTGAATTTCTAGTCCCATGAGCTCATTATAACACACTACAACAAACATTGTTATTTGGGAGATGGGTACTATGTCAGTTCTCTTTACCTGCTGACTTTTCAAAAGAGTGACTTTGTCTGCAATGACTATGCTTCAAGACTTTTGGCAGGGATTGTATGGCTTCTTGTTGGCAGTTAAATACTTACAATGATCATAATATTTGGACAGAGAGTCTTTAAAGCAACAGAGCAACCAGATAAGAGCCCTGCGCCACCCACTGGTATAACTATGGCATCAATGTTATCAACTTGCTCGGCAATTTCCAATCCCATGGTGCCTTGACCAGCTAAGATGTGAGGATGGTCATAGCTGCAAAGAACAAAAAAAACAAAAAAACCGTGAAAACCGAATCAAAGCGAGAATCAATAGATATGAATGTTCCCTCTCTATTCTTTTCCAGTTTTTTAATATTGAGTAGTATGATATTGACATGTAGTTGACCTTAACGGTTTTAGATATGTTGTCGACCCAAAAAAGTCAAGACCCTGCTATTTAAATGTGAAAAAGTCTCTTAAAAGACTCATTCTTACCCATTTATGTAGGCTAATCTATTCGCTTTCGCCATTTTCATTGCAACATCTTTCGCCTGTGTAAAAAGTGGTATTAAATTACAGCTTCACAAAACAAGAAAAAAGACACGAAATTTATGCGAGATAAATGATACATGATGATTTATGCATGTTTTGAATAAAAAAAGATTAAAAAGACAATCATTAGGAACTGGTGTTGTCACATGTGATGGGGAAATGACAAGCTTAAGATAAGAAATAGGATCCTTTGGCAAAAGGTAACTAAGAAAATGACCATTTGCTAGCAAATCTTTGTTGTTAGAAACAAGGTAACACTCATTTTATAGGGCTCATGCTAATTAACAAAGACTTTACAAATGTGTCAGATATCTAGGAAGAGCTTTTCTTTTTATTAAACCATCTGAAAAAATTATGTTTCCATAAAATACTGTTTAGTAACTGTTTCTGCTCAGGAAATGTGGAACATATTCCAGTGTGGGGGGCTAAAGTTTTGGAGATAAAGAACAGATGGATTCATGGTATAGATTTAGGTACATTTTGTGAATCACTGGGAGATCTAAGCCAACTGCTTTGCAGTCCCTCTTGCAGTTCATTCCTTCTCAGTAAATACAGACCCATTTAGGATTCTTCAAATGTGGAATTGGACAGCTCCTGAACAAACTGTTGAATAGACCAGCTTTTCAAATAATGCAAAAAAATGATCAAAAACTTTCTAAATCAACATACCTCTATGATATCTGAACCAATCACATGAACATTAGCCCCATACTTCTTACATGCATTAATTTTCATGATTGGTGCATTGAGAGGCATCACCACTGTAACTGGCACATTCAGCTCTTTTCCGTGGTATGCCAAAGCCAAGGCATGGTTACCAGCAGATGCAGCTACCACACCACGTGACTTTTGTTTCTGGTGGTAAAAGAATTTGCCTGGGTGTATTCAAATGGATGCCTCCAGTACTTAACAATCAATAAAATAGCTTCAGGAAAACAATAACAACGTTTTTCAAGGTATCGATGTCAATGTTTATTAGTGTCAGTTTTAAATAAAATGAAAAACATAGATAATTTAACAAAGTGGATCAAATGCTGTCCCTTGGTGCCTTTTACATTTCATTTTACATCTTTTACATTTCATTTCATCTCCAATTTTGTGGGTTTCTTGTTTATGTTTTTGTAGGTGTATGCCATTAATAGTTTTATTTGCGATTAAAGGCAGAATAAAAACATAAGTGATTTTTAGGATTTAATACCTTTGAGAGCATTGTCAATGTGTTTCTTGCTCCTCGTTCTTTGAAACTAGAATAATAATGTGTTAAATGATTTGTGATGAATTTTATCATGACTAGCTGGAGGCTTTAATTGAAAAATAGCAACAATTTGCAGAGCTAATCTAACTAATTTTTATGAGAAGGTAGAAGGCTACATTACAGCCTTGCTTTATGCTATTGTCCATCAAAAGGTTGTCCCTGACGGTAGGGGCCAAATGTTCTAAAATTTGTTGGACTCGTCAGAAAATTTAATGTTTCTAAAACAAAACAAGCACTGAATCTTTTCTGTTTCACCTCCTCCTATGCTTAAAATACATTTACTTTATATTTTTGCCCCACACCTTAGTTATTCACACAATGACACCCTGACAATATGCACTCAGTTGTATGTGCTCAATTTGATGTCAACAATGTAAATGTGAAAACATGAATGATTTGCTACCTTCCTGTTACTTGCATATAATCCCTTTTAAGAAAGACTTCCATACCAAGAGCTTCTGATAGCCTGATGGATTTCTAAAACCCGAAGATCAATACAAAATTAATTCTTAAAAAAATGCTGACAAGCTTTAAGGATTCAATGCTCTTCTACTCTTTGAAGTCCAAGAAAAACTGTCTGGCTGAAGACCATTTGTCCATGGACTTTCAGTCAGCAGTATTGCAAAAGGTTCTAAATTATTTTTGTCAAATAGCAGCTAAAAATGTAGAAAAATGAACAACAAAGGATTTTGAAAACAATTCTCAATGATTTTGAGAGCATTGCTATAGATCTATAGATTTTAAGAGCATTGCTAACTCCCTTATCCAAGTGAGAGACCAAAGTGATAGTGGCCGCTTTCTCCATTAACCTTAATTTTTTATATATCTATACACTTTAAATAAAATACAAAGTCTATCTGAGAATGAGCATTCACTAAAATATTACCATATGTTCCCATCTTAGCCTCCTCCCAGCTTTAAAAATATCTTAGCTGGAACTGCTACACCTGAATCTATAATGATAACAAAGATACAAGTTATGTCTACCAAACAAAACACATACCTCACAGGCAGTCTTCCGAATGCCAGATTTAATCCTGTATGCAGCAGCACTGATGTCCTCAAATGTCACAGTGATTGGATCATTACACTCCCCGGTCAAGCTTAGCTGTCTGATCATTGGGTTGGCGCTGTTTTCAAATGGCTTAATTTCATCATCAATTGAATCAGCCTTTTCTGAAGTACTTGAAACTTGCTCCATTTTGCAGCTTCCTAGCACTTTTACAATTTAATCTTTATCAATCTGTCAAGCAATGTAAAATACTTAAGTCTTCTGGTTCACTAATAAGCTTGAAAAGTAAAAACTAACATAACAGGACCTCATAGCAGATTATCTCTGTTGTGTACTATGAAGAAAATTTAAGTCATTACTAAAGAGAAACTTGAATTATTAGCATGCATTATGAAAAAGACAACTGAATTATGACAAAAAAGGATTGTAAAAAATGAAGTAGGTACCATATTTTATATCAATAAAATTTGCTAGCCTACAATGACAAGTTCAATTTTTTATCAAACAGGATAAAAAGAATGTCAACTGAGAGAAACAGAAGTTAATTGAAAAGATGCAAGATGGACAGTTGACCTGAACAGGATGTTTTTGTCTGGCTTGAACACTCCACTTAAAAAGAAAATAAAACCAACTGAGTTATGTTACAGTCTATTTAAACAGGTAACATTTTACTTTCTTGGCTACTTGTAATGTATTTTGCTCTTCAAGATCTTTCCACAATTGACAAGTGAAGTTAAGTCTCAAACTGCCTCAAAAAGCAACCTGCCTCGACTACTCTTATTTGCATATTGTACACACTCACATCTGCATATGGTATATATTTGCAAACAGGCACAATTATTTGCAGCTTGGCTTGTCTACTCTTAAAGTTAAATTATCATTACAAAGATAATATCCACCAGAGGTAACTTAAAACATATAATTTTTGCTGTTACTTACAATATTCTTGTGTTTGGTATCATTAATTGCATTTATAAGGCTCTTTCATTGCTTTAGTTTAAACTCATTAAAAACTTTATTTCAACACAAATTCCTTTGAATCACCAATAAAATAAGCATAATAATGTTGGATCTTTGTGAAGCTCTATGTGACAGGCCTAACAAAAACACCAGTTATTTCAATGGTACTTGCCTAAATAGCTTTCAGGCTTCCATTTAGCCATTATTCTGACCTGTTGCTTCATATCTATTTTGCTTATTAGATGAACCTGTTTCCTTTGACCATAATTGATTCAAGTGCTCATTTACAGAATAATTTCAACACCTCTGTTGTGCCAAAAGCAGATATAACAATGCTTAGTCATGAAACCCGGTTCCCTCTACTAATTATGATTCTACCTTGTTCACGGCAGCTTTTAGCTCATAAAAAATTCAAAATAATGAACAATACAAACACAAATAAAATTTTCATGGAGATAATTACAAAATCTTATCAATTAACAAAACTAAAATTAAGTAGAAATCCCATTGAATCGAAAAAAATGCAACTTCTCGGTAACAAATATATCCTATCCACTTTTGCTGTCCGAGCTTAGAATTTTACTTAACAATGGTTAACAAACATAATAAAAATATGTTGCACATCACACAATAATTTGACTACCAAAACCTTTTTTGGCAAAGAAAAACGTGTGGCTGTTAACTTTCTTTATTAAAAGGTGAGGTTTCGCTCATGGCGGCCAGTTTGTTATTATTTCAAAAAGCACATTAGACTTATAGCATCTAGGTTTGTTTTATGGTTAAAGCATACACAATGGCTGTTGTGTCTGGCTAGGCCGTGTAGGGCAAGCGGTCCGGGCTAGACCCGAAGGGTTTGAGGACAGACCTAGAGGTGTGTCAAATAGCGATGGTAGAAAAAGGCTCAGCATAAAAACGATTAGACGCTAAAAAATAACGTCCATATCGCAAGACAAAAATAAAAACAGCAAAAATCTAATGTCAAATATACCAACCTTCTGCAGGAAACTTAGAAGAAACGTTGCACAAAAAGAAGCAGAGTCTGGTCTGCGAAGCGGTACTCCTCCATGAAGGACAAACTTTTTGTGTGTACGGGCGGCTTTTGGTAAGCTATGGGCGGCCAAGGGGTAATGGGAGAAGGAACAGGCTAGCTCAAGGGGGGTGCTTAGGTCTCATTTTGCCGCTAAAGTGGGCGAGTCATCCTTAGTTTGCTGACGAGTCTGAAAATATGCCGACAAAACACCCAAAACGTGGCAAAAACATGGTGTTGCAACATTTTTTTCCAAGGGAAGTTTTACATCCCCACGCCCCACTGTAAAAAGCGGCCCCGAGGCCTAGTGTGGAATCTGAAGCAATAAAAAATTTGTCACATTCACATATGAGAATTCCCAAGCATTTTTTTAAATTAAGTTAATCCTTGATATCAGAATGAAACTGACCACGAATTACTTGGGCGGCTAAAGGTTGGTGACGGCTTCATTATTCGCGCGAACTGGCCGACAAAAAGAGCAGTCGACTCGACGAGAGGTTACGTTAAACCAAAAAGCTAAACGCATTGTGGACCGAAAGGGAGTAGCCGGGGGCACTGGGAGCCCGCCCCCAATGATCCCAGTTTTGAAAATTGACCATTTTTGTGCCTTTTTCTAATGTTGAGATGTAACATCGACCGCAACTTCCAATTAAGGCTTCTGAACACTTGACGTACATCAAAACGAATATTAATGTTATGATTTGTAGCTGTAGAAAAATCAATTAAAACCATCCGAACCACAAATTATCCAAAATATGAGAATATCGAGCTTCGGCAACCATATTATAGTTTTTGGTTTATCTGGTTAATCTGCCAAAAGATTTTAATAAAAGGTACCATGATAAAATATCACCAGTAAAAAGCTATCTTGATCAGAACACATCGTAACCAGCAAACGCAAGTTTGTACTTTAGAGCCCTGTGGGCACAGAGTATCACGGGGGCCTTATGTAGATTTGATACCCGATATTGTGATAATGGTTGCACATGGGCCTAAACTAAAATACTTTCGTTGAAAATTTGATTTCGATCATATGTTATAGATAACTTTACGATAAAATCTGACCATTCCAAAAATTTTGGGGCCCCTCTAACGCTAGGGGCCCTAGGTACAGTGCCCAGTATGCCCTACGGTTAATGTGGCACTGGACCAGCCGCGAATGTGCCAACTTCTCACAGGATTCTATAGTGACGTAGCTGACGATGGAAAAAACTAGAATGATCTTTCCTGGTTTGTTCAGTCAAAGAATGTTTGCAAGTGACCTACAAGGATGTTGAAGGCCTTGCGGATTTCGTCCATATAATATGACATGACATGAATGCTGTCAGTTTAACCACCATTAGCAGCTTTTTAGGACAGAAGTCTGAAGAGTGGCATTTTGCATACTTTTCTTAAGATGAACATTTATAAAACGTTACGTTACTGAAAACGCTGTTCTATGTTTTTTAATAGAGGTCTTGAAACCTGGACTAAAGAAATATAAAATTATCATAGAGAGAACAAGAAGCAAAGGCGAAGACAAAAGCAGCGTTTCCTTCATCTGTTCTAACAGCGGAATGGGAAAGATAACAGACGAGAATATAAATAAGAAAATCAAGCACCTCCTTCCTTTCTTCGAGCTTGTTTCCTTTCTGCAAATACAACTTCAAAGTCAAAGAGCAGGAGGAGAGCACGGAAAAGTGGAAACAAAGCATACTAAAGTACTTTTCGCCCGACTCTTCTCAAGGTAACAACGTTGAATAACGACCAAGGTAAGCAGAAAATTTATATCCAGCGGCGGATCGAAAGAAACGTGAGAGGAAGAGAGGCGCGTTTGATTGGTTCCTTGCTTTTGAGCATGCTATATATTCACACACCTTTAAAAGGAGGGCGACTTCATTATCATCTTGCTCTGAGGTCTGTAGCAGGCTTCGTTACCCTACAAATTGCTGCTTTTGCTAAGGAGTAATCTGTCTCTGCAAGTATCTTACTTCTCTCTGGTTGATGCCAAGATTTCATTGGCTTTTAAATCCACATCATGCTATGCAAATTGTGATTCTTGGCGAAACTGTACTTGCTAATAGAGCAAGCGTAAAGAACTCAAGACTATGTAAAGGAACCCATTCAAAAAATATATAGTTCTTCTGGTAATCAACTTTAATAAAATGTTTAAATCTTCTTAATGAGAGGACCATATTTCTTTCAGTAAAAGATATTTAAAGAAGATTAATCAATATAACCTTTTTCACATTAGTCTTTTAGACAACTAAGTATAAAATATTTCTTAATAAAAAGGAACTGTTACGATAATTGATTACAAAATACTAACATTTTACAATAATCAAAAATTATACAGGTCTATGATTCAACAAGAGCCGCAAGGTGAAAGTGAATCTTTTTAAACTGGCGCCAATTTTCAAATTTTCTCTCTTGGTTAATCTTTTTGTAATAAGAAATAAATAGGCATTTTTAGACTAGGATTTGACGAAATGTTACTTGCATTAAGAAACTGTTTCTTACGAGAATGTTACAGTGTGGTCTGTTATTACTGTTTCCACTCTATCCAGCCGTGGAAACAACTTGTAAAGGGATATGGCTCTTTTAGTTTGCCTGTAAGATGAAGTTGACGCGGTTCCCCAAGTTTCTGTTCCTTGATGTGCTGGATATAGACCTACAATGGACGGAGATTGTGTAAATGAGACAGTTTAAAGAGAACTGGAGCCCAGGGGTGTAGCGCTAGGGGGCTCAAGGGTTTGTTAATGCCGAAAAGAAGCCAATTTCTATTTTTACACTGTATTTGTTGCCACATTCTGTGCACCAACCCTACCCCCTTTTTATTTTGATTGCACTATATCTCTGCTAAAACCTGTCAATGGATTTTACTTCGTAGCCTAGTTCTATTGCCAACCAGAAGTCAACAGAGAATTTCTTCTTACAAAAAAGTCCTTCTTTTCAAACACAAACTCAGGG
This sequence comes from Rhopilema esculentum, assembly GCF_057945365.1. Lineage (NCBI taxonomy): Eukaryota > Metazoa > Cnidaria > Scyphozoa > Rhizostomeae > Rhizostomatidae > Rhopilema > Rhopilema esculentum. The sequence continues at coordinate 9,822,458 of NC_142827.1, forward strand.
AACTTTTCTTAAATATTTTTTCATTTTCTTTGATAAGGACAAAATTATTGACTTACATAATGAAGAAAATAAATGAAATTTCAATAAACTGACAATTCACGGCTAAGTCTCTTGGCTTTTTGCTACTGATTAAAAGATTCTGAGTTTTCCTACAGCCAGTAGAATGTTTATTTGAATTGGAGAAAGAAAGATGCGAAACTTACAATGGTACTTTGCATTTGAAAAAAGAATTATAATCTGCATACCTGGGCACTTTTTAAAGCCAGCTTTTTCTCGATATCACTTGCATTAGGACCCATCCAAATAAACAACTAAAATAAAAATTGTTAATCATACTTTAGAAAGATAAAAGAAGTTTCATGAACAGAATTTTTCGAATTTGAATTCATCACCTTTTCCACCTAATCAAGAAAGTACTGCACTTTTATAAAGTGGATGATAAGGGTTATAACGATCACTGCTTCGCTTTCAATTTCATAAGAAAGACACGGAATTAGAAAGACAAAAGTGTTAAGGGCACCAAGGAATCATTCGAGGCAATGTACTTTCTACAAAAACAACTATGCAGCACCTTGAAAAATCTGTTTTACTTATTCGGGTTCTTAACGGTCTTCAAGATGGAAGATGGAGATTTGAGGAAGTGTGACGAAATACGGCGCAGAAAATTGAAGTCTGGCAGTACCATAGTGCATACAATTTTGTTACTTACAAAAAGTAAATAGTTTTCATCGCTAGATTGTCTCAGTATACCAAACACTTTTTATATACATACATATGTAGGGTCAAATTTGACTCCACATACATGCATATATGAAAGAACTAACTACGTGGGGAGACATGGAAATGACGGGTTCTAAAAGCGGCAAAAACTACCATATTTGGTATCAACTAATTCATACCTCCTTGCCAGTATCAAGCATCATGACGTCATCATCAGCAAGATCATCCTAGAAAAATAAACTTGAACTCGGAAAAGAAGAAAATACAGATTCGCTGCAGCATAATTGGCATTTTTTGAAAGGATCATTTCTTATATAAAAAACAGCGGATTAGTATATTCTTCAGTGAAATGAATTATATATAAACAAATGGATGTGGTGTTTTCATGCGTAAAGAGCCACAACAACCACAGCAAATTCAACAGGATATGCGATGGCTAAAAAACTGAATGCCTAAATCAATGTACACTTCCTTATAAATAAAAAATAATCGCAATGGTTCAAAACAGATGGGTAGCGAAAAATAACTGAGTCTAAAATAAATTCACAGAAAGCAGGAACAGGAAACAGCGAAATATGGCTGAGAAGAAGATGCACAGAGCCAAAAAACATCATAGTTGCTTTACAAACTTGTTGATGAAAGAATGTAAATTGATGCCCTTTTTGATAGTACAATGTTTAAAGCTGAAAAAACTTTGAGCTTCAAATGCAAAAAAAAACCAAAAACTTACTTGACAGAAGTCTGAACACTTCTCAGAGACGGTGAAGAATCCTTTTTCGTTTGAGCATCTGAAAAGCCGGGCTAAACGCGAAAATTCGGCCGTCTAAAATGTAGGACATTAATCATGAAGTAAATGGACACGAATTTCATTCATTTAATACAATGAGACACAGATTTGAAACCTACAATGACTCCCTAATATCAACAATTTAAAGCAAGGAAACATATTGAATGACATTTTAAGCCTAAGCAAAACACAACACTTTCCAAATGCTACTTTTAGGCAACCTGTCTGATTCATCTAACCATTTCCAGAAAATCAAACCTTATATTCAACCAGGAAAAAGGCCGTAAATGTACCGCAATAACATTTTAATTGTTAATTATCGATTTTAATACTTAATATCTATTTCATATCATTCCAAAATAGTGTATTTTACAACCACAGAATTAGTTTTTAAAATTAAATTTCTTCGTCTGCGCTTTGCAGCTGTAAACCCAAATGAAATTAATGCCACAAAACATTCTTGCCACAAAGTTTTCTTCTTCTTTAACATATATATTCCTACAATGAAATTGTAGAGCTAACTCAATGCTATATCTAAATAGCCAAAAGCACCTTTTCGTAATCCTTTCTCCCGCCAATGCCGTGCCAAAAGAAGTTCTCCGGCTCTTCACCTTCCTGTACAAGTTGAACAGAGTACCCTTCCTGTTTGTGAGAAAGAAATATTTTAGTGTTAAGAGATTTACCCGGTCAGTTAGAAGGAAAATGATATTTGACGACAAGCGAGCCAACTTTATGTGGACCGAAATAGTTCGTTTTCCTTTTTGAGAAGTCTCTTAGTGATCGGCAAGAAAATTCATTTGCCCTTCCAAGCTATTTTAAGTAACCAAAATTGCCTTGTATCATCTTAACATTTTAGGCACTAAGTATATCTTCAGTATCACTAGCGCATAGAGATAAGAGACCAGCTTTAAGAACATCTGCAAAGACACTTCATCAGCTACTCTTATGCTATGCTATGCCAATACTACCTCGCCTACTCTTTTGATACAAATCAACCCAACAAAATTTTCCATTTTGATTGAAAATTAATTGGAAAGTAAAAAATTAATAAATAGCTAAAATAAATAGACAGCTGATCTTAGAGGAGGTTGTTAATTAGACGCGTCAATCCAAAGGTGCACTTACACTTTTCTTTGAAATGATGCAATTTTTCATCTTAGTGTAATAAAGGCACTTTTAGGGGTTTTCACAGCTAAGTAGCTGAAGCTTCATTTGCAAAACTGAAGTGACATCCTCGGCAAATGTAAACCATTTTCATTACAGGCATGGTATAGTTTTGGACCCAGCTGCAAACTTTTTCAAAAGAGTTTTTGAGCAAAATCGATAAAGTGTTTTGAAAGTCGAAACCAGCTTATCATAGATCTTTGAATAGCCAGTTTAATTAATAAACTGCCTACCTCCCACAATTCTTGGCCTAGCTCCTCTGCATACTCTAGGTCTTCTCTCACAGTTTTGCTGTACAAGAAAGGTATTTTCAATTAAAATATTGTCAGTATGCTTTCTATCTTTATAAAAGAGTGACTTTCATATTGAAAACAACTACACATACTGTGATATTTAAGATCAAATGTATTGAAGCGGTCTTGCTGAATATCCACAGCTCCACTCATTTACATTCAGTAACAGTGTTTACAAAGCAACTCAACATATCAAACTGGATTAAAACCTTAAATCACGATAATCAATTTTTATCAAACCGCAAATAAGAAACATAGACAACAACCACAACAACTACAAAAGCAACAAGAAGAATAGCAACAAAAACATCAACAGCATGAACAACAGCATGAACAACAGCAACAACAACATGCAAGCCTTACTTTCCGATCCAGGTGTATACAATTCCTCCATTACCATTGTCGAATGGAACTCTGAGGATGAAGCTAAAAGAAACAAAAAAATCTACTGAGTACACAAAAATATTTGAAAGATAAAATAACAGCTATCATTTTTTATATGATATGTTGGGGAAAAATAAGTTACACACGTGTTTGGTTAATATAAAGATTTGAGTTTCATGGTGCAATTTGTTTTGGATCACTCAAAACTCTCAAATTTTTTTTCATCGAAATAATAAATGCCCTTGTGATACAGCTTTTTGCAGCAGCAATGTTTTTCGAATTTCAAAAGACCTGCTCTTTTGATGGTAAATAGGTTCAAGCATACAATAAATCCAACAATCAAAAATGCTTTAATACTCAAGAATAAAAAATGAAAAATAGAAATTACCAGAACTCTGAATTCAGATGGATACCATCGCACTCGATCTGTAAACAAAAGACAGAAATTGTATCATAAGTACAAAACAAGAGCCCTCGTTTGATATGCATTTGCAATTAAAACCCTTAACAATTAGAATTCAACGTCTTCTGTCTATACAGTGCTTTGTACTGAGATTATGCCATCTGATGCGAAATCAGTAATCACTTGAAATTCACCTGGATACAACGGCGTGTTAGTTTTCCCATAGTTGATCTAATATGATAAAGTTCTGCCCCTGTGCTTTCGTGTTTTCTTTTCCCCTGAAAAGAAATAAAACAGAAGGATATATTTAATTTTTTCTCACACAAAGCAAGCTCAGAGCAACGATCATTTATCGAAATCGATAATTAAATGAGGGAAAGATTTCCTAACAGTTTTTCATAAACAATATGAAAAAGTTTTGGCGATATAAAATTTGAAAATGGCTTTGAAAAAGCAAGCATTTCTCAACATGCTATATAAAACGGAATATAAAAAGTCAGAATAAATTGTGCCTGCCTTTTCTGATTGCCCTATTTCTATACACAACTAGGTATATATTTTCCATCTTGTTCTTTTAAATTATTCTGACGTTTCAAGATTATAAATTCACCAACAGTAACTCAAATGATTAATAACTATATCGCAGACAATTATCTCTTGCCTTTAGTTGACAAAATTTGAAACGAAAATTAAACCAAGAACATTAAATTTGCCATTAAAACTTTACCAAACTCTATCTCAACACGCTGAGAGCACACAACTCACAACTATTAAAGCTTACAGAATGATGCAAATAATAGGGCACAAATTTATATGAAATCGATTTCCGCAGAAGGATAAAATTTTGTATGCATCATCATCAAAACAAATTTACAAAAAAACATTATCCTGTGCAATTCAAAGCAGGAAAAATGAGCAATTTTTACTTTCTGACTCAGAAATATGTTGAATTGAGCAGGCGTGATGTTGATAAACAAGATAAGACCCCATAAAATAAAGAGGCTTCTTGTTGCGTGATAGTGGGTTTTTAAAACAGAGACAGTTCAGCCGACTAAAATATGCTGCTTTTGACCTTCAAACGAGTTGATTCGAATTTTCATAATCTGAAGAAAACTGGCTTTTATCGAAACGAAGCAAAGATTAGATGGCTAATTTTCAGGTTTTTGCAGTGGCTTAAATATCATCGACGATTGCGGCCAAACTGAGAAGAGATGCTTAACAGATTACGGCAAGGTTTGCAAATAAGATGCCGAAACAGATTTCGTTCAAATCCCACTGATGGTATTCGGAAGGATTTAAAACGATTCCGAGAGATTGCATCGATTTAGGAATTGAAAATGTGTTGTCAAGGTAGTCCGTGCTACAATGTAGAACTTGAATCCTGGAACATATGACAAAACAGTGCGTAGTTACCGTCTTATATTTCCATAACTACGGTTTATTAATTTGGTGCAAACAACACTCAACAAAATTGCGTACTATCCAACAAGCCTGTCAACAATACCGTACAATTCCACATACAAATATAAACGGGCGAATTCAAAGTTGTATGTCAGGTACAATAAAACATATTTTACCTGCAGATTATGAAAGCCATATTATGAGACGAGGACATATTTTTTTTTCAAAAACGTTGTTGGGCTTTTTAAAATTGGTTTAAACAAACGCTTGAAATACCCATTTGCAAAACAGAAAGCACTTTTCTTACGAGAACGGCCGAGTATTCATGTATTGAAAAAATGTTTTTAGTCAGTAAGCTCAGAAATACCTCGAAATATTAAAAATAAGACTGTCGTCTCATAACATACAGCTTAAACTCATGGCTACAAATTTTTCTAAATAATATACACCGATAGTTATCATAAAAGACCTGAAAAAATAGTTATTGCAGAGGTGCTAAAGATTTACTTTAATACCAAATCTTTCGTTGGATAGCCACACAAGCTGTGGAAAAGCATAACCCACCTTGTGAATGATATATTTTCCCTTAAAATGTGACAAGAATTTCAATGCTTCTTGTTGCTGTAATGTAAAATTGATAGACATTTACTAATAGTCAAAACCAGCTAAAAGGCTAAGATGTCTTTTTTTAACACACTTTATATCTAACTTGACTTTAAGAGGTAATCTTGTCTTTTAGAAAAAATCTTGATTTCATGCGGAAATCTTGCCTGTAAGAGGAAATTCTAGTGATGTAAGGTTTAAAAAGGTTTCGTAGCAATTGCTAATGATTTCTATACAAGTTCATTCCATCAACTAACGGTGACCACCATAGAATTCAAGAACACTGTTAGATTCATCCAGATATTGTAATGAACAAGAGTAGTTTTTGATGATTCTATCTCATCTCCCTGATCTTGGATAGAAAATCAGGAAGATGAGATAGAATGTTTCTAATTATATTGAGTGATCTTCTCACCTGTTTTGTTCTCACGACTTCCAATTTGTCTCCAAAAAGAGCCTCAAATTTCTTTTGCAGGCTTTGGTTGAATGAGAAAAGAAATGATGAAGAATAAACTAACTTTTCCAATAAACTAACTTTATATAAAATTGCTTCAAACATCATTTTAGTGAAGAATGCCTATGAGAAGAAGCAGTTCTTAGAGTATGGAACATATGATAAAAAAAATGCAGTTAGCAAAAGAAGCAAAGGTAGTGGTGCAACCATTTCTTAATGCATCCTTCACTTTTTGCTGTCGTTTACATGTCAAAGAATTGCTAGATACGAATGTTGTTACATAGAGTGAGTTTCTCATCACATTTGAGTTTGAAATTTGAAAGCACTTTTACGTCAAGGCTAACTAGGGTGATGGGAGCGGTATTGTTAGGCGACAAAGCTGAAACAAGTCTCGGGCTATATTATCATATTTCATTATAAGCCAAAAGAAAATAAAGTTTAATTTCTGCGTTTTCTTTACATAAATTAGCCTTACGCGTATCTTGACATAACTATATCTTGATCTTGCTAAATGTGAAATTTCTATGTGTAAAAAAGTTTACCTAAAAGTAAAAGTTAGCCATCCCATTCTGCCAGCATCTCGACCCTACCGGAAAAGACAAAACTTAGTCAAATCTTCAAGGGACAATATTATTGAAAACAGTGCAATATACCAAAGATTATCTGATCAGAGATAAAAAAGCTCAGGTTTAACTTTTGACAGTTTTCGTGATATTACCTCACTTAGTAACTTGATAACGGTGCCGTGAACCTGAATAGCAGTTATCAAAGCAACAGAAAAAAATAAAGCATAACGACGAAACAATTGTCTATGATTTTTAGTTCGCACCTCCCAGAAATAAACAACACATTGGAATTCGTCTTCTTGCTCCTCCACCTCGGCCTCTTCCTCCTCCTCCTCACCTTCCTTAAGCTCAACAGGCACCCAGTAGCGACATAAAAACACATAGCAATCATGAGTATAGAAGTGACCTGCAGAAGATACGAATAATTAAGACGTTGTTGTCCAAAAAAGGTTCTGCACATCAGAATTTAACAGAGTGAAAAAGGCCTTAAGGGAACCAAAAGACTCGTCATCTTTGATTTACAAAAGCTGGAAAGGAAAAGATACAGAAAAGATTTGACAGGCAAAGGTTTTACAACATAAAATTATCTGAAATGAGCTGAGTACTAAAAATTAGCTTTAGATCACCTTTCAACACCCTAGAGCAAATAGGCCGTTGTGCTGCTAACCCAATACTTCGTCTTAAAAGCATTTGCAATTGGCCTTTTTTGATCCAAAATTGGGTAACTATATTTCCTAGCATAGAGTTTTTGATCTTTGTTCTGACATTTTATACTCTGAATGGTATCAGATGAATTGCTCTGAATTGCCATTTTCAGTATTTCTTCTCTTTAGAAAAAATCTAAATTTATGAAACATGTAACAAACTAGTAAACTCGCCTATCTCATCTTCAGGAAGCCTGACAAACTTTCTTCCTTCAAGAACAAAGCATTCCATTCCATCGAGATCTTCGTTCCACTCTTCGATCAGTGTATCCTAACATGATACAAATAAGTGCAACACTATACAATACGTCAACGAGGCGGGAAGAAACGTCGTTGTCCAGCATCTGCTGGAACATAAAATGAATGCTGAGAAAGCCTGGTTATCACTCACACATAAGATAAAGCAACAAAAGGACTTTCAAACAAAATAAATTTAGTCAGCATTTACATGAGGCTTCTGTATGACTTGGCTTTCTCAACATGTTCCTCCAGTTCGTGAAAGCAAACATGCAGCTGAACCTATCCTAGTCTTAACTCAGTTTTGAATAAAATAAGTGCCAAAAAATAATTTTCTTACGCATTCCGTATCCGACATGGAAGGCTGCCGCGCGGTAAACAAGGCAGCAAGGTCCACTTTCTGGGTCTTTGGAGGCGGTGTCATGGCAATAAGACTCTTCCCGTCTTCTTTCGTCTCATCCTACAAAAAGACTTGAAGTCAGTTTGTGTCGTCTCAATAAAACAAATCACTGGTCACTCATTGCCAAGTCAAAGGAACAATGGCGTTGGATTCTATGCCGACTAGAAGGTTTGAAGTGTCCTGATCTTTAAAAAACTTTCCTTTCAGACGGAAACTTGAAGATAGTCCTTTGCAAAATCTGTAAAATCGTAAAAACATTCATGGCTCTTAAATTTGTTTAGCGTATTTGAATTGGCACCAAACCGTTTAGCATTGCTGGTTACATTCAAAACAGTATGCCAATCATAGAACTAATCCAGTGTACTTTTGCAAGTGCAATCAGCGCGTTCAGTCAGTCCAGGCATACCAAACCGAACCTGAAATTACTAATGCGATGTATATGAATCTCTCTTTGATTTAAACCTCTTTCTAGATAATTTACCACAGAAAATCTTTCTTATTGGCTTAATAGATTGCAAAAATGAAATCACAGGAATTGCAAGAAAGTAAAATTGCAAATGAAATCTCAGTTTTCAAACAAATACGTACCTGTCTTAGCTCAGCAACTCGGTCTGCAGTCCTTGTAAAATCAACTGCCAGCACATCATCCCAGCCTGAAAACTTCGTCTTGAAAACTTGAGTCTCAACCCTGTATAAAAAACAACATCAGAGCTAGGAAACAAAGATTATCAGGTGTTGAAAGGTTATAACAGCTTGGGCGAAAAGCACATTCCAAGTAGTCAAATTTGATAGAATGGGTTTCTTTGTTTGAAAATACCATTTAAAGGGCAAGTAAGCGTTTTGTTTAAAAGTTAAATGAGTTTTCTTGAATTGTTCACTTTTTAGATAACATTTTAATTGACTTTTTATCCACTTAACTGTGATTGATAATGTAAAGCAATCTCCTTAAAAAGAAATACTAGGCAAGATGTGGCTTTATCTATAGTGCATTACAGCTTTTCACAAAATTGAAAAACAATTGAGACATATGGCATATTGACTATTCACTTAAAAAAGCATTGCCAAATTTTGAGCCATAAATTTGATATTTATTTCAAAAAATTTGCTGTTTATAAAAATCTTTTTCGGCTTTCTTCCGAATTACAAAAAACCATTCATAGATTTGGTGGCAAAAATTTCTAAAATTATATATAAATGAAACATTTACCCCTCAAGAATTCTTGAAACGGTTGCTATTTCAGGCCGTCCAAACATGCCACACAATTCTTGCGCGAGTTTAAGCGCAGCAGCACGCACCAATCTCGCAGAACGCCGGCCAATCCTGGAAGACAAGAGATGCATGATTAGGTTTGCCTGATAAAAGATACAGAAAAATAGCAAGTGCAAATCAATTACTAATAACCCAAATGGAACAACCATTATGACATGGGCTGGAGCATCTTCGATAAAAAGTATTAAATTAAAACCAAATTCAAGAACATGGAAATGAAGTGAATTCCATGAACCATGATTAACAGACATGCAGCTGAACCTATCTGAAATTTCTCGCAAAGAAAATCGAGTTAATTTTTTCTCACTTCGCTGAACAATTCAAAAAGCTTTTAAATAATGTTACCACATACTATTTAGCAATATTCTAAGCAAACTTCTTTGAAGGAAGGGCAAAATGAGAGTGGCATTGGTCATCTTACCAGATGAAAATTTCAGACCACGTGTCTAGAATGTAAACATTCTTGGAATCCAAAAGTGCACGTGTGAGCCTCTTCTTGGGGATTTCAACTACAAAAATATCAGCAGTGATTACAGAAATATTCCGCAAGGTTATATATAAACATTATTCATATAAATTTAGATAGATTACAATTAAAAAACCTAGAGTAGCTATATTTGAGTGAAATTATAGAGAAGAAAATTGTTACTTCGCGTAAACATAACGGTCAGAGTGGAATTTAAATTCAAGTAGAGATTCATGATATGTAGATGTTTCTTTAACAAAGAGACTCCTACCTTGCGGAAGCTCAAGGTATCCCATACCAAGATAAACTTTATACAAAATTGGACGTATTGGTTTGAAAGAAGTGAATTCTTCGTGTTCCTAAAAGATGGAGTGTTCGTAAATAGCAAAGCAAGAATATTGTTTTAATGATTTTAAACAAGATACTGTCATATTTTGTGTGCAACTGGCTCAATAACTTTATACGGATGTAACAACGAAACAAAATTATAAAAGAGTAGTAAGTCGCCTGGGTAACGTTAACCATTTTGAAGATACAATCTGAGCAAAAGTTTTGGTGGCTTGAAAGAAAACATGTTCATCTCAAATCTTTCAAGCTTTACTCTAAATTATAATGATACGTTTAACTTAGTCTTAATCTTAAGAAATTCAGAAAAACAAGTTTACATACAATAACATCTCCATTAGGTTCACCGATTATTTCCCAAAATGGCGGATCATCTTCACGGCCCTGAAAATACAACACGAAAAGGTTGAATTCAGTTTTAGTTGTAACTAAAGAGACACAATATGAAAGGCATACAGTAGACAAACATAGTTGTGGAGGTAACTGACTTTTAGGTGCCAAAAAGCTAACAGATACAAGGGGAGCATTTTACACTTGACAGCATGCAAATACACCAACTTCAACTTAATGTTTCGCTTGGGTATTTTATAACATTTCCACATATCAATTTTAGACCCCAAATTAGGAATACACATTTAAACGCTAGTAGATTTTAAAGGATTGTCACAAGATTTTATACTCACAGTGTTTATGCGATATAGCTTTTACAAGATTCCGAACCCGAGTACCCGAGGTCTAGCTTTACATCCCAGTCAATTTTACAGTCAAATCCCTTTTAGAAATCAAGGGTTGGGGGTGAAATTTGGTGCTTAATTTGAGACTGAGCTCAAAATGTTTATATGAGCAACGGGTTGAAATTTCGAGTACTTTACAAAACGAGGCTGCAGCTATAAGCGAATTTTAATGTAAACAGATAAAAACAAGCTTCAATGCTCAAACGTAAAAGGAGACGAACAAGTTTAGGTTTTAAATACTCATGTCCCTGCTTATATGACGCATAGACGCATATACCATCACTTAAACTGGAAAGCAAGCGTATAAGTGTCTGAGCGTTGCAGTCGTGTGATAATATTTTCACAATCGTAAACAAGTTAAAAAGCCACAATGGCTGATAGTGTGTTTTCTTTATTTAGATAAGAAAGGCCTAGCATTCTTAATGAAAAGATAAGCTCTTAATCAAGTCTTCGCAAATTCTTTGAAGAAACGACAAAATAGGCTCCATTTGATCCTATGGGCTTAGACATGAGATTTGTCTGTTTTCAACTCACCTCCCATGTAATGAGTGGTGAAAGTGCGGAGAGCTATGTAATTAATACCTGAAACATTTGATGGATCTCGGCTTTGTCTTTTCGATCTATGCGCACAATTTTCTCTGCTAACAGCCTACAAGAAGAGGGAAAAAGTGAGAAGCTGTTTAAGTGTAGTACAATAGAACTTAAGTGAGGATTTCAACGAAGTTTAGGTGCATGAAATATTATTGCGATTATTATTAGTAAATAAAAACAAGACTGTAGGACGACAGAGCAGAATTCGTATTCTTGTTACAGGTTTAACTAACTGCTTTAGCAAATCATTTGAATTCTTCACGGCACAGGTAAACAATGAGAAATTTATTATTACCTTGCTTTAGTTTTTGTCATCAATGGCGCCTGTTAAGAGAAGGAATTAATCACTAGCAGGTTAAGGTTTTCGAATACCGATGAAAATACAACTGGCATCAGAGAAAAAGCGAGTTTTTGAAAAAGTAGGAAATGATTGAATCAAAATGAGAATAATGAACCAGAAAGCCAATTGAAATTGAATACCTTTTTTCCTGACCAAACATAAACGTGCTGTCCTGCATCGCATAAAAATGCAAAATTTGGGTCGAGAGATTTCCAATCTAGAGGAACCTAAGGAGCAAAATTGTTCATAACCATAATCATATGTACATATTTCACTTTCTCACACAACAAATACAAAAGAAAGAAACAGGTTCTAGAACAATCCAGAAAGAGAGGTAGAAGTGGGCAGTGAACTGGTCTGAGCTTATAACATAAAGAAGCTTTCAGAAGATTTGCAATTTTGATTCATAAAGGATCTAAGGACTTTGCAAAAATGCATAAAATAATAAAAGCTAGCTAATATTCGGGTCAGAGATCAGGTATTCCAGGTCAAAAGCATCAACCAAAGGCCAATAGGAAGGATTTTCGTCAAATATTAATTCCAGAATAAAACCGAAAACGTGAACATTTAATAAAAAGCAATACCAATATTGGAGCAAAGTCATTCTCATACCTAACAAAAAAACTCAAAAACTAACAAACAAAGTAAAGAATGTCTAAATTGCAGAAATTCCTTACCGGTTCCATTTGGAAGCCATGCATGCCAATAACACGATACATCTTGGTAATATGTGGCTAAAAGAGCAACGAAATTCATATTGAAAACACATAGACACAAGGAAACACAATGCTCACTGATTTTTGTCATCTTGCTTACTATGCTTTACAACAATGAATAAACACAGGCATTTTAAATTCTGCAATTACACGATATAGAAAAGTTTTTGTTTTTCTCAAATCTATTTCGCTGAGAAAAATGTAAAAATAGCATGTGAAAAACCCTTAGGGAAATACTTAAAATTGCTGGTACAACGAAAAGTTACTGTTTGGTGCTACCAGGCACTTACAAAGTCAAAATACTGTGCATAAATTCATTGAAAATTTTATAGCATGGAGAGCCAGGCAGGTATCATTCTATTTGTTAAGAAGGCTTGGAAAGGTTTATTTAAATATCAAAGGCGGTGTGGAAAATTCAGGGCTGCAAAATGCAAAAGCACAAAAACATCCGGCTTCTAAGCACAATTAACTGAAGGGGCCCCTTTTTAAAAATACAGTCTTGACTTAGGGAAGGAAACATTCAATGAAGCAGCATTTTATGTCATGTCAATTGGGCTGGCATATGTTTTGCCAGGTGTAAAAATATTCTATATAGCCACGAAGTATTTACTAGATTCTGTAACAAGGGAACCCAGAGCACGGGAATGCACGGGAATGCACGGGGGCATTTCCCCCCTTGCTAAAATAGGCGCTCTGTTCCCCTCCTGCTCTACAGCTCTTTCTGGTACCTCTGCCTGTAACCGTGGCTCTCTTAGGATTCAATATTTGATTGCTTTCAACACCTACCGGTTCGTCTACGGTGAAAAACCCACTGCCAGTACCTCCTTCGATATAGGATATTGGCGATTCGAATAATTCTAGAAATTCAGGCGACTCGTCTCCCTGTTCCTCTCTCTAGAAAAGAAAGAATGAAACAAACTGAAGATGCTTTGTTAATCCTTGAACAAAGAAGAATCTTCTCTTTCCAGATTTTATCGTGTAAGAAAATATGCCATTTACAATTCACTTAGCATGCTTGTAAAACACAAAGAAACAATTCTTCTTGTCAGTATAGCTTAATCGAATAAAATACAGCTACTGGTCTTTTTTATTTTAGACTAAACGAACGGTTTCTCTTTTTACAAAATCTGCTTCAAACATCACACCAATATATGTATATATATAGATCTTTATAAAGGCTATATAAATGTAAGGGTGGAAACTGCAGGCGATTAGGCAGAGAGCCACATTAATGACCAGAGTAAGGGCTTTCTATAATCCAGATTCAATTCAGGAAACATGACTGAATGCTTCTACCTGAGTTCTGCTTTCAGCACCAAGAAGATTTCGAAGATTGACCGCGTGAATGGCAGAACAAGCCTTTTTGTCGAGCTAAGAATAATTTTAGAGTATGTATAGTTATTGTGTCTTATAATGTAGATTAAGTTTGTCCTCAAAATGTTAGTAGGAAAATATCACAGTGGAAGCTGGTATCATATTATGAAAAAGCAAGGCCAAAGACTGTATGGAAACAGTATGTGGTGGACTTAAAATAGCACATTGCTCGAAGGGTGGAATCATGTCAGTAAATAAGTAATGAATTATCATGCTGAAATAAATCCCCTTATGATACAAAGACTGTTGACAAGCGCTTTATATTAGAGTATGTTTACATTATGGTATTTGCCTTACATAATAGAAACCTTGGTTTACCAGCATTAAAATAAAATTAAGCAAAGATTTACGAAATATACATGGGGGGTGTCAAGAGCCTGTTTTCATTCATACTTACTTGCTAGATTCTGTTCTTGCTAGGCTTAGAACAGATCCACAACAAAAGTTTGCTGGCAGAGATGATATAAAGGTTTTAGGTAGACATAATAATCAGCGTCATAAAATTAGACAACACATATTGCATTCCGGGTTTTCATACCGTAGAGTGCTGTCCAATCCAGTAGAAAATTTGCCATTCCAGTTGGTCTGAATCATCGTATGCGGTCTAAGATTATAAAATTCGATGTTTATATTACACTAATGTCCTGTAAAGTGGAAAATACAAACCAATAAAAGATTTACAATCAATCAAACACGACAGTTCTTTCTGAATTAAAACAGAAAGTCGTAATTCACATAGACAAAAAAAGTTCGATTAAGTCTTCAAGTTCGAGAGGTGGTTGTTGCTGATTGGTCGAAAACCAGGAACCAGCCAATTTAAATCAAATTTAAATACGATATCTTGTTTGAGAGTTACTCAAAGCCTTTAAAGTATTAAATTCTATTGCAACATACTTCAATTGTCATCACAATTTTTATACCACCTCTCTTTTGAATGTTGACCAGGTAGCCATCTTGAAGTCTCAAATCGCACAATTTTATCGATACTCCCTGTCACTGTTTTTTACACCTCGTCAAAATATTTTATGTTTAATTGGAATTGAATTCTTATAGCAGAAAAAATGAAATTGAAGAAAATTGGTTGGTCATTGCCGTATAATCATCCACAATACTAACACATCAGTGTAATTTTTGATGACATAATATATGAAATAAAATAGCTACCTTGATGACAATGTAACAGTCTCCATCATAAAACCTCCCCAACAGTGCTGAAAAAAAAATAATGAGGATGAGATTCTGGTTTGTATGTTATTTGAATCGTGTTCTTTGTTTATATTATTTCGTATCATACAAAATGTTGTCTTAGTGGAGGATTTCAGATCTAGGACGAAACTTTGGAACGGGTCATAACAAAACTGTATTTAAAAAGAGGTTCACATAGAGAAACGTTATGGCAAAGAGTACTTGGAACAAAGGAAATTTCGTTCGATCTAGGGAGACAGTCAGACAGGCTCAAGGCAACACAAGGAGGAAAGGGGCATGGCTTTAAAAACAGGGCAATACGGAGAGTATTAAAGAGTGAAAGGTTATCAATAACACAATACAATGCCAGAGAATGGAATTTCGAGCAACTGCTAAATACACAAGACTAAAAGCGGTCAATATAAAATTTTACCTTCGTCGAGTTGAACAGGCATAAAGTTTTCAATTTGGAAACATGTGAGACCTACAAAAAATGCACAAGATTTAGAGATTTACAAGAAATTAGCCAGTTAACTAACAATTTTGCTTTCAGAAATAGTTAGAATTAATGATACGCAAAATGACAAAGGATGGATGGAAAACCGAGTGCATATTCAAAGTAAAGTGGTTTATTTAGATAAAGTAAAGGCTGCTAAAACCCACCTGGTTCCTGGCATACATCACTGGCAAATATATCGCTGTAATTCAAGTTAGGCTTGACAAGAGCTTCGTTCCATCTTCGCCCCCTGTTGAAAAGAAACAGTTAAGCAGTTATCTCTATATTTAGCAATCAGTGCTCAATTTGCTATTTTTCAAACAATAGGTGATACACAGCAAAACTCGATGAATCGAAATTTGAACTAAACATTCATGACACTTACTTCAAGTACTGTGGTCCTTCAGGCTCGTTGTCCTACAAAAGAAACGAATCAAAATCAGGCAAGGATGTTTCGAATGCCTTTTCCAAATAATTTTGACTACTAAATATATTTGCTCGCGGGCTGTTTCAAAATACGCCATTCTACCGATTAGCTGTAACAGTCACTAAATATAAAATATAGAACTTATCCATCTAAAAATTGGACTTGAAATAGACCTGAATCGCTACTATTTGTGATAGTGACATCAATTCGTTTTTGTAAACAAATTAAGCAGTTGTGTTTCTGAATCTGCTTCGCTCCGCAGTACATTGGTTTTCATTTTCTCAAAACTGCTTTCAACGAAAAGTAAACTGGCCCAAGCTGCCACTTACAATTTGCTTCGGATTCTTGTGGTGTGCTTTATTTTCTTCAGCGCTTTCTACCATTCCCTAGAATATTAGAACATAGTGAATATAAATACATTTACATGAACATATAGACTCAAACAATCTGATTTATTGAATATAGTGCATCTTAAGCTACAAATGAAAGCAAAGAGACTTTTAATGCCTAATGGACATAGATAAAACGATAATAGAACCTTAGCATAATAGATAACTATCAAAGGAACATTAGACGAAAGAATCAAATACCTAAAGGCTACTCTTACCCACGTGACTTTTGCACAACGAGGATGTTTCAAATGAAGATGTTTTGAAACGAGGATCATTTGAAACGAGGATGTTTTGAAACAAGGATCATTTGAAACGAGGATGTTTGAAGATGTCAACTGACTGTCGTTTTGTTGTACTACACATTCTTTTCATGTTAAATTAACAAAAAGCATGTTGTCAGTGGGTATGCTCGACTTATTTTCTTACCTTCAGTTTTTTATCGGTATCAGTGAGATTTTGGTACCTGCGACCTCGCAAGCGTAGCTGAAAAAGAATAAGATTAATTGAAAATTCTTGGGAAATTTCTATTGAAAATACGGTGTTTCAGAACAAAATAACAAAAATGATTGGTTTGTTATATACTATTTTAATATACTAATAAATTTTCTTAAAGGTTTCTGCATCCGAACTCCACTAAAATTGTTTTAGATTTATAAAATACTTTGATAAATACAAAGATAAAATCAAAAAACCTTTCTGGCGATAGGATCTTTAGAAACTGCAAAGAAAAAAGTGCTTTATTTATCACTGCTAAAAGATTCAGCAAAAACGTCAAAGATTAAAAAGGTATAACATCTAAGTACCAGAATAACATGAATAGCAGATCTATTTCCGTTTTCAGCAGGCTTCCATTGTCTAGAGATTATTTCACACACAGTAGAAACGTAAGAATGAAGTTTTGGTTTAGTTTTTTACAGATTTACGTTGTAGGGAGGTGTAAGTTATAAGGAAGTTTCTGTTTATAGAAAGTATCCGGTATAAGAATGTGTCGGGTATAAGAAAGTGCCAGGTATAACAAGCTATCCGGTATAATAGGATGTCCGCTATAAGTAGCTGTACGGTGACAGGAGGTGTCCACTAATACAGAATTCATTGCGCGTCTTTTCAATTGATAGATTTTTCAAAGAAACCATAAAAAAATACGGGTGAGGCATAAAAATAGACATTTGGCTTCTTGATGCGGCTAAGACCACTCACTTTGTATGGCCGAGGGGGAGTGTCCAGCAGCGTATCTGAGTTGAGTTTGATATGAAAAGTCGATGCTGTAGAACTCTGCATCTGCTTCGTTCTGGGAGACAGGTTTTGGAGGCATTACCAGATGCGGGTTATTTCGCACATCCAAGTCCTGCGAAGTATATTTTAATTTAGAAATTAGTCTTGCAGAACAGACCTATACACCTACAGTTCTGGACAGATGGTACTGAAACTTCGCACCTCCTTCCACAGCTCAATTCTGGTATCTCTTATAAAAACAAATACCCTCATCATTGAATAAGGGGTATAAATGAGAGACTGTACCATATAAGCATCCTACCCGTCCTGTATTTAGGCATTTATATTGTATCTCTGTTTGTCTGTCCCCTTTAAACTGCCTTGAAAACTAATTTCTCGTTTATCTAACATCCCTCCGCAATAATGGAAATAGAGAAGAACATCCTATCTTCAAAGTAACTGATATGAAATAACCATAAAAGCGGACATTCAGAGCGTTGATGCTAAAGTCATAAAGCAAAGTCAACATTTGTTTCATTATCAAAAATTATAGTAGAACATATCAGAAAAAACGACAAAATTCGAATTATTATCACAAGCTTCTCACTTTCAAATTTGCCAGGAAGTGGATTCCTTCTGGAAGAGTTATGAGGCAATTTGAATGCAAAATTAGTTTCTTCAGCTTGAGACACCTAAAGTATGATAATAAAATACATAAGGAAAAAAAATTAAAAAAGAGATTTGAAGGAAAAACGGAAACATTATACAAGATACTTAGACATCAAAATTTATACATCAGATATAACTGACCTAAGTCCTTGAAAGTAATAATGGTTCTTATTTGACTCTAGTCCAATGGAAATATAAGCGCTAAAATCACACTGAAAGAGCCTCTATACAAAGTAACACTTATGCAGAAGCTACTTTACGCCTTTACATCTTCTGCAAAATCGACGACTCTTTAAGTTTTCCATGATGCTTTAAATGTTTGAACACAAAGCCACCGAATGACAAAACTCTTCGTCATACACGTTCTACTTTGGCAACTCAAATTCGCCAACAAGCTGTACAATACCTGCAGACACCCTCGGGAATACATTCCAAACGATTCCAAGCTGCCATGAGCACCTCCTAAAATGCACAGAGAAAACAAAATCACAAGTTTTATACATAGATTTGGTACAAAGAAGACAACCAGTGGACGGAGTCTTAATGTACGTAACGTGCAACCGGTCTAACAACATGGGGTATCATTTTTATTTACGGTTATGAAATAATTTCGATTCTTGCAATGAGTTCTTGAAATGCCTTGTCGTTTAAATGTGGTTTTAAAACAAATCAACTGTTGCAGATAAAAAAGACTGACACCGCAACCTCTCTGTCACCCAAAACAATGTTGGTAGTAGAATTTTAATGTCATACCTATCAGAAATGAACCTATTACCGGAGGGAAAGATGCAGTATAAAATATTCAAAAAATTTAATTCCAGTGCCCAAGACTTCTGACAGACAGTTTTTATATTTTAACATATTTTCTATTCAAATGGCAAAACTCCATTAAACACACACAAAGAGCAGGTCAGATATTGTTAATGCCATCCAAAGGTTATCCTTAAGTCTGCAGCTAACTGTAAGCACTATGTGAAAAATAGAAGGTATGCATGAGTTGCGTTTTATATTTTAGTAGCCATCCTGATAAAAAGGTTTATAGCTTTTCAAATTTCTGTTCATGTGAATTTGTATTTTGCACACATTCTTGCAGAGCCTGTGAAACAAAACTCTGACGTTGTCAAAGAATTGGGAATGCTAACAAAAATTTAGAAAATGGATATCTTACAGGAATACAAGTGGAAAATGCCTCATAGTATGACACAAAATGCTTTCTTTTTTAAAGGCCACTTTTAACTTTTGTACCATGAAAAAAATTGTTTGAATTAAGTGGCAAAAACTTACCAGATTCAGCAATCTTCCGATGCCAAGGGGGATGCCCTCGAATGTTAACTGATTTCCTTAAAGCAAAATACAAAGGAATGATCAAAAGAGCATCCGCTGAGCAAACAGTTTGATTATAAAGCAAGCAAAAATGTAAGGTTACGACTGGAGCTTGCAGAATTTAATTTTTAAAGCATGCTTAATGCTCTCATGCTTAGTATAACTTTCCCTTTCTTGGCTTTGAAAAGGAATTATTTTGAAAAACTGCTCTGTCATGATGTTTCATTTGCATGGCTTCTTGCTAACTATCATTTATTAGTTGAAAGTTCAAATAGGGTCCGCTTTGTTATCTCGTTGGCATAAGACCAGCATGGTCAAAGGCCAGGTTAATGGCTATGCCTTTTCCCTCGTTGAAGGCTCGCTTCTTACATGCTGACAAACTTACTGCCCGCTAAAATAATTACGCAGAAGACAGTTCTACAACAACATAGAATGATGTCTAAAAGGTACTTATAAACAATTTTGAAATAATGAGAATAATTAATTAAGTCCGAAGGGGTGTATAAAGAATAAAAGAGCGAAAATGGATAAAAAAACTCATGCTTATACCATTGCTTTCTACTGTCTTAAGTGCACACAAATTCTCACTGGAACGTCATAAGCAGTTAACAGATTTTAAAACCTACCATTTACATAAAGTCTCTTCAAACTCGTTAGCTTGCAAATGGTGGACTGAAAAGAAAAGAAACTTTGCCTGAGAGCAGCAGAGGAATATTAAGGTTACCTTAATACAATATTTGTATTTGATCTATAATTAAATTAAATATTATTGTTCGGCTTCTTTCTATTAAACAGTCTTGTGAAACTAGTTATTTGCAATTTTGAGATATCTCAGTTTAAAATATCTTGGAACTTGAAGACATCGTTTGAACATCTTGGAAACAGGAAAAAAATCAAGATCGATCTTCAAAACTTCTAATATGTTGTAATCAATATCCTGCAAATATTAACGTAGCTCCCTAAGAAATAAACCTACCGGCAGAGCAGCGAGTTGATTTCTGGATAAGTTTAATGTCTCCAGTTTCGTCCAAGAATCTACAAAAGATAAGTGAAATGACGCCAATCCTGCTTAAAAATACTGTTAAGGATTAGGATATAAAACTGATTATAGGCGAAGAAGGATATTGAATTTTTTCAAAATAGCATAAACCAATATGGCATATTTGTCTTAAATTCAAAAGGGATAGTCCTTAACTGAAATTTTGTTCTTTAAGCGTCAGAAATTACTTGATTTTTCTAAGGAAAACACCTTAACTTACTTGGCCCTTAAAACTTGCCACGCTTAACTCAGAAAGAAATAAATCGAAAAGTTCAATAACTTGGCAGACCTGATTAAAGGATTTCTGTTGGATAACCAAAAGGACTCAACAAGCTGAAAGAAGCTTATCGTCTTCTTTGCAGATAAAAACGAGAAGCCTTCCTTGATTAAACCAATCATTTACAAGAAACTACTCACTTTTATCTGAAGTTGATAAAACTAAAGTAAACCTTATACAAAGTCATGACCTAACCTAAACTATATTAATCTAAACAGATAAGGTATTTACCAATTAAGGTTGAAAGCTCTGTGATTTGATTGTGGCTGAGGTCGAGACGTTTTAAACTGTTTATTCGGTATATCGGCTCCGGCACTATAATGCAAAATAGAAGTTGAAAAAATCGAAACCTAAAGTTGTGGAAAAAAACATCAGCAAATACAATAGGAATTCAATTATTTCTGTACGTAGGTATTACTTTAAGAAAAAATATCCATGGGACGGTCTCGCAGAAAAAAGGACGCTAAGACTATTGTGCAAAGTTATAATGTGATATACGGAATGCTAAAAAAAAATTTGTGGCCGCCATATTAATGAAGGTGGCGCGATGCCTGAAGTAGAGCACGCAATTAATGCTTCCAGAACTAGGGCATGCCGTAACCTTTCAAAAACACAAATGATTAGATAGGCCTATAATCCAAATAACCTGTTTCATATCGCTTATTTGAAGGCTGATTTAAGACCAAAAACTGGTCATACAGTAAAAATGCAGCTGCCAGTCATAACAACTTTACAGCAAGGCAAAAAAGTTCCATCTAAAGCTTGATAATTTAACAAATCAGTATTCGCGTTAGAAACTAATGGGACTGACACTGTATGGCTGTCTAGGGGTTCTGTATAGCATTGTAGATACATTCAGAATTCACAGACATTAAATAATTAGTTCTAACGAAGTTGAACATGCTTAAGAAAAAATCTATTTAAAAATATCTATTGTTTGATTTGGTGTGACAACATTTTTTCATTTTGGGATGTAAATCGATCAATATATAAGACAATCTTTTAAAGATATGTAAAACATCTGAAAAACAAATTCAAATAATTAACGAATGAAAACTTAATTATTGCGTACAGACGGCCAACAATTAAACAAAATTTTCACGGTTCTACCTAAACACATTAATTTCAAAGTAACCCATTATGGCTTTAACTGCAAACAGTTGCTCAGTTACAATTTCTTGCGATAATATTCAAGCTTTCTATTAACTATATCTGGTTTAACGCAATAATCAAGATTTATGCTGAAATTCTATCAGGAAAAATGTTGACACAAGGATTAGTTAAATTTTCAGAAAAACCAGAAAAAGTGTTGATGT
Source organism: Rhopilema esculentum (assembly GCF_057945365.1). Classification (NCBI taxonomy): domain Eukaryota; kingdom Metazoa; phylum Cnidaria; class Scyphozoa; order Rhizostomeae; family Rhizostomatidae; genus Rhopilema; species Rhopilema esculentum. The sequence goes on from NC_142827.1 coordinate 9,844,746, forward strand.
GATTTCTAAAATAATCTAGTAAATTGTGGTAAAGGAATTGAATTGCAGAATCTGTGTGAGGAATCTAAAATGATCACGTGATCACAATGTCTGAGAAGGAAATAACACACGATCGAAAATGAAAAATATTTCAGGTCAAGCTGTATTAGAGACCATGTCCAGTTTTATTTAGACCTCCCAACCCCCTCGTCCTGTAGTAATGAGTACATGACTTGCTATACACCTTCCAATAACACTCCCATTTTGGAAAACAAAAAGTTCCACAAACAAAACTGTGCATGTTGATGTTAAACAAACGATCATTTAATGTAGATGTATACACATTTACTACGTGCGATGGAAAAATTGTCAAAAATTGCCTGTTATGCCACAACCCCACCCCACCCCTCATGAGAATCTCCCTTCAAAATACAAGGATCGTTCTAAACTGGCAGTCAAAAAGGCTTGCTCTTGCTGTAAACCATCTATACCAACAAAAGTTTGATAGTATGTTATGTGAGTCAACAAAATTAAACTATTGTCTGCTTTCACTTGACAGTCTCCCTAAACAAGTTTTATTTATCATTTTCTTGAACCAGGGAGAAAAGCAAGGAGCATGCTGCGATTAAACTGCAGACTCTTTTGATGGGATACATAAGTCCTATCAGTCGAACATAAAATTCTTCAAAAGAAGTTCTTCGACAATCTACTAGTAATAACATAAAAATGGCGGGTGTTTTTGGCTCCGATGTTCCAGACATAGTGCTGCAAAGCTTGTTCAAAAAGTATGATTTAAATCATACCGGCTATTTGTCATCAAGGGAGGTAAGAAGTCTCCTGGGACACGATCTTCGAATGAGCGAGAATGAAATCGACGCATTCTCATTGCTGATGGATGAAGATGGCAATAATTCGATTTCTTATGAAGAGTTCAAGGCATGGATTCAAGATGAAAAAAAATCAGGGTTGCTGCATGATCCAAGTGGCACTCGATATCAACTATTGCTTAAAGCCGTGGAGTATTTTAAACAGTTCGATGCTGATGATAACGGGGCACTTGAAGGACAAGAAATTGTCATGTTAATGAAATCGATTGGTGTCAGAGAAGAAGGCATCGAAGAAGCGGTAAATAGCATTGACAAGGATCATAATGGGAAGATATCGTTTAATGAGTTCTTGAAATGGCTTCAGTGGATTCCGATGGATGATTTTTGATAAAAATAACGAGATTTTCAACAGTGACACTTCATTTATATATTTTAAAAAGGAAATTGGTAGCCTTTAGTTAAGAATTCACACCGTTGCAAGCCCTGTCAATTTCAACAAATGCATTCATGAAAAAGGAGCAAATGCTAGACATAATTTAGCCAGCAAAAATGATAGTGTTGCTTTGATTATGCAGAAATGCGTTAATTGATTATTTCCATCAAGGGATTCCAAAATTTATTTCAAGTTTTGAATATTCTTGTATGGAATTTAAAGACATTTTGGTGTCAAAATGGTAAAATTTCGGACGGCATGAATTCTCTGGCGAAAAGTGCATCAAAGTGCAAAAATTGTTATATTTTAATCAAATATGCTTATATGTGAGTTTGAGTAGTTTTAATTTAATGAGTTTTGTAAAAACATTAACTTTAGACTGCGTGAAATCTTTGTGTCAAAGTTTAACTATAACGCATTTTAGAAGAGGCATATCTGAGAAGAGGTATGAAATGCACGTAAGGTATTTCTATCATGCGCATCATCAAGTTAAATTGGCAGTGAGTGTCAGCCTCAATTTCATGGAAACATAAAATCATAAGGAGGCTTGAATATTGAAATCATAAGTGGAAATATGATTATACACACCCCTTGGCAGATCATTGTGCGAGAGATCAACATCTAAAATAATAACGAATGAAAAAACATTACGGCATGAATACATCCAAGAAAACCTTGATTATGGGATAATTGTTTCCATAGAACTTCTATTTGCGTGACTTTTACAATTGAATCATATATGAGTTTAAGCAAAATGTATACAGTACAACAAGATTCTACGAAACAATACTGGTCTTTTGGTCTTTTATTACTTCAAAAATATTTTGGATAAGATTTTGATCCGTAGAAACAGCTGTTGCTCGCATAACGCTGATTATATCAAGGTAAACAAAACGATTTCAAAAATATTCTTCTTTATGGTTATTTGAATAGCAAATCTGTCTTAAAATGGAAAATGTTGAAAAGATTACTTTATACGAATCAAAATTGAGTAGTACCTGTAAGATTTTCAAGGTTGTCCAATTTATGCGGCATGTTTGAGATTGTTCTCTGGAAAATAAAATTCAATCTATACCGTATTAATGCCGTAGAAATTTTCTATTTACTATTGCTGCACGCCAAGGCTTAAAAAGAAATATAAAACAGAAAATAAGTTAACTGATGCAGTTATAGCTATGGTATAATTTTGTCTCTCGGTTACAAATCACTGAGACTGCTTGTAAAGATTTTACTTTATTTTATTTTATTTTATTTTTACCAATGCAAAATGTTTTATTACTATATTACTGAAAGAATATGCAAAAAACAAAACAAACATAGAACGAAACTAGAACGAAAAATTATTAAGTTGACTGGAATAATTCTAAATCTCCATGCTGTTTTCGAAATTCGCTGTGTTTAAAGAATCGGACAATGCCTCGGTAGGGCTTAACTTGTTGCCGCGTATTAGATTTGTAAAATGAAAGAAGTCATGCTCATTTTACATGGTAAGGAAACTATACATTTTGTACAAATCTGGGCTTGGCACAGTGAATGCTGGGTATTCACATAAAAAGTTGGTTTCTCATGCAGTCTTATCTAAGATGCACAGTTTGCATATACGAATGTTTACAATTAAGCCCGTGTTTTGTCCTCTCTCAATAAGGAGATCATGATTGCATCATCTAAATTTTTTGATACGCTATCTCTCTTCGAAGCTAGGAGGTACTGATAGATTGTTTGTAGAAAATATTTTTGTTTATGCTATGAAAGGAAAAGAATGTAACGAGAAAATTGAGGAAAAAATTTTTAGTATCAAGGTACTTTTATCTTCTGAGATCGTTACTGTTGTTGGTCCTTGGTGATAAAGTATGCACTTAATATCAGACTTTAAGGAAATTATCGTAATCTTCCAAAACATATATCATAGGAATCGTAAGGGCAAAAGGACTGTACCCATGTCTGTATTTAATCTTGGACATTCCTCTAACGTTGATAGGCGCTGATTTTATAGAATGGAGAAAATTACTGTTGATCGGTCTGTCATTAAGTGCTCGATGCCGTATAGGCAGCGCTGTACAAACTATTTGGTGTATGGAACAGGACGGCTCTAAGTTACTTTTCCCAGTTTCACGCTTAATGCGATCATGACACAACTGTTAAATTTTAGAATGGATAGAGTTATTGCGAGTTAACACAAACCTGAGTATTTCTTAGATGCAATGTATGGAGTTGCAATAATGATGGTAGTTGCCTGTAAGCAAAAACAGCTTTTTACTAAGATTCCAAGAGATACGAAACTAATTTTTACAGCAACAAACTATTGAACAGAAGCTTAGTGCTACAACACACTATACAACAATGCTTGCATGAAACAATGATACAACAAACAATTTATTAACACATTGGTCTAACAATTCATTTATTTGAGCTTGTATCCTCATTAGAGCTTGTTTTCAGTTTTCAACACTTTGTTAGGATTACTGGATGTATTATCAGGCCCACGAAACAGTTGCTATGGGGCATGGAACATATAACTGAGATGGGCTCCTTAATGACGTCACAGAAGCATTCAAAAGCGATTTAAGTTTATTGGTATTGTTACCATAAATACAATATATCGTTTCATTTGAGATTAGATAGCTTGAGATTTTAATGGGATGATATCAAGTTTAACTCTAGTTCATGAACAGCAAAGTAGTTTCTTTGGGTATCTGTCGATCAGCCACTTCGCCAAAGACTGCAGAGCATGTTACAGATTAAGGGGCTAACACGTTTTTGGGGGTTAAACATGCTAAAACCCAAAAGCAGGGAGATTTTTGTTCGGTCTTAATTACATTTTGGAACTTATTAGGGGTGCTAAAGCCCCCATAGCCACCCCTCTTCCGTGGTCCCTGCACTTCTCCCTTTCATTCGACAGATATAAGCATTCAATGTCTACAATTAATTATATTTGAAAGTCTACAAGTACAAACATGAACAGTGATTCGTTGGTGATTAATGACAAAAATGCAATTATACATAGAACTTGAAACCAATATCTAGTTTACCTTAATTGGGCGTGTAATAGTGGGTTGTTGTTCAGGATCTGGAATAAAAACAAAAGACATCGCAATAATTCGAAAAAAAGTACTGGGAGTTCCTTGAATCTTTCATACTTTTGTGGAATAGCTAAACCATTGAAGCGTTTAAAAGAAGAGCGTTTTTAAATGGCAAATGTTTAACAAAAAATCATTAACAAAATGAATACCGCAACAAACTTTTGTTATAGTTTTCTAACCAAAGTAAAGAAAAAACTTTAACTAAAACCGTACCTGGTAATGGATAATTACACTGGTTACCCAAGGTAAGAGGCACATTGGCAAGGATGGGTAAAGTGAAATATCATTTTTTTTCTTCTCGTAGTGTTTTACCCTATCTTCAAAACATACTTTATAACCTGCCCATAGCAATGGCCAGGATGGCATCCTTTATCTATCCAAAAAACCTCAGCTTCAGTTTTTTTATAGATATATGATGGATATTCTGGTCAAATAACCATGAGCTTCTAATAATTTACTCTGCCATCATCAATCATCATCAAATTCACTGCTTTATCAATTATTCTTATTCAGTTGCATTTGAATGGGCTTACCAGGGTTTGTAGATTTGTTAGTCTTCTCAATTGTGGTGGAATAGTTTCTACAATGAAAAAAATATGAAAATCTAGAGAGATAGCAAAGATATTTCATCAATTCCATTAGAATTTCAGGGAAGCTTGCAAATAACAAAATAACATTATCATTCAAAATTGTAACAATAAAAAGCTTTTACTACACACTTGAAATCTGAATTTTGAACTTTCTGCTACCCACACGAATCTTAATGGAGATACTGATAAAAAATTATATAATTTTACAATAATATAATAATGATTTCACTAAAATCGTATATCTAGAACATAACATACCAAGCTCATTGTCACTCAGATCAAGATAAATCAGATCTGTGAGATTAACAAAAAGCTGAAAGAAAATGGGTCAAGTACTTTAACAATGTTCCTACATTGCATAATTTCATTGGTTTGTAGACACTTTGAAATAGATTAACTTGGATTTGCCTTGAAGGAATTCAAATCAGTATTGTAGGCTACAGTTTAACTAATCTTGGAAATCAATCATGTTGTTTCTCTTGTAAATAATAATTTTTATGTTCTTTTTAATCTTGGCAGTTACAGAAAAACTACCTAACACTTTTTTAAAAACTTGGAAAATAATTATGATCCCAGAAATATACCAAATGAAGTTTTCTATATTTTCTGGAGTGGCAGCACCACTGTGTAGCAAAACTTAGAAAGAAAATTTGTAATAAACTGCTGGATTATTAGATAAACTGATGCATCTATTTTGCATATTTTTGCATTAATGGTTGCATAATGTTTTGTTGTTTTGTTTGTGTTTCTTTGGGTGCATTGTGGTGCTTCTCGTCTCCTTTTTTAAAATTCTCTGCTGATGCAATGGAGTAAAGCAGCTCTGATACCGCTTAAGCATGGCCATTCTACTGTGATATTTCAGATGCTTAAATAAAACTATTTCAAAAACAGATTAAAAGATAATGAAGCAAAAAGTTAGAAAGAAAAACAACAACTTGATAGAGTAGTTAAATCCCAGTAACAGAAGAATGCAAGCTACGATTAGCAAGAAACTTAGGTTTGAACTGAGAAGATTAGCAAAGAACACAAAAAACCTGGTTTGGAATTGATGTGATGTTATTATGACTCAAATTCAAAACAAGGAGACTAGTTGCATTCTCAGCTTCAGCAGGCACCTGCAAAGAACAAATTTCTTATCACACATTTCAAAGAATGCATGATCATGATAAACAAAACAGAATGATAACATCATTGATATCTATTGAATTTATGGTAATAAGACCATTAGTACAACAGAGATAAAATATCTGACATAAGATATAGGTTTTAGAACCGAATAGTGTATTCTGAAGCTTTAAAATTAACATATGACACAAACAGAAGTAAAGCAAAAACTTACTTCATCCAGGTGGTTGTGACTCAAATCCTAGAAAAATAAGGGTATTTAATTATCTTTCTCAAAATTCACAGTCATTAAGTCTTCTGCCTGCTTGCTTAGTGAAGAAAATGGCCACAAGGAAAAATACAGAAAGGCTATAGCTTGACTTCAACTTTCAGGTTAAAAAATTACAAGAACTTTTGCAAGATAGTATAATTACCACTGTCAACAAGTCATCTAGCTTGAACATCTCAGACGGAACACCATGATTTTTCAAGCTATTGTGTCTTGCATTTATGACCTGAAAGAAAAAGTGACATGCTTATACAAAAAAGAGAAGAGAAGAATCTCTTAGAACTTAATCTACTGCAGCAAAAAATAGGCTGTGCGTGTCATAAAACCAATTTAGAATGTCTATAAAAAATAGCATTTCACCATAATGACTTTCAAATTTATTTTGTGCAAGGAATGAGACAACAAGATTGTTAATTTTTTTAAGGGTATTAGTGTTAGATACATTTCATTAAAAAAGATCTACCAACCTTAAGGTTGGACAATGAAGGGATGTCTCCATGAAGGGATGTAAGTTTGTTCTTTACGAGAGACAGATGTTCCTAAAAAATGAAAGAGATTTAACATAATTTAATGTAACTTTAATAGTAACATAAGGAGCAACATTTTGGAGGTTGTTTAATACTATGAAAGGAAAAGGAATTGGAATTTTTTTTATTTAGGACCAAATCAAATTTGCCCGCTAGAAATTTCCTTATATCTAAAGATTTTGCTGTATGTGCTCTTGACATCATGAGCAAAGTTTGTGTCTTAAATGCTTGAGCCCATTTTTGACTATGTGGTGTAGTACAAATACTTCAGAAAAGATCTGTTGACATGTCTTTATTGCCAGAATCAAAAAAGCCCAATCACCTCATGCTGCAACATATACTTAGTTAGCAAAAGTTTTAATGAGTTATACAAATGAGTAATTGTGACTACGTTGTAAACAACATGACCATCCAAAATAAAACCAATTTTGTGAGGCCACTAGATGCTTTTTATAGTCAACCTAGATCATAAATTGATGATCCTTAATCATAAATTGCATAATAATTTATTCTAATTTGTTTATAATTCTGTGAATTCTATAAATAGGTCTCTCCACAATAATGGGATTATATTTTGGGTTTCCAGCTTTCTTTCTATACCTCTTTTGGAATATAAGCAAGAACAGTTTGTGCATTTTCACATTTTAATTGGGGTTCATAAATTTATCTGGCAATTGGACACTGCTTTTGAGTTAAATGTCCAATAATAACAGCAATAAATTAATGTACATGCAATAATAAATATCCTTACCAGCTTTGAAAGGCTACCTAATGTATTTGGTAACTGATCCAAGTTTGAATTGTCAAGCCTTAGCCAGCGTAGATTCCCCATATCACCAACCTTTACGGGGAATGTCTCCTAAACACATTAAAATATACAGACATGAGAAATTATGATACTTATTATCATTAATGGGAGATGGTAGAAAATATATAATCTAGAAAAATCACTTGTTAAAGCTAGAGAACCAGAGGCAGGGGGCTGGGGGGGGGGGCTAGGGGGGCTTCATCCCCAAATAATTTCAAAAAATGTACTTTTAACCATACAAAAACAACATAGAAAACTTTTGAAAGTCACAAAGAAAACTTTTGGCCCCCATAGTCTGCTATATCAGGGCCATCAAAACCCATGGGACTGTGGGGGCTAGAACCCCCCATTAATTGTCAACCTGTAGTATATTATCTTTACATGAGTGTACTGAATAATGAGGAATATAATAGGGTGCCCCCCAAATATGAATTTCATACCTGCAGCACTGATATGCTCCATGGTCTAACATTTACCCAGCTAATTTTAGTGTTCTTGAGAATGGTTCTTAGAGACCCGATATTTTATAATCTAAAACCACTAAAAGGTATGTATCAATGGATCAGGAAGTACTCTTTATAGATCAAATCAGTTGTAGTTGGGATGGATTTAATATACAATCATGCAGTGATTGCCCGGGAGTATCAGTATCTTTGTTCAATGACTAAACGATATTTCCTTGCCTATGTCTCTCAAGAAAATATCGTCAGGAAAACATCGTCGTTACTCGCACTCGTCATGCAATTAGATCTGGCTGATTTGTTTACAACTAGGCTAACCTCTTTTGTTTTATCTTCCAAACTATATAAAGATTTATATTTCTTAACCATTCCGTTTGAAAAAAGAAAGGAAGATGACAAACGTCAATGGTCAAAAAGGCAGAAGGCCTAAAAAGGCCTAAAAATATATAACTGCTTCATGCATTTCCAGTATTGATAACCTTCTACCTTATTGAAAACAACCTTCTACCAGCAGTCATATACCACAATAGGATAAAGAAAAAAATTTAGATTATATGTGATGAATACTTACAGTAAAGTCATTTCTGGAAAGGTCTATACCCCGAACAAACGGGAGCACCCCTAAGGAGTCCGTCGCCATTTTGGGAGTAACTGGTCAAGAATGTTGTTGTCTTTAAGTACTTCATGTAAGTTCCTCCCTCATTTGCTGCAATTTTAGGGCGAGGAAGAAGAATAATTTTTTGACATTTGTATGATAACTGCTTTTTATTATCAAGGACCTAGCAGTGCTAAGTAGGCTGCAAGTAGGTTTTAAAACCCCCTTATCGCCTTTAAATCATGTAAAACACGTCTCTTAATAATCTAAACCAAAAGAAAGACAAATCTATTACAACAAATAAATTGTAAAATGAACATGTACATTTTCAGTCCGTTTGCTTTTGCTCTGATGAAGCCCCGTAAGCCGGGGCGAAATATCAGCCTTCACTAATTTACGTGTATTTATTGTTGTTTATTCTCATCGCATTGCGGTGTTTCTTATTTGCTACATTTTGATCAATTTTTCGCCTCAAGAACTCCTTGGAGTCGTCGAGCAGACTGCTATCGTGACGTTTTCTTTATTCACACTATTTCAAATCCCCGTAAACCATATGCTGGTAAATTTATGCGTGGTTTTCGAACAGTTGCTCTCGTTTCTTTCAAAAATGTCCTCTAAATGGAGAAGCATTAATTTGTAAGTGATAGGTTGTTCCCTCCTTACGAATGGGAAGTTAAATTAAGTTTGTAAAATGCATTTCTGTCTAGATGGCCATGACACTGAAATGTTCAAAAAATGGCGAAAAAAGGATTTGTATATCCAAATAGGCGTGGTCTGAAAAGTTCCGCGGGGATGTGCTTCAGGCTCCACTTGCCCGAGGAAAAATTGGGTCGCTAAAAATTGTTTCAAAATAATTTTATACCAGAATTCCTCAATTTTGCATTCTAGCCCGATTACATTGGTCTCAAATCATACTTTATTCCCTCATAAATTATTTTCAGCTTTGATTTGACTGCCAAGATTGTGTTTAAAGCCTCTTCGAGCCACGGTCCATTTTTGCATTGGAAAGCCCTATGGAACACCATCAAACAAAGACGTTACTATCTTAAGTCTAATAATGGAAATTTATCTATCCTCTTTCAGTTTAGCTATAGACTCGATGAGTATAAATGAGAAACCACAGCATTCTTAGCTCTAGCTACTTTTTGCCGCAAACATAAAGAATTAAGAAACAGACCTTCATAAATCCCATATTTAGCTTCTCAAAGTTTTCTTAACGCTCCGCGGTGCCCGATGCAGTATTTTTGCTATATTTATGTGGGAACGGCAATATTAACATATACGGCAATATTGCACACAAATAAAATACTGGCCTCGATCACGCTTGCTGCGATGTTGGATGCATTACAAAATTAAATGATTGCTTCAAAGACGTCAGTGTAACAGGTCATCAAGTTATACCAAAAATTTATGAATGCTTTAATGATTACGACATTAAACTGTCATATGTAAAGTTTGAAATGATAATTAGTAGTCCGAGTATTGTCATTGTGGTTTGTTCGTCAAAAACGAGTATTAGACAAAAAAATACAAACTGGATTTGATTGAAGTGATTGCGCGATTGTGTGAAAAACAAGAATTTGAGCGATTGTGTGAAAAACAAGAACTTTCGAAAGTGAGAAACATGTCATTTTCATCAAGACTAAGTAGAAATATTGCTTCAGGCAAGATATCTCATATTAACTTTTTTAATCATATGTAAATTGTTATGATTCTACTTAATTGGCTTGGGAGCTTTGATTGCAAAGCTATTAAAGCTTCACATTTGAAAAAGCGTCTAAGAAACTACATTTTTTCGAGACTAAGAAATTAAGAAAAGAAACTAAAAGATCTTTTCGAGAGACCGAACTTGTTTTGCTTGTAGTACCAAACTTGGGGCCAAGGATTCGAAGTGAAGACCTTCTTCATTAAAATTTTTTATACCAACATCAAATCAATGTATTTTTTATTATCGTCAGTCTAAAACATTTTTACTTTTGTCATTCAGAAAATTTGACTTGCTTTCGAAAATGAGTTACTTTATCGTGATTGTCAAAAAAGGTAACCTATCTTAAGTTATCTATGAAAAATTGGGCCCAGCACTGATTCTTGTGGAACACTACGAAGAATATTTGAAATTGATTTATTGTAGTACTAATTATATCATACTTTCCGGCTTTTCATTAAAAATGGATATGAAACAGTGATATCTCATTACAACAGTACACGGGCTGTTTCGGCATCAATAGATCCTGTGACACATTGGCGAAAGCTTTGCTGCAGCGTGGCAAAATATTGATCTAAACTGTGGATCTATTCTCGATAATGAAGCATTTCTGATGTCGTGAATCTTTCTACTTTTAATAATACTCTTGAAAACAAATAAACGTCTTTCTACATTTGTTGAAATTTGATTTTGAATCTATTTCAGAGCCTTTCAGTAAATTAGGGCCATGGCACACTAGTGAGAGATTTACAAGTGTCCCAGACAAATGATGCAAGTTCACTTGATTGCTCTGAAGAGCCATACACAAAAATTAACCGATTTCATTTGCGGGTAATTGTCGAATGTCTCAACTGTAACAGCATTAACACCAAATGAGTCATTTAGGGCAATTGAAAGCCTATCTTGTCATAGGCTTTTCAGTTAGGCTGCATTGTCATCTAGCATTTTCGCTTGCTGTCTTTCAATGCAAAAATTATGCCGTCAATGAAAAATTGTGTCTTTAAATGGTTTATTAATAGACCAAAAAGGGGTTTGATTAACATTAAGCTACTTACTGTACAGCCAAGACACAGCTTACATGAAGAGGACAACAAGAAAAACATCATCATGTCACTTGCAATCGACTCTTTTATTTACATCTATTTACGATTTAAAATCTACATGCACTTATCATAAAAAGGATGACATATGCTAATGTACAAGGAGAGGGTAGAAGAGACATGGGGAGCAGAATTATAGGGCGTACTATTCCATGGGTAGGCATGGGTAGTATTTCGTAGGCAGCCAGAGCTAATATCGATTTCATAAGGTGATATTTGTGCTGCCATAAAACTGGCGCATATCTCTCGTAATTGTTATGGGCTTTAAACGAGCGAAAGCGAAGCCCTATTACGTCTTGATAAACAGAATTTCGACTGTTGCACACATTTATTTGTTGAAAAAGAGGCCATTCGAGTTTTCTAGGCCTCGCAACTGGCCATCTTATTAGTTACTCCTTGAGGAACCTATTTTGGATTATTATTAGAAAGTCTTAAGAAGAAAGAAATTTGAAAGGAAGAACCGTGCTAGGAAGTGAAATGAAGAGGAAAAAAGAACTTATCCAGTCAAAATAAATTGGGACACGACACAGGGGCAGCTGTCCAAATTTGGATGGTTAAGCTTTTGTTCAAAAATTGCTTGCTACCGAAGAATAGACAAAGAAAAGTTGTTATAGTTCTATTCAAGACTGAAAATTCATGTAAAGTTCTAATGGAATTCTCGAGAATAATAACGAAATCTCTAGGAAAGGAAAATTTAGGAATTTATTCAAATCCAATTTGCAGAATCGCCTTTAATATCTTAAATTGAGGCAATCGTAGCAACTCTTAGAGTGTAGGACTTTTAGTTTTGCAACAATCAAGATTTTGCAAGATCAACTGATGCTTAAGGTGTCAACTTTAAATTACAAATGGTTGGAATTTGCGTGTAATCTTCATATCGATGTTTTTACATTCATTTCAATCGAAATGTGAATCAAAAGTGTAACTTAGCTCTACTGGTGGGAAATTGCAAATATTTTTTCTGCATCTTCTCTTTTATGGATACACACTTGGCAGGGCTGTTTCCTGGATATCAAGCCTTTTAGCACTTTTTAAAGGACCCAGAAAGTCGAAGTGCTCAAACCCTCCGTTATCCATGCTCTTCAAAGCATTATACACTTCATGGCTGCATTTCGTAGCTTCTATCCACATGTCAATGCCACTTATGTTCCATCGACAGAGAGAGGATAAGTGCTTGAGTGTGTTTCGTTGACAATCTGGTCCAAAGCTGCGATTTGATGTCAGCGTGAGTATAACTTGAAAAGAATCTCCAAGGATTCCGAGAGCCTTTTTTAATCCAATGGATGACCTTTTCACAACGTCTAAGATAAAGTGAAATGCTGTCAATGCCTTAGTGTCAATGATAACAATGAGAAATGCAATGTTGGTACGCAATTTTTCCCCCATTTCGTGCCATCTTCAAATTCTGCGGTACCAAAAACGTATTTGCATGGGCTCCGACAAAGGTTGAAAAGTGGGGGGCCAAGGGAAAATTTAAAACCCATAACAAAATATTTTGAAAAAACTCTATTGTTTTGCCAAGGCCCCCGGCCCTCCCCCCCCCTTCGTCGGAGGCCCTGATTTGGATAAGTAAGAAAACAAAATAAAGCTCCTTTCCGCATTGAAAGTCTTTATAATTACGACTGATAATGAATGTGGTGGTGATGATGATGATAATGCTTTTGGCGATTCCTATCGCCCAGTCATGCATTGCAGGTTGCCAATAATATTCTCTACTGGAAAACACTGAGTGAATTCAAACACAAGCTAGCTGGTGTCTTAAAACCTGCATTATATTTAAAGGAACCTGTAAATAATTGATTTGGACGTCTTGGGCTGCAATTAAGAAAATCTGAACGGAACCATATTCAAAACAGATGGAAATAACAAAAATTGTTGTGATACAGAGAACAAGAAGAGCCGCCACATGCTGATTGCGCCGCAGAGGTCTCATTTTCTTTCAAACATGAAACATGAAAACTTGTCCACAAAGTATTGTTGGAATTCACAAACCAATGCTTTAAAAAGCTAGCATGTGAATTGAGACTCTAGTTGCTATAGCGACACCAATGTTACTCGTGTATCCATAATCACAAATCCTTGAATTTCCCCTCCCCCTTCCCCTCTCGAATAAGACGCAACGCAATGTACAAAATGCTAATGTACCCCAACCTCGAATAAAAAAGTGGTAATAAGCCCCCTTCTTCGAATGAGCCCCTACTCAACATGCCAATTTTTACAATACACAATTTTTGCTCGTGATAAATCACACAACTAAGGAGAAAAGGACAACTAAAACAAACGAAGCATTTTCATGATGCTTTCGTTATCACAAACACCTGGTCAGTTAAAAAGTAACCTGTCCATTATTATAATGTCATAGTGCATAATTTCTAAATATCCCCCAGCTTTATCAATCACTGTAGGGAGTAGGAGAATGGGTACCAAGGGCCAAGTGTCCCAATAGCACCGTGGTGCTAGAAATTGTTCGTTTTGATTAATAGATCACAACTTATTTCATAAGAGTTTTGATTTATAAAAAGTTAGAAAATCAAAATCTTTTTATCAATGATACAAAATTTTGTGCGATACAGCAAAAAACTAGGTCAGACTATAATCAACATTGCTTTATGTACAGCTTTGATGAACCACGCCCATATGAACACGCCCCCATTTAAAATTCGCAGTTAAGACTGCCCTTCTGTGTGATTAAAACACAAGGTATCCAAGACCTCGCTGTTAAGGCTCATCAACTCATGGGTCACTTTAGCAAATTTAAAGTAAATTAAATCAATTCCAGGCAAAATAAAAAACACCCAATTTAAAAAAACCATCTATAAAAACGCAAGGGTCGTATTTTGAAAACCTAAGAAACTGTACCAAGATGCGGAAAATAGTTAAGAGGCTCCTGTACCAGGATTTTGCAAAGTTTCTTATAAAAGAGTAGGATCACACGAAGTAAGTTTATTAAATAGAATTGATTTTTGGTTGACATGAAACTATTGCTTTTCAGCATGTGTGGAAGTTTTAATATACTATATATATAAATATATATTTTATGTAGCTATAGACAATGATGCACTTGGCAGATTTTCATCCTGATATTAGTTACGTAATCTTTGCTCACAACTCACCCAATCCTCTTATTCCATGTATAACAAGCCTACTTCCTTCGAAAAAAGATTTCATCACTTTCAAGAGACCTCGTTTTTTATGTTTCCTTCTGGATTAATTGTAGTGAACAGGGCCGTAAGTTGCACAACAACAAAAAACTGAATTTGCCATCCAAAACACCTGCGTCTGAAAAAGGGATTATGCACTTGATGCATTTCTAGAAACTGGTCCCAGCTAGTCTTAGAGTAGGTACCGCTGTTGGATCCAGTTTCGTGAAGATATGCAAAAATTAAAGATGGCTTTACATATCTAATGATATGCGCTAATGAGATAAATTCTGTCCTCGTGATAAATTTAAACTTCCATTTGATTAGTTTGAATAGCAATCTTGTTTGTTATAAGGGCTATTCAAACCTTCACGTTACATACAGCTTGTATTCTTCAACAGACCAAAAAAAAATTAGCACAAGGTAATTATGAAACATCACTGAAAACGAACCAAAATCGAAGTTTAACTGCATTCAGGGTAAACAAATGATATAACGGCCTGACAGGGTGTTGAAATTGCAAGGCAAAATGGCATATCGAAAATAAAGTGCATAAAATGCATCAATGCATCAAACGTTAGATCATTATAAATGCTTGCGTAGAATTCAATATTTACTGTACTATTCCAATAGCTTACGCAAGTGATCAAGCAATGCCAAGAAAAAGAATTACATTGTTCGATCACTGGTGTAAGGAAGACAACGGCAAAACAGAAACATGGAGATATCAAGCGTAGAGCTGAAGATCGGAATAGCTGGTGGGTGTGACGTTGAACCTGCCTCGCAGCAGACAACCAAAGAGAGGGAGAGAGAATATAACATAAATGGAATGTGTCAACATAACATTTACGACAATTTCGTCATCGGAAGAACTGTAACTTGATATTAACAATTATATACAAAACAAGATTTTAGAAACCAAATGAAAATGAAATAGCACACTATATAAAAAAATACTCATTTGTTGATTTTGGTAATACATTAATATTTTGCGTCAACCAAGATTGTCTGACGTCAAAAGAGCTATCAAATAACATTTTTTCAACCTTTTCCATGACACTTTGAAACCTTTCCTTTGATGCTTCCAATTTCTTAAAATGAGCCTTGGGTCATAACGGAGGAGTGACGTGACAAGCCTGAATATATGGCTGTAACTTGATATTTGGAGGTGATTTGAGTTTAGTTGACGAACTGATTATGTTCTGAATGGACCAAATTTCTGTAAAGTTACCCGATAGACGAATCTGTGCCATTTTAGGCGAGATACTTTGCCCCTTGGCAACGCTTTTAGTTATCATTCTGTTTACGTCAAAAGTTAAACCATGTAATGTCAATGGAAATAAATCGTAGCAGCTTTTTGGAAAAAAATAAGAGTGGTGTATAGATAAACAAAAGGGCCGCTTTTAGACAGAAAACTGACATCGTCACAAAATATTTACCTGGTCCCAGATAACTGCCTAACAGGAGCAAAAAATGCGTAAAAAAGAAATCCAGTTCCTACTCTTTAAAAAATTTAAAATAAAATAACTTTCGTTAATTTGCTCTTTGTGTTTCTTCTCTGTATTAATTATTGCTTTTTTTGCAATAAGCAAACCAAAGACTTAATGGATCTATAAAGCTTGAGAGGAGGCTTTGAGGTTAAACAAGTATGCGTATTTTTGAATACTTCTTTACTGTGTATAGGGCTGTGGGAAATAGGAGGATAATTATTTCTTGACACTGTTCTGTGCTCCTTTACCCCCACATCAGAATTCTGAACGGTTCAGAAGGTCCCTGAGCCACCTTGCAGTTCACCAATAGAAATTTATTTCATGCACTCATGCTTAATATGCCCCCCCCCCCCCCCCCCTGGACAAATTCAAGACCGAGCGGCCAAAGACAAGTCCGAGCACGTTAGAAATATCGGGGAAACTTTTCAAGAAGTTCGATGATTGAGTTTGTGAATTCAATCAACATTGTGAAAATATTACTAGCAGACATTTGCTTAAATAAAGACTTCCTTATGAAAGTTGAAAAGATTCTCGACGAAGAAGCTTGCTCTCATTTCATGGTATGACACCTGACAGAAAATTGCAGGTCTATTGCTTTTTCAGTGCTGCGTGTAAAAATTAAAAAGATACATTTCCTTGCTCAAGTTCTAATGCACCCGTTTGGCAGTATTGCAGATATATTTAAATATACGCAAAGACCCCACGCGTATGTTTTTATAGTTCTTGACCAGCCGACGCCAGGGCATTTTTTAACATATAAAGTAGTGGGGAAATTCCCCACCAGCCCCTTTCATTGCCCCACCAGTGGAATATGTTTGCCCCACCACTTAAGTGCACTTATGATTCGGTGACATTTTTACTTTTTACTTAATTTGAGATATTTGTGGATGAAATCTTCATGAACAGGTTTCAAATCTCAATTCATTTTTCACTGGAACTGCTGCTTCTATATGTGATTCCCCTTCTAATTGCTGTGCTCGCGATAATTGCTTGCTGTCTGAAGAAGGCTCTGTAATACAGCTTATGAATCGGTGCCCTAACAAGATTTTTATTCGAATCTTGACGATATTCAGTCCGGGGCGCAGAATAAAGCTAGGCTCTTGCTAAAATATTCAATTCAAGCTTTGAGCCAGAGGTGTGGAGATCTGTAAACTACAATTTTTGAGGTAGATTTGCACTGTTTCTGCAAGAAGACTAAATCTGCTGCCATATTCCTTAAATATATTTATACAGTGATGGATTTGATACAAAATTATCAGTATAAATACATCATCAAATAGATAAATGAATGAATAATGAATAAAAGTAAATTATTCATCATTAATTTATAAATAAGAGCATATATTTTAAATATATGTGCAACACAATTCTTAAATGATAAATTATATATCTTGATGGAATAATAAATTAAATATATTTTCTCAAAATATTCTTATGGACAAAATTCTGGAAGTTTTCGTGAAATTCAATCCTGCGCGTAGATTCGATATTTCAAGGCAATTATATTCTCCAAAGCAAAGCCCAGCCTTACGCCAGCCTTAGTCCATTGTCCTCTAAAACCAAGTATGTCATCTAAACAAATACTTGACATTTTAGATTGATCTTTTCATAGGTGTAGGAGACAATTGGGGCTGGGAAGGCTGCTGCGCCCCCTCCCCCCAATCAGACAAAAGTTAATCGCATTTCAGGCTCCCTTCGGGCAGTTCTGTCTCAGTTGAGCAATAATATTCGGGCAAGATCCCTAACAAGCCCCCAACCCGAAACATTTAGCACCAACTCCTTTCATAGATCTTTTCAATCTGTTTTGCATGATTTTTCCCGAGACACGATCGTTCTTAGAAATTTTGCTACGAATGAAACTGCCACTGCCATTTGCTGAACAAAAATAAAAAAAATTAGCACGGATCACCTGTTCCTCCGCGACATGATGTTTTAAATTTGATGAAGTGAACGGTTTTTTTCGCATTTTCAAATATTTTTCAAGTTAATCAGGATAGAAATTAAAGGAAACAGTTAGACATGGTTTTTACCAAGGCTTATCTGCTTCCCAAGAACACATGCACTGCATTCACAGTTTGTTCAACTTTTTATTGGTCAAAAGCAAAGATTTTGATTGGTGTACTTTCAAGAAGCAAGTTAAACGAAGGAACATGACAGGGCGTGGAACCAACGTGTCAGCTTTCAGTGCATTATATAAAATCTAACTCGTAAACAGAGTTCAGAAAACGCCTCACCCTTCCTCCGGATGAAATTTTGCTTATTTTGTCTTCCTAAAATTTTTCTTGTATCTCTTGAATAAACGTTTCTAAGAAATTTGGAATTGAGTAAAATCGTCTTTGTTTCGGTCTTTACGCTTTGCAAGATGAAGAAAATTCCAAGCACCTTTTATACACTCTTACCAAGTTATGATACTTCCATTCTACTGGATAGTTGGATAACCTTCCTCCGGCTCACAGCCGTGGAACCGTAATGTTTTCTTGACTGTGCTCGTAAATAGAGAAAAAGATCTAGCCCCTTGTTTGGCTTAGCTTTAGCTTTTTGACGAAAAAAGATTTCACAAAATAGTGTCCATGTTTTTTTTGGGAGGGGGGTGGGGGGGGGGGGGGGGGTCGGGGTGTAATAAAGCCATTTCAGATAAATCCAAGAATTGATTTGATACAAGATGTCTTTCTTTAATTTCGTTGCTGAAGAAGGCAAATTTTTCTTCAATATCAAATCAACAATCGTCCTTTACTTAATCAGCTTGATTACGTTTTAAGTGATTAAGTGATTGCGAATGGATGCCTACTTGGCTTTTCGAAGCCATTACCAACTTATGTTCTTTAGGAAAACTGGTTCGATTATGAAAGTGGGAGGAAACTACTTGCTGCATGTTCTGGACACATGTAAGGATTTCTCTCTCGACTGCTTGGGCAAAAACCTTATCGCTATTGCATTTAAACGGGATTTATCGCTTGCCATAGACTATGGATGCAGGGGTGCGAATAGATTTGGAATTTCCTTATGGTCGCGGAATGCAATGTAATAGTACCATAAGGCTGCAAGCAACTGCATGCACGGAAACAAGATCATGTTTAATGACACCTCAGAGATAAAGTAGAAAAAGAAGGGAGTCACTTTATAAGAAACAATATTGTTCAAGACTCAAGTCAACACACGTAATCAATTACTATTGTTTCGAAGGGGGTATATCATGACATCAGGGGATACCAAATGACAAAACAAACTTGCAAAAATTTTGCTTTCTCTTTTTCAAGAGATTGAAATTTTAAATAATAACCTTTAATCAAATCAAAAAAATCGAGGTAACTGGAAAGATGACTTACCCAGGATGGTAACATTCGCAAGTTTGGCAAGCTGTTTTTCTATTAGCAACGCCTGATGCAGCTGGGCATCATGCTCGTCCTTGCTAGGTCCGGAGACTAAAACTGCAACGTTTAAGCGGCGATTTACTTCTCCAGCCATCTTTGTTCTGAACCGTTCTGTTGTTGATGATAGATGTTTTTCGTGGCTCACTTTTCCCCGTCCATCTGCAGAAAACTGGACTTTCTCCTGCAAGCTCCCGAGCTCAAGCGGAGCGTTACGGAGTGCAACTTTCTGCAAAGCGAGCACAGCTCTGGTCGATCAACAGGTTCGACTGAAACTTTTCAACTTGTTTACATCACGGGACCAGCTAGCTTGCCCTGATTGGCTCTTCTCGAACACGGGATTTCCCATGCTGCTTGGAAAATAAGTTCGCAAGGACAAGCTGATAACTGATTTCCATTATTTTTATGCGAGTTTCAATCTTCGGTTTAAGCAGAAATTTTGAGATTTATCAAGCAGAGATTTGAGAATAGGAATGATTTTGCAAAACAACAATAATCGAGAATAAAATACGAGCAAAGTATTTCTTCGTTTCTAAAATGCACGGATCCGACGACACTGTACAGCGAAGAGGAGGCATCCTTTTACCCTTCAAATTTACAGCTTGCCACTGGGGGCAGCGTTTGTTTAAGGGTGGAAATCACTTATGAAGTCAGATTGTGGACATTCTTCCGAAGCAGAGACTCGACATTGCGGGCGTGTGAATTGGGGAAATTTTCAAAACTGTTTACCGTAATGCCTCGAATAAGCGCCCGGACGCTTATTTAATTTTTGAGGCTCCAGGATGGGAGCTTATTCGAGGGAGGCGCTTAATCGAGGGGGCGCTTATTTAAAAAATAGATTTGGGTGCAAATTGTGTTGTTCATTAAACTTTCTTGTTGAATTGCTTTCCAATTATGTTTTCGTTGAAAATTCGAATAAGCACCCATTTCTGAAGGTTGAAGGACGGGCGCTTATTCGAGGGGTGGGTGCTTATTCAATAACTTCACCTCTACGGTGGGTGCTTATTCGAGGGAGGCTCTTATTTGAGGGGGGTGCTTGTTCGAGGCATTACGGTAAATAAATCATAAATAAAAGCAGTGCTATAGGAGACTTTTTTCTCGCTAACAAAGGCCAGATCTCAAGTTACTTTTGGCATTTAATCCTGGGGATAATCCAATCGTATTGAGCAAAGATTCGATCATGTGACTTTTAAGTAAGAAAAACTGACTGACTGACACAACAAATGAAGATTAGAAGTGGTATACGTAGAAAAACAAGATGTAGACACAAATTACTGGCATATTTATACAGATCTGCACAATTCATTTTTAGCCTAGTCGATAGATAGCGGGTTCAGTAGTTTATAACTCGGTGCAAGAATCGCGATTAAACCAAATTCTAAGCATAGTTCAAAGTAAGGGCGATCTTCTCACTAACTAGCAAAAGCCTACATAACAAAACCAAACATAACCCAAATCTACTTTGCCAATAGTCAGGATTAGTGTTCAGAGCGAATCCTTTTTCAAAGTGAGTTTAGGCCAAAACAGCTTCTTACAAACTGTTGAGATGATAATATTATACAGAGCTGGGCGGGTAACCATTGACAACGATATATCAAGCAATGCGGATGACTGGTTGTTTTGATATCAAGGACATGGAATGACTCGGTTCAGCCCTTTATCTGGATAGCCTAGGATTCATCTCCCGAGCCTCTAAGAATAAGGCACAGTAGTTCTTCTTAAATAATAACCTGGGAAACAAATCAACTAATAGCTTGACGAGCAGCTAAAAAACGTGGGACAAGAAGGCAACAATTATTGTTCAACCTTAGAGGTGCTTAACCATTACAATCTAGAAACCATCGTTGACAGTCAACTTTCAAAACCATGGCATACAACCTTGAAAGATTTGTCTAAAATGTTGGATATAAATATTTGGAAAATCTGCTTTAACAGGGAATATCAATTACGGAATAGCTTATGCACTGAACGGATGTAAATCCAAATTTCTAGAATAATCTACATTATTTTCTTTTTATAAGAACACAAGCCTCAAAATTGATCAAAAGTTAAGAACAAATTAAGAACAAGCTGAGGCCGAGCCTTTGAACAACATTTTTTCTCATGCCATGTGTAGGTGCTTTTTCGGTGAATATTCAAACCTGTCGGCAAATTAAGGTTGTCTCATTCAATTTGTTGGCAAATGAGGCCTAACTATCTCCCTAAAACCTATTACACTCTTTTTTTTATAAGAACCAGTAAATTTAAGTTCAGGCTGACTGTTGTTAATTTTTTCGAAAATCTGAGGCTGGATTGTTATTAATTTGTTCTTAAATTAAGAGGTTATAAGCAGTGCTATTGCTAGCTTTTTCGCTCTAAAGAGGTGTTCAGGCCTCATTTGCCAACAAAGTGAGTGAGACAGCCTTAATTAGCTGACAAATTTGAATATTTACCGAAAAAGCACCCACACGTCGCTAAAAATCCTCGATTTTGAGAAAAAACGTTGTTCAAAATTGCATTTTGCAGAAGCTCAGCCTCAGCATGTTCTTAATTTGTTCTTAACTTTTGACCAGTTTTGAGGCTCGTGTTCTTATAAAATTGTTCTTATAAAGAAAGAGTGTAAATTAAGAACAAATTAAGAACAATCCAGCCTCAGATTTTCGAAAAAATTAAGAACAGTCAGCCTGAACTTAAATTTACTGGTTCTAATAAAAAAAGTGCATTGCAATGCAAATAGGTCTATATGTCAAGGCAACAGAGGACTTTTGCCTGCTCGCGAAATGGCAAGAACATTCAAGAAAATGAAGAAAGATGACAGGCATTTATTTGAAAAAACTGAATTAAACATAAGGGAGGTAAGAAAAGAGGCAAAATTTCCATGGAAACTATCTCCCCTAACTACGTAACCCTGGCTTTGCCAAAGTCACCAGTTCACAAGTAGCTCGGTAACTCGTCAGGGTGACATTGATTCGATGGGAAAATAGCATTAAATATTGAAGAAGAAGTCAACTATTTGAAAATACTGGTAAACCAAACGAATCCTGCTTATTTCAGCAAAGCAAATAACTCTTAGTGCTTGAGTCCTTGTAAATGCGAGATACTTCACTTAAATGTTACGTAGATGTTAAGATATATTTAGAGTAACAAAAACTTAGTGAATATTTTCTTTCTGTTTCTCGTCGACTTAAAAGGTTAAGCTTCCAAAACCGTTAAACAACTTATGCGATAGATGGATTAAGGAATTTATGTCGGTCGGATTACAAAAATTAGGCCGGCCAACACTGTTGGAACTGCACATACGATCATAAACGTTATCAACACAGCATTTGCAAAAAATAATAACATCAGAAGTCACGGTAGGGAATCTTCACCATTAGAGTTCTATAGCATTGATAACAGAGAATAACATCTTGCAGTTACGGGATAAAAAGTATTATGTCAACAGAATTTCGTGTGAATAATAATTTTTTTACAAAAATAGCTCACTAAACTAAGTCATTCAAAATTGCAAAATTAAAATAAATATTGCATTTTAGCAAACCATTGGCGACATGAATTATTCAAGATTCTCGCAACAAAGACCATGGGTGATTTGCGACCCAAGCATTTAGGCAGGCTTAAGCAAACAAAGTTTACTGGTAACGCCAAGTTGATTTCTTTACAGGAAACAGGATACCAGCTTTTAAGCGCAAACCGTAATGTTTGGAAAAGCTGTAATGAGAGTTTGGCTTTGGGTGCTAAAAATACTATTTCTAAACGGAGAATGCGAAAATTCAGAACGGGATGGTGGAATAAGACCTATGACTGCAATCTATTAAAATGCTGTAAGGTAAAAAAAATTCCAGGGTGGGGGATTGGGGAGTTATCAGAGGTTCTACGTACGGTGGTGGTTAATCCCTCAAAACTATTATGCAACCGAAAATATCATTCTACTGAAACAAGGAGCCTAAAAATCTAAAAACATTAGCGAGGAGCGAAAAAAATTATATAGTTTCAATGCTAATGAAAATATATGACTGAAATTGATTGCATGTTTTGAGAAACTCATTGCAATACAACAAATGCATTGCATGTATTGATAAAATATTACTAGGGGAGTGACTCGCAATCAAAAGGCATCATAATGCAGTTCATTGTTTAAACCCACAGTGCTCCCACTCCCTGGAAAGGAAAGCCTTATAATGATAAAAAGCATGGAAACAGGCAGTGTATTGGACTTTATTTACTGATTTTATTTGAGTAATTCGGTTCGCTGCGTGCTATGTTTTGCAGATACGGCGGTTTCCAATATAGCTGAGGACCAAAGATAGTTGTGAGGCAAATATATCTTATTATCTTCTTTGATTTCTGTGTGCAAAAATATGGCCATTGCTGGCAAGAGATAAAGAAATTGATGGCAACATCGTCTCTATACACCTTTTTACAAGAATATTGTTCATCAGGCTCAAAATCATACGATTCTTAAGAATGTTATAAGAATATTGCCCAGTCTCAGCTTGCATTTTTCAGCAGTAGCCTGTTTTGTCATATTCATGATCAGGGAATCGCATGACTGACATCTCTCATCATTTCAAAAAGCGTGGTTTCTATTCGAGGGCGGGGGATGTTTCCATGAAACCATTTCAGACTTGAAGAAAGTAAGAATGCTTTAAGAATACAATCAGGCCTAAACAAAACGAAACTATCTTCAGAAAATCGAGACAAGGGCGTTTGTAAATCTGTCGAATCTACACATAATAAGTTGATAGAAAACCTTTTAAGCAAGGCAATCACAATCATTTTCAGCTGGATGAAAAGTTTAAAAGCCCACATTAAGTCAACATATACTACTTGAAATACAATAGTTTGTGGTCTATACATTTCCGTTTATCAAAGTAACATAGGGTCGCTATGCAGTGCGTGGTTCCTATCAACTCTAGGATTACTTCTTATAACAACACTGACGAACATAAGGATACAGGTTCGTACTAAGAATTGCTAACTAGCAACTGAAGAATCTGGCTGATGTTGACTATGGTGGTACTGTGCATTGGTGGCCACTGGGTGATCCAAACAGACTTTGTATTTCTGCATTTTAGGTATCTTCGCAAAACGGTATTTGTACAAGTGCCTGAACATGGAAACATTTCTTCTAACTATATTAGCACTTGGTATTAAAAGTAGCTGGCCCCTTTGGTATCGCATGCTTAGTAGCGACTACTAGCCAAGTTCATTATGCATCAAGAGCCAATAATTGTTATGGAGATGGAATAAGATAAGTCTTATAGAAGGCGCAGAGACAAAGGTTATGTCACATGATCATGCGCGGTTTGATCCGTGGCAAAAATTTAAAACTCATCAAATAAGGGGAGGTTGGGTTATTGATGACACAAGCACATGCTATCATAGTTTCCAGAAATGAGGAAGAAATATCCACGAAAAAGCTTCTCGAAGAACTAATGAAGAATTGATTCAAAGCTTGATGCAAATATTTGATCGCGTTGAAGAGGAAGACAGGCCGAGCTTTATTTAGGCCCATCACTGTGCTGCTATAATTTAAAAAAATAATCAGAACTGAACAAGCAGAGCTTCGAACGATGTAGCAATATGTAGCTGATACAGTGAACTGATTGATAGCCTAAATTTGTAAACATGATAGCCGTCTCTTTATATTCAGTCTCAATATCGCACAAAAAATGAATTTTAGTTTCACATAACTCGGGTTCAAACATGGAAATATGATCAAAGTAACTGAGGTAGCATGGCGTGTTTGATTGGTTCTTTTTTGACCAATCAGTGAGCACCAACCCCCTAAAGCCATCTGAACCATTTCTTACTATCAGACATGAGCCAATTACAAGGACATAAAATTTGATAAATCGTAGTGACATTAGAGAATAATCGTCATTTCGGTACTTTACTATGCCAACGTATTTTATTTCTAAATATATCTGACTTTCTATCAAAGACCATTTTTCTTGTAAACATCTTCTAATTCACGTTATATCAACTTCAAAACACAGCAAAACACAATGCATTTCAACAACTTTGACGCCATGTCAGGTTAAGGTGCAATCGAGTGAAAAACATCGCGCTTGGCAGGTGGACTGTGAAGATACCCACCCAACTATCAGCTTATTCAATGGAACCAGCTCGTTTGACGTAAACAAATGCACGTAAATTGTGCTAAGTGAGAAACTGTATGGAATTATTTCGCAGATAATCAGATAAGCAGCAAAACTTAAGCATCTTAAGAATAAACGATGTCTTTTACTTTCCACTAAACGTTTCGATGAAAATCATTCGATGACCAGAAAAAATTCAAATTAAAAATCAATACCCATGACTTGAAAAGTGTGCAGAATATAAATGTTCCAGCACAAAACAAAAACTAAATATAATGACAAGAAAAGATGATTGCACAACTCTAAATTCTATTAACTTGTAAGTTTCTAAAAAATTATGATATTCAATATATTATGGATTTTTGCCTTGAAAACTAAAGAGACTTTAAGGGAAGCAGAGGTGTGCTGCAAGGATCTTCTCTTACTTCTTTTGCAAATGGAAGATCTACCGAGTCTACACCTCAATAATATAATATTTTTTAATATCTTCTTAATACCAGTTACCAGTGTCTAGATTATGATTGAGAGGAAGAATGGAAACCTTTAAAGCAGATTACATATGTTACTTAGGCCATGTCTACGAGTGGACATTTTCAAAAGAGTGAGTTTCAGTTGTGCGTCTGTCCTGAACCGATGCCATTTCAAACCATTGCGTTCTTAAAAGATTCCACCCTAGAAGGTGCTTTCAAATTTTCGCGTCCACGTTCACTGATTTACCGTTTTCATCTTAACGAAAAATGCATAAAACGCATAGTTAGTAAAAACACATAAAATTGTTGCCTTTTTATTCGAAACTGTCATTATTGTGCTTCCTATATACCTTGAACTCCGATGACGGGAAAAAGGGAAAGAGGGTTGTGGGGTACTGATTCTTTGAGTAGGTGATAAAGGAAGATTTTAAAAGGCTCTTGGGCAACCGGCATGCTTTGCAATGATGGATTTTTAGGTGAGGAAAAAGTACTGTTTTTTGAGTTTCTTGCAGTACGACATTAGGCCCGTTTGAAAATATAGTCGCAAAGCATGCCGGTTGGGCAAGAGCCTTTAAGACGAAAATTGTTTCTGGTAGATACCGTATTAACTAGAATAAACACCTCCAGGTTCATTCCAAAAGATTAATTCCATACACAGCATTTTCTTAAGACCATCGTTTATTTGAAGTCCAGCATTTATGGGGAACTACACAAAATTGAACTTTTTGGAGATTATATTTTGCTTAATTCTTTTACGATATTTCTTTGGAAAAGTAATTGACATCTTCTTTCCTAATTTGAAACTTTTCAGCTGCTTTTGTTAACTTCAGCATGGCGTTTACTTCAATTTTCAGATAAGATTGTTCTTGTTTGCCATATCAGATTATGATTTACAACGGCCTACTTAAAATCAAGTCCCCGGCGTTTATTTTAAAACAGGAAAATGTTGCCTGCGTTTATTCAAGTTCTGGCGCTTATTCGAGTTAATACTCGATATTTGGCTCCATGATAAATTACATTCTGGACAACTTTAATAAGTACCTATAGTGTTAAAGTTCGCCGACGAATCTAAATATATCGCATTGCGGAACAACAGCAGCGGGTGGGTACCATTCAAAGATCAAAATTCAACAAACTAACTCTCACTCGACTCGGCTGCTTTGAGGTTTATGGCCTTCATAAACATCAGGGCGGATGTGGCCACTGGGGGGGGGCGGATGTGGCCATGCCCCCACTTTTTGCGAAGCAAGGAGTCTTAAAACTGCAATAAAAGAGGTAAGAAGCTATGGCCCTCTACATTCTTAGCCTTGGCCCCCCACTTTAAAATTCGTGGCGCGGGCCCTGAACATTGATGTTAACCAGTCTCCTTGAGTATCAAAACACGTACAATCTTTTTTTATAAGAACATTTTTACAAAAACAAGAGCCTCGAAATTGGTCAGAAGTTATGAAAAAATTAAGAACAAGCTGAGGCTGAGAAAATGTAATTTCAAGCAACGTATCATATCAATAACGATGTTGTCAAGTAGAGTCACATGACAATCACACGAAACCAATGAGGTGAATAGAATACGTATTCTATTCACCTCATTGCACGACAAATATTAGCAAATGAGGCCTGGACACCTCCCTGGAGCGAAAAAAATTTAAGAACAAATTAAGAACAATCCAGTCTCAGATTTTCGAAAAATTAAGAACAGTCGGCCTGAATATAAATTTACTGGTTCTTATGGAAAAAGATTGTAACGTAATTGCAAGCAACATTTTGATAATAAGCAGCATCGTTGTACACTTTTTTTAAGAACACACTTAATAAGAACACCGAAGCTCGATTTGCCGAAAAAGGAACACGGTAGGAGCATGCCTAGCCCCAGAGGAAAAGATATAAAAAAATATAATTAGTTTCTGATAATTTTCTCATAAGTTTACAAAACAGATCAGATTTTGTCAGCAAATCGTGCTACTGAATTTGCCGTGCTGCTGAATTTCTTGCAAAACTTTTATTTAGTGGTCTTACAAATTATTAGTTGTAGTAAAATCAATGTTGAAATATAACCAATATTTAGAACATCATAGCCTGACATTATCAAAAAATGTAACAACATCGAGCCTTGGCAAAATTAGCTTGTTCAAAATTAGTTAGGTCTAGAAACACTGTTAAGACAAGTGATTCTGCCACCGGTCAACATCTTTTAGACAACCCAGATTGTGCAAAACTCTATAATGACGACATGTTTCAGAAAATTGGCAGAGCCTGGTCGTCCTTCCATCTAGCAGTTTTGGAGTCGATCTACATAAAAACGAAAAAGCCGCCGTTGTGTAGACAGAAGGGGTTCGTTTTCTCTCTTGGACTCCTTTGGTAATTTTTCTTTAGGCTCGCGGCACTGATTGTTCAACTTGTGCTTGCGTTTTTCTGATTGGCCTATTTCGATCCACAGCTGGGTATATATTTTTCATCGTGTTCTTTCGGAACCTTATTCTGACGTTTTATGCCCTGAGGAGTGTCAGACGAAAAAGCTTTTAGTATGTCGTAAAATGTTAGCTTGTTCTCATAAAAAATGAATTGCTACGAAGAGTATTAAACAGGTCATGCTTAGCGTTATTCGGTAAGGGTCAAAAGCAACAGATGTTGGAAGTTTGGGGTTTCGATGGCACCTGCTATTATTCAATTGCAACTTTGCTTCTTTTCTTAATTGATGGTTTTCGTTCATTTCAGCATTCCTCTCCAAATTCAAACAATCTGTCACCCTGTAGTATGAGTAATGTAGTGTCGTCTCAGTGGGTATCGTCACGTACTGTAAGTAGCCCCAGCTTTCCTCGTATGATCGGTAAAATCACTCACGGGCTGCAGCAATCTGCCCATTCCTTTCTTCACTTTTTTAAATCAATACAATATTGAAGTGAGCTTTAAGATAATCCTTCGTTCGGCTCTACGCAGAGCTTGGCTAACGTGATAACCACTTAAAGTGATTATTGGTGTTATGATGATTAACATAATGATTATGATGATTGCACTTGGGTCACGTTATATTCACCACACCAAAGAAATGTTGCTTGATAGTAAACTGAACTGAAGGGCCTGAATTGGCTCAGAACAACAACAGCAACGGCTTGTGTCTCGTGCTTCAAAATGGAGTTATGGATCAAGACGCAAACAACTGAGCTTTCTAATTTTTCTACATATGAAACATTAACCGAATGTGAGCAAATTTTGTGAAGGCGAGAGACATTCACAAAAAAGAAAGGAGGCAATGACCAACATAAGCTAACATTCACAAGCATGGTACCTTACATATCTTACATAAAGCGTACAAAAATAGCTGAAAAAGTCGGAAGATAGCTACAATTAATTAAATACATTCCTATAACAAACAGCTTACTACTAATTGATGTTGTGAGAAGCTAGCAATCCTACAGCCAAAGTCTACAAGATAGATCGCTACAAATGGAAAAACCACATGAGTTTCAGAAGCAACTTTTACGTTGTATCCTTGGCATTAGTTTATGGTGGATGACCTTGGTAAGATTTTAGCATTGAGTTGTGGTTAGTCAGGAGCAATGAGGGTTGTTAGCGATTCAGTCTCGATAGGCACTGTTCTTCATCAAAAGCATGGCAACCGTCCACCGTATCTTCAAATTAGATGCAGACAAACCTTCTACGAAGTCATCAACATACAAAATAGTGTTCCTCACAATTTAGGACCAGATATGACAAACGTGGTTTTCAAAAGAGCTTTATTAGCCAGACGTGCTTTAAATCTTAAGCGATCATCGGTTAAGAGACAAAAGTTTACCAAAAAACTATTAAGTTTGTATCGGCATTGGTAAATCTTAAAAGCAAATTCATTTTGTCTGTGACCCCCGTGGAGATGCACCTTCGTGTACGTATTGGTGCCGGTCAGATTTCTAAAAAGGAGTCATAAATGACCAGAAAATGTTGAGGTCTTGAATGTTGGCAATACTTTCTAGGCCACTTTTAAAAATAAATTCATTTGCAGTTGTCTCAATTTTCAATTAAATTACTGAGCTTAAAACCTTTGTAGTCCAGATACTGCCAATTTACCTTCTCCTCAAATTTTAAGATTAAACTGCTGAAGGGTACATCCCTTTCTGAAACCAATTCTAACGATCGCAAATAATTGTTGGAATTCAACTTTCAGGCCCAAAGCTTTGAGGTGGACCGATGAAAGAGCGTTAAGCACCAGTGAGTATTAACAACAACCCATGATGTGTGTGATATATAAAAATTTTGGTGTGCAATTTGACCAAAATGTGCTTAGATGAAAAACGATATAGGCACCTTGAAACACCTAAATTGCGTAAAAATCCACATTAAAATTCGTCTAGAAATGTCGTACAAAAATTGTTTTCCGTTTTAAAAAAAACTCAACTGAAGATTAAACTACAGCTCCATAGGATCATGAACACTTAGCTTTTTTCTAAGTTCCCTTGCTTTTCTCTCTACATCAAATTGCTCATTAGATTTGCCTGAAATGGAACCAAAAGCGTCGTTACGACAAAAATTCGGCTTAGTGAAAAATTCATTGTCATCTAGAGGCTTTAAAGGATTCGTGAGAAATGACTGAGTCTGAATTTGGATCAGATATTTGGAAATCTGCTTTTAAAAGCAAAAAATAGTGTGAATATTGTAGTGACTCAAGACTTCAATTTATACAATTGTGCGAATACCACTCATGCTGTTCCTCATTAACAAAAACAATCACGCCTTACTGTGCTTCACTTTAAAATGGAAACATAAAGGTAAAGAAACAGGAACGACGAAAAGAGGGCGGCTTACCATGGTGATGTGATTCCAAATAATCGTCAAGATAGCCACTCCAATTGCGCACTTTCCAGTCTAAGTCACTAAGAATTTCCTGGAAATGAAGCCATAAGACAAATTATTCTTAGAAGAGGTATGAAACTGGCGAGTTTATGTCATTGCTATAGGAAAAAACAATATCTAAGTCATGACGAAAAACACCTGCAGATTAAATAAAAAGTTGATAGAAAACTTCAAGTTTAAATGCTGTGCTATAGACTATTTGAAGCAAATGGCAAGTCCCTGTTCTTAGAAACACAATAAAGGGCAGATTAACCAAAACACTGTCAGAAGCAACCTTTAAGCATGGATACAACCATGGTTACCTTACTCTGGCAGTTGTAAACATGGCTTACCAGAGTACCACATACATATGCATAACGTAATCATGAAAATCATATGAATGTAGGAAAAATCTAAAGGAATGCTAGCATCAGGTAGACACTACCTTCTACATAGAAGCCGAAGAATATTATCAGAATGACAAACAGAAAAATGACTTTTCTCTTCAGGGAAACATTTTCCGCTAGCTCAACTGAAAACAAACTGATTATGTAGGCTAAAGTGATGTTACGGAGCATTGATGGTAAGGAGATTCCATATTTCTTACTATTACAATGTTTTTAAATTACAAGTTCTAAACAACAGGTACTATGTCAAAAGGCAACACTGACGCACTGACCTGAAACCTTTTGCTGTTCCTAATGGCCTTGAAATCGTTATAGGAAAGCAAGCTATCCTTATCAACGTCCACTATATCGAAAATCTGCGAAAAAATGATAAGTTTGAGTGGGTTGAAATGATGGATATCAGAATAAGACGTAAGGAAGGGAACCGATGCCTTATCTTAAAAGGGCTACATTCATACCAGTGGCCTACATATAAACTATCCATCAACGTCATGTAGATAACACCAAAGGCGCTGTTCTGTAGATAACACCAAAGGCGACTTTGGATCTTCCTTTACAGCAATTCCCTTCACGCAAATTTTCCGATTGAACCTGTATTTTTTTCAGTCCATTTTATAGCTGAAATATTATTTGTAAACATCACTGGTCTGAGCAGGATGCATTTTCCCACGGAATTGTATAAGTGAGTCTGTTTTATGAACATGATTTGTATGGAAATGCTACTATAAAATAAATGACCCACCAGGAAAGCATCTTAGTCAATACATCCAGCCCGATTCTAAAGCCCTGGTCAAAAGATCCAACAATACACCCAACATTTCGCCTAACATCATGTTTAATATTAGATCGTTTGACCACCATGTTGGATCATTCAGCATCGTCATTTCTTATGTTGGATGAAATTTGACGGAGTTCAAAAATGTTGGCTGCAAACATCCAACAACTGTAGTGTTTTGAAGTGTTGGGTGAAAAGTTGGATCGTTTGACCACCTCAGCCAACATTGTTAGCTCTGCGCAAGCGCAGTTGGTTAAAGAGCGCCAAAATTCAATCATTGTATAACTGTCGTTTTCTCGGGCTGGTTTTGTACAATCAAAAATACTTTAATTATGGACAAAATAACGTAATATGACGTATAACGTAATTTGGGGTAAAATAACTAACCCAAAAGTGAGATAGCTAATTGATAAAAAATGTCACACATGCATGTTTTGTGATCTTTGTAATATTTCATTGAATTAAAATGACATTTTGTCGTTTTATGGTCTACTGACTTTGTTTAATAGTGACGCAGTTATTAAGAATGGATAATAGAAGAAAGTTTTTCTTACCTCACGTGTTATTTTTTCAAACGAGTTAGGCAAACTGAAAGGAGCTAAATCTTCATCAAAAATATCTGAAGCCTGTAAAAAATAATTTGCTAACTTAGAAAGAATATTTACTTGAGTCAACAAACAAAATTTTTTCATTTCAAAATTCTTAAACGGATAACTTTAAATTATATATTGTTATTTTTAACCGGATATGAAGATCATAGTCGTTTGAAAATACCCACAAAAATAAGTGCATTTGACAGAATTGATTTTAATACGGTTTTGAGACAAAAATACTGGGTTTTCTCGTTCTTTCAAACCGGGACGAGTCTCTAAATAAGGATCAAATATCAGTTTAAAAAGTTGTAGACTGAGAGTGTTGATCGACTAGGTTAAATTTAAATATACTAGATCGCGTGCGGTACAAAATAGATACTTGCAGTAGATTTTACCAGGGAAATCCTGCTACAATTTACTTACATTCATCGTTATTATAGGTTAAATTCAAACTTGTAATGTTATGAAAATTTTTGAAATCACAAGCATATAAGGAATCTTGTTTAAATGGCTAGCGCAACAAACCTTCATATCTTGTATAAATTGCTGAAAATTCACTGTTTTGCTCTCTCGTTTCTTCAGGAAAGATTTGAATTTATTTCTGGAAGATAATCGCATTAAACGTCAAACTCTCTGCGACAAGTTAGAAATCGTTCATCTCTTAACTGTATTGGTAATATTGAATGACAGATTGATTGCTTTCTACAAGATCTGTTGACATCTCTCTTTTCTTGGTTAGCATTAAAAGGTGTGATAAATAGCTAGTGAAAATTATCAACAGTGACAAATCGAAATCATTGTTTGGCAGAAGAAACTAAAAAATGGCATCTTGAAAAATCCTGCAAGCTAAACTATCACAGTGATCAGGAAAGATAGGACTTCTCTCCACTGAAAGTCACTTAACTTTCAATTTATTCAGTTCCAGACTTAACAGGAAGAGAAATTTGGTTTTAAAGCTAAAAACGAAAGTAATTTCTGTGAATAAAGTAAAAAAACCAGATTTTGAAGCCTTTTTTCTGAATTGTCCTCCGTCGAGCGAATAACTGATCAAAACCTCAGCGAAACACAATGCGACTAGCAACAACCAAAGACTGTATGCCTTTAGTTAAAGACTTGATATCATATAAATAAAAAAAACTCACAAATACAACAATCCTTCATCTTCATTGCTCTCATCCTCACTCTCCCCATCATGGTGATGATCGTCATCCTCCTCCTCCGCGTCGTGGTTATGCGCATTAGTTTGATTCCCATGTTTGTGCTTTCTAATCAAGTCGGCCTCCTTTCGCGCCTTTTCTTCATCTTCCAAATGAGAGAACTGATACTTGTCCAGTGTTGCCTCGCTTGGATCAATGGAGCATTCTTTTGGTTTATGATCGTGCACATGGTTGAAAGAAAACGTGATGAAAAGACTCTCCTTAGTCTTGCCAGCAAATGAGTTTATTTGATTTGCCCTTGAGAATCAAAGAGAGCCTGAATTTTAAAATATGATTTTCCATGGCAGGTAACTACACAACTGGAGACAATTGAACGAGAAAACAAGCTTTTCACATGCCACTCTCATTCTGTCTACTTTAGATAAACTATGAGCTATAGGGGAAATGTTAAAAGGGAGCTACTTGAACTCGTTTCTAAAAGCAAATTTCTTTGAAAAATGAGTGTACCTACCATTTATATGGAAGATACATACAGTCGCCTTCATTTAGAGTTGCAGACATCCACTCAATGTCCTCCATTTGAGGATACTTGCCAAAATCGACACTAAGATCAAGGAAATATTATAGAACGTTGTGGCTAACAATTTCACCTATGATAAGGATTTTATTTTAACGTGCAGTGAAATTTGTGCAATGATAAATCGTTATTGTGCAGTGATAAACTCACATTTTGTGCAGCGATAAAATTGCAACTGAGAGTTTTGGTATCTAAAAATAAAAATTGTAGCAACTACCTGTAGATACAAAAAGCTGATATAGGAGCATTACAATATTAAAAACGAGAACATAACAGCACCAATGACCATACTCTATTAAAACTCTCTAAATTTGTTTAGTACATGGAAGCTATCTAGTTTGTTTTGTCCCCCCAAACATGCTTAAACCTAGACCTCTTTTTCCTCATTAAGATGTCTTGTAAAAGCTTTGGTGAAAATTGTTATAACTCGACAATTTCACATGGGAAAACGTCGTACAATTCAGTCAATTTGATAGATATCGTCATGAAAAGGCCATACCCAAATTTCTAAAAATCTTTGATTATGTGGGGTGTTTAAAGTCCTTTAAAAATCCTGTTATGATACCTCGGCCTTCTATGTTTCACAAATCTTCACCCTGACTTCATTGTTTTGCCTTCCTGAGAAATTTTCGTTAGCAAGGATGAGAGGGGGGCATCAAGGACAAGTAAGATGTTATTCTGACTTACCTATCGACATCAATGCCACGGATTCCTGCTTCATCTTTGATTTCCGTGAACTATAAAATCAAAGCACGAGTTCGTTTAAAGACAGCAAGAAATAGGCATTCACTCGACTGCCGAAGGAACAAGTCTTACAGAATGTCGTAAAAGAACCTTAGGGAGTGGAAGAAGTGAACTTCAGAAATGTGCAGCAATGTTTGACTCATAATGATGCATTGAACAAAATTATTTGCATTTGACATTAAAATCTAATTTCAAGTTTAGCTAGTAATAACCATTCCCAAAACTCCGTGGTTTTATCGCAAACTGTTCGTTTATGTCAAGAATAAGAATATACGGAAAAATGAAACTAAAAAAGAAAAAGACAAGGCACTTCACTAGTATAATACAATTCTGACAAAAAGGTAATATTATAAACTTGACTAAGAAATCTGAAACGGTCGAACGCATATAAATGTTAGCAACTGATGAGACACCCAATAAAATCTTCCCTAGGCCCAAAGCCTTCTGCTAAAACACAACAACTTTTAGCAAGAGCACTTAGCTAGGCCCATTTGTATGAAAGAACCTATTAAGATGAGATTGCTTTGCCTCTCGCACAAGTTTTTCGCATCAAAACATGTTTTCAAAAGAATGATAAAGTCTAGACTTTCCCAAGGTCTATTTTTTGCTAACTCCTTACGGCAGGGCATTTGTATTTCACGAGGACGTCTCCTGCGCAGTTAAGATATGTCCTCGCAGTAGTACGAATGCCTTGCAGATTTAACAAAACATAGACTTATTTTTGACAGTCTTTGTAACATGAAAATAGGCCGCGTGTGACGTTTCGCACGTCTTGATTTCTTTGCATCTGCTATGGCTTGCGATACGCACAACTTTTTTATTTGTTGTTTTTATTCCTGTTATCAAGAAATATTAAGGTGATGGCTCAAAGGAGACATTTTGTGCTTTAAACTGCAAAGTAACTTGAGGGAGAAACTGTTCTTGTTCTTTTAAAAGGCTATTAAATTTAATCAGGAAATAACTTCCAAGAAGTAAGCATAGAATTTTTTTGCAATAATTTGAAGTTCATTTACCCTACTGTGCACGGGTAATGAGTTTTTGCCGCTTACACTTGCGCGAGAACAAAACCATATTGCAAAATAGCAGGTTAAAAGCTGCAGGATTTTTCTTTCAAATAGCATTTGTAAGCCTCGCGGTGAGGCTGTGCGCGAGATTTGCACGAAAGTCCATGCTGCAATTTTGCGGATTAATCTAAATTTCCAAGGACAAAATTATTGCGCGTTCCCCACACATACCCAAACTTTGCAGCTTGGCAAGCATGCATTCCAAAAGCAGAAATTTTTCTAACTGTTAAGGTGAAAGATTTAAATACTCACTCGATCTCTGTAATTCATGTAAGGCACCATTAAATATTCATTTCTGCCACGTAATACACAAACTATTTCATCACGGAATGTCAATGAAAACAGAGATTTTGTGCCACCACTACTGTACCAGATTGCCTACAAAAACCAATGATGGCATTAAGAATCGAGAATATAATTTTTTGTTCATATATTGCAGTAGATTGCAAAGGACCATCAACAAAAGACATGACTTATTAAAAAAAAGATACTCAAATGGAGAGTCTAAACCAGAATGGTTTATAGGGCTATTTTAACATACTAACTGCGGGGGCAATTGCCCTACCACCCCTCGACTTTGCCCCCGCACTCAAGAGATTTTTGACCCCACAAAATAGTCACTTGTTTGTCGCCACCACTACGTAGAATTGTGAGGCACATCTGCAGGAGCCATAAGTAGCAGAAAACGATTGCAATACGATATCATAGGTGTTTACATGGCAGCGATTTCATAAGTTTACATGGGAGACTTTTACACAGTCGAAAGCTAAAAACTGAAGAAAATTAGGGGATTAAAACTAAATGAAGATGTATGTTGGCACTTTTTAGTATAGGTCTCAAATCTTCAAAAAAAGGCCCTTGAAATTACTGTTTAATTCCTGCATCACTGTGGTCATTCATTTCAGATTAGTAAAAGCAACGGAACAGAAAATGCAAGGGGTCAGACAGCAAAATTAGCTGTGGAACGTGTTTGTCTACATTTAAGTATAAATTTGTGCCACAAATTTGATTGTGTTTTTGGTTGGAATGGTTCACCCAATTCCACTCAAACTTCGAACAGTTCCGTTGCAAAGAAATTTTTAGCATAGTGATTTCTTGGCTACCTTTCCTCTTAGAGTGTCTGATTTAATTGAATAATCCAGGCATATCATGGGATTAAGTGAAACAGTTTTCAGATAACGTCTTCAATACTTTTGCTGATTTCAGACCAAACAAGACTTTTTAACGAGGATTTGATACATGCTTAGAAGAAGTACTGGATTTGTTCAAAGTTTGCTGTCTGCCATTATTGTCATATCACAACGTAAGTAGCTTATGCTTTCTGAAAATGTGCCTGTGACAGACCAAACATTTTATAACTGTGCAATAGATTGTGCAAATGTTGTTCATTGAATAGGCAACCCACTAAAGGGCAAATTGTTTTGCTCCTTGTTTATAAAGAGGTAACTTTAAAAAATGCAGGTTTCATATCTGGTCAGATATAGCAAATCTGGTAAATCTAAAGTTGGTCCCAATCTTCTGCTTTGGAAAAATAATACATTATTAGTGTAAATCAGTGGAGGGTGTCTTTTAGAAATGTTTTTTGGCATATAGAGGTAGAGTAAATGTTTTTCAATGAATGGATTGCCCCCTAAGAGGGCATTACTTCTTTTAACAGGTCATGTAGCCCAAGCAGTGACCTAAAAAGACATGGAAAGAGAACTCACTGTGTCTTTCAAGTACTCTCTTGTTTCCTTGCATCGAAGAGGTGAAGGCAGTAAAATATCAGCTCTGGAAAAAGAGTATTAACTCAATGTCTAGGTATCAATCATGTAACAAAATTGCATTAACATTTTTCTCCCCCAATCCCAATAAACAATAACACCCCCCAACATTCGCACAAACTGTTAAAGTTAGAATTACTACTGATTTCAATTTTTGCTCAAGTCTGAAAGGTCTCTCTATGTTCTTATAAAAAGATACACTATCTTTAACACCATCAAAAGTACTGAGTCATGTTTAACTGAATTTATTTAGTCCCAGGAGAAAGAAAGAGAATAGAGTCTTTAAGAAGGTTACAATAGATTTGTGCTGCAAGTGTGATAGTGATTTCAAGTTGTTTACAAATGCTAAACTGACTAGTACTACTGTTGGAAAGACTCTTATAAGTAATTTTAATTAGCTTCTAAATAAATGTTGTCATTTTCGGTTGAATAAAATTAATTAGAAAATAATAAGTACTATCTGCTGAGAGTTAATAAGCCATTATATGCAGGTGTCTAATGATGGTCCAACTTGTATTCAAAATCAGCACAAAATTCTTCTTAGTGATCAGTGATCCACCAATAGCATTACAGTTATTCAATGATTCAGCACATTTTGTCATAACCTGTCCTCCTATCCTGTGGCATACTAGATATTTTTGAAGATTAGATACACTTTACTGTTTACCCAGAAATTTACCACCATTTGTTCCATCTGTTTCCTTTAAGCTTATGGTTGGTTAGTCAAAACATTTAGTAGCCTACTCCTTTTTTAGGGGCTGGTAATATATAATTGCTGTGCTACGGTTCATTCTTGCAACCTTACTACCGGTATCCAAAAATGCCCCAAAATATGAAAACATTACTACAATATAAAGGTGCTGTTTCTTAGAAAAATGGAAGCCTTGTATGGGTCAGACATTAATACACACTAGATTTAACAGACATAATGACACATTTGAGTCAGCTACAGACTATCACAAATACTCACTGCAGCTGTTTCTTCACCCCATCAACTAAGTACATCTCTTCACTCTGAAATCTATCAAGGAACTTTCCAAATTTCATATGTCTGTAGTCTGATATGTTATTGAGTTCTTTTTTGTCCTTATCAACAGAAACATGCATGTTTGCGATTTCAGGATTTCCTTTGAAATATGCATGAGTCCATTTTGTGAATGCTGGTGATGACTTTGCAGCACCATAAATTATAAAGGGTCTTTTCTTGTCAACATAATTGTCAAAAAATTCTGCAAAGAAGGGTTTAAATCAATTTATTTACTTTCTAAATCATGTATTAACATGATGATACTTTTTCACTTTTGCCAAGTGAAATCCATGCAACTTTAGCCAGAGATACTGCGCACTAGCATAAAACAAAGAAAAATGGGTTTGCTGCCTGTGTTTGGGCCAGTTTATGACCTAAAAACAACCATTGTTGGTGCAAAGTCGACTATCAGTTTCTATCATGCATTATATCATACAACTTCTTGGCATTAGCATGTAGAAACTTTGGTGCAGCTTCATAATTAACTGGCCAATATCCAGCATGAGGTTTACATGGATTTCACTCTGGCACATTTGGGAACTAAATTTAAAATCTTAGCGCATGCAACTCCCTTCCAGCAAAGGTTTCCCTAAAAGTTTAGAAATGCTGACATAGTTTTCACTTGATCGAGCACATCCTTTTGCAAGCATAATCAGTCAAGGTACACTTATTGCATTTGAGTTGGCCTTTTTTGTTTGCCAAGTACTTTCTTTGCAATATTGTTTCGTTGTGACTTAATCACAATATTTTAATGAATATGAACTGGTCAATAATAAATTATCAGCCGAAAAGGAGGGGGCCAAAGTGGCTTAAAATAGCTGTGCTCCTCCCTTTATCAATTAAATGTTTCCGTAAATTTGGCAAATTCCGCAAATTAAAAGAGGCATCTCAGCTAGTTCTTGTTCAGAGTCCATCTCAGCTAAATGCTGAATATATTCAAAAGTTATACACAATTTTACAAAACTTCTAAAATACGACGGAACGGAAGATAAAGTAAATACCTTGAGGGCTTGGATAGGCCGTAAGGGCCTCCACTGGAAACTTAGGCCTTCCTGTTCCGAGCGGCTTCATATGACCTGGCGACAAGCGTGGATCATGAATTGATAAACTGGAGACTACCCCAAAAACTGATATAACTTTTAGCAAAATTGAACGGCACTGCATCGTCATTTCTGTGCTGCCTAGATCCCCCTTTAAAACTTTGTTGCTGCAAGGCCAGAAGCCAAGGGCCAGAAGAAAAACTTCCGCTTTATCCTGATGCATCCACGCGCGACCTCCTCCTCAGTATCATCAAACAGGCGCAAAATGCTTCCAAGAAAAACACTCGCCAGTGCTGTTGCAATGAGAGTTGCAATTTGATGTGTCGTAACAACAGAGCCGTAAAATAGAAAACGGCGTTCTATTCAACCGTAAAAATAAAAATTTTACCAAATTAACATCTCTCAAAATAAATCAGTTGTATGATTTATTTGATTTTGGATTGGATTGTCAATAGGGACTGGGTTAACACTCTTCTTGCAAATTTTGTTATTTTTGCGTATAAAGTGCACGAAGTAAAAAGCCAATTATGATCCTAAATATCGGATAAAACATTGTTTATTTCGCATTTGACATCCTGATAGTATAACTAAAGTTTTAAACTTAATTATACTGAACCTTTCTATAATGTGCTCGTGTTTCTGATTGGCCTATTTCGAGTCACAACTGGGTATATATATTTCCTAGCGTAGAGTTTTCGATCTATGTTCTGACGTTCTAAACTCTGAAGAGTGTCAGACGAAAAGCTTTAGTTTACTAAATGTTTGCTTTTTTCAAAGCCGTTTAGAACCTTTCTATGCTAAAACATGTTTTAGAGGAAAATGTATCGGCCTGTTTGGGAGATAATAGAAATGGTTTAGATAATAATTGCGATATCAAATATTAAAAATTTACTGCCAAATTTGTTGAAAAGCTATTGGTCTTAAGGTGTCACATCATACCACAATCCTATTGTTGATTATGGCCTGTTGTATTCAAGACAAGTTCTATATGTGACCATAGTCAATGATGTGACCCTTCTGTACGGGTTGTACCTGCTAAGAAGACAGCTGCTCTGGGTCAACAGCAAAAAGCCCTGGCAAAACGACTAAACATTTCACTAAACATTTCACTTAACTTTTGTTTAGTGAAAAGTTTAGTGGAAAGTTTATTCGTTTTGCCACCTTGTTTAGTGTTGTTTAGTCATGATGAGCATTGTTGAGCGAATTTTGATTCTGGTCAAAAATATTTAGCGTTGTTTAGTGCTGTTTAGCAAATGTTTAGTCGTTTTGCCACCAATTAAACATTTGTTGTGCTAGCGCAAGCTCCGTAGCTGTGGAGATGCAAAGTTTTTCCTCGATTTTCCTTGGTTTTCTTAGTTTTCCTGTTTCTGCATGACCCAAAATCTCTAGAATGCCTTCGAGAGACATCTGCATCATCTCGTTGTACGGTACTGTGTTTTCTTCAACAGTCAACTTTGTTATCAATGTGCTAAAAAGTCTCTTTCTTTCCCGTCGTTTCATCCAATTCTCATTTCTATCCAACAAAACAAGCGGAAAGTGAATTCCTATGAAAGATCCGCTACAAGCCAACAGTATCCTACACAGCTCGCAGTTCAAAAAAGTTGAGTAATGTTTGGTGAAATGTTTAGTCGCATTTTGCCACCCTCGCTAAACATTGCTCAACTTCACTAAACAAAAGTTGAGGAAAATGTTTAGTGAAATGTTTAGTCGATTTACCAGGGCTTAATGAACTAGGGTAACCAAATTTATTCGTCATTTACTTTAGCCTCCCAGAGCAGGAGACAAGAGTCCTAATGCGGATCCAGATGGGGTTGAAGCTAGCAGCATTCAGAATGGGAATCAAGCGCTCTTCACACATGCTCTATTGCCTACTTGCTATGGTAGCTCTACGAAACGATCCAGAAACGCACTGGATGTAACTTATGACAAATAAAACTGTTACTTAAAAGCTGAAGGGTAAATATGAGAAAATGGAAATACACTCTTATATTCACTCGAACACTCATAATGACATTAAGACTAATAGTACACTAAGAAAATGTTACAATGATATGTTATGCTCTAGATAAAATAGAAAAAATCTAAACAGATGATAATCAAAATTTTGTACGTTGACTGCGTAAAGGGTTGGCATGATAGGAACTGAAATGCGCAGCGGCCCTTTCTATTTAGGCAGATGGATTTGTTGCAGCTTCTTGCATTAAAGGTAAAGAATATCTTATAAGAACAACAACATGCAGTTAAATATTTTTTTTTCAAAGCCATTTTCAAATATCCTATACCTAGACGATGATTTCTGAAAGTTAAAAAAGGGGAATCAAGACATCATAATGAATCAAAGAAAAGGGGAATATCTAAAAGGAACAATATCAGTGTCACGTTCGTAATACAGTCTGCTCATAATGGCAAAACCTTTTTGTTAAAAATAAGGTAAAACATAATGTGAAAAAAGGCTTTTGTTATGAGGCGAAAATGCAGGTAGAGGGCAAAACCATGCCTTGCCGCACAGTTTTATTTTGAAACGAATATGAGGAGAGGAAACTCGGAGACACAAAAGGGACAACGACGTAGAAAGATGCAGGTAAAAAGCTTTGATGGGGTATGATGCCGCAAAGTATTCCTGCAAGAGGTAGTGAAAAATTTCAAATCTAGTGAAGATTCCGATTGCTTCCAAAAAAACACGTTCAGTGCTTATTACGAAACTTTCTCGAATAACGTCGATATTTTTTTAATTCTAGAAATACTTGTAG
Source organism: Rhopilema esculentum (assembly GCF_057945365.1). Lineage (NCBI taxonomy): Eukaryota > Metazoa > Cnidaria > Scyphozoa > Rhizostomeae > Rhizostomatidae > Rhopilema > Rhopilema esculentum. The sequence continues at coordinate 9,887,516 of NC_142827.1, forward strand.
CGTTAGAGGACCTTTTCCGCCCTAAGCAACAATTAATACGAAGCAGTATGCAGATCCTCTGTTTTGGTCAAAAGAATTATGACAGCTACGAATGTCTAAACTCAATTTTTATCAAAGATATATTCATATGATGGAAATTGCACGATTCGTTCAAGAATAGTAGACATAATATTTACAAACATAAAAAGAAAAACAATGTATAGCGTACAAGATAATTCTTCAGGCATCCATAAGCCGCGATAGGCCCAAAGCAAAATCATTTCAAAGGCTTATCAAAATAACGCACAAAGTTTTTTATATAGGTAAGTTTGAACTTAAGCATCAAATAATTCATTTACGTCATTAAAGAGAGAGTTTGTATTCATCTGAAATAATAGATTACAAAATACTCACTAGTATTAAAAATTACTGCGAATCAAATTGACACCAGAAAAAAAATCCGTTTTTAAAATAACTTCAAGTAGCATCAGGCAGCTCTGCTTCAGAAAGTTTAACTCTATTAAGCCAGCCGGTCACATCGATATTCTTCGAATCGTTTTCTTTCAAAAATGGATGCAGCTGAAAGCCAAAATCTCACATGAATATCTCATTTTGAAGCAATTTTGACAGTGCAGAAGGCTTGAGGGTCTTATTTATGCAAAGCTACATTAATATTAAATTGTCGTCTTACTTAACACAATTTTCTATTTTAGCCCTCGTTAGCGAATGAGAATACATTTATTTTAAAGATAGTAAACAGTGTCAGAAAAGACATAACCCCCGTCCACTATAAGAGAACTTCTAAGCAGAAGTATCGTATTGTATCGTATTTAAGTATTGCATTATTAGCGAATGAGAAGCTTTATATGACCTCGAAAGAAATAGAAAGGAAGATTATTCTTAAAAACTTACTATTTTCTACAAAAACCACACAGCGTTTTTCTATAATAGATTTACTACACTGTAGGGCACGTTAATCACTTGCAAGAAAATATGTAGAATTACTTTGATTAAGTCAGTACAGTGACTGAAAATGTGGCAATGTATTGAAGCCCATTGTGTAAGATATTTAGTCTCGCCATACCTCTCAAAATATTCCCATATATTAAGAGTATCTAAGTGAAAACTTTTACTAATAAATTCATTTTTTCCGTCGTACTTGCAAACAAAATCTTTCAGTGTAGTTTAAAATCATTTCTCCCTTCGCCTACAGATCAACTACTTAACAAATAATCTTACCAGCAATTCTTGATATTTTGGCCTATCTTTTACATCTTTGGTGAGACTAAAATAGAGTAATAAAGGCATAACAATAATAGGTTCCTTAAACGCTGAGAATGATATTGTACGTTAGAAAGTTTAAAAAAAATAGAAATGGAGCCGATTATTCGTCTCGATTACACCGGATCTACAGTAATGCTTCTGGGTTTTGAAGTTAGTGAGACAAAGAGCGACCTTACATAACGGCCCTCAAATAGCTAAAAACAATGAACTACCATTATTTTATTTAATGAGTTACCTTTTTCTAAATTCAACAGATTAGATCGAAATATATAGTTCCCAACTGATAAAAACATTTCAAAGTCAAATAGGAAATTCCCAATTGGTAAAAACTTTGCAAAGTCCAGAAGAATAGATGTCAGGCCTTGATCTTCATTCTGGTCTTAGACTACTCTGCAAAAAGTTATTACTTTTGAAGGTTAAACAATGAGAAATTGAAGTAAAGAGCCGTAGAAACAGAATAGTGTGAGACTGAATAAACAAAGCAAAAAGCCTAAGTGAAAAATTTCGTCATAGCAAAGAAGATATTTTCGACAAAGTTATTGTATTTTATTGAAACCAATTAAATTTCCCAAGCCAGAACTTCTAAGGCCTGGTTCAAACGTCGCACTTCTCATGTGCCGAACCTAACTCTATTTGGAGCGACACTCGAGCATGTTTAGCGCGACTCCTGTTTCAAAGTATCTTGGTTAAGGCGCGCAATCTCAATTATTCGTTCGAAACGCATGCGCCCTCCAAGAAAGAAACGAATTCTGGGAAGGAAAATGAGTTAAATATAATTATGCATTGAGTTTGGTACATGACAAGTTCGACGCTTGAAACCGTGCCGTGCTTGAGTCGTGCAGCTCGGCAAGCTCTGCCGATCCAAACTAGTTTGCCGCTCCTAACTAAAACTGCCGTACCAAATTGATTCAAACGTCGCGCCCCTCATGTACTTAATTCTCGAGTTAGGTTCGGCCAGGACCGTCGAGAGGGGGGGGTAACCAGGGTAGTTACCAGGGGGCCCGGGGCCTTGAGGGGCCCGTAGAAAATAAGGTATGTATTTTTGGCTATGAGTTTTCAATTAGCAGCATTGGTAGGGCGGGCCCATGATCCGATTGATATTCGAAATTTAATCTTTCAACATGGGATCAACAAGCTTGTCTATGACGAGGGCCTTTTCTTGTTATGGTTCATAATTAAAACATTGCCGATACGATCATAATATACTTCTCCGGAAGCCGAAAAATTCGATTGCACTTACATATATCTACTTTTAGCAGGGCCCCCAACGAAGGAGGGGGGTCAGGGGGGCCTTGGCCCCCCCATTTTGTTGGAAAACAATAGAGTTTTTTTTCAAAATCTTTTGTTTTGGGTGTTAAATTTTTCCTTGGCCCCCCACTTTTCAACCTTTGTCGGAGCCCATGTTTAGGTCAGATGTTTTAGTTATTCCTTGTGTGGACTTCCTATAAACGTAAAAGTAAATCTTCCATTCACGGTGTAGACCAGAGAGAAAGCACATGCGAAGAACCAAGACAAATCCAAACGCTATAAAAGTCTTTATCAAAATCACTAAACGGGATCACGATACAACCAACCCCTGCGATGTCATCTTACAGGCACAAGTCTGGTGCTCAGAAAAGGCAGGAAAAAAAGATATGAGAAAAAGAAGCAAAGAAGGCCTCTCGCACATTGTTTGAGGTAGGTGCTTACAAAAGAGACAAGGAAGGTGATTCAACTTTAAATAAACCTGGTGAAAGCTCTGTTCAAAGCATTGCTGAAGAAGAAGAAGACACAGACGGTTTGGCTGCTTCGGTAGACCATGACACCACAGAAAGTAGAGAAAGCACTACCGATTTGTCATTAAATCAAGATACTGTTCAAAGTGGATCATATAGTTTTGATGTCGGCACATTGACCGGATTTCCAACGAAAAAGGAGTTAGAAAAGGTTGTTAGAACTGGTCATTTGCCTCATTCTCCAGAGTTTCCCTAACATTGCGACGGCCACAAATTTCCAACAACGGTCCTAAATGTGAAGCAGCAAAATGGGGAGGTAGTAAGAAGCTGGCTTGTTTTCAGTCCTACAAAGGCTGCACTCTATTGTTTGCCATGCAGGTTGTTTGAGCACACTATTAATAATGGTTCAATATCAAAATTGGCTTCTCCTGATGATTGGGGAGCGAACGACAGCTGGAAAAGATTGTGGGAAAAGATTAAGGATTCCGCCATGAAGAAAGCAAGAAAAGCAGTTTTTTAAACATTAAATTAACTCTGATTTTTAAACTGATTTGTTTTAATGATTTTTTTATATAGTCACTGATTACATGTTCTGTTAAAGGCCTTAAAATACAAATTCAAGTGTTCCAGGGGCGTTGATTTCAAAATTCATGCCTTTTACAGTCTATCTAACTGCATTGCTAAGGTTGTAATCCAAAAAAGGTTTTTGCAGCCTTCGACGGTGGGGCCCCATGACAGTCCCAGCCCTGGGGCCCGGCCCGTCTCTCGACGGCCCTGGGTTCGGCACATGAGAAGCGCGACGTTTGAACCAGGCCTAAAACAACTTAAAATATGCGTATATTTAAAGGTACTTTATTGCATACTAAAAATTGGTGCATAAAAAGTGTCTAAAACTAACCAACTGTTGACAAAATGCAGACAATTGTCAGAGAAATTCAGTGATCCACTGTTGACTAACTGTGGCGCTATACCATTGACAACTTCGGATAGCTGATCAAATATACTATTCCAATTTGGAAAGGGAAATTTTCCAGTCGCTATTTCAATCTACAAAACAAGAAAAATTACAATTAATTTCATTTAGGCCATGTCCAGTCAATTTCAAGTTAATTACTATTACAAAAGCATAAATACAAACAAATGACTCGATTAAATATTAGGAGATCAAACAAAATTTCAAATGCAACTATCATTAATTTCAGGAACCAACATAATCTCTATCTCTCACGCTAAATTTATCTTAAGTATGAGTTTAGGATCCTATTTATCTCAATGCATTTTATTACTAGCATTGTTACCTATACTAGAGATAAAGTTCCTCTAAACCAGCTAGGAATTTCTGAGAAGATGGAGATGTTCCTTGAAAGCAAAAATTCCTGAATATAATTAACAAAGATTTATTGAAGGGGAACGTAGGACAAGTAAAAGTACTTAGAGAAAGAACACCCATGACAAAGCTCACAAAGGAACAAATTAATTCATTGCAATGATTATTAAATTGAGACAACCTACCAAGGATATGCCTAGACTCCAAACATCAGACCTTATGTCATAGCCAAGTTTGGCTGTAAATGGATCGATTCGTTCAGGCTTTGTGAAAAAAAGAACAGTCAAATATTAAACACGTAACGAAACTTTAAAAATGCAGCAACAGTTAAAAAGACATTTCGCAACTGAAATTAATGAAAAGGTATACACCAAAAGGCAACAGGACAAGAAGCACTGAAAATCCATATCGGCAAAACAAACAGATTATGGCCAATTATCTGGAACCACTTCTGCGCATGATTTTCGACTACAAACAAGGGGGACGACCTGGACATTGCAAAACTAGATGTTTATCGCCCCCCATAAGAAATGGATGTGTGAGATAATTGCTAAAGATACTGACACTTTGGATAATCAAATCAAAATCGCTTAAATGAAAAGACAACACAAACATATAGGCTTTGCGTTTTGAATCATTTTTAGGAAATAAAGATTTTTCGCTACCACTTGTGAAATATGACCAGCGAACCATAGACCCGACACTGTGGACTACGAGCTGTGAAAATGAGTTGTAAACGACGGCGAAAACAATGATTAGCAAACATGTTTCAAAAAGCTATTTCAAAAAACAGCAAACGAATTCACTGACAAAAACAGGAAAAGACTAAGGCATGCCAAATATTATACTTATAATGAGCAATCAACGCTGCCTTGGAGTAAATTTACTTACCGCCATGTAAGGTTGGCAGCCAGCATCCCGAGTCCGGGCTATTGAATCAACCAAGTGTCCGCTAATACCAAAATCACATAATTTAATTAAACCGGTACTATCGACGAGCATATTTGACGGTTTTACATCTAAAAGAGAATAAAACACTTTGCAGAGGATGGTACAAAATAAGAAGATTACACAATAACCTACAATTACAGGTAAATAGTGATGAGTTTTGCACCTCTTCTAGCAATATCAATTTTTACATCGCTGGTTTCAAATTCATGCATAGACGCATTATCAAAATTTTTTTTTCTCATCGATGATTCAACATTTGGCGCTGTTTATATACCGAAAGGCCGCCGGTTCACACATGTTTGAAAAAAACTTGAAAAACTTGAATTTTATTTTATTTTTTCCAGCAATTTTAATCAATAAATCCGGGATATTGTTTCTACAATTTCTATGTTGGCTATGTCCACTTCAACTTTTGTTCGCCTATTCCTGGAACCACGGATGCATCTCAGAAATATCTTTATCAAAAATTGATTCTATGATTTTATGGGAATGATTGCAAGGGAAAATGTAGTCAAAAAAGTACTGCCTAATGAGCAATCAGTGTTAATTTCTATACACTGTCAGAATTGGTCTAAACGATTGAGAAAATATTAGCAACAATGAAAGTATCAAATACTTTCATTGTAAAATTTGCATCAAAGAAAACTCTTATGATTCTGTTTGATTAACGGCCAGTGGCTATCAAGTTAAAGTGTGGAAAAGGATTTAGTACACGAGTCAATGGATCCAAAATGGATTTGCTTTAATTGAAAATTAAACCTCACGTTGAACAAAGCGGAATACTTAAGCCCTGGTCAAACGTGCCTAGAATTGATCAAACTTACCAGACATTGAAATTTGAAAAAACCTGAATCTCCTAAATGTTTGATTGAAGTATAGTCAAATGCAGCGAGCATTTTATCGAAAATTTTGGACATGCTTAATCGCGCCATCGCAAGGGAGTGGCAAGGTGAGAAAAGGATAAGTTCGATGAAGATTCTGAAAATTTTTTAGCATTATCAAACAGTATCTTAAAAAACATAAAAAGCAAGGTGGTCAGATAAGTAGACTTTTCTCAGAACATCAAATTTGAATATTGTTCGGTGAAATATTCGGCATGTTTGACATGGGGCCTTACACATCAATCAGGGCTGTAATGGGGGTTTCTTTTGAGAGTACAATTAGCAATGCTTCAATATCTGTGTAACTGAACAATACTTCAAACTTTGATAAACAAATTTCAGCGTCTCCAATCTTTAATGGCACCAATATCGAGCCTTAACATCGGCTTCATTTAGAGAACAAAAAGAACAACAAATTTATGAAAAAAATTGTACCTCGATGGATAATTTTCAATTTTCTCTTCAGATAATCAAGGGCTTTTACAACCTATAAAAGAAGGGTTTTTAAGCAAAAATAAATCAATGGAAGAGAAAAAGAGAATTCTTAGCAATTCGAGGCAACTTGAATGTTGTCTAATTAGCTCAAATAGAAAATTTATCAAAATTCTTCACAGTTAAAACTTCGACGTGTCTTTGCTTGTTATATTCTGAAAAGCAAGACAGGCTTCGTGTTAGGCCTAGGCATCCAGAAGCTTTGTTTTAGTTGTCAATTACATGACTACAGGCATCGAGGGCTTGCTAAAACTCTGAAGTAAGTCAAATCAGTTTCTTTGATTTCATTTTTTTAGATCATTTCGGAACTAATTGCAGCGGAAAGTCTACTGAATTCTATAAAAAATGGCTTGTGACTCTTACGTAAGTAGAATCAAACAATGCTAGTTCAGAAAGAAAACGCTTGTCTAAAATTAGTATCAAGAATTAACAAGTAGAAATGTTGACATTAAAATCATTTAACTTCCAGTTAAATTTCAAGTTGCTATTGATGACAAAATACGGATGAGGAAAATTTTTTAACAATGTAGTGGCAAGGCTTTGCATGTTGTGTTTCTAGGAAGTAAGCGGATTAGGAAGCACAGAATTTCAAATAACAATAAAAAATTGACACTAACACAGAGACCGATGCGGCCAATTATATCCTCGGGAATTGTCTCCTTGAGACGATGATGCACTGTTTTGTACAGCTTTTCTAAAGAAGTCGACATCAGTTCCATGCATATCCAGCAATCGCCCTGATAATTAAGGAGTCAAAAATCATCAACAAATCTAAGAAAAGCAGCTAACATTATGAATATCTTGAGGATATCTCAACACCTCCCCTGGGTCAATGTTGAAACTTCTTCTAAAAAGACAGTGGAAACTCTATAAACGGACACATTTAAAGGCGATCTGTCTCGTTGTGGATTGGTTAACGAGAACAATAGCTGGAACAATAGCCTAAACACGATTCCAGCGCTCCGCCATATTTTTTACAATGCGATAAATTAAAGGGGGACTGGAAACAATAAAAATCCCTTTATTCTTATAACATTGCACGTCTTATGGATTCTACAATAAACTCTACCATAAGCAACTTAAACATTTTCTATAGAAAATGAGTGGAAATGCATTTAAGATGTATAATCAACAAACTAAAGAAACATCTTTAGACGATGAACAAGCACGGTTACAAGAATTCGACTGGAAAAGCGTTAAAATAAACATAAAAGATTGCCCAGGATTATATAAAGAAATATGGCATGAATGGTCTTAGCTTGTGATTTCCAGAGACTAAATAATGTTTATTGCCCAAGAAAATGAGTAAAAATCCTTGAAAACTATACTACTAAAAAAGTTATGATTCCATTGTTCATATTTATTGATCTTTTAAACTTGTTAATTATATAATAATAAATATATAGATTAGACAACGTAAAAAAAGTGTAGCTCTGATAAAAAGAAAATTTCTTACCTCCTTAAAGAGAGCACCGTAAAACATGACGATATACGGGCAATCTCCACTGTTCATAACAATATCAAGTTCCTTGAGAAGGTGTTTTTGCTCTCTTTCATCAACAGTCGACCTTATTCGCTAAAAAGAAAAAATAGCTTCAATATGATATTTACCCTAGGCAAATTTACTGTATATACCATTTTGTTGACGTCAACATAAAATAATCCCCCTTAAAATCTAAATGAATGATTTTATATGTGAAATGGTTGTAGATTGGTTTGATGTCATAGCTAGGATGCATCACCCCTCTGCACTAGCAACGTGGGGACAAAGAGTTGATCGCGTCCTACAAAAGGCTGAAATCAGTCATTATTGTAAAATAGTTTGTTTTTACAAATAGGGTCCTTGTGCAACATTGCAAAGGGGTTGGTCACAAAAATTACCTTGGAAAAGCCCCCAGACCCCACTGACTAGGGTCGCTCCACTTGCATATAACCCCTCCCTCTCTAAATCTTGTTCATTAGCTGCGCCACTGTCCAAATTAGGACTGTATGTCCACGAGTTGACTTCACGGTGCTGTCAAACAATTTTGCAAAAAGAATTATCTATCTTATCATTATATTTCTACAATCTACGCTGTTTTTGAGGAAACTTCTGAAAATTCCCAGCTTATATTATCACAACGTTAATACTCTTGCATTTTTTCATCCATAAATCTGTGTACTTGTGAATCACTTAAGAACTTACGCATCTTTCAACATTGAAAGAGAATATTTTTTTTGCGAATTATATCTCTACAAACAAACTGCTTTGTCACGGAACATAGCATGAACGTAAGCATTTCCTTTAACATCTAAGCCAATACTAAGTATCGCATCCAACCAACAGAAGCATAGCAAATCAAAGCACTCAAAGCTTCATGGATTATTCGAAAAATATCTCTAGCTGCTACAATTCGTGCCAGTCCGTTATATTCTACGACTGTTAAACATAATGCTTACTTTGACTGCCATTTCTAGTCCACTTTCACTATGAAGCATTTTGCTGACACTACCAAAGCTGCCTCTTCCAATTTCCCCATGATCAATCAAATCTTCAGCGGAATAAGTGTATGTCTACGCATAGAAAAAGAATAAGCCGTGTTGATGACTGCATGGAGAAAGATACGATACAATCCGATTACATTTACAAAAACCTATTAACAATCAATTAACATTAAAAACTAGAATCAATTATCACCTTTGCTAACAAAATCTTAGGACTTCAGCAAGAAGCATGTGTATGAATACGTGGAAATTTTCTTTTAATCTTAGTACATACGAAGGACCTCTATGAGAGCTGGACGAAAACGAAACTTGTTAAATCTCGATATCTTTCTGAACAAATGATTATGAATTAACAATGTTACTAGCTTCTTGTAAGAATCAGATCAGAAGGGTTCAAAAAATCTAGCAAACTAGATACAACAGTTAAACAGTGCCCCAGGGTTGGTTGACAATAAAAATAGAAAATAAAATATTATTTGGCAGAAACAAACCTGTCCCTTTATATTTAGAGTGCCAGTTGTCTTTCTGGACTGTAGAAGGTGCAGACTAAAGCTGTGTAAAAAAGAAACAATATGGCTGAAATGGATTAATTTCTTCGATCATTTCCATGTCCAAAGATTTCTGATGAAAATATGGTTGATCACGCCTCTACATAATATGTGTGCTGTAAAGGTTCCTACATAATACGTTGCTTTAAAATTAGGCGCGACAAAGGCATCATTAACTTACTCTGCCCATTTTCCTTTCGTATACTTTCTACATCTCTTTTATATTATGAATGAAAGATTCATGCACAATAGAACTTTCTCATCTTGAGGAGTCTAATACCAAACTGGTTACAAGGACAGACTTAATTTAAATATCAAGCTTCTAATGTATCTTCCATTTGATATGCAAAGCTGGATAGCAATTTGATGGAAGCAAAACAATTAAAATTGGTTCAAAAATCGATCACTACCCCTGGTCAATAAAAGGATATCATAAATGTGTCATAACGAGGAGACCTTAACTATAATATATTCGAAACGGAAAAAATTTAGAAAAAAGGGAAAAACCCTGTGTGTCTCTTTCCACTAAAAGCAATGTCAATCTTGGTCAATCAGCATGATGTGACACACTGCTTTTAAAGCAAAACAATTCACTTCCTAAGGCAACCATTGGCTGGAAACAAACCCAAAAAAGGAGTAAATTCTTAGTATCACATCACAGTTCATTATCCAGTAATCTTTACCTTTTGTTTGTCTCTGAAAATGAAGGAGATGGAACTTTTGGTTTGGTTGGTGATGGCTGCATAAAATTTAATGACAGCCTTCCTCTGTCTGGCTTTCCATCCATCTTGAGATCTATTATGTATTGCTGTATGGTGAATGTTATGCTCAATGACTACCAGCCTAGAAATATCAATTCAAATAAATATATTCATGTCAGAAACAACTCTAAAAAATTAATGGAAGTGACTATTTGAGTGAACTGCCAAGGAGAAAAATGTTGGAGAGGGGGTACTTTTTTGTGGTGTAATTTTTTGCACTCAATTAACTCACAATATAAAAAGATTAAGTGAAAACACAATAAAAAATTAAAATATTTATCATACTATTTTTGCCAAACTTATGACGCATTTGAAGCTGAATTTCTAGGTTTTATGAAAAAGAGAGCTCAAAGTAAAAAGCATCTATAAAACTGTCTACAGAAGATTAGATTGTAACATTTACTTATAAAGTGCAAAATGCATTTGCCACAATAAACTATCCAGTCAATAATAGCACTATTCCATTTGCAAAATCTAGATTGTCTTTCATTATATCCAGGTGACAAAATCCTTTGCCCATGTAAAGAATTTTCTTTTCATAACTAAAGAAAGTTTGATTGTGACAAAAGAGGCCAGTATGAGATAGCAACAAGTCATGCTAATTGCCATTAGTTTGGCTTCAATATTCATAAATATATGTACTTGCTGAAAATCTTTAATAGATCTTGTATTAAATATACAAGTAAATTGTTTGAACTAATCTTATGTCTTTTACATGAGCTTTTAGCTAAATAAACTTTTAAACTTCAAAGCTTTTACTGATCCTATTGCTATCTGTTTTACTTATCCCTTGCAGCAAAATTAACCAGAAATGGCTGAGAAATTAGCTGAGAGACAGCTTAAACAGAGAAGCTGAATCAGATCTCTAGTTTATTTCTTTTGTTAATAGTGTTACCAATTCAACAAAAAGAACATGGAACAATCATTCCTTTAACAGACAAAATTCTTTATGCTAATACCCTAAACGACCTTACTACCAAAGTGATCAAAAGAATAAATACTCCTAATATTCAGATTAAATATGTAACAAAAAACCCTCCTTGACAAACTCAATTTTAGGGCACTTAACAAACATGTCCCTTTGTAGATCATGTTTGATTGGATTAAAAGTCTACAGACTGCTAAACCACACAGGCATCTCTATTAAACAATAATAGAGCATTCACAGCAGCAGCTGTGATTTCAAAAGCATTTGACTATTGTGTTCCTGTATTGAGAGTCATTTACAGCCTCAGGGGCAAACCATTAATCCTCACTTCCTTTCACTGTTGTAAAATTCAATTAATCTTTCATCAGTTGGCATGAATTAACAATCAAAGGTTTCTACTGCAAAAGAAACATTATGCTTCCTGATTTCATTTGTAAACAGACATCACCTTTAACAAAAGACTGTGCTTAACTTTTCATCTCTACAGGAAACAACTAAATAAACCACATCATGAAAGCATAGGCTGGGGAAAACTAGGATGTGGAAACGAGCTGACATAGTTGATGATGTGCAGTAAGTTGATAGCAGGTTACACCTCTTTTCAGGGTGTAAGGGTCAAGTTATGAGGCTTAGATAAATCATTTGCAAAATTTTTCATGGAGGCAAGCAACTTATAACTTCTGGTTCAAATCCCACAGAAGAGGGGTAATATCAGTACTACTGATGTTACAGCTTTTCCATGCAATTTTTAAGCTTTGTGGTACAAAAGTATTATATAGCTTTTGTCTTTCAAGTGTCATAGACACCAAAAAGAAACTTCTATCACTTTGATCTCAACATGAATTCCTAATGTGAAAAAGCCTAGCTAGACTTTTAACACATTCTTAGGACCTGTTTATATGGAGAAAATCATCCTACCTTCCAGCCTGTGTGCTGAGAGGTGAAATCCCAGTCTTCTATAGAATCATTTGTGTTTTTTGTCTTGCAATTATGTGGAAAACAAGCCAGCCAGGTTAAGTGAGATCCCACTGCATGAGAGTCGGGATCTTACTGAGGTGGGATGTTTTTTTCATATAAACACTGGAAGGTGGAATGAAGCTGGAAGGTAGAAAGAAGCTGGAAGATGGGATGAAATAATCATATAAACAGGATCCAATTTTGTCCCACTTGTCAAAACAAAGGCTGGAAGGTTGGATGATTTTCTCCATATACAGCTGGAAGGTGGGATAGAATCTGCATGTAAACATTTGATGATTTCATCCCACCTGCCAGATTATGGGCTGAGAGGTGGATTGAATGTGCTCTTTTTATACAGGCCCTTAACATGAAAATAACTTCCTGTAATAACAACAGTGGCAACACAGATTTAGAATGGTTCTTTATCACATTCAACCACAGACCTTTTTGTTTCTTGCGGGCAAATGCCCTTGCCATCACATTCACCAAATTATTGACGCGGGTTATTGACCACCCTTGCAAAAACATGAACTGCCCGCAAAAGAAAGGTAGAACATTTAGGGAAAAGTTAGCAACAAATGTCCATACTGTTGTTGTCACTATAATTCAATTCACATCTTCTTGTGGTGTCGTCAAGGATTTCCCTCAAGGCATTTTAGCTGAACGTTTTTTAAAACGCAAGTGCTTTTGAAGTGGGGTAGAAATCTGCTGTTCTGGCAATTTCTAGCCAAATTCTATGCCTTAAATTGCTGAGAGGACCTTTATTCAAAGATGTTTTTTACAAGACAAAACGTGAAGAATTCAATAAATCCTTAAATTTTTATAGAAATTCTATATCCTGCTCTTCATTATCAAGAAAATCTGCATCCGGCAAAAGTGTAGAGTTTCGTTAATCCATTCAGATATTGCCAGATCTTCATAATCTGCAACAAATTTTCATCAAAGCCCATTTTTCGTTAAACCTTGATGACACAGACTTTGAACACTGGTTATTCATGAGCGGGAAGAAAAAATATTGATGATAAGAACTGGACAGTAATGAAAAGAAATGCTGTAATAAAAGGGCAATTGATATTTATTTGGAGAAAAAACGTAAGGCTGTCATAGAGGAGCCTCTGAGTAAAAGACTTTGTCTTGAAGCTTCAAAAGAATCTGAAGTCAGATAATGCAATAAGAGACGGAGAGGGAGAGCATTTTTCAACCAAGTTGGAATCTAATTGTGATTCACATACTGAAGAAGAACTTTAAAAAGTCAAACTTCTAGATGGTGGTTTTGATTTATTTGAAGTTTTATTTTTTTTAACTTAGCTGGTCAAACATAATGTATTTTCTTTTTGCCCATCCCTAAAACCATTCCTGAATGAAGGTTCAAGTTGTTAAGGAAAACAAAGCATCATTTCCTCATTGTTGACATTTTAAATCCTTGTTCCAGATAACCCTTATACAGAATAAATTTGCAAGGGCCTTTTTCTGCCCCCGCAGTTTTTCAAACTCAACATTCTCATTTAATCTGTGCAGTTTAGCTTCCCAATATTTGTGCTACTTTACCGCTAAATATCAGGGTGTTTGGAAATAGAGAGAAAGAGGTCTTACATGTCTATGTGTTTATCAAATGATGTTATAAATAGGAGATTTCTGTTTCCTTATGTTTCCTTAAATAGGACATGTTAACAAACTAATTGTATTATTTGCAAAAACTTGGAAGGAAATGTGGAGGCACGAGAGGAACAGCACATAGCATGATTAATGCTACAAATAATGAAAGTGAGAAACGTCACACCATGCTGTAAAATAGAAAACAATTTTTTTTCAAGTCAAAACCTGCAAAACCTAACAAAACTTTGCTATATTCCAAAAAAGTTATGTTCCTTTATCTGTCTCGTTTTGAGGAGTTGTAAAACAAAATTTAAAGGTAGTAATACACACAAAAATGTCTTCTTCATCTGAATAGTGCTTAGAGAATTAGCAAGGTAACATATTTTTGCCTTTGTAAATACTAAAATATAAAAAGATTGACAACAGTTCTGCAAGGGCTAAATAGCCCACGCAGCCAAACTGGCAAAGGCTTTTTATAGCCCATGTTGTATTTTTTCCCAGAGAGGCCTATGTATATATCAAATATCTGTATATAGGCCAAGACAATACCAGAATGAAATTTTTTCGTAATCTATTACTGTATATATTGAATATCTAGTTATAATATGGCCTTAAAACATTAATATAAGTCTTTGCTTTGATTGTGCAAGAGAGATTAGACTGTGTAAGAGTCATAGCTTGCATACATTTGAATTCTGAATTTTACTTTGAGGCTGTTGGCATGCTAAGTTGCAAGACCCAAAAGGCTTATAGTAAAATACATTCAAAGTAGGTTAGCTGGAAAAATACCTTGTAATGAAGCCATTTGATCTGGTACAAAAGTCTGCTGTCACTTTTGGATCTTATTGTTATATTTTTATAAATTTGCGCAACATGTATTTCATGATTAAGGTATATATTTTGCTTGTTTGAGAAAACAACTGCTTTCTACATCACATGTTTTTTGCATTAGAACATTGTTTTGTGTCGAAATTTCTTTAAATCATATCTTAATAATTCAAGAATGAATTAAGGATTAATCCAGCCTCAAATTTGGGAAGAAATTAAGAACATCCTGACTCTCATGTTTCTAGTTGTTATAAAATAAAATAAAAATATACTTTTTTGCGACTTAAATCAACCTTAGTCTAACATTTAATTTAAATCTTTCCTTTTCCACTTTCTTCCAAATACCATTCCAAGCATTTTTCGTTGAACTTCCTTCTGCTAGGCTTTGTTAGAATTCATATATTCAATTTTCTCATGCAGGTATCTATGATTTGTTTCGTTTGGAAAATGCGGCGGAGCTTTAAACAATAATTCTGAAACTGAAACTTTAGAAATATTTTCCTTTATTTTGTCAATACTTGTGCGTGGTTTTTGCCCAATAACGTAAAGACGGATAACCAATGATAAGAAGTAAAGGTGCAAGACGTAAAGATTCCGATTGATTGAAGTTAAAAAAGCTCTGCCCATTTACTAGCAAGAAACATGAATGGCATCTAACATTTGGCAAATAAGCATTTTAATGTTGTTGGCAGGGTGATACGAACTGCTGACCACTCAAGGTTAAATAAAATAGTTTCGCTTATCACAAGGCATTTACCGCTAAACAGACGAAAAGTTATTCGAGCAATCCTGAATAAATCTAGTCGATAAATTCAAGCATGGATTTAGACGCGGATAGCTTCTTCCCTGCATTCGTAATTTCACAATTCACTCCCTCAACTCTCCCTATAGGCCAAACCTTGCTCGACAAGGTGCTTCTTGCTGTAGCAGCAGGGCATGTTGTGAGACTTTATAAAACGAAATGTATGTGTAATAAACATAAACAAACCATGAATATTGTATTCCGCGATCGTTTTCCCTCTAACGCATCGGTAATTAGAGAAGTACTGAAATCCAAACTACCTTCGACCAGTCACAAATTCATGACAGTTTTATGTCCTGTGGAATGTTGTTAATCTCATGAAGGAGGCTGACAACATAATTAATGAGGCCTCGTTTCCCCGGTGCCTTCAGAAATTCAAGTTTTCCCAAAACCCGCCCCAAACCTGATACATCGAACTTAAACAAGAAAACACCGGTAAATACTTACTGATTTTGCAGGTCATCACATCGCACTTGATTATTTGCTCTTTTAAAATTTTACGGTTAATTTAAAAGGGTACAAAAACAAGTGACGAGGCAGGTAGGCGAAAAAATTCACCAGCTTCCCTACTTAACTCAGACCCCGTCCAGACTGATCTGTTTTCAAACGAATACGGAGCAGAGTTACTTTCATCATGATTCAGAATGCATCAAATGAATCATCGGTTTCGGCAGCCAACTTGATTTCCTATTGGTTTGTCAAAGTCGTACGTTTGGCCTACACGGGCTGAAAATAGAAAACAATTTTTTCAATCTGCTTGTAATCAGAAGCGTATGTGACTGAAGCGCAAGGATTAATCTAAGGTGCAGTGATGACCAATTTGTGCAGCGATGAATCAAAAATGTGCAGTGATGAATTTCTTCACTTTTCAGTTTAAAATACTCAAAATACTACTGATTACACTACTGAGACAAATGAATACCAACTATCATCGAGAATCAATTGAGATTATGGAATCAAGCTACGTGTGGAGCTCAACTAAAACCAACGTTAATAATAAAAATAATATACAGTTAGTCACAAATGCACTTCATAATGCCTTTGAATTTGAAAATCCCTATGCTAGTTATACGACGTGGCAAAACTCAGCCAACTCAGTATGAGTTTGCGCATCGATATAACGATGTTTCAAGTAGAGGCATCAATGTTTGCTATAACTAAATAAATTATATCTTTATGTATCTCAGGCATGATGCCACTTGGGGGCTGGGGGGCTAAAGCCCCCCTTTTTCAGAGATAAAAAATTTTTAACCCTCTTTTTTCTTATTTTTGAAAACAAAGTATGAAATAAAAAGAGAATAAACTGTTTATATACTGTTTGATTTTCTTTTATCTTTTTACTAACTTGTTCAGCTATATTTCTATTATTTTTCTATGATTTGCATTAATTCAGTAGATAACATTCTAGTTTCTATATCATTGCAATGTCTACATTTTTGATGTGTAAACCTGGCCTACTGAAAATACTCGAGACAAAGAAGATACATATTTCTGTTCTGGAAGTAAAATTGTCTCAATCAATGCAACAGCTTTTTGTTATTCACATCGACGTGCACTCTGAACCAAAGAGTTTTTGCGCATGATTCCTCCCGTCCCAAATTTTTCTAAAAATCAATAATCGATGTTTTTCTGAGAATCGTCGAATTGTTTTATCTGAGCGGTAAAGTAAATTGTTAAATTTTAGTCTGGGAGATGCATTTTTAGCCGTTCTAGAAGGCCCAATTTCAAAAATGTTGGGAGTCCTCATATATCACTAAACTTCATTCTTAGCCCCCCCCCCCTCCCAGGCTCAATTTTGTGACGCCGTTCCCTGTATTACCAATGTTATACCGTTGATTCATATTCCGAAAGTAGGCTTTCAAGACTCTCCTAATAAACGAGCATTAAGCATATCCCCCCGGATAAACTAACAACACTTTATCTGCAACTTGATAGAATGCTTACATACATGCAAACAAAGTAAGCGTTTATGTAGAATCTCCTCTGCCAGTAAAGGTGTCTAAAAACTATGTTGCAGAGCATTTTTCTGGTCAGATGTATAAATAATCAGTATTAGCTGTAGTTAGGCTGAATTACACTGAAAGTGTCCCTGAAAATAATGCAAAACGTTTTTGTCCCGCCCAAAAGAGGTCCAGTCAAAACTTAGCCACACCCGTAGCCACACCCTATTTGGCCCCGAAAATCGGCGATTTACGCTGTTTTGTGCAGTGATGAAAATTCCTTAAATTAATGCCTGCTGAAGCGTCTGCGACCAGGGAAGTCACTCAAACATTTTATATACGGAAAGGTCCATTCGCAGTCATAAAGATTCACCTTAAAGTATCAAAAACAAATTTAACTGACCCAAAATTATCAGTTAAAAATTGTTGATAAGACCCAAAAATTTCAAAATAGAAAATCTTGTTGTGAGCACATAAAAGACTAGTCATAGCAACTTAGACTGTTTCTTACAATCATAGGTTTAAACACACATGCTCTTTTATTCCTGCTTTTGGTATTGTTCTGTGTTATTTTGCCCCAAGAAGTGTTATGTATTATTTCATCGAGTCGTTGAAAAAATTCATTACAGTTTTTTTAGTTTGTAGTTATAGTTAATGTGTGTCTGTGTGTATCTTATGGAAAAGTATAACTTTACCCTGGGTACCGGACCCACCTTCTTACTTTATATAGAGTGAGTCTGGTACCCAGGGTAGTGTAACTTATGAGAAAAACATGATTTGTTATGCTTAAGATAATGTATCTTACTTTAATGCCACATCTTCGAGATCACGTGAGAAGCAGCGCATTATACCTTAAAGACTCATTGCTAACAATGGGCCTTTGCGAGCGTGGCGACGGTCCAAACAATGGCAGTAATTGATTTTAGACAGTCTAAAAATGCATTATCGGATGCTTACGTAGCGCAATGGCTTTAAGTGGAAGCATGCTTTGTAATTTTTATGTCAATTTATTTGTAACTAGCAATTGGTGTAATAAGAGTACAATGCTCTTATTTCATGTTTTTAGGAACCTTCACCATCCTCAAGGACCATCATCTTGCGATTCGAATTCTGAATTCTAGTTTTCCAAAAGCAGAGCAGGAAGGTATAAACGCAACTATTTTTTGTCAATAAGATCCTCGAACTGTCCAGAAGGAACTTCTATATACTAACTATTCACAAAGTCCAAAAAGTCAAATAATGCTGATGAAACTTAGCTAAGTATAAAAATTAAAGAATTAAATGAAATTATAAAAGTTTACTGTACATATAGCCGGTGAAAGGTGGACATCTTAAGCTAATGAGTTTTTAAAAATAACTGACATAAAACTTTGCATTCTAAAGCTACGATAGTTTACCTTGAACTGGCCGTAAACGTGAGGGGAGAAGGGGCTTCAAGGGAGACAATAGGTTCAGGGGGCAATACATAATACGTTTTAGTTATCATAATAGCCATGAAAAGATAAAAAGGCGGTTTAAAAGGACGATGGTTTTAGATGTAAAATAATCGAAGAAATCAACAAATACAAGTGATGTCAGCCACCTGTCAATCAAAATTGGCTAATCAATTAAAGAAACACTACCTACACTTTGTATTGGTCGATTGACGTTAAAGCTGTCCTCTCCTTGGAGGTAGATCTGAGCATAGTTTATTATTAGTATTGTGACCTTAATTCTCATTTTAGTGCTACGGGTGACATGTTATAATGTAATAAGATAATAAGTTCTAGAGACATAGTTAATTTGCTAAGGGAACTATTAATCTAATCTCTTTTACAGGTTCTATTATTAGAGATACTTAGAGATAAAATTAAACCTTGTTCATCACAAAATTTCGGGCACAGATGAAGCAACCCTACCCTACTGGCGATAGATGTTCTTCAAAACTGTATAAAGGAATTTATGTAATTTTTGTGGTTTATATTCAAACAAATTAACTGAAAAAATCTTGCTCATTGGCAGTGGATAATGAAGAACGGATAAACTGTTCCCACCATATAACCTTTGGAATGCTAAGCCTAAAATATATTATAGAAATCAATATACAGTGGGTGAATAATTATTTGCCTTGTATACAATGAAAGGAACATATTCAACTTAGAAACTAGCAGTTGAAGCAACACAGCAAGAACCAGTACATTACAATATGCTGTTGCAATGTACCTGATAATGCTACCTTATATTAGAAATTACTACTGCATATTAGTGGCCTCTGTCTCGAGCAGCCTCAGTCATGCAGCACTAAGACCTTTTGTCAACTAGGCCTGTTAGTTTCAGTGCAAAGTCATCTTCACTAATCATACTCTGCACCAACAGTTATGCTGATTTCTCCTGGATGTATATATGTTGAATGGAACCATTGGTTTGTATCAACCACAACTAAAATGAAAATCCAGTATATGTAATACCAATAAATTCTATACTTAAATTGCATTTATAGCAAAAGCCCTACTGAATAATTACAAATAAGCTTGATGAAAAATGATTAGCCATGTCTTTACAATAAGTAGCTTTCTTTAAGTTCATCAACTCTTATAATGACAATAAGTTCATCAACTCTTATGAGACCTCATTAAAGCAAGGGATATAAGAAAGTATAACTTTAAGAATCAGGAGTGAAAACTCACAACTCAAAAGCACACCATAACTCATTTCTAGGTCTGTGAAATCAGAGATTGGCTTTTTTTATACAGGGTTGCCATTTGGCCGTTTTGAAGGCCAAATTGCTCCATTCTGCCCGTTTTTCAATGTTGTTGGCCATCAAAAATTAATTTGGCCGAAAAAGCGAAAGTTGGACAAATTATGGCCGCATGTTGAAAGCCACAAAAATACAAAAAAACAACAACTTTAGCATAGAAAATACTCAGCATTTTGTTAAAATAATCTCAAAGTTGCAAATAACAAATCAAGAAACAAAGTTAAAGATAGCAAAAAATTAGCAAAATTTAGCTTTTTTGTATATTTTGTTTGGCTGGCCGTATTTGGCCGTCAAATGTAAAGTATTTCACAGCTAACCATTCCAAGCATCTGGCAACCCTGCTTTCATAGATCTGGAAAAGCTTCTGATTGGTTGCCCAGACAGGTGACTGAATGGCCTTTGGCAGAAAGTGAAATGTAGATAATTTGTTGATTAGTTGTGTCATATCCTATAGACTATGGTTGTGTTGATCAGTGATGTTAAATTATACAAAGGTGTGAAAAACAGAGTTGGTAGGCCTCCAGGGAAAAATTGTTCAAAACCAAAGTTGGAATTCAAAAAGGCCCTTTTCTCTTCATCATAGAAGCTATCATGCAGAATGTCTGTGAAGGTATACTTTGAGAACTCCTATATGCAGCTGACTTAGTGCTTACTGTTAAATGTGGAGAAATCTGAAGGACAAGCGGTAAATTTGGCTAACTAGCCAAGAGACTGTGGATGCGAGAATCAAAAGGAACAACAAAGATGGTGTGTGAGTAAGAACAAAGTTTTCACTCAAGCTGAGCTGCACACCCAAGTTAAAACAAGGGTACAATGAAACTACTCAAAATAAGGCATAGAGGGGAACAACCTCTGCTCCAATAACATTGTAAACTAAACCCTTGGGTTTTTTAAGATACAGCTCATGTTCAGCACTGCTAACTCTTTGAGTTGCCACTCCTGTTGCATCCAGATTCCTTAAGTCCCATGCACAAATTATGATATAAGTGATGATCTACCAATCATTTTTTAGTATGCCATTCAAAATTGCAGCTTACCAATATCTCCTTTGTTCATTGTGACATTAACTGGGAAGCAAACATCTTCACATTCCACTGGAGGTATTAAGTACCAAGACTTCACCCCTGAAATCTGGGCTTGCCAGGAAGGTCTTTCAACAGTATCAATCTATGAAGAATAAGATGCACAGCAAATGATGAAAACAAGCAGCAAAGCAAATTCAAAGGTTTCTTGTGTTATCTCAACATCAGGTTTGTAGCCCCTACTGCTGTGGTTATCTGTGTGCTTTTGTGGGGGTAGGGGGGAGGGGGGGTTGGGTAGATATCATCCTTACTTTGAAAAAGTTTAAAAAATACGAGTAGCTTTGCCATCCCAGGTGCTCTCCAAATTTGTCTGCATATAAGGGAAGGCTTACCCACTTTGTGGGCAAATGGGACCTAGACACCTTCTTTAGAACATCAATTTAAGACAGCACTTTTCATAAAATTGACTGTTATTACTCTGTATTTTTTTAAAAAATCATCCCCTTTACCTAAAATCCAAAGAATAATAATTTGAAAGGTGAAATACCTTTATCACGTCTAAGCAATAATCTCACAATAATACCAAAAACGTTTTAGTGGAATACTTTCGATGAGCAGGCTCTAAACAGATACAACAATCATAAGTAGCTTCGAAGATAGGTAAAATGTAACACAACATCAATGAAAAAGCACCCTAATCAAGGAATATGACATTCAAAGTGACTGCAAGTACAGTCTCTGGTTGCTAATTCTAGGTATTCAGACTTACATGTACAGGGGCACCTGGACCTGAGCCACCCATAAAAAACCAATCCTGTTGACTTGTTTCAGAATCTGCAGGCAGGAAATCTGGCTTGGCATAATGCTTTCTGACATCACTCATAACCTTTGTGTGGCAGTTACTCCTAAAATATAAAAATTTAAAAATTATTGAACTGCATGTTGAGTGACAAGCTATAGATTGACTAAGCAATACCATGAGATATATTACTAGGCTACATTAAACTTTGAAAACATGTTTCTAAAGCTTAATTTGATATGCTTAGGTACACAAAAGATACAAGACATCAAAACCTTACAAATTCATCAAGTCTTGCAGAGACGTTATAAACATAAATGGTGCTTTATAACATACAAGAATGTATTGAAAGTGTGAGCAACATTGTGAAAAATTGCAAAAAGCCTTTTTTGAAAAGTCCTGATTTGACCTGTACTCAAAATACTGTTGGTAATTCTTCTTTCAAAACCCACAACCCTGGACTGTGTGAGGGGATTTTCTGTCAGTATTCAAACAAATCCTCTCTGATGGGGGAGAGGCTATATACTTGACTATACAGTAAAAAGATCGCTTTGGAATTTTTCTGAGATCAATGAAACTACATTAGCTATGACCCTGTAGCTTTTCCAGCAAAATTTGTTTTGCTTATTTGACACTGTAAATTTCTTATTCCAACCATAAGGAAAATTCTGTAAATCTTCAGATTCTAGTACTCTGTGTGTTTAATAGTTACAAATTAGGAGCTTGAAAGACATAATATTTTCCTGAGAATTTAATTCAATATCAAAATGGTTTGAAAGCAAGAATAATCTTGTTCTGTTGAGGTGAACAAACTTAGCCAATTATAAAAAAGTTCTTGATTCAGTTCATTCAATACATTTTCATTAAATGATGTTGAGCATCGATTCCAAAAGAGAGTATCTTGAAAATATGTGAAAATTTAAACACCATAAGACCTGCAATCTGAAATTTTTCAGTAATTATAGAATGACCTTTATATGTGTATGCCTGCCTCTGGCACGCTCTTTGGCAATTGTCTTAACATCTATATTTATGAATATAGCAGTTTTTGTTTACATCAGCAGTAGAAAGTTCAAGATGTCTGTTATTATGAGTCTTAAATCTACTAAATATGAATTGGTTTTCCTTAGTTAGTTCCAAAAACCTGTTTTTAAATGCAGTTATTCTATCGTTACAAAGGATGAATACTAAAAGCTTGCAGACTTACCATCCAACATACCATTTCTTTCCCTTAAGTGTTGCTCTTTTCTTACTCATACCAAAGACATCTTCCAAACCAGCAAAATTTGTTTTGTAAGCGAAGAACTGGCAGCTCCCTTCTTCCTGCACATCATATGCATCTTCATACTTTTCATAAAGTTTTTTAAAATAATCGAAACTAAAAGTATTCAAAGCTGTCCAATTTGCAGTGGCCCCAGTTACAACCAGGGGTCTTCCAGTGTAAGCATAGGTTTTCAAAAACTCTTCTTGGGTAATTGCTGATAACCTTGGGACTTCTTTCATGCCTTTGCACATTGCTGTGCAATTGGTGATTGGCCTCATGAATTCCAAGGAAACTTCTGTATGGTCCACAAGGCAAACAGTATTTTGATAAGACTGTTGGAACTTTTTAATCAACTCCTTTGGGTTTTGAAAACCAAAGAGCACTCCCCAAAACACCGCCATAAGGCCAACTACCACTGACATTATCATCAGCTTTGACCTAAAAGGAAATTCGTTTTGGTAGTTGGCACCACCTTGCTGATGGCATAAACTATATTTTTGGTGAAATGGCATCGTGGCGCATCACAAAGCTTCATGAAAAGTAATCTAGCATATCTATAATGAAAATCTCCTTCAAATTTCACAAATTTTGAAGGTGGTCTACCAGTTAAAGGAGCAATTTGAGGCAAAAGGAACAACCTCTCGACGTCTCGTTCGCACAATAACCCCCTCCCTGGCCTTTTTCAATATCTCTGATAGCTCAGGCTGAAACTTCTCCAGATATGAAGGCATTTATACCAATAAATCTATTGCGAAAACCAATCTCTTCTTACCGTGGACGAGGAACCCTCGATTCCGCACTTGCCACTTTGATGCCCAAAATATCCATAACTTCACCCTTTGATAGCCCATATTTGATAGCCTCCGCGATGGATATTTCAAGGTCAGGCACTAGCTCCATAGTTCCTTTCTGAAAATTTTCCTTTCTTCAGCTCTACGTAAATACAGTAGCTAAACTACTTAGAAGTGGGAAAACAACATTTTCTTCCACTATCACTTGTCACATTCACAACTTCCCCTTCCCAAATCATGTGTACGAGGGAAAATCCTCCGCATAGGGCATGGATGGACATAGACTCCTCCGCATTAACAACAAAAAATTTCGTCAGATAAATTTTCGGCGGATAAACTTCGTCGAAAATATTTTCGGACAGCTTTTCAGAATTTCATCGTGACAGAATTTCGGCGTGGGTTTTTAACACAAAGATAGCAACTTTTTACCAAAATCTTCAGAGGCAAAACAATACAGGTTGCTATGGTTCAACACCCCGGGCAGCTTTTCACACAGAACAGCATATTAGAAGAACCAAATTGAAGCGGTCAAAGAAGAAAAGAGATGCTTTTAGCATTTAAAGATTCTCTACTCTATATTTATATGGCATAAAAGTTTATAAACAGAGTATAATTGAAAGCATTGGTGTGAATATAAATATAGGATTCGGAAAGCATAAGACCATCTCCAATAGGAAAAGTTGGTCGCGTAATTTTGTTTTCTGTAGAGTTCAAATTTTGGGTTGAAACATACAAATACCTTAAACGAATGAAAGAAATAGTACAGTTGAGTATAAAAAGACAGAGGTAACAATTTTGGAAACGGGCGACAATTTTCGTCTCATTCTGAATTTCGTCGAAGAAAATTTCGTCAAAATATTTGTCGGAAATTTTGTCACGACAAAACTTTTTGTAGTTAATGTAATCGTTTTTGCATGGGTCAAGAAAGTAATCAGAAAAAGAGCAAAAAAATATAGTGCCGGGGGTTGCCCATTGTATTGCTTCTCATTTAATACACCATTATAAAGGAAATATTGACAATGATTGGGAGGCTCCAGCCCCCCTATTCCCCTAGCCCCCTAGCCCCCCGCCTCCGACGGCCTTGAAATATTGCCAAAAACATAAAAACTAACATCTATTTTGAATTTGAGAAATTCACGTGCATACTTTGCACAAACGTCAAACGACAGCAAACTTTGCAAACAGGGGTTTACAAGGACACATGGGGTGTACAGGGGCATGGAGGGTGTGCAGGGGCGCGGAAAATGTTTTAGGTCTACCAATTCGATCCAGGCACTGCATACTTGTCTGAAAATGGGGAGGGGTGGCTAAAAAACAAAATATTTAAAAGGCAACGTTCTTTATAACGTCGAAAAACGCCTTTTTAGAAAATACTTGCTTCTTTCCACTTAATATTTTTGATAAACGGTTCGATCCAGGGAAGATATCAATTACTTTAGCTTAAGGAAAATTAAACACCAAGCTAACCAAGTTAGAAAATACAGCATATCATTGAATAAGATAAAACTCCAAAAAAATGAGTAAAGAAGGGTTCCCAGTCAAGAAGACCTACTACTTTGAGTTTGAGTGCCTGATTCGATCACAAGAACGTTTGATTTAGGCCACTCTTCATAGCAAAACTCACTATGAACAATTTATATTCACTATAAAAGAAGCTTAAAGATCATAAAATAGTTAAAGAAAAAAAGACAGATTATTCTGTTTCTTCTGGTTCCTCATCAAAAACATCAAAATTGACAAAGTGTTAGATTTTGAAGCCTCTTCTTTTCTGATCTTTTCTTGACACCAAAGGAGTAAGGTCGTTTCCCAGTAGATGACAAACTTCGCAGAACGGCGTCATTGCAGTTATCTTAGAGTCAAAATACCCCTTACTAAAAACAAGGTTTAAGCTCACACTTCGAAGAACATGCTCCGCTGATTGAATGAAAAACTATCAAAAGTTAGCAATACCAAAATATTCTTAGCATTAATTAATCTGTACATTTACCCTTAAGGTGACAGCTTTTTAAAATATCTATCTTTAATGAAGTAGTGAAAAAGCTAAGATTCAATTAACTTTTTCTCCATTCATTTACACTGCGATATCATGCAGGTATGTGGCCCCTTCATCACATCCAGAATACCAGCTTCAAAGTAACACAGAGAATTATTTTGCTGGGGGCCCTTGGAACCATTGAAGGCTGGGGAACCTTGGCCTGAGTTTTATCGAATCAAATCATTTACTTCAAAGCTTGTCATGTTTGGCTTCTAGCGACGGCCCTGCTTTAATGAATGGCTTATTTAATTCATGATTGGCAATTGGTGAATCTCTAAAGATTGTATCTTCATTAATTATTTATTGGCTGTAGAGGAGAAAATACCACCCACTCTAAACACTTCAAAAACAGATGGCTCAATTTGCTTTAGTTTTCAAGTTGATACTTGCAATAAATCTATTAACTTTACAGCATAGAGCTTCTAAAAACACTTCGAACCAAATTTTTAGTACGAATAAAATACGAGATTCTGCTAACCTTACCGGCATAGCACCGGCTACTTAATAGATTCTGCTAACCTTACCGGCATAGCACCGTAGTTAATAAAAACCAACTTGGATTCCATATTCAAAATTTAGGGTTTTCTCTTATTAGGTATAAAGCTACCTTAGATTCTATTTCTTTGCTTAAGTATGAAAATTGTAAGTGTCAGCCAAAGTAGGAACCAGATGACCTTCTGTCCTTTCCTGCTTTGGATGACACAGTAGAATGTATCAAACTTTTGTGTTTTAATTTTTTTAATATTGATAGAAAAAAACCGTACTTAATCACCTTAGCCTAGCACCAGCGATAACAAATTGGATACGTAATTAAAGGTAAGGGAAGGCGCTAGCAAAAGTAAATAAAAATCAAGACATTTAAAACACCATCCTGTATCACAACCACTTAGAATGGGAACGAGGAGGAGAGTAAAACGAGGTTGTAGAGAAAAGGAATTAAACATCCCATCTTTACCTAACATTTCGTTTGTGAAGCCAAAAAAATTGTTTACCCTTAAAAAGGGTCTTCTGCAATTAGGCTGGAAGTGAACGGCGGCCAAAACTTAAATAAGTACCTAAAAGTACCCACGAGCTTAAACAACCAATTGTTGGGTTTTAATGTGGGGTTTCTTATTCAGTTGATTGAAATACGAACGCAAAACTAAACAAAAAACTATCAATGAATGTATAAAGCGACATTTGGATACAAGTACAAATACTGGTGTTATGAATGCATTGGGTGCTTTTGTTTCCAAATTTCTGTTAGCGTTGTAGTTTGGTTTGCAATTCTAATGCAAATTCGTTGGAAATTACCAAGTTAAAAATACCCATAAAGTTTAGTTCTGTGAACGATAAATACTTTCCCAAATAATCATGCAAATTTTAAAAGACTGAACTGGTTAAGCCAACTATC
This sequence comes from Rhopilema esculentum, assembly GCF_057945365.1. Taxonomy (NCBI): domain Eukaryota; kingdom Metazoa; phylum Cnidaria; class Scyphozoa; order Rhizostomeae; family Rhizostomatidae; genus Rhopilema; species Rhopilema esculentum. The sequence continues at coordinate 9,915,030 of NC_142827.1, forward strand.
CTGTACATGGAAGATATGTTAAACAGCTGAAATTGCAGCATATTCACTGTTAATTTTGATAAACAGACTTTAGCATCCACAAAGCTACTAACAATCCACCCAAAATATTATGATATACTCAGTTTTATATTATACAAAATTCTTCATTTAGTTATTTGACAAATGTATTCAGTCATACTCTGAGCCAATGGTAATGCTTATCTCTCCAGGGTGAATGTAAGTGGAATGAAACCACTTATTTGAATCGATTGCAACTAAGAAAAAACAATACAGTTCTAGCATAACTTATATCGAACTACAAGGTAAAGCAAATATAGCTTACTCATGGAGATGATTAGTGAGTTTTTTTTCTGAAAACGGAAAAAGATCAAAAGGTGGTAAATAGTTTTTTTGTGCCACAAAATTTTGAGAAAGCTTTGAAAAAAGCAGATATTTAAAACATACTTGAGTCTTTCGTCTGACACTCAAAAATTAACCACATTGATAACACAATCATAAAAGGGTGTAAATAAAATGGAAAAGTGCTTGGCATTGTAATTGGTAGGAAAAGCTTTCAAAATACTGAATTCAGTGAGAGGAAAAAATAAATCAGCTGTTTCTTTCTTCAACATTAAAAATTTGAAAGAAATGCTACGAAGGCTTACGTATATCGCCTTTATTGACGGTAATGGCGAGGGATCGACAAACAGCCTCGCATTCAGGAGGAGGCACCAAAGTCCACGTTTTCTTCCCAGAGATCTGAGCTTGCCACGAGGGTCTGCCAACATAATCGATCTAAAATTAATAAACGTACGTAAAAAAAGTTCATCTAATCCGCCTTTATGCATGTAGTCTGATAGGTTTATTCATGTTTTGACAGAGAATCTTAATAAAACTAAAAATGGCCCTACCCTACCCTGACCCCTAGCACAAAACAACCGCTCACGGCAAGTAGCTAAACCACACTTATTTCATCTGTTCAATTCAGTTCAGTTCAGTTTTATTTGAAATTCCACTGTATACATAGACATAATTAATGCTTAAAAATATAAACAATGTAAAAGAAAGATATCTAATATATACAAGCTAGTGTTGTACACAGGGAATTATTTAAAGGAGGAAACTTTCTCAGTAGTTTATAAACTAATCGAGGAGAAAGCACCCCCTAGTAAATTAGATGCGTTCTGCTTAAATTGTAGTTCTAAAAGTAAAAAGAATCATCTGTAAGTTGCTATCAGTCATCCACAGAAAAATATCATCTATTTATAGACTAAGTTTAAAAACCATCATTGACTACTGTGTTGTTTTGTAAAAATATTTTAAGATTTTCTTTAAAAGAATATTTTGAATGAGAATTTCTAATTTCTACTGGTGGGTTATTCCACATTTTGCCCCCATATATCGAATAGTCTTCAGGCCATAACGAAAACTGTTGCTATGAGTCAAAAACAAATTACCGCGATTAGATTGCCTAGTAGAGTGTTGTTGAATATTTGCATTGAAAGAAAAATGTCTTGAAGTCTCAGAAGTTTAAGCTTTTTAGAAATGGGAAGAGAGGGAAAACAAAAGGGTTGATGAGAAATAGCTCTGACAGCCTTTTTTGCACCTTAAATATTGGCTCCAGGTATGAGTCATATGTTTGTCCCCCAGACAGTGACGCCATATTGTAGAAATGACATGAACAAAGCATTGCAGATACATATCAGTGAGTCAGATGAAAGAAGATTTCGAATTCTGAAGAGAATGCCATACGTTCTTGCCCTTTTTTTGGAAGTTCGCCAAGATGATGCTTCTAGCTCAGGTTTTCATCAAACAGAAGACTTAGAAACTTAACATATTTGACTCTGGTGATGTGCTTTTTTCTTATTTTAATTACAGAGTCTGGAGGTAATGACAATGAAGTAGAATGCAAGGTAACATAATTAGTTTTGTCAATATTCAATGATAGCTTATTTGATCTAGTGACAATCAAACGCACGATTTAATTGGTAGAACATATCGATTTCGATGCTGGGGGCTGAGAGAATATCAAGGCATCGGTGTGGCAATTATTGGGGGATCGAGGGGATAGGAAGAAATGTAATTGGTCGTGAGCTGTTACCCAACATTCTGTTATAGAGGCAATCAGGGACGGATTCAAGTGGCAAGGATTTGGGAAGGGGTATTTGGTGATGATTGGATTTTGTTCCACATCCATTAGATGATTGAAAGTTGATTGAAACACTCATCTTCAGAATTTAGTTTTAAACATTAATATGAAGAAGATAAAAAGATAAATGAAGCAAATTTTCTGCATCTCTTTGTTACTACCGACTACCAAAAATGTTTTTTTACCGAATCGAAGAAAAATTTACCGAAAAACAAAAAATATTTAGGGGTATTGCATCCCTATAACCCCCAGTAAACACATCCCTGGCAATTACAAGGGTGAGTTGTAGCCGGCAGCCCTGCCCTTAAAGAATCATCCCATGGCCAAAAAAGGCTCTGATTAGTGATTAAGTGGGGGCATGATGCAGTTTCCCAAAATTTGGCTAGTATAGTTAATCAAATTAACAAGAAAAGCCTCTTTCACTGCAGAAGTTTGCGCCAAAAATTAGCAAGTCGATTAAGAACTTCTGGCAGCAAAACCTTTGGTGATTATCTATGTAAAGAAAATTCAATTTTTGGTCTGGTTAACGCTACATCACTGAAACCAAAATAATAGGAATCAACTGAAATGACGGGTTCTCAAGTCAACTGATTAATTTGGCGGGATAAATATAGGCTTAAGCTGGATTTCAAGATGTTCAACAAGATGCTTATGGGTGCTATCATAGAATTTCAATAATTAAAATCACTTAATTCATTTAAAGACAGATGTTCACGTGAAAAGATTCCGTAGAATGTTTATAAAAAATATTGACAAGTTGGCGGAATGATTACTGAAAATTGAAGTTTGATAAAAAAAATCAGGGAGAGCAAAATCATGTTTGATCATTTTTCAAACTTCAGAGACGCGGTTAACAACTGCGTTTGGCTGACGATACAGCTAGAATGTATGATTTGGACTTCCAGTTGTAATGTATAAAGTTGTCCTAAGGCCGAATACAGAATAACATGCGGCAGCGCTGCAAAGTAAGGGGGGGGGTGTAATAGGCATTGCTCTGGAATAAGATTGAACCAGAACTGAACGATTTTGAGATCTGAAGCAAAGAGAAATATTGACCCAAATCAGGCATCGTGTCATCTTAGCGAAAGACATCTTATCGCTCTTTTGGGTGAAGCATTTTACTCTCATAATTAAGCTTTAATTTTGTAATGGGTAAGTTTTTCTCTTGCGACACACAACAAATTTGGCATTTGAAATTATGATCGAAATTGGCTATTACAAACAGTCCTGTACAGACTATGATAAGATTTTGCAACACCCCATCCATCACCCAATCCTCCAAAGAATGAAACTATCCTTGCTTCACGGGGAAGGGAATCAACGTACTTTAAGCATCCCATTTGTTTGGCGTTGTGTCGTAAATCTCAACGAAGTGTCGTGAAAGACCTTTTTACATAGCATCAAATCAAAAAAATCTCAACCTTGTGTGACTTTTGCTCTGATGAAGCCCCGTATACCAGGCGAGTTGCGTTGTTCTTTATTTTCTACATATTATCGACTTTTCGCCTTAAGCAGTCAATTGGAATCCGTCGAGCAGTTTGCTACCGTGGCCTTTCCTTATTTATATATAGGAAGAAACCCACATTTTTCAAAGCAATTCTCCCATAACATTCAAGCTCTTACATTCATGGGACCTGCATTCACTATGACGAAGCTCTATGCCGAGACATAGTGGCCGGGGCGAAATTATAGTTTTACATTTGATTTTTTTTAAATGATGATTAAATGAAATTTAATCAGAGTTATTTTCACGAGGGGCTTTTAAGCGTTAACTAAATCGCATGGGATTGTTGCTATTACTATTTCGGTATGTTTTCTTGTGCCACGCTTCCTCGCGTTTTGCTTGTATCTGCTCTACTAGTTTATGGGCAATGCGGGGAGTCTTTAGGCCTCCTGTGAATTTGATTTGTATAACTAGGGTAAGATGTGTGTTTCGTGGCGTTTTCATTCCCTTGGTTAATCTAGGGGTATTAAAGGTTTTGGCATAGCGTGGGTCTCATCTTGCTTGGTGAAGCCACAATACAACTGGGCTGTTTTATTGTATTTTCCCAGCCCTCCCTCCCTCATTTTGTTTCTTTATGCTAAATGCCCTTTCAGTATAACTTTGCATGTTGAGTTTCTTTTATGGCATCGTTAAAACCTCTCATACCTTTAGGCATCTTTTATGCTTCTTAGGGTTTTCTGATGCTATTAGGTAGGACTGGTGCATCGGCTATTAGTGGGGAAAAGAGGCTTTTCCTGTCCATTCCCTCCCAATTATCAACCATATTTGGGGTTATTGTGTAACTTCCCTTAGTAACCCCTATATGGTAGGTTGAGCGATTGGCGCCGATGCACCAACGTCCCAACTCGCTCTCGATGATGTGGGAACGTAGCCTCATGACTGACCTTTCTGATGTCTATGGCAGTTTTTCTGAGGGAGCTTTTTGCCCTTTATGTTGGATCGGTATTCCCGAGTTAGTAAATTAATTGATATTTTACAATATATTGGATTCTCGTCGTGGATTTGCTCTGTCCCTGCTTGCATTAAGTAACAAAAACTTCGGTTGGATCTATTTTCGGTGAAGCAGGGCAACCGAAAATTAATCCCACCGAAATTTTTTTGAAACAATTCTCCCTTGATTTTTTTTGTATTACTATACATTCAGTAGATATCAATTTTCAGTTTCTGATTCTCCTTCATCATCAACAAATAAGATATCCAGCTCATCTTCACTTTCTTCTCTTTCGCTCTCTACATTCAAGAAATTTGAGTTCTCTATGGATAGCACTGATGTTTCTATTGACACTTGATAATTTCTCTCAATCATTTCTTTTTAACGTTCCAGTGCTTTCAATTTGGACGCCTCAATTTTTAACTCACAATCGATCAGAATTTCTAATCCCTTCATGACGATTGGCGATCGAAAATATGGCGAACTGCCGGGTTGGAAAGTTTGTTTTCTGCGCACAGAATAAAATATTTATATCAAAATTTGCGGACATGAAAGATACATTACAGCACCTTAAAAGCCAAAAATTCGAAAAAATTGGCACCAAAAATGAAAACCGCGCTTTGAAAGTTTTTACTTTTGCGTATATCGCACCCAATTTTACAAATCTGCGCCCCCAGCTTTTCAATTGCGCACGGCAGCAATTCCATGCGCAGTATAAACCTTCCTACCAGGCGAAATCATTTAATTTTCCTCCATGGTTTAGAGGGATGAAATAAAAAGGACATCCTCTAAATAAGAGTTTATGATATTCTTGCCTACACTTCAATTTTATTTATTTGGCTGACATCAAAATATTCAATTTTTGCAACCTTCATGATTGCGTTCCAGATGATTTTATGTTGAAGATAGAAAAAGCTTGCAGAAAGTATTTCATTTCTTTACTCACCAAAATATTTTCTTTCCACTGTAGTAGTACACTGGTAACTACATAACTGGCTGAGGAACGCCTGATGACATAATGAAGACAATTTTCCAACCAAAGAGAGTCTCTTTCACAGTAGATGTTGAGAAAGCGCAATCACTGCAGTTTCAAACAATGCCTAGATTTAGGGTGTTTTACTAAGCGTCTAAAGGCTAAATATCTGGCTGTGAAAGTGGTACATGTAATACATTTTTCAAAAAAGGGCACTTTATACACTTTTTCTAATCAGGGGGATTGGGGGGCTGTGCCCCCAGGCTCTGGTGGCCCTGCACATGCAATGTTGTGCAGGGACAACCTCTGCAGAAACAAACATAAGCCAACTTACGTGCATTTGCGCTCCCTTCCCGTGTCCACCAACGAAAATCCAATCAAGTGAACTGGATTCGGAATCATCAGGAATAAACTCTGGTCTGTTATAATGTTTCCGGATTATATTCATCACCTTGTAATTGCAATTACTCCTACAGAGGCAAGGACGGTTTTCATAAATCAGTTTAAACCTTCAAATTAAAAAACATCTAATATCACATGATAGAAGTCCACATGTGTAGCCAAAATCATTGGAATCACTGAAAACCCATTCACCATACTACTTGGTAATTGAATTAGCTTCAAAATACCATATGAAAAATACCCACCATGGAAAAAACAAAAATATTCATATATAAAAACAGAGTATTTTATATATATATATATATATATAAATATGCCCTTATAGATAAATCTATCAAAAACTTCTGAAAAAAATAACGCAAGGACATTCAACACAAAAACTTATTTGTCCAGCTTTATTTATTCAGAACTATTTCATATTCCTTCCAAAAGTAGGGGCTTGCCTACAGAAATCTCCTTCAAATTTTGACAACTTTACAATGAAATATGACAAATGCATTTCTCTAATGAACATTACAATATGAGGATAATCTGGATTCAGAAAAGGAAATAAATCAGAAAAATTAACTTACCAGCCAACATACCATTGGTCTTGGAGCAAGGAAGCTCTTTTTTCATCCATAGCAAAAAATTCTCTTAAGCTGGTGAAGTCTGTGCGGTATGGAAAAAACTGGCAGCCTTCATTAAGCTCTTCAGAATCCTCTGCTTTGGTGCTATTGTAGAGCTTTTTCAAAAATCCAAAATCAAATACCTTGAAGGCAGTCCAATTAGTTGTTGCATTTGTTATGAGGAGCGGTACGCCAGTGTAGGCAAACTTCTGCCGAAATTCCCTCTTTGTTATTGATGTCACATTTGGGATGTGATGCAAATCCTTGCACATGCTACAATTTATCAGTGGGCGTGATATCTCAAGTGAAGTTAATGTGTGATCTACAAGACAGTACTCATCTTCCAAGAATTCTATCCAATCTTTACCAAATTTTGTCTGTGGAATCAAAAACGCAATAAGTCCAAACAACATTGCTGTACCAAGCAATATTCTTTTATTGAGCCTTATACCTTGATTGACAATTTTGTGTGTGCCAATACCAAGGATCTCTTTAATCTCACATGGTTTTAGATTCCCCTTGGCTGCTTCCTTTATAATGGTTTGAATCTCTTTCTCCATCTTGGGAGGACCAATTTGTTCTTCTTCCTCTGTGAGTATGCATTTAACTGAAATGAAGTCAGCGGAGATTAACTTAAATCCTTGCTAAACATCTGCTCTAATTTAATTATATGAGCAAATAGAACCTGCTTGCTTTTCCATGCAGACAGATACTGCTGCTCCCACACAATCACAAAAGATGTTTACAAGGGATATAAGGAACAGAGTAAATACAAATACTCTTTTAAATAAAAACTAAATTGTAAAGCAAACATAATATTAAGATGGTTAAAAGGAAAGGCACTTTTACCTAGTTACAAAAATACAAGCGCATTCAAGAAGAGAGCATGATAATTAAGATATAGAGGATGAAAAATAAACATAAATAATGTGGTAAATAAATACTAATTGCAAAGCAAATAATAAACAGGATATGGAGTTTTCGCAACCTCTTGATTAGAAACTTTCGCCCTGACACTGTGTGAAGAAAAAGTTTCTATCGATACCTGAAAAGGGTGTGAAGTAAGCCAGATAACACTGAACACGTCACTTTCTCGTCACTTGCGCCTCTTGAATTTAACACATTTTTGTAGTTCAGTTTAACTACTCAAAACAAAATCTGTACATTTTTAATTAAATCCTTTTGCCAAAGCACAAAAACGGATGGTAAAAAAATCACAAGGTGATTAAAAAATATGATTCCTTGGGAGAATATCATCTTTCATAAACACAGTCCAGATAAATGGCTGTACATTCACTTTCCGAAACATAAAGATTAATCAGTTCAATGAACTCTCACAAAGCAATTAGCTGACCTGGTTTAAATAGCTGCCGTGGAATAGATCAATGAACCAGATAAATCCTTGGGACCATCCAGAAACCAGTCACGATTCCCAATGCCTGATTTCTCGCCGATTTAAATTTACTTGTCAACAATCTTATTCTAATACTTTGTCCTTCGATAGGCCAATTAGGAGTAAGGTTAATCCAATCGCAGTGTTATTTCAATGCAAATAAACGAGCGGAAAGAAGGTCAGAAGACACGAACAAGCAGCTGGAATCGGCGTTTTCCTTTGACTTTAGACTGGGTCTTTTCCTTTCAAAGAAGCAAGCTATGTAAAAACATGCTCTGTCGACTATTTGGCTATTAATACGTTATTGCCGCTCATGGTACCCGCAAGGTCTTTGGCCTCAGCTCGTGCTATCACACACATCCGATTGTTGTTATGAGCCACTGAAAGGTTGTTGTTGCGCCACAGGAAGGGGGCGGGGAACGGGAGTGCTCCGGAAAACAGCGGGAGAAATTATCCACTAAACAAGACAAAGAAAGGGGCCTTTATATGGCATATGGCACACCCATAAGAAAGATAAATAGAGCAAAATAGCATTAATCCTAAACACCACCAGTGGCGAGAACTGGGTGCACTCGGGGTCTAAAAAAACTTAAGGATACGATATTCTAGACCGATGCAGTGGCAAAGGAGTAATGAATGTTTATGAGACAAGATTAAACTATATTTCTATTTCTAAAAAATACAATTTTCTATCGGGAAAATTCTCGCTGACATTAGGGAACAAGATCAGAATACTAAGCAGCTATATGGGTCCATCATAGATTGCTTAAACATGAAACAAATCAATGACTTGGTGCACTTTGAAGATCAAACAAAACTGTTACTTACAACTAAACCAACGGTAAGGTTGTTTCTTAAATTGGCAGTGAGCTATAACCCAATATGATACTTAAAGGCCCTAATGTGTCCCAATTTGTTGGAGCTTTCCTTATCCACAACGTACCAGGGAAGCAGTGGCGTCGCCAACTCGAAGAAACTGGTGTGGACGAAAACAAATTTTCTCGGCCATGCCCTTCAGAATCTTGGAAACGCCTTCTTTAGTATTTTTTTTCTATTTCGAAATCATTCTCTCTTGATTTCTTTGGTCAACCTCTCTCTTTCTTGAAACGAGACTCCACTTAGAACCCATCTTGGCCTCTCTGTTGATTTACCTTTTGGAACCTCTCCTCCACCTATCCTCTTTCTGTAACAAATCATTCAAACTGACCACCAGTTCAGTGCTTCCACAGTTCTCCCTTTCCCTTGGCTTGTGATTCATTCCAATCTCCTCTCCCTACTTAGTCGTGTCAGCGTTTTCAGAATGACCGCTTTCTCATTTACACGCTTCCTCCTTACATAAAACTTATTTTTACAGCTCGTATTTTACCCTTAAATGTAATATAAAATTGTTAAAGTACAACCAATAAATGACAGTGTACAGAAACCCAAATATACTAATATCTAAACGACACTTGGAATTTGAGGGTTTGACAAAGAACGAAGTCAGTGGATCAAATCATTAAGAAAAAACACTGTAACTATGCGAAAACACGACATGAATTCGTGTTGAATCTCAGATGCTCGTGTCAAGAGAAACAGACTATTTAGCTGCATGTTTATTAAAAAGTCGATAAGCCGCTTCATTTTAATTGATTTTTAAAATCTTTATTGTGCTGAAAGAAAGTGATTCGGATATCCATTAACACAATAAATCATTCAAAGCAATTCTACAAAAGCAGCAAGATAAAAAATGCATTAGTAACTTTTTCTGGGCATAACATCATCTAATCAGCTGGGCATAACATGAAAACATTGCAGTGAGACTGCAGAAAGTAAATTCTTGTCAAAATAACATGAATTGAGATAACTGACTTCAGTGCTTCTCATAGTCAAATTGGTCTAGTATTTCAATGAAAACTTCAAAAGAAATTCTACATAATTCAACAACTAGCTACTAAATTCCATCAAAAAAAGATTCTAATTCAATGTAATGTTGATTTGATAAACTATTGACTCCATGGTTCGCTGGACACAAAAACTAAGTAATTAGAAAAATAATCAGACAAGGCAACATACGAGGTAATAATTATACAAGGAAATAGCTTTGGAATATGAGAAAGTTTTACAACATGATTTTGGTTTTGCTTTCTTCAGTCAAATACCTATTTTTTTGGGGACCAATGCCGTAGAAATAATGGCTGATAGTCTCATTATACAAAGTTAATAGCTTAAAAGTTTTATATGTTAATAGCTTTATTATACATTGTTTTATACTAAAATTGATGAAATTATTTTTTCCAATCGATGAATTCTAAGAAGGGATTGAATTAGCAGGCATAGAGTAAGAATGAAAGGAAGTTAAGAAGTAAATATAAGACTACAGATCCAGGTGACCAAAGAATTTTTCGAAATAATAGGTGTTTCAAATTATCCTTAGTACATAATCATTCACGTGACATCTGAAACAGGAAAAATAAACTAGAATGCTTATCTTAAATATATGAAAAGATTACATTTAAAATACCTTAAGCTGTTGTGGGAAGGTACCTTTTAATTAGGAATTAAGCTGTATATCCATTGAGAATTCGAGATACATGATAGGACAATCAAGAGAGATAGAGTTGTGTAGAGGAATCTTGGGGCTGGATCTCACAAGGCTCTTCTCATGATTTCTCAAGATTCATGGATCTCACAAGGCTCCTCTCATGATTTCTCAAGATTCATGGATCTCACAAGGCTCCTCTCATGATTTCTCAAGATTCATGGATCTCACAAGGCTCTTCTCGTGAGCAGTCCCTTGCAAAGATTTCTCACTAGGCTTTTTTACAATTTGAAGCAAAGAGCCTCCACAAAAGATTCTCAAGTCTTGAAAAAGTTTAATAAAATCTAGCCCTATTAATGCAAGTTTCACAACCTAATGATGGCAGCGTCACAAGTGGGAGTATTTCAATGTAAATGGTTCTGGGGAAAGGTGATACAAATATTATACGTAAATATTCATTTCTTCCCAGTCCATTGGGCAATTGATAACTAGAATTTAGACAATCTTTTTAACTGAAGTTCAATTGAAACATGAGTAAGGTTACGATGGTCTAGCATCTCTAAATGCTAAACATACAATAGCTTTTTGATGTCCAGAGTACTCTCGGATCACTTCACTTTTGTCTGTGTTCCACAATCGTCCTATCCCATCCGATGAAGCTGCAATAGAAACAACGATGCGTCTCTTTAACTTGAAGATATTTCGTGGTAAACGAAGGTGACTCAAAAATCAAGAAAGCTGCTAAATAACCAAAATTGCAGGAAGCTGATAATTGTTTGTAAATATTCCTTAAAACAAGAACATTTTATTTTCCAGAAAGTACTTGGTAGTGAAAAGCTACGGCTGGCGAAACCACAGTTAGTCATTACCTGTAATGATATAGTGTGAGTCCTCTGAGAAGGCGCAGTCCCAAACCCATCTTTGAGACGGATCAGGCAGTGTTGTTAGAAGCGAGAAGTCAGTCGTGCGCCAGACTTTCAAAGTCGCATCAGCCGAACAAGTCGCGAGTAGCCTACGACAAAAGTGAGTCGAGATGATGAGATTGTTTACAAATACGAACGACTTTTCTTGCATGGTCCAAAGCATAAATAAACTACATGGCCCATGACAGAAAGTAATGTGCAGTTAGTGATACCAAAAAGATCAAATGCGATGTGATTCAATACTTACGTAGAATCTGGGCTAAAGAGACATTTCAAACCATACTTCTTATGAGAGGGTATTTTGTCTTCGGGATGGAAAACAGTTGGGTTCTCATCTGAGCCACCCGACAGCCGCCAAACATAACAATCTCCCTAAATATAAGATAATAACAAAGATTACACTTTTGAAAACTCAAGAACTATTCCATTTCCTTAAATGCCAAATTAAAAATAACTAAAAGCACAAGGGTTATTGAATAATAAAATAAAGACAACAGATTGAAACTAATGATAAAATGACACAGCAATGCGAAAACCACGTAGTTCACTGGCGAAAACCACGTGGTTCACTGGGGAAAACCACATTGCCAAGATACCAACACTGGCTGGGAAGAAAAACAGATTGCAACGATCCTTCACATATCTTTTGAGTTAGCATTAAAGATAATGAATAGCCCCTAGGTCATGTAAATACTTGACAAAAGAAGAAGAGCAACATTATAAAGTTTATTTTAAGAGCTTAAGCCAATTTTAGAAACATGCTAAGTAGAGGATTCAAGAAAAATTATTTAGTTATAATGCAAAAAAAGAAGAGTAGGATGAGGCCTGCTGATCAGATCAACTTTGTGTCATTAGTAAGGTGTGTGGGCGAAGAGAAAAGTGACCTAAGAGGCGGAGTCGAGGAAGTTAGTTGGGAATCTAAAATTCCAAAGGAGAACTTTCTATCGATAAGATACTTCAGCTGCTGCAATATATTTTGATGTTATAACAGGTCCCGAAAGTTAAAGCAGAACTAGCTACAACAAGTCCCGAAAGTTCAACCCAGTATTCAAACTTTCGACAGTAATTATAGCATACAGATAAAACATTGTATATTGGATTTCTAATTTGTTCTTTTTGCCTCCACCCACTAACTCGAAACAGGCTTTTCGGTGGCTGATAAAATGATGATTGAAGACAAAAGTAAACATCTTAATGAACGCATGTTCCCGTTTTGTATGCTTCACTTTAAAATTCATGAATTTTCCTAAGCTCATAGCGATAATGTTACTAGTTCTGCAGCCAAATAGCATTACATAAATGCTAACGCTGTTCTGTAAGTAAACAACACTTTAAGAAACACTGCTCTGTTTGTTAAAGAGACGCCAATTCTGATCTGCTGTATGTTATTTAGATCAATGATTAACTTTCTGCTTTCGTATACTTGAAATTCACTGAAGATTTCAAATGAAACTTTGACGAATGGCAAAAAACCGCGTATCTCATTCACTAAGTTAAATAAGCAATAAGCTTTGGGACTTTATACTTAATATTTCAAAGTCATTAATAAAAAAACTCAAATTCCTCATTGTTTCCATTTACTTTGGCATGACTCCAAGCATCTTTGAAAGTCCAAGAGCTCATAGGGCTCTGTGCTTTAAACCATTTCAAGGTTAACCTTTTAGCCTTTCAAACAAAAATCACGTTTCCCATGCAAGCTACCAGCGCAGGATTTTTCTTTTTGGCATATCGCCTTTTCGCCCAAGATCACTTAACTTTCGGTTTCTCTCTTTTCTTTACTATATTCCCGAACTACCAAAGGATTTTCTAAACTCAAAAAGCTTGTTCCTGGACATTTTTAAAAACGCTACTTGAGGTCGGAAAAAAGGGAGAGGGGGTTGAAATAAACGGAGGGGTCATGGCCAACTCAAAAATTCAGTAAACGGGTGGGTATTCATAAACGGGGGAGGAGTCAATAAGAGAATACAAAGTAGGTCAGAAATCGCTTTGTTGAAAGTTCGACATTCAAATTTCAATTTTTTAGCCAAACGTCTTCGTCGATGGAACGGGGGGGGGGGGGGTGGGGTGAAATAAAGAGCGTGGGTCTTCAAAAAAACCAGAAACAAGTAAACGGGGCCCCGTTAATGCGTGACCTTGAAGTACAAAAGAAAAGAAAGTACTTAATCAACAGATGCATCAAAATTGTACGCATTTCCAATACCTTGTTGTTGACTGCTGCCATAAACCTCGCTTCTCGATCAATACTTATAGACTGGATTGCAACATCTGGTTCTGGGATCTAGCAGCATAAAGATGAAATATATTTTTTTAGTAACACTAAAAGCTTTCAAACAAAAAGGCATTTGAATGATATAACGAAATGTTTTACAACCAAATCAGGCGAAAGAATTTACTTCTCTGAAAGCACGATGAAAATCATCAGTTCAAAGATAATATCTTGCATAACCATGGACCCTTTCCATTTATTTAGTACAGTCACTGCAAAAAGTTTTGATACACTTAAAAGTCAACTTCAAAGGAAAATTCAGCCACCCCTTCCCCCTTGGAACAATGTTGGTTCACTATAAAACAAATAAGAGGTTTTGGGGCTACATTTTTCTCTTGTGACTTAGGAAAAACTTTTGGGAAAAAGAGAATGTGAATAGTAGTTCGGGAAAAAAAGAAAAAAGAACTAAACACAACATCAACTGTTCAGAGTTTCTTGTATTTTTTGTAAGTATGGGCACCATGATAGCATTATTAAACAGAAATAAAGAACGTGGTTCGTTGAAGTCTTGGTTTTAATGTCTCAAATCCAGAAGTGATTAAAGAGGCACAGTGGTAGTTCTAGGTCCAAAGCAGAATGTTTTCATCGTATGTTTGAAATCACATTCTGTCAACGGTATTTACCCAAACGTAGCAAAAAGCTATAGGGCATCAAGCTGAGTACAGAGAAGTGGTACAAATTTACTCCGATGTCGATAGCAAAACATTGCATTCAACAGGCATCACAATTTGCCTTTTTTAGCCCATTATCGCTCTCTAACCATTGATAAGATCTACGTGAAATTTATATTACAATTTTCACATATTCATATCATCACATCTATTCTTATATTGAATTTTCAAAATAAATATTCATTTCAAGCATAAAAGACAACAAAGTTCCAAAAAGAAAACAATTTTTCACAAAGAAAACAAAACCATGAACCATACATACGAGGTGCTCGTTGTGATCAGTACGCAAATCCCACATGTGAATTGCGCCACTTTGGTCTCCAACTATCAGCTCCCCCTAAACGATAAATGCTCGATTAAAAATGAGTTAATACACGCCTTAAGGTTTGAGGCAATATTTGTTTGCTCTCAAGAAGTGGTACCTCTTCTACTGATGTCATGTTTCTCTGCCATTTTCATATAGTACGCAACAACATGAATGGCCCCAAATAGAATGCATGTCAGCAAGAGCTTGAGGAGAAAAATCAGGGGTTGAAAATTGTGCGCTTTTGATTTGGTAACATAAAAGAGACGCAATCTTGCAGATATCAGGTAAAAGAATCATTGTTAAAGAATGTTTGGACTAGTGTGCACATAGCATGACTACTTGCTAACAGGAAAAAAAGCTGGTTCCTTATTTCAACAGACTGTGAGAGCAGGGGCAGACACTTTGTCAAATATTGGGGGGGGGGCAGGCAGCCTATTGTCTTAATGAGAGACGTCAAATTTCCCCATGGTTTTATAACAAAAGACCATTGTCCTCCAAAGAATTAGGGGCCACCACCCCCCTCCCCCAGGTGTCCCCCACTGTGTGAGAGACGACCAGCGTTTGCCCTGTCAAAAAAATCAACTCCTTGTTGGATCAATTGACCTGGGTACCACGTGAGTGTAAATGACAGATCAAGATGGAGGGAAGTTGGAGCGAGGCTAATTTATAAAATATTGAGGATAAAAAGGAATTAGTAGTGGGCTTTTTCGTGTTAATTCCTTTACTCGATCTGCCTTGAAAATATATCTATCTCAACTGAAATCTCGCAATCACCTCGTGGTTTGAGATCGTATAATTCAGAGAACGGTCACACACTCTTTATTGAGTACAGCACGAGATTACTGCCGTCCTTTGCTCAAGGGCCCTAATTAAAAAAGCATTGCTTGTAAAATTTTAATTGATTATAAATAAAATTTTGACTCTGACCTGATTCTGATGAAGCACAACTGTATTAACAGGAGAATTAACTTGAAAAATATGCTGACATTGAAGGCTTCGTGACCTGTTGAGAAAAAGTAAATAACGAACATTAAAGTAACAAAAGGAACATTCTTACAGTCAATGAATAGTCACTTTTTGACACCATAATACAAGACGCAATTAATAAAACTCCCTGGTTCAATCAGCATTGTTTTACACTCTCTCTAAAAAGATGCCATGTCAACATCACAAAGGATAAGAAGGCCACGGTAGCAAAACTTGTCGATGGACACCAAGCAAATACAATTTAATGATTTGAAAGTGGAAATAAAGAACACCACGAAGCAAAGATAGAACAGAAAAAATATAATCAAAAACATTGCAAATTCTAAATATAACTGATGTACACTCTTTCTTTAGAAGAACAATTTTATAAGAACAAGAGCCTTAAAATTGGTCAAAAGTTAAGAACAAATTAAGAACAAGCTGAAGCTGAGCTACTGTAAAATGCAATTTCGAGCAACATTTTATTTCAAAAACAAGGATTTTTAGCCATGTGTGGATGATTTTTCGGTGAATGTTCAAACTTGAAAGTCGGCAGATGAAAGTTGTTTCACTCACTTTACTTGCAAATGAGACCTGAACACGTCCCTAAGGCGAAAAAGCTAGCAATCGCACTGCTTACACTCTATCAATTTAAGAACAAATTAAGAACAGTCCTGCCTCAGATTTTTGAAAAAATTAAGAACAGTGAGCTTGAACTTAAATTTACTGGTCATTATAAAAAAAAGTGTATGGTGATTTTTCATTTAGCACAATTTAAACTGTCAAGAAAACAGCCATGGGAGTTGATATTCAATTAACATTTGTTATAGTATAATATAGTCATATTTATCATGCGATAGAGTTTCCGAGCTATTTTTCGAAATTCCGAGATATATGACATTCAGTTAACAATAATGAGTGACTAATTGTGAATTTCGAGCACTATAAAACATCGATAGAATTATCTATACTTTACCGAAGATCCCAAATCCTAACAGAGCAATCTTCTCCCCCTGTGAACATCCATTTTCCATCTTCCTGGAAACCTACCGCTGTAACGTTCTTGGAAATGCCATCATAATTGACAACCTAATCAAATGCAAACAAAGGAAATGCAAACAAAGGAAATGCAGTTTTATTAGTTGAAGACTCTGCATGACCTTTAGGTACCCTTTCAAGGTAACTCTCTAAAAGAAGATAAGCGATCTTTCACATTTTCTAACATCTATATGACGAATTAAATGATTGCTAATTGCGAAAATTTGTCAATCGTGAAAAATTATTTGACTGTTGACAATAAAACTGTTATAAATCCAAAGAAATAAAACTCACTGCATTGGGGTTTCCTGATGTAACATCATACATACGGATATGCTGATAGCCTACAAAAAAATCAATGCTCTTTGTATCATTGCTATCAAAATAAATAGCTTTGAACAAAGAAACATTTAAATTTTCCAACAAGAAGTTATCGAAACATGAATCTAGTTTGAATCATAAGAAATTGTCGAAAAACATCAAAATGATTAAAAAAATCAACGGAAAATAGAATTTATTCCAATTATAGAGCATTTAATTAGAAGTAGGTTTAAAAAGGAGAATAATGAAAGAAAAATTGATGATATTGTAAAAATTAGGATAAATTTGAATAACAGGCAGTCAAATTACTGCAATCCATAAATGCAATATTGTGCTAAATTTAATTTAATAATATCCATTTAAGCATAGGGCTCGACTGCTTTGCAAAGCTACAAAAGAAGATGTATACGAAAAGGTGATCATGCAGTTTCTGATTGATTTTAAACTAGCAAACCTGCAGCTGCCAAGAGTTGTTTGTCTGGGGTGATTTCTAATGCATTTACTTGCTGGAAAACAAACAAGTCATATGCATTCTAGAGCAATAAGATAATAGCTACTGAAACATGGTAAAGCAGTATGATTTTGTTGAGTCGTCGGTGAAAAGTGCAGTTGAGTACGTAGGGAATTCCATTACCTATCAATTCCTACAAAACAATATTCATCTCCCCACTTAGCTACAGCAACCCTGGCAATCCTGTTATCTTATAAAAAAATAAACTATTCTTTCAAATGTATTGCTTGGTAGCAAGAATGAAGAGTATTGTATTTCCAGAGTCATTCTGCAACTCCATTCCTTAAGAGATGCAACAATACAAAATTACTCTGGATGATGAGTTTAATAATTGCATTTGAATTTTTAGTACTTTTAGTAAGCTTTAGTAGCTTATCCTTAATTCAATTTATTTAACCAAAGAGAATAAACAAAAAACCATTTTGGATGAGTTTTTAAGCTAAAGGTAATATATAGGACTTTACTCTCAGATTAGATTACTGGAATTCTAATTCCCAGATGTTTTACAAATTTCATCCAAATTTTGGCATGTCAGCATTGTAAGTGGTGAACCATTTCATGAAAGAGTATGAATGGGATTCTTCTGTCATGATTACTGTTTCTCTTGCCCCTAAGATCTCTTTCCAATACATGTCTTTCCATAATTGTCTCCAAAGCATACTTGGTGTGAAAATGTTTTAATATGATGAACATGGAAATCAGAATCAACAAACCATGCCTTTTATAACATTGTGTTGCAAGGAGTATGGAGGGGAGCTAAAAGGTTTTGCTAAATGTTGATTGTTGCACATAACCTTAAGAAAATATCCTCGTAAACTTTTGGACTGTTAACAGAGAGTAATATTTGTGTGGAACCTTCATACAACTTGATAAGAGCAACGCAACCTTACTATTTTCCAGCTACAATAGTATTTATCTTGGATTGGTAAAAAAACATTTCAAAAAATGATCTGATAATGTGAGGATGTAACTCTAACATTCTAATAAAACTAAAGTATTGTAAGGATTGTGAGAGTGCACTCTTTATTCCATTTTTTTGCAGTTTACCCCCATATCTTGATAGGAAGAGACCTACAGAATTGTTCAGAGATTAAGAAATGCTAGTTGGCTTAGCAATCAACACAGGTTTGTTGCACAATCTATTATGTATTATATATAATAATTATGCACAAAAATTTTGGCAAAATTTACAGAAAACAGATATTGTCATATAAAAATATCTCGTATCATGAGAAAATGATAGAAACAACTTGATATCCAATGTCAGCAACAATGTCTTACTAAATAGTTACAATTTGTATAAATACTTTTATACAAAGTATATTTTTATACTTTTATACATACTTAATAAAAAGCCACTGTTTGATAATGATTTGATGATGATTAAAAATTGTGAACTCACAGAGTCAGGGTGTTGCAGTGTTCTCAGACATATCCCACTGTGAGCTTGCCAGAAACGAATTGTGTGATCATATCCAGCAGTTGCTAGAATCACTTGGTCACCTCCCATTCTAAAAAAACAGTTTATGAACTTGAATGATTCTTGAATTAATGTGTATTTTCCAAGCATTACATCCTCATTGAAAACTAGCAGTAGGATTTCCACATAATAAATTTTATTTGTGTTTCAGCACATTAATTGACCTAATTTTTTTTAAATGGGGAGCGCTATCCCCTCAATTAGTTTATCTACTAAGATAACTCTTTCTCTGGAGGAATTCTACTACATTCAAAGACAAACAATTCCTGTTTTCTACATGTAAATTATTCATTGGCCTTTTGACATCTATTGTTAACTATTCGTCAAATTGTAATTGTAATTGCAACCGTTGTAATTAATGCAAATGAAGAACAAATTAAGTCAGATAATTTCTGTACTTGGGTCTGCATTTTATGAAACTGTAAACAGTTATATGACTTAAAGCAATGAAGTATAGTTGGGTGTCAATACATTTAAATAAGAACAATAATTATAATAGAATAAATCTTATATCAACCAAATATTAAGGAAAAACTTTCTTGAAACCCTTTTTCAGTCATTTGCATCTTATCCTGGTGATATTTCCATAAAAATGTAACTCAGAGGAATACCGTCAAGCAACAAATTTTCTTTAGTGCTTACTGTGAAAAATTTTTTATTGCAGTGCTGTTTCATTGAACTGTCGAAAATCAAACAGATAGTTAGTACAAACCTTTCAGAAAAACTTTCCCGGCAAAGAAACTTTCCAACCTTCAAGACCTCATGCCCTTATGTGTTTTGCTTTTTTCTTGGGTGACTCTAGCCAATAAAGATGAGCAAAAAGTTTCTATTAAGCTAAAAAGATAAAGCCAAAAACTGGTGCAGCTAAAATAGTACAGACTTTCACAGCCTGCTCCTAAATTAAACTGCCTCTGAAGCAGTGCTTTATAATGAATGGCATTAACATGCACCATTCAATTGTGAGTGTGTCATATCAAGTCATGAATCAAGAACCATTTAAAAAGGAGAAGCATATCTTTTAACTAAAAAATTTACCAAATCATTCATTCAAGTTTTGAATGAGTGTTTATTTTTGTGGTTCTTATTCTAAGACTAAAAATTGGTCGCTAATATTAGGCCTGAAGTTACTTGAGTTCTATCTGCTGCATAACAGCTGTTGGCACACAAGGAGGTGCTGCAGTTTTCTTGATTTGTGCATTTATTGTTTACATTCATGTTTAAGATGTGCAAGTTACTACTTTTTATACATTTAGGACAGATGACAGGCACATATCTGACAAATAATTGCCTGAGAAACATCTGCCAGAAAATATTGCCATGTGGCTAGCTTGTCAACTAGCATCAAGCTCTTGATGTTGTGAATAGCACACGTAATCTATGATTTCCTTGTTTGAGATGAAGTTTTTTTTACAAAACTGTAGAGAAAGCAAACTTATAAAACTGTACAGAAATTCTAAGAATTTTTTTTAAAGCCACACTGCATTCTTTGTTATGTGCTGAGAATATATTCTCTGCACAATCTAAGGTGGTTCTAAAATGATCTGTGAAATTCACTTTTAATTCACTATCTGCATAGATACTTGAAAATAGCAAAAAAAACTTTTATGTAGTTTCAGGCTTTAATTCTTTTCAGTAACTTGCTGTTAATCTTAGGCTTCTAGTACATATTCTTGTTTATGTTATGTTACCTTTATTGTTAATTCAGGATTCTAACCTAATATTAGTCTGTAAAAAGTCATTGTCATCTACGTCATAAATACGTATCGTACTATGTATATGTCATAAATGTCATATAGAAGTATCATTAACCACATCTGCGCAAAATGTAAACCAGAATTTATTATGTTCTCCGCACAAAACACAGAGAATGCAGTCTGGTTTGAGAATGGTGATGGATTTTGCTAATTTCCTTATATGCTTGGAATTGCATCTGAACACATCCTTTGATTAGAACACAGAAATATATCTGGCTACGTGAGTCCGACAAACATAACACAATCAGCTGCATCCAGTGAGTGAAGGAATGTGAGATGCAAGCAGCATTACTGAATAAAGCACTTGTATACATGACTAAGGTATGTAAACTTATTACATGAACTTCGTGGCTTTTTGAAAAATTCTGGCTGTGACATATTGCTGTCCATCTAAAGCCTGGGTCCTATCTTGATCCTTCCTCCGCTGCACATGCATATTGTGCAGGGAAGGTAACATTATTCAAGTGTTTTAACTTTTCATCGTTTTCTAGTAGTTTTTTTAGTTTCTTCCACCAATTAATTACGTGCGCAGCGCGGCAGAAGTTGCAAAAACCCGTCAAATACCTTGTCCTTGTTGTCTTCTCAAACCCACCTATCTTCTCAAGTCAGCTATGAAAACAGAGTGTTGTTGTTGCGTTCTAAAGATTGCTATCCATGGACCCCCTGTGATTGAATGACGCGCACGCGGTTCATGAAGAAAGTAGCTTCAAGGAAATGCTTAAAAATGTTTGCTTTTTCAAAGCATTAAATATAACGCATAGACGTTTTTGACATAAACATTCGTTAGTGACAACGAATCAATGAATGTTGAGTTCATGTGGTAGAAGAGTCCTCAATTCAAGATTGTTTTCTTTCTAAAACCTCCCTCTTTTAAAACACGACAGGAAATGATAGGCTAAAAACCAGCTTATTGTTTGCAGAATGGCAGTCTGAATAAAAATGCATTAGTGTCTGAATGCATGAAATATCATTTTTGGGATCTTTATACTCAAAATTCCGTAAATGTTCCTCAAAGGATTAAGTTGACGGCATGTTTACCCTATGCAAAGTATCTCACACTTCGTCCAGCGCATGCCGTTAACGGGGAGGCGAAATAAGGAGCATGTAAAAGCTGGGCGAACATAAAATTTGACAGTGGTTGTCAGTATTTCAGTATCTAGGGTGACAATGGTAGAGCCAAGAAGAAGCACGTTCCCCTGTTCTAAACACCATCGATGTTGCGATTCGCGATAATTCGCGTTGTAATCCATCGATGTTGTAATGAGAAAAATGTTAGGGTATGGGTTATATTTTGGCAAAATATCCTTCAAGAAATAATTTGCATTATTGGAAAACTGACTTTCTTGCTGGTAAAAAGGCGTCTTCACACTGTCAGAAGGGCATAGGCAAAACTTTTAATACCTGTGGTTTATCAAGCAAGAGGACATGAAGAGGGAAAACAGTGGCCGAAAAGATCTATCAACAAGCTAAATTTGAATTTAAAAACAAACATGCATACTTTCTAAATAGAAACAAACTTTTTTGCATTTTTTCCATTTTTTTAAAAAGGTTACCTGCTTGGCCGTTAATTGAGGAGGTAAAATGGGGCATAGGGGTACTCCCAAGTGGCCGTTTGACCATAAATTCGGCAGGAACATTCTCCACTGGCCTCAGATCTGGAGGTGGCCGTTGCACAGAAGTGGCCGTTATTAGAGGTTTCACTGTAAACAAAATATTTGGCAAAATAGACCTAAATGTCAAATAATTTCAGAGAATTTTGTACTGAAGAGGCAAACTGAAAAGGTTAAACTGTATCAATATTCTCCGTACAACCGAATCAAAAAATGTTAGCTATGTGCCCTTCTTAATTTTCGAGACTCTGGTATCGAACGATGTACAAATCCATGCTGAAGACTTTGTCTCAGCATCCTGTGGCAAGAAAAAACAACTTGGAAAGTTTTAGCATTAGATTGATCCACAAGATTTAGCACTAGAATAAAAGCCACATGCATTTCATTTAAAGATAAAAATGAAATATACGTACAAGAAGTAAAGGAAAATAAAGGGAATTCAACATGAATTTTCTATGTTAATCAAGCTTTTTCTTCTTTTTGGGCGATTCATTCCTCTCGATAACATTTTCAACATCAGGTAGTGAATTATACAGAGGCAGAGCGATTGACTCAGCAGTTTTTAGGTGAATACACTGGATATTGCTCCAACCCCGTGGTATCTTCTTTGCAATCTCGTCAACTACAGCAACAATATTTTCAACAAGCTCTTCTTGTGATTGTCCTGAGTGGCCAACTTTGATGGCACTAAAACAAAAAAGATCACGTGTATTCTTTATATTTCACCTGATACTCTTTAAAGTATAAAACGTCAGAATAAAGATAAAAGATTCCAAGTTAGTAAATGCATTTACCCATGCATTTGTGGATCAAAATTGGCTAATTATCCCAATATTTCGCCATTATACTTTTCAACTTTTGCCCGATGGCCCAAACCCATTTTCTGGTTGATGATTTATATCAGCAAGAAAGAGGAGGCTGTCGAGGGGGCTGTCGAGGGGGGAGCTTTGTTTCTTATGGGAGAAGAACAAAACATTTCTGGATAAGATTTTCAACCGACAGTCACAAGTTACAGTTGAGTGAAAGTCTCAAATTTACAAATAAAAGTCACATCTCACCTGCAGGTTCCATTGCCAAGTCGAAGTTTTGTGGAATTTAATGCTCTTTTTATCTCTTCATCGAGATTGACTTTTGTCAGGTCAACTGGTGTTGGCTCCCTATCATTTAAAAGTGACAGTTTAAGGTTTAAAATGCTTCTTCAAAAAGTTATATTTATTGGTTTTCAAAAGTCGTTGAATTGAGCCAAAAAGATACTATTGAATTGATACATAATAATCCTTTCGCCCCCTTTCCCATGTTGTTGATCATGAGTAAGTAGAATTTATAATTTGAGTTCTGCTGTGGTTTTCTGTGTTTTTAACTGACATCACAACAACACGAGACTATAAAAACACAATAACAAATTTTAAAACCTTGCTCTAGTGCATAACAAACTTACTTTTTACGAGAAAAGAAAGTTTTTCCAATAGCTTTGGGGATCAAGTGGTAGATTCTTTCATCACAAAGAAAAGCATCATACTGGCTACACAAGGTTCGCTTATCTTGAAACGATTTGTAATTTTTCCTCAGCTTGGTTACGCTTATCACCTGGAAAAAATAATAAATACAAGAGTTGAAAAACAATCAATACATCATACGAAATGGTAAGACACACGACCATATAATTGTCTTTCCAAGAAGGCATTTTGAGAAGTAATCAGATTTGCAAGTTCCTATTACTTTTCAGGGTAAAGATTAACAGATAAATACATGTATGAACTCTCTGAAAGCATATTGGGCTGCAAAGATTTCTAATGATTGCTCTTGATATGACCTGATTAATGACTATCTAAAACATGGGCCAGGGATCATGAAAATTATCATTGCTGGTTTCCTTGGAAGAAAATGTGTAGGAATGTTATGGTACAAAAGGAAAATCACACAGAAAACAGTGATATTTCATATACCTAGGCCAAAAATATAGGAAAATGTTCCTAATAAAACACAGTGGCAGTTACCATTTACATCATAGAGAAGGTTCTAAGACTGACAACAAGGGTTGTATTTTGCTTTAGCCCTTATTCATTTTTGAGAATCTGAATGGATCAAAATTTACAAAACAGTTGTATTTGAAAATACATACAAAAAAGCAACTAGGAGAAAAACTTGGAGAACAAGTAACTGACTACGTTTCAGTTAACTTGCTAAGTTACTTTCAATTTAAAAACAAAGTAATGGTAAAGGCTGTTTATGGAAAAATAAAATCTAAAACTTTTCTAATAAAAGTAGTTGCTGGAGTCTACTTCAGGATGGCTTGGGTCTATTTGTGAGTCAGAGATGAACAGGAATGGAAGGAACAACAAGGAAAATGGTACTGGTATTGGTGTAGAAGGAAGTACAAGGAATGTGTATGAAAAGTGTTGATACATAAACTAATTTCCAGAGAATGAATTAAGTACTTCCAAAAATGGCTTTGGAAAGCAAACATTTAAAAACATGCTTAAGCAATCAGTCTGACACTCTTCAGATCTCCATGCAGAACTAGAGAAACTGAAAACAACATTTCTGGACAAGGGATATCTGAAGATGTCATTGTTTTCTTACATCAGGGAAAAGAAAGCAAGTTTTTCGACTGACCAAATGTTTGGTCCACAAAAGTGCTCAGTTTACCAAATATGCAGGGGCTCTTTGTCATGAAAATATTTCACAAAAACTCACCAATAAAGATTCCCATTTTTCTTTGCCTATAAGGGACAGGTATAAGGGAGTGTAGGTTTTTGGATCTCAATATGTTTTGTTTCAACTATGTTTTGGATTTCCTGGAGAATTTCGGAAATATTTGATGAACTGAACAATTTGAACACTTCAGAGATGGCTAAGCCTTTCAGAGATTCCCCAGGACCTAGAAAGTTTATTGGTGTGACAACTTCCGTTCCCAAATAAAAGGACATCCGATTAAGGCCTTTCATCCGATCCCATCCGATCAATTGAAGTGTATCCGTTAGTATCTGAATTTCCAACCATATAGTACATTTCACCATCTGTTCTTGCTTAAGTAGAACAAATCCAATTTCAACAAAAAACCTTTAAAGACACCTACAAGATGTGGAAATAATAGTTCAGACCAAAAATCAAGATCTACAGTAGCCTATGTGCAGACTTTACAAATAGAGGAAATTGTAAGGTCTGTGCAACAGCGCTTTATTTCATGTATCCTGTATGTCAGCATTTCTTCAGGGAATCATTTTTTTTTGCAGTCTTTTATCATTGGCACAATGGCTTCGAATTAAATTTCAATTATTTGCACACAAAAGTGCTCAATAGAATACTGACAGAACAATGATAATATATTTTGCATGATCAAACTGATTCAATGACTAGCATGCAAAGACATCCCCAAAAGCATATGATTAGAAAGGCACCCTTATGGTTTCGTTCCTTAAAATCGTGGAAAAACATTTAATTGGCTCTAGAGAGCATTTCAAATTAGGCAATATTCTCATGAAATAAATGGATACAAGAAAATCTGCACCGTTGAGCAGACTTTACAATTTCCTCTATTTGTAAATTCTGTATGCAGGCTATTTAATAAAGTGGATATTAAGAAAAGTTGCCAAAAGTTGCAAAATCACTTGCACAAAAGCAGCATTTTGATACCTTGGTTACACAAGTGACTCCTTTTGCCTTAAGTTGCTCCTTAACTCTTTTTCCAGGCAGCTTTGTGAACAAGCACACTTCAGAACCACTACTGAATGAATTTGGCACTTTTCTACAAAAAATTGGGTGCAACGTAAAAATGTCAAGCTTGTAAGTCATTAACAAAAGTTGTTGAAAAACAAAGTTTAAATGGTACCCTATCATATTCAAATCTTCGGAATTATGTTTAGGGCTTTCTGCTTTATCTCTGGAGACTAAATAGCATGTTCAACAACAAAATAGAGGAAATTACTTATTAATATGTTTGACAGACTTGCAAGAGCCATATATTGGCCTAAAACAGCTCTAAACTCTCATACATCTCACAAGATAGGGAACAGAAACTGGTTGATGCATACAATCCAAAACCAATACCAAAAACAATAACAACCCACAGGGAATCTTTCTTTCTTTACCTCCCATTGTTGGCCTAGTTAATGATATGACAATAGCCTGTTGATCTCCCAAGAGCTACAGAATTTTGTTGACTTATAAGGTTTTGTCTTTTTGAGGTCAACACCTGAAAAAGTTGGACTTTTGCTTCTAAATACCAGCAAAGGGGTATTCAGAAGGGTATGATAAATTGACATTCAGTTAAGATGGGTAGCAATTGAAAATTTGCAAGATTATATCCTATTTTCTCAATGCGGATACCAACAGAAGGGAAGGTTGTTGATTTTATTGCTTCCCATTCAGTACTCTATTGAAAATAAAAAAAGTGTTAAAAATAACTCAGTTTGCCCATAACCCTTTCCACTACCATTGGTCCTGATTGATGTTCATAGGACATGTAAGCTTAGTCATTTAAAAAAACTGGATAAATAATTCAGTAAATGCAATTAGTTTCTCTGTGTCGCTTTTTGATCACTTTTTGTTGGACTTTTTTGCTAAAGGGACTTAGAAATTGAATGAAATAGCATAAACTTACCAAGTGTAACTTACTTAGGGTTATTTCTGTACATAAAGCACTTTATAACAAAAATAGATGCAATCTTAAATGTTAAATGAATGTTTACTTACAACAATTTTGGCTTTTTATCAGGAGTAGGAATCTTTTTTAATGACATTAGCAACCAAAATGCTGCATCTTCACTGAAAAGCTGTTTTTCATTTTTACTGGTTTTCTCCAAGTATGAGAACAGTGCAGGAACAGCAAGCTTCACCTGAAAAATTAGAAATAGATCCAATTTATGACTTTAGTCAACTTAAAGCCACAATATAATTTGAGATTCAAACCCATGGTTGTTACAAGTCTTTTTGCACCAAAAATATTGTACCTTCAATTGAATCTGTACCTTCAAGGAGTTCAAACAGAAATTTAGAAAATTAAAAAATTACTTTTGTGTATTTATCAATATTAACAGCTAATTCTACAAATCTAATGCTATCATTCTGGTTTTAAATTTGCCCAATACTGTGCAGTGTTGAGCATGTTGTGCAAAATACTTTTTGTATTCTCCAAGGTTGCCAACTTTCCAGGGCTATTTGTTCTTAAATTCTACACTTTTAGAACATATTGATTCACTCCCTTAGATTAAACATTACTCTCAAGGAATTTTCATTGTTCTCTCAACATAATTATATCATTATGTTTTGGTAACATATCCTGAACAGTCCTATAAAACAGACTCTTTACGTCAAATTTCTTGGTGTTCTTTAAGATGAAAATTTGTCATGGAAGTATCACTTAACTGAGTTGTATAAAAAACTGGCAAGAACTTGTGGAATGTTTTTCAAAGCAAGACACTTCTTACCCAAAAATGTTCTGATATGTCTTTACAATTCTTTATTCTCAACTTTCCTGCAATATGGAATTTTGGTTTGGGGTCTCACCCAGTGGCAGCTGGCATACAAAATCAGATGGTACTGGTAAAAGCATTGTTAGCTAAATGAACATGTTTTTAATTCAGACCAGCCAATTGTATGGTGGGGGGAGGCAATGTAGCCCTTTGGAAAGCTTGTTGCTTTGAAACAAATATGGTCCTAATTTGTATCTAAAAGACAAGTTAAATGTATTTCCCAATAAATTTTTGAAGCAGTTGTGTGTAGAGATCTGTAGTCAAGACGCATAGAGCATGAGGAAACTGCAGGCATTCTTTTTTTAAACATAATGGAAAAGTTAAACTAAAAACTCATTTATTTGAAAATATTTCTAAATGACGCTGATTAAAGACTTAAACCTATTTACAACTTTATCCTTAAAAGTTGGTTGCTCTGAAAGTGATCGAACAATGGCATGTTCCACTTGGAGGAAGATTAGCTTCTCTTTTCTTGCTTGTCACATCATTGATCTGCTTGGTGACACAACTTTCTTCATTCTGTTGAACACTTTTTCACAGTGAACACTGGAAAGTGGTGTTGCGGCTTGTGGCAGCCAGCTCCAGCAAAATCAAAGCCTGATGTAATGCTTCTTCGAAACCAGCTGTTTTAATCATTTTTAGCAAGTCTTGAACATTTGGCTTCCCCTCCTTTATATTTTCCTCTTCGACTGCTCCTCCTGTTTCCTTTCAAAAGAATCCTCAACTTCTACTGTGCTTCTGTCAGTCTCTTTGTTTTCATTCGGCTCCTCATTTGCTTGCTTCGTTTTACGCTGCCTCTCTCTTCTCTTAGCTGCCAGCTCATCTCCTTCTTTTACCTCCTCTCCTCATCTCCTTATCTAACATAATTTTTATTTCGTTGTTATAGAAAAGCACACTTAGGTTATGTTCAAGCGCTAAAGCATCAGGTAACTGCAAATGGACAAAGTTCTTTGACTTTACATATAAGTTCTTTTTGCTTAGCTGGTGGCATCTTTTTCCTCTTGTCGAATTTCAAAGGGTGCATCAAATCCATCTATTTGAATTTTGTGAGATTTTCAAAACGCCAAAGCAGTTGTTCCAAAAACTTTTGTGCAACTTCTGAAGAAATTGCCAGTAAATTTCTCCTCCAACTACCTGCTGAATCTACTGATTCCTTGACTCCTCTCCATCTATTTCATTGGCGAACTGCAGCAGGGGCGGACACTTGGTTAAATATTGGGGGGCAAGCCTATTGTTTTAATAAGATGATGTCACATTTCCCATTGTTTTCAAACAAAAGACCATTGTCCTCTAAAGTATTGGGTGGGGGGCCTTGTCCTTGTCACTGGCATCACCCCACTGTCATACCCAGAAATAGAAAATAAACCAGGTGCCTTTGAATATCTCACAGTTTGTTTGACATCATTTGAAACTGCTGAAAAGACTGCAGGGTTGCTTTCATAATCTTGAACTGAATGACATATTTTGGCGGCAACCCAACATTATTAGAAAGAGGAATCTAGTACTGCGAACAAATTTTCCATTGTTGGATTATCGAAATACAAACAGTTTCATGTTGTGGTGTGTCAACAAAAACAATGGGATAGTCTTCCGCAGTACTGGATAAATGAGGACTAGCATCGTAGTGTACATAAAAGGTATATTTAACACAGCACAGAGACAGATCATTCAACGAGATAAGTGAGGGGGGTAGATGGTCAGATATCAGCTGTGGTGAACTCTGCCGCTCTTTCTATTGTTTTCACAACTAATGTTTGCATTTTAGTAAATTAACCAAACAAAGCAATATAAAAAATTCAAGCTTTCAAAATAAAATGGTACTAGACTGGTACCACCAGTACCGCTGCAAGCCACCCCTGGTCTCAACCACGATACATGACTATTCTTGTTGCAGAAAAAGGTTGTTGGAGCAAGTTCTTTTGCATATTTTACTTCACCTTCCTCACCCATCTTTTCCGACTCAAAGATTTTAAAACTACATGATCTTTTCAAGTTAAAACTACTTAGTTTTGTTTATGATTGTGTGAATAGGAACTATCCTTCTTGTTGCCATTCTTTCCTTGACTTTGTTGGATCTGTTCATCACTATGGTACACAGCAAGCTACCAAAAATTATATTTTCCTAACATAGAAAAACACCCTGCAATACGGTATTAGGTCGGTGCACTACTACGGAGCTAAATGCTGGAATGAAATTCCCATACATATAAAAACATCACCTTCTAGTAATAATTTTTGACAAAAACTCAATCCTTCCTCTTTCAAAACCATTACCAAATTTGAATGTAAAAATTCTGATATGGTAAGTCATGATCTGTCCATATTTTGTTTTCCTTAATTGAACCAAAAGTATATGAAAAAATTTAAACAGGGGGTGCTCTCTCCTCGATTAGTGTAACTACTGAGAGAGTTCCTCCTGTAAGTAATTCTTTCCATATAACTTGTCTCGTTCTTTGTTTAGTATTTAAACATTGTGTTAATTTTTGGTGTTAATGTGCTGACTTTGTTTAATTTTGAATTGTATGTATTAGTTACTTTTGATTGTTAATGTGAACAAATTGTATGTAAAGAATTTGAAATATGAAACTGAACTGAACTGATTTTTTAGCTAATTTGTATGAGAAAATTTCTCTTATCTTCAAATGTGTTTTGCAAACAATTTCACTGGCATGGCATGTATCTTGTTTTCTTCACCATTGAAGACAAACAGTTGGTAAGTAAAGGAAGATAAACCAGTGAAACTAAAACATAACACGCAAAACGAAGCATTATTCAAGTCAATTGACGACACACAGTTTTATTTACCTGTTCTGTGCTTAGTTGGCTTTCCCTGGCAATTTTTGTACGTTTAACACCGGACATATCGTGATTTTTACAATTCTTGTTCTACTGCGTTTCCCTCACGTGTTGTCCGGTTGGTATCAGGCTTGAAAAGATCATTTCCTGCTCACCATTTCTTTATGACCTCGGGATCAAACCGAGATTTCAATTCACCATGACTTCAGGAAGTTAAGAAATTTCATGCATTGGCAATTATTCAATTTTATGTTTGTTGATCTGCACGATCATTGCGGGAAATTGCTCTTTGATCACTGTCACATCAAAGAGCATTATAAACACAAGCCAATGCCCGATGCCATTTGTACTTCGGTTAGAAAGGGAAGTAATCGAAGATATTCAAAGATTGGAAAGTTACTTTGGATCGAGAAGACTCGAAACATTTCATTACCGATACGGTAAGATTCTTTTAATTAACAGTAGTTACCTAGTTTAACTAGACAGGGATGTGTTTTATTAACGGATGTCATAAGATTTCGGTCTGTGGAAAATCATGGAGAACCAAACTTTAATTATGGAATCTGGGCGTTGTTCTAATCCCCCACATGGTTGAACAATGTTAAATTTTCTGGAATGGCTTAGACAAGGTGCCATTGACTATAGATAAAATGTATTTTCACTGAAGCATTTGCTTATTTAAATTCGTTTCCGTTTTCCGCCATTGCGAAGGTTATGAATTTTCTGAAACTTAATTTTTGGTTATATATCAAGGCTTTTTTAGATAGAATCTAGAGATAACAGCATTAGGTTCAAAACATCAAATGAAAAATTATTTAATCCAAAATTTGTGTGTCTATTTGTTTTTGCAGCCATAAAATATTCATTATTTCTGTGCCTCGCGACATAAAAAACTATATAGCTATGGATAAATAATTTCCTGTTTCCCTGTTCTAAATCTTGAACAAGGAAACAGTAATTGAAATCTGGGACTAGGCTAGATGAAAAATGATTTGAATGCTTTTGATACACTATCATGGGCATGTCTAGTTTTTGGTTTTGTTATTCTTTGAAAACTTTGCCAATTTGTAGGTAAAAATGAAACCACCAAATGGAAGTGAGGAAAAAGGGAAAGAAAAACCAACTCAAAATGGAGTTAATGCTGTGCAGTCTTCATTGCAACAACCAGTTATAGGTGAAGATACAAGATCAGGATCAGATTCATGGGACCAGCAAAGAACAAGGATTGATGGACTTCTGTCAACACTGAAAAAGGAAATGCAGGAAGTCAAAGTAATGGATAAAAATTTGACCAGGCAATTTATTCACCTAGGTGGTAAAATACAAGAACTTAAAGCAGTTGAGCAACAACTTTATGAGCAGATGTCAATGGAGGAAAGCGAATTTGACAACGAAGATGAACTTATTTCTGATAATAATAATGAAACTGCAATTACAGTTCTAGAAGACACAAGACTTTAATAAATTGGTTCCAGCACTAGAAGCAATAAAAATCCTTTTTGATGTATTTAAAAGCAGAGACGTACAGTTGACTTGATGTTTATGATGACAGTTAAGCATGATCAAATACTCTCATTGGACTAAGATTATTTCCAAAGGACCAGAATTTAATATCCTAATAAACAGATCTTAATAGACATTCCGAATCAATTGGAAAATTGATTTGTTAATCCTGTTACCTGTCAAAGCATTTAGGACACTATTGTGGTTTCACATTTGAAGCCATCACAAATTGGTTTAGCTTGCAACTTGCATATGCATAAAAATAAACTTTTCTTTGATGTAAAAATTAAATAACTGTATATTTGTTCTTTTGTTTGATATGTCTTAAAGATTAATATTGTTTTATTTAAAAACAGAATTCTGTTTGTATGTAGATACTATAAGTTATGTTTAAGATTTGTTCTAATAATTGCCTGAAGTGTGACTACAATAAAAACTTGCATGTACATATTTTTATAAGTTTTCTTGTTTGTATTTTCAAGTGTTTATCATAAGTCTTAATTTTTTGTGAGTGAGTAATAACATTTACTGATTATTGCATAAAATAGATTTTATGATGTCTACCTTCAACATATATTACATTGGAGCCTAAATATAACAAACACTGTTCAGGTCAGTGTAATTTCCTTTTGTTTAATAAAGGTTTCCTTAGTATACAGGTATTTTTAAGAGTGTTTTGACCATATGGGACAAGAGCATCTTCTGTCTGTTTTCATTTGTTCACCTTTGAAGCTATCACAAATTGGTTAAACTTGCCACTCACATTTTGATAGGGAGCAACTTGTCTTTGATGAAAAATTCCATCTTGTTCTTTTAGAACCTTATTCTGACATTTTATACCATGTGGAGTGTCAGATGAAAAAGCTTTGACAGATTGGACAACTATACCAATCATGTGCATGTGTATGAATTTTCTTGTATCTATAAAAGCTTCTTATCACACCTTGTATATTGATAAAATTTATCTCTAAAGAGTGAATAACTGAAATTTTACATCCCTATGAAGCATGCTACTGTGTTATAATTTGGCACATATCATTGTTTTAACATTTATGATTTCATATTTACTTGATCCAAACAAACAATTGTTAAAACAAAATGATTAAATTTCTGAATCAACATGTCTGCAAAGGAAATAGTTAAAATTCCACTGGTCTTGAAGATCTGTCGAGATGAAATATGCCTTAAGATCACCAAAGTTTAGGAGAAAGATGTTGATGAGAAATTTGCGTTTCAGAGCACAATAAACCATAAACGTAAACGATACATCTTCGAAATGCCTTTATATCGACTTACGAATCAATCTTAAATTTCATCAGGATATCAATTTATAGAATCCTTAAGCTAAATGTCAGAAGAAAGTCTCGGATGTCGGTGGAAGCCACACCCTACGCTAAAAGGATTGGCTGCTGATAAAATTGAAAACACCGGGCAAATTCCAGCTGCGAAACTGTGGAAGGCAAAAATTCAGATTACAAGAAATTTCAACAAAAATAATTTTTCTCATAATAAAAAGAATCAGCACAGGGTAAAGACTGTCGTGCTTTGCCTCCAAAGCATAAAGTTGCTAATTTTTGGGTATTCAGCAAACCTTTGCGCATTTTCGTAGAACTGTAAAGAATTCTACTAGAAAATATTACACATATGAGTAAACAGAATCGATAAAATGAGCTACGGCTACATATGAGGCAGCTTAAAGGCTCCGGCGGACCAAATTTCTTAAATTTTCTAACCTTGACATCCAATTAAAACTGCTTTTTTCAAGACTCTCAGACAAGAATATTGAAGTACAAATATTCCAAACTAACATTCCATGTCTTACCACCTAGAAACCCTTGATTTACCTCCTATAGCCATTAACCATCCCCTAACAGTGCCGTCGGAACGAAATTCATATTGAGGGGGGGGGCTGCCCATTATTTTCTTTCTCATTCAGTACATTGTTATTAAGGAAACATACTACAGTTTTGACAATTATTAGGGGGGGTTCCTGCGCCCCCAGCCCCCGGCCTGCCTTACCTTACCGCCGCCTTACCACCAACTAACATACTAACTAGGAACAATTGACCCTCCAACCCAAGATATTAATCAGAGACGGTCTACTACTTGACCCCCTCCTCTAGATTAATTAAGTTCCTGTGGATGCAAGGAACGCAAAAACAACAGCCTTTCGCGAAAGTGTGCAAAAATTTGAATAAAACGTGCGAAAAATATAGGCTTGTTTGAAATGCCAAAATTGTCAAACTTCAAAGAACAATAATTTGGAAACTTCTGCGGTTAAACTTTCTTGTCCATAGATACCTTCCTTGTATAAAATGGTTTTGCTAGCAAAAATGTTTAAACAATAATGGGAATAGAGATCGTTTAAAAATCTCAAAAACCAATCGCAAGTAGCAAAATAGTCCGCCTTTTCATTGAACAAAGGGGACTGGGCCCCAACACGAGCCTTGCATTACGAAATTAACTAAGAACCATTGCTGAATCACCATCTAACTAAAAAGCTATTACACAAATTCGCTGTATCCTGTATTTACAGGGGGTTATCTTTAAAGGAAAACTATATCATAAACAACTGTTGTTCGTTTCGTATATTTGGCGATGATATAAAGTCGGTTTTAAGTTGAGATTTACGCAAAAGCGTAGTGCTAAGTATCATTTGTCTGGAAATAAATCCCTGGTTATTTCCGATGACGATAATCAACTTTGCTCTAGTTTTTGTGTCTTAAGAACACAGCAGTGCAAAAGTGGCTAACAAGGAAATAACATTTCATTCGTAAGTACTTTCCAAATTCTTACACTTCTCAGAGCCAAAACGCCAATCAGTTGATCTGCTTAACAAGAAAAGTGGTTTGGGCTAATGGCTTCTAGTTGTGGAACTTCAAAAAAAACATCCTGTCAATCTTTGCCATTTTGAAGGATTTTTTTAATGAAACTATGTGTTCTAAGATTCAAGACATACTACGTTGCCCAGATTCCAGAAAATTTTAAATTCCGAGAAATCTCATATCACATAGTAGATTAATATGTAAGTGATATACAAAAAATCGAAGTAGGTTTGTATAAGAAGTCAGATATATCCTATTTCCACATGCTTTTCAACGCAAGAAAAAACCTATAGTTTGAATCTAATTTAATTTGAAGCAATAGCTTCCCATATCCCCATGGAAGCCTATCATATTATGATTAGGTATTACGTTATGATAATACGGCATGATATTACGCTATTCTGATATGGTAAAAGGATGCTCACTATAGGGTATTATAATACTACCTTGAAAATGATATGTTTGTTATTGATGTTGATGAGTCGTGTCGTTTCAGCTATTAAGATGACGACGTCGCGAAATCATGACGCGACGAGCTGTTTTTTCTTGGAATTGAATCAATCGCCAAGACTGTCTCGCATTTTTCAAGAGCTATCGCATCGTACATCCGTGTGGCGTATATTTGTGGAGCTGAAAAAGTTCAGCAATAACAAAAAACGTAACAACTAGTGTCATTGTAGATTCTTAAAAGTACTACACATCAATATAAAGGTTGTGATAACATTTGTGCTGCAAGTTAGATAGTATCGAGGAATAACTAACTTGCATTTGGTCTCTTGGAACGTATGGCATCAGATTTTAACCTATGCCATTTATGGTGCCAAATTTCTTTGGTTTACTGTCTTTTAAAAGAGACGCTGGAATTTTATTCCTTTCTCTCGCCCCGCTGCAATTGTGAAAAGATCAATGAATGGCTGAGCCTCACGGTATTGCTAAAAACACGATCATTAATTGGACAAATTCTCGTCACAAATTTCCACTGTGTTTCAGAGAGGTCTTTGATGTAGCCATCCATTCTATCGCATTGATTTTAGCGCAATCGGCTGTACATTGACAGTTCTATCGATGAAAACTGCGAAGAATTAGGCATTGATATATCCTTTCGTTCTACATTTGGTGCAAAGACTTTAATTTGTCGAATATGCGTATCTCTTCCATTCTGGTGGTTGCCAACAACAGCGAGTTGGATCATGAATGTCTTGATGCACTGGTCATCGTTTTTCAGTTCAATATTCACCCATCCATATGGCTCGTCAAGTTCTAGCAGATCAACTTGTTTCAAATCATGGAAATCGTTCCCAACCCGGACTGATATTTTATTTGGGGTGTAGCTTTCATCTGATTTGTAATCAGTGAAAATACTGACAAATCTTACCAGTGTCTTTTTCCTAAAAGGCGAAAAGTAAAGGATATATACGAAAAGTAGTACACTTTCTACCACAAAATCTTTACAGAATAGCAACGTAGGCAAATTAAAGTCCAGTCTAAAAACATTACATCTAATAAAGTCAAAAATCTCACATCACATCACAAGAAGATCAACAGAGAGCGCACCAAGAGGTTGGCTGGAGATTTCATTTTCTGCTAAATATGTGAATTATCATGGACTTGAATTATGCATTCGAAAAACTGGAGGTGGGGGCTTTTGAGCGATTCTACAAGGATGGAAATTGGTTCACTAGCAGACCTGTCGGTATTGAACACAACAGCTGGTCTTCTGTGTTTTATGGTGGAAGAAAGATATACTCTTTTTAGCAAGAGCATACTTAAAAAGAACATTGAGGCTCGATTTTCAAAAAATACGTACATAACAAGAACATGCCCAACCTCAAATGAAAAATTAGCAGACGTTTTAACAATTCAAAATCAGAAAGCCCACCCCATTGTCACACAACACCCCATCCTTTGTATTCTTTAAAAAATTCAAACATTTTAGACTGAAACTTGTTTGCCTTTGTTTGCCAGAAATGTGGCGTTCTTTTAGGAGAACTCGCAGCTGACTTTAAAAATGTGAAAGCTAAAGCAAGATCCCATTTAAGGAAGTTTCCTGCGCTGTTCAGAAATCCAATACTTTTTCTTGGCTCATGCACCCCCTTGCTTAAGGATTTAAAAGAACGGACTCTTTCAAATTCATATAAAGCTTGCATAACACAAAAATAACAATTCTCTTACCAAACAATCTTTTTGTTGTTGAGTATAAAACGTTAGAACACTCTACGCTAGGAAATATATATACTCAAGATCAGGCAATCAGAAACGCGAGCACATGACTGTTGAGGTTGCCTATGGAAAATGTTACCAACGGATGCTAGATAAAACGAAAATTGGGCTCTACCAATAATCTGAAATATGCCGCCATCATAGTTTTTCACGCACGGTTTTTCCAGTAAATGCAGCACAATATTGAAATTGCATGTTTTAGCTGTCGTTTTTGATCTGCAAGACCAAGTAGACAGTTCTCTTTGAGGGAGAGTTTTATTTCTAATGCTGGAAGGAAACATTGGTTAACTTTAACACAGAAATATGCAAGATGGGTTTTGAACTGTTCATTTCAGACGTGGAAAAACAATACCCTAAGCACTGCAACCGGGATTTTACTATTAGTTACTGAGCAGAAGTCACAGAAATAATGCAGTCACAAGGTTTTCTCCCTAAACTTTTTCGGATAATTTGATATAATTTTCTGATAATGAAAAGGGACTGTAAAATGGAAATAAAATGGATAAATGACAATTGTGGAGAATAGTATTTTGAATTTTTTTCAAAGATAAACATGAAAGAAATTACTCTAAAGTTCAAGCATAACAAAAACTCCATATAAGATTAATTTAATTTTAAAACTGATCAAAACAGATATTATTTAGGATCAATTGGCAGTTCTCTAGTTTTGTTTGTTAGATGGATTCCCAATCTCCTGTTTTCTCAATGCCTTGATAGATTATTGTGAGTGCTAAACGATTCATTTTGAAATTATTATAGTCTGTTCTTAGGCCAAGAGGGGTAACTTTTAAAATTAAACTGTTAGGCTGAAGGAGCGGTACATCAAAGCAATTTCTATAACACATGGCCCATCCACACTTTGACACTACTTGTCAATATGAACAGGAAGTTGGAAACATTATATTGCACTTTCACAAGATAAAGCAAGCTGTTAGTGTGAACGCAGCCTTAGGCTGCACTTTGCCAGTTGCAAGATTGCTACACACATTATTGGGCCGTAACCTAACGTAACCTTTGCAACAGCAAAACTTCAAGTGTGCAAGTGTGTACTTCAAGTGTGCAAGACTATTAAAGCCAAAGGTTTTGAATCAAGAAGCGAAAATGAAATATGATAAGAAAATGTTCATGATTGATACCTATTTTTTTATCAAACCAATGTAAGATTATGTTGATTTTGAGAAAACATAATTGACCGTGCCATAAGCAATAGACACATCCATGTCACATCCAGATCTCAAAACCACAATACTCTTTACCAGGTGTGCAGGAACATTCCTTGCCATACTCTGCAGTCTGGATAGTTTACACACATTGACACCCAGGGTGAATTCCATGTACTAAGGCTCGAAGATCTTTGGCGTAAACCCAAGTTTTTTCGGCGTTCGAAAAATTTTCGTTAGTTGGCATGCTAAACATGAAGCCATGTACATGTTAACGTAAAATAAAGACTCATACACCACAGTTTTCTCTAATAGTCAGTTTCTTTGTCCTGGCGCAACAATGTTTACAGTTTTACTGACTGCTTTCATATTATCGGCGTACCTAAACAAATACCCCGGTGGACCTTCGGCGTACAGTTGACATGGAATGCACCCTGGTTGCACACTTATGTTAGCACCTTTGCATACTTTGCTCACACTTTTTTGCTCTTGCACATCTTGTTTTCCAACTATACTATTTTAATTAGGCCCCCAAGGTATCAAATATTTGTCATCATACAATATTATCATAAATCGTAATCAGAAATCAAATGAAAAAATCCTAAAAGCTATACCTGAATTGAATGTTAATCAAATGAGGTTGTGGTCCGTCAGATTGCCAGTAAGTATCGTAATTATTGTCTCTCAACTGTTCAATTCCAAAACCAGGCTTGCAAGATGATAATGACCATATTGCTTGTTCACCAATTTCTCTTACTTCATTCTTTATGTCGTTTTGAAAGATGACAGTTGAATCAGAGCTTTCTGATTTTGAAGCTGACATTTTGAAAAACAAGTTGAAATTGCGCCAATCTCGATCGCAACCTTTGAAACGAGGCAAGTACAAGATGTTAGCAGCATAATTCATTCTTTGGGTCTTCTTTTGAAGAGTTGCCTGCGCGAAACAGTTATGGTGAGCGATAATAATGATATTATTCATTCAAAAATAATAGAAGTTTACATCACAAAAGTCTTTCCACCCAATGATCTGTTAATCGAGGCACCAACATGTTATTATAAGCTTGTTGTATTTGACACTGGAACCTAATATCTTAAATCACTTTCTGCCTTTTTGTATATTAACCATCTGAAAGTACTTAAGTTCATTTTTCTACTCCCTCCAATTCCTGAACGTTTTTCATAATATGCCCGCATTATTTGTCTAGTTCTTACGTTAAGATCACTTGGAGTCGTCATATTAATGTTAAGACTAGAAAAGTAATGTAGCTATAATATATTTCCTTCAACAGCAAAAGCATAACCGTTTCGGCTTTTCACAGTCTCCTCCCACAATATTCCATACAAAAATTTAAGTTTTCAGTTTTAAAAGATTACACAAATTCACAGGGCCGGATCCAGAGCAAATTTGTAGGAGAGGCAGTTGGTAGTGGGGGCGCTGAAAAATGTTCAGAAATTGGTGACGAAAGTACACTGTAACGCCTTTGTTGTCTTCAAAAGCGTAATTTTTCTAGCAAAAGATGATCCATTTTCATAACAAACAAATTAACTTTGAAGAAGTCCTTGAGGAAAATTAGCCTATAGGTCTTGTAAACTTTTTCACCCGATTCTCATTCTTAAAAAAGGGCGCACAGTTTCACAAAAGTGGTACCAAACTTGCTTCAACACTGTCCCTAGTTGCCCCCCCCCCTTAAATCCACCACCGCAAGTTCAGACTTTTTACGATTATTGTAATTCACCATTTTTGTAGTAAATCTGGCATTCCTTATATCTTGTAATGGAAAGCAATGAAATTTGCACTTTAATTTTGAATTACTCTATACCATGGTGAATGTTTTGTTTTTTAGGTGGACAGGTATAATATTCACAGCCAGTTAGAGCACTGTAAGTTAACAATTTCTTTTGTTGTTTCCATTCAAGCCAAGGTTGAATCCATGTAAAGCCCAGGGTGGAATCCATGTGAAGCTCATGCCGGACATACGCCAATAAACAATAGAAAGACAATG
The DNA here is from genome assembly GCF_057945365.1 of Rhopilema esculentum. Classification (NCBI taxonomy): domain Eukaryota; kingdom Metazoa; phylum Cnidaria; class Scyphozoa; order Rhizostomeae; family Rhizostomatidae; genus Rhopilema; species Rhopilema esculentum. The sequence continues at coordinate 9,955,318 of NC_142827.1, forward strand.
TGAAATCCTTAGTCTATGCCAGATATCTCCGGCATAAGCTACATGGATTCCGAACTGGTGTAAAGCTCACACCAGATATATGTCATATCATTTGCTATTGCTTGTTGGCAACTCATAACAGGGCTTGATTCCAAAAAGCTTCCCAAATGGGGACCAGATTTGAAACTTGGATACTTGCTCAAGCAAGCCAGTTACAGACTTAGTTATTAGTCCACTCTGAACTAGAACTTAATCTTGAACTTTGCTTGAGCAGCAAATACAAGATAATGTGATCCATTCAGCTCATTAGACAAACTGTTTGTCAATCAAATTAGAATGTAAAAAAGCAAGGTGAGTCAAAACAAAGGCAAGTCATTATGCCACACAGTGCATGTTTCCATATCTTTGTTGCCATTTGAACTCAAATCGATTTTTGTAGGCCTAAAATGGTAGACAACACTAAGAAATGCACACCCAATAAAGTGCAGGTGCAGGGCAAAGCTTCCAATCTGGACCTGGGAGTCAAAAAATTTCATATTGCTGAACTTGATTCTAGGTGATTCTATTCAGACTAAAGTCAATGCAGCAAACATTCCTTTACTTTCCAGTTAAGCCAAAAAGATCGGGAGCATTGTAAAAGTTGTGAGCATGTGTAAGCAAAAGGGGCACCTCTGTAAGCTGCAAATAGGAACTTTTCTTTCATAAAAAGTGGAGGGGCACATGCCCTCTGTGACCCATGGTTTCCAAGTTGCTGACACTGGCCAGTAGGAACTCCAATTTCAATGAAGATTTAATGTTTTCACCAATTTAAGACAAGGACACAAACAACTAAAACTGATTTACATACTAGCAATCCAGGTGGTCACAGCAATCCAGGTGGTCACAAACATTTTTGGAAATCTCTGCTAGACTCAATGTTGGTCCCAACATATTTTCCAACATTAATATCATATTGAATTTTTTTTACTCCTTTATAGCACTTCTTCTTTGAAATAGTATTGATTCATAACCAGATCAAATCTTTCCACAGTACAGTCAAAATATGTTGGCACTGGTCACTCAGATACAACAAAGTTGTAAGTAGTTATTATTTTGCAACAAATTTTTATTTAATTTTAAAAGTTCTGTTTGGCTATTGAGTTTGTAAAAAAAATTCAAATACAGCTTCTGTGGCTGCATGATTTTTTTGGTCTGATCTAGAGTACTTTCCTGCACACAAGTTCAAATTTATTCAAACATGCTAATAAAGTAACATTTACATTAAAATACTGTTTTGTGTTTTATTTCTGTATTGCAACTTATTCTGCTTCAGTGAGTGGTTAGTGAATCAACAAAGAGACTCTGTAGCATCCTACATTGGACATAACAATCTTCTTGAGTTCTTTGCAATTGCTGAGAATGAGGCTAAAGCTAGAGTGAAATTCAATCTACAAAAGGTATTTTCATGGTATTATACACTTCAAAGAGCTGATATCTGATATGTAACTGGACAAAAACAGGTTATACAAAATTGCCAATTATCTAACCTGTAGATAAGTATTATAGAACCAAAGTAAGATGAACATTCATATGCTCTACATATGACAGCAATTAAACACCAATTTCTACAAAAGAAAACTCAAAAATATTAAGAAAGTTTGTGCCTTCCTGCATTATTTAATTAACACCTTCAATAGAGATGCTTTTTCTTCAAACATTTATCAAAAAGTTACTTTTTGTTTGATGAACTGCAAAATGCAGTTTGTTTAGATTGGTAACAAGCTAACTTTTCACAACATTAATACTTCCTCTCGAACAGATGAAACAATTCATAATAACTTTAATCCACATTTTATTACAGAAAATGCTTCAACCATGTGGCAGACCACCAGAGAGACCTGAATGGGAATAACTATTCAAACTGAGTTTCAGCAAACATGTCATTTTACTTTTGCCCTTTATTTCTATCAAGATTTTCTATCCTGATTTACCATTGTTTTATCATGCCTCATTTTCTGTTCTGTTTGCACTAGTTTACTTTAAATTTAAACCAATAACAAGGGGTCAACACAATTGTGCAATTTTCTCACTACTTTTGGAGTCCATGTAATTGCATCATTCTGGAAGGAGTGGGGAGAGAATTAGATTAGCTTTGTAAGCAACAATGAAAGGTGGTTGATTGTTTCTTGAGAATCACACATAACCTAAAATGCATAAACAAAAGAGGTCTGCAGCCTTACCAAAATGATATCATTAAGAATCGTGATTGTGTATTGGAATGGTTAAGATCACATACAGATATAATCATCCATTTAAATTTTGACACAAATTCACAGAATACAGATCATGTCACTTCCTCACATTTTCTCTCAGTATTATTTTCCAAATCCTGTTCTTCAATCACTTTTTTGTTGCAACCCTAGTCCAGTTGTGTTGGCAGCAACTGCCCCCTTCCCCGGTGCTGGAATTACTCCCTCATACCATGTCGGGTAGACTGTAATGGCTTTTTCTGAACACTTGGTGAAGAGTGGGGGTGTGTGAGTGGCAGTGCTTTGGGCTTGTATTTGAAAACGTGACCAGGTAGCTCAGTTGGTATTGGCTCAATGTAAAGTGATGCCAGGTTTGAGCCCTGCCCTGGTTGTCACTCGCTCATATTTTCTTCCAGTATATTCCCCAACGTATGTTCTCATTACAAATTCATTTCATTCAGTTAATGTTCTTTCAATCTTCTAACATTTGTTTACAATAAACAAAAAAAAAATATAAAGTTGCATATCTTTTGTTTAAAATTTGTGTTTCATTTATTTTTGTTCAAAAGCTAAGTGTGTTTTTAATTATAACTTGCCATATAACACACAGGATCTCATAAAATCCTTGGCCCAAAAAACCAGTGACCGAAAACACAATTCTGAAAGAAGTTAATATGCTTTGTGAATGTACTTAGCTACATAAAGACAAGTTACAATCATTTCACCACTGTATCATCAAAGCAGATTTTTAATGAAAATAGCTAAATAGTCAGTAAAACGAACACACAATTAAAGGAGATGAAAGTCAGTAAAATGAGAGAATTTCCAGATGAAAGCAGCAAATTTCCAAGGGGAGAATAAATAACAGCAGCATTTTACTCCAGCCACAACAAATGGTATCAACTCATGACTCGAAAAGAGCAAAGAACTTTCTTTGATGGTAGCCACTAAATGTCAACAAGATCAATCACCTGTATTGTTTGTGTGATGTTGGTATGGAGCAAAAGCCCTACTTAACATGTGAATTGTGCACTCACATCACTCTTCATTGCAGATGCGCTTCTAGCCCTGACAACTAGCCCTGGCAAAAAAGGTTGGTTACTGCCACAGCCTCTGCTCGGAGAGTGCACTCACATAACACATATTAAAGCAAATCTTTATTTAGACACATCCTCTAAAGTTTGTATAAATAAAATTTATTGTCCTTAGGGTTTGAGTATAAAGACCCATTATATTCCAGACCAAGTTTTTCCACTTCCCATGCATCCAACATGTCAATTCATATAAAGTATAGTTGTAATGAAACTGATGTTATCACAATATGAATAAATCTCAGGTTTGGTTTCATCATGGACAGCTAAAACTGTACAACAGAATAATCTAGAGGTTATAAACTTAATCTTTGTTTAAACAAGTACAATCTCTCTTCAGCATGGAATCCAGAGCATCAATCTGTCTTACTGTTCACAGTACCACTGTCTTTCAAGTTTGCTTCATTACCACCTGCATCTTTGTTTACTGTTGGTCTTCTTCTTGGCACAATAAATGGTAGTATTGATACAATTACCATGATAATGTGCCCAATGAAATAATTGGCTTTAAAAACAGTCCATACTACATCTAGCTTCAGCATGATAAATCCTACACTTAAGTACTCGTATGTTCTATACAGGCAAAACCAGCGCACCCATTCAAAGTAATAAAGCTGCCTACTGTTACTGAGATAAGGCTTTACCAGCTTTTCAAATTGACTATCTGAGAATATCATCAATGGAACACTCATGAACGTGACATAGTAGCCAGGATACACACCATGCCAAAAGGCACTGATAAACAACACAATAGCCATCCTGAAAGGAATAATATAAAACAGTACTTCAATGTCAGCATAAAAGACATAACCAAATAAATCAACTAGTGATAGACAAACCTTTTTTCTTCATACTTAAATTCACTATGTTCTGATGCATTTCAAAGGCCATTTTAATTCCCATTTGTTGGATTATACAATAGACCTATTGTTTTGTACCCAATCAGCAACAAAATACTAATTCTTGATGTTTCTCAATCATAAATGTCCATGGAGCCCTTCATTTACTCCAAATGGTTGACTAACAAAACATAGAGCCTGAATTTAAAATTCCAAGTAAATAGCATTTTGAAAGGATTTCCAACTTCGACCCAAGCTGATCAATGCTCCACAGGATTCTGGTCAAAACTGTCACTTTAGGGTCACATATTAAATAACAACTTTTACCAACCAGAACAGCTGTCAATTAAGTTGCATAGAAATACTATTTGATTTAAAAGTAGCATAGCAAAAGCTGTCATGTCTATGACAAACATTTCAATTTTCAAAACTCTGCTACGGTACATGCTTGCTTGACTAATAAAGAAATATACGATTTTAATAAAAAAATGTGGTTTTCTGTTAATTAGTGGTGATAGCCAGTATTTCGGAATAAATGAGCCCAAGAAGGTCAAAGTTTTGCTACAGCAAAAATTTGTTATAAGAAATTGTGTATGATTTGAAGTTCTGGACAGCATCCAAGAAAAAAGTTCTAGGTGAGATTCTGTTAGACAAGAAGGCACAACAATACTGAAAGGAAAATCAAGTAGTTAATATCAAGAGAAAGTAAAGTGACAAAGACATTTGCGAAGAGCAAAATGCCTCTCTAGCTTAGCTTTGTGAACATTGCTATGTCAATAATACACTAGAAGCCATAAGTTGAGAAAAAACTACTTTATGATGCCAACCAGGCATTGCGAGGAGCAAAAACGGGTGGATATAGAGGGAAAATGTATGGCTTTATGTGATAGCTTACTAGTTCAATTAGTAGTCAATGATGTTTGAAAAATCGAGGTCTGTTTGCTCAGAATGTATCAAGCAAATTCTGTTGAAACATAAGCTTTGTGATGATTTATTTGTCTTAATGATGCCATATTTCCAAGATGAAATTTTTGGCATGAATCATAAAGGTAGGAAGTCCACTTGTACATTTGAAAGAGTTTGTTAACATAGAGCCAATTTATACGTAAATATTTGTTGCTCTCTTAAACATTTTTTAACAGAATGTTAAAGGTAATGTGTCCAGCTAAAGCAAGCAACTCTGCGGAGGATTTCAGAAACATGTGATTTTTCAGAAACATGATTTTTCATGTCATAGTATGCTTATATTTGTTTTAGACCATATTAACTCAGTAATCACTTGATCAATCAAGCTCAAAGAGCTTTCTATCAACTTGTGAAAGCACTTGATAGAGCTGGAACCCCTGTCCTTACAAGGCATGATGTCACTGGAGCGAGAGAAAGACATGCAGTCCATGTAACCAAACTTAGGTCAGGAATGCAACAAAGCACCAGGAATAAATGATAAACACAAATCCACAAACACTTTCAATTTTGAAATTCTAGTTGAACATTTTTCAATAGACTAGTGGGCTAGAAAGCAAATTAAAGACAAAAAACAAGTTTGCCCTGCAGAATGGTTGCCATGGTTTTTGAAAAATATGAAAACCTTACAAAGCCAGCTTACCTGTGCTTCTTGAATGGTACTTGTCTATGAACATAGTTGGCAAGCCACCATTGCACAGTTTTATTCCATGCCTTCATTGCATATCTTACTTGTGATGAAAACTCAACATCAAAGATGTCTATATTCTGAACAGTTCCAAAACTGTAAAAAAAAGAATTGCTAACTCACAATTATCTATTAGAAAGCCTGTATCCAATAGTGAAATGCGGTTTCTGATTTTCTCTTAACACATTGTGGTGCTCAATGTGCCACAGGCCCTCTTTGGAGGATTTACGCTATTTAGTGTTGATACATCAAGCAGTCCTGGTACTATGATTTTCCCACAATTCTTTTACACACATCTAATGATGTATATAAGTTCTAGAACGTTATCTAAAATCTTCCTGTACAAATACCCATTTACCCATTCATTTACTTATTTAGGAGGCTTCATATTGGTTTTATAAACTTCACAATAAAAAGATACAATTTATGATTGGTGATACAAACCTATGAGTGTCACCATTTTGTTTCTTTTCAATCTCTTTGCCATTATTTATTTCATAGGGCTTTGTGGGTCCTATGCCTGGTTTTGGCTCACTTTCAAATGGGTAAGCACCAAGCCCTAATGTGATACACATTGCTTCAGCCAGCATCCAACCAATATAGAATCTATATCTGAACCAAGTGAAGCATGGCACAAGGTACAGTAATCTGTAAGCTAAACCCCATTCATGATTCAAATACTCATATGTTCCTATATGCTTTGCTGGAAAGTACGACTGCAAGATAAGATATGGAACAGCATACATTGGCAAACTTCTCAGTTTCCGTAAAGCTGGCCAAAATGTTGCTATTTTTGTACCATCCTGATTAAGCATGTCCTTATATGTCTTATATGTGTAATAAGGCCCAGTCATCAATCCACAGTAACAATATGCATAGCTGTAATAATCATAAAGATTGGGATTGATTGGAGACTCCCAAAGTCTCACTTCTCTGACAACTGGACTGTAGCTTTCATCATCATCCTTCTTTGGGTTTAAATGACTTTGGCGATACTCAAATACTAGGCCAATCACCTGTACAATAAGAGAGCTGACAGTGAACAAAAATAGTTTAATAAATTGCAAAATATTATTTTATGGAAGCAAAAAGATAGTTCAAAATTAATGAGAGATCTAATCAAAAAGATAATAACCCCTTATTTAACAGATACTAGCTAATTGAAATTCCTGATATATCCAGGGACATAACAACTGAATGTAATAACATCCAAAGAGAATTGCCTAAAATGTGCCTGGTAATTATGTTAAGTATGAAAGTCGGAGTTGCGTCTTAGAACTGTCCTATTGTGCATGACATGTTACATGTAACAGGTTTGTGGGTTTTTCAAAATCTAGGGGCACATTTCAACTTTCAACTACAACTTTCCAAAACTGGCAGTACCATAGACCTACCATCTACTGGAATTGCTGGTAAATCTGAATTCAGCTCAACTTTAAAGAGATGCAACTGCATGGCTGAGAAGCGTTCTGTTAAGCTTTTCATTGCTGCAGTATCATGAAAATTGCAGCTGAAGTTGAAAGCTGGGTAAATAATACCAAAGATGCAATGCACATTGCACATATTGAAATGACCCTTACCCTGATAGTAACAAGTAGCTGAATAGCATTACAGTGAGATGGAGGTGTTGGGAATCCATACCAGGTGCAAGTTCTAAAGAAGAACAAGTATCCAAAGACAAACAGAAACGATGCCAGTGTGCAATACCTAAAATAAAAACCATTTATTGTTAAACATGCAGGTGATAGATCAAACAAACAGAAGGAACACCCCTTTATGCAACTAAGCTTAAATACCTAAGATGTTCTGTAGCTAGATTTGAGAACCGTGTGAGAGTGAAAAGCTGCTGTTGAAGAATTGAACAGCAATGCAAATTTCCAAACCTACTCTTTTCTTATACCACAAATTTATTCAAATTAAATATAGCTTATGGTCTTTTTCACAATAAGGTTGCCACAAATGAGGTAGATATAAGGCTTATCTTTAACCACCTATGTTGCAATGTTTACAACAGCAACTAAGGAAGAATTTCTTTATCAAACCTCAACCAGCTTATTTATGGTAAAAATTAGTTGCATTTCAAAATTGTTTAAAAGATGGAGGGAGGGTCAGGCTATGACCCTCTAGACCATAGCAGTAGTATCCCAACAAAGTACACATTAGAGGTACACAAAGTACTGAAAAGGTAATGTTCTTCTGTTGGGAGCTTAAAGGGGCTGAATCTCCTTTATTTGTGTCAAAAGTAACTCTTTTCTATTTATTGCCAAGGCTTGATTTTTCTTTTTCACTATTTGAGGAATGAGTGTTCTTATAAAGTGCATTCATACCGAAAGAGTGCACTGGAAAAGTTTGTTTCATCAATTTAACTCTCAAGCTAGATTGTTGCTAACAGGTCAAATAAAGTCACATCCAAACTTTGATGCAAGCGATCACTCACGATGATGTCAGCTCTTGCACAAACCCAACGACGTGAACGTTTGATTGCTGGGGCAAAACAGTAAATTTTGAGTAATAAATGTCGCATCAATTAACACATTTCTAGTCATCTTTTGTGACCCAAGCAAGTAACATAGACAGCAAAAAGCTTATATATCAAAATATAGGAACTATAAGTAAGCTGACTTGAAAACATCTCAACGAAAAAATACATTTGAAAATCAATTCCTCCATGAACATTTAGGAATATTTTGGGTACTTAGTGTTGAACTAGAATAGCACTTGGAGCATTTTCATGGTAGTTAAAAGCGTTTTCAAAAAGATCTGGAACAATATTTTGCTATCATCCAGCAATAATGTCCATATGATGTGATGTATACATAAAGTTGATAAACAAAGCACATTTATGTTGGGTAATTAAACCTTAAAAAAGGAACATATGGTTTTTATCAACATTACAGACGCTTTTAGCATCATGATTATTATCATTTTTAGAGCGATCAATCAGGCAAGAGAAACCACCGAGCACTGGGCCACTTGCATGGGCTATTTCTTACAAAAAGCCCTGGGGCAAGGGGTACTTTCTGCTATGGACATGATCATATTAGGAACCTTTCCAAAAGTTTGGATTATAGATGAAATAACATTTTTAAATTCATAGAGGATGTATATGGCTAAGCTCATTTCTTAATTCTAACTCAGATATTCTGTTTCCTAGACATGCAGCAGCTATTAATCTTCCATTCTCATATCTCTGCAATTTCATTACATATCTAAGTTCTTATATTTAGGAACATGCAACTTATCTAAGGACCCGGGCAGACTACCATTTGAAACAGGACATATCATGACAAATGCAATCCCTATTCTCTTCTAAATAGGTGTTTATCTGCTACATATGTAAGTTTTCTAGTGCACCCAGCAACATTTGTTGTAAATATTTGCTTAATCCCTCAAAGGTCTTCCTGCCTTGAAGCAGTTATGACAATGGAAATGCCCCCTTGTTTGTTCAAGTCAAAAAAGCTTTCATTGATTTTCAATTTTGACAAACTTCATCCCATTCAACTTCTATACAGTGCCTCTGGGCCCTTAAGCACTTTAAATTTGCATTGAATAAACAAGAGGTGCTCTCTATTACTCAATACAGGGTGCTCTCTCCTTGACAGAGGGTGCTTTCTACTCAACAGGGGGTGCTCTTTCTTGATATATTAGCAAATTCCTCCTCAAGAATAGTTAGTTAGTTTTGAATAAAGTAACAGTTTTGCCTTTTTGGTAATTGTTTGATGGAATTTGTGTGATGAGGAGTTTTAAAAAAAGAAACTCGAATAAACATATTTTTTCCATCATCTGGAATCAGACTGGATGGATTATATTAAACAGTGGAGTAAACTCAAACACTGTTTGGGACAGCAAGATAATAAAAAAAATCTGGGCGGTTTAGAACACTGCTTCAAACTTGACAATCTTAATGTACAGGAATAACCACTGCTCTGCTCCCCCACTATGGCTGCTCTCGCAGGCCCCCCAAAAAAAACAGAACAAACTGATGTCACAGTTAGCAGTCAGATCATACTTCATAGCTATAAAAAACACACAAAAATCTACCTTAATCCAACAACCTTGACCAATAAGAAATTCCCGAGGATTGTCAAAGCTGAATGCCAGATTCCTTCAAATCCGGCGGTAAGGAGGGCAACAGTTAGGCCAGCTGAAAATGTCAAGAATTGCTTCAGACTAGCGCTGTTGAGTGACTTGACCAAGTGTCCTAGCGGTATACATAATAGCAGAAGAGCTAAGTAGATGATATCTTCCCTTGACATGACGATTGAGTGCTAATATGGCAGCTTCTATTTGGAGTAACTGGCAGGCAGACGCCCTTTAGTACTTTAGTCCTGTCTCCAATTTCTCTCTCCACTCTGCTGCGGACTTTAACCTTGCCTGAGATGTTGCTGCGGTTGTTCGCGCGTTTTCCACAAACTCATCAAACTTTCGGACATACACTCATTTTGTTTATAAGAAACTACTGGCTATAACAAAAACGAGTCTGGACAGTCAGACAAAATTAAAAAACTTCAGAACTCGAAGTAAAAAATTTAGAAACTATTTAATAGTGATAAAACTGGGGACAACGAAATTTTGTAAAATCTAAGAACATGATTGCCCTGTTGGCCTTTCCTTTAAAGGCTATCTCTGTAAAAGGCTTAACGATTCTACGAGTGTCAGCTCTCCCTTTGAAATAAACATTCTAGCAACAGTTGCGTTCAGAGGAATAGGCTGTGGCTATTCGGCAATGAAAGATTGGTGTGGTACCATGAATTTTTCTCACTGCTTGAGCAAAAATGGATACCAGAAACTGCAGAAAAGAATAAATGACGCAAGTAAGGCAGCGTTTGAGCAGGTTTCCAAAAAGTCTGTTGAGACCATATTTGATGTTTATGGGAAGCAGGGAATTTTACCAGATGAAGATGGAATTTTGGACATAGGGGTTTCCTTTGATGGTTCCTGGCAGAAGAGAGGTCACTCCTCTCATAATTGCCTGGCTTCAGTTATTGATTTAGAAACTGGCCTTCTTATTGATTTTGAGGTCTTATCAAATTTCTGTATAAAATGCAAGATCGCAGAAGATGCAGAGCAAATCGAAGGGTGGGCAGAAAAACATGCAGCAAATTGCTCAAAAAACTTCAATGGATCTTCAAATGGAATGGAGATGGAATGTGCAAAGAGACTTTGGAGGAGGTCAATAGAGAAACACAAATTGCGCTACGTTGCCATGCTCTGTGATGGGGACAGCAAATCATTCCAAGCTGTATCAGATTTGCAAGTGTATGGAGAGGAAAAAGAGATAACAAAGGAGGATTGCATAAACCATGTCTCCAAAAGGATGGGCACTGCTCTAAGGAAGCTAATTGATACTTCAAAGGCAGAGGGCAGTCCAATCTCTGGCAAAGGAAAAGTGACAAAGGACATGGTGCTAAGAATTCAAAACTATTATGGCAAAGCTGTCAAGGAGCATTCAGATGATGTCCCACTTCTGAAGAAACGAATTTTTGCAATTCTTTTTCATTTAGCCTCTTCGGATGCAAACCCAAAGCATAGTCATTGTCCCCCTGGTGCTACATCTTGGTGTTTCTGGCAGAGAGACCTTGCAAAAGGCAACAGCCCTGGGAGTCACAAGGCTCATGCTACATTGTCATCAGATGTAGCAAAAAAATGGTTCCAGTTTTTCAACGCCTTGCTAATGAAGATCTACTTAAAAGATGTTCCTGTGCTTCGACGCAAAATACCAATGAATCTTTTCACAATGTTGTTTGGAGAATTTGCCCTAAAATTGTATATGTTGGAAGGCATACGCTGGAAACAGCTGTATCAATGGCAGCATGCCAGTTTTCAATGGGTGCAACATTCAAAACTGTGCTTTGCCAGTGTTTAGGTATAGAGGCTGGTGTACATACAAAAAAAGCATCAGCAATTAAATCATTGCAGAGGTTGGAAATAGCAAAAAAAGCTTCCAATGAGATAGCAAAAACAAGAAGAAAAAGATTGAAATACAAAGGTATTTCAAAAGAAGTTCAGAAGAAAAAGCAGGAAGGAGACACATTCTGCCGGTGACTTTGTATGAACAATGACAACCCTTTTTTAGCTTTTCATGTTGTTTGAAGTTTTTGCTGCTACAATGATAGTGATTTAATTTAGAAATTGTAGCAAAAAGCTTGAACAAAAACTGAAATATCTAAACATTTTAAAAAGCTTAGATATAAATGAACTTTTGACAACTTTCTACAGGTTTGGTTTTGCTTTTTACATTCAGATTTTTTAAAAAGCCATTTTGTCACGATCTGTTTTCTGCGTAACTGTCCGACTAGGTCAATGCCTCATTTCATGACAGTTTCACCAATTTAGTCAAGCTGTATATCAATTTACTCACTAGAAGCAGTTAATGCAATAAAGATGTCTGTTTTCAAATATTTTCAAAATGAACTGGCAAAACATGGTTTAAAAGATTAATAACAAAATTAAATTTCAAAATGCTGTATTTAAGTAGCTTTAAAACCAGTTTGATGTCAGAAATTCAGAAAAAAATACCATTGTTGCATTAACCAGCTAATAAGGATTGTGTCAATATGTGTTTTATATGAACCCAAAGCTTTTCAGCAAAATGAGGCATTGCCCTTCTTATTGGGAATGTCTCAAGAACGTGAAGGACTTTTCTTTACAAATCCCAAAACGAGGGGAAATATTGAACATCGTGTAGAGATATAGAGGAGGGTCTCCTGCGAGCGAAGCGAGGAGAAAATTCCTCCCCCAACCCCGCTACGCTACTGACAAGAAAATAAATGCTGGTAAGAAAAAAAGTAAAGTAAAATCTTGGCGCTACTTTATTACTACTGGCTACCAACAAATGAATTTTACCGAATGAAACAAAATTTACCGAAAGACATAGAAATATTGGAGGTGCCACACCCCCTACATCCCCCCGCTAAATCCGTCTCTGCCAACATTTCATAACATTATTCATGACGTCATAATTAAGAAACTCTTAAGAAACAATGAGTATTGAAATTTCCAGAACATGAAGAAATTGGAGAACATCGACCGTTGTTTCTTAAAAAAATGAGTTATCCGAAATCTACTTTCTTCAGAAAGTGTTGTCTCGTCCAAAAGCTATTGAAGCTATTTTCTATTAGACAATAGAAAAGCAGAACGAAAAGAAACCAGCTAGAATCTACTGAACAGAAAATTGAGATTTGAACCTATGCATGAGGTATTCTTGAAATGGTAAGATCCCTCCCTATACAACTACCAATACCTAAAACCCTGTATCTAAGATGCTATAACTAGGCTATAGATATTTGTTTATTTTCCACGTCTGCTTCTTTTTACCATGCGATGCATGTCTCATTTTTTACAGAAGGTTTATAGTTTTGTAATGCTCTGAAGTTAAAATCTTTCTTTTGATTTTCTCGCAGCTCAGAGGTTTCTTCTTTTTTTTGATTTGTCCTCTAATATCTATGATCCACATAATTAGGCTAGTTTGAGCTTCACATGATTAATAAATGCAATATTACAGTTAGCTTTAGCATATACTTTGTTTTTATCCAAAAACATATAACAAAAAACCACTACAATTATTTCCGTTTTTAGTTTGTTCACTTTCAATTTCTTCGAGTGGAACATTTATTTCAACGAATGCTCCTAAGCCTTGTTCTTATATTTCTTCTTTACAGTAACATTCTCTCTTGTAGTTCCTTCATGTAGTCTTTCGCTTATATATACCTTTTGCTTTTCACTACCTTTATAGCACGTCTACCTTTATAGCAAAAAAGAATGAGCTTTGTGCTTGCTGCCTCTGTGCCATTTCATCAAGCTTATCATTTTATTTTGGCACTCTTGTTTCCGTCTACAATATTCTGCGATACACAAACTCTCTAGGCGGAGGTGGCGCCAGAAATCTTCCGACAGAGGGGCTGGAGCTTCCGCCAGGGGGGCTAAAATGACTAAAATAAACAGTTTTCATACATCATTTTGTCAAATTTGCTCCGACAATAACCTAAAATTTCCTCCGATGGGAGGGCTAGATGCTTCCGACGGAGGGGCTGTAGCCCCCCTAGCCTCCCCTGGCGCCACCACTGTCTCTAGGCACTTCTAGAACTACACATTCTACTAATATTTGGCTACAACGTGAATTACTGTATTTCGTGAAAATATTTTTGCTTTGTAGTTCAATGGCACTGCTGTTAGCATGAAAGTTAAAGTCTTTAAAGCACATTGTTTTTTCTTTTTCTGATTTTTTGTCTGAGGATGGTCATGATCTTACATTGTTAATAAAGTGCGCTCAAATAAAAGACGTAGAAGCTGTCAAATTATGATCAGTACTTGAAATTAGAAGTGAACTGCTAGAGGTACGGCCTACGGGAGGACTACTAAGATTTCTTAAAAAGTGACAAACTTCTGCTTTTTCGTTGTCTTGTTCCCCTGCTATTTTAGTAGCTCAACAGCTTCTGTAAGGAAAAGAGGAGTGCAGTGCTGGCAAAAACTCTGAATTCACGGTTTAATACTGAAAATACTTCCATCACCCTGAAAAACTGCGTTCATCTTTCCCTAATTGACCATTGGTTTCAATCGCACAGTTAGTCACTTGGAAGCTAATTATGCTTTCTAAAGTATGATATGAGACGTATTATTCTCCGAAGTATTGACAGCATTAGGTTTATTAGGCAATACTCTTAAACTGCTTAACTTTGACCCGGACTGGGACATCAGCAATAATGGATAATGCATGCATCTGTTTAGAACTTGGAGTTAATGACATGCACAGACAAAAACGAGTCAATGGACTCTGAAGAGAAGCTATATAGTATTTATGGGCTATCGTAATTCCGGCGCAGCATTAAGTTTAAATCGAATTTGAGAATTCGCGGTGATTTAAGGCTCAAAGCCAAATAGTCAATATGCCTAATGCGTGTCTAGACAGTAGGTAGGTTTTCCACGAAAACAGTGCGATTTAAAGGTGTTTACCTGGAGCTTTTTGTTGTTTTTGCTACTGTTAAAAATGCAATGCTCTTAACTCAAACCAAGATTAAAGGAGACAAATGAAATGAGATTTAAATGATGATGTTGAAGAAACCAAAACACAAGTAATGGTAAATTCACCGCTATTTCCTTTCCTTTAGCATTTGCAAGTATTGAAGAGAATTGAATTCATACATGGAACTTTTTTATATCTTATAAGCGATCATATAGGAATATGATTTTCAGCCATCAGAATCAGCATTATGATTTAACATTAGATTGAGTCTTAAATATATATACAATTCAATATCTGAATCTCTAAAAGACTTTTAACGATAAGAAAAGTGTTTCCAGGTTCGCTTGTCCATAGCCACGATTTTACCGATTTATAAGTTCAATTCTTACAAAAACTAAGGTGTTAAAAGCAGCGAATCCAAATCAACTACAGTAGCATGCGTGATTGTAAAAGAGCTGATGCAATGCTGACATAAACTCAAATTTTCTGTAATTTG
Organism: Rhopilema esculentum; assembly: GCF_057945365.1. Taxonomy (NCBI): domain Eukaryota; kingdom Metazoa; phylum Cnidaria; class Scyphozoa; order Rhizostomeae; family Rhizostomatidae; genus Rhopilema; species Rhopilema esculentum. The sequence continues at coordinate 9,970,564 of NC_142827.1, forward strand.
ATTAGCTAATTGGCCGTTGATTGAGATTGATAATTCTCCCCCATCAAAGCATGCTACTTTACTTGCATGGACACACCATCTTTAGATAGTTTTGATCATGATCAAGTTACAATCACCAAGACTGTTGATTGGAAAACAAACATTAAAAAATACATAAATGACTTATGATTAAAGAATGTAAAGCTAATTAGTCAAGGAGAGAGTACTCCTTTCATGAATCCACCTTGAAAATCCTCAACCGATATTCGTAGGTTTCGATTGATGGAACTGACATTACATCAAAATCTTCTGCGCTCCATATACAAGCTACATAAGAAGCAAATGAAATCTTTACAGACGCGGTTCTCATTCAAAGCTAAGCTAGATCGCTTTCTGTTCTGCAAATCAAATAACAGGAAATAAAGTGTAATACTCTTTAGAAAACGGAAAGCTATAGAGTTTAGTTCTTGCAGCTTGTGTTTTGCTTTTGTCAAATCGCTTTGAAATCAGAAATAGTTTTGGTATTTCCAACACAGAAAAGAAAATTACCGAATGTGTGATTCAAATGAATTTTCTAACGATTAATAAGTCTCTAACTATGAAATTTTTTGAAATTCTGAACTAAAATGTAACTATTAGCTCAATGTTAAAAAACTTAGGGGAAAATTGGTACGTGTCGGTGGGGGGGGGGGGGGCTATGGGAATTTGAAGGAACTTTAGTTACGTCCATTTAAAAAATTGTAAATTGGCCATGCGATATTTTCGTTTTTGTGTCCTTTCAATAGGTTATTAACAATTAATTACAATTTGTCATATTTCACATTATATAAATTTGCAATTATTGGGAAGTAAATTTTTATAAACAGGACACTTTAACAGGGAAATATATTCAAGCATCAGTAGAGGCACATCATTCACACAGTGTCATAGACTGCGTGTTTTCTTGAAAGGGAGGTCACATACCCCGATGCCCCCTTGTGCTCCTTCCAATATGATTATTGTGTTGTCATCAATATCATTATTTTGCTTTGAAATATGTTTTTGAAAATCACAAATTATTTTCTCGTTGTTCTTCTTATCTCTAAGAATTGAGACATGCTCAAAGATTCAGCAATATTGCAAGATATCTTCAGCTACAGTAGCTTGCAGTAGCGGCGCCAGGCGGGGGCAGGGGGGACACGTTCCCCCAGTTCTTAGCAGGATCAGTTTTGCATTTCGTCTAAATCCGATGAGAAAATCTTGGGGGAGGGGTAAGATTTTGGCAACGTACTTTTTGTGACGTAATCCTAAGATTTTCAAACTGCCTTTACATAGCCAATTGTGAGTGTTGGGCGTTCCCTTCAGGTAAAAATGGCGTTCCTTGTTAGTAAAAGGCATTTTCTGGTGCTAAAAAGAGCGTGGCCTAAAATATCTTGTTTTGTTCCCTCCCCCCAGAGCGTAGTGGCTGGCGCCGCCATTGGTAGCTTGTAAACAAATCCTTTGACCCATCGATTCAATAAAAAGAAAGATTACAAATGGTGATGTTTATGAATGAATTCTTTCCAAATATGTCTTCTCGGGTCAAAGCGAGGTCACCTCAGCTTGTAATAATCACTGTTCTAACAACAGTGCTCCTTGCAAATTCACCTTCAACTACCGTGTCTGGATTAGTTAGTTGAATCAAGACGGATCCAAATCCAATTCTTTATTGGACTACTCAGCTGGTCACACACCGTACAATAACATCTTCAGTTGATACCACAGAATTGTAAATTGACTTACGAAATTTTTCCGTTCTTGGTAAATTTGGGCGACGTTTTCAATCGTGTTTGGTGAAGCACTGTTAACGGGGGTGAGATTGGAATCAAGAAGAGCCACCCAGCTGAGTCTAAAGAAATGCAAGTTAAAGAAAGAGAATGTACTTGCCGGCAGGATGTTGCCATTTGTTAAAGAGAGGCATTGGCGGCATTCATTAGCGTTGCTGATGCTTTACTATTATTCCCCTGCATTTTCTCACGACCAAAGACACGGCTTTAACTAAAGATTTATAAACTATACTCTTTCTCGCAAACACCTGCAGGAGAATCGACAGATACTCAGATCGAGGACTGAATAGTTCTACTTCCTGGTCGACTTATCGTGTGGTGTTTTTACGTGGCTGATCAGCAGCACACAACTTCTGCGAAAAGTCTGACTTTAACGTTACGAAGGAGATATCAGACTATTGGACACCCGGAAGAAGTCAATAGATTGATGATGGCAACAGTTATCGTTCTTCTATTGAAAATAAACAGCCAATGAGTTATAGAAATCGTACTTGCGTAACAGTTTTGTTTCTGTGTTTATAAAACGCAGAATCTTAGAGCAAGGCTCACAAAGCATAAAAGTGCACTAAGGCGGATGATCTGCATCTTATTTGGCAGTGAAAACACACTTATGCATATAAACATTGAACAGAATTCTGAGGTGTTTTCTTAACTTCGACGAAGTTCTTAATCACGAATTTACAAATGATATTACTTCACAAAGTAATTCTGCGATGAAATATCAGGCTGCTTTTGAGGAGATATGAACCGAACAGCAAACATAACAAAGTTCTGCATGTTCATTCTTCAGTGAAAGCATACAGTTAGCAGAGTTTTTATGATCATGCATAACTGAACATTGCCCAGAGACGAAGCAAAAAAGTCCGCAAAAAGACGAAACAAGCTACTTAACAGTTCAACAACATTCCCAAAGCGCCAACTTGCCGAAATATCTATGGGTTACGAGAATTTTACTTCGAAGATTAACGGCGCTATCAACGCAACTCGAGGTCATGAGCCAGCCAACCTCCTCGTTACGACGTCGAATCCGCGATTTTTGCGAGCAGAAGCAACCCCGACAATACCAGTTATAGACGGTCGAAATCATTCTGCGTCAATCGCCGTAACCTGGTTTATTATTGGAAGTATTGTTATAGGAGGGTTGTATTATCTAGCTCGAAATGCTTACAGATCTTTGAGATACTATTGCCTGACGTCAAGGTAAGACAACTTTTTATTTTGGTTTCGCAATTTTAGAAAAAAAAGGTTTTCCATATTTTCTAAATAGAAGTAAATATCATGTAATTTTCTGTGACTTTTTTTAAAAATATCATCAAAATACTGTAAACCGACTTATCTGCTTATGATGCCGTTTTGATTTTTATTTCCATCTTCTGTTTGCATTAAGAAAAACGACGTGATTGACAAACCCTCTATAAATTTTCTGGTGTTTCTATTAAGATTGTGCGAAACATAAATATAGTGTCAGGATAATTATTATTCCTGTGAAACTCAATGTAAAGCGTTCTCAGCAAAACGCCCATTTTTTGATACCACCCACGTGAGTCACATTTTCCTTGGAGGCCTGTGTCATCTTCATTCAAAAACATGTGAGCTCGCATAGCAAAATTGTTCAAAAACGTTGAACTGATTTATACGGTAACTGGATTAACTGCTAACAGAAAGGAAAAGTTGGTTACACATTTAAAATGGATAGGTTGAGGCATTGAAATTTTTTAAATTGCCAATTTTTCATGATAAAGCTTCCAACAAACATATTTTTTATGAAAATTTCAATTCTCAGCCACTCCATGGAAATCATAAATACCTTTGGTAAAACCGCAATTATATAATGGAAATATTCCTAAAAACCCTTTTGTATAAATGGAAACTCGTACATTTTTTGCAAGAATTTATTTCCCTACGGCCTTTGGCGTAACGGACCAACTTCTAGGTTAGGACAACACGCAAGGTTCCCTTATGGGCCCCAAAGTGCAGGTTTCTAGCGCATAAGGTACCCAAATAAAATTCCTCCTCAGGTCCTCAGACTGGCCTATTACGACATTGCCCACCGCCTCGGACTTTGTAAGCGTCATTTCTTTACAAAGACCTCATTTTGTGCTACTCATGGTCATTTCCCATCTTTTTTATTCTGCTCAATACTTGCCATTTTCAACGTTATGATAAGGGTAAACCTAACAAATAACAAACAAGGAGCAAGGCTCCCTAGGCTAGGATATGTTTCCTTGTTTGTCTATCCTAAAGACTTCACCATGCTTTTTCATAACTGATTTGTTTTGCTGTGATGTGGGATGATTAAAAATGCCATCTAAACCTTCCGTTTTATAGAAGAGTCTCAAAAAGCTAACAGGGGCTTTTTTAATTTCCCAGCGTAGCGATTTTATCCTGCTGCTAAAGACATAACAGTCACGTTAATATTATCAAATAGGGATGTATGAAAAATAAAAACAAAGGAAATAGCCATACGGAGTTGGACAAAGCAAGTAGTACACTGAATTTCAATTGACATTACTAGTGCTAGAAGAGATATTCGGATTTGGAATCTGAGTTTAGAGTAAAGATCAGTGTATAGCCAAAAGGCCCAAATTCATAGCAAAATCAAACCTCGTCGAGAAAAGTTGCTTGATTCATTTGCATACGACTGGAAACATTTTCATACGTTTCAAGATGTTACCGGTCATGTACGATATGCAACGATTGAAAAACGAGATGGTAGATGAGAGGGGGTTTCTCGTATCGTTAGCAAGTCTAATTCATCCAGGGCTGCCGCTACAGGGGGTGTAAAGGGGGAGTGTGACACTCCTCTTGGAAAAAGTTCATTGTAAAAACGAGGGGTTTTTTGCCATTTAAGGGTGCTTCTTCGGCAAATTTTCAGATTTTTCGGCAAATAGAAGATTATTCACCGAGGGTTCACCAACTTTGTCGGAAAATGGGATTGGAGCACCCCCTCGAGCACAAAGCTAACGACGGACCTGAATTCTACTAGACTCTACGGCAATGCGAGCAACTTGCTTTACCGCAGGTTTTTCTTTCTGCGTAAATTTTTTATGACAAAATGTTCATTAAATGGACTGTCTCTACTCCCAAGATGTAACCATTGCACAGATTAATTATAATTTCACAGAAAAAAACAGACTCTGTAGACAAATCCCTTTTCCCCTGGCTCACTCAGTTTACACTATAAAAGTGTCACTATTTGCTAATCACAGAAAAGCTATCTTTCAAGTTGGTGTATATTTTTTCAACTATTGAATTCCATATGACGCTGAAAATGTTCCTTGAAAATGGAATACTTTGGCGAAGGAATTAGCAGAGAAAGAACCACTCAATAAATAAACTCCACGCATTTATTGTTCTACCCGAAAGTGAGAAAGCTCAATTTCCATCACTGATTAGTCGCTTTTTCTTCTCAATCCCATTCTTCTCTAATTAAGTTTAGTAATATTTTGAAGAGTCTTTATCTATTGTTTATTCCTGGCATTGCCTGGTAGACAGGTTAAAAACCTTTAATTGCCTCAAAAAATTGTTCATAATTGACTTTGCCGATCATTCAAGTCATGATGAATAAAAAATAAGGATGCCATGTCTTCATCAGAATGGATGAACGTCAAGAACTTTGTGTAGGGAGACAGCGTATAAGGATGCGTAGAAAAATGACCGCGTACGAGGTTGCTAGAAATGACAGTGTACGAGGTTGCTACAAATGACAGCGTACGAGGTTGCTACAAATGCTCGAGCCTAAACATGATTCTAGAACTGGATAATATATAGACCATGTGACCCCTTGTGACGTAACCCCACAGGCGCCACAAAGAAGATGTCATTTAATTTTCTGCTCCGTCTATCTGTCCTTTTCTTGCCAAGTAATCTTATCGCTTTGAACTGCCTCTGACGCCGGCATAACTTTACAGATTGAAATGAAATCGATTTTTCAATACTTCTTTGAATTGTATGACACACAGACATTTTTCATTCCATCTTACAGAAAACCACAGGAGATATCAAAACAAGAAAGCAGCGTTCGCAGAAACTCTTCAGCGAAACTTATGGTTAAAGAAGAACACGGATAGAGAACTAAATAAACAATGAAGATCATGAAGTTAGAACTAAAATGCATAACTTTTAAGGAAGGGTGTTGAACTCTTTAATAAAGACTGCTTTCAGCAGATGAATGGGCAATTATTCAGTATTTAAAAAAATTAAAAAATTGTAGTTATTTGCGGCAGAAAAGGGTGCAACGAAGAGTGTGCCAGTTTGTGACAACAGCCGACTAACTTATTGTGCAATTAAGCATAATCATCGCAGATGAAAACATTGAACTTTTCAAGATTATTGCTAACCTTTTTTTCTAGCTAGCAATGCAGTAAATACTGTTGTCTTCGGTTTATATCATGCTATTTTAAGGGGTATTAGATCTAAAAGATAGTTTTTGAATCATTTAGCTACATAATAAATCGTTTAGTTGTACAACGATTCATTTTTCAAATGTCCTGTTTTTTCATATTGGATGTTGTGACCTTTTTTGAAGCGACTGAAACCATCATCTGCATTGCAAAAAGGGCCTAAAACATTGATTAACTCTACATAATCTGCTTTATGTGAACAGCTTCTTATTAAAGAGATGGATAAAATCCGAACAACGACTCATTTTAAACATGGATAAAATCGCTACATGCATAATGAATAAACACAGATTTTCACTTAAAGAGAATTGACAAAATGCGAATTTGTTAGGGATAAAAATATTATGACATAGCTGTGGATAAGAACAACATTGTGATTTGCTGATCCAGTTAATAAATTGTTTCTAAAAGCATTCCCATGATTGCATGCTCTTTGAATTTTCCGAAGAATAACAAAGATCTGAATCATTGTAAACGAAAAGCCACCATTGTCAACACGATACAAACAACTTTCTCCAATATGTTCTCCATATCACTACTGTTGCTAAACTTCCAAAAATAGCATTACCACATCTGGATCTTAATTCCTCAGACTATCAAGGGTAGGACTATGTTTAACATGCAACTAGGCACCCGTTTTTGCAGCCTTGTATGAAGACAACGAGCACCTTCTCTTTGCAGATGTCTCCATGTGAAAGCAGACGTGCGAAGAAATTTCGACCAATTCTAACCTGAGTGCTTTTCAGATCAAAAGTTGAAAAATTCTTCCAAAAAAGTGTCACCCAAGAGGGCTGAAAGCCCAGCGCTTGTGACCATAGTGCCTGAGACCTTTGTGTATGTGACCTTAGTGCCTTACTTTCAATATCAATCATTTACTAAGTCCCAATTCCCAGCTTCGGGAGCCATGTCCAGACACGCTGGGGGGTTATAGCCCCTCACTTTCTTACTGAAGTATGAAATGGTGGAAACTTTTTCCAATTTGTCTAGAGCCTCCCCCCCCCCCCCACTCCAATTGCGCCCCGGCCTCCCTGCTACCTATAAGACTCTCTCCCTCTTTTGCATGTTCCAGAGATCCAAGGAAGCTTTTACGTTTTGCATATGGGAAAGATACAATTATGGAAAATTTCCAAGCTGCAATGTAGCTTGCAATAAGCTGTAAGAAAAAGGATGAAGAATCAATTTTACCAACCTTCTTTGGAATTCAAAAAGCCACTGAAGATTGTCTTCGAGGGAGAAGAAGGTGTAGATTAGGGTGGACCCAAGAAAGAATTCTTCTTGCTTTTAATTGAAGATCTTTTTGATAAGAAATATCGAAAGCTAAGGAAAATATGATGTATTCTTGAACTGTTTTTCCATCCTTACTTCAATAACAAGATAGCCCTTGGCAACGCCTTTCCAATTGTCTTAAATTCTTTTGCTGCATTCATACTAATCTATTTTGTTATTTAAACATCAGATTCTTTAAGTTCTAGCAAAAGTCACGCCATTTACATACTTAGCTATTTTACAAACAAGTAGTAGAGGTTATTTTTTTTAATCATTGAAGGGCAGATCAAACGCCAGACGTACATCAGGAGTCTGTACTTGGGCCACTAATGTTTAACATCCATGTAACAGAAAAAAGCCAGTAGATTGCTTGGCTATAGAAAATGATATTCTTACCGTAATATAATGGTTCTCAAGCAGCTAATATTAACTGCATGAGAATAAATATAAATTTTAGAAACATGTTATCATGAAACACAAATTTAGCTTGTGCGATGGAAATTATTACAACTTGAGTAGGAATTATACTTTCAGACATTAATGAATAAAATAATCATAAAGTGAGCAACTGAGCAATCAAAACTGATTTATTTCATTCTGGTACTCAACGTATTCGCTCACTATAATATCGTTTGTTGAATGAAGTACCACACGCAACGTACAAAATTTGATTGGATTTTACTTAATATAACAGCCGGCCAAAAACTTCATCAAAACAGTAATTATATGAACGTTGTTAAAATTAATAGAATGGTTTTATTATATGAATGGGTTATGGGTTTATTTTGTCACTGTTAAGTTACTGACTAGCCCCATGATTGGTCTCCAAATATAACGTTTAGTCACAAACAACAAGGCTATAATGTATATAATAATAATAATATTTCTTTTTACACGATTCAACCCTTCAGCTACCCAAATACAATATCAATTAAGTATAAATACATTTGTTCAATTAAAAAAAGATAATATAATTTCAATCTAAAATGCTATTCTTCCAGGGGGTCGTGTTTAATCGTCTATTGCATACAGAAACATGATATTGGGTTTTGAAAGTTTCTTTGCGAAAGTATTTCGATACCTACTGCACCAGGGACCACGGGTGCATAACAGAGCCAAAGATAAACCTGTCATTTATGAAAGATATGTTTTTTAAGGATTTGAGAAATAAAGAGACACGTCAATATTAAAAATTATCATGAAATTGGATGCTTTATTTTATGAGAAGAAATTATTGTCACTTTCTTATAAATAATGCTATGAAAAGTGCTTAATGTTTTCAAAAAAGACAGAAGAGTCAGAAGGAAACTGTAAATTGTGCCCATTTATGCAATATCTTCAGCATACCAAAAGAGGAAGAACGAACTCAAACAAAAACATAATTTTGCATAGCAATATGAATTCTCTTGCCTAATTATGCATAAAACATAATTATGCATTAAACATAATTATGCATAAAAACATAATTATGCATAAAACATAATAATGCTTAAAAACATAATTATGCATAACAAGAAGTAGGCTTCTTTACAGTGTCCAAGCTTACAACTTAACTAAGAGGGAAGCAACCGAACTTAAAGCAATTTTTAATGTCTTTTTAGAAGAATTGTTACAAATGGATGTAATAGAATGTAACTGCATTAGCATGAAACGAGTTAGAAGTCGTGTACTTAGACCTAAAAATCCATTAAATAAGACATGCTTAATCGATATCATTTTGCTGTGATAAAGCATCTTTAATATCTCGCACATGTAATGCGTTTGCCAAAAAATAACATAGGAAAAGTTTTGTTCTCAGTAGAAAGAAAAAAGTTTTTAAAAGATGGAAATAACTTGACAAATCTATGTGATTGATGAGCAGACTTGAAAAAAAGATTTCTACTGATCATATAAAATGGTTCTAATATTCATAAAAATAGCAAACCGCTGAACGAGAGAATGCGAGCTGTTTTTTCTTCAAATCTATTACTTTTTTCTAATCTTTTTGCTTCAAATCCATTACCCTGTTCTAATTTCTTCAAGCAATTATTTATAATTTCTTTAGAAAGGATATGAACCAAAACTGCCAGAGGGATTTACTGGGGTCAAAGACCTTTTTGCCATTGAAATCCTATCTTCGCGTTAATAAATACAATTTATATTAAATGAAAAAATCTATAAAAAATTATAGCTAAAATAAGTCTCATCATTATCTGTTGATAAGCATTTAGCTGCTTAGGTAAAATTTCAGAGGTATAATTACTAACCACGATGAGACCACTGCTGCTAAAAAACATTTTTGAGAATTACTAGCTCTATATTTGCGTCAACAAAATATGGATTGGTTCGAATATTAGCTATGTGTGCTAATTAGTTAGAAAAAGTGTGTTGATCTCTGAGTGATTGAATGGAAGGTACATAGAGTACATAGAAATTTGGTTGAGCTATGGTTTGAGAATGCAAATTATGCAAGCTAGAGTGTCAAACAGTCTTTAGTGGATGGAAACCAGATTTATTTTTGTGCGTAGGAGAGCGCCAATATTTTCCCATACTATAACAAATTCTGTGCGATTGCTCTTATTTTTTATGTTGTCTGAATAAGTGTCTAGACGGTTACATCAATCTCTTTGCCATCAGTGGCTACAATTTAACTCGTTTCCACGTTCCTCCCTTCTCGAAAGACAGCTAGAAACAATATGCCAGTAAACAAATTCTGAAAGAGAGAGTGTCATTTCCTATTTGTATGAAACAATTTTTCTAATACTTTTATCATCCAGTGTCCAGCCAAACATCTATATTCTAGTGAAATGCGATCAAGATCTGTAAGGTAAAACTTTGATATTGAAATAGAAATCTCTTTTTCTACAAATTCAGACAATGTTTACGGTCACATTTCTTTTTCACACGTGATGTAGCATTCGACCTTTTTCTTTCTTTGTTCAGATAAAGGCAAAAAGCTTTTGATACCCCCTCTATCGATATAGAAACATTGGTATCTCTAAACATCAAAATCTCAATGTTGTTGAAAAGATAAAGAACGGCTGCAACACGTAGACTTATGGTACGCCTGATAAAAATAATATAATAAAGGTATAAAGGCTTAATGATAGGTCAAGTGTTTGATGTCTACAATTGATGTCTTGTAAGTTTACAATCAGCCAGGGGAAAGTTTCGTAAAGTTACAGCAAAACCCTAAACGAACTATGCCTTAATATATTTGCTTACTGTAGATTTAACAAAAATTTAAATTATGTAAGTGGAGAAAGTATGTAAGAAACGATATTATCAGAAAATTGAAAACAAATGTGGTATATCTGGAAGAGACATGTTCAATTCCTCTTGGAAGAGTTATCCTTTGAAACCGGTTCGACCCAATACTTTGTTATAGCATCTAGGAAAAACTGAATGCTGAAAACATTGCTTGTTCAGCAAGAGAAAGTAAACAGCCTTACTTAGAAGATGATACACATACACAACCAATCCGAAGAGTCATAATATCGGTTTCTAAAAGTAAGTCTTTTCAAGTATCACAAAAACATAATATTTTCCTAAAAAAACTGTCAAGAGACGATGTCAATAATTTATAGTTTCAAATTGAATTAAGAAGTAATACGACTGTATTTATAGTAACAGATGTAACAGAGTCAGGGGCGGATCTAGAAATTATTCTGAGGGGTGCTAAAACGTAAGGCTTGGTAACCAAGGGTGTTGCTATGCACAAACTCCGTACCCCCTGCTAATAAGCCATAATGAAATGAAAGTCTTCCATAAACTAAAAAGCCTGGATGCCGTGATTGATATAGTAATTTTTTGCTACACTTTGATCAGAACTATGAACTTTGGCTTCAGCTTTTATGCCAAACGCAATTTGCAGCTCTCCCCCTCATATTCACTTAGGGTACAAAAGTATAGAAACTGTAGCCAAATATGATATCATTGCCCGCAGTGGCAAAAGGCCCGAGCCCACAAATTTCCAAAGCAAAGTTTAATTTTTGACTCTTTGCAGCCATTTATTAGAACTTGATCATGGCTGGTGGAATGAAGCCCTTGAACTTGAAGTGCAGTGCACGTGATTAGAGACAATAGAACAATAGAAAAAAGTCGGACAAAAGTTGAACACAGGGATTCGAACACAGCATGCATGGCATGCATCGACATATGATACCAAACCAAACGAATGAGGCCCTGAACGTTTCGCCTGGGCCTGCCGTTTTGAGTATTTTTATGAATTTGAAATCTTTAGAGAAAAAAGTATTCGTAGGAATATAAGTGAAATAAGAAGAAAACCCCTTTTGGTCAAGAATAGTATGGGCAAGTTTTTGAAATGTTTTGTATGTAGTTCTTGAATGATTAACAAAAGAATACCTCATGGTCTATGAATAAGACGTGAAACACGGAGTTGAAACTTGAATCCGTTCTGTTATATAAACCAAAGCGTTTACAAGTTCTGCCGTTACAGCATCGAGCACCAGGTAAAGATCGTCAAAAGACCTACGGAAATTGCAAATTTGCACTTTACCTAAGCAATCGTCGCGTGCTGTATCATAATTCAACTCCCCCTGGTCAACCTCAACTCCCCCTGTTCAAGCTCAACTCCCCCTGGTCATAAAACCACTATACATTTGACTGTAGATTGAAGCGAAGAAACTCCCCCTGGTTTGGTCGGTATTCTTTGATGTTTTGGATTTTGAAATCCATGGGTTCTCGCGCCAAAGTTTAGAACCCCTCGACCTGGCACCGTGATTGGCTAGATTCACTTCCACGGGTGCAGAAAATCGTTTAATTTACAGGCCACGGGTTCCTCAAGTGGCTGGTTATAAGAGGAGACAATGCTTTCCGAGTCTGTAGAATGCTATACAGTACAACCAGGGGGAGTTTGATAACACTTCAATGCATGGACTGAAATAACAATGTTGAACAGTTGTGAGACGGGGCATTGAAGCGGATATAACAATTTCAGGAGATGTGCATACTTCTCGGTAAAAGAGATAATAAATGGTTTAAATAATTATAAACAAAATTGCGATAGAATAAGCTTTAATCCCCAAAAAGTTTTTCCTCAAATCTGAGGGGTGCTCGAGCCCCCTTCGCACCCCTCTGGATCCGCCCCTGAGAGTTATCAAGAACTTTGTGTCTGGTACACTCTAACTCTGTGTTAAATGGTTTATTCTTCTAACAAAGTTGTTTCATTCAGCTTATCATTAGTCTGACAAGTACATATTTTTACTTGTCAAGAAAGATCTATACTGGCGTATGACTTAAACTTGACAACTGGGTCACCCAAACAAAGTTGCAGTGACGCTCATCTTCAGAAGATGAGCAAGGACTCTGTGAACTTTGTGACTCTAATCAGGACTGCTTTGGGTCATCGAAAAGGCTCGTCGCGTCAGCTTTGCAGTCAAAATGACTGGAGTTGTGAAAAATTCTCTCACGAAAAGTTTGCAAGGTCTATAAACATGTTCTATTGGAACTTTTTGACTCTGCGGTTAAATTCATTTCTTTCCCACGGATACCGCCTTCACACCATAAAACAATTTGTACAAAAGCCTACAATCTGAATCGATGTATCTAGGTGTCTATCAGCTTGTCATTGTCTGGGTGGAGATATGTTTTGGTGTCTCACAACATAATTTATCTTCATGCTAACAAAAAGCGGTCTCAAAACACTGTCTATTTTTCTTTCTCACTATAATAAATTGATAGAATTATTAAGACAGCATTATAAAGATATCTGAAATTATCTTTGGTACAAAAAAGCACACTGACCCTTTTGAGCTCCTTGTTTTTGAAGTTATAATAAAACTATTGATATCTACCTAAGAGTTGTACATTTAATGTTATCTAGCCTTTTATTAAAGTAAACGAAGAAAGAAAAGAGGCTTCAGTATACAGCCTTGGACCACCCCCGCTTAGCGTTTCGTCCGCTATTGAGGTTAAATGATCTAATTGTAATCGCAGGGATATTTTCATCAGTTCTTGCCAAAGACTAAATATGGTTGAACCACGATAAATTGAAATGGGAAGTCACGGGATTTTTCCAGAAGCTCCAGAGATAAAAATATTGACCAGAAAGGGTATCCTTCTAAAAGTTGGGGGAATTCCCCCATAGTACCCCTTTTTCGTTTTCGACATCCCCGAGTGCATCTGCTCCAAACTATACTTTCAAAGCTCGTTCACATATCTAATAACGTTCCTCAGTTAAATTTCATGTTAAAGGTGGTCTAGCATTGCAAAATAAGTTGAAATATCTAAGGGATTTAGGGCTAGCAAGTGGTGTCAAAGACATTATCATTCACAATACTGGAGACATTTCCAAGAAATACTTTTGAAACTAAAAGCTTAAAGCCGGCATTAACGTTTCAGCAATTTATCATGACTAGCCAGTGACTGGATAACAGTACTAAAAAGTTATTGAAGAAGTAAACAGACTCTAAAGTCCCATGACTCATTAGTTTGAGTGTCTAATGCAATTAATTTGGTAATGTTTTAATGGTTTTGAGAAAGTAAAGCTGGATATTGTTTCTCAAATGACTTCAGAATTTGTATGGCACTAGCTGTCTGAATAAAGTGTAGTACATTTAACCCTTCTTAAATTTTTTAGCAAGATCTAGATTAGAAGGAGCGAAAGTTCTGAAGATAGAGTAAACCAGGCATATAAGAACCTACACAAATATAACCATAACACTAATTTTTCATCCTACTTTTCAGAGCTTGTTTCAGTTTGAAGAAAAAAATAGATTCTTATTCCAAGGAAGATGAACTTTAGTTTCTGTTTATCCTTATAGAAGATATACGTAGTTTAAATCAATATAGGCCAATAATAAGCACGAGCACAAGTAAGGCTATCCAATCAATGCTACATGCCTATCAAAGATAATACTACTCTGAATAATTCAAAGTAGAAAATGAACCCTTTGTGTCACACAATATCGATTTTACATAAAAGGACCAGGATTCCCTTATCATGGGACAAAAAGGGTTTATGGCAGTTGTGTTCTAGCTGTATATACATGTGCTAGAATAGGTCTTGTATCATTGAAGTATTATTCTATTTTACACATCAAGTTTTTATTCTGAACTCAGAGGACAATTTTAAAGGCGGGTTTTTACCATCAATACTTATGTTGCTAGATATAGCTGCTAAGACAAAGAAATTAAACTATTATTTGGTAGAATGGATATATAGGAGTGCTCCTATCACTTTTTTTTTCGATTGAGAAAATTTTATTGCATGAATTTGAATGTAGCAGAAATGCCAACATAAAACAGGTCATTGGAGAGACAGTTGTGTCGTGGTTGAGAGCCAATAGCCAACCTGTTAGGGGAGGGGGCGGTTGGAAAATCGAACTTGTTGGGGGAGGGGGCGGTTGGAAAATCGAAAGACAAGGATATTTGGCAAGAGCCGACAGAACTTTGCTCTTTTGCTTGGAAAGAAAAATATAAACATTTTCTCTCTAGATCTTTAGTTTCACAATGCCGCAGGACGAATCTTCTAAGTTTTTATGCGTTTCATTTGTATATGAAGATGAGGATTCATTAATTTTACCATCAAAGAAATCGACGTTTTGCAAAATATTGGATTAAAAGTAAACGACAAATTTACAAATGGGAAAACCATGGTTCTATTTGTTTTTTTACTGTATTTTTAAGTAGATTAGTAAATTGCCCAAAGGATCTCCCTGAAACTTGCAGAAACAAAAATGAAAAATAAAACTTCTTTCGAGGCTTTTAATTTGTGGCAAATTACTTGTTAGAGGTTATCACGTGTGGCTTAGTGGGGTTGTTTTCAATAAACTATTAAAAAGTTAATACACCATGAAAATGCATAAAGACTATATCTTCATGGTCCTAATTGAATTGGTCATGCCATTAAAAGAGTAAATTGCATAATATTCTCATTAACCATGGAAGCAAAGATTGGTAGAAATTTTAAGGACAGAAAGAAGCATTTTCTCTGAGGTTGGGAATAAACAGAATTCCCGTTTTTCTAGATTTTAAGGACCTCCCACTCCTTATTAAACCATGCCCCCCGTTTCATTGATACAGTATTCTTAATGTTTACATCATTCATTTACTACAAAGATAAATTCAACTGCATGTAACTGATTTATCCCTATAAATTGATATCCCTATATATACAGCTTTGACACACGCCTCATAAAAAAGGAACATATCTAGCAGTATCGAGCAGGACTAAAAGTTCGAGTCCAATTGTTTCATGTCAGCACTTCCGTCAATCTGAACGGAACATCAAACACAGTTGATTAAACAATCAGCTATGTGCTTGATTTCTAACTTATTCATTATTTCTTGATCTTCCATATGTAATCTTTGAACTGTGCAACGAGGCAGTTGGATTATATGGTTTTTCTTTACGGAAAACGCGAACGAAATGCTTACTGTGCTCTTGAAGGCCCACTCTTAGCATTTATTGTTTCAACATGTGTTTCATATATGCACCCACTACAAGATGAATTAAGAAAGTAAAAGTCTCTGCTTCACATTCCTCACAACACGTACCCAAGAGTAGTAGCTTTACATGGACTTGTTAGTGATCCACAACCAGGGCCATAAATCCCTGGAGGGGGGGACTTGACCCCCCAAAATAAAATCTGTAGCAACACGATTTGGTTTGAAAAATCATTGTCATTTTCTTTTAAAAAATGAAATCTCCGGTAGATGGTCAGAACTTAGCTACGTTTTTCTGTGTTATTGTAACAAACTTCAGCCAATATGTCATGGTGTCAAGCGCAAGATGACTATTGTTGATGGTCGTTATTTATGTATACAGAATAGTGTCGTGTTTGTGATTGTGTCCCAAATATCTTATCCGCCCCTTAAATACATCTCAAAAAATATGTAAGAAAAAAGTTGCATAAGTCGGCATAAATCTCAACAAATACACATAGCATAGCATAAATGGTCATTGCACGCTTTTTTTAAGAAGCCTAGCTCAAGGCCTAGTTCCTAAAGTTCCTAATTTCCGGATCACTATATTAATTGAATTGCAGTACCAAAGCCTCCACAATAGCACCTTAATTTCAACTGCACAATTATTGCCATAAAAATAGCATAGACGCAAGAAACCAAAGAAATTCCAAGCTTTAGTTTTAAGTGGAGCTAAAGAAAAGGCCAAAAAACGTAAAGAGCAAGAAAGAAATTCAATTTGCGTAAAAGTACAATGTTGACGAAGAAGTACCTTCGCATATATAAAGGCAATTATTACCCTATTTTTGTACGAATACTATGAATATTGCCTAGCCTCGAGTTCTTAAGAAATTTTTGTCTTGAGCCTGAATATAGTCTTAAATCATTCTAATTTTTCTTATTATCAATTATTCTTACTATTTATTATATCTTATAATTTTGACAAAAATATGCGAGTTGAGACTGAGCAATATCCCTAGAAGATTCTTCAAGATTGGATGATTCTGATCCTGAATTTCTTATTAAAATTTTCTTACAAAAAAGGTATCATAAACAGCGACAGCAAGCTACTCAATTAAAAACCTGATGGATGCATAGCAAGAGCTTCGACTGCAATTGAATTGAACTGACACTCTAATTCTTGATTATTTGCAGCGATAAAATTAATTTAAAATTGACAAGGCTCTAAATAAATTTTGTCTTTAGTAGCACAAGTTCTTAAACTTTTTTGGCTCCTTTACACATTCCTTATAAATTGGCTCCTTATGAATAAAAGCAATTTCATAAACCAAATCATAGGAATGTCATTTCAAGTACTAAGAAATATCTGTTAATACCTTATATGGAGCTGAAGGAATCCTAGCCAGAGACTTGAGGCTAAGTAAATCCAAAAATCTCAATTGTTTATTAGCTATTTGTTCTTCACCTATGTCCAAAACACCAGCCAGAAAATGCCTGGTAGTGCTATGACCCACTGCACACTACGTTTGTCTGGATAAAATGCAAAATACTGCTACATAATTTCAAGAAAGAACTGAAAACATTAATTGATATTGGTATTGCTATACATCAACGAAAATATTTCCAACTCTGAATATACAGTAACTTTTTACCACTTTTTTCAAAATGGTAGATCTATAAAAACTATAATTTTTTTTTAAATGTTGATATCGGTGTAAGTGTTTATCTTTAATTGCTACGCTGTAAAATCTGTTCTTTTAATTTTCGTTCAATATGCGTTGGTTGAATTGTAATTAGATAATGGGCCATCTCGGGCCTCGATACCCTTTGCAAGAAAAAAAATATTTATAAATTCTCCTGACGTCACCATTACGTCACCTTTACATCCACAATCATTCCCAGAACGGTCATTTGGCTTTTCAACAGGTTTTGCAGTTTTGATCAGTGATATTCCGAGATTTTATCTGAGCTGGCAAATTTTTGAAATTATTCTTACTATAGAAAATTAAAAAAAGGCTCCATTTTGACCTCCCCCTCCCTAGGTACGAAAACCACATCCTGGCATATGGGTTTGCTAATACAACATGAAGACGTCAAGGCTGCATTCTTTTTTTTCAATGGAAAAAGTTACAAACAAAATTTGCTAAAACTAAACAGAACGAAAACTACTATACTACATTACAAGAAGGGCCAGGAGGAGCAATATATCAAGACTACCTCCTAGCACTAGACAAGTACGTAAATCACAATATTAAAAATAATTTTATGATTAAATAAACCGCAAAAGAAATAGATAGAGCGAAGATTTAAAGATTTTTGTTCCTGCATTATTCAAACCGTTTGGAGGCCCGGATATACTTCAATATTATCGTAAGGATTTTTGCATTTAATTCAAATGGTAACTGTTCGTGGCCATAAAGGATGATTCTTAGTAACTCTTTACTTGAAAGATTTAACAAACCACGAGGCAACAATATCGCATGTACACTGTTGAGAAGATCACGTCTATTTACATCATAAGTATGGCAGAGCAGAAAATAGTGCTCCGCGTCCTCAACACCAACATTTGTTGAGCATAAGTGGTTCAAAATATCCCTAAAATTATGTTTGAATTTATGAAAATTTAGCTTACTGAGTATAACCCGTAGCTGTGTTAGGATGGATAAGCCTTTTGGGTCATAAATACGATAGACCGGCTTCGGGGGTAGGCGGATAATTGACAGTAATTTTTTTTGAAAATATTCACAGAGCTGGATAGTCTAATTTCTGGGTCGAGCCTTCTCTATGCTGATAAGCAGTTAGGGTAAAAGCTTGATTTGAAACCTAGCGTTCTTGCGCGTATTTGCCCAATTGTAGCACGTCTGCGAAAATCATAGCTGGACTCTTGTAGATGAGAAATGGGATATCTTGTGCAGTCTGAAGTCAAATTGCTGATTATTTTATATTTGGCGCATCTACTCCATCGTCGAAAGTTCAATGGTTCCCACCCAAGTTCATCATACGTCATACAACTTCTCACGGGGCGCACCCCTCCAGGCGCCCGTTAGTGCTAGTGCAGTGGAGTATTGGAGAGCTTCATGTTTTTCCATTAGATTAAGTAATACAACATCATGACTAAATTCGCAAATATTATGTGGGATGTGATATATGACGTCGCCATAATCTAGATACGGTCGAACATGCAATTTGTACATTTCATTGAGGGTATGCCGTGGTAGGTATTTGGAAAGAAACCTTAACATTTCTATTTCGTGCCTGGCTTTTGATATGGCAGCTCCAACGGCAGCTCTGATGTGACTAGAAAAGGACAATTTGGAGTCCAATATGATCATAAGGTGTTTTTGCTCTTGCACGTTTTTTACAGGGACGTTATTAAAGAATATGGGTGGGTGATTTACAGGAGATCTTTTCTTGGAGAAAGTCAACTCGACTGCTTGCTTAGTAGGATCTGGATTGGAGGACATTCTCCATTTACATGCCCAAAGGCTGACCAGGGTCAGATCGTGATTTCTGTCGGCAGCAGCTTTATTTGCATCATGAGCGACCGTAAAAATTGATGTATCGTCGGCAAATAGTTTTACATTACATTTTAAGCCATCCAACAAATCATTTATGTAAATCAAGAAGAATAGGGGCCTCAAAATAGAGCCCTGTGGAACTCCAGCTTCAATGGCACCCCAGTCCGATGTTTTCCCATTCAAAACAGTGCGCTGTTTTCTGTTGGCAAGAACTTTGCATAATTGAAAGCAGTCTACCAGAGATACCATAACGACGCAATTGGTATACAAGACCTTCATGCCAGACCCGGTCAAAAGCTTTTGATATAAGGTAAACAGAGTGAACATCGAGGTAAACAGAGTGAACATCGAGGCTAGGGTTGTAGTCAAATGCTTGAGCTATGAAGTTGACAACAGGCACAAGCTGGTTAATCGTTGAATCACCTGGACGAAAACCAGATTGATTTGGGTTTAGTGAATTATTAGCATCTAAATGCTGATAAAGGGTATCAAAAATCAGCTTTTGAAGAATTTTACCGAAGTAGAAGAAGTTTTTAAGATTCTTCTTGCGAACTGGAACTACATTAGCCCTCTCCCACATTTTGGGGAAGACACCTTGACTTTAACTAAATCTAAAAATACTATTGATAACGATTTGAAAGTAATACTTTTTAAAATCAAAAACAACTATCTTGAAGATTTTAATTTAACATTTACATATTGGATTTTAGGTTAGGTAATAGACTATGCAGATAAAAACCTTAACAAGCTTAAGAAAATTCATAAAATCTTGCTGATAATAACAAACCAATAATTACTGCAAGGTATGGCAATAGATTCGCAGAATAATGAACTTACAAATTCCTTACATAAAATAAAACCTTATATTACATCAACATCATCCATTCCAGTCTCTTGGTGAAGGACGGGGAGACGAAAGCAGAGCAAGTTACGTCTCTGGCAGCCCTGTGTTTTATGTATGCAATGAAGTCAAATTATCCGTATCCGTATATCTTAGTCTCGTCTTATACCGGCCACAGTGTGACCCTGTTGCATCTTTCAATAAGCTAGAAAAGGCTCTGTCTTTTTTGTACATAGAGGGTCAAGAAATGAGACATTAACTGTGATCTCACTGCCAAAAAAATTTGAGCAGCCCATAGGCAATGAATCAAAGCATATGCTTGATCTGTATGGTCAACATGATCTATATTACATTATTTATCATGGCGCTGTAATAGTGCCAAAAACATTATCAACCCTGGACTGGATGCATGAAGCTTCACTGTTGATCATTATATGGTCTACTGCATTCAAATGGGGCAGTAGAAAAAGACCATAAAATGGTAAAAACCAGGAAAATGAACAACTTTCAAGTTAAGAAGAGGCATTTCTCGCTGACATTTTTGGCATATGCTCAGAGCAAATGCATACTGAAACGGATGACATAGATGTATTTGTCAGCAATTGACCAGACCTGTTTTCATAGAGAAACGTGCCCCAATGACAGAAATGCTTGTCTCGGATAATTACTGCGCCTGGATTGACAAAGACCTTAGAAAACCTATGCAGACAAGAGATTATCGGAAGCAAAGAATATGGTCCATTACTAAGAACCGTTTTCAGGTTTGCAAACGTTGAAAAAGGTGCATTTTTAGTGTTTCAGCTTGGTGGAATGATCCCGGGAAGGATCCGAAAAAATTTGCCATAGGGACTTGAGGTAACATTTCCTAAATTAAAGGTGATTTCCAAGAATACTAAAAACTATGTTGTCTTGTTTCAAATGACTGTATTTTTTCTCTTTCTGCAGTGTCTCTTGCTGTCAGCGACTAAATCTGTAGCCTAACGCTCAGATAAGAGAATATCACTTTGTGGCATTCCTTTAGCCTTTCGTTAGTGATGCCTCCATCCAAACTTCGTAGTTGCTTCATTGCTTCACTACTCAGTCCTCACTCAAAATGCCAATGACTGAATAATTTCATTGCGTCTTGCTTCAAAACTGCGACTGTCTGATAAATACGCATTGGAGTTCTCTCTTCTTTACTTCCGTGATTATTGTACAATAAAAAGGGTGTTAGTAGTACTACCGTCACCTTCTGCGAATATTCTTTTATTCTTTTCATCAGATGTAATATTTTGTAAACATCAGCAAACAACAAGTTTAATGACTATAGTGTCCATTTAGTCAAAAACCTTGTTTGCTTTGTTGCATGTTGTTGGCTCTTTGAAACATTCGGTCAGATCAAAACCATTCTCAACCATGGCGTGGCAGTTGCAGTCAAATTAGTTATAGCAAACTGGCCACACCTAAAGATAGCTAAAATGTGTCATTATCTAATTCTATGTATATCACACTCTCAAGAGATTCCTAAGAGAACTGTGTCCATCATACTCCCAAATACGATGGGTTGTGAACAGGCTGATATGAATTGTCTTTTGCTATTTTCTTGAGATCCTTTTTGTTTTTACACCAAACATGTGCAAATAGCTACTCAGTGATGATGCACCTTAATATCTAGTCAAATTAACCACTTTAAACAGGGATTTCCAAGCCAATCCTATCCGATGGCCAACGCACCAGATTTTTAGAACTGAGCATGATTGAGCTCTTTCACTATTGCAGAGTGTCTTTAGTCCATTCTGTGCTCCAGTATTCATGTTTTCACCGTCAGTCATGAAAGAAAACGTATGGTTGAACACACAACACTCTTTTTCTGCAAATCAGCATTGACGACGAAACCAAGCATTTATTAATGGCTTTCAGGGTATAAATACCTGAAGTTGTTTCGATCTTCCTGAAAGCCAAGATTGTTCCATTAACCATAAAGTACTCTCTTCGATGAAATTTCACAGGACGGCCACAACCAGGAACTCAGGGTTCCACCTCCACGTTTAGCAACATTGAAAACTGCAAGCATATGCCAACCAACTCTTCGGAATAGTGTTGTCTTCCCAATATGGCAACTATCGATTGTCGTACCATCTTCTATTGATAATGGTTGTAACAAGGCTTTCAAATGACCTGCTCTGCAAGCAGTGGCGTGTATAGCAGTTTTCAAATGCTTATCCTTTTTCTTCAATTGACGATGCTTGGGAAAGGCCCAGGAGCCTATGGTAAAGCCCTAGCAAAGGAGAGTTTGGGGGGGGGGGTTATAAAAGAGGGAGGAAAGATCAAGTTTGTTTCTTTTAGTTTTGAATAAAGACAGGTTTTAAGAGTCTGGGAAGCAGGAAGAGGGTAGGACCGATAACCAATGGCCCCGGGACACAATTTGCTTGATGTTCGTACGTCGTACGTGTCAGGTTCTTCGCAAATACTTCGCTATAGGAAATGATGCGAACACCGAGATGTTTATTGGAGGAGAAATAATATTCCCGGACAAGTTAGATGCAGGATGTGAAATGGGCTAAAAGAAGAAGTAAGACAAAGATCACCTTAACCATATCGCAAAACTTTTTAAGGCAATCCAATTAAAACATTCGAAATAAACGTCTATATTAAGTGTTGCATTGACAGCCATATAAAATCATCATGGCCTTAGGCACTCTAACTTGATACATTTTACCTTGGATACATGCATCCGACAAATTTGTTGAAATGCAAAGGGATTTTGTAATTAGCAGTATTAGAGTTAAATGAGAGGACCATACTTTAAAAATAAATCATTAGCTAACACTGAAAGCAGGAACTTCACAGAAAACCAAATGCAGAACCAGGTACATTTTACTGGCACGCAGAGGCAAGTCTGAAGAAATGCGATGCTACAGGGGATTATCTTCGTGCTCCTATGACGTCATTTGGAGTATCTTTTCTTACTTTGCAGAAGGTTAAACGGCTGTTGGATAGTGGTTGAGTATACTATACGTGATGAGATTTACAACGTTTATTCTCAATCCAGAAGTCACTTCAAACTTGTCTTTTCGTACTATATCTTATAAAAATCTTAGCATAATATGCGTTCACCGGCGTTCACAATAAACTAAGAATTCCAAAAGGATTTACGAAAAATCTTGTTATATCAATAAATCGATAAAAAGGTCATTTAATGAGGAAACAGATCCTTTAAAAGCGGTTTCTAATCCTTTTAAAATAGCTCTGTTTTAGCCTAATTTGCTTTGCCACATTTTTGAATCATATGAAATAGTTCATCAAAGGAATTAGTCCAAACGATTTTTTTTCTAAATGTTCTCGACAGAACATTTTTTGAAGTTTCAATAAAGTATGAAAGAGTTCTCTTGTTTACTGATAAAAACTTCCCTGCCTGCATTCAACCTTCCAACTTGCTCAGCATTCAAAATATGAAGGGTAGAAATATCAAGACACAAACATTGAGACTGAAAGACTGATCAAGCATATCCAATTATTGAGTATTGATGTATGTTAATATTCAATGAAATATCTATACGTTTCTACGCAAATAAAGCATATTGATAAAAATACAATATCAATCTAAATCCCATTAGTTGACAGCTTAAAAAACGACTTGATAGTGTACTAAACTTTACCATGCTGGTCTATACCCATTTTATCATAAAATTCGTGGATGACTGTGACATTCTTGCCCATCAACTCAGAATGAACCTTCATTTCTTTCAAAACATCATCTTCAGATGCTCCATTTCCCAAAGCAGTCATAAACTTCTCTCTTGCAACTACACCCCTGAGAGCAAGCTAGAACAAAACCATTAGATTCATATAAATGAAATCCATATCAAGTTTAAAAGCTGTAGTTTTTATAGCTAGCAACATTTCAAAACTGGAGAGATCTTAAATCCAGATATTTAGAAGAATGAAAATCTAGACATCAACTTAATAATTAAAATCATCATCAGTTCTGCAACTTCATCAATGATTCTTTAATTCCTTGCAGAACACCATTCCTTGCTCAGAGGAATGGATATTTCTATAGAATTTATCAAATCAAAGCATAATGCATGAGTACTCTCTCCTGTTCAGCTCTTACCCCAAATGCCTTTTGAATCAACCATCCATGGTACTGTTTTATTGTTCTTTCATATGCTTTAGAAACAGACTCTCCAAGATGGGGATGCATTGTAAGAACTTCTTCAAATATTGCTTGAATGAATGTGCTTATCCTAAAATGTGAATTTGTTTCTCATCAAGATTACAAAATTAAAACATAGACTATTGTGTCAATTTACTCTGTCTTGTCAATATTTTGGAGGACAATGGCCTTTTTTTCTTAATCAATGGGAAAATGTGACATCATTTTATCAAAACAATAGACTTGCCTACAATATTTGACCAAATGTCCACCCCTGCCTGTAAAGTTCAATATTTTCTTCCCTAGGAGTCAATATTTTCTACAGGGTTTATCCTTATCTTGCTTAAAAGAGAAGGGAAACCTCTTTAGTGTATTGGGTAGTTGAACCATTGCTCATTGTTGCCTACCATGTTATGTTTGATAAGGGTCTTGCTCAGAACAGTCTTTTGGGAAATGTCTAGGATGTCCATATGGTAAAACCATGTTGAAATATGTACAGAATTTCCTGAAGCAACAAAATGCTAACAATTGTTTTATACTATAATCAAATACCAAAAGGCTATTTTATGCTATAATCAAGCTTAGAAAGAAGGGTGCAAGGCAGTCATTCAGGGAGCCATTAAAAAATTATGAAGCAAATGTACAAGCATGTATGTGATTCTTTCTGGAAGAGATTCAGAATTAAATGCATAAGCAAATCCATTAATTTAACTGCATACCTTTTCAACATTAGCAGTGATAATGTAAGGGAGTCTTTTTCTTTTTCTTTCCCTTCCTCCTTTTCAGTTTCAATAATACTCTGAAGTGTTGCATATTTTTCCTTATCTGTTTCATAGCGTTTTTCAAGTTTCTAAAAGATAGAAAATACCTTAGTTACTTTGAGAATAGTAAATTGTGTATAGCCTTTCCTAGAGGGACATGAAAGTGTAATTTCTAAAATCTAAACTCTATATTACTAATTAAGTAGGCTGTAAAAATTGCATTCTTAGAAATTTATTGATTTTAATCTTCAAATAGTAATCAAATGCTTACGTGGTCCACATGAAATACTGTGTTGGAAAATACACCCTAACAAGCAAGCATCATTGCAATATTTTTACTGTTGTTTTTCAAGAGTAATAAACCTCTTTTTTTAAAATATATTGCCGGAAAATGATGATAAATGCCAAATCAATGAGTTTTTTATTTTTTTTTCTCTAGTGTAAAGTTTCCTTGTGGCAGCCTTTGCCAAATACTGACACTATTTTAATTGAAAGTACTAGCTACAGCTTGTAGGTTTAATTTGCTAATCAAAGATACACATGGTTGATTGAAGCTCAAGGGTGTGTTCAAACTTTCTTATTAACATTCACTGTAAGGTGGCTTGAGTATAATTGCGATTGTTAAATAAGATATGTTTTATATTTGATTTGAAGTCCTAGATGTAGGAAGCAGGGGCAACATAGCCCCCTCTACTTTTCAGAAACTCTCTATTTGCAAGAAAAGTGTCTAATTGCAAGAAATGAGCTTTGGCATCCTTTGAAAGGGTATGAATTGCATTCTGATAATTCTTTAACATAATCTAGCAGAAAAAAACTTGTTCTTACCATTTTTTTTCATATGACATCATCTATAAAAAATGCTTTTAAATACAAATCATTACTTGTTTCTTAAAGATATAATGATTTATTGTCAAATAAAGAAACACAGGCTACAAGTGACAATAACTGGGTGATGTTAAAGAAAAACACTGCAACATTTCATAATCAACTGTAACTTACTGTAGCATTATCTGTGGCCTTAGATTTGATTTTCTGGAAGGCACCTGGTCCAAGCAAATCTAGAATTAAACAATATTCACTTACTAACAGTAAGAATTTAGGCTGGCCATAGGCTCTGATGCAAGTTGAAAAGTTAAGGGAGGGGGGAAGGAAAATAAAAGACACATTACAAAGATTTGTGAAGAAGCTCATTGTGGAGGGGGGGGGGGGGGTGGCCCCCTGGTTGCATGTTGTCTGGGGCCTTTATGTCAATTATGTGGCTCATAGAGATGTCCTTTTTTGCTTACACCTGCCTCTTCTTTGAAATACATTATGAAAATGCAGCTTTATTTGTATTTTATGCAAAAACTTGTCTATATATTTATTTACTCAATTTGACTTTTATTTCCTTTCTTGTCTCTTAAGTTACATCCCCAAACGTTTGTCCTGAGTAGCAGTCATCAACATTCCTATTTCATTGACAGGGGATCAGGGCTGCCGAGAGCCAGCTCTGGCCCAGGGGTGATTCACAACTGGACCCCCTTAAGAAATTTTCCTGTGGCCACGCCCTTCAGTCTCCCACAGAATTCGGGAAACACTCTTTTTATTTACAATTATTGAAAAAAAATTTTTAAGGATTTTTGCAAGAATGTGCAAAAACATTTTCCATGAATCAAAGACATGTGGAAATTTCTCTGCGATAGACTTATAGGCATTATTTTCATTTATGTAGCTGAAATAGTAGCTTTTTCCATTATAAATAGCGATAAATAGATCTTATTACTTAATTACGGGCCCCGGACCTTTTGTCCCTCCTAACCCCCCCCTCTCGACGCCCCTTGCTGGGGTTATTTACAAGGGATTGACAGGGGATTGATCAGGGATTGCCCAGACGATTCAAATGTGACTTGATGCGCATGGAATATTTCACCGCTGGGAAGTGGGCGTACACATGCTGAGCATTTCCATTCCATACTTTCCTACCAATACTCTCTATATATCTATCCAACCCACAAGCAGACGCAGAAAAATGACTGCAAGCAGACTGTAAGTGGTAGACTGCACCTTATTGTTGATCAATCTCATCTTATAGTTCAGAATTTTCTTAATTTCAGGATGTGATCTAAGAATGACTCAGCTCTTTTTAAGTACAAAGAATGTATTGAGTGCGTACATTAAATGAATAAGAACTCACCCAAAACATGCAGCGTTGACTTTATGGCATCCACAAAAGTATTCGTCGCAATCCTGCCATCTTCAGGAATTTCGAGGAACGGCTGCTTTAAGTTTGCGAAGAAAGTCATGATTTAGAAGCTTCAGGTTTAGATGCCACGAAATCTTGAAGTCCAGTGGAATGCTTGGCAATCATTGAGATGTTGACAATACCAATAAAAACAAAAACAATAGAAAATTTTGTCGCGCCCACCAAGCGTTAGGCATCGCAACGTCTGTTTATAGGTGTTTTCTGTTTTAGCCTGGAAAATTTCACAAGATATCTGCATTTTGTTAAGTAAAAAGATATGCGAAGGGAACCCCCACGTTCTTTTCATCAGATCAGCAACGCTGCAGCAGCAGACGAGGAATGAATCCTGCAACCATACAGACATTGTGTGCGAGAACAATATAATTAAACATTTCTGGCCACAAACATTCTGAAAAGTCTGAGTTTCCTCGATGAAATCATCAATATCTTTCTTCCTTTGAAGGATATAGGATCAAAATCCTCAAGCTGACTGGAGAACCTGAAAACTAAACTTTGAACATAGTCATGCTTTGAATTTCAAAGTTTGAAGCAAATTACATCCTTGATTCCCTATGCACTCGATGTAAAAGAGACTGCAACTGTTGTCATTGACAACGAGCTAAAATGTTGACATGGTCCGTCAATGTTGTTGATGTTGGAGTCTGCAGGTTGAACGTGTAAGTGAAACAATTTTAAAAGGAACTTTTGAACCATGAGTCGTCTTTACGACACCGTTGAGCCGTCGGTTATTGACGAGCAGATGCTTTTGCAAGCTGTAGAGGAACAGGGCCCAAAAGGAGAAGCCGGAAAGATAGCCAAGAAAGAAGGAATTGATTTTGCAGATGTGATCGGTCTTAGGCTTGATTTCAAAAGTAAGCTGGAGTTTCTCTCTAAAAAGTGTAATTTTCTACTATATATTAAATCAAGTTTAATTGAAATTGAGTAATATGATGCATAGTAACCTACTCGCCTGCAGGGAATTTTTATGGCTTAAGTCTTTGATAAAGAAAAATTAAGCAATGCACTGTAGCCTTGATAGCTTGTTATATATTTTCTTAGATATTCTCAAGATTGATAATCTTGGTCAGTTCAAACACCTTGTCAAATTGCAACTGGACAACAACATTATTGAAAAAATTGAGGGGTTGAGTATGCTTATACACTTAGAATGGCTAGGTAAGTTTACTTGTATTATTCTCATGTTTTAAATTATTGTACATCTGTCTATTCTCTTTTATAATCTTATGTTAATACCTGCTACAATAGACTGCCGTTTTTATACCTTTTGAAAACCCTACCTTTCAAGAACTCATACTGAACAGAGAAATTTTGTTTATTTAAGTCACAATTAGGAAAAAGCAAGTATCTATGCTGATAATTAAAACTGCTTTGGGCCAGGCAAACTACAATGCTAACGATTTTGTTGTTTCCTCTATAGACCTATCTTTCAACAATATTGAATGTATAGAAGGACTAGAAAAACTTGCAAAACTAAAGGATCTGACCCTTTACAACAACAGAATAACTATTCTTGAAAACATGGAGTCCCTGGTGGATCTTCATGTCTTCTCAGCTGGTAACAACAGACTAGAGCAACTTGAAAATGTAAGTTATTCCCATTCAGTAGTGGTTTTACTGAAAAGCTACTGAATCAACACACAGTTGTTCTGCACTTCTTTTTTATCTATTTTATTCCTGATTGATCTAAAGTTGATTTATTATTCTTTTCCAATCTGTACCCAAAGACTAATATTTATCAGTCTCATTAGAAAACTTAAGTTTTGCATTGAATTATGTCAGTGGAGTTTTGCTGACTAGTTGGCTCCATTGTGGGGTGGGGTGGAAGAGGTGGCAGTTCATTTGTATCCCTTTCTGACATTTTCAGACAGGGTAAAGCTTTTTGTCTGACCACTCTTCAGAGTATATTGATTGAGACTATCAAGTTAGGAAGAATATTTAGATCTCTATGCGCCAGATGTTATATATGTTATATATAATTCTGTTAGTGACATAATTACCCAGGTAAAGATCAAAATAGGTCCATCAGAAATACAAATGCCTTATTATCATTCCATTTAGCAGTTTATGATACGATGCACATAAAAATAAAAAAACTGCTATTATACAGATAGAGGAAGTTCATTTTGACCCTTGGTCTGCATTTGTAATATCCCATATAGCAAACTGGCAATGATTGGGCTGGGCAACCTTACATTTCATTTGTTTAATTTGCCTATTTTGACCCTCCTGCATATCATAATATGCTGCAGAAGCTGGAAAAAATTAGTGGTGACCCACCAGCATGGGCGGACACTTAGTCAAATTTTTGGGGGGGGGGCAAGTCTATTGTTTTGATAAGATGATGTCACATTGTGGGGGCAACTGCCCCTTTGCCCCCAAGGTGTCCGCCACTGTCTACCAGCCATGAGCATAAGAAGAACTGCAAGATGAGGATGCAGTAAGAGGGCATGGTTTCAATTGTAGGGATATGCAATGCAAAGGTGGTACTTTTCAGGTAAAAGGGGCCTTTTGCCAAAGAAGGGACAAAACATTTTTGCTTAAAAAATTAGGGGGTTCTGGGTTAGGAAATCCCTTTAAGACCCCAGCTGTTATGCCCATGCTACCTACCGCTCACCATTATCTGTCACTCTTGGTCACTACGTTGACCAACTTAAATCAATAAGTAACTTGTTTTGCATTTTATTTCAACAGATTTCATACCTCCGCCATTTTGAAAAGCTAAATTCACTTAATCTCGATGGAAATCCGTTTTGTCAGGATGTAAACTATAAGCCTTTTACAGTAGCTCATTTGCCAAGCCTAGTGTACTTAGATTACCGTCTCGTCGATGAGCAAGTGCGAGAAGCAGCCAATGAACAGTACAAATATTCAGTAGAAGAAATGGTGCAAGATGAAAACGTGGCTCAGCGCAAACAGGAGGAATTCGAAAAGAAAGAGGCAGAACGACAACAGCATAAGGTATATAAAATATCTAAACAAGTTTAAATAGCTTTCAAACTTGGTTAGAGATTGCTATGCTTTATAAGGTTTATATCTTTGTAACATTAAATGAAAAGATAAGTGTTGATCCGAATATAGAGGCAATGTGTCAGATTTGTTGTAAACATTTTGGTCTCCCGAAATTTTTTGCCTGAGACATAGTGATGTAGCTTCTGTGCTGTAAAGGTACAGTCAAAATACGAAGAGGGAAAGTATTCCTGAAAGGAATTGAGATAAAGACTCAAGCCGTAAGCCAATCCAAGTGAGTTTGACGGGCATCGTAGATCACGCTAACCAGCATCGTGGAACATATTCAAAGGTATTAATGGATGTTATTAGGGCCTGGCTTTCACGCTTAGTCATCAATGTCATCAACTTCTTTGTTATCAATCAAATCCTCATTTTTATTTTATTGTAGGAAGCCTATGTAGAAGACCTCGATGGCTCCTATTTGTTTGATTCGATGTTTAATGAAGATACTGAAGCATCAAAGTTGTTGAAGTTGCCAGGAGTGGATGAGCTTATGACTATATATCCTTTTCTTGCACCAAAATGTCGACGCTTTATGTCGCTGAACTTTAATTTTTTTATGCTGATTTTCTACAATGGGTGGTATAGATATGAGTCCCCTTCTCCCTTCCTCAAGTACATATCCGGATATCACCCTAACCGCCCACAAAGACTCGTTACGCTTCCTTGTTGTCATAGCACTTTTTTCCATAGGTGCATTACGCCAACCCCAAAAATATAGTTAAAAATCTCAAAAATATAGTTAGTTGATCTGGTATAAAGATTGACGTTATTGGCTGAACCTTTTGTGAACACAAAAAGCCAAGTAGATGATGTGCATTTACCATATATACCATTCGGCCCCTTAGATAGATAGAATTTGAATATACAGCGCTTGTACTTTGTAAAAGTAAATGAACTATCCTTTTTGATACAAAATGTGTGTAAATTAACGTGAAAACCGACAAGTAAATGTATTTACTCATCGCTGTAATACTCGTTTAATAATAGCATTTATAAGTAGGGGGCGCATGTAGTCAAATTAAGGCACCTCTGTAAGCTGCAAGAACGTACTGGAAACTGGAGGCGTGCCCCCTGTACCCCCTGAATCCTACGCCTATGGCTAATAGATAAAGACTTGAGCTAAATATGATAATGTAAAACTATTCTTGATACCTAATTAAGCAAATGTCTAAACAAACCTTTGATGATGTCTTCAAACATATCCCTACAAACATTGTGGTATCTCTAGCCGACTGATCTTCTTGGTATACAATGAGGTGAAACTTTTTTTCTTCCTTAACTCTTGCTTACATTCAAAGGAAGGTTCACAAATATCTGCCAAGAGATTGCTGAATTTGGACTGAAGGAGCACCGAAGGCGTCAAAACGAGATCAAGTCATTCTTTTCCTGCATCGAAGAAGCAATCTCGTCAAATAAAAAGTCTTGTGTTGAAAGCATTGAGAACTTTGAAAATTACAAAAGAAAGGTGTCCCTTCTTTACTAAAGATATATGATAAGGTTGCAGTGTTTATCCAGGGTTGTAGAAAGAAGAAAGTTTTAGGGGCAGGGGGATTGAATAAAATGTTTTTGTAGGCCACCCTCCTCTGGATGTTATTAAAATGCTTTATTTTACATTGAAATCACAATATTATCTAATATTTGCTCAAAAATGCACATAATTTTCTGACAATGCTGTATTCACAGCAATGCAGTATAGATTATTGGTGGAGCCACAGCTCCTAGATCCCAAAGCACTGAATAGCTTATAATATTTGTCATGTTGTTATTGTATAAGGGACTGTAGAATAAAGCTGAAGTATCAAAAGCCTCAATGGTAATGATATTGATAATGGTACGCCGTGATAGCTATCAAAATTTAACGTTTTTGATAAGTTGGTTCCTTTATCTTATGCAAAAAAATATTGTATCTAGGAATTCGCAGATATAAATACTTTAGCGGACGCAGGAATCATAGAAAAGAAGATGAAAGACATAGGCACAGAGATCACGTCTTTGTGGACCAACTTGATGGGATACGAAATGCAATTGGTGGATCAACTGGAGGTAATTTACACGCCATTCTTTTATCTGTAAATCCTTGAATGGTGGCTTCAAGAAATAGTATGCCATCTTGAACAATAAGTGATACCGAATGGTACAATATTCGTTTTATTGTTTGCTGGTGTTCGCTATTCGTTGGTCAAATCAAATGGTCAGTCAACTGCCCCAACCCATATATAAATTTTATCTTAAATTTTGGCAAAATTTCATAAAAGACAACTGTCTATGAAACAAATCGAAGTTCCAATATTTCCACCCACCAAACAAATATTTCCTATTTATAATTGCCCCCCCCCCCTCTCTAGAAAATTCAATTAAAAAGTGTTTCAAATGTACTAAAGATGGTGCGAAAACGTATTACAGAATTCAAAGAAGATTGATTTTCTTGGCCGGACTACATACTATGAATAACATTGAGACTGTGTCATTCACTCTATTTTAGGACACAATCAAAGATTTTGAGCGCAATTTTGCAGACATGGTGACGTCATTCGTTGAGCACGTTCAAGGACTGTATCCTTTGTTGTGATTCAAATCTGATAAGTGATATGTTGCTATCAGAATCAAAAACTTTATTTTTTCTGTATATCAAAGTTTTAAAAGATATATGCAATAAACTGAATCAAATTCTGAGCATGGAGACAGGTATCTAGTGATAAGAAACATTGTCAAAATGAACATCAGATCACGGGCAAAGGTTTTTAACATACTATGGATAAGCCCCCCAGACTTGACTGAAAAGTTCAAATGAGAAAAAGATGTTTCTAATTAAAAAGGAGTATTGGTTTGCTAACCCTATGACATCTGGGTCTAAAACAGCTGAAGAACTGATAAAAGAAAATTAGCTTTCAGTAGGTATACAAAAGGTGTTTTCATTGCATGTCTTATTATTATTTGCCAAAACTGGAAAAGGTTACAGTAGGCAGACTCAATAGTGGTTTACTGGACTTCTAAAAATTCAATTGCCCTTGTAATGGATTCAGTTCCTTGACTATTTAAAGAATGACCCAGTGTAGAGAGCTGGAAAATACTCACAATGAAAAACTCTCCGATATTGCAGTTGTTACTTTGGAAAAGTTTATGAAGAATGAACTCGAGGAAGAGCTTCCCGAAGAACTTAGAAACGTAAGTTGATTTAGAAAGTTCAGTTACTGCCTTCCGGGGGTTTTCTGTACTTCACTATTCATGGTATATATCTGAAAAATATTGTTTGATGAGTTAAAAGATGTTACCGTTTTTGTACCCTTTGTCTTATGTACTCAGATGGCGCATTAGATGGGACAACTAAGACTTGATCACCCCTTTATCCGATGAATTTCATTTTGCAATGGTCAAATCCACATAGTTTATGATATCTCTCCCTCTTTGAAGAACCAGGTGTGGTCTTTTATATATTTATTCTCAATACATGTTTCGGTTCATATCTGTTTCAGTAAGATATCGTATTCTTTTCATTTTACAGATTTTTGTCGACAAAGATACCCTTATGAATTCAGTCTCTGCGTCGCACGATGGACATCTTTTTAAAATCGATAACAAGGCGAGTAAAATGATTTGGAAATTCCATACCATAATTCCATACTAAGATATTCAACTACGACTCTTCCTTTCCTATTTTGAAAAGCATCATTTGCCAGGGGATCTTTCAGGAAAATCCTGCTAATGGAAATTTAGTTTAAAGGGGCATTTTCAGCTTGAAAAGGGGAGAGAGTGCATCATTGGTCATAATGCAAGACTCTAGATATAGGAATTAGCAAAGAAGCTGAAACATACGTAAGATAAAATATGCGAACAGTAAACAGATATTAGAATTAGCTATTCAACCAATTTTGAACCAAAGGACTCTCAATGCAATTTGGGAATCGTGGGACAACTAATAGGGGAATCTTAGTGCTTATTGGAAATTCCTCCATTAGTTTGTTTGTTACAAGGTCCCTGTTGTTTGCTGAGATTTTGCTGATAGAATAGGAATCGTAGTAACTCTGCATTCTGTCAATGAGAAATTTTGAGGCAAATCTTGAAAGTATTTTCTCAAATTTCTCGTAAAACTCACAAAGCATAGAAATTATAGTTTCTTAGTTGTACGAAGATCCATTCCGTTTACGAAAGTTCTCTTCAAGCACTGTTTTTATCTGACTTTTCTGTGAATTTCTTCATGACAGGAGGATGAAATTGTGACAAAGGCCAATAGTGCAATGCAGACGCTGATAGAGAAGATTCATAGTGACGAAATCCACAGAAACAGATCGAGGGTTTCAGAAATAAACAATGTCATTGATCATTTCAAAGACGAACTTGATAATATTGAGCCTGGTGCAATGTAAACAAGCTGACTCTGCGCATCCAGTTGTCCGTGTTCAAGCTCCCATTCGAATTTATGTGGATAGATACAGAGACAAGGGTCAAATGGTTATGCCAAATGCCAGTTTTCTAGCACCATTCTCATAGTTCTCCTTCTGTACATTTTGTGTTGCAAATGAGTTACCTAGACTCAGTTTAAGGTCTCTATTGGTTTTCACCATCTGCTGCTCAAGCTTTTTCTTATGTAATATTGAAAGAATTGTATGCAATTTATCTTTACCATGAGAAATTTCATAAAACTCTTGTGTCAAAATCGATGGTGAAACTGTAGTTTACTGATACCATCGAAAAGCAAAAACATTCACACATAGATAGCTTGCCTTGTTACACTCAACTTTCAAATCTGAATAACGCTCGCATATCTTGATACTTGATAAGCAATTTTCCCCATTATAATGCTCTTTTCTTTTGGTAATGTATCCTGGGCCGGATTAACGCAAGGCCAACTAGGCCACGGCCTAGGGTCCCGAGGTTTTTAGAGCCCCGCGCTAAACAAACCAAAAATGTTTTTTGGTCCATAATGACAGAATCGCTGAAATTAACAGAATTGATTTTTTATTCGGATATGCTGGGAATAACGTAAAAGGTGGACTAGGCTGGAAACATTGTTCTTTGCCAATAATAGATATTCAAAGAATGTGCGCAAAATTAAATTGTTTCCAAACACGTTACTGCCCGTCAACCTTTTTCGCTTGTGTCAGCAAATGTTTCAAAATACAGGTTTGAACAATGATTCCTTCAACTGCAGGGTGGTGTGCCTTTGGGATTTGTAAACTTCGAAAATCTGGTGCGCCAATAACTGCTATTTTGGGTGCGCAAATTTGAGCAAAAAGTTTACTCTGTGCGCAGAAGCAAAGTATACAATCTGGAAGCGGCATACAGTAAATAAGTTATGTTGTTGATTAACATGGATTCATACTAAATAAAAATGTAGTTTGGAGGGTGCACGAAAAACCTTACAGTTACACAACCGCTTTTGTCGCTAAGATTGTTTTGAGCTGAATTGAAGCATTAACCACTTCCTTATTTTCGTTTGTGTTATTATTATGCATCATAAACCATCTGAAAGTATAGAGAGAAAAAATCTGAATAGGCCCGAATCTATCTGCAACGCACGTTTATTGTTGGCTGTTCATCCGGCACGTATTGT
Source organism: Rhopilema esculentum (assembly GCF_057945365.1). Lineage (NCBI taxonomy): Eukaryota > Metazoa > Cnidaria > Scyphozoa > Rhizostomeae > Rhizostomatidae > Rhopilema > Rhopilema esculentum. The sequence continues at coordinate 10,006,447 of NC_142827.1, forward strand.
GAATTAAATTCTCCTACCTAATCTATGCATGTATTGAAAAAACTATAAAGTGCATACCAGGTAGATGAATTTGTTCAACCTAGAGATTTGGTGAAATTTTGTTCCAAATTTCGTTACACAAAATCTACCTTTTGTATCTGTAAAAAAGCATAAACTATCTACTAGTGATAGGGGACATCACACGACAAAAACTACTTTAAATGGTACTAATTCTTCTTAGTCCTCGGCAGAAGATGCTATGCTTTCGAAAAGAAGTTTTTTCACCAAAAGAAGTTCAAACCAGGGTTTACTCCGTTTGTTGCAGAGCCCCGCAATGCTTTATCATGCAATGAATAAATCAGTGTAAAAATTGCTTTTTTAAAAAAAACATGCGAATAGTTGTCACTTAGATGCACCATTATTCGTGCTGCACCAGTGATGTATCAAAAGTTAACGAAATGTATCTTTAGAAACCGTAAGAATTTGTAAAGGATTTTGAATTAAAACTTGACTAGAGCTTAATGATCTCGCTTCGGATCTTCAACTCCATGTTTACTAGCCAGACAATTTGGCACGAATAATGAGTTTATTAAGCAATAATCAATTACCTAATATTGATACAAGAAAAGGATAAATAAATATCGCTTTAGGTAAGTCTGTTATATAGTGCTCGATGCCGTATAGACCAGGTAACTAGGGGCAGTTGCCCCTCTCATCGAGTTGAAACAAGTCTGGCGCCCCTTTTTTGGAAATTGTGCGCGCCTTTCGAAGAATGAGAATTAGGTGAAAAAGTTTGAGAGTCCTATAGGTTAATCAACTTCAAGGATTACTTCAAAGTATACAACAAGTATTGTGAAAATCCCCTTACAAAGTGAATAGAGAGCCTTCTGTCAGTAGCTAGGTTCGGAAATTGTTGTATACCGCATACTCTCGTTACCAATTTCTGAAAATTTTTCAGCGCCCCAACTACCAACTGCCCCCCCCCCTTCAAATTTGCTCTGGATCCGCCCCTGGTATAGACAGAGCATTAAGCGCCGTGAAATAGATGTACACGTCATGTAGAGAGAGTTTCACGTTCCTGTTCTACATATCAAAGCATGTAAGGGGAATTGAAAGTGCAAAATTGTGTTGAAAGTATTGCTTTGCCTGGAAACGTGTGATGTTAGTCGGTTTGAGAATAAACATCTCAAAGACTGAGTCATACGCTGTTACTACGGTGAATAAATTAACACAACTGGTTACAACGAGGTATAAATAAAGACATGGAGAGCCGGGCCTAACTGTTCCTCTATACATTAACAAGCATTAATAAACTTAAGTTATAAAAAAATAAACTCGCCTTTCTTTGCAATAAGTTGTGTACACTTCTGGCTGGCATTGTAAATTGAGCCATGCAGAAGGACGAAAACTTCAGAGCACCAAAATAAGGCGTCTGTTGGACCGACAAGAAGAAAGAACAGCACACGAAGCAGATCCAACAAGACTTGACTCCTCTGAGGAAAGGATGCAACAAACTGCAAGATAGGAAGATGTTTAGTCTCAGGAGACCTAGGGTGAGCAGTACCTTGGGACCAAATGCCTTTGTTTTCGATGCACCTTGGGACCAAATGCCTTTGTTTTGGAGCAATTAGTTTAAAATAAGAACAAAAGACTTTTTCAGTCATTTCACTCCAAAAACCAAAGAACAAAAACGAAGGATAAGTTGTAACAGAATAAAATTCGCAGGGAATTTGTAGTAATTTGTAGTAAAAATCATGAATTCAAAATGGCAAGAAAGAAAGATTACATTTTTTACATATAGTGTGTTATCATGATTTCGCTTTTTGAGTAACACAAAAGCTAAGAAAGGTGAATTTAAACTGATGAAGTGGAAAAACTTGAGAAAAAATTACTTTCTTGAAAACATAACAACAAAAAGTAACAGTGAAAAAAGGCACAAGTTTGGTAACAATATTGCTTGCGGTTAGAAGAAAATCAAGTTATGATAAAAGTCTACTCATTCAATACTATATATGGCAAGTCTTGAGAAGTATAAAATCAATTTTTCTTATATCTATCCGTCGCTTGTCTTTTTTGATTGAAACATTAAAATACACCATTTAATATTTCATTCTTTTTTAGAGGCATTACGAGACTTTCATTTTACAAAAGCCTCTCTGATCACTAACATATGCAAAGTCTCCTTTCCACTCTTTCTTTGCGTTTCAAACAGAAAAACGCGAATAACAAAGCCAGAAATTTAGGTGCAAATGCTTTTTATGAACTTTCAGACAGTCAAGTAAAGAAGTAAAAATGACAATCACGTTTTTAAAACTCTACATCACAAAAAGTATTGCCCTTTCACATCTGAAAACAGACTAATTCCCTGAACTAATGATGTTCAAAAATATGTAAAAAGTTGAGATATTTCAAGGTGTCGCCAACGGATACAGTGATTTATGATCTTTTTTCAGTCAAAGGACAGAAATAAAAGGACAGAAGTGAAAGGGCACTTATACACTAAAATACATAATTACATAGAAACTTTCTTTTTGCACGTGCTTTACAAAAATCTAAGCAGACACATAGGCCTTTGTCGAAATCCCTTGGTATATCATGTAAGGAATATCTGAGTGTTGTCTTCCAAATCATTGTGCAAATCTTTGCAGAGCTTTACGCCTACTGCAGTAAGCTAATTGGTTTTAGGTTTCAGCATTAAGGAAAATAAACATGTCTTTGGACACCTTAGTAATGAACGCAGTAAAGAGATCTAAGTACAATTTTGACTGGAACTATAACTTAAAGGCATTCAACACAGGCAAAAGTGGCCTACAGCCATTTGACCCCCAGCAGTTGACCAATCAAATCGCGCACAGAGAAAAATATGTGAACAGTTTCCGCCTTTCTGCAATTCCCCGAAACCATAGAGCGACTCACAGTGGTTTCGTGTAAATAGTTTCAAACTCCTTCCAATCGCGCGTGCTCTGATCAAGTTAATTTTGGATTCGCTGTACTTATGCATGTCAAATGCCTTTAAAGATGTAAGACTTATAACAGCTCCAATAGGGCAGGAATTCAAGCAAAGGCCCTTACATAAAATACTTAAAAAGTTACTTCCTTCATACGCAAATCATTTAGAAATCACCAAGATATTTACTCCATTACAATCATCAACACTACGTAACTACTCGATATACATGCTTTAAAAACATACTTATGATAACAAACAACAGCGAATATAAGTGCGCAGTGCTCTAAAAAATAGAGCTTCATTTGAAAATGTTTTCCTAATAGAGATAATATACAGATAAGGAAATCCCCAAATATGAATTTATATCTGGCTTAAGTTACCAAGAGGATGGAAAAATAGAGATAGCTTTGAGTATTTGGTTTAGCATTGCTTCACGTCTTTTTTGCTTTCATACCTAAACTGCTGGCACACTTAAGAAAATGGTATTCGCAGAATCAAATTTAAGCACTTAGAACGGGAAATTCCTTTGAATAATATTACTGCGCGGTGCAGCAAATATGCAACCTGCAAAAAACTCATCTACAATGAGAAGTTCTTATCTAACAACCTACTTTCTCAACAGGAATTGCAGAAGTTAATACGTGGGACCTGCCCTGCTAATCTTAGACATCCTTTTGCTGCCATCTCTCTGCTTTTTGACAGCGTTGCTTTTGTTACAAACTTTTTGGTGATCGGTGAACTCGTTTTGTTGGCAACGTTCAGAACAGTAGCCTCGCACTAAGCATGTCTCGCAATGAATTTTCGCCACAATACCGCATGGACAGAACAAACTGTAGCCATCTACAAGCAAGACATGAGATTTAACAAAGCTGTAATACTAAGAGGTAGTACGTAAGAATGAATGCCTAAAAATGTTCTATAGATATCACTTTAGTAAGCACCGCTGATTTACGAAAGAGAAATGGCCTGTTTGACAATTTTCTATGTCTTAAAGAAAGCGGTGTACTTACAGTTTCAAGTTGCAACACCAAGTTTCAGGGCCTATAAGTTATAATCAGGACCTACTGTAATTCATATAGTGTCAAAATAGAACATAACGATCATTCACATTTTACATTTATTCGAGTGTCAGGCTTGCAGTATACACCATATTTTTAAACAAGAACTAAATGATTCTTGCCGAAGCTCTCTGTACTTATTTCTCGGTAAACTAGAGCCTAGAGTGTTCTTAATGGCCAATACTGAACTTACCTGTTCCATGCAAAACTTTTGTCCTTATAGTCTTCTTAAATATTTCCTTTACTTTAACATCAACTTCTTTGAGAGGATTAACAGCTTCTAGTTGAGAAGTCAGGAAAACAAATTTCTCTTTGCCAAGGAATGTTTTTCCGGTTATGGCTGCTCTGAGGTCCTCGAGTGTCCCATTGACATTCACGACGATGCTGCTTACAAAATGCAACACGCTGATGCCCTCTTGACGCAGTTGTTTTATTTCCAATGTTTTATAAACAGGCTTGTCGTCTGCAAAGAAGATTTGGGACATATTTCAGGAAAATGCATTCAAATGAATAACACAAAATAAATTTAAGGGGTGTTGAGAAGAAGGGCCCACCCAATTTTGAAGCAGTTGACAAAAGTATCGCAACCGGTAATTCGTGTACCTCAAGGCATGGAAAGTAGCAATTATAATCATAATTATAATCATAGCTGATTCTCTAGGCACCTTCATAATCCTCAACCGAACTCGGTTCTGGGGTCGGTACATTCGGGTGCATTTCATAATTTGTGTTTCCCTCCTCTGATATTTCTGCTAAATTTTCCATAGACGAGTACGCAGCAACCAATGGTACTTCAAGATTTTCTGGGCTTGTTCGTCCTTTTGTACTCGATTCCTTTGTGGATGAGATTCTTTTCATAAGAACATCAGTTGCGTCGTACTTTGGTCCCGCTGATCTTGGCCGTGCTCGCCACAAATCTTCGCCCTGCTTTGATTCTGCACCAGCTGTGGCAGGCCTACTTCCTGGGGCAGCAGCCACGGTTGTAAACACAGGAGCCTACAAGGTAAGCCAAAGTTGTTGAATACAGAATCTGAGGATAATTTGCTACAAATATGTACTTATATCTAGTGAATAATTTTGCATTAGGGGCATTAACCACATAATAAAGAAATCCTGAAAGAAATGACTAATTTTACTTCCGGCACCTAAAAACAACTTATGGACCTATGCAACTTTAGAGGGTGCAAGAATTGGAACTATATTGTAGGAATTCTATAGAATGTGACTTAATGGAAAAAGAAAGACTTATAAAAACGTACTGCTCTTGGGGAACATTGCAAATCCTCGTCATGCTGATAAACCGGGTTGTCAATGGCAGTTTCCTTCATGTTGTTTTCCAGAGGAGCAACATCGTTGAAAACAACTTCAACGAACTCGTTCTTTTTGGCCGGGCTCTGGGTTGCAGAGTAACCGTACATAGGAGCCATGTGCAACGTGTCTTCATTACTCTTTTTCTTATCAAATCTGGAATTATCTTTCTCTAAAGATCTCACCTTTTCTGACCTCAGCCTCTTTTTACGATAGCATACAAATATGGCGACCGCTATGAAAACCAATATAATAAAAGCAACAATGACTAAAATGATTATCAAAGTCTTGTTGTCGCTCGTTGCAGCCTTTGGAGGAGGAATCTTCTCTTGTCCATCAACTCTCAATGTCTGGTGAGCGACCATGTTGTTTGATTCGAATGTGAAGGTCAGGCCACTCTTGACATCGTTTGAAACATCATCAATAAGTGAATTCTCTTGTGATTGGATTACAGTGACATTAAAGTCTACTATAATACTCCCTGCTTTGATTGTGACGCCTGACACCGCTACAGGTCGGGATGACGTCTTGTATTTTGACTCAAAGAATGTCTTAAATTCGCTGATAAATTTAGCTTCTTTTCCAACGACCTTGCTGAAGTCAGCGTTGAACTTCAAACTCATTCGTTTCGTTACTGTTTGCGAGGTGCACAGATTGTTCTGGGACGTAAAATTCGCGCTTGTTTGTGGCCTAAACGAGTCGAAAACATCAAGAGTGATACCAGTGGCGATCGTTACAGAGGTCTTGCTTCCAGAAATAGTTGCTGGCTTTACGAATGAAGAGGCCACTTTGGATCCACTGCTAGTTGAAGTGACAATGACAAGGGTCATACCGACTCCGTTCTTGGTTAGCTTAGGCTTCACACCTTTCATCTCAAAGTTTCCATTACTTGCTTTCGTCAACTCAAATACCCTGCCGTATCTGTATGCACCAGAGCTCAACGTGAACGATTTGACGCCGGTTAGGCCTGATGCCGTAAGCTCTGTGTTGAATGAACTGTCTTTGTAAGCCATAACAACAAATGCTCGGGTATTTGTTGCTGCTGTTTGGTCTTTGTTCTTAAGCGACGCAGAAATGACAAGGTCACAGCTTGGAGCCGATGGCGGTTGAACTGTGAAGGAGGATATAAGCCGGGAATAACCTACCAAGACATTTAGCAAGAATGACGCATCATGGAAGTCGACTACACTGTTCTGGTCGACATCCATGGAGGATTTCTGAACTGAAGAAAGATCATTTTGAAGTGCCTTTCCAATTGGTGATGCAAAGTTTGTTAGCAATTCGCGAGCATATGTTTGTATCAGAGCTGCATCTAGAATGTTAACAGAGCAATCTTTGTTAACATCCCCCAGGAAGACGGCAGCACAAGCAGGGCCTTTGGCCTTGGATGGGATTTCCTTGCCAGCTTTGTCAGCAATTGTAACATTTTTCGGAGTCATGGTTGTAGAGGTGCTAAACAGTCCTGTAAAAGTCAAATCGGCAATCTTTGGGATACCCGTCGTTTTGCTGTTGGTCTTGACGAGGCCAATGAGACGAACGGTACCACTTCCTGGAACAGCTATCAGGTCGCTCGATGCACTGTCATACCTGACGATTCCCTTGTCGTAGCTAAAACGAGATGAAATCAAATTAATGCTTCTGTTTCTCTGTTTCTGTTTGTTACTTAGCTACTAACTCACTAATGAGTACATACGCTAAGGGTCTGTTGTTGATTCCTGATTACCACTGCACGCCTCTATTCATGCGAAGCTGTCTCGACATTCAGCATGAGCATCGTTACATAATTTGCAGAAAGGCAAAAATTGACAGCATTCTACATTCAGAGAGATGGAAGGCTTCGAACTATATATATATAAACGAAAGGCTCCGTAAAACAAGATCCTAGAAGTGGTATCGACTTCTTCAAGTAAAATTGACGACGAGCCGTGGTTCAAAGTCGCTGCAAATTTGATATCGCTAACAAAAATCAGGTCCAATTAAACTGCAAAAAAATACATTTTCAACGAAATTTCAAAAGTCAAGAGAGCTAGGCTACCTTATGGTGACATCAATGCCTTCTAAGTCCTGGAAAGCGACATTTGCATACACAGGGACAACCTTGCTAGATCCTGACACAACTGTCACTGGCACACTTGCTCGGCTGGAACCAACATAGACACTGCCTGCGCCATAGCTGGCACCTGACCTTTCATTGTAAAGCACAACTTGAACAGGAGTCGTTTTTGGACCAGGATTCCTACCGTCATCTTTGACCGATATCTCAAGTGAGTAGAATGGATCACTTGGAACTTTTGCGAGTTTCAGTTGTCCTGAAAGATAAAAGAGGACAATTGATGAATTTTATTTCAAGAAAGAGTTCTTAAATTTCGCACAGGGTGTACTGAAAGTTTAGAATGTCTCGAAAACCAGGAAAGTGATAGAAAACAGCACAGTGTGAAATAGAATGATGAATTGTAGCTTGAAACGAAATGTAGATTGATTACAAAGACAATTGGAAAAGATCTCAAGAAGAAAAGATGGAACTAATTAATGTTAAAACTAGAAACGATTGCAAAAACGAACATTTGGCAAAAAATTGCAAAAAAGAAAAATCTATGAACATAAAAATATCATAAGAGATAATAGAATGTAAGTTAGGTGTGAAAAGTCTGGGAGTCTGACAAAAAGCTACTTAACCGCAACAAGGATAGCCATTTAGAAAAAGCTATAATTAACAAGAAGAAGAAGAACAGTTTTAAAGGAACATCATTTCAACCGAAGACAAAACTGAAAAGATAAAACAGTTAAAAAAGGAAAAGCCAAAAGGAAATATTTTTTCTGCGGTACAGAACTTGAAATTGGCTTTGAAGAAGCAAAAATTTCACAACATACTAATTTAAAGCGTTTTTGTCTGTATAATGGTCATGTGCTTGCGTTTTCTGATTGGCCTATTTCGATATGCAGCAGGGTATATATTTTCCATCTTGTTCTTTCGGAACCTTATTCTGACATTTTATACTCTGAGGAGTGTCAGACGAAAAAGCTTCAAGTTAGTATGTGGTGAAAATGTTTTCAAAGCCATTTAAAAGGAATAAGTTTACCTGTGATAGTATCTAAAGTGAAGACGTCGTTAGTATTTCCTGAGGTTATTTGATATGAAATATTGCCATCTGGTCCATAATCAGCATCAGTGGCATTCATCTTCAATAAGGTATTGCCAACTACTTCACTTGAGCGCAGCAACATCGTAATCTCATCTGCATGTCCAAGCGAAGGCGCATATTCGTTGATCGCTATTATGCGTAGAGTGACATTCACTGAGTTATTCAAAGCTGTTGGTTGTCCTTTGTCCGTCACAAACACGCTCATTTGTATTATTTTGGAGAGAAGGCTTTGCGAATCAAGGTCAAGATTTGCAAGCGGAATGAAAGCACCGGTTGCGGCATCGAGTCTAAACAAAGCTGATGCCCCTGACGTCACAAAATATTCCAACTGTCCATTGAGACCGGAATCTCTGTCAGTTGCTGTAACTGAAACTGCGGGGGATCCTACAGCAGCGTTCTCGGGAACATCCAGCAAATATGAAGGTTGGTTGAAAAGAGGCCTATTGTCATTGACGTCAGTAACATCAACTTGTACAGTGAATGTTGACGTTTTAGGCGCACTATTTGACGGATTGTCCGAGGCTGTTATTACAAGGGTGTACTTCGCTTGCGTTTCATGATCGAGTGCGCTCTGCAATACAAGATTTCCACCACTGATATTGAATACGTTGTTCACATCTCCGCTAGTGATCCTGTACGTGATGTTGCCATCTTGACCTGAATCAGAGTCCGTTGCACTAACAGGTGTGATGGCCGAACCAACAGCTATGTCTTCTCGTTTTGAAACTGTGATCGAGTTGGAGGCAAATGTTGGTGTGAATTCGTTCACGCGGGTCACGCGAACATAGACGTCGATATCAACGGATTGCTGTACCTCGATTCCGTTATCATGTACATTCATTTGGAAGTGATAAACAGGCTCTGGCTGTTCTGTACCGTCCAAATCCAAGGACACTAAAAGAGATTATCAACATATGGCTACATCAAACTTGAGCTACATGATTCTCAGAAAAGTTGCCTGATGATTGCGTTGAGCATAAAACGCAGAGTAGAAACTTAGAACCGTCCAGTTCTAAACACCAAAAGCGGGCACAGCTCTGCCTATATGGCACCGAGGACTTTACGACTAACAGGTAAATATAACAGTAATTTTCATGATATGAATTTACAAGTCTCAGTAAACATACCCTGGTAAGTTTAGAAAGCGGCAAGACATAACAACATAAATTTATCAGCAAGACCGACTTTATTGGCTTATAAGTCGACAATACATATTAACACAAGACAAAACTTTTTCTAGCCTAAAGCTGCACAAAATCGAAGTTATAAACGATAGACAGTAGGTTTTTTTAAAAATAATTCGTGATTATTTCATAAACTGATTGGTAAGATGTAAGGTATTCAGCTAAATTATCGAAAAAGCACAGAAAGACTTCTCAGCGAATTTTGGCATGATATCATAAAGGTATAGGCTTAGGAAAATTGTGGCTTATAACCGTCCCTGGAGTTGACTATCCTGTAAATATCTGCTTTAAGGTTAAAGTTAATTATATATTTTGGGTTTATAAACAAACCTTTAGCAGTAAACACCCCGGTGTTGCCATTGAGATCGAACTTTGCACTGCCATTTGATGACTTGATTGTATACGTTAGCCGTCCGTTCTCGCCTGCATCGGGGTCGGTTGTGCTTACATTGAATGCAACCTGCCCCGCAGCGACTGTTTCTGGAACTGTAATGTTCAACACTGGCCAGTCATACTTGGGTTTGTTATCGTTGACATCCAGCACATTTAGTGTGAGAAGGTGGTCTTGGGTGTAGAAGAACGGGGATGGTGCGCTATCACTCACTCTAACTGTCATGGAGTAGGAGGAGACATTCTCACGATCAAGTGCAGTTTGCAAAGCGAATACTCCACTTGAAGGGTTGATATTGACCAGCCAATGAAGCGACGACTCTCGCAGCTCGTACTTCAGCGTTCCAGCAATGCCTGTGTCCTGGTCGGTGGCTACAAAAGTGTGCAATGTTGCCGGTGTTGTTTGGTTTTCATAAACACTTATAGTACCTGGAGTTGAGCCATCGAAAACTGGGCGATAGTCGTTCTTGAATCGCACGTCGAACGGCAAGGAGACAACCTGAATAGAAAATTGGAATTTAAACAAGAACTAAGAGTTTTAAGTTAACCTGCTAGAAAGAGTTAGAGATAAAACTATCGTACTAAGAGTTAAAGTATAATGAAAATACCATAATAAACAAAGACACAATACAGGAATGGAAAACAAATAGTTTGTGTGACAAACCAACTAAATAAAAAGACATTTGTTGCATAGCCTAGCCAGGAAAGCCTGTGATGATATTGCACTTGCATAATAAAATGATTTGTATTATTACATTAGCCATCGGTGCCCCACAGCTGTAACTCAAATGAAATTACCTATGATGGCACAGGGCAGGTGCTTGTTCTGGAACTGGTCATTTATTGCAACGACTATCAGAAGCTAAAAAAACTAGTAAAAAGTAGGATTACCTTGTGGCCATAATTCGACGTGAATTCTAAAGTGTATCCAACTCCGTATCCAACAATGCGAAGATCAGTAAACGACGCCAATTCGTTTGCAATTGTGATGCCTTTTGTGCCAAGCAAAGATCCGTTACCAGCCCCATTGCTCTTTATACTGACAGTGACATTCCAGTGAGTCTTAAGCGGTTTCGCAGCACGATTGGTGCCCAGATCTCTAACCTCAATTACAGGCTGCTGTCCGAAAACAACTGAATCGTTCACGTTGCTGGGTGGGATTTTCACTGCTAAGTAGAACTGCCTCTGTTTCACGTCAAACGTGTCCGATACTAGAGACATGTTTGCAAATCGAGGATTTGGGGGATTGATAAGCACTTTGAAAGCGAGGCGATATCCAGAAGCTACATCATAAAAGTTAAGATCGGTAAACTGGATGAGCCCCGAAGCAGGGATTTTGAAGTACGTTGTTCCATTCAGGAGAGAATTGGCGCCACCCGCATGCATAGAAGCATTTATGTACCAACTGCTTCCTTTCCAACCAATATTGCCTGCCAATGCATCAGGATACCGCGATCTGATCTCTAAAATCGGCTGCCTGCCGCAAATAACAGTATCGTTACAGTCACCTGGCTGTTGGGCGATTCTCAAGTACAACTCTCGTTCCTTTACGTCAAATGCGACGGATGTGAATGTAGCCGTATACCTGGATGACGGGGTTGTTGAAGCGATTAAGCGCAGCTGATATCCTTTTCCAGGTGAGTCAATACTCAGGTTTTTGAATGTCCCGTATGCGCCAATGAACTCTACCTCACTGCCGCCCATCAAGCTTGCGCCAGAGTTTCCGTTTTGTAGAAGAGTAGCGGTAAACAGCCACTTCCTGCCTTTCCATCCTGTGTTATTGACAAGCTCACCGTTCGCAGCATCACGCACTACAACTTGCGGTTGCATACCAAAAGGAACGGTTTCATTTGCGTCTGCTGGTTGCTGCAACAAGCTGAAGAACAGAACTCTTTCCTTGATCTCAAAGGCCTGCGATTCGACAGTAAATGTCAGATTCAATGGATAACTAACTTTGAATTTGAGCTTATATCCCGTTCCGCTATGAGAAACAGCAATGTTTGTGAAATTAGCGGTTCCGTTTATGAACTCTACGGTGGTGTTACCAAGCACTTGCGCACCCGCATCTCCTGTGCCAGACAAGATCGTGACGGTGACTCTCCATCTATCAGTTTCACGTCCTAGGTTCTTGACCCAACGATCCAAAGCATCATACATACGCAATTTCGGCTGCACCGGGAACGGTACAGTCTCGTTGCTATTTGTTGGTTCCGCAATGAGCATCAACTTCTTTGGGATATAATACTCAACTGGTTGCACTTCTACTTCTGTGTTGGTTGCTTTCTGGTCATAGCGCGTGGTACTGTTGGTCCCGTTTGTCACTTGTACTGCAAAAATAGGGAACGTAATCGTTGAAAATTGCACGAAATTAATAAAAATCTAAACTATTAGCTAAATTCCAAAATTATCTATTGATTTAAAAATGAACAACTCACAAAGAAATATTTTGCGCTTTGGGTACAAAAAAAATCCCGTAGCCTAAAAGTAACAGGCAAATAGAGACTCACCGGTTTCGTTAGTAGCCCTCACTCCTCCGGTCGGATCAACAGGAGGCGGAGTCGGTTCAGTAACAGTGATGACACCAACATCTAGGCCAGTAGCGTCCGCCAGAGCACCGGTTTGAGAGCTTTGGACAACTTTGGTTGTGATATCTTGTAGCTGCTCATATGATGTCTGATTAGCTATTTGCAAAGATTAAAAAGAAAATCAAAAATCAAGTACTAAATGTATCAAAAATGATTGAAAAATGTTTGAGCATAATGAAAGCATTATTCCAAGCTTAAAAACTGGTACAATCTGCTGTTTTAACAACTTCAAGGGGGTATTGCTACAAAAATTTTGGTAATTTTGGAGTGCATTCGGTTATACAGAATTTATAATGTGCTCAAACTGTTATTAATGGGGCTTTGCACAAATCTTCAATTACATGCTCACATGTAACTTTTCAGCCATGAACAGTCAGTTTGAATTCCAGATTTCAATTCATGCAATCTGATATAATGATCTAATATTTTTGCGACAATTCATTTTAGCGATTATAGTTAGTGCAACCAAATAATCAAGCATAAATAGCAAATCCTGAAAATTTGCGATATTTAGTGTCTCTCTTTCGAAGATCTTCATCTCCTTAATCCGTTACATTCATGCACTTAAGCATTCTTCAATTAAGCAACAGATGATCTAGTGTATCATAAAATCAGACAGCAAGTCTTGTAATCAAATCTTGCAAGAATATATGTAATTAACTCACTTACCCGTGGAATTTGATTGTGTTAAATTTCCTGATTGCGGTGGATCACCAATTTGGACCTAGATATCGAAAAATCAATCGCATAACACTACCAGAATTCGAAACGGTCTATTCATTCACACTTGATACAGTGGAATAGATTTCCAATAGCACATGACCTCTATTTTCAAAGACAAATCTGCCATCAAAAAAGCTCCATTAAAGAAAACACGATAACAAACAATATCACTCTAAGCAAGTTACTAAGCAAAAGCTTTAATGAAATCCTAAGCTCTTTATTATGCTTAATCATGCCTCCTTATTTGCCTATTGTTGATAAGTCATGATGGCATCATGTGTAAAAGAAATGTGTAAGTAAGTAATAACATGTGATCGTACATCGATATAGGAGAGATCAGTTGATCGCTTGCGTCTGGCTCCACCCGCGGAAATCACATCCATCACTCGAATTCTAGACTTGTCGATTCCAAAGAGAGCAGCCAAGTTGTTTACCAGATTCTTCTTAAAGAAATCATCCCCGCTAATAGATTTCGAGGAAACGCCCATTTTTAGCTAAAAGAGGTAATACGAGTTATTAATTCTTCAGTATAAGAAGCAAGCTCAAACTTGGTTAACAATGTACAATTACTACCAGGAAACCATGTTAATGCAGATATGGTGCAAAAATAAAAATAAAGATTTATAGCTATTAAAGAAAGGAAAAAGTAAAAGAAATATATTGATCAAACGGAAAAAAATTGGGACATCGAGCACATGCATGCCACTTCAGCTTTTAAAGAACAAACAATTTTTCGAGTCATTTCTAATTAAGCATGATTCTCCCCTGTGATAGGAAAGCTATCGTGAAAAACAGTTATTAAAAGGATGATAAAAGATGAAAAACTCCTTAAAGCAAATGACATTTTCATTTCCTCGCGCATAAACTGTGCTAAAGCATACTAAACTATATTAAAGACGATTTTCAATATTAATTATTTTTACGTCATGATAAATATCGGCATTCTATAAAGATGGCTGTACCTGTATGATATTTGACTGTCTGATTTCGAAAAACTCGGGTCCCTTGACAATGATATACAAGATCTTTTCTTTGCTGTCAAAGTAGTTCAAACCTGGATTGCCATCCAAGCCTGGCACAAACTGGTCTGCTGGTTTTGTGGGGTCTTTAGAGATAAGCTCAAAATTTTCACCTTCGTATTTCCCATTGGTTGGCATTATGTAGCTACCTGAGGAAGGCGAGAAAATTGAACCCGTAAAATGGTGGTACACATGCATGAAACGGATGTAGACAAAAAAGGAGGGTAGGAGAAGGAAGGACTAAAACAATCTACATGGAACTTTCGATAAGCTCTCGGTGGTTTAAGGCGTGATTCAAAGGGAACAAAGCAGCAACCCTTCCCAGCATCCTTTGTGTTTTTTAGCAATGTGGTAGATATGTGAATTGTTTTTGGTGACAGTCTGTTTTCTGTCGCATGTCCGATGTTAGGGCTAAAATTTCTAACAATATATTTTCACGGTGCTGCTAAAAATATTAAACTTCTTCTTAACCAATGACATTTCTTGCCAAACATCAGATAAGCACCTCTTTTATTGTAGTGATGTTTTTCTACCTTGTCTAATTTAATTTTTGAATTATGTGCCTTTAATGTTGGGAGCTCCGATGATCTTCGCGTCTTTTCCCGCCATTATAGGCACAGTAGTTTTGCATATATTTGTTTTCGTTTAATTGATGATAAAAAACTTAATTGTCTAGCGTTCAAAAGAAGTTTCATGACAGTTTTTCTGTTTCAAAAATGAATAAGCATCTCAAAGAAAATGTTAAGCTAGAATTTGCTTTTTTTTCACACGCAAGTATTTAGTTGTCATTATAATTTTTAATTCGCTGTTTCTAATATAAGTCACAAAATTCAGTAGATTTCTCAATTTCCCAAGAAGCAAATTCAAGTGATGGATACATTAAGGGTTTCCGCTGAATCAAGGCAACTTTAGCTATTACAATACATCCTACATTAGAGTGAAAAGTTAGGTTGGAAAGATTTAAAGTGTAAAAAGGCAAATTACTTCGAAATATCTGCAGAGGGACATTCATTTTTAGGTATGAAAAAATGATCGGGAAAACTGTAAAAGATCAGTTTTCAATAGCACTGCTTAGCATATCACTTCTTGTAATTAGAATTTGTAACTAAACTTTAGCTTCTGACTTCCACTTTACATTAGTAACAAGTGCGCAACCAAGGAATTCAAGGGATTTTATTTTAGATCTGGTATAGAAGTGTCAAAGAAGGAGGAGGTGAATTAAGGAGTATTACCTCTCCAGTAGACATCAAGCCGCTGAGGTTTAGCATAGTAAACCTTCATTAAGACGGCATCCTTCATCTCACTGTTGAGAAGATGTAGTCGCAGCTTGTGTGGTCCGTAGCTGGTGAAATGAAGATCGTAGCTGAGCTGTGAGGCAACAACAGAGTAAAACGTGGAAATTCTTTCCTGGCATGTATATCCAAAGCACCAACCATGGTCCATGGGTCCGTTGATTAGATCAATGTAACCGTTGGCGGCAATGCCGACTGGAGATAGCCTTCGCGTTTCTGTGTCTTCATCCACACTTTCAATTACCAGGAAGAAGTAATCAAGACTTGTGCATTGGTAAGCAAAATAGTCGTTGCGGAACGTGCAGAAGCTCTTGTCCCTGGTGCCACGCACGATACCTTTGTGTGGGTACTTAGTATCTGCATCAATCCTGGTACCATCTAGATTGGCCAACATTGTCCTGGGTATCCTGTAGTTTCCTAAAATACGAAATGAATGTTTGCTTAATGAAGTTGCCTGGCTTTGTCCTCAATTAACAGGCTTGA
Organism: Rhopilema esculentum; assembly: GCF_057945365.1. Classification (NCBI taxonomy): domain Eukaryota; kingdom Metazoa; phylum Cnidaria; class Scyphozoa; order Rhizostomeae; family Rhizostomatidae; genus Rhopilema; species Rhopilema esculentum. The sequence continues at coordinate 10,022,561 of NC_142827.1, forward strand.
CATTCGAAGCTCAAGAACTTAAGTCAGCATTTCTCTGTCTGTATAGCTTTAGTATTAGAAAACGGATACGTAAAAAGCAAATGTATAAAGGCAGGAAAAGCAAGCAAAGTTACCAAAGGTTTTTGATAATTCTTAAACAGCTTTGGTACATTTTACAAACAAGAAAGAAGTAAAAGATATACAGGAACAAAGCAATACGACGACGAGAATCCAATGTCACGAAATAAAGTTTTCAAAATAAATTAAATTTAAAGAGTATACTAATATTTCGCCCCGGCATACAGGGCTTCATCAGAGTAAATGAAACGAACGAGCTGTTTATGACAAGTAAGAAATCTAAAAAATATAAAGGAAAAGTTTACCAAGTCCAAATGCACGATTGCCATCCCACTGGTATTCGGATTTAGAAATTATGCTGCCTCCTGCTGTACCGAACATCGATCCATCAACGTCTTTAATAAGGACCTTCCTCAATGCATCACAGTCCATGTCGACACAGTCAGAAGGGTTGATATATTTCAAGGAGGGGGTCTGATGGTGAAGCTTCATTCCCTCTGTCACATTGATAAGGGTTATTTTTTCAAGGGTCATTGGATGGTTGATGTCTCCACTGTTCGGGTTATTGTGGAAAATGACATTTTTCTTGTCATTGCAAGGGACGAAATTTGCAAATGTGGTTCTGTTGTATATCACGTGTCCACCAATGGCCGGGTAGGACATTGGATCGTCCCAGGGCATAAATGGCCCTGGTGATATACCCGAAGCAAAGTTTGACAAGATGGCTCCAGTCATGCCACCTGCAAAGGATTTATAAAGAAGAGTTCAAGACGACTTCCTTCAAGAAATAGGCAAAAGGGTATACACAGTTAACATGCAATACCAATAAAAACCAGTGGAGAATGGTATGAATTGCTTCGAGTAAGATCAATAAACCTGCTCGGTGTTGATTTACGTGAAGTATTGACCTTGAGTTTGATAAGCAACAGAAACACTGATCTGCTTATAATGAGCTAATAAATACGATGAGCTAATAATATTAACAATGTGAGTACATAGCACTAAGGTATCACGAGTAAATAGAAATTAAACATCTAATGTTTGGACTTGATACAATATCAAAATGATATCTGAACACAGCATGGAAATTATTTGCTTTGAGTTTGCATTGGCATGACATCATATCAAGTACCTAAGACGATGCTGAGCTACGTGGGTACGTGTCCTTCCTGTATGGGACAATCAGTCTGGGGACAATAGCATGCATTCAAGATCAATTATCTGAAAAGTTTCTAAGTTAATCTTAGTTTAGTTTGTTAAGAGGGTAATCGAGGATATACCTGACTGTGTTTGGTCTTTGATAAAAGAAATACTCAGAATAAAACCCACCGTTCTTGGTTCTTGATGCCCGATTACCGACAAGTGTTGCAGGCAAGGGTCTGATGAAGTCATAATTGCAGTCAAAAGATGGACTCACGCCAACAAGAAGTGAATCTTGGACAACCACAAATTTATTCAACCTTTTGTGACTTGTAGCTGGTGGCAGGCCAACGAAAAGAAATAGACTGATTCCATTGTCGGCAAATATATTGTTAGTGACTTTGAGACTGGCAGGTCCAAAGCTGAAAATTCCATAATCATAGTTTTTCCACAGATAGAAATTCGAAATGCGTGCGCATTCAGGCATACGAGCTTTTGGAGGGACATGGATTCCATGTACGCAGGAATGTGCCTCGTTATCACGCCACAATGATTCCGCCGCAGTTGTGTCGCAGTCTTCACCAATAAGAGCAAAGCCAATTTTCTCACTGCCAGCAACGACGTTTCCAATCATTGTCGTGTTTTTAGAGAAAGTGACTTCGATACCTCCGGTCCAGAACTGATCAAATGGTGGTTTAAGACCTTTGAAAGTATGTATTGCCAGCAAGTAGACAACCAGGTTCCTGATAATTCTGTTGTCGGATCCCTTGTTTCGGATGCCTGCACCAACGACGTGGTGGAGTACGTTGTCTTCCACTAACAAGTTGTCAGTTCCGAAAATTCCTATTCCAGAGCTGAACCCATCGTGAAATGAGCTGCCTCGCACAAATGACTCGTTACCTTGGATTTTTCCCAGATTGACAAATGAAAGGGCAAACCTAGAGAGTAAAAAAGAACGGACATCATGAATAATATTTGTTTATAAGAGTAGAACACCAGTGCTATAAGGACTATTACGACGGCTTTGATTTATGTCTTTTCTTAAACTTTCAGGTAAGAAAACGGGAAAAGGATTCAGTAAAGCAGATCAGTAAACAGAGACTAAATAGATCGCTCATTATCAAATGCGTTAACAAAAGTGTCGAATTTCGCCAGAAGTCAACATATGAAATCCGCTAGCTGGCATGCTACTTTCCAAAATCTGAAGGAAACGATGTGTTTTTTTTCTGTGAACGATGAAGGGCCACTTGGACAAATCGAGATCCATCAAAATGCAATACGACCTTGACTACTAGAAAAAAGCATCTACAAAATTTCTCTGTCTACCAAATACGTCACATGGTGGAAAAGGAGTAACGCAAGGATAAAGGTTGAAAATATCAGATCCATAAAAATGCTCCAATTCATCTAGGCCGCTGGGAGAAATTAAGGTAGTTTTAACATCAGAAAAAACTGCAATGGGTTTGAACAAAGAAAAACAAACATAATCAAAGATTTACTACACAGTGATAAAAAGGTAGGATGGAGACGTCTTCCCCGGCAGATACTTTGAAATTTCTTTTACCAAGTGACATGTTCTTTGTCTTTGCATTGGATACTCTAATGGGTTGCTACATTTTGTAATGTCTATTCTACTTTGTAATGCTTAAGCACAAGAATGCTAAGTATCAGGATAATAACAGCATTTGTGATACTGACATCCTGTTGATAAAGTCAAATATAATAATTTTTATGGCATCTCAATTGTCCCACGTACCTTGGGTCATAATCCTCATTCCAGCCATATTGGCCACAGTTTTTAAACTGCACATTTGATATCATGGCCTTCCCACGGTAACTGACACCAGCGTCGGTGTACGAACCAACAAGCACGCGACATCCGAACGACTCCTGACCAAGTGAGCCGGCAGGATAGTCTCCTCCTTCAATTACAACGTTTCTTGTGAGCAAGCCAACTTTAGCTGCCATCCTTAGCATTTGTTTGCCAACAAGATACCTGCCGCCGAGATGCCGATGTTTAAACGTGCCTCTGACTGTGATTTCTCGTCCATTGTCTGAAATGCAAAAAATCGCCAAGATTATTACAGGTAAAAGTATATATATCAACATGAAGTATAAGTAGATGGCTAGGGTCGATAAATTCTTTAATTTTCGGGAAAGAAATGGAAGTATTCAATATTTTCTTTGCTCAACATCAGCACAAAAAGAAACTGAAATCTAAGAGTGGGGATGTCGAAGTAAACATTCAAATTAGGGCAATGAAATTATCGATAAAAAATTAATCATTAAAAAGAATAATAACACAACTAGTTCGTGCCAAAATGTCATTGGAACTTCCTAAACGATTAACATTGACTTTGTAATGTCATATTCCAGCTTTCTGTTTATTCAATATAGGATAAATTTAGGTAGCAAGGTTTGTGGCTTCTGCATAAAACAATTGACTACATTTTGAAATCCACCTGCTAAACGTGTATTTTCATAAAAGAAGCTTTCTCAAAAATTCATTAGGAAATTTTTCCGAGACTCAAAACTTTTCTTCATCAAAAGTAAGAACATTCAGGTTAGAAAAACCACATTAAAAATTACGTTACATGATTCGATCAAATAACAATAATTGAAATTAGCAAAAAGAGCTCCAGTATTGCTATACTTGCTAATTCTATATATAAAGCAACTTGATTATGTGGACCATTTACTTACATGGATCATAAGCTAACTTATACATACCAGCAAGCCAGGAAAAAGAGAATTTAAAATAAGCGGCCTTAAATAAAGCAATTAAGCTGAAGGCCTTTAGTCGCATGGGTCATATTAAATAGAGCACATTATTATAAACAAAACCCCACCTGTAACAGCATCAATTATGAACTTCTCTGTGTGTTGTGGCTCATGCGTAGATGTTGATATGACGATTTCTTCACCAACTTGCCAGTCAGTTGCATTCTCAAGTACGATTTTATTCCCTCCAGGATATACTGTTTGTGCCAGTGCTGTCCAATACACACTCCTCTGCTTCCCAAACATTTGCAATCGTGCAAAAACGCCAAGAGCCTTTGCTCCAACGTTGAGTCCATTATTGAGAGCCAAGTCTTTTGTTTGATGGTTGCCAAGCAACCTGATGATGACATTGTTTACCATCGGCTTGTCCGGCCAACCGACCACCAGACTACCGTACAGCCCACTAATAAATATCATGTTAGCAGAGATGTTATGATTTCTTCCATTTTCAAGCTCGAGTGTTCCATAGATATATAGACGATCCATTCTAGGTGTCTGAATATCAACAACAATCCATTTATCGGAGTTAATCATCACATTGTCACCATCCTTGGGCAGAACCCCATTATGCCCACCATAACCAGCTGGTGTCCCCATCCAATCAGCCGATTTGCTCCAGTACCCGGCTGAAGACGGCCTGCCTTTTGGAGCCGGTGGAGGCGTTGGCACTATGCACTTCAGGAAGAAGCAGCGGTATACTCTTAGATTGATTGGCATCGGAACAGGGAAAGCAGGAGTGCTTTGGCTCGAGCCCTTAACTAAAATGGTCAGCTTCTTCTGCTCATTATTAAAATTCCAAGCACCATGCGATTCAGTAACTGGATCAGGTATTCCAGACGTTCCATTGACAACAGCTCCGGTGGTGGTGAAAAAGTCAGGCTCTTGGGTTAATGTATGCGTCAAATAGAGATGGTCCGTCTTTTTCATATCGTAGAATTTCATGCTATAGCTGAGATTGGTCACCTGATTACCCATTTCAAAACCGAGGTTCGTTGCCTCGTTTGACAAAACAAGAGCCATCCAACCTCTAGGGTGCGAAGTTGCTTTGTCCGCCCATGGACTCGTTGTGTTGCCATACTTGTTAGTCAAAATTGCTCTCTTCTGGTTCAGTGAGCTTGGTCCAATGTTATTGAATGCCATTCTTCTAAATGAAGCTTCTGGTTTGCAAACAGCACCAGGCATCGCACCGACAGAAAACTTGCTGTCTTGGGTGCAATGTGCGGAAGGCAGAGTTGGGTTCAACGGTAGAGCACTGCTACCAGCAATGCCAGTCAGGGTTCCGTCTAAATCTTCATATATAGCCTGATGATTCCAATCAAACATTGCAATACGTGGTGAATTTATCAAAGTGAGCTTTTCAAATTTAGTGAGCCAGCCGCCCTTTTTCTTGAAATGAGAGCAGTGAGCGCAAGCCCTCAAAATCGTGCAACCACTTGACAAGTCAAAGTTGACGAAAGTAACATTCGATACTGTAAGGCGGGCAGAGGCCGGCAACTGAATACCCGCTTCTGTGCACGCTTTTTGATCGGCATGACGCAGTTCATTGTAATCTGCGAGCTGCGAGTGGCCTACGATAAGTGAGTCTCTCACCATTGCACCTCCCCAAGGGCTGTTGTCAGAATCCGCAACGATGACTTCAATTCCAGCTAAATCGTTATCCATTGCCACATTGTCAACAAACTGCACAGCTCCGCCGACATCCACCTCAGCGCCACGCATGTTATTCCAGGCAATCATCGAGTGGAAAACTGCTGGTTCGTGTTCCTTAGCGTTGCAAGCACCTCCCTTTTTAGGATGATAAATCGGGAATATCCATAGGCCATAACGACCAAAAGAATGAGCCGTATTGTTGCGGAATTCCAACATGGGCACGTTCCTTTGAATGAAAAAGACAGATAAGATGAGAGACCGATTACTTGAGACAAGTTTAGTTTTTGATAAAAAACTCTGGTGGCTAACATAGAACATATTTTTATCAAAAAAATACTTGTCTTCTATAGTGCTAATTCATTCAAAATCTAATATGTTGCTGAGGATAGGTAAAAAATAGAAACAAACAATTAATTTTTCGAAACTTTTATCTTCCACAAGGAGAGAATTTTTTTATAAATTTTGCGTTTATATTGTTGAACGGGGCTTCAATCATAAACAATTGGACTTCAAAAGCAAGATGGACTTCGTACCTTGGACAGACATCCTTCGTAAAACTAGGCCCATCTGGATGCATGAACATTTGGTACCAGAATCCAAAATGACTCCCACCCGCGGCAGCATTATGTCGAACAGTGTTATTTGCATTAGTGACCCAATATGTGGCGGGGGTAATGTCTACGTTCAGAGTTGAACTTGACGGTTTAACGAATATTCCAAGGTTGTACTGGATTACATTGCCAATCTCGATTCCATTTTCCATGAAAAACGCGTTTCCTAAAATTTAGAGAAGAATAAGAAAATGCAATGAAGCTATTCAAACCGACAAAGCCACAATTATTCAACATTACCTTATAGATATAATCAATTGCAAAAAATCTTTTGGTGATACAAAACTTAAAAATGGCTTTCAAAAAAACAAACATCTAAGAGTATACTAAAGCTTTTTGTCTGACATTCTTGAGCATAAAACGTCAGAACATAAACGGAAACTCTACGTTAGAAAATATATATAGCCAGTTGTGGATCGAAAAAGGCCAATCAGAAACGCGAGCACATGACTGTTGAGGCTGTCCAATCATTGCCGCATGCCTACAACCAATCGACTAGAATATTTCTTCCTAAATAAGCGAAATTATAATAAGGAAGGGGATTCTCTGTCTCACCAAATACTACAGGTTAACTGGTGAAGAATTTCAAACGGATCTACTCCTTTCCATTTTCGATAGGAGACTGCTTGTCGTTGAAGATGCCAAGGCCTAGCTTTCGTTTTGATTTTGAAACGAACCTTGCGTAAAATACCACATATTTATCTATGGTCTTAAGCTGGAATATCAAAGCGTACATTTTTCAACTTTTGCATTGGCTCTCTCGCTACCCTTGGCCAATCCTGCAACTTTTTTTGGGCATGTGTACTTCTGTAAACAATAGCAAAGAATATTTCAATATCTAGTTTCACAGCTCTTTATAATCATCACTCACAGTATCTATCACATTTTCTGCTGGAGAAACAAATCATTTCTGGGGTTACACCCCCAACTGAGGAAATCTGCTCAATTTGATAGATATTTTGGGTAAAATTGCAGGTATATGTAGCTAAACACTCTTTTTGCAAAAAATATCAAATTAGATCAAATTCCTGACCTCTTACCAGATTCGAAGAACAAATTTTTACAACTATGACAATGCTGACAACGAAGTGATTAGAAGCATTCTTGTGTTAACAATATGTTTTATAGGCAATACTGGTCGATTTCAATAAAATGTCTTGCCCCGTTCAGCATAGTATGCTACAAATGTTTTTTTACGTTTAAATTGTAAAGTTAACTTTCATATGTAGACTGTTTTAAATGTACCTTTAACTTTGTTTGTAATGCCACGGGGTACTCATGGCATATTGCACTCCGTGATATCGTACTTGTAATACTGAAAATTTGTTTGTATATAGAGTTACGAGTAAACTTGCATTACAAATTTTATTGATGTTAAAAATGCTGATAATGATTTTGGCACGTACCAAGAATGTCATAAATGACTGTATTCTCAACAACAAGGTTGTTGACGCCATGCATAGTGACAGCGCGATTGAAGCTGTGATGGATTGAGCAGCCTTTCACGTAGGAGCCATGGACATCCCCATCCATGTGAAAGTGAATTGGATAGCGCCCGAGCCTGAACGCCTGACCAGCATGTCGTACCTCGATGTAATGGAAGAGACCTCTAGCTACTCGAGAGCTTCGGTGTCCAGAATGCAGCATAATCTGCACTCCAAATTGGTCGCTGCCTCGCTCCTCTCCAAACTTTCCATCAAAGCAAGTTTGCTTTTTAAACTGACCTGGCTCAAACTCTTCTGGGCAGCTCTCGATTTTGCCACTCCACGTGTCCTGTTTTGAGCCTTCAAAAAAAAACAAGTGAGTAAGTTACTGCATCTAAGAGTCAATTGGAGGACTATTGAGTCAAATGAAGATATTAGAGCCACGTAGGTTCACAGTTCACAGACAGGGCCGTGTTCTAGATTAGAAGTAATTCAACATCGCTCGCTACAACTGAAGCAATAGAAAGCTGCACGATATAAAGCCCTCACGTTAGTTAGGTTTAATTAAGAGTTTTACCATCAACATAAAATGAAAACATGATAAACTCACCCTGTATCACAATATTTCTTGTCAGCAAGCCAACTTCAGCTCTAGTATCAATCACCCGACCGGCAATTGTCTGACTTATAGAGATATGTCTATACTCCAAAGCTGGTGAGATATCAAGCGTTCGACCCGCATCTCGTATCCCTGTGATCTTGACGATTTCATTCTCTCTAATGCTCTTGCTTGTTGTTGCTATGACAATCTCATCGCCAATATTCCAGTCATTGACAGGCAACTGCAATTTGATGGATGTCGCGCCTGCATTGGCTGTTTCAGAAAGCCTTGTCCATGTGTGGGTTATGTGCTTTCCAAACAACTCCAAAGAGCCATTTCGAACTGAAATTGACTTTGCTCCGTAAATTGGCAACTCGGTAGATCTCACGTGACCATGAATAGTTATCATAGCTTTGTGCTGAAACGGCTTTTCAGGTGATTCCCCGATACGAAGTTTGCCTCCTTCTGTTAGGAAGATGTGTTCTGCGTGGAGATGTAGGTTCTTTTCATCGAAAACCAACTCACCGCCCTTGATAAGGAGTATTTTGAATATTGGTGTGTCAATATCAAGAAGCATTGACTGGCCATGCTTGATAATTACGAAATCACCTGAAGCAAGAACAACAAACATGTCACTAGAACCGCTATCGAACAACCATAAAAACAGTAACAAAAAATCGATTTCTAATCTATAAAATAATATATGTGTTATTTAAATGCATGAAATTAACAGATTTACGCACTATAAACAACTTCTACTTTCCAAAAATGACAAGAAGACAGGGTGGAAAAAAATTCCAAAAAACTGACCTACGATAAGGAAAATATCTGTCAGTTTCCTAAGACGGTTTGGTAACACTTCAGTTTCTGGACAACTGCTTTAAACTGTTACTTATCTAAATTGTTTGAATGCAACTGATTTTACTATTTGCATGGAATTCCAAAAACAAATTATGCTTTAAAGTTTCATTAGAGATAAATGAAGTTTCGTATGAAGAAAATTTCCTTCTTAAAAAGCGTCCTATAAATTAAGCCTCGAATAGCTTTTTTCGTAGGGCGTAACATTTAGCACAAGAAGGAATAATAAATGCGAGCAAGGCCTATATGTAAAAGATGTGACATCTGGGTAATACAAGTTCCTATATCTAAAGAACGACTGCCACTTAAACACCATTCCTCGTTCTATCAGTAAAAGCTTAAGAAGGGGCATCCATTGCGCAAGAGTGGCTAACAAGAGTCTTTACTTAAAGTACATATAATCTTTTTAGAAAATTGGGGACATCTTTCGATTACAATAATACAAGGAGCTATTAGAGCAAAATGGCCCACGGAACTAGCGTAAATTGGTTGTAAACGTAAAACGGTTAGCTGTTTCGCTTTGTCTTACCTGCAACAGGTGGGCTATTACCACCCCAACTGTACTTTGAAGACCAAACGTCAACATAAAAGAAACTAGCGTTGACTGGTACAGCTTTCCCATTTGTGCCAACATCAACCCTAACATCGGTTTTGATGGTTCGGGAACTTGGAGAAGTGATGCAAACTATTGTAGTAGCATCAACAGACTGGACTGCGCATGGGTTGCCTGCAATTGTCACAACAGAGGAGCCAGAGCCACTTTGCAGGGCCGTACCACTGATAGTTACCCGCACACCACCACCAGTGCCACCACGAGCAGGGCTAACGGATGTAATTGTAGATGTGAGCGATGCTCTGTAGGTATATGAATTTGCCAATGACTGTGTCAAGCCAGAAGATGATCTTACTTCGACAGAGCATACGTGGTCTGAGGAGAAACTTCCGGGGTTGAAGTAAGGGCTTTCGCACGTGATCTGTGTGTCATTTACATACGATACTTTACAGGGCTGGTTGCAGATAAGTACAGAATCGCTTGCACTGTAGCCATAGCCAGTTAAAGTGACATTCCTGCCACCACCGAAGCCACTCTCGTTAGGGTCAACACTTGTAAGTCCAAGTGTGTAATTGAACATCGTATCACTGTTGCTCAGTCCTTTTCCGTCGACAGAAACTTTGATAGGTACGGATCCTGCAGGATGTGGCGCCAGTGTGCATGTGATGGAGCTGCCAGAGGAAGATGTAACTGCACAGGAAGCACCACCCACGGTGACACTGCTACTTGAAACAGAGCGTCTTCGTCTTTTACTTGATGACCCTGGGGCTAAGTTGCTTCCTGTGATTGTTATGGTTTCTCCACCTTTTCCAGTTGAAACCAACAGCGAGCTGACCGTTGGCGTCACAGAAGCATCGTATGTGAAGGTGCTCGTCAGCGGAAAGGTCACGGTACCAGACTTAACAACAACATTCTTTGTCCCAGTACCTGAAGGTGTGGTACAAACTACACTGGTATACGTCACTGACTTCAATGAGCACTGTTTACCGTCAATTAAAACGGAAACCCTGCCAGGATCAAAGCCAAGTCCACTGATGCTTATATCTGTTCCTCCGTGAATACTTCCTCTGGATGGTGACACGCCAGTTATTGATGGAGTACATTGGACAGTATCACCTGTATTGAACCAGGCACTTCCGCTTGGGTGCTTGTAAACATGCAACTTATGAGATCCAGCTGGAACACCTTCCACGACGCAACTGATATGTGTGTCATTGAGGGTGCTAATGTTGCATGGTGAAGGCCCAACCGATATTGCAATATCAGATGAAGATGAACCAAACTTGTCACCGTGTAGGGTAAGTTCTTGGCTTTGTTGTGTAATTTGCCTGTTTGGAATTTCGTTAACCTCTGCAGTTGCAGTTAGGTTGTAGTGGAAGTCGCATCCAGCACTTGTTAGATTGCAGACTGCTAGTTCACTGTTAATGTGAACGTGGACTGGCCATGCATTGCTAGCTAGAGTGCTGACCTTACCCGTTGTGCACTTGATTTCCACATATGTCATATTTGTTATTGCGCATTGGAATGATCCAATGGTGACGGTAGCGCTATTGCCAGTAAAACCAGCACCTTTGATCGTCAGTTTGGTGCCGCCACCAGCCGATCCTTCAGTTGGAGTAAATGACGAAATCATTGGACGCATTTTGAGTGTTTCATCAGCTGGGCTCGAGATATTGATCAACGCCCTGCCTCTGTTGTTTACATGCAAAGAAATGCGCATCGGTGTATTGATTGGTGGAGAGTTTGCGATGTTAATACGGCAGATAATTTTGGTATCAGTACTTGAGATGACGTCACAACTATGATCTCCAAGTTTAACATGATTTTGACAACTGAGGCTTGAGAAACCCCGTCCTGTAACTTCAACATTGGTATCAACTGTTATCCATCGAGGGGAAAGAGAGTTAACCACGGGGGTCATGCAAGGCGCATATTGAAACTTAAATGGATGTCCATCATCAGCGTTGCCTGTTACATTGGAACCGTTGTTTGTCAGTGAGCCGTCGATGACGCAAGCAGAGTGGCTAGAACTTATTCCATTCACACAGTCATTAGGAAGACTGGTATTTGAAGAAGAATTCGCGTATTTTGCCATGTATTCTGCAATTAAACATACCAGTTCAAATTAAAGGCACTCAACTCAGTGTTAACTTGAGTATTTCAAATCATCATAAGCAACAAATTTTTACGTTAGTAGTATTCAAGCAAAATCCACATATACCATATCAAATGCTTCTATTTTGATCTGTAAAACTCTTTTAAAAAACATTGCTCCAGCCAGTATGTTGTTTATAAATCCCTATTTAGCTGCCGTACAAATGTTATATAGGAAGACGATGCTTGAATAAAATATACGGACACATAGTTTGCTTAAAGAAACACGGATATCAAACATTGTAGCAACTTGTAATTGACAAAGGAACGCTTAGCAGGAAACTCACGTCCTACTCGAAGGTGAACATTTGAGATTTTCGACTTCATTCCTCTGACAATGACCCTTCCTGTCATACTTATTCTCTTGCCAGCATCAATTGGGCCAGTAGAGAAATAGTAAACTCCAAGCTTATCAAATCTGTGAGTAAAACTGCCACTGCTACTTCGTGCACTTATGAAGCCAGTCCCATCATACTCTTCATTAACTGCAGATGTTTGGAAGACACCAATGGAGAGTTGAGACAACGGGTTGCTCCCCCACATCCACTGCAAAATTCAAAAAGAAGTTTAAAAAGATGTTCAGAAAACAATCAGTTTACAGAAATATAAAGATACGTCACAGAATCAACTTTTGATTATTTACTTAGAAAACATCCTCTGATTACTTACTAAGAAAACATTCTCCAAGATTCAATGAAAAAATGCCCCTATTGCATTTCACTATTTCTTAAATCATGACAGCAATTTTCATTCTAAATCTAAACTCTAGGGGCATTGTTTGTGACACGAAAAAGGCTTTAATGCATCTTGAACCCAAAAAAAACGTCGAGTTTGTATTTAAATCAACAAAAATTCAACCACACATGCCAAAAGAAATAAGAGTCTGATTAAAAAATCATAAAAGAAAAATATCTTACCAACAACATTTAAAATAAGAAAGGCGATGATCCTTTTTCCAAATGTAAAGTTTGTCCTTTAACAATGCAATTAGCAGTTTGGCCAAAAGTCTGAGCAGTGAACAAAACAAAAAGGATTTCTGCGGACATACCTTGACTGAATCTCCAATATTAATCTGTATAACAGAGACATTCCAGGCATAACCACCACCATAAACTAAAAGAAATATTGCCTTATATTTCTTGACTATATCATTTAACTTCTAGTTTAATAAAGAAAATTTGACATAAAAATATGCACAATTTTACAGGCTATAACTGATGCAAAATGTATTTACAGTTTTTTATCTCATGACATAGATGACAAGCTCTGTGAATTTTGTTTGCAAAAACCAAGAACCTGAAGTTTCGGAAGCTTGAGTCATATCAACGGCCTAGAGGTTAGAATATGACTCTTCTAACTGCCTGCAAACACTCATAAAATACCCAGCGAGACCATCCCGGGATCTTTTAGTGCAGTTTCATATTCCCTGGTCTTTGCTTTTCCCCCGGTCCTGGCCTTTACAACATTCATTCTGCATAAGTTCAATTTGAAGTCTCTAACAGCTAGATAAGATAGCTTGACTTTCAATATAGATGTCATGTAATCTACTGGAAATGAAATTATTCCAACAAATACTTACGCGAACTTCTTCCAGAGTTATCAACCGAGATGACATTTGCCGCTGCTGCTGTTCTACATTTGACCTCCTCGTTCGTAGCAGAAAGAACATCACACTTTTTATTTCCAACTCTGACATGAATCACTGACGTATTCTGCCCAAATCCACTGCCTGTCACAGTAAGAACAGTTCCACCAAGAACAGACCCTTTGCCAGGATAGACATTGTCTACAGTAAGGATGTATTCTAACACTGGATCGGAGAGCTCTGCGAAGCCTCTACCAGAAATGGAGACAGAAAGCTTGTGTCTTCCAGGGGGGTTGGCAGGCGTCTTGCAATATATCTCAGTGTTGCTGGAGTTGATTATCTCACAAATGTTATCACCGATAGTCACGCGAACATCTGAGCCAGATAACGGACTAAGAGAGGAACCGTCTAGTCTCAGAAGAACTCCGCCAGAAGTCAGGAGTGGTTCATGTGTGACAGAATTGATGACAGCGTTCATACTCGATGTATACTCGAATGCATCTTCCAGTGAAGTGTTTACACCTCTTATATGAACCTGAAATCGAGATCATTGTCCTGGTTAAATTTACTATAAACAGATAATACAAGAAAAGAAAAAAGAATAATCGCTTTGCTAAATATGCTGCTAACTTTTTTAAAATGGCTACTTCAGAAACGAAACTTACAGATACAGAAACGTTCCCGGCAGCGTTTGGCCCAGTTAAACAGGTGATGTTTACATTATTTAGGCCAATGATTTCACACAAGCTTCCACCAAAATAGACTTTGGCATCCTGGATCTCGCCGCCAAAGCCATTTCCAACAATCGTTACTACTTCGCCTCCCAGAGTACTGCCTTGTACAGGCGAAACTGAGGTTACAATAAGATTGTACCTAAAACGAGGATACTGATCAAAAATTGATATCAACAAACATTCAGTTCATTTAAACAGACAGAAAGTTTTTACCTTGTTTGCCATTAATATACTGTCATTTCATGATTCTTTTTACTTCTCCATTGCTAATAAGTAATAACTTGAGGGGAAATATAAATTGAAATTGCGTGCTACAAAACTGGGCTAGGATTTTACATGTGATCAACAAAGTTAAAGGGGTAGGACGAAGATTGGGGCAAACAATGATTCGTTTAAGAGTTTATGATACGAGTTAACAAATATTTCGAAATTTCAAAAGCTTTAAAGCCACGTCATTGGTATGTTGAAAATCAAATTAATGATATAAGAGAAAAGAATTCTGCCGTAAGGTTAACAGACGTACTTAAATTTGTTGGCGTCACCAGTTGCCATGGAATTTCCTTTTCCTTTCACGTGCACATTCACCGAGTGGGTCCCAGCTTGCGACTGGCCTAGATAAAAAAGATTTTGAAATCGTCGTTTCCAATGTCTGTTCTATGTTCATTATTAGACAGGTTTCCGAAAAAGCTCCAGTCCCCTTTTCAAATTGAATTGATTTGGTGGTTTCATTCATAGAATATAGGAGAATGACGGAGGTCGAAATCAAAAGCATTAGGAAATATTTGTTTTAACTTTGTATATTCCTACGACAGCTCATAGAGATTTGTTGATTGAGGCAAATGTCATGGCTAATGCGAAAGATGTAGTTGCGACTACTTACCAACACAACAAGATATTGAGCTTGAAGTACTACTCTGGACCTGGCAGAAAACACCGCCTATCGTAACAACATTATCTGCATTGTTCGAACTAAATCCTGATCCACCAATGGTAATGACATTACATGTGCCATTCGGTCCACCATGACCACTGGACGGCGTGATGGATGTGATTTTGGGCGTACTAGCATCACTGTATCCATATGCACAGGTGTTATTCATGCAGGAGGAGGCGATGTTATTGATTGTGACAACCACCTTGGGTAGTAAAGATATGACGTCATGCACAAAATAGGTTTTATGTGACAGGAATACAAGAACTGGTGAAAGTTAGGATACAGTTTCTGTCGCAGGCAAAGAGTCTTCTTCTGCAAGGTTTTAGCAACAGGAAAACACTTTGAGACAGAAAGACAAGTCAGATGTCCTTTCTTGTGACGTTTCTGTTAAGGGCAGCGTCTATGTGTTATACTAACCGACTCTTGACAAATAATCTATGGATTCACAACGCAACCTAGAGTCTGCAAATTTGGGGAGCTGCTTAAGGATTTCTGCCGTCAGTCAACCTCATTTCTCCTTTCCAAAATCAATGCAGGCATTGCAATCATAGCGATGCCAATCGTTCGTCGCAGACAGGAACTGTTTCGCTTGATTGCTTCAACGAAAATAGCAGTGTCACTGTAACCATCGTCTAGAGCTGCAGGGTGTATGCATTTCAAATTTTACGATTTCTTTAAAAAAATCTTGATAATCTAAAGGCACACGTATACGCCATACACACTTTATTTTAGATCAATTGACTTCAACAATAAAACCACTTCCTTACCTGCGGCCTAGTTTCCGGCAAGCGAAGAAATTCTGCAGGTATTGGTGCCATCATCAACCCTCCATCGGTCCTGGTGTTAACTTTAATGCTGACGGAATCCCCAGTCAACCTTCTACCATCCACTACAAACTCTGGTTTATTTCCACCGATTGCTACCCACTCGACATCCCAGTAATAGCCAGAACAGGTTCCTTGCCTAGTCACCTGTAGCTCTCCACTGCGTAGGTCTCTCTCTAGCATCGCCTTCAAGTCTTTGGCCTCAATGTTGGATTCCAATCCTTGATGACGTACAGAAAAGTTTAATTAGTAACAAGCAAGGATAGAAAGACGAAGATTATGCATAACAAATGTAAAAAATTCTAACATAAGAAAATGATACGTAAGATAAGAAAATCTACATCAAACTAACGATTTGCCCATTGAATTTTCTATTGATACTTTGCCACTTCATATCCCGTGAAGATACTTAACAAAAGACTCCATACGACAATCCTACCTTCAAACAGTTTGTCCTCGTATAAAAGATCAAATGTGCCCGCAACTGGAGAGCTGGCTTTTTGCGTCTGAGTAACTGTAACAGTAGCCGTGCCCGACAAACTGTACGTTGCACTCGTTGCTGTTGTTTTCGACGCAGTTTTGCCATGTATCTTCATCAATCCGACGTTTGTAACACAATCGGCAACGTGCATTGAGATCTCTATTGAGTTATTGCTTGGTTTAGTGACTTCAAAACTTTGAATAAGAGCGCCATTCGGTTGGGCAGCAGGTAATGTTGGTGTCACTGTGGAAATCAAATCAGTAGACTGGTTCGTTAGGAGGAGATGTGAAGGAAAGTTTCATGTATTAAATTTTCATTTGTAATACAAATAATGTTGAGCAACACTGGACAAGAGATGGATCCTTGAGGTACCCTGAACCTAACTTCTATTTTAGCGGCTATCCGAATCTATTTGAAGAAAGTGCGTTCTATTTGAATTCAAATTATACTATCAATGCCATCAAGGAAGAATTGCAAAATATAATAGGTTATTTAAAAAAACTTAAGCATTAAAAAACAACTTTAGTACGAAGATTTATCATTTCTTTGCAAACTTCCACACTTCCATACTCGAATCTTTTACACAATCTCCCACTTGCCGAAATCTCCAAAGTCCACTCTGCAGAACCTGATACATTTTCGTCATTTCAACGAGGTGAAGATGTATGATAACAAAGTATTTTTCTCTTACGTTTAGCTTAAATAATCTACAATTTCAGTGAAAATGTATACTTTACCTATCATATCACTAGCACCAATCCATATATTATCGAAAAGAGTATCACCAACACCGTTTATGTTGGGGTAACCCCTGATGAAATCGATCTTATATTGAGGGTTTAGGGCTATCCTGGCTGTAAAAAAACTATCACTGGTTACATGTGTATAGACATCCATACAAGCGTGGTTCCAACGATCCAATCTGGATGAAATAGCAAACGTATACGTTCGTTCAGCCCTTCGACGAACACCATCTTTGTGATTGTAATTAATTCTAAACGTCACGTAGTTCTGCAAAGGGCCTTTGTACGCGAAGCAGACCTGTTGTAAAAGAGAAAAACTTGTTTCAAGGCAAAATTGTCTAGCATTCAGCTACAACGTGCAGTGAATATGGCTTTTGTTATAACTGCTATCTAACAACCTTTAGAGGATTTCATTAGAGAGCAAAATACGATTTTTACTTTATTAAACTTCCAAAAGCTTCACCTGAAACCCACACCATTAATCTAGCTTGAAAAAAGACAATTTTCAAACAATACTGCATTTAGAAAAATAGAAAAAATAGCGTGGTGCACCTTTTTGTTGACATTCAAGTCATATTGTGGGAGTTTCACGCCATTTTTCTTGGTCACACCTTCATCGAAAAGGTAAAACCAGTGATATTTTGTCTTTATCGACTGCCTTCCGCAATAGGGTTTCGTATACGTGATTCTGGTTCCGTGTTCTTCGTTCTCGTGAGCTCCTTCGAAGTCTTGGAAGAAAAAGCCTTTATCTGGAAGAATAAAAAATCAGCAGTCTTGCAAACTATGCTGTGAAATCTAGAACATAACATGGAAAGAGATAAGATTAAGTTATATAAGCCATCAATTTAAAAAGCACAACAAAAAAACTAGCAAACAATTTCAGTAAAAAGTAAATCTCAAAAGTTGCAACAATAACTAGATACCTAATGGTTATAGCTATTTTTTTCAGCACTTAAAGCAAGAAAGATCGGATGATTGAGAGGTGGGTTAATTTAAAGTCAAGAGCAGATACAAATTTGCCAGTATGAAAAAAAGCATGAGGTAAATCTAAGAAATAGGCCAGTTTGTGGCCTATCGCACCTGAAATGGGATCAAATACCACATGTAGAGTGAGGCATAAGTATTATTAAGAATATGCCAAAAACAAACATACATATTTACACGAATCACATAACACGAAAAAAATAAACCACTACTATCCCTTTAGTAGCATTAACAAAAGAGCATTTTCCTTAAGATACAACCACTGAAAAATCAATATACTATTGGTATCATAGAATTTCAAAATGATATACTATTATAACATGAATTCAAGACATGTTTAAGGCGATATTGCCAAAGAGAGACTTAGCGAGCCTTTAGAAGAACACGAAAAAATCTTACTTGCTGCGGGGTTGTATGTGCATTGCCATGTAAAGAACTTCTCTATTTCACTTTTAACAGCTGAAAGTCCGGCGTTCGAGAGAATCGGAGAAGAGACTCGACCACCATAGGAGATTTGATAAGAGACTGGTTCCGCAGAGGTGATACTGATCATCTTTAACAAGGACAGAGAATAATTCAGATATAAAGGTAAGATTTTAAGATACAATATAAGAACATTAGCCTTCAAAACAGTCATTGAGAATACTAATAATAAAAAATAACATAGATAAGTTATTTATTCAAGGATGGCATCATGACAGCTGGTTAAACTCAAGCGAAACGACGATATGAAATTTACTTTAATACTCATACTAACATTTTTTCCCTACAAACTATAATACAAACAAGATGTCATCTTTAAAAACCCTATATTACTTAAAATTACTTAAGAACCTCTTTCGCAATCTACAGTTGCAGTTACTAGATGATTTTTTTTGCTTCCGCTTAAATTCAGTCAAGACAAGAAGCACTGCTATTTCTAGTGACAATGAATGCAATAGCTAATACAGTAGATAGAACATGGTGGCAATGATATGTTCGATCAAGCAAAAAACTTACTTGAAACGATCAGAATTTATTGACAAAAAATACAAGTAGGCTGGAATTACTGATAGTTGACAGGCTGTAAAATCTGCTGCAAATTGCAACAATTCTACTATAAGTAGGAAAGAAAAAACAAAAGGGATCGTAAATCATGTGATCTCTTAGAACACGGGAGAAGCAATAAGGATAAGAAGCCTTCAAAGAGTAATGGTAAACAACCTAGGGGAAAATAGGCCTGGAGCAAAGAGACTCATAGCACGTTATCACAATTCACAGCACGATGCTCCAACTAGGTCCTGGTAAATTTGCAGAAACACTTGCAAATCCACACTAACATTTGCGGTAGCTTAAAAAAGTTTTCTTAAACAGTCTCAAAAAGGAACATAATATTTAATTACTTAATTAAATATCTGCATTTTAAATTAAAATTCATTTTTTCACTAGTTACGAGTTTATTTCAGTAATTTGGAGGTCGTGGTTTTTTTACCTGTTTCTCAGTTTTGTAAACTGAGCTGATCTGAATTCGTTGCAATTCATTGAGAGCTCCTTTCACCTGCCCAGCCGTCCTGCTTGTCTCGTCCATAAGCACGGCCAATTCTGCATGATAGCCCCAACCATAATCAAAAAATGGGAACTCGAAATAATATGGTTTTCCTTTCGTAAGATTCATCTTTGCTGATTTCTGGCTCGGAAACTTGTAGAAGCTGTTATAGGTAAAACTTGGTGATGAGGCAATACGAGCCTGTAAAAGATGAGTTAATTAAGTGTCCTGGGATTTTTGCGTTAAACAGTGTCCTGGGATTATTGCGTTAAACAGTGTCCTGGGATTATTGCGTTAAACAGTGTCCTGGGATTATTGCGTTAAACAGCCAAAACAACAGGAGGTTGTAATACACAATCCATGAGTGATATGCTTCATCACATAATGTATGAAAGACGACTTGTAAAATATCTCTTATTGCAAAAGCCGCGCGTTTTTAGCGTTATAACACTAAACTTTCATGTCGATAAGTCAAAAATAGAGTTTTAGAATCTCCACATGAAGTTAAAATATCGAAACACCGAATCGTAAGATAAATCACAACCCCAGACGACCTAAGTATTATTATTATTTTCCTGTTTGTTACTGAAAGACAAATGCAAACAACTGGATTTAACAAGTCAAAAAAGTGAAATAAAACCCATTAGTGAACTTCGTAAAACTGTTACATTAAGAAGAAAGCAACGCAGGTACCTTGTTCGCAGCAGACTGGGAACTACTTAAGTACAGCTCGCCAACGTCATCATTTTTTATTAGGAAGGAGTAAGAGCCAGTACGAGGCGGAACAAAGAAGCCAGTAAATCTTCCGTGGCTCTTCTCCCAATTTGGCCAGTCTTCCTTGTTAAAAATTATAGTGTCCCTCATCACATGTCGGGAGTAGCTTGGGGAACTTTTGCTAAATTTCGAGAAATCTGCAAAGCTTCTTGCTTCGGATCTGTTCCACAGTTCAAGAACAAAACCACGCCCGCCTACAGAACAGTTAAAGAGAAAATTAAGATCAAAGGAATCTACGAGGGCAATAAAGCAGAGAACCTGACATCATATCACACCTAACATATGAAGTGGTACCTACCAAAAGTCTTCGAATAAGTCCCTCCCCCTTTTGGGATAAGCCTCCACTCCAGAAGTAAAATCTGTTTAACAAATCCTCACCCTTATATCTTGTAATTATGGAATTTCATAGAAATGGCCTATTCTTACTAAGCTATCATACCAGATGAAAACCTGTTGCTTTTTCTCGAACTTTGCTTTCTTTTTATGGACTCGCTGAGCATTTGAAATTCGAATGCCCTTCTTTATACTTATTTTTTGCTTAGGAGAAGATTGGAACAAAGCCCCGAATCATTTGACTTTGAACGGAGCGTTTCCCAACAGAACTACAGCTGCCCTGTCGCTTAAAGATCGATACAAAACAAGGGTATAATAAAACAAATCAGCTGACAACGTGAATTTCGAAGTATATCGTTAATCAACAAGAAAACAAAGTTTACCTGGAAAAGGATCGGAAGCATTTGCTGGAGGAGGAGGAGCTTTTCCTGTCCTGCAAGTGATTCTGGTTGTTGAAGTGGAAAGAACTTTGCAGGGGACACCTGACATGCAACAGAATGAAATGTTATCAATGGATCTTGAGAAGCAAATGCTAGAGAAATTCTACCAGTTGAAAATGATATCAATAGGCCAACATTGAAATAGTAAAGTTCAAATTGAAAATACAATGATCTGTCTGCAAATCATCTTAAAAGCATCTTACCTCCAACAGTGACACTGACATTAGCAATCTTCTTTGTGAAGAAGTTACCATTGATGGAAATTACTTGGCCACCCATGACACTGCCTTCATTTGGTGAAATGCTTGACACATCTACAGAAAATAGACAAATTGTCAATCAATTTCTAAACAAGATGAAGGGAAAATAAATCATACAGTAAGCAAAGAAAAAATATCAGCCATCTTTCTGGCTATCAATAAATCAATTAATCAACAAATAAAAAAAATAAATAAAAATCAAAAGTGATTCATCAAAGAGGCAATCATATAATAATCACCTGCATATGTCTGGTATGAATAAGCAACATCATTTCCATCAACAAGATATGCCTGCTTTTCTCTTCTTGATCGACCAGTGTCAGATACAATGAATGACACGTTATATGAACCTAGGAGTTAGAAAAACACGTAAAATAAAATTAGCAACATGTTCATGTCAATGAGATATTTACCACCAATTTCAGTTCTTCTTGTTTGTCTCTTTAAGAAAATTATCTGTTAAAGTTAATTGTTACAGTGGTAAAAATAAATGTTCCTTTTATGTGGTGCAATTCACCAAACTCCCAAACTTCAGAAAAGCATGATGCAAAATGTTATGTATCTTAAAGAAGGAAAATATAAGAAATAAACAAGAAAACAAGAAAAGAAGAACAGCTGCCTACCAACATCCCTTGCTGCTGGCTGGCATTTAAACCATCCCAAACAATTGAGACTCCCTGAGCAGCCAGGAAGGTCTGCACCAATTCTAGAAAGTGATTTAAAACATCTCATCCTTGAAGAACGCAACAGACTATTCATTTTGGTGATAATGGATTCCAGATATTTAATGTATACCTGACTTAGACTGTATACTGGCAGTCTAAAAATATTTTTCCTATAAAATTTTGTTAAAGGAACTTTGCAAGTCATTACATAATTCCTAATCCAGCAGTGGCTGCTGGCAGCAGTACTAGTGGTACCAGTCTAGTCCCATTTTATTTTCAAAGCTCGAAATAATTTGTATTGTAGGATTTTGACTTTTTCTATGATAATTGAATTAATGGCAAAAAAGGGAACAGCAGCAGAATATACCATATCTTAATTCTGACCCTCCTATCTTAATTCTTATTGAAAGATTGGCATTGAATAAGCCCTTTATGTACACCACAGTACTAGACCTCATTTATCCAGTACTGCAGAAGTCTGTCCTATTGCCATTTGTGACTCAACCTGACGTAGAATCGTTTGTCTTTCGACAATCCAACAATGAAAAAATCGTTCGCAGTACCAGATTCCTCTTTCTAATAATAAAATGCTGCGAGGCCATTTTACCCCTGCAGCTGGCAATATCACATAACGTCAAACAAACTGAGGTATCATATGAAAACATCTGACCCACCATTAAAAGCTTATTTGGCCATATTAGCTTTAAAAAACAAATATTTTCCAGGGATCATGCTCCTGTGCCACCCTTCCTCTAGCTGGTTCGCTCTGCTAAAATTAGTTTGCTTTACTAGTAAAATCTTATTTTCGTGCCAGCCATCACTGTACTCCAGTTTCTGTACCAGTGTGTTAATGAAACAAAGGCAGCCAGGTTTATCTTTAAGAGCCTTTAAGTGGTGAACTCATTTTGTCTATAGGTCAACTATCATTCGAACGAGTAAATTAAACATCCCTAAGTAATGAATCAATAGTAATTTTAACTTTATTCAAAAGTCACAAGGTCTAAGTAAACTGTACTGAAATAGTATATCACATGATATTCTGTACAACTTGGTCAAATTACTTTACATTTGGTGTCAAATCTCCTGCTGTGCTTGCGGTTTACACGTTAATATTCTTAGAAGGTAATCTCTATCTTCCAAGATCATTAAAGGGATGAATGAGAAAATTACGAAATGGAGGCAAAAATCACACAGTTGGTTTGTAATAGATACAAAACTAAGAGTGATAGACATAAAGCTAGAAGTGCAAGAAAAATATGCTAATATACATACAGCTCATTTGTTGCAACATTGAATGGCTCACAGATCTCATTGCCAAAAAATGCTCTGAAACACAACCATAGGAAAGGCTCAATAAGAAGTCAAGGAATTCTTGCATATGTTGGAGATAAAAAGCACATTTAGTCATGGTTTGGCAAATGCCTTCTTTGCATTAGAATTTATCAATTAAAGAAACTATGAAGCAGACAAAGCTTTAAAATCATGTGAATAGAAATCATCTATGCTCTTTATTTTAACATGATTGATAAAACTCTCTGGAGAATATGCTCCTTTTCTCCTTTCCCAAATAAGTTTAATCTTTGATTTTAACTTTTAAATGAAATGACTAGAGATGGAACTCAAACTGAAGACTTACTTGTTGATTTCTGCTTTTTCTGGGTCAAAACCAATGGACAACCTGCTAATCTGGATTGTCTGGATCTTTCCATTTATCTTTATAATGGTCCCTAGAATATGCATTGAATAGGACTATAAAGTTTAATCAAAAACTATTTCGCACCAAAATGTTTTTCAACAAAATGGATTAAAATCTAGCAAACAAAGTTAAATTGAACATTTGTTCAAAGAAAAACTTTGGAACAGTAAACTGGGATTTCAAAAGAATGGAATTTTTAAAAGAATGACCTTGGAATTGATATAGCAATAGATGGATAACTTATCAACCCTTTAACATCAGGAATTTTTTTATCTCGAACAAAAAATAATTCAAGCAAAACCATTTACCTGGCAATCCACTCTGGGGTTCAACTTTAGTTATTGTTGCAGTTTGGTAATTGCGATACTGTTTGGAAATTAGAAAATAATTAATTGTAGATATTTGTATTGCTTCACACTCTAGAAAAAGGAACAACATACAGAGCCCTGGGGAAAGATTATCTGAGTCACAAAAAACAGATATATATTTATATACGATCTTAATTCAAATATACGTTTTTCTTAATTCTTTCTTTCTCTCTTTCTCTTTCTTTCTCTCCTTTCTTTCTTTATACAAATAATACTTTGTTCAAATTTAACTAGTGGGTCTAAAGGGGGCTCTCTCTTAATAAGTTTATCCTTTAAGGAGCTCTTTCTTATCTCTTGTATGTTTCTTAAATGTAGTTTGTATCTTCTATGTAAATTATTTGTTAAATTGCTATTTAGGTGATGTTTTATGTATTCTTGGCTGTACTTGGGTATATTTGTCAATGAAAAAACTGAACTGACTGTTATATGTTTAGGTAACCAATGGGAGCATAAAAACTCTTTTTTGCATGAATGAACAAAGCTCTTGAATGGATAACTTTTGTTGGCAAATAAGTCTTTGTCAGGATTATGAATGGTAAAAAAGCCTCCTAATGTGTACTCACAGCTGCTTTGTCTCACATAATAACAGTTAACTGAGTGGAGGTATCTTAAGTAACTCATTAAAATGGCCTACCCTGAAAATGCAGTTTCCTCCACAATATGTTCCCCAAGCATCATTGTTCAGCCACTTGCCATCCACTTTGATTTTGACTTTATAATCAGCATCTCCAGTTGGGGATGATCTAAGTTATGAGGAGCAGCGTTAAAAATTTGCACCTTCATCTGATTACACACAAATATAAATGAAACTATTGCAATTAAAAAAATGAATGGTATTAGGGAAAACAGCTTTTTTAAGTTGCATTAAAATGATTTTAAACTCTATATAAATTCATTGGTAGTGCCAGTCATGCCCCATTTGGAATAAGGCAACA
The DNA here is from genome assembly GCF_057945365.1 of Rhopilema esculentum. Taxonomy (NCBI): domain Eukaryota; kingdom Metazoa; phylum Cnidaria; class Scyphozoa; order Rhizostomeae; family Rhizostomatidae; genus Rhopilema; species Rhopilema esculentum. Next base: position 10,047,671 of record NC_142827.1, read on the forward strand.
CTCTTTTACCAGCATGGAAGCCAATTTTTTTCCGATAAGGAATACCAATGGCTAAGTTTTGGTTACTTAAAGGCAAATTCATAATGAAATAATCATATCACAAAGAATGATTTTCAAAAATATCATTGCTCCTCAAAATTTTCCGACTAAACTTAAATGAATTATAACATTGATACAACCAACAACTGGAGGGGGTGATGTCCCCCCCTAGTCTCTCTTTGGGTCCTGTCACTGTATAAAATTATCCAAAACCAATAATTTATGAAAAATTGCTTAACTTAGTTGGATTCTATGTTTCTGATCCCCTGTTATTCTAAATGTGCTTAAATGTTTTTGACCCCTTGTATGTATATTATATCAATGTTCCAATGACCAAGATAACAAGACAGGATGTTGAGAGAACAATGTCACTCACCGAGTTTCACACAAGATTCTGTTTTCATTTGTATCTGTTGAGACTATGTCACAACCAAGAATTCTCCCAGTGACCGTGTGAATGAAGACAACTTCATTCCCTTTGGTGGGATCGTCAAAACTGAACTGATCAGCGGAAAACCCTGCAAATTAAAGCATATACTTTGAAAACTAATAGGCCATCATAGGAAAATAATATACAGAGTCATTTTGTACGGTGGTTTAACTAGAATTTTAAAGCAGTGCCCATGAGGTTAGAACTAGAAGGGGATATCCCTAGACTAGATTTGTTTCTTTGCCCAATACTAATAGTCTAAATGGATTAATAGATATCTACTGTAAATGGGGAGGGGCACACATTACTGATGCTTGTACAAATAACAACAATCAATCTAACCAAATCCTCTGATTTGAAGCAGAGTTCCTCCACGCTGGCTGCCATAGCTTGGTATCAAATTGGAGACTTCACCTGAAATTGATAAAATTGATATCGATTATTAAAATGTTGTTGATGTTGTTGCTGTTGACTTGCTGCGCAGCTACAGCCAATGATCACAGGTCTAAGCTTCGGTGCTCTCTCGAAATACACCAGAGAAACAAGTTTAATAGAAATAAATAGCTTCAAAGAAACAGATAATGGATGTTGTAATTATTCTTACAAGGATCAACTTTGCCTAATTATTCTTATCCTCACAAGGCTCTGGTACCCAGGGCAACAGGCCATTTCATTCAGGTTGGGGGAAGTGCCAAAACAAACGAAAAAGACCACAAGTGACTTTTAGCAAACTGTTAAAATCGAGTACGGATCCAGGCGTGAATCTAGCCAAAATTTTGACCGGTTTTGGTGTACTTTATCCCATTACAGCCCTGTGTGTTTTTGCCCACACTTTCATCTAATATGTCAGAATTTTACTCCATACAGCATGGCCTTTGATCCTCTTCTTGCAACCTCGATTCTAATTTCTACGAATTTTTCCGAGAAAAAACGTCTAGTCCCCTAAATAGACAAACATCAGATTCTTATTTGCATCCGTATTCCATTTTGTATCATTTTGTTTTAAAGAGTCCATCCTTTCGAGCTATAGATATCGATATGGAATATGCTTTTTAGTTACCGGTTTTTTCGCATAAGGGAAACATATGAACACCGGTTTCAATATTGGCGCATAGATAGAATACTTCAAGCTGTCACATCGAATGGGATCAATATTGCCATTGAACGATTTATGGGTTATGGCTAGAACAACCCTTCTTATCTGTCAGCTTATAGGGTCTATATTTTCTTGTTCTTGATAGGAAAGAAAATCATGAATATCTGAAAGATTTTCGATAAAAAAAGTTGCCGACCAGGCATAGTCACTGTTCCAAACATTTTCATAAATTTCGAAGCTTGATATTTGACAAGTTCTTATTATCTATAACCAATAAAAACGACACTTTAATTGCGAGGTCTCTACTGAATTTTTAAACCCCTATATGAATAATAGATAGGTAATTTCAATGAATTATTAATGTCATTTTAAGGTAAATATTTTCTGTAGCATAGCAAAATAAAGATTAAATTGACAGTTTGTCCAAGAAGGAAAAATTTGCGAAAATAGCAGCTGATTAATCTGTTTGAAAAGAATGTGAGAGTTGCATCAGTGAAAACTAAACACACAATGTTAAATTGAAAGAATCACAATGACCTTACTAAAAGCTAATATTTTCTTGATTTCTTAAAATTATTACGGGTTAACGAATGCCAATCGCACACATTCAAGCAGGAAATGCACTAAGAGTAGTTGAATAGGATTCTTTCATGAGTACAAATTACAAATTGCAGCTTAATTCAAAATCCATTTTAGCGCAAATCGAAATGTAAATGTAATATTCCGCTTTGCGATCGATAATAACTCAATTTTTATTGAAGGTATCTAAAACGTTCCAGTAAGCAGCTGTAGCATTCTCTGTTACAGGGGACTCTTACGTTTGCAAGCCAAGGTGACTTTGTTGCCAACTATTGGACCGCATATACCCTCCTTGGGTCACTTGGCTGTGAAATTGTAGTCGGTAAATTCTAACTCTAATAGTCCCTTTTGTACTTTTAAAACACCCGGCAAATGATTTGTATAATATAGGATAAATCAAATGTCATTTAATGTTTACGGGGGGATTGAAGCATTTAAACTTCTTAAGATAAGCAAAACCCTTAAGATCACAAAACGAGTTATTAATTTTTGGTAATATCGAGCATTATCTTCATTTCAATGTTTGATATAAGTCACAGAAATCTAAAATAGAATGCTTAAGCTGCAAATGCATTTCAAACAAGCAGCGATTGCTAAAACCCTGCAAGGAACACGACTGTTAAACGCCTTTTTTATTTTTGCAAAAGACAATTGGCATCTCAATCTAAATGTTTTGTATACTATGTATGAGAATTATTTAATAAGTGATAAGTAACACTGAAATCGACTTACCAAGCTTTGTTGCCGCGGCGATATGCAAAATGCCTGCAAGGAAAGAAAGATGCATCATTTTGTATCTTTCCATGACGGAGCGTGATGAAAAGTGACGGGTATACCGTTGCACCCACGCATTTAAACACAGGTGAGAGCACGAAGCGAGTCAACGAGGCTGTGTCAAGGGGCAAGCAAGGTGACAGGGGCTATTTGTAACTTGACCTTGTTACAGAAAATTAGGAATAAGAGCGGGAGGGCAAAATTTTACAAAAATTTCTGAAACAAGACCAGGCGTCGATTTAATCATTTATACTATAAATAATTTGAATGCACCAACCAGAAACGTGATGCTTGTGACATCTTTCGGGCATATTTGATCAAAACTGAGTTTAATAGAACAGTAAACTTCTTATTAAATTCTGAGATTTCCGCTTCAATAATTGAAATTTCTTACTAGTTATGCAGCTTATCGCGAGTGTGCACAAAATGCAGGGTGCAAAAAAGATTGATCGTGTTAAATTTTCGGTAGAAAATAGCTAGCAACAGTGACGAGAAATTATATCAATGTTATAACATTACGAGCTAAACTGTATCTTTATTATATGAATGTTATAACATATCAAGTATGAAGTATCTTCTTGAATGCTAATTGAACTTGTCCAAGAAGAACAAGATGATAAGCTAGCTCAATTTAATATTCATAGAAATTTGTTTACAGACAGTACCTCAACAACTGGGAATTGTGGAATCTAAAAAAGTATTTCAAGAATGGTTTCTTTCGAACATATTTTGTATCCAAATGATCGAATTCAACTCTAGGAAAGCTTTGTTCCTCGCATCAACCCACGGCTACTGACTTTGTTACATAACTTATGTCTTCAACACATGTTTATTTGCATACAGCAAAACACATCAATTAGTTTACCTAAGCCGCGCTTTGCACCTACGAGATCCAAAATTGGTTGTCTAAGTGACCCTGGATTCCCTAAGTAACGGTAATGCTGGACAGGGATCGATGCCTATAACCATGAATTAATATCTCCATATGGTTACTGGATAAAAACTAAGCTAGGGTAAAAACAACTACACGAATTAAGGAACGATAGTTGCTGGGATTTGCGATTCTCCATCTTTCAAGTTGAAGAAAGTTTCTCGTCTCTTCTCTTTTAAAAATGCAAATGTTTTCTAGATAATATTGTTAATGAATTAATATATTAAATTATTCTATTAAAGCGTTAACTAGCTTTATTTGGAAGACTTGGCTTATGTTAATTATATGGCAAATCATTCTAACGAAGAATAAATCGGATCTCACTTTACAAATGATTGAAAATTTTTATTTAGACTTAAAGCTTGTATGATCGATACAAGCAAAAAAAAAGAGTTTTTGCCTTCTTTAAACCAAAGTTCATTTTTTTCTTTAATTTTCACTTTCATTTTTTTGCACTTCTTTCTTTTATTGCTTTTCATCCTGATTTTCTTCAAGGCAAATCTAAATTTATCCCAAGCTAACTTGAGTTGCTTTGATCTGACTTTGAGTAAACCAAATTAACAA